>NC_092743.1:63918424-65168424 GCF_047496795.1 Chiloscyllium punctatum
ATCAGAAATGAGGCTGGGAGCCTAGGTGATGGGGAGATAAATGGGAGGGGTGTGGGGCTGGGGGGAGGGTAGCTGAGAGTGCGATAGGTATACGGAGGTGGGGGCAATGGTGATAGGCCAGAAGGAAGGGTGGAGTGGATTGGTGGGAAGGACGATGGACAGGTAGGAAAGGTCATGAGGGCAGTGCCGAGATGGCAGGTTGGATCTGGGGTAAGGTGGGGAAAGGGGAAATGAGGAAACTGGCAAAATCCACATTGATGCCATGGGGTTGGAGGGTCCCTAGGTGGAATATGAGGCATTATCCCTCCAGGTGTCAGGTGGTTAAGGGGTGGCGATGGAGGAGACCCCAGATCTGCATGTCCTTGGCGGAATAGGAGGGAGGGTTGAAGTGTTTGGCCAGGGGGCGGTGGGGTTGGTTGGTGCGCCTCATCTTCCGCCTCGGGACCCTCCAACCCCATGGTGGATTTCACCAGTTTCCTTATTTCCACTCCCCCCACCTTATTCCATATCCAACCTTCCAACTCAGCACCGTCCTCATGACCTGTCGTACCTGTTCACCTTCCTTCCCACCTGTCTGCTGCATTCTCCCCTCTGACCCACCACCATTACTCCCACCTCCATCCACCTATCGCACTCCCAGGCTACCTTCCCCCCCGCCCTACCTCCCCCCCTCCCATTTATCTCTCCACTCCCTAGGCTCCCAGCCTCATTCCTGAGGAAGAGCTTTTGCCCGAAACGTCAATTCTCTTGCTCCTCAGATGCTGCCTGACCTGCTGTTCTTTTCCAGCACTACACACTCAGCAGGCCATTCAGCTCATCGAGTCCACACTGAGCCGCTGAAGAGCATCCACCCAGATGCACCCTCCTACCCTAACCCTGTAACCCTGCATTCCCCGTGGCCAATCCACCTAATCTGTACATCTTTGGACAGTGGGAGGAAACCCACGCAGACACGGGAAGAACATGCAAACTTCATACAGACAGTTGCACACAGGAAATCTCTCTTTAAACCTGTCAGACTCTCCACTGCTCTTTCTTCTTTTAAAGCACTCCTCAAGACTTACCTCTTGAACCAAACCAATTGGTCATCTGCCCTAATGTTCCCTTATATGCCATTTTTTTTATAACACTTTCATTAAATATCTTGGGTTGTTTACTGAGCTGAAGGTAGTACTTAAGTACAAGGTATTGTTGAAATATTAATAACATGGGGTTTGGCCCTTTGTTGTTTGTGTTGCGTTTCTTTTCAGCTATTACTTCATTTCAATAAGCAGCACGCATTAGCTAGTCAGGTCACTTTTATAATTGCTAGTTCTGTATTTTCCCATTAGTAAATTTATTAAGAATATGAATATGATCCAGAAGTAAAATGCATGCACAATGCACTTTAGGATACCCTCCCTTAGTTTTGTCAGCTTTTTCAAATTTTACCTGTCTTTAAGTTCCCTTGTGTTGCCCACATTGTGGACCTACATTAATGACCTTGACATGGGGACACAAGGACAATTTCAAAATTTGCAAATGAGATAAAACTTGGATGTTTTATGAACTTTGAGGATAGTGATAGACTAAAGGAGGACAGAGACAGGCTGATGAAATGAGGATAAATTGCAGTTGAAATTTGCTGCAGACACTGAAAAGTTCTTTATTTTGGTAGGAAGAATTAAGAGAGTAAATTAAAGTGTACAATTCTGAAGAGAGTGCATGAACAGGGACGTGAGCATACATTTCTGCAAACAATTGAAGGTGTCAGGGCAGATTAAGAAGTCAGTTGACAAAGCTTACAGGAATCTGGGCTCTATAAGTTGTGACATGGAGCACAAAAGCAAAGCAGTTATGATAAGTCTGTATAAAACAGAGATGTGACTTCATCTGGAGCATTGTGTCTGATTTTAAGAAGGATGTGAAGACATTGGACAGCGAACAGAAATGGTTCTAAGAATGAGGAGCTTCAACTAAGGGGAATGTTTTCCTTTGGGAAGGGAAGATTACAAGTAGATTTGTTCAATGTGTTCAAGATCATTATGGACAAAGTAGAAATGATGGATAGAATCTTATAGGGGCCTGAGAGACCCTGAGTGGGCTTTGAAGTGATTTGTGGCAGAATTGGATGAGAAGTCTGGTGAGGCACCTGCTGCACACAGAGTCAACCACGGACATTGGCATCTCATATTTAACAATCTCTCACAATTATCATTATACCTCTTAGGATAATTAGGAAGCACTGACACACATTGCAGGGCATATTGGCAACTAGCATTGAAAGGTTACTATAAGGACACCTTGTGCATTGGGAAAGCACCTAGCTCACAGACTGGACCGAGCTGTATCTCAGGACTGCTCACTTGTTCTCTTAGTGTTTGTATACTTTGTTTCGACATGTGTGCCCGTACCATTCATGCCTATTAGTGCTTTGGTGTTTCAGACAATCTGCCTTGAGAAAGGAGGGAAAGGTCACCTTGATGAATAGCACTCCGTGAGATCAATCCAACACCTACAGCATATGCCAGCTTCATGCACAGCAAATACATTTATTGAGAAAGTGAGAGGAGACTCATCCTCAATCTAGTCAAGAGAAAGGGAAGCACTGTCAGTCAGGGAGTACTGCTGCCATCAGTCATGGGCAGGATCTGCTCACAGTTAAAGTGCTCGGCCCTGGTCAGCTATATGTTTTGACTATTTGAGTTCAGGGGATCTACCCCAGTATAGTACAGTCATTTTTTTAGAGCCATCATAAGCAATCAGCAGAATTGTGAGCTATTAGATGGGGAGTTGCAAACACCGTAGACAGGGATCAGGTTAATCACATCTAAGGGCTACTCACTGAAGTCAGTGAGGGCCTAGGCCAAAGATAATCCTAGCAGTCCATCCATTGTTAGTTAAGGAACCTAAAAGGACCAGTCAGGGAATTGCTGCTCAAAAAGGATGGGGATGTCAAGGCCGGGGTATAAAAGCCAACGCATTTGCAGAGGTCGGGACAAGGACAGTGACAGGGGTGGGGGGTAGGATCTCAAGGGGCATGTGAGGGTTGGAGAGAACAGTATGGTGGGGGGCACTATTGTTGACACTGACCATTAATGCAACCTACACAGAGACAGTGTAGAGGATTGGAATGGGCATTGTTTGACCTCAAGAGGTCAAATAGCCTAATCCTGCTCCAAACTTATACGTTTCTATGAGTAGGCAAGTAGTTATAGTAACACTACATCTATAAGCATATCAAGGGAAAGAGAAAAACCAGCAAAACAGTAGGCCACATTAGGGACTAAGGGAGCAATCTGTGCATGGAGCCAGGGAACATTGGTAGGGTATTAAATGACTTCTTCACATCTGCCTTCACTCTGGAGAAGAAAGGTATAGGTATAGGATTCAGAAAGAGGGACTATGAGTGTTCTTGAACAGGTTGACACAGGGAGTGACATTTTGGTGGATAATAGTGGACAAATCACCAGGTCCAGATTAATTGTATCCCGTGCTGCTGTGGAAGACAAAGGAAGAAATCACAGGGGCTCTGACCCAATTTTTCAAATTCCTCTCTGGCCACAGGACAGGTGCCAGAGGATTGCAGGACAGCTAAAGTGGTTTCACTTTTCAAAAGGGTGTTAGAGAAACCAGGGAATGACACATCAGTGAGTGTCATATCAGTGGTAGGGAAACAACTGGAGAACATTCTGAAGGAGAGAATTAATCTCTGTACGGAAAGCAAGATTTGATCAGGAATAGTCAACATGCCTGTGTCAGAGGGACATCATGCCGAACAAATTTAATTGCATTTTTTACACAAGTGGTCAGTTGATGTAGTTTATATGAATTTCAGCAAAGCCTTTCACAAGGTTCCACATTAGAGACTGTTAAAGAGGGTGAAAGCAAATGGGATCCAGTGTAGCTTGGAATGTTGGATCCAAATAGACAGATTGATCAGAGAAGCATATCTGTGGTCAAAGGAATTTAATCCTGAACAGTGTACAGGATGCACTTTGGAAGAAATAACAAGGTAAGGGAACATTCAATGGATGGTTGGACACTAGGAAGTTCAGAAGAATGGAAGGATCGAGGGATGCTTGTTCACAGATGCCTGTAGGTAGGAGGAAGTTTAAAAGGATGGTTAAGAAATTGCACTTGCCTTTATCAGTTACAATTAGAGTTCTGACTGAAGTTCTGATCACTGTAGTGATTGTAACAAAGTTGGCCAGCTGGACCTCACAGAATATGAATTCCTTCATTCGGGCTTCCCAGTTGTAAATAAAGGGTAACTTGGTGACAAGACACTGGAGTTATTTTAGTCACTTCCCTGTAGAAAAGATGTGATTGTCCTGGAGGGGGTTCAGAGGATATTCACCAGGATGTAGCCTGAGTTGGAGCAGTATAGCTATGAAGATAGGTTGAATAGGCTCAGATAATTTATTTTGCAATAGAGAAGACTGAGAGAGGACCTGATTGGAATGTATAAAATAATGAGGGGCGTGGACTGTGTGTATAGAAAGCAGCTATTCCCTTTAGTTGAAGAGAATGAGAAGGTATAATTTTAAGGTGAAAGGCAGAAGGTTTAGAGGGTACTGGAGGTAAGATTTCTTCATCCAAAATATGGTGGAAATCCAGAATGCACTATCAGAAGGATGTAGAGGTGGGAAACCTCACAACCTTTTAAAACATTCTTGGATGAGCACTTGAAATGTCATTCATTCAAAGCTATGGGTCAGGTCCTGGAAACTGGGACCAATAGACAATGAAAAATAGAAAATAGATGCAGGATTAGGCCATTTGGTCCTTCGAGCCAGCACCATCATTCATTATGATCATGGCTGATCATCCACAATCAGTATCATGTTTCTGCCTTATCCTCATAACCCTTGATTCCACTATCTTTAAGAGCACTATCCATCTCTTTCTTTAAAGTATCTGGAGACTTGGCCTCCACTGTTTTCTGGGGCAGAGCATTCTATATGCCCACTATTCTCTGGATGAAGACATTTCTCCTCAACTCTGTTCTAAGTGGCCTACCCCTTATTTTTAAACTGTGTCCTCTGATTCCGGACTCACCCATCAGCGAAAACATGCTTCCTGCCTCCAGAGTGTCTAATACTTTAATATTCTTATACGTCTCAATCAGATCCCCTCTCATCCTTCTAAACTCAAGTGTATTCAAGCCCAGTTGCTCCAATCCTTCAACATGTTAGTCCCACCATTCCGGGAATTGACCTTGTGAACCTATGCTGCACTCCTTCAATCGCCAGAATGTCCTTCCTCAAATTTGGAGATCAAAACTGCATACAATACTCCAGGTGCCGTCTCACCAGGGCCCTGTACAGCTGCAGAAGGACCTCTCTGCTCCTATACTCAATTCCTTTTGTTATAAAGGCCAGCATGCCATTAGCTTTCTTCACTGCCTGCTGTTCCTGCATGCTTGCTTTCATTGACTGATGTACAAAAACACCTAGATCTCATTGTACTTCCCCTTTACCTAACTTGACTCCATTTCGATAGTAATCTGCCTTCCTGTTCTTGCCATCAAAGTGGAGAAGCACACACTTATCCACATTAAACTGCATTTGCCATGCATCCGTCCACTTACCTAGCCTGTCCTAGTCACTCTGGATTCTCATAACAGCCTCCTCACATTTCACCCTGCCACCCAGCTTTGTGTCATCAGCAAATTTGCTAATATTACTTTTAATACCTTCATCTATATCATTAATGTATATTGTAAATGGCTGCGTCTCAGCACCAAACCTTGTGGCACCCCACTAGTCACCACCTGCCATTCTGAAAGGGACTTGTTTATCACTACTCTTTGCTTTCTGTCAGCCAGCCAATTTTCACTCCAAGTCAGTATTTTGTCCCCAATACCATGTGCCCTAATTTTGCTCACTAATCTCCTATGTGGGACTTTATCAAAGGCTTTCTGAAAGTCCAGGTGCACTACATCCACTGGCTCTCCCTTGTCCATCTTCAAAGTTACATCCTCAAATAACTGAAGATTTAGAGTAGTTTTGATGGGAAGAAGGGCCTTCCGATTCTATGAATAGTGTCAAGTAAGATGTGGATGGAATCAAACAAGAGGACATCGTATGGAATGGAGTAGGTATTTAATGACATTTGGCAAGATAAGGTGAGAAAGCCCATTAGGTCCTGCAACGAGAAACGTTCCAAAAAGCTCAATGCAACTTGCACTTAGCCAAAAAAACTGTAAGATTCAACCAAGTCCAACTCCTTCCATTCATGGAAGGACCATGGTAAAAAAACTATCATGGCATGAGGAAAAACATTTATGAAGTGACTGCTTACAATCTTGGAGGATCTTCTGAGAGGCAGATTCTTTTCAAGTCTTCAAGAGTGAAATGGATAATTGTCTGAAAATGAAAAAAATGTCGGGGTATGGTGTGTGTGGAACTATATGATTTTTCCCCTACAAAAAGCCGCAATGGATACAACAAACCAAATGACCTCCTTCTATGCTGTCACAATTGTATCTATTTTATCTATTGATCTGGAAATCTGGGGTTTCTAACCCTACAGCCATAAAATGCTGTGCATGGGCTAAATTTGTTGTTGTTATAGTCAGGATTCCTTTAGCTTTGTGGCTGCTGGCGTTCATAGTCTTACCAGACCATAAGGCTGCTCTCTCAATAAAGTGATTTAAACTAAGGACCACCATATCTTAGGCAAGGGGAAGAGGTTGAGAAGGAGAGTCCTTCATGAAATGGGGAATTGAACCCTACACTGTTGGTGTCATACTGCTTTGCATTCAGCCACCTGAGCTAAACGGGTTCCCAGGCTAAATTGGTACTGCTACTCAGTATCAGGAAATCTCATTTTTTTGAGACGCCAGCCAATCACTTCTGGAAGCACCAGAGCTCGAGAGTGGGCTCTCTGGGATTGCAGTAGGCCTATTAAAAAGGCATGCTAAAACCCTGGATCCAGCTAAGCCAGGGGCATGGGCAGTATTCGTCTACTACCCAACCCTTTCGCCCAGCATAGTGTGAGTGAGTTCAAGGACTGTTAGGAAGCAGCTGAAATTGGTCATTATGCTGCATTATTAAATATTCCTAACATGTGAACAGTTTCTTTGTATTTAATCCAGTATAATTCTATATTTCTAGACACGCATCAGTTCACAGCCTGATATATCGCTTCACACACCTCATTGCTTTAGTGCAGTCACTTATACTTGCAACAAAACTGGAAAAAATAAATGTTTTATTGATGGTTTTAATACTCAATATTAAAGATCAAACACTGTCTGCAAAATTATTTCAAATACATTCTATCAACAAATCTATAAACTGAACTGTCAAAAGGCCTCAGCTATACTTTTGACAGTGTCACAGAATACAATTTGACCCATTCTGACCCATTTTACAATCTTCATTTGAAAACAGGAAACACAAAATGAATGCAAATTTTTTGATAAGTCTCAGATTTCAAATTTCTGATTCTATAGATCATTAACCAATAAATCTGCACAACTAATATCGAGCCCGTGTGCTCTATGAGAGCTATGCAACATTTAGAAGACCCAGTACGTGTTCATGCACAGCTAAAAAAAAAGCCACAGGAAAGAAAATACATGTTAGGGTAATAGATTTGTTGTTTATTCATACTTGAAAAGAAAATATTAGCCTATTTAGTAACATAAAAAGAGGTTGTTTCCAAATACTTTCTCACTCTATCCAACAATGCACCTAGGTATTTGGACTATGTTGAATGCAGGCTCAATGTCTAGTCTACTGAATTTTTGATCTTAATTGGGCTTTAAAGAGTCAAAACAATTAGCCTTGCTACCCTCAGGTTCTTGTTCTTCCTTCTTGACCATTGTCTATTGTCAGTTGTGTGGATGTAAGGTGAAAACAGGACAGGATTAACTTGGTTTAAATGACTTTACATAAAATTAGATGCTGATATTCACCGACACAAGTCACCTATGAAGATGGCCATTTCAATTTGGTACCAGATAATGAATATAAGCTTTACACCATCCAACCCCACCCTCCACCCCCCTTGCAAACAAAGAAGTCAACCCCTTCAATTATTATTAGCTCATTCATGTCAAACCCATCTGTGATCTTGTCATTTAACTGATCATGTTAATGCAGACTTTATCACTCATCCTAATCCCAATATAAACTGAAGTACTTGAACAAAACAAAAATGAAAAGATAAAAAAGGAAGTAAATTGTAATTATTTCTAAGTATTTTTAATAAACCTGTTGCTATCCTCGCTTTTAAAAACATTTCAGTAATGTTCTATTATCCATAAGTACTAAGCTTCACCATTTCTATTACTCCACTTCAGATCTTTGTTCTTACAACGCTTTATGGAGGAGTGAATTTATTTGAACAAATGAATTTTTTTTTTGACTGGCATTCTCAGACATTTTTCAACATGGCAGTAAAATGAAAAAAAATACGTGGGCAGTGAAAACAGCGGGAAATTACAACATGCAATGCATAAGTGGGTTGTAAGATACATTATGTATGGCCATCCAAGGTGGTTCAGCAAACCTTGTCAGGTGCATCTGTGCACTCCAGAACTTTCTTATGAATTTAAAAAGTAGTTTCATGCAATAAAAACTCAGCACAAATTAGACAAGGTAGTCAGTAAGATTTATGATGTCCATTAACACTGTTAGACTTACATAAGGGATTATTGTAACTATTTAAGTGTCAGTGTATTATATCACAAGCATGGCTTCAAGTATTGTTTTTGTGGGTCTTTGGATTGATACCTTAATTCTGTGCTGATGGTCACATACAATTAGTTCATTCATTAAGTCAAAGTCCTCATTTCTGCGAATGTCATGGACCTCTAAATTAGGTATACGTATCTCTAACAGGTATACATATCTCAGAAATTCATAGACGATACACATGAGAGATTGGTTTACTAGTAAATTTTATTTTATTGTTCTGCTACTGGTCTCAACAGAAAATTATGTACAGATTGCTGTGGGGAAAAACATCTGCAATAGTTCTAATGTAGTAGTGTTGATCAGGAAATCTGCAGCAGGTAACAGACAAAAATTGACATGATTTTGTATCGTAGACATTAAGGCCAAGGATAAGTATCCACTGGAATTACTGCAAGACTCCTTGTACGAAATGAAAACATTGGGCTGCGTGTTATGGAAGGGGTGCAGGGGTTTGCATGACTGGCTCATATCACAGCTGTGTAACTCTGGCAGCGACTGCTGGAACTGTTAAATGTCCTCGAAGATGAGCACACTAAGCCCAGCCTTACAGGTAAGTCTGGAGTTGCATGGGATCTGGCTGGCTGGCCACTATAAGAAGAAAATTTAGCAGGTTACAGAGAAAGGAAGTAGAGGCAGGTGAGAGTGGATGATCCTTTCTCGCCTCTTGCAGAACACCCCAGCATCACAGATTTTAACCAATTCAATTCATTCCTGGCAAGATCAAGAGATGGTTCGAGGAATTGGATACGACTAAGGCTCTGGGCCCCGACAACATCCCAGCAATAGATTTCGAGATGTGTGCTCCAGAATTTACCAAGCCCTTAGTTGGGCTATCCATGTACAGCCACAACACTGTCATCTACCTGGCAGTGTGGAAAATTAACCAAATATATTCTTTTCACAGAAAGGCAGGACAAATGCAATCTGGTCAATTCCTGCCCCATAGGTCTACTGTCAATCATCAGTAAAGTGATGGAAAGTGTCATCAACAAAGCAACCAAACAGCACTTGCTTCACCGTAACCTGCTCAGTCACGCTTAGTTTGGGTTTTGCCAGGGCTGCTCAGCTCCTAAACTCATTACAATCTTTGTTCAAATATCGATAGAAGAGTTGAATTTCAGAGGTGAAATGAGAGTAACTGCTCGTGACATCAAGGCTGCATTTAACGGAGTGTGGATCAAGGTGCCCTAGCAAAACTGGAGCCAATGTGAATCGGGGTTGGATGTCACTTCCGCCCCCATCATGACCACTCCCACAACCACTTCCACCTCTCACAATTCCTCATGCATCACATCTGACATCACTTCTGCCCTACACATCATCGCTGATGCCACATGCTCAGTGACTTCCGCCACCCCTACTGCCGTGGTCACCACCACTTCCACCCCCACCAGCGCCACTCACCTGCATTCTGCTGACATGCCCCCCACAGACCCCACTGTCACTAACCCCACCCCCCAGAACCCCAAGGGGAACACTATCCCTGCTCATGACTCCACCCCCATTCCCCCCACCATCACACCCACTCCAGTTACAGGTTCCACCCCCACTCCCAGCTCTACACCCACACCAGATCCCAGCTCCCAGCCCTGCTGAGTTTTCACCATCCCCCCAGACCTCCCCCTCACTGAGGACGAACGATCAGTCCTCAGCAAAGGACTCACCTTCATCCCCCTCCGTCCTCGCATCAATGAATTTAATACACGACGTGACATCGAACAATTCTTCCGTCGCCTCCACCTCCGAGCTTACTTTCACAATCAGGACTCCCGCCCACCTTCTGAGGACCCCTTCACCCACCTCCAACACACTGCATCCACCTGGACACCCCGCACTGGCCTATTACCTGCCCTCGACCTCTTCAATTCCAACTGCCGCCGGGACATTAACCGCCTCAACCTGTCTACCTCCCTCCCCCACTCCAAGCTTTCACCCTCACAACGCGCAGCCCTCCAATCCCTCTGCTCAAATCCCAACCTCACCATCAAGCAGATAAAGGGGGCGCAGTGGTAGTCTGGCGCACTGACCTCTACATCGCTGAAGCCAAACGTCAACTCGAGGACACCTCTTCCCACCTCGACCATGACCCCACCCCCCATCACCAAACCATCATCTCCCAGACCATACAGAACCTCATCACCTCAGGAGATCTCCCACCCACAGCTTCCAACCTCATAGTTCGGGAACCCCGCACTGCCCGGTTCTACCTCCTTCCCAAGATCCACAAGCCTGACCACCCTGGCCGACCGATTGTCTCAGCATGCTCCTGCCCTACTGAACTCATCTCTACCTACCTCGACACTGTCCTATCCCCCCTAGTCCAGGAACTCCCCACATACGTTCGAGACACCACCCACGTCCTCCACCTCCTCCAAGACTTCCGTTTCCCTGGCCCCCAACGCCTCATCTTCACCATGGATATCCAATCCCTCTACACCTCCATCCGCCATGACCAGGGCCTCCAAGCCCTCCATTTTCTCCTCTCCAGTACCCTTCCACCGACACTCTCATTCGTTTGGCCGAACTGGTCCTCACCCTTAACAATTTCTCCTTTGGATCCTCCCACTTCCTCCAGACCAAAGGGGTAGCCATGGGCACACGTATGGGCCCCAGCAATGCCTGTCTCTTTGTTGGCTACGTAGAGCAGTTGATCTTCCGTAATTATACCGGCACCACTCCCCACCTCTTCCTCCGCTACATTGATGACTGCATTGGCGCCACCTCGTGCTCCCGCGAGGAGGTTGAGCAATTCATCAACTTCACCAACACATTCCACCCTGACCTTAAATTTACCTGGACCATCTCTGACACCTCCCTCCCCTTCCTGGACCTCTCCATCTCCATTAATGACGACCGACTTGACATTGACATTTTTTACAAACCCACGGACTCCCACAGCTACCTGGATTACACCTCTTCCCATCCTACCTCTTGCAAAAATGCCATCCCGTATTCCCAATTCCTCCGCCTCCGCCGGATCTGCTCCCAGGAGGACCAAATACTGAATTAGTGGTGCTGGAAGAGCACAGCAGTTCAGGCAGCATCCAACGAGCAGCGAAATCGACGTTTCGGGCAAAAGCCCTTCATCAGGAATAAAGGCAGTGAGCCTGAAGCGTGGAGAGATAAGCTAGAGGAGGGTGGGGGTGGGGAGAGAGTAGCATAGAGTACAATGGGTGAGTGGGGGAGGAGATGAAGGTGATAGGTCAAGGAGGAGAGGGTGGAGTGGATAGGTTGAAAAGGAGATAGGCAGGTCAGACAAGTCAAGGAGACAGTAACAGAGCTGGAAGTTTGAAACTAGGATGAGGTGGGGGAAGGGGAAATGAGGAATCTGTTGAAGTCCACATTGATGCCCTGGGGTTGAAGTGTTCCGAGGCGGAAGATGAGGCGTTCTTCCTCCAGGAGTCTGGAGGTGAGGGAGCGGCGGTGGAGGAGGCCCAGGACCTCCATGTCCTCGGCAGAGTGGGAGGGGGAGTTGAAATGTTGGGCAACGGGGCGGTTTGGTTGATTGGTGCGGGTGTCCCGGAGATGTTCCCTAAAGCGCTCTGCTAGGAGGCGCCCAGTCTCCCCAATGTAGAGGAGACCACATCGGGAGCAACGGATACAATAATACCTCCCAGGAGGACCAGTTCCATAACAGAACACACCAGATGGCCTCCTTCTTTAGAGACCGCAATTTCCCTTCCCACGTGGTTAAAGATGCCCTCCAACGCATCTCGTTTACATCCCGCACCTCCGCCCTCAGACCCCACCCCTCCAACCGTAACAAGGACAGAACGCCCCTGGTGCTCACCTTCCACCCTATCAACCTTTGCATAAACCAAATCATCTGCTGACATTTCCGCCACCTCCAAACAGACCCCTCTACCAGGGATATATTTCCCTCCCCACCCCTTTCCGCCTTCCGCAAACACCGTTCCCTCCTCGACTATCTGGTCAGGTCCACGCCCCCAAACACCCCACCCTCCAATCCTGGCGCTTTCCCCTGCCACTGCAGGAACTGTAAAACCTGTGCCCACACTTCCTCCCTCACCTCTATCCAAGGCCCTAAAGGAGCCTTCCACATCCATCAAAGTTTTACTTGCACATCCACTAATATCATTTATTGTATCCGTTGCTCCCGATGCGGTCTCCTCTACATTGGTGAGACTGGGCGCCTCCTAGCAGACCGCTTTAGGGAACATCTCCGGGACACCCGCACCAATCAACCACACCGCCCCGTTGCCCAACATTTCAACTCCCCCTCCCACTCTGCCGAGGACATGGAGGTCCTAGGCCTCCTTCACCGCCGCTCCCTCACCACCAGATGCCTGGAGGAAGAACGCCTCATCTTCCGCCTCGGAACACTTCAACCCCAGGACATCAATGTGGACTTCAACAGTTTCCTCATTTCCCCTTACCCCACCTCACCCTAGTTCTAAACTTCCAGCTCAGTAACTGTCCCCATAACTTGTACAGACTTGTCCTACCTGCCTATCTTCTTTTCCACCTATCCAGTCCACCCTCTCCTCCTTGACCTATCACCTTCATCCCCTCCCCCACTCACCCATTGTACTCTATGCTACTTTCTCCCCACCCCCACCCTCCTCTAGCTTATCTCTCCACGCTTCAGGCTCACTGCCTTTATTCCTGATGAAGGTCTTTTCCTTAAAACTTCGATTTCGAAGCTCCTTGGATGCTGCCTGAACTGCTGTGCTCTTCCAGCACCACTAATCCAGAATCTGGTTTCCAGCATCTGCAGTCATTGATTTTACCACATAGGAAGATGGTTGTGGTTATTGGAGGTCAGTGATTTCAGCTCCAGGACCTCTGTGCAGGAGTTCCTCAGAATAGTGTTCTCGGCCCAACCATCTTCGGTTGGTTCATCAAAGACCTACCTTTCATCATTAGGTCAGAAGTGGGGATATTTCTAAGATTGCACATTTCTCAGCACCATTCATGACTCTTCAGATATTGAACCAGTCTGTGCATAAATGCTGTTAGAGCTGGATGATATCCAGGGTTGGGCTGACAAGCACCAGGCAATGATCAGCTCCAACAAGAAAAAATCTAACCACCATCCCTTGACATATAATGGCATCACCATCACTGAATCTCCGCTTTCTCAACATTCTTGAGGTTACCACTGAATATAAACTGAATTGGACTAACCATATAAGTACTGTGGCTACAACAGCAGGTTAGAGGCTAGATCTCCTGCAGAGAATAACTTATCTCCTGACTCCTCAAAGCCTGTCCCACAATGCTCAAGTCAATAGTGTGATGAAATACTTTTCATTTGCCTGAATTAATGCAGCTTAAACAACACCCAAGAAGCTTTACACAATCCAAGATAATCCAGCCCGCTTGATTTGTATCACATCCACAAACATTCACACCCTCTCTACTACCGATACTCAGTAACCGATGCGTACCAACTACAAGATGCATGACAGAAATTCACCAAGGCTTCTTAGAGTACACTTCCAAACACACAACTATCATCTAGGACAAGGGTAGCAAAACATGGGAACACCACCGCCTGCAAGTTCTCCTCCAAGCTACTCACCATCCTGATTTAGAAATATAGCTCCAATCCTTCATTGTCACTGGATCAAAATCCTGAAACTCCCTCCTTAACAGCATTGCAGGTCAACCTTCAGCCCATGGACTGCAATGGTTCACTACCACCTTGGCAAGGTCAATTAGGGATGGTCAATAAAAGCTGACCCAGCCAGCGATGCCCACATCCCTTGAATGAAAACAAATTATATTTTTGAGGGTTCAAAGGCCACAATGTGCTTAAGAGGAGGTATTCTGCTTTCGTACTCCTACTTGGTACAATACTGCAAGGTTTCACTGGCAACTTGTCACTTGATGCCAGCCTACCCTGCCATTAGAAATGCCCCATCAGCAGCAGGAATTGGCTAATTGTTGGGTACCTAAGGGCTCACCCAAGGTAAATAGATCATTTAATGCCTCAGCTGAAGTAGGGAAATACCTATGGGAGCAAATAGGCAACAAACACAACTGCACTGCCACAGCACCAAATTTTACATCCTACCAACCTACATTGGCTATGTTTCCCTTTTCACAGTTGCTGACTGATCTGCTAAGTATTTCCAGCAATTTTTGTTTTTATATCAGATCTCCAGCAACTTCCCTTTTGAATAAAATTCCATAACCAGTTTCCTGGAGTGTCCTTAGACATTCTTGTTCTGTGAAGGTCAATAGTTTCTTCTGTTGTGATACTCATAAGGAATGGAGCTCCTCCATGGTATCTAAGTCTACATTATCATACCTCACTGGGACAGCACGCTGCAAATGAAGCCACACTATTGTCAGAGTAGTCATAACAGTTAAAGATTTTGAAAAGTATGCAAAATTCTTCAATTTACCTGTCGTTATAAATAAGGTTCACAGAAACCATGGACCAAATTTCTGTACTTAATAAGGATTACTATTTATTATAAATAGTTTCTAGCTACAGGTAAACAGTAACATTATTAATTAGAACTCTTAACTCTCTTATAAACATCCAGTTACACGTTAAGACAGAAAAAAAAATGTTTATGGGCAAAAAGCAGTTCATGGTCCCTTTTCACAGGATTTGCTTAGATCATTTTTGTACTGATCACAATGCTTCTTCTTGATCTTCCTTCTCTAGACACTTTCACATGTTTGCAGGAGGCACAAGCTGATTGGTTCACGCTTATATTAATTAAATGAGTTAGAGATTCATTTTATTAGAAATCACAACTTACAGCATCTGCCAAATGAAAAATAAATTGGGTTTCATCAGACTTAAAGTGATTTTTACTGTAGAGAAACAACTCCTGAGCCAGTAGAGATCCAATAGTTTCTCTCAGGTTACTTGTTTTTAAAATCTGTAGTAATCCTTTAACAATCCTTGATTTTTAAAACAGGTGTTTTCCCATTTAGTCCACAATCAAACATTTAAGAAATTAAAAAAAGACATTATCTTTACAATGTCTTGTGGTCTTTCATCTTCCTGCCTGCATATCTTCATCCTTGTCTTCTGCAATTACTCTGGAAGCTATGTTGTTGGACAAAGAAGTAAGTATTCTACAATTTATTTTACTAAACAATGCTTCTGGTTTTATGTTGTGCAGTTATGTGATTTTGAACAAACATAATATATATCTAAAACCCACATAGGTTGTTATATTGCACTAGGTACTGTTAATTAGAATCTAACAGAGAATGAATATATTTAAAAGTTCTAACATATGGATTGCGCAAGAAATTACTGCAATTATAGCAGGAGGCCTTTTTACTGAATTGCAAAAATTGTGGCAATGGACATTTTCTTTGTTCTTCTTAAATACAATGAACTAATGGATTGCTAGGCTATGAAACTTCAAATAGAATCAAAAGGATTTTATTTTGTTTTTATACATAAAACTAATCTACAATGCAGAATTCTGGCTCAGATTTAGCTGAAACAATGGTGAAAATTTGAGCCCACCATTTACAGGCTCTCCCATAAACCCACTTTCTTAAGGGCACCAGCACTTACCTCTCTGGCAGCTACTGGGTTGCCCTCTCTTCCTGGTTTGTTTTGGGTGGAGAGGTTTTGGTGGGAAAATACTAATCAGGCCTGGTCATTAAATTGACCTGGGCAGATAGCCTGTGGACTTCTGTCAACTTTCTGCTGGCCGTTAAATTTCTCCCTAGTACATCACCTAAATTCCTGTAATACGAGTTTCTAAATTCTACCTTTTTAAATATTGATCAACACCATTTAATCCTGAAATGCAATTATAATCTACATGGTTTCAGAATTAGGCTCTTCCTAATTTTTTTAGAAACTCTTATACTTCAAGCAAAATAATTTTTTAAACTACTCTTCTGAGCATTATTCTTTGATAAAGAGTGTTGGTTGATTTCTTACTTAAAATGAAATTCAATTTAGTTTCTATTAAACATTATGTTGAGATGTAGCATAGCATTTCAACCTGCTCCATCCCCTTGGCCCTCCCCACAGTTATACACCTGAGTCTTTTTACTACAGCAAGCTGTTTGCATTATGTTGAAACAGCTGTTCTTTCATACCCATTTATACTGAAAGGGAATGAGTTGTGAAAAGCCCCATTTCAAATACTGATACAGCTTACTTTTAAAAGAAGCTGAAATTCCTGCCACGTCACAAGCTGAAAGTGAAACCTACATCCAGCACTGACTGAAGGCACTTATACTACAACTTTGAATAATGAGCAAGTCCTCTCTCTGACATATAAATAAGTACTGCATCAACAAAGCGGAAGCATTTCAAATGTGAAGCATGCCTTCTTGCTCAGAAATCAGTCGTGTTCGTTTCTGATGGTGCATTCTTGTTATCCATAGTATTGATCTCTGTAATTTAAGAGTGTTCCCATCATTCCTTGACATATAAGTTAAGAAAAGAGCAATTACAAACAAAAGCTGAGAAACTGAAAGATTCACACGTTTGACATATAATTCAACATATCCTAATTTAATGAATGTATTGGTGTGATCCAATGGCAGCCAACGAATTTCAGATCTCTTGGTCTTAATTGTAATGCATTGTTAGACAGTTTTAAAATTATAAACACTGGAGCAAATAATTTTATTCAATAGCTGCAATGCTATATAAGACAGTTAGTACCTGAAAGTGTTGACTTCAATCATCAGAAAAGCTCCACCTCTCAGGATATAAAGGACTATCCCTGGCATGAGCTAACCACTTGTTACTGGTTCACTTGCTGTTGTTCTAGTGCTACATTACATGCAGCTGAACAGTGATGTTTATTTAAAATATGGCATGAAGTTTGACAAGAGACTATCATCTACATTTGATGTAACATAGTTAGCTGTTAAGTGCCATGTAATAAACCTCCTTAGCTTAACAAGACTAAGTCTCACATATGCTGAAGACTTCATCTGGGCATCCTTCGCCACTTGGTCTCAGTATCTGAGACTTATACCATGAAGAAAGATTGATGGCAATGCATCTAACTAAAGCACTTCAGAGGTACTAATGAACAGTTTCACAACATATACCATGGTAGCAACAAGTGAGTATCATTGTCTCATTTAATATGCTAGCAGTGGTGGGTCTTCTCAAGAAAATCTTCTGTTCTGCCAAAACCACAGCTATTCAAGATAAAATCCCAGTAAGCAATCTGTGAGTGTACCTTTAAATATTCAGTAGCTGAAAGGCAGAGTGAGTAAGTCAGCTTCTCTGAAGGTAGCAGAGAAGGCTGCAGAAGCATAAGCTTGCTTGTAGAAGTTCAAAACTGTAGAGATGGTGAAAAAAATCAAAGAAGTTTGTGGACAGCATGGAAGACCTCACCAATTTGCAAGGAGAAAATTTGAATTACAAACTATGGATATAGTGGTCAAATTTGGATATCCAAAGTAAGTTAAGTCCCTTAAGGGAAAGGTGAAAATTCTTACATTAAGAACAAGTTTCAGACTCTGCAGATAAATGCGGGCTTAAATTCTATATTTATTAAAGAAGCATTGGAATAATTGTTTAATATTGTTAGGAAAAGCTGCAAAAAACCTTTGTAAAAATGTTTTAGTTATTTAAATTATAAACAATTTAAGAAAAATGTTAAATTAGCAATATAATTCAACTAATTAGTGAAAACAGCAAATACAGAAGGGTTTATTAAAAACTAGTTTTGAAATAAAATTGAATTATTGTTGGGTAACCCAGTCGTAAAGGCACAAAAACAGTATAATACAGTTTTGTTTAGTTTATACAAGTGTGACTCTCATACAGAAGAAGTAGAAAAGACACAAAACAAACATATAGTTATAGAATCATACAGCACAGAAACAGACCATTCAGTCCAGCCAGCCCATGCCAACCATAATCCCAAACTAAACTAGTTCCATGCCTGCTCCTGGCCCATATCCTTCCAAACTTTTCCTACTCATGTACTTATCCAAATGTATTTTAAATATTGTAATTGTGCCCGCACACTCCACTTCCTCTGGAAGTTCATCCCACACAAAAAGCATCGTCTGTGTAAAAAAATGTCTTTTTAAACAAATCTCTCCTTTTATCTTAAAGATGTGCCCCCAAGCCTTGAAATCCCCCATTCTAGGGAAAAGCCAACTACGATTAACTCTATCTATACTCCTCATTATTTTACAACTTCTATAACACCAGGGTGAATGTTATAATTTTATTTGAAAATAAAAAGTCGTAGGTTAAGGAGAATGAGACTTTAGCCTTCTAACAGGACAACGCAGGCAGGACACAATTCGAGTTCAAAGGAATGATGGGAACAGTCTTACATTACAGAGATCTATACTATGGATAACAGGAGTGCGCCATCAGAAACCAACACTACTGATTTCTGAGCAATAAGGCATGCTCTACATTTAGAATTCTTCCACTTTGTGGGTGGCACAGTGGTTAGCACTGCTGCCTCACAGCGCCAGAGACCCGGGTTCAATTCCCGCCTCAGGCAACTGACTGTGTGGAGTTTGCACATTCGCCCCGTGTCTGCGTGGGTTTCCTCCAGGTGCTCCGGTTTCCTCCCACAGTTCAAAGATGTGCAGGTCAGGTGAATTAGCCATGCTAAATTGCCCATAGTGTTAGGTAAGGGGTAAATGTGGGGGTATGGGTGGTATACACTTTGGCGGGTCGGTGTGGACTTGTTGGGCCGAAGGGCCTGTTTCCACACTGTAAAGTAATCTAATCTAAAACATCAACAAATCGAGAAGTAAAATATTAGCGATTAATGTAGATAAACCCAACCCCAGGAAGAGTTCATAAGTTTCATATGAATGTTCACTGAACCTAACAGTCAAAATATGCCACTTGAGATTAATTATGTTGATGTCTGACAATTTATCAGAACTATGAGATCAGAAGATATTACAAATTTCACAAGTTTGGATGAATTATTCAGTTTTCTTCCAACACAGACAAATCTTCATATTCTGACCAGAGATGAAATTGTTCTGCTTTATTCTTTCTTTCCATACATATGTTGCATATCATCAACCCCTTGCTAATGAGTGAGTGGAAGATCTGCTCACAGCTTCTGGTAATGTCACCCTTTCAGCAAGCACTGGTGGGTCTGGTGACAACTTCATAATTTCCCTGAGAGGATGGTCTGCTATATCTATTCCAAAAGTACCCCAAATGAACGTGCGAACTCTCAAAATTAGTCGGAAATGATCTGCATTTGTTACTCAGTAGCCCAATACACCTATGGTGGCAGCACACTTATGATAGTAATAGTAGCACAAAATTCCATTTCTGACGACTCCAATACTAAGTTAATGGATTCAGCTTAAAGGTTATATAGATTATCCAATACTGTACTATTTATGATTTTTTATAACAAAACTAATATGTTACAAGCATTGTATTTATACACTGTTTACATTTGCTGCACTATGGTTCCCAATGTCTCTGCTTCAAAACTAACAATAATTGGATATTTAATAGCAAATCTACATTTTATAAAAGAAAAATAAATGTAATTTAAATAAAATTATGAAAAAGAAATAGGTAATTTTAGAAATATAAACTATATGCGACATATATAACATAACTCACTCAAATGCTTATATTTTGTAGAATTTATGGAATCTATGGAATTCACTATCCCGGTGCACAATGGATGCCAGAACATTAATTAAAATTAAGGAGGAGATAGACAGACTTTTTATTAGTAATAGGTTGAAGTGTTATGGGACAGAAAATTAGAGTTGAGGCTGAACTAAGATCAGCCATGATCGTATTGAGTGGTGGATCAGGCTTGACGGGCTGAATTGCCTACTCCTGCTCCTGTTTCTTATGTTATGTTCTTACTGCTTCTTTTACATATCCTTTATAGATTCTGGTACAAGAACTCTGTTATATCCTGAAAAGGAATTTACAGTCATGTTTCCAGTTTATCACATGAAACATATTTTAAAACGCAGAGACTGAAAATCCAAACAAACTCATATTTTATAAACAAGTCCATGTTCTTTATAATGACACACTAACTTCCTTGCTTAATGTTCTTGTTTTTCAGACTTTTTAAACACCTGATTTAACAAAATTGACAGTGCCCTAATTCTATCACACAAAATTAAGCTTTTTTTTAATTGAAAAGAAGTAAGAGAAATTGAATTCAGGTTTGGCTGAGCGATAAAGATATTTTGGCTAAGGCTTACAGAGGTTATGAAAAATGGTTTACTGTGGACACCAAATTATTAACACAGGTCAACATATGTGAAATATAGATTCAAGTCTTCTATTAGTTCTTCATAGTCAGCAACATTCTGTCTAAAGTAAAGAGTGAATGGTTTAGCATTATTTTTCTGACTACCAGGCCAAGCCAGTGTTGGCAATTGAAAGACTAATTTATTGATTTTACACACCAATAAATTCTAATGAGAAATAAAAAAGTACAAAACATTTAAATTGATTTATAAATATTTTTATGCTTTGGAAACAATTGTACTATTCAGCAAAATATAAAAGAGTAGTAAATATAACCATATTGATAATAAATAAAGACTGCTTACTGGAACAAAAAAGATATGCATCATTGATTTAGGTTTATTTCACATCAGCCACAGATTGAACTGTATTAATAAACTATAATGCCTGTCATTAAGTTTTGGTCCATCACATAAATAGTTGGGCAAGCACCAAATAGCAATAGATTGTATTCTATCCAATTTCTTTACATTATAACAAAATGTGAAAATATTAATGATTGTAGTGTTGAGTGGTCAGTTCATGAACTTTCATAGTTAGAAATCTGTTTCTCATGATGGAAATATGACTGTTCAACATCTCACTAGGATCTAAGTTAATTCCAGTGGGTTCTGTGAGTTAATTCTGATTTTAATATGGAGACTCTTTGTCATTCACCAGTTTTCAACTTTATCTCCAAAGTCCTCAAATAGCTGAGACAGGAATGTGTCCAGTTCCTTCAAATGATCACACGACAAGCTCATACTTGATTATATACTTTGATCAGTTCCTTGATGCTCACCTTATGGAGGATGCTATCTACAAAAAAGATAGTTACAGGTGGATAAAAAGAAAATTGTATTTTTTTTTCAATTTTTGTAGGGGTTCAAGACTTCTTGGCAGGTATTGCACAGCGTTAAGTGTAGAAACAGTTTTATAAGCCTTGGTGAAACTTTAGCACTATTGTTATTGTAAATGTTAATTATGAAGGCAGTAATGTAGTGGGGCACTCTGTTGTGCATTCATGCATCAGAATTTTTCAGATAGCTGGATTTCCTGACCTGTTACTTGAAGAGTCCACATGGAAACCATCTCTGCTGTTTTAATGTGTTCATGGTAAAGGCTTCATGGCCCTTAATTGCTGTGCTCAGGACTTCTGTCCCCACCTGCTGTGAATGTTCCTGTCTTAAAGAGTGACTGGTCGATTCAATTATATCAGCAGCTCTGTTGTCCCTTCAGCATCGGATTTGAGTAGTGGCCATTGTTGGGAATACAGGTAGTCTTGAAGAAAAGCATTTTATGTATGCCAGAATTCAGGTAAATCCAGAGAATCAGCAACTACAATTTTGTGGGGAGGTTCCCTTCAATGAGCATAGAGCCCCATCCACTTTGCCGTATACAAACCAACCCAATGAAAGCTGCAGTGCTAACCACCTAGTATGGATGTCTCCCTGCCCCAGGTAATTCATAAATTCATCAAATAAGATAAACCCAAGCATGAGTGGGTCACTGACGCTTCCATTGCCCTCAACCCCTGTAAAATGGGGACAGATTGGGAACGATGAGTCAGAAGTGCGCAGGTGGTCATTTACTACATTTTACAATTCCTAAACTAGCTCAAGGAAGACCATGAGATTTACCCAGATTCATTTCGTATCAGCTCAGCAGTAATTGGTCTCTAATGCATTTTGGAAATTGACACATTAAGGTATTTCCAATTAGAGTTTGTGCTGCTGAAACAGCAATAAATAATAACCTTAAATGATAAGCGTGTACAAAGTACACCTAGAGTGCCAAAACTGATTTAACTGTGGACTTATATAGTGTTCTTTCATGGAATGTGAGCAGTGTGGACTAAGTTAGCATTTGTTGCTGATTCCTTAGTGCTCTTGATAGGGTAATGGTGGGTTTTCTTCTTAAATTGCTGCAGTTAATCTGGTATAGTGATCTGCACAATGGTATTAGGAAGGGGGTTTCTGGGATTTTGATTCAGTGACAGTGAAGGAGTGGCAATATAGTTCCAAGTCAGGATGGCATGTGGCTTGGAGGGGGACATGCAAATGATGGTGATTGCATGCACCTGCTGCCTTTGTACTTCTAGGTGGCAGTGATCATGGGCTTGGAAAATACAGATAAAGGAGTTTTGCTGAGTTACTGTAGTGCATTTTTAGGTGAATATGCTGTTGGTTTAGGGAGCAAATGTTTAAGATAGTGGATTGGGTGCTGACCAAGTGGACTCCTTTGTTTCAAACTGTGTCAAGCTTTTTAAGTGTTGTTGGAACTGGACTCATCCAGCAAATGGAGAATGCATTTGGTGTACAGACATTGGGAGTCAGGAAACAACTTTGATCCTCATCTCATAATTTTCAGCATTTGACCTGCTCTTGTAGCCACTGAATTTATGTGGACATTTCAGTTCTGGTCAATTGTAACTTTCCATCAGTATAGAAGGCAAAAGTCTATATCACACTCATAGGGAAAGAACACTAAATTAAAAGGCACTAACTGGACAGCGATTGATCTTACCCAGAATCAAGGACTCCAGGAGTGGAATTCTCATTTGCTGAAAAGTGCCAGTCAATTAGAGACTGGCAGCTGTGCTGAGTGGCAGAGGCACTGAGAAAATGGTGGTTGCTCCTGTATGACATTGATCTGAGGCTTCGGATTGTCACTCGATCCTAAACACAGGTGAGTGTTGGTTGGAGGTGGAGTCACAGGGTTGAGATCGTGAAAGAAGGGGATGATGGACTGAGTTGGCAGCAAGGGATGGCATGGTGGTACGCCAACCAAGTGCTGGCTCTGTGGAAGGAACCCATAAAAGTCTCAATTGGCAATAGGGTAAGAAATGCACTTTTTCATGATTTTCTTAAGTGGGATAGAGTTGAAAAGTGTGGCGCTGGAAAATCTGCACCCACACCATCCCCTCACCTCTGTCCAAGGCCCTAATGGATCATTTCAAATCCAGCAGTGATTTTCCTGCATTTCCACCCATCTCACCTACTGCATCTGTTGCTCTCAATGTGGTCTCCTGTAGATTGGGCAGACAGGACACTAACTTGTGGAGTGGTTCAGGGAACATCTCTGGGACACATACACTAAACAACCCCACTACCCTGTGGCCAACCACTTTAAATCCCCTCTCTAACTCCGCCAAGGACATGCAAGTCCTGGGCCTCCTCCACCGCCAATCAAAACCCACCCGTCAACTGCAGGACGAACATGTCATCTTCTGCCTTGGGACCCTCCAACCATAAGGCATCAATATCGACTTCACTAGTATCCAAATCTCCCTTCCCCCCACCCAATCGTCCAACCCGGTACCATTCTCTTGATCAGTCCTACATGTCCATTTTCCTTCCCACCTATCTCCTCCACTCTTCCCACCAACCTATCATAATTACCATCCACCTGCACCTATCACCTTCTCACCCACCTTCCTCTTAGCTCCACCCCCACTCTACTATTTATCTCTCAGCCCCCTTCCCCTCCACATTCTTCATGAAGGGCTTATGCCCGAATCATCTACTCTCCTGCTCCTTGGATGCTTCCTGACCTGCTGTGCTCTTCCAATGCCACACTTTTCAACTCTGACTCTCCAGCGCCTGTAGTCCTCACTTTCTCCTTAAATGCGATGGAGTCATGATGGCAGCAGGGATGCTGCCTGCTACCCTCCTGCCCAACTAAACCAACCTGCAGTTGGTGGGTGGGTTTTGATTGGCAATGGAGGAGGCCCAGGACTTGCTATGGAGGATGGTATTAAATTCTGTCCTCAGTCAACTCATCGTGGTGGTATTCCTACTCATATACAGAAAGGCAGATCATGAAAGACTTCATCGACAGCAAAAGATGTTAATATCTTAAACTATATTTTAGTTTGTTGCAAAAATACCTGTGATAGCTTAAAACTGTTTGAAATTTCCTTTTGAAATAAAGAAATATGTATTGTAGTTTCTACAAGGTTGCATGAAGTCTTGCTTTGATGAGATCAAGAAGAAATTTGAATTGTTGCTTTCATAAAATATTTCATGGAACGAAGCTTTTGATTTCAAACAATTGAACTTTTTAGCATTAGAATTGGAAATTTAGTTAATAATAATAAGAAAAAGTATATTCACATTAAACGTTTTGTAGATTCAGACAAATTTTAATTTGAAAAATGAGAGGAATCTGGACATCCTGGAGGCAGGATATTCTTGGGTTGATGGGACTGTAAGATGGTAAAATCTGTCTGCTTATTAGCTTCACCTTGATTTGTTTAATAAATTACACCAGGAGACCTCAAAAAAGTATACTACAAATGCATTTTTTATTGTTTATACCATATACTACAAATTGTTTTATCATCCTTGTTTTGAAATATCATTATACATCACTTTGTGGCATCCCTCCAAGAATCTTAATTGCATTTTTAAACAATCTATCATAGATAAAACACTTGGGATCTTCAGTCATTTTCAACCCGAGCAAGAAATGAAAAATATTAGCTGAAAGTCCAAAGCATTGGTCACAGATCTTTCTACTGGCACCATTGATAACAGGATCATATGAAAGACATCACTATTAGTCTCATATTATTTTATTTTGCAGAGGACATTTAAAACTGTTTCTGAAAGACAATGCCTGATACAGACTAGTAGGTCAAAGTTAGTGAAAGCAAGAATGAATATAAATAGAGGATAATGCACTGGTAGCAGTGCATTACTGATTTTATTTCATAAGTGTGAAAGACCCATCATTTACAAGTACTGCAAGCACAAGTGAATTATGAGCTCTTTCTTATGAGAAAACTAAGTCCATTTAAGCTCCACCATCAGAGCAGTGTTCTATTTATTAGTAATAAATTTGTATTTTTAACCCTAAATTGTTGCTACATATGAACACTAAGAAGAAACAGAAAGAGAACCAATACATTGTGAAAAATAAGTCAGCAATTGCTCAATCTTTTAGAATGTACTTGACATCCTTGCTTAGGAGGGGTAATGGATAATGTTTAAAAACATATAATGTTGAGAATATTATTTTATCTGACAGTTTAGAATCATTTTATCAAGTCTCAAAGTTCAAAGGATGTCATAAACAGTTGGAAAAATAAGCCATAGATCACAGAATTTGGCTTTATGGTCATACATCCAAATGCAATCTCTGTGGTTTTAAAAAAAATGTGAATCAGTAATTCTGCACGAAGTAAGTCATATGCTGCCTCTTTGAAAGTGCCATCCAGCTATACTCACAATCCTGCAATTTCTCCCTTGTGTTTTTTTCTACTTCAACTATTTAACCAAATCTGCTTTGAAAGTTAATATGGAATCTGCTTCCACCATACTTCCAGATCATCACATGATGCGGGGAAATTTCAAATGGCCCACTTTAGCAGGAAGAATGGAAAAGAAGAATATAATTTAAATAGAGAAACTCCAATATGCTATGATACAGAGGGACCTGGATATACTTGTACATGAATCACAGAGTCAACACGCTGATATAAAAGGTAAAGACGCCTTAACCCTACCAGACTATAGGGCTGTTTTCTCAATTGGATGCCTCAAGCAAGGGGAGACATTGAGAAGGAGAGTCCTTCATGGTAACCTCAGGCAGTGTGGGTATTGCACTCTTGCTGATGGTACTACTCAGCATCACGAACAACTAACTGAGCCAACCAACCACAAGCACAGGAAGTAATTAAGAAGGTAAACTTAATTTTGACCCCAATTGCAAGAGGTATGACATATAAAAGTAGAGAACTCTACAAGATATTGATGAGACCAAACCTAGAGTACAGTGAATAGTTTTGGTCATTGTACTTTAGGAGGGATATACTTGCATAAGAAGCAGATCAGAATAGATTCATGATGCTGATTTCTGGAATGAAAGACTATCTTCTCAGGAAAGGTTGAGGAGATGAGTCACATACTAGTTGGAGTTGAGAAGAATAACCTGGGGGCAAGAAACATTTTTGAGATTATGAGAGGGCTTCACAGGGTAGATCCGAAGAAATAATTTCTCTTGAGTGGGAATTGAGATAAAGGCACAGTTCCAAAATATGAGGTCCCTCATTTAAGATGGCGATGTAGAGGAATTTCTTTCTGAGGTGGACGAAAGTGTTTGAAATTTTATCCCCAAGCAAGCATTGAAGGTTTATGAATATTCAATGAATATACATAATATGTGTTTATTCATTACATTTTTGATTGGGAAGGAAGTCAAGAGTTAAGGACTCATCAGATGAGCCTTCATCTTATTGACTCTCAGAGCAAAATAAAACAAAATGTCAAACAAAAAGGCCAGCAAGATCTGATTATGGGTGACATACATAACACCTCAGGCTGCAGTATTTCCTGTTGAGCTGGAAAGCAGGTAACACACTTCTTGCCTCCAGGTCACAGTTCATGACTTCACCCATCTGTCAGAAATCAGGATGCTGTCCTAATAAAGGCTGCCTTTATGAAAGTCATGGAACATCTGAACTAGCCATCTTTAAAATAGTGCCACCAGCTTCTTTAAACAAGAGGAAGACAGAGGTCATGTTGGGCATGTTGTAAGATGCTCATTATGGTGTCAGATCTATCTGGTAGAATGTAAAATCAATACAGTGTGGAAAGAAGCCCACACCAACCTCTAATGAGTAAGCCACCCAGACCCATTCCCCTACCCTATCATTCTACATTTACCCTTAACTAACGCACCTAACCTATGCATCCCTGAACACTACGGGCAATTTAACATGGCCAATTCACCTAACCTGTACAGCTTTGGATTGTGGGAGGAAACCGGATCACCCACAGGAAACCCACTCAACTACAGGGAGAATGTGCAAACTTCACACAGCCAGTCACCAGAGGCTGGAATGGAACCCAGGTCCCTGGCACTGTGAGGCAGCAGTGCTAACCACTGAGCCACCATGCCACTCAAGATTTGCTGCAACCATCCTCTTTTCTGGAAGGAATCTCCAGGGCTTGCTTGGGCCGGTGCGGTGGAGGAAAACCACTTGCTTGTTTAACAAGAAGAGACTTAGATAGCAAGAAGTCTTAAACATGATGTAATTTATCGCATAATAGCAACTAGTTATAAGTTTCATTCGTATGATAGCTATTGGGCTGGATATTACGTGCCCACATGGGGTTCTATGAGCACTATGGTGTGAGGTGGCAGGTGACTTTCTTTTCTCTGAGGGAGTTAGCTCTCCATTCAACATTATGTGCTGAATCTTCCCAAGAATTGACTAAGTAACTTTTGCTGAGTTTAATGGACAGTTTATCTCCACAAGATCTAGTGGGTTTTCTCACGATATTGAATAAAATGTGTCTCAATAATTAAGGACCACATTCCTGTGGCGACCTGCTCATTCATTGCTAGCCCGATTCTCCCAATCGCTGTGGTTGGAAGTACTCACCACTGATAGTATATCCCAGGAACCCTGGTGCTCATGCCATATTTAAAAGGCTGGTATTCACCAAATGAAGTACTGGCAGTTTGGAAATGTCCTGCGTGGCTCGAGACTGGTCATGGCAGAAAGGGAAAGGGGAAATTGGCACTCTATCTTCCAGAGAGGGATCTGGAACTGATGCAGGTGTGGTGGACAGGACAGTAGCAGATCCATGGGAACACTACCACCTGCAAATTCCCCTCCAAGCCACTGACCATTGTGGTCAACCTACAACACATGGACTGCAGTGGTTCAAGAAAGCAGCTTCTCACCACCTTCTCAAGAGCAACTTAAGATGGGCAATAAATGCTAGCAGGCCAGCAATACCCATTCCCCATGAAATAATTAAAAACAAAGTTTCCCAGAAGTCAAAAACAACCCTTGCTTACTTGCTCAAAGAGTTTGACAACTTGTAGCAAATATCTTGGGAGGAATTCACAGACCCACATATCAGGTTTACAACACACATAGAAACATACAAACATAGAGTCATACAGCATGGAAACAGACCCTTCGGTCCAACTCATCCATGCTGACCAGATATCCTAACTTAATCTGGTACCATTTGCTAGCACTTGGCCCACATCTCTCTAAACCCTTCCTATTCATATACCCATCCAGATGCTTTTTAAATGCTGAAACTGTTCCACTTCCTTCAGCAGCTCATTCCATACATGCAGCACCCTCTGTGTGAAAAGAAATGCCCCTTAGGTCCCTTTTACATCTTTCCCCTCTCACGCTAAACCTATGCCCTCTAGTTCTGGACTTCCTTGCCCCAAGGAAAAGACCTTGACTATTTACCCTATCCATGCCCCTCATGGTTTTATAAACCTCTATAACGTCACCCCTCAGCCTCCAGAGCTCCAAGGAAAACAGCCCAGCCCTCTAACTTAAACATTCCAATCCTGGCAAAATTCTTGTAAATCTTTTCCGTACTTTTTTCAAATTTCACAACATCCTTCCTATAGTAGGGTGACCAGAATTGCACACAATATTCCATAAGTGGCCTAACCAACATCCTGTACAGCTGCAACATGACCCCCCAACTCCTATACTCAATGCTCTGACCAATGAAGGAAAGCATACCAAACACCCTCTTCACTATCTTATCTACCTGCGACTCCACTTTCAAGGAACTATGAACCTGCACTCCATGGTCTCTTTGTTCAGCAACACTCCCCAGGACATTTCCATTAAGCGTATAAGTCCTGCTAAGATTTGCTTTCCCAAAATGCAGCACCTCACATTTATCTAAATTAAACTCCATCTGCCACTTCTCAGCCCATTGGCCCATCTGAGCAAGATCCCGTTGTAATCTGAGATAACCTTCTTCGCTGTCACCCTAAACCTATGCTCTCTAGGTCTGGACTCCCCCACCCCAGGGAAAAGACTTTATCTATTTATCCTATCCATGCCCCTCATGATTTTATAAACCTCTATAAGGTCACCCCTCAGCCTCTGACAGTCCAGAGAAAACAGCCCCAGACTGTTCAGCCTCTCCCTCCAGCTCAAATCCTCCAACCCTAGAAACATCCTTGTAAATCTTTTCTGTACCATTTCAAGTTTCACAACATCGTTCCGATAAGAAGGCGACCACAACTGCATGCAATATTCCAAAAGTGGCCTAACCAATGTCCTGTACAGCCGCATCATGACCTCCCAACTTCTATACTCAATGCTCTGACCAATAAAGGAAAAAACCTACACACCAAGGTCTCTTTGTTCGGCAACACTCACTGGGACCTAATCATGAAGTCCATAAGGCCTGCTAAGATTTGCTTTTCAAAAATTCATCACCTCGCATTTTTTGAAAGTTCTTGCCTAATACCGGTCTATCCTTTTCTATCACTATTTTGAAACTACTAGAATAATGGTCGCTGGCCCCAAAGTGCTCCTCTACTGACATCTTAGCCACCTGCCCTATCTTACTTTCCAAGAGTAGGTCAAGTCTTGTACCTTCTCTCATAGGTACATCCACATACTGAATCAGAAAATGTTCTTGTATACAAGTTAACAAATTCTTCTCCTTCTAAACTTTTGACACTATGGCAGTCCGAGTCTATGTTTAGAAAGTTAAAATCCTTTACCATGAACACCTATTATTTTTATAGATTAAGGAAATCTCCTAACAGACTTGTCTTTCAATTCCCTGCTGATTATTAGGGGGTTGAGAATACAATCCAAAAAGGTGATCATCCCTTTCTTAATTCTCAGTTCCACCCAAAAAAAGTTCCCTGGATTTATGCAGGATTTATCCCTTATCAAAAACATCACTCCCCCTCCTCCCCTGCGCCCCCTTCTATCCTTTCTATAGCATTTGCATCCTGGAATATTAAGCTGCCAGTCCTGTCTATTCCTAAGCCACGCTTCTGTAATCGCTATGATAGCCCAGTCCCATGTTCCTAACCATGCCCTGAGTTCATCTGCCTTCCCTGTTAGGCCTCTTGCATTGAAGTAAATGTAGTTTAATTTATCTGTCTTGCATTGTTCTCTGCTTTGTTCTTGCCTGCCATGACAGTTAGATTCACTCCTTTCCCCAGTTGTACCAGTCTCAGATTGATCCCTTTCCTCAGTACTTCCTGAGCCCCTTCCACCCCACCCCACTTACTAATTTAAATCCTTCTGAGAAGCTCTAACAAATCTCCCAGCTAGTATATTTGTCTCCTTCCAATTCAGGTGGAATCCATCCTTCTTGTATAGGTCACTTCTATCCCAAAGAGATTCCAATGATCCAGAAATATGAACCCTTCTCCCCTGCACCAGCTCCTCGGCCACACATTCATCTGCTCCATCTTCCTATTCCAACCCTCACTAGTTCGTAGCCCCAGGTGTAATCCAGGTACTACTACCCTTGAGGACCTTCTTTTTAAATTCCTGCCTAACTTTTTATATTCTCCCTTCAGAATCTCATCCTTTTCCCTTCCTATGTCATTAATTCCAATGTTTACAATGGCCTCCTGCTGGTCCCTCTCCCCTTTGAGAACATTCTGCATCCTCTCTGAAGTACCTTTGATCCTGGCACCAGGAAGGCAACACACCATTCCGATTTTTCACTGCTGACCGCAGAAACATCTGTCTGTGCCTCTGACTAGAAAGTGCCCTGTCACAATCAATCGCTTGGAAGCCGGCATAGCCCTCATTACATTACAGCCAGTCTCAATACCAGAAATATGGCTATCCGTGCTGCATTCCCTTGAGAGTCCACCACCCCTTACATTTTCCAAAACAGCATGCTTGTTTGAAATGGGGACAGCCACACAACTCTCCATCACTACCTGCCTACCCCTGCTACCTTTTCTGGAGTTAACCCATCTAACTGACTGTATCTGCGGTTTTTCTCCCTTCCTATAGCTGCCATGCATCATACTCCCAGCTCCTGTAATTCCTTATTTACAGGTCTCAATAAAACATATAAACAAGAAAGAACCCACTCTACTCACTATTGTTGACTTATAGCAAGGTTACACTTAAAAACTATGCACTTATCTGTTCCTGTGTTGTGAGCTCTCCCACATACGTTCCTCCAAGGTGAGCTGTAAATTTTGCTCTTTGTTAATTTTTCTTGGACGCACTCTGATTTCAGAGATACAAGAACTCAAGTAGCAAAGGCAGTAACTCTGCAGATTCACTGCTGTGTTATTTAACAGTGTAGGTTTCTTTCTCTCTCTCCCTCACTGACCATGTGGTTGCTGCCTTTTGTCTGTCTTCCTCCTTTTAAAAATGCTGCTGTTTTGATCTTTTTTTCCCCAAAGTTCCAAAACAATGCAACAGTATATAAAACAGTAACTGCTGCTCTTGAAATTTGAGGAGATCGCCTCCAACACCTAAAATATGTCAAGAAAGGAAGAACTCGTACAACCACAACTTTTTCCCATCTTCCACCTTGGAATACCCAGAATACATTTTCTAAACATAGCGGAGCATTTAGAAAGCAGTGGCAGGGTCAGACAGAATCAGCATGGATTTATGAAGGGGAAATCATGCTTGACAAACCTGTTGGAATTCTATGAAGGTGTAACTAGTAGAGTTGACAAGGGGGAGTCAGTTGATGTGATATATTTGGACTTTCAGAAAACATTTGACGAAGTTCTGCATAAGAGATTATTGTGCAAGATTAAAGTGCATGGGATTGGGGGAAGTGTATTGAGGTGGACAGAAACCTGGTTGGCAGAGAGGAAACAAGGAGTAGGAATTGATGGGTCTTTTTGAAATTGGCACGCAGTAACTAGTGGGGTGCTACAGGGATCGGTGCTGGGACCCCAGCTATTCACAATTCATATTAATGATTTGGATGCGGGAACAAAATGTAACTTCTTAAAGTTTGCAGATGATACCAAGTTAGGTAGGAGGGTGAACTGTGACGAGGATGCAGAGATCATTTAGCATGATCTGGACAGGTTGGGTGAGAGGGCAATTTAATGGCAGTTACAGTATAATTTGGATAAATGAGAGGTTATTCACTTTGGAAGCAAAAACAAGAAGGCAGATTACTATCTGAATGGGAAAGGGGAGTATGCAGCGGGACCTGAGTGTCCTTGTGCACTAGTCGCTGAAGGTAAGCGTGCCACTGCATCAGGCGGTAAAGAAGGCAAATAGGATATTGGCCTTCATTGCAAAAGGTTTCGGGTACAGGAGCAGGGAAGTGTTGTTGCAAGAATACAGGGCCTTGGTAAGGCCACACGTAGGATCCTGTGTGCAGTTTTGGTCTCCTTTACTGAGGAAAGATGCTCTTGCTCTCAAAGGAGTACAGCAAAGGTTTACCAGGCTGAGTCGGAGGATGGCAGGACTGACAATTTGGGGAGAGATCAACTAAGTTAGGATTGTTTTCAATGGAGTTTAGATGAGTGAGGGGGGGGTTCTCACAGACACTTATAAAATTCTAACAGGACTAGACAGGACAGATGCAGGGAGGATGTTCCCAATGGTATGTCCAGAACCAGTGGTCACAGTCTGAGGATTCGGGATAGACCATTTAGGATGCAGATGAGGAGACATTTCTTCACCCAAATAATGGTGAGCCTGTGGAATTCATTACCACAGGAAGTAGTTGATGCCAAAACATTATATGTATCCAAGAGGCGGCTCGATACAGCACTTGGGGTGAATGGGATCAAAGGTTATGGAGAGAAAACAGGGTGAGGCTACTGAATTAGATGATCAGCAAAGATCATGATGAATGATGGATCAGACTCGAATAGCCCCTTCCTGCTCCTATCTTCCATGTTTCTATATTTCACCAAGGGCCGACAGAAAAAGCCATGATACCAGAGTCTGCCAGGTTGGCAAGATTTCCACCCAGGTATAAGCTGCCTGGAGGAACTTCCAGTAGTGCAGCAACAAGAAGGTTAATGACATTCTCTGTAGGAATAATGGGAGATCAACTTTCTTCTTACTTGGCTATTGAGACATGGATGTTTCAGCACCTTCTCCTTTCTGTCAGGTAAAGTGGCAACACTTTCTATCTGACAACTAACACCTAACTGCTTTACCTACCTCCCATGGGCTCATGCTCTATACTTTCACAATTGCTTACACCATCTTCCCTCATTTGCCCTAGTAACTCTGCATGGCTCTGTGCTGTCTACTCACTCACCCAGGTCAGCTCACTGCTTTCTTGGCAACCCTACTATCTCTTATTCCAGGAAAGAATGCCCCATAATAGGGCTGAAAGTGTCAGGTGGAGGGGTGCCTAATATTTGGCTCCTCACCCACTAAAAGGAGAGAATCTTGGCCCTTGATGGTAAGGATGCAGGGCAGTCCTGTGAAGGTGCTGCAACATACATGTCTTGGTAACCAAGTAGAAAAGCTCCTATTAACCTCCCGTTACCCCCACAGACAATGTATTATTGACATTTCACAACTTCTACATCTTGTCAGTAACACACTGTCTGTTTCGTCTCATGTCACATACTGACAGCATTACCATGGTCACCATAGTCAAGATGGTTGCGTGATTAGAAATTAACTGCTTACCTCTGAGGAAGAGAATATGTGTGCCTCACAGGATACACTGGCAAAGTTGCCTCCTGCACCCCTACCAGCTCAGATACTAACACCTCGGTGGGTTTCTTAGCTAGTTCCTGGCAGGAGCACCCACCCATAAGCATACCACTGCCATGTCTCCCACAGCTGGCCAAGGAAGAAATGGCTCAGGTTGGTAATATTCGCAGACCTGCCAGAGACTAGGCACCTGCTCAACCCCAGATGGGACATAAACACATTGTGTCAGTAATTCATATCTTTATTGAAAAATACATGCAGATACAGCAGTACCAATTTACTCAATTCCTTGGCTGAATCTTGGCTCCGGATTATTCTTACAGATTATCAGCATCTGATGCAATCTTTAACTATGTTGGTGTGACCAGTGCTCCCAAATGTATGGCGTTCCTAGCTCATACTCACTATCTGTGTTCTATACCGGGTGTGAAATACTTTCTACCATCGAAGCAAGTGGGAGAATGAAAATCTTGTGGAAACTGCAAACAAAGCAGTGGTCACCTGACAGTCTAAATAGATGCAAGAGGAAAAGGAATAAGTAACCATCACACGCAAGCATAAGGCCTGGCAGGTAATGAAGAGGTCTTCTAAGACCATCCCAGATTTAACCGATATTCTATGCTGAGTTCTGGTGACAGTGGTAATGTCTCAGGAAATTGCAGCCAAAGCAAAATGCACAGCACTGTAGGACACTCAGCTGCAGAGTAGGGAGAAAAAGGTGTTCGACAAGGTTCCCCATGGGAGACTGGTGAGCAAGGTTAGGTCGCATGGAATACAGGGCGTACTCGCCATTTGGATACAGAACTGGCTCAAAGGTAGAAGACAGAGGGTGGTGGCGGAGGATTGTTTTGCAGACTGGAGGCCTGTGACCAGCGGAGTGCCACAAGAATCGGTGCTGGGTCCACTACATAAATGATTTAGACGTAAGCTTAAGATGTATAGTTAGTAAGTTTGCAGATGACACCAAACTTTGAGGTGTAGTGGACAGCGAAGAAGGTTACCTCATATTACAATGGGATTCTGCACAGAGGGGCCAATGGGCTGAGGAATGGCAGATGGAGTTTAATTTAGGTAAATGTGAGGTGCTGCATTTTGGGAAAGCAAATCTTGGCAGGACTTATACACTTAATGGTAAGGTCCTAGGGAGTGTTGCTGATCAAACAAACCTTGCAGTGCAGGTTCATAGCTTCTTGAAAGTGGAGTCACAGGTAGATAGGATAGTGAAGAAGGCATTTGGTATGCTTTCCTTTATGGGTCAGAATATTGAGTACAGAGGTTGGGAGGTCATGTTGCGGCTGGACAGGACATTGGTTAGGCCACTGTTGGAATATTGCGTGCAGTTCTGGTCTCCTTCCTATCGGAAAGATGTTATGAAACTTGAAAGGGTTCAGAAAAGACTTACAAGAATGTTGACAGGGTTGGAGGATTTGAGCTATAGGGAGAGGTTGAATAGGCTAGGGCTGTTTTCCCTGGAGCATTGGAGGCTGAGGGGTGACCTTATGGAAGTTTATAAAATCATGAGGGGCATGGATAGGATAAATAGACAAAGTCTTTTCCCTGGGATGGGGGAGTCCAGAACTAGATGGCATAGGTTTAGGGTGAGAGGGGAAAGATATAAAAGAGAACTAAGGGGCAACTTTTTCACACAGAGGATGGTATGTGTATGGAATGAGCTGCCAGAGGAAGTGGTGGAGGCTAGTACAATTGCAACATTTAAAAGGCATCTCGATGGGCATATGAATAGGAAGGGTTTGGAGGGATATGGGCCTAGTGCTGGAAGGTGGGACTAGATTGGGTTGGGGTATGTGGTCGGCATGGATGAGTTGGACCAGAGGGTCTGTTTCTGTGCTGTACATCTCCACGACTCTATGACTCTATGTATTATAGCAGAATCGACTATACTTGAAGTTAATCACTGTGACTCATGACTTCTGTCCTGATTTCTGTTAGTCTTGCCCTTTGGATTCTGAGTCAAGTGACATTACCATTACAGCACTCTCTCTGCCTGCTGATTTGTTTTGAAAACTGGCAATGGATGCTAATGTGTGGCTCAATTAGAATACTGTAGTTAAACCAAATCAAGGAACTATTTGATTCCGTACTTGTTGCTGGCCTCCCAGAATGTGAGACATTCCAAAAATAATATTCAGCCATAAGACTCAAGCACGTATTATGGGACTAGAGAGAGAAGTCAACCAATTAGATTTCTGGAATTGTGCCTTTCAGTGTTATCTTTCTTGCTGCAATTTAGCTTCGTTAGTTGATATGGTGGAACTAGAATTTTCAACTACCTATTTGGTAGTGCAATAAACTAAACAAAAATTTGCAGTGCTAGTACGATCCTGGATTGCCAAACAGCACATGCAAAGTAGCATAAGAATCAATTGGCCAGTACTGCAGATAATGAATGATTCAATGTTCCCCTGTTGACAGATGGTGATACTTCTGATATGATGTTGCCAATTGACACAGCATAGGTGGTGTTGTCTTTGAATTGTGGCAAACCTGAAACTGGCAGGCTTTACCTGAAGGCTAATCCTTCTACACTGTCACAGTTGCTGTAGAAGGCACAACATCATAACTTAAATTTTTGAGGACTTCAAAATAAAATTGTTTAGAAAAAATAGGCCAATGATTAATAGAATGACTGAATCCCTTTAGGTTGGCAAGGGCCCATTTGGCCCATCAAGTCCGCACGGACCTTCCAAACAGCATCCCACTCAGACCCAGACTCCTAGCCCTTCACTGTAACCCTGTATTTCCCATGGCTAACCCACCGAGCTTACACATCTCTGGACCCTACAGGGCAATTTACTGTTGCCAATTCACCTAATCTGCACATTTTTGTACTGTGGGAGGAAAATAGAGAACCCAAAGGAAACCAATGCAGACTCCTGGAGAAGAAGGGAAAGACAATAGTGGTTCTTTAGTGCAAACTCCACGTAAACAGTCACCCAAAGCTGAAATTAAACCTGGGTCCCTGGTACTTATTTTCCAGTTCACTTTAATAATAATATAGTTGTCATAGTAGACTTTGCTACTAAAGTAGAAATGTTATGTGATGGGCATGAATTACATAATTTCTAATTTGCATTTACAAGTGAATTCATGGAAAGAACTCATATTGCTTTTATCTTAGGCTTGTTCATTATCATTCCAAACTTGTCAGTTTATTCAAATAGATGTTGAGATTCTTTGACACATATTGATAATTTCAATATTTAGGAGTAGCACAGTGACTGGCATAGCTGCCTCACAGAGCCAGGGACCCGGGTTTGACCCTCGGGCAATTGTCTGTGTGGAGTTTGCAAGTTCTCCCTGTGTCTGCATGGGTTTCTTCCAGGTGCCCTGGTTTCTTCCCACAGTCCAAAGATGTGCAGGTTAGGTGGATTAGCCATGCCAAATTGCCCATAGTATTCAGGGATATGCAGCTAGGTGGGTTAGCCAGGGGGTATGCAGGATAACAGGGTGTGTCTTGGTGGGATGCCCTTCAAAGGGTTGGTGTTGACTCATGGGCCAAATGACCTGCTTCCACACTGTAGGGATTCTATGATATCAACAACAACTCAATACTTATTGAGATGAAATGGACATTCTGGAGTTTCACTTGATTACTTTTGGTACCTGGACATAACTGTGCAAAACATTCCCTACATATATTAAACTGCTAGTATAGAATCCATGGTAAAGTATTGTTGCTTGGCATTCCAAATAGTCTACAGTCTCACAGACTCACACCCAATTCAGGTGTTCAAAAGACAGTTAAGCTTTAAATACAACATCTTTTATGAAGGAAGCTTTTCACTATGTAAAAGATTCTGTCATAAAGCTTCTGGTGCTTTTACTAACTAACCTTAAACCTGAGTCCTCTATTTACTAGCTAGTCATGCTTTTCAAAATAAGAATACAAGGTAAGAACCAGTGTAGACCATACAGCCTGTCTAGTTTATACCACCATCCAATGAACCAAAGCAGAAAGCATCTGAAATTAAACTGACAAGTGGTCACTGACATATGATACATGGGAACAGCAGTTTATGGGAGTGAGGGAAGAAGAGTGGAAGGGCACTGTGATTCTTTAGTTAGGGGATCAGATAGTAATTTCTGCAGCTGAAGACAAGATTTCAGGATGGTATGGTGCTTCCCTAATAGCAGGGTCAATAATGTCACAGAGGGATGGTGTTCTTCTGGGGTCAGTGAGCATCCAGAGATTGAGGACTATTTCGGTCCCAACTATATCGATAAGAATGGGAATGAGGTCCTGAAAGCAAATTTTAGGGGACTGAGAAAGAGATTTAAAAGGCAGGCCTCACTTCTGGAATTCAGCTCTTTTGTCCATATTTGAACCAAGGTTGTTATGAGGTCAGGAACCAAATGGACCTGACGAAACCTAAACTGAGTTTCATGTGATGGACTTGTGTTAATATGAAGGTGAGGTGGGTATGGGTGAGTGACCAGCACTGGGAAATACTAAAGGATTTATTCAGGAGAAAGCAAAATACTGTGGATGCTGGAAAATTGAAATTAAAGCAGAAAATGTTGGCGAAACAGTTGGTCTGGCAGCATCTCTGGAGGAATAAACACAGTTAACGTTTTAAGTCCAATATGATTCATCTTCAGAATTCTAAATTCAGTTCAGCAAAATAATTTTATTGACTTGAAATGTTAACTCTATTTTCCTTTCCACAGAAGTTATTTGGGTATAGCCCTCCTCACTGTGAAAGCAAACACTGACACATGCCATTGCCTTTAATCAAGTTTATGCTGCTTCTTATGATGCACTACCCCTTGCCATTGCACTTACTCTCTTTTGAACATCCACTCATGCTCAGTGAAGCGACAGCATCACCTCTACCACTACAAACATCCTCCAAAGTGCCTTTACGACTTGATATGGGTGAATCTCCATTACTGACAACCAGCTAGAAAAGCACCCTGGCTACTTCTTTGGTTGTCTGCTTGGCATTCAAATAGTCTCTCAGATACATTCCCAATTCAGGTGTTCTGGGGACAGTTAAACTCTAAATACAACATGAAGTAATGTTTGCCTGAGTGTAGCCAGGGAGAAATTTCTAAAATGCATTTGTGCATCGCAGTATTGTGCATTGACATCACTGCTGTGCATACCTGCAGTAACAGCTTGGATATTAGATTAGATTACTTACAGTGTGGAAACAGGCCCTTCAGCCCAACAAGTCCACACCGACCCGCCGAAGCGTATACCACCCAGACCCATACTCCTACATTTACCCCTTCACCTAACAGTACGAGCAGTGCTAACCACTGTGTCACCGTGCTGCCCACTAAGCTTCAATGCTATTGCAGGGATACTTGCCAGGTCTTCCTCCTTAGCTGCTGTTTGCGATATGAACTTGGACCTCACAATGCTTGTGCCAACAAGTCAAGTAGCTGAATGCAGAAGGTCATGGAACCTTTTCCTACATTGTATCTATGACTGTTTAATGTTGAACTACAGCACTAAATGTCATTGATATTTCTGTCCATGCCCTCTTTGTGGTTGCAGAAGGCTTGCTTCTTCTTTAGCAGTCCCTCAGAGTTAGGGATGACTTGCTTCCACTCCAGGGAGACGGTGTGGAGGTTTTGTGGTGGCTGAATTATCCAAACCTGAAACCACAGACTCTGCTGCAGGTGGTATGGTATTTGTTGAAGTGGGTGGGTGGGACATTCTGGATTCTGAACAGTTTCACTGGTCAAATGGATGCAAAAACTCTTTCTCCTTCTGCACCTCCTTGACCATAATCTGCATTTCATAGTTATAATAATATCACCAATGAACTTTCCTTTCCTTCCAAATTTAAAATGAATAGGGTTGTGGCTCCCAAATACATTGTATGCTTAAATCACTATTTTCTCTATTTCATTTGTCAATACCATGATGAAATGTGCAGGGGGCATGAAATGAATCCATACAAATCATAGTGCCCTAGATCTTGCTGCTAGGAGAAAGTAAGGACCGCAGATGCTGGAGATCAGAGCTGAAAATGTGTTGCTGGAAAAGCGCAGCAGGTCAGGCAGCATCCAAGGAGCAGGAGAATCGACGTTTCGGGCACGAGCCCTTCCTGAAGGGCTGCATTGCTAATGTGGAGCTGTGAGGGACCTGGTCAAGGGTGATTTGAGTGGGCACATCCACCCTTATATATTGGTGCCATAATAGGATGGATGAATGGCTAAAGACCTTTGTCAATTGTCATGTGCAACAGCATTCCCTAAGGCAAAATATTAATCTGTGTTAATCCAGAATACCATGATCATCTATTGGTGCCAACGTATTGCCATCTTCATGCTTGGTCTTGAGGTGTGTCTCCTTTGAAGAAATTATTCAGGGTACTTCTTCTTCAAGGTATGATGTGTTATGAAGATGTGAGTGTACTATACCTTTAAGAGAGGAAAAGCGAGCAGTGACAGCACCAAATGTTCTCAATAAGACACAATGTAACATGTGCTCCAGCTACTGGGGTAGCTGGTTGCCTGGAAATGACAAAAAACGATTCGAATTGGTCAATCAGTTTAAATTATACCCCAGAAAATACCAACTTCCAATCAATTTTGAACTGAGTATATTGACAATCTTAAAAACCAATGACACAATCTGATGCTTTGGGGGGGTATAAGACTGGGGAAAATTGAACAACTGGGAGGAGAACTGCCAGGTAAAAACAAGGACTGCAGATGCTGGAAACCAGTCTCTAGATTAGAGTGGTGCTGGAAAAACACAGCAGTTCAGGCAGCATCCGAGGAGCAGTAAAATCGACGTTTCGAGCAAAAGCCCTTTATTGGGAATACAAGCGGAGAGCTTGAAGGGTGGAGAGATAAGTGATAGGAGGATGGGGGTGGGGAGAACTGCCACCAGACCAACAGGTGTAAACTGCTAGTCAGAACTCTCTGAGAGGTGCCTGCCTGGAAGTGTTTGCACAGAGAAAAACCTCAACACTGACCTAGGGAGCAAATCTACTGACGAAGATAAAGAGAAGATTCGACAGCTGGCTAGTTTTAAAATTTTAATTTTTCTGTAAATTAAGTGTTTTATCAGACTAGTATTCTAGAAGGGAAGGGAAAAGATAGGTTAGAGGAAGGATTTGTAAATAGTTGTTAGTTAATTATTCTAAGTTTTACTTTAAGAAATAAAGTTGTTAATTTTTACTTTAAGTAGTTCTTGGCCACTCGAATTTTTACAGATTACTGCATGGGATAAATCTTCTCTGTAGCTGGTTTCAAATTAAGCAGGAGGGTTTAGTCCATGTTGGAACAGATGTAAGTAGGCAATGGCCTGGGGACGTGGGTCCAAGTCCCATCATGGTAGCTGCTGAGATTGGAATTCAGTTCACAAAATCAGGAACATAAAAGTCCCGGTCTCAATGATAGTGATCAGGACAACTAACACTGATTGTTGTAAAAACCTATCTAGTTCACTAGTGCCCTTTAGGGAAGGAGATTTGCCGTCTTTAACTGGTCTAGCCTAAATGTGATGCCAGGCCCACATCCAGTCACTCAGTTCAAGAGCAATTGAGAATGGGAAACAAATATTGCACCCATATCTGCATCCCATGACAGAATAAAGGGGAGAAAAAAAGGTTCACTCACAATAGCTGGTTCTGCTTCTGCCTCTACACAACTTCTATAGTTAGTGGTCACTGAGCCTGTTACAAACAGGAAACATCCTCCTAAGACTACAATGCTGTTATGTGAGCAAAACATCAAAGCTGAGTGTCATTTTTTTTAGATTCATCCAGCACAGAAAAGGTCCTTTGATCCATCAAGTTTGCACCAACATAACTACCACTAAAAGTGTGCTAATCCCAATTTCCTGCACTTGTCCCATATCCTTCTTATATTATGATATTTGAAGCATTTTTAAAAAAGATTGTAAGGTTTCCAGCCTCGACTACCTCCCCAGGCAGTGCATTTCAGATTCCCATTATCTGCTGAGTGAACAAATTTATCCACAAGTCTCCTGCGCCTTACCCTAAAATTATGTCCTCTCATGACTGGCTTTTCAACTAAGGGGAACAGCTACTCTCTATTCACCACATCCATACCCCTCATAATCTTGTGCACCTCAATCATGTCCCCTGTCAGTTTTCTCTTCTCTGAAGAAAATATCCTAAGCCTATCTAGTCTCTCCTTATAGCTCAATATCTCCATCCCAGGCAACATCCTAGTGAACCTCCTCTGTAAACGTCTCTAGTGTTAGTACATCCTTCCTGTAGTGAGGTGACCAGACTGCACATAGTACTCCAGTTGTGGCCTGACCAATGCTCTGTACCACTCCAACATTACCTCCTTGCTCTTATATTCTTTGCTATGACTGATGAAAATAAGTGCCCCCAATGCCTTCTTAACTATCCTATTCACGTGCTCTGCCGATTTCAGGGATCTGTGAATAATTACCCAAAAATCCCTCTATTCCTTTAAGCTACCCAGTATCCTGCCATTCATTAGGTACTCCCTCATCTTGTTTCTTCTTCCAAAATGCATCACCTCACAGTTATTAGAGTTAAATATTATGTGCCACTGGTCTGTCCAATCGACCAATCCATCTACATATTCCTGTAACTTATAACCATCTCGTTCGTTATTAGCCACACTATCAATCTTGATGTTACCTGCAAATTTACTTAAAAATGCTGCCCCACCATTTTCATTTATATCATTTATGTATGTAACAAGCAAAAGGGCTCCAGTACTGATCCTTGTGGTACACCACTGGACACCAGCCTCCAGTCACTCAAATATCATTCTACCACTACCCTTTGTGTTCCTTTATTGAGCCAGTTTCTGATCCGCCTCACCACGTTTCCCTCAATTCCATGTGCCTTCTCAATCAGTCTGCCATGTGGAACCTTGTCAAAAGCTTTGCTAAATCCATATAAACTACACCACTGGATATCCCTCATCCACACAATTGATCACATTTTCAAAAAGATTCTAATAAGTTTGTTTGGCATGACCTCCCTCTGACAAAGCCATGCTGACTATCCCTAATTAAACCATATATTTCCAAGTGGGTGTTAATTTGCTCCTTCAGAATTTTCTCCAAGCATTTCCCTACCACTGACATGAGACTCAATGGTGTATAATTTCCTGGTTCATCTCTACCTCCCTTCTTAAAATGTGGAACCATAATAGCCATTCTCCAGACCTATGGCACTTCCCCTTTGGCCAGAAAGGAATTAAATATTTGTGTCAGAGTCCCTCCAATTTCCTGCCTCGCCTCCCATGACAGCCTGGGATGCAATTCATCCTAAGTCATCCATCAGTGCCATAGCTCTCCAAGATTTCTTCACTGTTTCAATTCAGGCTTCTTCCACACCAGCTATTTTAACTGTTCACCACCACTAGTGATAATGCCTTCAGTTGCTTCAGTGTAAATCTCTGAAATTTTCTTGAAGTTGTGCACCTTTCCTTTTTAGAACACTAAATCTTATTCTCTTTGACCAAAATTTTACTGAACTGCCTTATTATGTCTTTCTGTTGCTTGTCACATTTTGTTTGATACATTCCAGTGAAGTGTTTGGGACATTTTTCTAAATTGAAAGTAGTTCATAAATGAAAGTTGTTATTATTTCTGGTGGGATTTTGCACGAGACCCATGTGCCTGCTTATGTACTTTGAAGAATGCCACGGTATGTGGGGAAACCTCTGTATTGATCAGTATTTCGACTTCAACTAATACCACTAAATGTAAAATTGTTCATTTGCTGTTTGAGAGATTTTTCATGTTGGGTAACTACTACATTTGACTTTATTTCCATTTTTCTGAACTTCAAAACAATCAGTTGGTTGGAAAACCCTGAATACACATGATGCTTTATAGATGCAAGTTATTTTTGTTACTTCAGATTGCTATATAATCTGCTTCAAATTGTTTATTTTATATTAGCTCTTCTGGCTGAAGAAAAGTATCATTGACTACAAGTCATTCCTGACAGCTGTCTATTTCTGCTCATTCTTCCCCACTAAGTTAGGTGCTGGGAGAGAATTGAAAGTAATCCTATTCAGCCTTAAATTTTGTGGGATGACACCTTAGTCGTAAATTATTGATGGTTCAATAAAACATGACAACTCCAACATGCAGCTTGGGTCCAATAAAGCATGGTGCTCTCAAGCATTAATGAACTTTGGCCAAGCAGAAATTGCAGTAGTGATTGGGGAAAGAAGGAAACTGATCTCTCAGTATTGATAGGTTCTCTGTCAAACCTTACATTTACCACAGAGTCAAATTCTGATTATACACTTTGCATAGTTGGTCCAAATATTTGCAGAAATTTATTCCTTCTCCTAATTTATCTATCTTCTGCTCAGTTTCTTCCTCACTGTTGCCAACCATAATTGTTGGCAGTCCCATGATTTGAGGACATATCTATTCAGGGTTGCAAGATTCTGCTCTGACAGTAATAATGTCAAAGAGTGCTTCTGAGTGTCTTTGTAGAGTTCCTTGTGTTGTCTCCTGGAACAGCAGTCACTTGAGTGCTGAGAAAGTAGGACCTAGCAGGGAACCACTTTTCAGCCAACCAGACACGGTATCCAGTCCATTGCAGTTAGCTTTATAGTTTTGCCGAAATATTTGTTGAGCTGGCTTCAAGAAAGACACTAGCATTTGTCAACATTGAATCCAGAGAATGCAACAGAATCATTGCTGGAAGAATTTCTCTAGTGTTCTTATGTGTGACTGATACAGATTCTAGGTCTTCCTGCAATACTGACAAGTGGGATATACATGTTTCTCCTTAGACTCACATTCACCTCTGAATTTGACAGTCAAATAAACTCCCTTTTCTGGATGTCCTGGTTGAAATATTGGCCAGCGGCGTTCTCTACCACTGTCCACTGTGAGTTTACCTTCATTGATCAATAGATGCACTGGGATTCCTACAGTTCAATGTGATCTTATCAGCAACCTCATAAATGGGGCCCAAGCTATTTGTTCACTGTACAAACTTGATGCTGAAATAGGAGACATTGAAGTCATCCTGATCAGATCATTCCTTGTTGTATATCACACAAACTCATGAATACATGACCTAAGGTCCATCACTTTTGCCCCTGAAAAGTCCCCAGTCTATCTCAAAGTAAAGTATCTCAAAAGTTTGAACAATAGATTAAGCTAGCTATTACACACTGCTGCCACGCACTGACAACTGGTGGTCCACCCCTAACAGGAATGGTAATATCAAGCCAAAAAGATGTCTGCTTATCACATGAATGAATAATTTGGTATATGAATTTCAGTGTTGGTGTGATGTTGAGTATATTGTGTGTCCCAATTATGAACAGATCAAATCAAATAGCATATATATTTGGCTTTTCACAACAAGCAAGGAATTAACTAACCCAACAATTTAGCACTTGCAAACCTCTCAGTGTCCAACAATACATGTGATTCCAAGATTGGCCAACATGTGTTAGATGTGAGCATGCAAAGAATTATGCTGACAACCAATTCAGGATCATCTGTTGGGCTCACAGTATAGTGTCCTTGTGAGAACTGGAAGCTACGTACATTATTAATAGGGGGCCTTTACAAACTGAAAGTTCATGCACAGCCACTGTGCCTATTTCAACTCAGCAAAATTGGTGATATTTTCCAGTTCATTTTTCAGGGCAATGCTGTGACCAATCAGTACTGCAAGTCATCGACTAACTATTGCATTCTCTGTAGCATTGCCTCCACTAGTCAGAGTCCACTTGTTAACCAATTAATATTTCTTCAAATATAATAAAAATGTTACTTTCCATTTGAATTGATATTCCTACAAATTTTCTTGATCAGTGGAAGATGAAAAGTCTTGATAAAATGTAACCTTTTCCTTCTATATTCAAATTTTGTACTAAATACGCAGGATGAGTACATTGAATCTTGATATGAACATGCCACAATGACCTCAGCTGGAATAACATCAGGGCAATAGGCTTTGTTAGTTTTTATCCATTTTATTGCTTGTTGCAGATGTCTCATTGAAGGTGACCCAGCTATAAGGAGATTATGTAATGTTGATAACATCTCTGGACTATTAAGCCACACTATGAAGCTAATACTCTGAGAACTGGGGGTCAAATCCCACCATTGCAGGTGGCAAAATTTAAATTCAATTAATAAATTTGGAATTGAAAACTAGAATCAGCAATGGTGACCATGAAATTATCATCAGTTGTTATAAAGATTCATTTGGTTCACCGATGTTCTTTAGGGTAGGAAAACTGCTATCCTTACTTGGTCTGCAGATATGTGACTCCAGATCAACTATAATGCAGTTGACTCTTAACTGTCCTCAAAAATTCAGGATTAGGAGATGCCGGAGTTGGATGGGGTGTACAAAGTTAAAAATCACACAACACCAGGTTATAATCCAACAGGTTTAATTGGAAAAACACTAGCTTTCGGAGCGACGCTCCTTCATCAGGTGATAGTGGAGGGCTCGATCGTAACACAGAATTTATAGCAAAAGTTTACAGTGTGACGTAACTGAAATTATACATTGAAAAATTGATTGTCTGTTGAGCAGGTACTCATGTGACTCAGCCAATGTTGTCTATCTTATATGTTGCAGGCAAGGATGCCCGGAGGCATGGTACATTGGGGAAACCTAGCAAAGACTACGACAACGGATGAATGGGCACTGCACAACAATCAACAGACAGGAGGGTTCCCTCCCAGTTGGGGAACACTTCAGTAATCCAGGTCATTCAGCCTCAGACCTTCGGGTGACCATCCTCCAAGGTGGACTTCGGGACAGGCAGCAGAGAAAAGTGGCCGAGCAGAGGCTGATAGCTAAGTTCGGTACCCATAGGGAGGGACTCAACTGGGACCTTGGGTTCATGTCACATTACAGATGATCACCATTGCACTACACACACACACAGATATTCCGACACACACTCTCTCACATACACACGGACATAGGTACACACAGACGTGCATACAGACACCCACACACACCTTTATAGACACATACACTTCCGCACATGCACCCCCTCACAGACTTAAGACACTCTGCACTCATTACACACACACACACACACACACTTTCTCACACTCACAACCCCCACCCCAGACAGACAGACACACACAAAGACCCACATGCACACATATATTTTGTGGGGTGAATTTGTACTTGCAGAGTTACATTGTACTTTGCTCAGAAATTGCATGCATTCATGTAGAACTCTGAGCTCAAAAACTGCATGAATTTATGTAAAACTCTGTTTTCTCACTTTTTAGATTAGAATCAATCTAAACATCATGGCATAGACAGAGAACACAGGGGGCTAACATCTTCAACATATTGTTTAGCTATCACCATTGTTAACAGCTAACCCGAGAATGCAACTTTAAAAAAAAGGTTTTGTGATTTACACATGAAAGAAGTGAAACTATACTGTATTCTAACAGATGAAAGGCTTAACAGACAATCAATTTTTCAATGTATAATTTCAGTTCCATCACACTCTAAATTTTGCTATAAATTCTGTGTTACGATCGAGCCCTCCACAATCACCTGATGAAGGAGCGTCACTCCGAAAGCTAGTGTGCTTCCAATTAAACATGTTGGACTATAACCTGGTGTTGTGTGATTTTTAACTCAAAAATTCAGAGAATGCTTGAGAAACTCAGCGTCTTTAAGAGAGGAACAGAGCTGATGTTTCAGTCCAGCATGACTCCTCTTCAAAATAAGAGTCATACTGGAATCAAAGCATTAACTTTGTTTCTCTGTCCACAGATGATGCCAGACCAAATGAGTTTGTTAAGCATTCTCTGTGTTTGTTTCAGGTTTTAAACATCCACAACATTTTGCTTGTATTGCCTTCAAAAATGGCCTAGCTACCCAATCATTTCAAGGGCAATTAGGGATGGACAACACATGCTGCTCTATCCACCAATGCCCATATCCCATGAAAGAATAAAGTTAAAACATAAAGATCTTACCACAGATACTGGTAATTGCCTTAAGAATATCAGAGCATCAGTTGCCACTATAGTTGCATGGTTAAGGAGTTGTTGGAAATAATTATTTCCACTGTGGACATTGTCATCCTTAAGAAGAAGAACATCAACCCATGAATAAGAGGATTTTGAGCATTTTATTTTGGTTATAGATGGTGGCTTATGAAAGCTTTGCATTTTGTGATTGTTGACGTATTATTATATTTACCCTAGGATTTTCTTCTCGAGGTTTCAGAGTCACTGCCAATTATGGAATTAATGTCCTCCAGAAATGTAACTGAAAAGAAGCTGCTGTCATACCAATGGTGACATCAGTTCACATAATGGGCAGAATACAGAAGGCCTTGTTGTAAGATGGGCAACAGGTGTCTCCCTATTACATATTTATTGTACATTGTTTAATAAAGTATTCTGCTTAAAAAGATTTGCTCCTTGTATGTCACTGAACATGTTTAAAATATGGTGGCAATTGTAAAAATAAAAAATTCTTCAATGGCACAATCAAAATGACACCCAGCAGTACCCAGTCTTAGAATGAAAATTTAAACAAAGTACAGAAACAGCAATATTCCAATACTAAAACATACATGGCAGAAACGGAGACATAGAAACAGCAGGACCAGCAATGGCCCATTTAGCCCTTCAGGCCTGCTCCACCATTCAATATGTTCATGGCTGATCATCAATTGAGGCCTGTCTTCCTGCTTTCTCCAGATACTCTCTGATCCTTTTAGCCCTATGAACTATACCTATCTCCTTCTTGAAAATATTCAATGCTCTAGACTCAATCACTTTCTGCGGCAGAGAATTTCACAGGCTCACAATCTCTGAGTGAAGAAATTTCTCCTCATCTCAGTCCTAAATGGTTTAGCCTGTCCCTTAGACTGTGAGCCCTGGTTTTGGACTCCCCAGTCATTGGGAACATCCTTCCTGTATTTTATAGGTTTCTATGAGATCCACCCACCCACCCCCCCCCCCCCTCCCCCACCCCCCTCCCCGCCTTCATTGTTCAAACTCAATGAATACACTACTAACAGATCCAGTCTCTCTTCATATGTCAGTTTTGCCATCCCAGGAACTAATCTGGTAATCTTTACTGCACTCCTTCCATAGCCACAATATCATTCTTCAGAAAAGGAGAACAAAATTGCACACAATACTTCAGGCATATCTCACCATGACCCCATACAATTGCAGCAGATATCCCTACTCAGGTAACTGGAATTCTCTTGCTGTGAAGATCAACATGCCATTTACTTTCTTCACCTGCAGGTTTACTTTCAACAATTGATGTACAGGGTGATCTAGCTCTGTTTGGGAAAAGGGAAGGTGCAATCTACTGTCATTCAGATAATAATCTGCCTTTCTGTTGTTGCTATCAAAGTGGATTACCTCACATTTATCCACGTTATACTGCATCTGCCATACATTTATCCACCTATTCAATGTATCCAAATCACACTGAAGTAACTCTGCATCCTCTTCATACCTCACCTTCCCACCTGGCTTTTTATCATCTGCAAACTTGGAGATATTACATTTACTTCCCTCACCTAAATCATTAATAAATATTGTGAATAGCTATGGTCCAAGCCCTGATCCCTGTGGTATACCACTACTCACTGCCTGCCACTCAGAAAAAGACCTGCTTATTCTTTGTTTCCTGCTTGACAAGAGTTCTCTATCCAAGCAGTTCTCTATCCATGTGTGTAGAATTAAACAAAACAGGCTGAGATTAGAACAGACAGTCTTAGTCTGATAAAACAAAACAAAAAAAATGGTAGAGTACAGCAGCTGCATTTGGCAGAGATTGGAATGGGCAGATACAAGCAGTAAGAGAAATTAACAGAAATCATGACAAATGGGTAAATGGCTTCATATGGTACTCATAACCAGCAAAGTTCAATCCAATTCTTGACAATATACCCCAATATACCTTAGTTATGGAGCAGGCCCCATCAAGATTGTTCATTACTAAGCAGATAGCTTACTTTGATCTCCAACTTAACTAAAAGATGGATGAATCACAAGATCATAACAAATCAGGATAATTCGGGTCAGAATTCCTGATACTGTTCGTGGTGCTGGAGAATCTGAGCATGCCTTATCACATTACATGAAGAATAAATGCCCAATCAGTCCACATCAAGGAAGGTCAAACAGGAAATTAAGTCAATGATTGAAGCCTCACCACAAGCCTCCCCTCAATGGTGAGGGGAACAAATAGAAAAGTAAGCATATTAGAATACAGGTTAATGAATAAAAATGCAAGTTATCAGGGACATTACGATTACTTGTTGGGTGGTACCTGGAAGCAGCATCAGTCAGCAAGCTGTGATGTCAGGTCATACGATGGACAATATGTAAAAGGTATTACTGTAAGATGGCATGCAGTGATCTTTCCTTGTTATATATAAATTGTACATCGTTCAATCAAAGATTTGGATTACAAAGACTTAGTCTACTTCTGTCTCTGAGCACATTTGCAACAATAGATCTTTTCTTTTGGATTGGCAATAAAGATTTATCAATGTCAGAATAAAACATTTCCTTAATGTCTTCATGTCTGAGTTAAGGGTCAGCGCATAAGAAAAATTGACTGCGGCAAATTAATTATGGATAAGCAGTGGGTGAAATTAGCCTATCCTTTATATAGTTGTTGGCAGGCAATCCAGGATCTTATTCAAGAAAGCAATGCCAACTCTGTCGGTTCACTGATAATCTTGTCTTTTCTTCAACTGTCAGGAAGGACAGTACAGAGAGCAGCAATGTCACTTCGGAATCTTGACAGTTCATGTGATATGATTCCAATTCTGTCCAGACAGCCACATTTAACATTATCCAAGGGTACTCTAACCTTTCAAATTCCAAAATTTAGAGCTTTCTTTCTCTGTCCAGAAAGATGGGGCATGTACCCCTAGTCTGAAGAAAGTAGGTAGACTATTTTTAGGGAACCTTTTCTAGATCTTCCTGCATTTGGGATGAGCAGATAGTATCTTAAAGCTCATTCACAGATGACGCTACAAAAGGTATCTCTGACACCTCAGGACAGGTGTCCAATGACCTTTAAGGTATGCAGATCCTTGACTTGAGATCCCTGATTCACAGCCCTGTCCCTGTTGTTAATTCTCTATCACCATAGGACTTGACAAATAGACTTGGGAGAACATCGTGCATTACTTCATTTAACACAGAGATCTTGGGTGTTTTCATTATTCCCACAAACATGAAGGGTTGGTGGTCATAGTTTGGTGATGTTTTGAGCCACAATGAATGGGACCACCTTGCTGCTGCAGACTCATTTATCTTCATAGTTGCTGAGGCACAATGTTCCTTCACCTGTTTTGCTGTTGAGGGCTATTTGGACTGAACTTTGGCACCTTCTTCCTCCTGTCCTTGCCACTGCCTTGCTCCTACCAGGAGCAAGGAGTTCCTGATGATATCAGTGAAGAGTCAACAAAGTATGCAAGCCTTTCCACCATGTCAAGATGGTGATCCATAGAGGGACCAGTTGAAATAATGGTGCTGTCATACAATGTTATTACTGTATCTATGCTTCTTTTAAAAGTACTAAGTATTGCACATTGGAGTCTGGAGACACTAGGTTCATTATGGATAAAAACATTTAAACACATAGTGAGGCTATAAGGTTCAACATTTCTCATGATTAAGAGCTTTCAACATAGTGCATAAAAACTGTTTCTGAACGTTGCTGGGTAGAGTTTTCCAAGTTGAATGAAAATGAGAGGAAAATTAAAAGGAGAGAGAAATATTGATGAAAAAGTAACTAATTTTATTACTGATTCATTTTTATTTAAATTATATTTTAATTATTATTGAAGGAAGTAAAAGAGAATTCCAATTCTAAAAGCTACTAGACTGAAAGACAACTAGGCTGGTGCTCATGTTGAGGCTGTAAGGCAGGGAAGGGTAGCCTGGAACTAGGAGCAGGAGCTGTGACGTGAGCCTGGGGAATAATGTACTGTGAGCCTGATTATTACTGCAGTGTGATTTGGTTCAGTAGTCCAACTTTGTTTTTTATGTTGAGAATTTCAAATAAAAAAATGCTGCTTTGATGAAGTTTCTGCATTTTTGGCTAGTAAAAGGCAAAATGGTACAATAGACACTACAGCAGTATGCTTGACAATGCTTTATACATTTAATCAAGAAAAACTATTTCCATATCAACATCTATACCAAAACATAGTTCATTTAGTGCTTCTGAAATGGTATTTTCTTCACTGTTTATTAGCCTGAAAGAGGCATCAGGTACAAACTTAAGAGGTCTCAGTGATCAGTGATTAACATTAAAAGGATGCTTCACACAACTGGCAAAGCAAGGAACAGGAATATAACCTGTCCACTAACCTGTTAATACAGTATGCAGAAATATAGAAAACATGACCAGGTGTAGGCCGTTTGGCCCTCTGAGCCTGCTCCACCATTCAGTATAATAATGGCTGATCATCCAACTCAGTACCCCATTCCCTCTTTTGCCTCATACCCTTTGATCTCTTTAGCCCTAAGAACAATATCTACCTCCTTTTTGAAAGATAAACTGTTATTGCCCTTAGCTCCCTTTATACTTTAATTTAGTACACAGTACTAAAGACAAGGGAATTCAAATATCCTGCGTTGAGTCAGCATTGTCTCCTTTTCAAATAAACAAATATTTAAGAGACAACTGTTTCCTGGTGCTTTCTGCACAGCATGCCTTGACTAATCAGAATTACCTGCCTTGATTCCAATTTAAACAAAAGCACTGCAGATAACCATTCCTCAGTACCATCTCCATGACAACAACTTAATCAATCAAAGTTTATTTGGCAGCCAATCAACACCTCTATCAATCAGAGACCAATCAACACCTTTTCCTCATGCAGTATAAATTGATGTTCCCTTCTAAATTTCTTGTAATTTTGCTCTGAAGACTGCAAGACATAAAGCTCAGTTTTTTTTTCCAGCAACATTTAGTTAATTTAATTCAAAATGACTGATAGAACAAAAAATAGGTTCAGAATCATAGTATAGGGAGTGAAAATCTGTTCATCATTCCCGTTTGTCTCATGCCAGCCTTGGCTGACCGTTAGCTATTTGCTAGTACACCAGGGTTCAAGCACCCCCAGAGCATTGGGCACTGACAATCTAGATTGACATATCAGTATAATACTGAGGAGTGCTTCAATAGCAGAGGTACTGTATTTTGAATGAGACTTCATGGCCGTCTCAGGTGAATGTAACATGCATTCTTTGAACACAAGCCGAGAAGGCTTTCTGGTGTCCTGGTTAATACCTGTTCTTGAACTGTCATCACTAAAACTGATTTATTGGATCGTTAATCCTATTCCAGTTATCGGAACAGTGCTAACCCCAAAATTGGTGAGTATGTTACGCTACATAATAATGGTGACTGCAATTAAAACAAAACACTAATATTCTGTGGTTGAGGAAGATGCTACTTGGATACATTTTTATTCTTAGTCATTGATCTGAATGGAAGCGTGAGCATGAATATGGGACCCAGGACAAAGGTGAGATCAGAACAAATTTCAAAGGTTCTCATAGTAAAACAACTTAATGACACCCACTTCAGAGGCTTGCGTGTGAATGGTGGTCATTTAAGCAAAGCACCCAGCTCTTCCCTTGGAACTGTACTCTAGCGTGAGTCAATATCACAGGGAACAAAAAGAAAATAGGGAGCTATTTCAATTAATCATGCAACTCAGAGTAACAATTGAGTAAATTCTATTGAATTATTCCAGATAATGTTGTCATTTGACAGAACAATGCAAGTTATTATCATCCCTTTCCTTTTGCTTGGGTTTTATATGTTGTTTATTCCTCATGTTAAGAAGATGAGAATGATCCTGCACAAATCTGACTACACCACTGTGTGGTCAGTAGTAAAGGATGTAAAAGTGGGTTTGGGTCATTTACTCCATTTCAGTACCTATGTGAGAGTATGTGAATATCTCTTCATATCACAACTGATGGAAGGTTAGTAACTTTTCTGTTACTATTCACAGTTGCTGCTGGACATACTGAGTATTTCTACTATAGTTCATTTATTGATTTAATTATGTAACAATGACAGAAATTGAATCAGATCAATCAGATTTACAATTATTTATACTTAGAGTGTAGTAAACCACTTGAATGAATAAATATCAAAAGTAAATGAAGAATTACAACTCACCAATAATAACATTTAGGGCACAAAGAAAAATACATAACAAAACAAACACGGGTAATCAGACAATAACTTGAATCAGAACAGAACTGTAAACTGAGCATCAAACCTCAAAGTCACCATTTATTTTCTATACAAAAGCATATATTTGAGTCATTGCTAAGTGTTCAACCTTATGAAATGCCACAAATAGAACTGGATTTTAATTATGTTGACTGCTAACATTAGAATCCAGGATCAAGAAGATGCTAATCCCTACACACAGTTCAAGCAAACCTTGTTGAAGTTAAACCTATAGGATATTTTCTTAGAAGGATTCTCAAAATTTCTTTATGACTAGATCCCAAGCATTAAAGGTCTTCTGCCAACTAAATTAGAAACTGAACAGATTGGTAATCTATTTCTCAGAGAGGGGAATTTTTGAATGATTGCTATTCACAGTATGTGTAAGGATATGGTAGATTAGATTACTCTGTACTATTTCTCTCAAGGGTGTTCCCTTCAGTCTTCATAACCAAATCTTGCAGAATTATAGGTTTTCAGTACTAAATGCATTGTTTGGGAATAACGATTTGAGTATGTAGTGAAAGCATTGTTACATTTTGCTCACATGAGGATCACGTGTAAATTATATAAATTGTTTTGAAAGCAAATTCATTTAATTTGTGCAATATTGTAACATTGCAATTCAAGAGAGACTGCTTGAGAGATTCAAAGTTTCTGCATGCCCAACTCGAGGTTTGCAGAGATCTCTTGCTGATTAAATCAGAAACTGAACAGATGGGCGATGTGAGGGGACATTCCAGTGGCACCACAGGCCAGTCAACTGTCTATTGTTTTGCAATTATAACAACTGCTAGTGGAGTTTGAAAATAATTTTCCTTTTGTTACTTATTGCTCAACATCACAATTTATATTATTTCATAATTTAACAGCCCACTTAATCAAACTACTTCTCAAAACATTTGCATTATATCAGAGATGCTCACGTTGATTGTTTTAAAATTAGTAAGAGCAAATGTTTCTTATACCATGTTACTGATTACATTATTATCTTTCCAGTAATGAGACATGCACAACTACTGACCTCAACATGGCATGAAGTGTACTGCCCAATGAACATAATCACAAAGAAATTCAATCCAATTCATAAAAATAGCACTATCATGAAATATGTCACTGTAAACACAAAACAAAGTACTAAGTATAATATCAGATTGGATTTTCCCATGATTTTTGGATTATTTCCAACATTAGGTCCAAATGGAGATTCGAAGTCACACATACAGGCAATGTGCTCAATGGTACAATTTTCTGAGGCAGTCTCCACCATCTCTGCACTGCCCACTTAGAGTGGGTTCAGAAGTTCTTGATGCCATGGTTTCAATGTTTAAGGGACTGATCACTCTGGAGACTCATGAGCTTCACCAGGATAAGTTGGCACTGCTGATTCATAGAACATAGAACATAGAAGAATACAGCGCAGTACAGGCCCTTTGGCCCTCGATGTTGCGCCGATCCAAGCCCACCTAACTTACACTAGCCCACTATCCTATCTAATGCCTGCTTAAATGCCCATAAAGAGGGAGAGTCCACCACTTCTACTGGCAGGGCATTCCATGAACTCACGACTCGCTGAGTAAAGAACCTACCCCTAACATCTGTCCTATACCTACCACCCCTTAATTTAAAGCTATGCCCCCTTGTAATAGCTGACTCCATACGTGGAAAAAGGTTCTCACAGTCAACCTTATCTAAACCCCTAATCATCTTGTACACCTCTATCAAGTCACCCCTAAACCTTCTTTTCTCCAATGAAAACAACCCCAAGTGCCTCAGCCTTTCCTCATACGATCTTCCTATCATACCAGGCAACATCCTGGTAAACCTCCTCTGCACCCGTTCCAGTGGCTCCACATCCTTCCTATAGTATGGTGACCAAAACTGCACACAATACTCCAGATGCGGCCGCACCAGAGTCTTATACAACTGCAACATGACCTCAGGACTCCGAAACTCAATTCCTCTACCAATAAAAGCCAGTACGTCATATGCCTTCTTCACCGCACTATTTACCTGGGTGGCAACTTTGAAACTGTGTACATGGACACCAAGATCCCTCTGCTCATCCACACTACTAAGTATCTGACCATTAGCCCATACCCCATCTTTTTGTTACTCTTACCAAAGTGAATCACCTCACACTTAGCTACATTGAACTCCATTTGCCACCTTTCTGCCCAGCTCTGCAGCTTATCTTTATCCCGCTATAACCTGCACATCCTTCCTCACTGTCAACAACTCCTCTGACTTTCGTATCACCCGCAAACTTGCTCACCCAACCTTCTAACCCCTCCTCCAGGTTATTTATAAAAATGACAAACAGCAATGGTCCCAAAACAGATCCTTGCGGAACACCGCGAGTAACGGCACTCCAAGATGAACCTTTACCATCAACTACTACCCTCTGTCTCCTTCCAGCCAGCCAATTCCAAATCCAAACCTCCAACTCACCCTCAATGCCACACCTCCGTATTTTTTGCAGTAGCCTACCATGGGGAACCTTATCAAACGCCTTACTGAAATCCATATACACCACATCTACTGCTTTCCCCTCGTCCACCTCCTTAGTCACCTTCTCAAAGAATTCAATAAGGTTTGTGAGGCATGACCTGCCCTTCACAAAACCATGCTGACTATCCTTGATCACATTATTCCTATCCAGATGTTCATAAATCCTATCCCTTACAATTCTCTCTAAGACTTTGCCCACAACAGAAGTGAGACTCACCGGCCTATAGTTACTAGTGTTATCCCTACTCCCCTTCTTGAACAAGGGAACCACATTTGCTAACCTCCAGTCTTCTGGCACTACTCCTGTAGACAACGAGGACATAAAAATCAAGGCCAATGACTCTGCAATCTCCTCCCTTGCTTCCCAGAGAATCCTAGGATAAATGCCATCATGCCTCAACATGATGTGGTTCAGAGGCATTTATTCAAAGTAAAAGTCGTCAAGGGTGAAGTTGATAGGTACTTGAGTACATCAGTTGAGAGGGAAAAAGTGAGGGCTGCAGGAGATCAGAGTTGAAGAGCGCGGTGCTGGAAAAGCACAGCTGGTCAGGCAGCATCCGAGGAGCAGAAGAATCGACGTTTCAGGTATAAGCCCACCTGTAACGTAGATTCTCCTGCTCCTTGGATGCTGCCTGACCAGCTATGCTTTTCCAACACCACACTCTTGAAGTACAACATTTGAGCCTGTTGTAATAGTAGTTCCTCTTTGGGATATGGAGGCTCCTATTTCATTGATCTGCATCCAGGAAGGCTATGTTAGATGATAGCTTTCATGTGTTGGGTTGCCGCTCCATCAAGGAAAATACCAGTGTGCATGCAAACTCAGACCTAATTCAGTGTGAAATCAGCATAATTGGATGACTGTCTCGAATAGTTTGTCAGTCTGGGTCTCCACCTATCCGAAGAAACTGCCCAAGGTGGTGGAATGCGTAATGTTCTAATGTGAATCCCTCCTTGTTTGCCCCTCTCATCTCCAACACAGAAAATTCAACCCAATGATTTCATAAACAGTTTACCAATGATTATTATAATTGTATTTTTCTCCATTACAACACAGCATCTAGTTATACAGTGCATTTAACATAATGAAAAATCTGAAAAGTACTCACAGAAGCGACCATCAAACTAGGTGTCACAGTAAGCAAAATTAAAATTTTAGGCTAACTGACACATAGACTTGGTCAAACGTAGGTTTTAATGGAAGGAATCTTAGAGCAGTACTGAAGCAGCTAAAGGCAATGGTGAGGTGAAGAAAATTAGACATGTGTAAAAGGACAAAATTGAAAGAGCGCAGAAATCTCAGAATATTGTAAGGTTTGGAGAGGATATAGAGATACTGTTTTGGACCTGGAAGCAAATCAGGAACAGCATAGTGACTCAGTGGCTAACACTGCTGTCTCACAGTGCTAGGGACTGGGTTTGGTTCCACCCTGTGTGGAGTTTGCACATTCTCCCTGTATCTATGTGAGTTTCCTCCCTCAGTCTAACGTGCTGGCTAGGTTGATTGACAATGCTAAATTGTCCACAGTGTCTAAGGATGTGTAGGCTAGATGGATTAGCATGAACAATGTGGGGTTAGAGGGATGGGGTGGGTCTGGCTGAGATGGGTTGGTGTGGATTTGATTGGCCAAATAGTCTGCTTCCATGCTATAGGGAATCTATGTGTAAAAGGAAATCGTTTTTATTATTTTAAAACTGTTAATTCACTGTAGCCATAATGTTTGTGTTACATGGTGAAAATGTTATTGAGTTATACCTGAAGATAATATTGTGCTTTAAAGTAAATATTTTGCAAATAAGGGATAAATTAATTTTACAAGTCATAAACTTTCCAAAATCTGTGTCATTTAAGTAAGAAAATGTGTAAACTTGTTTTAAATAGTAACAAAATGAAATCTTCTGAAGTTAAAAAGAGTTAAAATGGACAATATGTGATTTAAAAAAAGAACAATTTCTAATTGCAGCTTAGGTACTGTGAAGGACTAACACAGATATACTACATCCACAACATCTTTTTGCAGTTTTTATCCTCTGAATGAAATTTCCATTATACCATTGTGTTTGAATTTTTATGCAGGGCATCCACTTGTAATGATTTTATTTTCAATTTTAAGACTTATCATCGCTCTGAGACTCCTTTAAAACATACCTGCACTGTTATTATTGTCCGAGCATTTTCATTTGAAAGAGCCAGAGATTTGGCCAGTCCTGCTTGGCTGTAAAGGCCTTGTTGTTTGCTGTACTCCACTAGTGCCTTATGCATCCTGGTTTGCAGTACAGAGAGCTGATGGGATTGAAAAAAAAGTCAAAGTAGGAGGGGAAATTAATGGCAGTGTTCAAAAAGAATGATGGAGAGAATACAGAAAGTAGTCAATAGCCCATTCTATACTGTATAGGCCTGACAGGAATTTCACAGTCTCTTGATTTTTCAGCCCACTCATGTGCATTCATCAGAATCCAGTCACATCTGGCTGCTAGGATGGGGGGTTAATTTTCTCTAAATGCTTCAGCAATTTTGTTCTAGCTGAGGCAAACCAGTGACTGCAAAGCTGATGAGTAAAGCATTTTTGTTTCACTCCGTTCCATAAAGATAGCTAGAGATTTATTTTACCCTTTTGTTTGAAAGCAACATGCTTTTGATGTTGTTCAAACTGCATAAATTGGCCCCACCTAGTCTTTAGGATGTAAAATTAAAATACTTTGATGGACATGTTAGCTGTTTTTATTCCTGTAAAGCTTATCATGGCCTAGCAGCATGTGCTTTAGAGCATGACAAAACTAAAGAGCATTAAGCAGCCATCAGCTGCTGTAGGAGAACAATAAAAGAAAAGAAATTTCCAGAAAAAACGTAACATGCATTTACTTTACTATGATAGGAAAAAAAGCAACTGTTTTCAGTCACACTGGGAGTAATGCCTTATAATTAAGTTTTACATCCAAAAATTGTTGGGAGTTTTGAGAATATAAGGTAAAATAGGAAATATACACTGCTTACTAGAGACCTAAATGGGTTTATATCGTGGATTAGAAAAAAAATCTTCAAACAAGTGAACCCTAAAATCAAATCCATTGTCCAAATCTGTGCAAGTTTTAGTATTAGATAAATTAAATAAAAGGGTTAAATATTTTGTAAGAATATGTTTACACATTGATGTACATCTATTACCATATTTTTATCAAGACATACAAAATATTCAGCAGTAAAAATTGAGAAACATTAGTGTGACATCATATGAATTGATAGAGAAACAATAAATAGAGGTGGCTTATGATGCAATTTAGCAGAAAACATTCATTGACTGTCAGAGAATAAAAAAAGTAAAAGAAATTGCAATTCCTTTGTTCTATACGCAATTTCCACCAGAACTTTTGCCATATTAGAATGATGTTTGAAACAAGCAAGTTAATTTCCCAGTGTGATGGTATCTTTTTGCTGCGTGGCTAAGCAGACTACAGATCTAACAACTGAATATAAAAGATGGCTATTATATCATTGTTTATAAATTACAGATCAAATGATTTACAAAAAAAATGGTGGACTTATCAACAATGCTGAGGCTTTTTTTATAGTTCTCTAGAATGCTATTGCAATTACAAAAAAATTAGAAGTCACAAATTGATTTTTTGAGCAACATAAATATACATTAAAATGCAAAGAATTTTAAAGTTATATTTAAAGTATGATTATAAAGTACTTGGCTCATGCTGTGTGAATTCAATTTTAAATTCCTCATGAGTCCAAGATAGGTCTTTGATCAGATACGTGTGAAATTTGTTTTTTTTAGATCTATTTTCAGCTGACTAACCAGTGTGTTACTTTGCTGCAAGGGGACATGAATGTTCCATTTGGTCTTTGTGGTACCTTTAGCATGTCAAGGTTGAGAGGATCTCATTGTTTTGTGCTGAGGTAGACATGATTGTATCAGAAAGAATAGTATGAACAAACTTTGCAACCTCTCAACTTTCTGTGTGTTGTCAGATTGCTTGGACTCCAGTGCTTGGTTGGGGGAAGCTGTGATGGTATTGGAGAGGAGATAAAACTTCCTCTAATTAAATTGGGAAGATTGAACCCATTGCCTTCAACCCATTGCTATCGACCTACTGATTTCATCACTGTCTCAGGCTGAACCAATATCCAGGAACCTCAATATCTTGTTTGATCCTCACAATGCCTATCCTCACTATGAAAACAATGACCCACTTAAAGGCAAGCAAAATAATTTGTCTTTCCTCCTTCCGCTTTCATTTGCTGTTGAAACTCTCATGCATGCTTTTGTCATCTCTACACTACAATGTTCTCCTTCCATTCCTCTTGTGGAATACTTTTAGGTGTAAAACATATAGTTTATGGGAAAACATTCTGATAGGGAAGGCATAACAGCCATCTGTCAACCACAATATTAAAATCAGGAAGAACTGACTATCCTTTTTTATACTTTTTAGAGACTTTGGCCTGGGCTCTCAAGTTTGAAACCAGGAAATTATGGACACTCTTACCAGTTAACAAATTAGAGTTCTAGCAACCTTTGCTCCTTTGAGAAGCCAATTTTCTGATACATATATTTATGTCATTCAAAATGTAGCTTTTTTAAATGGACCTTCAACTACAATACAATGAACTGTAAATAAGAAGATGTAAATTTAAATACTCTGATTTCTCTGAGTAAAGGATTTCTGCCATTTACTACTAAATAACATAACTTTTAAATTTGTTCTTGGAATATTTTTAGAAAAGCCAGCCTAGAAGTACGGGACACTGTTTAAAATAAGGGGTCTCCCATTTTAAGACAGCGATGATGAGAGTATTTTTCTCCTAGAGGATGATTAGTCTGTAGAAATCCCTTACCCAGAGAGTGGTGGAGGAGCATCACTGAATACTTTTAAAGCTGAGTTAGATAGATTGTTGACTGAGAAGGGAGTCCAAGCGAGTCAAAACAGTACAGCTGACATCACCATCAGCTCACCCATAATCTTATGCCAATGATGGAGGTGAATGGCCTACTCCTGGTTCGATTTCATACATTGGTTTGTTCATTTATTGCCCTTTTCAACAGCATCCCATCTGAGTGTGATGGTTGCTTTCTTAAACTGCTATGATCCAAGTGGTGAAATTAAACTGTATGTGGTTCGATTGAGCCTTTGGGAATTTGACCCAGAATGAATGGTGTGTGAATTGAAGGTCATGGTGTCCCACACATTTTATGTCTTTTTCCTTCAAGTAGTGGAGTTGTGAATTTGGGAGATACCACTGATGAAACTTTGGAGCACTGATGCTGTTTATCCTAAAACAGTATATATTACAGCCACAGTGTGCAATTAGTTTATATTTAAGGTAGTAGATTAGCTGTCAATCAAGCAAACTGCATTGCCCAAGATGGATCAAGCTTTTTGAAGTTGTTAGAACTGCACTCAACCATGCAAGTGACAAGTATTCCATTGTGATGCTTGCAGTGCTATGTTGGGGCAGGCTAGCTTTGGGAACCAGGAAGTGAGCTACTTTGCACAGATCAGCTGGTCTCTAGCCTACTCAAACAGCTACAGCCCTTAATATTGCTGATTGAGTTGAGCTTCTGGTGTCAATAATAGTTCATTTGGTTTAAACAAGAGCCAAGGTTCGTCCTTGTTTAAGACGATTATTGCCTAGACACTGTGAGGAGCTAATGCTGTATACTTATCAGCTCATACTTGAAAGCTGTATAGGACTTGTTGAATGTGGGACTGACTGCTTCATGAACAGAAAAGTTAAAAATGGAGCTGAATCATCACAAGCAAACACCCATTTTTCTGGTCTTATTATCCAAGGATGTTCATTGAAGAAGCAGCTGAAGGTGGTTCGGCCTAGGAAATCATGCTGAGATACTTCTGCAGCAATATTTATTGGGGCTAAGTGGGACTAAATGGGACAAATTTAGATCACTAGGCATCCATTTAGAACAAAATTGGGGTTCTATGTGTCGGACAGGAAAAAGCACACCGAACACTTGAAGATACAATGACTCTTTATATTACTGAAAGAAAACATATTAAGTAAAAAATGCAACCTTTAGGAGTCAAAAAAAAGTTTGAGAGCCAAACCAGAATCATGCAGTTGAAGACCATAAGACATAGGAATGGAAGTAAGGCCATTCGGCCCATCGAGTCCACTCCGCCATTTAATCACGGCTGATGTGCATTTCAACTCTACTTACCCGCATTCTCCCCGTAGCCCTTAATTCCTTGTGACATCAAGAACTTATCAATCTTTGCCTTGAAGACATTTAGCGTCCTGGCCTCCACTGCACTCCGCGGCAATGAATTCCACAGGCCCACCACTCTCTGGCTGAAGAAATGTCTCTGCATTTCTGTTCTGAATTTGACCCCCTCTAATTTTAAGGCTGTGCCCATGGGTCCCAGTCTCCCCGCCTAATGGAAACAATTTCTTCGTGTCCACCCTTTCCAAGCCATGTATTATCTTGTAAGTTTCTATTAGATCTCCCCTTAACCTTCTAAACTCCAATGAGTACAATCCCAGGATCCTCAGCCGTTCCTCGTATGTTAGACATACCATTCCAGGGATCATCCGTGTGAATCTCCGCTGGACACACTCCAGTGCCAGTATGTCCTCCTGAAGTGTGGGGCCCAAAACTGGACACAGTACTCCAAATGGGGCTTAACCAGAGCCTTATAAAGTCTCAGTAGCACATCGCTGCTTTTATATTCCAACCCTCTTGAGATAAATGACAACATTGCATTCGCTTTCTTAATCATGGATTCAACCTGCATGTTTACCTTTAGAGAATCCTCGACTAGCACTCCCAGATCCCTTTGTACTTTGGCTTTATGAATATTCCCACCATTTAGAAAGTAGTCCATGCTTGTATTCTTTTTTCCAAAGTGCAAGACCTCGCATTTGCTCACATTGAACTTCATCAGCCATTTCCTGGACCACTCTCCCAAACTGTCTAGATCCTTCTGCAGCCTCCCCACTTCCTCAGTGCTACCTGCCTGTCCACCTATCTTCGTATCATTGGCAAACTTCACTAGAATGCCCCCAGTCCCTTCATCCAGATCATTAATATATAATGTGAACAGCTGCGGCCCCAACACTGAACCCTGTGGGACACTGCTTGTCACCGGCTGCCAAAGCTAGCCTCTCACTGTCTGCTTTGCGCCCCCAGTGCTGTCTCTGACCCCACTGAAATTGCTATGAAACCATGAGAGTACCCCAGGTACAGAGAAGCCCACTTAGCCATCAGTAGCCAGCATTACTTTCATCAGCTGGCAGTGCTGTACCAATGGAAAGTTTGGAAAACTGAAGCCATTGTCTTCAGTTTCATCATGAAGTCTGTTCCCTAATCTGTGACTCTTTTTGGCCTCTGTCTTTGAGTGAGCCAGACTATTTGGTCCTGAGCTAGGCTTCCAACTACATATCATTACTATTACAAAGATTGTTTATTCCCATCTCCATGATATCATCTGTCTTCAGCCTTAGCACATCTGTTACAAAAACCCTGAGCAGTGTTATTTTGTTTATGGACCTGACTATTCCAAACCTCTTCTGGCATGATTTACTAGTTTCCAGACAATTTAATCTCATCTAAAACTTTGCTTGCTGATTCAATTAGCATCAACTCTCACATTCACCCATTAGCCACATCCTCATTGACTAAACTGACTTTCAACACTGCAATTTAAAAATGTTTGGATTTATTTTTAAGACTCTTGATAACCTCACTTTATTCTATCCATGAAACAATTTCCAGTCATGTAATCCTTTGAGACCTGCCTTCTATCAACTTCCTCTTGTCCATGTCCTCCTTCTCTTGCCCCATCTTTGGAGGTCATGCCTTAACTATCTAGCCTATAAACTTTACAGTTGACTCTCTACATTCCTCTGCCATTTCTTATCTTTTCTCTCTTTTGAATGTTGTTTAAAATTTGATAGAATCTGAAAACAGAAACAGAGATTGCAATGCATGACTAGCCACTCCCGCAGCAAGGAGCATACAAACTTCATGGTATCTGCTTACTTAAAATGATTGTAGTGCTCTGCTCAATGGATACACACATGAGCACATGTGCAAGGTAATGACAGAATAGAATGATTTCAAGCTAGTCTGCACTATCTAAAGTTAACATGAACTTTGTATTTTTTTGCTGGGACTCATTCCAGAATTCAGTTTGCCTTCCAAAAAACACAGGAATGGCAAGACATGGCTGACAGAGAGTTCCAATGCTTTCTAATGCACATCTAATTGCAGAAATTGTACATAGAGGAAAGGTCCCTTGACATCAGGAAGCCAAGAAAATCTCTCAGATAAACTTTAAGAAAGCAAGGAGAGTAGAAATTCAGGCTGGTCATTGCCAGTGTAAACTGAAAGACCTGAGGAGGAATCTTCTGCTCTCTCTTGAGGCATATTTGGAAATGGGGAGGGAATTTAACTGGGGGAATGAATGTGGGTGGAAACTCTCCTATTTTCTGTCTCCCATCCTAATCAAGTCCATAGTGGGATCAATTAAGGCCCTTTAATGAGCAAGTATCCACTCAAGAACCTTATCATGTTGCGAGTAACATTAGCTAAGTGATGGGCTTGACCTATCACTGTGAAGGATGCATGACAATCAAACATGGTAACTAGTGTATTCTCCATAGCAACACCTTTTTAATACGGTGTCCACTAGCCAACCAACCAGCACCCTCGTCTCAAACTATAAATGCTGATTTCACTTTACATTGGTAGTTCTTGTGAATTGTCCTGATGAGTGCAAGAAGGAAATCTTTGATATGTCTTTTTTTAGCATATTTACATTCTGTACTACAAATTAACTATGCATTTTACTAAATTAGTGACTATTAACTGTTCTAACAAATAGTGTTGGTAATGTGCCAATGGTGTAATATGTAGGAGTTTGAAAAATTCACTGTGATCCCAGAAAATTATATAAAACCATAAAACGCAGGGACAGAAGTACACCATTCAGCCCACTGAGTCTTTTCCATATATAAATGAGATCACTGGTGAAGTGATAATCCTCAACTCCACTTTCCTGCCTTTTCCCTATAACCTTTGATTCCCTTACTGATAAAATATGTCTGTCTCAGTCTTGAATATATTTAATGACTTAGCCTCAATAGCCCACTGTGGCAAAGAATTCCACAGATTCCCAACCCTCTGAAAAAATAAATTCCCCCTCATCTCTGTCATAAATGCGTGACCTCTTATTCTGAGATTATGCCCTCTGGCCTGAAATTCTCCCACCGGGAAAATAAACTTTCCTTGTCTACCCTGTGAAGTCTTCAAGAATCTTGTATGTTTCAACAAAGCCACCTCTCATTTTTCTATATTCCAATGCATACAGATCCAAACTACTCGACCTCTCCTCATAAGACTGTCCCTCCATGCCTCGTATCAGCCTTGTGAACATTCTCTGGACAATCTCCATTGCCAGTATATCTTTCCTTTGATAAGAGACCTAAAGCTGTTCACAATATTCTAGACTAGTGCTTTGTATAGTTTTAGCAAAACCTCCCCACTTTTATAATCCATTCCATTTGAAATAAAGGTCAACATTCCATTTGCTTTTCCTATTATCTGCTGAACTTGGATACCAGCTTTTTGTGATTGATGGATTAGGACTCCTAAATCCTATTTGTCAGTAGCTTTCTGCAGTCTCTTTCCATTCTTGTTGCCAAACACATAACCTTACATTTCCCTACATTATGTTGCATCTTCCAAGTTTTTGTCTACTCACTTAACCTGTTTTTACCCTTCTGTAGACTCTGTGTATCTTCTTGATTTTTTCATAATTTTGGGATGATATTAATGTCTTCTACTGTGAAGATAGATACAAAGTATTTATTCAACTCTCTGACATCTTATGGTTTGCTATTATTTTTTCCCCAGCCTCATTCTCTAAGGTTCACTTTGGCTTCTCTTTCTTCTTATATATTTAAAATAGCCCCTGCTTGTCCACTTTGATACTACTTACAACTTTACCCCCAAAATTTATTTTCTTCTCTTTATTGCTTTTTGATTGTCTTTTGTTAGCTTTTGAAACTTTCCCAAACATCCATCTTTGCCATGTTGCATGTTTGTATTTCTTTCAAGTTGATGCCATCCTTAACTTCCCTGGTTAATTATGGTTGGCTTCTCCCCTTCCGAGAATCCTTTTTCCTCACTGTGAGCCATGAACTAATTTCTTAAATGTTGATGTTGTTCCTCAATCATCTTTGCTGCTAATTTCCTTCCCTGGTCCACTCTAGCAAGCTCTGCAGAATTTAAGCTTAGCACATTTTTTTTCAACCCTTATTCCTCCCCCCTCAAACTGAACACAAAGTTCTACCATATCATGGTCACTGTTTCCAGGGGATCTGTTACTCAGATAAGTTATTAAACCTGCCTCATTGTACATCTCCAGACTCTAGATCCACAACATATTGTTCTTGGAAACTGTCCTGAATATACTCAATGAGGTCTTCCTCTCCCAATCTAACTATCATGGAGATTAAAGTCACTCATGATTAATGCCTTTGTTACATACTCTCACTATTTCCTCTTTATTCTCTGTCCTATCATATAGCTACTTTTGGGCATATGGATGACTATTAGTGGCTTATTTCCCTTTTTATTTCTTAGCTCAAATCATATGGACTCTACACCTTTCTATTGAGATTATGTTTTGCGACTGTACCAATTCCAATCTGTATCAACAATGCTATTACACCAACCTTTTCGTTCTGCATGTTCTTTCAAAACATCGCATATCCCTGAAAATTTAGTTTCCAGTTTAGATCTCCCAGTAACCATGCCCCTGTAATGGTTATTAGATCATATCCATTAATCCATATTTGCACAGATAATCCATCAACTCTGTTTGAAATACATTTAATTAAAGATCCATTACTTATGCCTTTTTACCATTATTTCTTCTTTTGACCCCAGTTACTGCTGTTTCTCTGTTTCTAAACTCTGTCCCTTCCTGTCCCACTTTGGATAACTTTATTCAAATAGCTGCCCTATAACCCTGCCATATTCTCTTGTTTTGTAAGCTTACATTCCACTCTCACCAAATTTCTCCTTCCTCCCAACCCCTCCCCCACCACACCCCCTACCCCCCACCCTGCAATTAGAAATGTGTGAACATTTTATGAATTACGAGTAACTTTGATAAGGAGTTGCCGAACTGGAAACTGAGATGCAGACATGGCAGGGCATCTGAGGGGAAGAGAGTTGCTTGGGACACTCACTTCCTGGAGGAACTCTTAGATTACACTGAACTTCAGAGTTGGTCGATGAGTCAAGTAGTTTAAGGATCCAACGTGTAATGATAATAGAAACTATGCCCATGATTTTGACCAACATGTTTGAGATAATTACTGTCTGTATGCATGAGAACAACAACAGCAAATTGAGCATAATGCCACATAAATAAGGTCATTTAAATTGTGGGAAGGTAATTAATATGGTGATGATTGGGAAGTGCATAGTTAGAGGGATAGATACTTCAATTCACTTCATTGCAGTGGACTGTCTAAATGTTGCGGTGCTTGCCTTTGTGCTAGGGTTAACCATATTTCCTCTAGCTGCAGATGAACTTGGACTCAGTCAGATTCAATTGTTGGAGTCCAAATAGGAACAAATGAGATGTCGAATTAAGAATAATATTTTGCTGAGAGAGTCTAAGAAGCTAGAGTCCAAATTCAACATAGAATCAGTGGCAAACCAATTGTCAAGCAGATTAGATAACTAAATGCTTGGCTTAAAGTGATTTAGACAGAGTGAGTTTTCATTCATGGGCATTGGCACCAATATTGAGAAAAAGGGGAACTGTACTGCTGGAATGTATTATAAATACTAGACTTTACAAAATGGTTTATTAATATGGATGGAGCTTTGTTTACCAGAATAAGAAGCAGAGATCAAGGAGGGATGTAGCATTTTTAGCTGCTGAGCAGCTTAAGTGGGCCTCATTTTCAACTGGCTCTTATCTATTTACATAGAGTTAGACAAGTAGACTGAGAATACTGCATCTAAGCCTTTGTTAATAAAACGTCAGTTGGGAATGTAAACTGTGGGGACACAATATGTTGTGAAGAGATATACAAAGTGATCTTTTACAATCAGAGTGTGTAAAAGGTAGCAGATGCAGTGTAGTGTGGAAATGTGTGAGGTTATTCACTTTTGAAATGTCAGCAAAAATGATCTGAGAGATTTCGGTGTACTCATACAAGAAACACAGAATTACCATGGAGACACAATAAGCAATTATGTGGAAGACAAATGGCATGTTTGCCTTTATTGCTAGGGGAATAATTAAGAGAAAGTGAGGACAGCAGATGCTGGAGATCAGGGCTTAAAAATGTGTTGCTGGAAAAGCGCAGCAGGTCAGGCAGCATCAAAGGAGCAGGAGAATCGACGTTTCGGGCATTAGCCCTTCTTCAGGAATGATCAGGGTGTGCCAAGCAGGCTAAGATAAAAGGTAGGGAGGAGGGACTTGGGGGAGGGGCATTGGGAATATGATAGGTGGAAGGAGGTTAAGGTGAGGGTGATAGGACAGAGAGGGGGTGGGGGCAGAGAGGTCGGGAAGAAGATTGCAGGTCAAGAAGGCGGTGCTGAGTCTGAGGGTTGGGACTGAGAAAAGGTGGGGGGAGGGGAAATGAGAAAGCTGGAGAAATCTGCATTCATCCCTTGTGGTTGGAGGGTTCCTAGGCGGAAGATGAGGCGCTCTTCCTCCAGGCGTCGTGTTGACATGGTCTGGCGATGGAGGAGGCCAAGGACCTGCATGTCCTTGGCAGAGTGGGAGGGGGAGTTAAAATGTTCAGCCACGGGCGGTTGGGTTGGTTGGTGCGGGTGTCCCAGAGGTGTTCTCTGAAACGTTCCGCAAGTAGGCCGCCTGTCTCCCCAATGTATAGGAGGCCAAATCGGGTGCAGAGGATGCAGTAAATGAGGTGTGTGGAGGTACAGGTGAATTTCTGTTGGATATGGAAGGATCTCTTGGGGCCTTGGAGGGAAGTGAGGGGGGAGGTGTGGGCGCAAGTTTTGCATTTCTTGCGGTTGCAGGGGAAGGTGCCGGGAGTGGAGGTTGGGTTGGTGGGGGGGTGTGGATCTGACGAGGGAGTCACGGAGGGTGTGGTTTTTCCGGAACGCTGATAGGGGTGAGGAGGGAAATATATCCTTGGTTGTGGGGTCTGTTTGGAGGTGGCGGAAATGACGAAGGATGATATGATGTATCTGGAGGTTGGTGGGGTGGTAGGTGAGGACCAGTGGGGTTCTGTCCTGGTGGTGATTGGAGGGGCGGGGTTCAAGGGCAGAGGAGTGGGAAGTGGAGGAGATGCGGTGGAGAGCATCGTCGACCACGTCTGATGGGAAATTGTGGTCTTTGAAGAAGGAGGCCATCTGAGTTGTTCGGTAGTGGAATTGATCCTCCTGGGAGCAGATGCGGCGAAGGCGAAGGAATTGGGAATATGGGATGGCGTTTTTACAGGGGGCAGGGTGGGAGGAGGTGTAATCTAGGTAGCTGTGGGAGTCAGTCGGTTTATAGTAAACGTCCGTGTTGAGTCAGTCGTCCGAGATAGAAATGGAGGTGTCTAGGAAAGGGAGGGAGGAGTCTGAGATGGTCCAGGTAAATTTGAGGTCAGGGTGGAAGGTGTTAGTAAAGTGGAAGAACTGTTCAATCTCCTCATGGAAGCACGAGATAGTGCCGATACAGTCATCGATGTAGCAGAGGAAAAGGTGGTGCCAGTTTAGCTGCGGAAGATGGACTGTTCCACATATCCAACGAAGAGGCAGGCATAGCTGGGGCCCATGCGGGTGCCCATGGCTACTCCTTTGGTTTGGAGGAAGTGGGAGGATTGGAAAGAGAAGTTGTTCAGAGTGAGGACCAGTTCAGTCAGTCGAAGGAGCGTGTCAGTGGAAGGGTACTGGTTGGTTCGGCGGGAAAGGAAGAAGCAGAGGGTTTTGAGGCCTTTGTGATGGGGGATGGAGGTGTATAGGGACTGGATGTCCATGGTGAAGATAAGGCGTTGGGGGCCAGGGAAGTGAAAATCATGGAGGAGGTGGAGGGTGTGGGTGGTGTCCCGAATGTAGGTGGGGAGTTCTTGGACTAAGGGGGACAGCACCGTGTCGAGGTATGCAGAAGTGAGTTCGGTGGGGCAGGAGCAGGCTGAGACAATGGGTCGGCCGGGGCAGTCAGGTTTGTGGATTTTGGAAGAAACGGGCGGTGCGGGGTTATGGGACTATGAGGTTGGAGGCGGTGGATGGGAGATCCCCTGAGGTGATGAGGTTATGGATGGTCTGAGAGGTGATGGTTTGGTGGTGGGAGGTGGGGTCATGGTCAAGGGGGCAGTAGGAGGAGGTGTCTGCGAGCTGGCGTTTAGCCTCAGCAATATAAAGATCGATGCGCCAAACTACCACCGTGCTTCCCTTGTCTGCCGGTTTGATGGTGAGGTTGGGGTTGGAGCGGAGGGAGTGGAGGGCTGCACGTTGCGAGTGTGAGAGGTTGGAGTGGGTGAGACGTCACTCAAAACTTGCGCCCACACCTCCCCCCTCAGTTCACTCCAAGGCCCCAAGGGATCCTTCCATATCCATCAGAAATTCACTTGCACCTCCACCCACATCATTTACTGCATCTGCTGGAGGAAGAGCGCCTCATCTTCCGCCTAGGAACCCTTCAAACACAAAAGATGAATGCAGATTTCTTCAGCTTTCTCATTTCCCCTCCCCCCATCTTTTCTCAGTCCCAACCCTCAGACTCAGCACCGCCTCCTTGACCTGCAATCTTCTTCCCTACCTCTCCGCCCCCACCCCCTCTCTGGCCTTTCGCCCTCACCTTAACTTCCTTCCACCTATCGTATTCCCAATGCCCCTCCCCTAAGTCCCTCCTCCCTACCTTTTATCTTAGCCTGCTTGGCACAGCCTCCTCATTCAAGAAGGGTTTATGCCCGAAACATCGATTCTCCTGTTCCTTTGATGCTGCCTGACCTGCTGCACTTTTCCAGCAACACATTTTTAAGGGGAATAATTAAGTCTTGCTACATTTGTACCAAACTTTGGTGATACCACACCTGGAGTATTGTATGGAGTTCTGGTCTCCACTTCAGTATATCTAAAGAAGAAAAAATATGCCTTGTAGCTACTATAGTGAAGATTCACTAGAATGGTCCCTGGTTATCCTAGAATGAAAGGCTGAATAAATTGGGCTTATACTCTCTGGAGTTTAGATGAATGAGAGGTGATCTCATTGAAAAACCATTAAGTTTTGCTTAGTAAGGGGAAATGACATGTCAGGATAAATAGCTGAAGAGCTAAAAGGACCTCAAAAAGTTTGAACGACATTAGAAAACCAGTTCAGACTCAGATTAAACCTCTGTGTTCACAGACCACTTTATGGGTATACACCGAGAAAAAGGCCCAGTAAAAGAGACCTTAGAGTGCAGGTTCATAGTTCCTTGAAAGTGGAGTTGCAGGTAGATAGGATAGTGAAGATGATGTTTGGTATGCTGGCCTTTATTGGCCAATGCATTGAGTATAGGAGTTGGGAGGTCATGTTGCGACTTGTACAGGATATTGGTTAGGCCACTTTTGGAATATTGTGTGCAATTCTGGTCTCCCTGCTATAGGAAGGATGTTGTGAAACTTGAAAGGGTTCAGAAAAGATTTACAAGTATGTTGCCAGGATTGGAGGGTTTGAGCTACAGGGAGAGGCTGAATAGGCTGGTGCTATTTTCCCTGCAGCATTAGAGGCTGAGGGTGATCTTATAAAGGTTTATAAAATCATGAGGGGCATGGATAGGGTGAATAGTGAAGATCTTTTCCCTGTGGTGGGGAAGCCCAGCACTAAAAGGCACAGTTTTAAGATGAGAGGGGAAAAAATGAAAAGGGACCTAAGGGACACCATTTTCATACAGAGGGTGGTGTGTGTGTGTGTGTGTGTGTGTGTGTGTGTGTGTGTGTGTGTGTGGAATGAGCTACCAGAGGAAGTGGTGGAGGCTGGTCCAATTGCAACATTTAAAAGGCATGTGGATGGGTATATGAATAGGAATGGTTTAAAAGGGTATGGGCCAAATGGGACAGGTTTGTTAGGATATCTGGTTGGCATGAATGAGTTGGAATGAAGGGTCTGTTTCCAAGCTATACAGCTCTATGACTATCACTCTAAGTAATTTTTCAGTTGGTGAGCTGGCAAACAGAATTATTGAGTTGATGATTCTATCCAGCTCCATAAAAGCTTTCCAGAAAAAAATTAGAAACATAGTAATGAGGAGCTACCCTTTGAGCTTCCTCCACCATTCAATATAATCAAGGCTAATCCTGTCAATGCCATATTTCCACTTTCTCTTCATACTCCTTCGTGCCTTTAATATCAGAAAATGTATCAATATCTTTTGCTAAACAAACTGACTTCATATAACACAAGCAGTTAATGAAGGCTGGGCATAATCACAAAGCAAGTATTAAGAAGCTTACAGGTCTTAAATAAAAACTCAATGATTAACATAATCAATGCAATATTCAAATATAGCAAGACATGTGAAAGAAAAGACCATTGACAAAATCTGTGTCTTAGAACAAAGGCTAATTTAAATACAGAGAGTCCTGCACTGAACCAAACACACAGAATACAATGAGTACCTTCGAGCTACAATAAAGTCACCTGCTATCCCACCAAAGGCACATACAATAAGTGATTGATGAACCACAACAAACTCTATATGACAAAATAAGGAGTGGGGAGTAAACACTATTTCACACTGTTTAAAAATTCTTTTAAGGGATATGACTATTGTGGGATGGAGTGACATTTATTTCTCATTTCTAGTTACCTTTGAGAAGGTGGTGGTGTACTGCCTTCTTGAATCAGTTCAGTCCATATACTTCAGGCAGGCCCACCATGCCACGAAGGAGGAATTTCCAGGATGTTAACCTAGCGATACTGACAGAACAGCAATATGTTTCCAAGTCAAGGTGCTGGGTACTTTGGAGGGGAACCTTATGATACTGGTGTTCCCATGTAATTGTTGACTTTATCCTTCTTGATGGAAGCAGTCATGGGTTTGTAAGGGGCTGTCTAAGAGACCTTGGCAATTTCTTGCAGTGTATCTTGTAAATGGTGCTCTGAGCATATGTGGCAGAGGTAATGGATGTTGTAGATAAGGTGCAGGCTGCTTTGTCTTGGATGGTATTCCAACACGCTCCTATTTTGTGCCTTTTGAATGATTGACAGGCTTTGGAGAATTAGTAGGTGAGTTATTTGCTGCAGGACTCCAGGCCCCTTATCTGCTCTTTGAGCTACAGAATTAATATGGCTAGTCCAGATCAGATCTGATCGTTAGTATCGCCCGGATGTTAATAGCAGGTGAAAGAAATGTAATTGAATGCTCAGGGGTGATGGTTAGATTCTTTCTTGTTGAATATTACTGGCCACCTATGTGCCCAAGCCTGGATCTTGTCCAGAACTTGCTGCATTTGTACATGGTCTGCTTCAGTATCTGAGGAAGTGTATATGGTGTTGAATACTGTGCAATCATCAGTGAATATCCCTATTTCTGAACTTATGATGGAGGGAATGTCATTGATAAAACAGTTAAAGATGTTTGGGCTTAGGACACTCTTCTGAGGAACTCCTGTAAAGGTGTCCTGGAACTGAGATGACAGACCTCCAAAATGCACATCTTCCTTGGTCCAAGTATGACTGTAATCAGTGCAGAGTTTCCCCTGATTCCCATTGACTCTAGTTTTGCTGAGGCTCCTTGATGCCACTGTTGGTCAAATGAAGCCATGATATCAATAACAGTCGCAGTCACTGCACCTCTGGACTTCAATCCTTTTGTCCATGTTTGAATCAAGGCTGTAATAAGGTCAGGAGCTAATGATGATTGAGTGTGATTGATGGGTGGTAATTAGTTGGGTTGACTTTCTCCTGCTTTTTGTATACAGAACATACCTTGACAAGTTTTCATGTAGTCAGGTAGATGCTGGTGTTGTACTGCACTGGAGAAGCTTAGCTAGGAGTGTAATTCGTTACTGACCTAACATCTTCAGTACTATTGCTGGAATGTTGTCAGGGCCCATAATCTTTACAATATCCAATGCCTTCAGCCATTGTTTGAGATCACCTGGAGTGAATCAAAATAGCTGAAGACTGGGACCTGTGTTGGAGACGTTTGGAGGAGGCTGAGCTGGATCTTCCACTTGGTTTTCTGGCTGAAGACTGTTGCAATTACTTCAGTCAATCACATGGAAAACATCAACAGCATTACACCATCCAAATTGTTTCAAAAAATTCAAATTATGTGTTCTCAGAAAACTGTTGACTATTTGTTGTTGACTAAAGTGACACAGGGGTAAGTGCCAGTAAACTAACCTTCTGGATTCTAAGACCAAAGTTCATCACATGACAACACCCAGGTGCCAATTTCAGCATATAACAGTTAACCAATTCCAAGTGCAGTATCAATAGCGCTGGAGTGTGAGCACAATCAATCTGTTTGAACTTCACAGATGTTCTATATTGTAGACATTACTGGATGAGCAATTATACCAGCATGAAGTATATTGCACTAGTCTCAATCCATTGAATCAGTGCAACACCAGAGAACAATAGGATGTGCAGCAGACTACTCAAAAAAACAATCACAGAACAGAAAATGAAAGCAAATTGAGCACTTCACTTACTTCTGAATTAGTGAAGCTAAAATCTCAGCTCTCTGCTGTGGAAAGAAATTGAAAGTCCAAGAGGAAATGTTCAATTAGATCATCTAACTTAAGAATACTATTTCTGAGAGGATAAGGATCTTTCCACTCAGCTCGCAAAGCAGAATGAAGAGCTGAAAGTGAAAATAAAAGAAGCAACATGAACCACAGACTCTGTATCATTAATCCAATGAAAAGACTGCCAGTTTACAGGAAGATCTGGAGCAATGCAGATGTGAATCAAATCAGGCTTGGCAGGTGCAGCTACAGAAACATCAGATGAGCTCAAAGTAATGATGATCAGAATGAAAAATAATGTGAATACACAGCACGCATAACAAGAGGCTGCAAATCACTCATAAAACTGTCCTTTCAAAAATAAATCGTAGCAATGATGCTCCAGTGAAAGAATTCAAGCAGACATTCTTTCAGTTTCCAGCTACCATCTATGCCGATCAATAATTTCTACACACTGAACATTCAAATGATCTATTTTGGACTTAAGGATCTGTTTTTCTCTGGATAGTTTTTATCACATTGATGTTTTTGTACATTATTGGCAAGGTCATGTCTTATTAACTTAACTGAGTTACTGAGTGATGAAGGCATGCACTGAATGTTGTTTACATGGATTTTTATAAGACATTTCATAAGGTTCCAAATGGCAGACTGTTAAGAAAAAAAAAATAAAGCCCATGTGATACGGGGGAAATGTGACAACTGGATTCAAAATTGATTCAGAGATAAAGCAAAGCATAATGGTCAACATATGTTTTGCAAATGGAAAGTTGCTTCCAGTGGTGTTCCAGATGGCTCAATGTTGGGTGCTTTGTATTTGGTATAATGATTTAGGCATAGATGTGGGAGCTGTGATTGGAAAATTTGCAGATGGCACAAACATTGGCTGGGTAGTTGATATCAACTGGAGGGAGTATCAACAGTTTGGTTGCTTAGGTGAGAAAAGTAACAAATGGAATTCAACCTCGGGAAGTGTCTAGTTATGCAGTTAGGACAAACAAAGCAAGGGAATATACATAAATGGAGGTTATTGAGAGTAGCAGAGTAAGAGAGAGACTTTGGAGTGCAGGTCCACAGCTTCATGAAGGTGGCAGGACAAATAGCTAGGATAGTAAAGGAAGCATATCCACGTTCAAATGCAACAAGATCTGGACAATATCCAGGCTTTGGCTGATAAGTGGCAAATAACATTCATGCTACACAAATGCCAGGCTATGATCATCACCAATAGTAGACAACCTAATCACTGCCTCTTGAACATTCAATGGTGTTACAATCACTGAATCCCCCACTATCAATATCCTGTGATTATGATTTACCAGAAACTCAACTGGACTCACTACATAAACACAGTAGCTACAAAAGCAGGTCAGAGGCTAAGAATACAGTGGCTAGCAACCGACCTCCTAACCCACCTGTCCATCATCTACAATGTAGAAGTCAGGGATGGAATACTCCCCACTTGCCTGCATGGGTGCAGCACCAACAACACTGCAGAAGCTTGACACCATCCAGGACAAAGCAGCCCACTTACTTGGCACGACATCCAAAAGCATCTATTCCCTCCATGAACAACATTCAATAGCAGCAGTGTGTACTATCAACAAGATACATTGCAGAAATTTACTCAAAACCCTCAGACAGCACCTCCCAAACCCATGACCACTTCCATCTAGAAGGACAAAGGCAGCAGTTATATGGGAACATCACCCACCTGTAAGTTCCCTCCAAGCCACTCACCATCCTTCCTTGGAAATATATTGCCGTTTTTCACTGTTCTTGGATCCAAACCCTGGAATTCCCCCAGTAATGGCGCTCTGAGTCCACCCACAGCGGATGGACTGAAGCGGTTCAAAAAGGCAGCTCACCATTACCTTCCCAAGGGCAACTAGAGATCCAGTGATGTCCACATCTCACAAATGAACAAAGAATAGTGGATTGTGTTTCTACTGAATATAAAGCAGGTATGCATTGCTGACACTATATAAGACACTGGTGTACTATATTAAACTATAGAATTCACAGCTTGAATTTTGTGTATGGTTCTAATTGCCACATTAAAGACATAATTTTTCTAGTCAGAGTACAGAGTTTTACAAAACTGTTAGCAGGATATGAAAACTACAGTTATGTGGAAATATTGGATCGACTAGAGTTATTTTCCTAAGAATAGGAGGCTGAAGGGTGACTTAATTGAGGTGTACAAAATAATGAGAACCTTGGATTGAGTGGACAGGAAAAAAGTTTTCCCTTGCAGACAGCTCAATTACCAGTTGGCACAGATTTAAGCTATTTGGTAGAAGGATTAGAGGAAGGAGAAAAAGAGGGTTCCAGAGGACATGTGATAATTTTTTTTTACCCAAAGGGTGGTGGGTATCTGGATTCACTGCTCAATTCAATGGTTGAGGTGGAAACTGTCAAACTCTGGATTGGCACCTGAAGTGCTATGACCTGCAAAAGGTTATGGACCAGATACTGAAAAGCAGGAGGAAATCAGGCAGCTAATTTATTCAGCAAGTTGAGACATGACTGCCGGAATGGCATCTTTTTATGACTTTTCTATGATTCTAAGTCTATCTATCCTTATGTTGGGGGTTAGGGTCGGGGTTTGCTTGTTGGCTAGACAGATTGCATGTGGATCAGTTTGTCATCAAAAACACAGGATTTGATCCCCATCTAGTTAAGAGAGACTTAAGGTCTGCTTGCTCATCTTACCAGAATAAAAATCATAGCACTCTTTTGTGGTTCAGGAAATAATCACGAAGGACCTGCCCTCAGGCAGAGGAGTCAAGAAGAAGGAGGAAAAGAAGATCTCCCTTTTAAATCATGTCAGCTGAAAAGGAGTACTCTCTTTCTTTCTCTTTCTGCTGAAGACAGATTATGCTGCTTTTCACTTGGTTTTACAACAAACTGTTAACCCACAAACATAAAAAAAAGCTTCTTTTAAGGAGGATTTAATTTAAATGCACTCAGATATTGATATACACAGGCTTTTAAAATCATTCGGCTTCAGTATAATATTGTAACTGACTAATGGTTGCCACTGGAAGGCATCAGTGGTCATGCTGTATGTTGGTCCTCAGCAGGAAGTGAGAGCCTAATCCTCATCAGCCATCACAGGTGTTTATATTTTGTAGTTAATGTGGTCTGAATGTAATTACATGAATGAACTTGCATAAAAGAGATGGATGCTTGGATTGTATGTAATTTCATAATAGTTTGTATTAATAGAACTCTCGCCTGTATTGTCCTATTCCCTCATTATGATAGTACACTCTCAGGTAGTAGCTGACACTTTTAAGACAGTGTTAAAATATTTCCATAGGGCCCTGTTTTCTGCTTGAATCCTAATCACTTACTTCAGTAATTGATACAGATTTTCATTGCTTTCTTTTGCTGGAATCCGTTTTTCTTGTCACATAGAAATTAAGTTTATGTGCAGTAACAGGCTAATAAGTCAGTAGCTTCAGTTGCTTGTTAAAGTCAAGCATGTGTCTTTGTTTCATGTTACTAATGATGTGGAACCATGGAGGCCCAAGTATATTTCGCTTGGACGATGTGGGAGCGAGTACTGAAAGCTCATTACTTGGCTCCCCATTGGAATCCTGCAGGAGTCTGCTCATTGAAAAGACTGTGGGGGCTTTGACAGAATTATTATACTGAATATTTTTAGACTCATTAACTATATTACCAAAGCAAAACATGCAGATTTGTTGAAGCTGAGACAACTTTGCTTTAGTTATTGCAGTAAAGATAATGTTGTATCCGAAAGACACAGACATCGTACTTAAATGTTTTTATTTATGACCAAAATATCTCAGCAACATGCTTTTTGATGAACATTTCTATCCATTTCTTTAATTGTTTCGTTGACGTATATTTTATATTATAATCTGTACATTGTCATGTGTCTTGAAATGTGACTAAGATGTTGTATTCAACTAGATTTTTGTAAACTAAATTTAAAGTTTTCTGCTACTACAGAATATTTAAACTAGCAAATTATGAAGATGTTTAGTGGGACACTTACTTACTGCCTAAACATGATCATGAGTGTTCTCATGGATGATGTGCTAAAAGCGTATGCTATACACAACTAACAATTGTGCTATTTGAGTTATTGTAAATATTATTAGAGAAACTGGTCTAACAGCTTTAATCTATATATGTACATTGGTTGTAATTGATATTATTAATGTCTTACCCCAACAATACAATATAAATAGCCCTCAAATTGCACAAAAAACATGATTTTTGAGATGAAGGAAACAGCATTTATTTAGTCGACCTAACTTACATTGACAAAGTGTGTCTAATTAACATAGTATTTTAATGAGGTCTCCATCCTAGCACAGCAAGTATATTACCATTTTCATAAAAAGAAGTCCTCAGGTTTTATGTGTTGGGGAAAGTCTTTTTAGTTAACTTACACATACAAATACTGCAGTTTTGCCTAGCTGGCAGACATTTATTCATGTGAATTTTTTTCTAACCCTGGATCATAGATATTAATTTAATAATGTCTGGTAAATAATTATCACAGTATAGGTTTATCCAATTTCTCAATTTGGATTAGCCTATTATTTTAGTAGTCCCTCATGTTATGCCTACCATCAGGAAAATGTTTTCTGACCATTAATTACATTATTATATAAATGCTTAAAAGTCTCATAGATTCCTTTTCTTACCACCTTAAAGGAAATATTAAACCAAGCAAAAATGGAATTTCTACACCATTGTAATTTTAATTGGGGATGCTGTGGTGTAGTGGTATTATAACTGAATTTTCAAATTAGAAACTCATGCCAATGTTCAGAGGACATGGGTTTGAATTCTACCTGTGATAGTGAAATCTGAATTCAATAAAAATCTGAATAAAAAGCTATTCTAATGGTAACCATGTAAGAGGTATCGGCTGTTGTAAAAACCCATCTGATTCACTAGTTCTTTGGGGAAGGAAACCTGTTGTCCTTCCTGGTCTAGTCTACAATTCCAGAACCACAGCAATGTGACTGACTCTTCACTGCTAGGGATGTGGATTAACTGTTAGCCTTACCAGTGACGCCAACATCCCATGAGGAAGTAACAAAACAAAAACATAAACACCACATATCATCACTACTCAAATCCCATGCTAAAAAAACATCTGATTCACTCATTTTCTTTAGAGAAGAAACTTAGGAAAGAAACTGTACTTTGTGTTTCCGATAACTCCTCTTAATTTTGAATTGTTGAACATGCATTCAGTAGCATATTAGACTCCCATCTAATGCTTTCAAGGGAAGCATCAACTATTTTCAGGTTAGTTGCTAATTGGAATTTAGATAGCTACAAAAAACAAGCAGATAGATTTTGGTTAGTCTTATGGCACTTGTGAAAGTGCCTTTTGTTTGAAAGGTTCAGAAAATCATTTGGACAGTGATCTAAATACGTAAATTCAAACAAGATGTATCTTCTGTTAGCCAACAGATTCCACGAGCCCCACACCTACCTCCCGCCTCCTCAAGTGTTAATGGATAATATATTTATTCTGCTGGGCTTATGACAGGGTAAACAGATCACGTCTCATTTTGAGTTTAGAACAGAAGGTTCAGGATCTCAGTTCAAAAGTACCAGGTGTTCAGATCAGAAGGGGAAAAAACGTTTCTCTTAGCAGGAAAATTGAATTTCAGTTCACAAGATGTGGCTCCTACTCTGTAGAGTTTTCAAGCTAGGAGAGATTGTGTATAAACCTTTAAGTTATTTTAAACAGTTTAGGCCATGAAAATTGTGATAGCTTCATGCTAACAGACTTAGAAAAGAATGGTAAAGTTTTGGCCTCAGTCCAAGGAAAGTAAACTGCGAGGAGTCAATTAAGTAAAAACAGAGTATTGACGTAACAGTGAAATTTCTCTGGAAATGAGTTCTTGTAGCAGGTAGTTTTGGGAAACGTGTTGAAACTTTGATGTTTGTGTTAAGAACTTTCTAATTATCTTCTATAAGGGTAGAACTTAAAAAAACAAACAGGAGTCAATCACATTGCCAGACCCCCCAAATAGTTTGAAAGAAACCAAACAGCAGATATGTATGCAAAATTGAGAGAAGTGTAAATACAATAATAGGCTAATAATAGAAGGAAACGTTAACTTCCCCAATTTTATCTGGGACAGACATAGAGTGAAAGGCTGAGTAGAATGGAATTCTAAAACGTGTTTAGGAAAGCCTTTTAAGCTAGCAAGTAGAAAGTCCTACGTAAAGCAATGGTTAGACTCTCCCATTTTGGAGACTGTCATTGTCTATCACTTGTGTTACACAAATATTACGTGCCAATTGTCAGATCAAACCTGAATATTATCCAAATCATCCTGCACTTTGACATGGACTGCTTCCGTATCTGAGGAGTCCCAAAAGGTGCTGAACAATGTGCAATCATCAATAAACATTTCTGACTTTATGATGTGGGAACAGGGGAATCTTGTGGCACAGTGGTGTCCTTATGAGCCGTGTGTTATAATAAGCTGATTCTTTAAAATAATTTGTGACTGTGGGAAGCACTGAAGCAGCTGAACATGGTTAGACCTAGGACACTGATTCTAAATAGAGAAGAGTTTTCCTTCGTTTCCCATCTAGTTTTGCTCGGATTTCCTGATGCCACTCTTGGTCGTATGTGGTCTTGATGTCAAAGGCAGTCGTCCTCACCTTATCTGTGGATGTCAGCTCTTTTGTCCATGTTTGAACCAAGGCTGTAATTAGGTAGCAACATGCAGCTCATGGGACTTCACTTCAGATTTGATGGGTTAGGGTCTGAATTTGCAGGCTGTTGTGAATTATCCAGGAGTTTGATGAGCCTGTAGTTTTCCATTACATTCTCCACAACTCAGCAAATTCCTGGCTTTTGTCCGAAACGTCGATTTCGCTGCTCCTTGGATGCTGCCTGAACTGCTGTGCTCTTCCAGCACCACTAATCCAGAATCTGGTTTCCAGCATCTGCAGTCATTGTTTTTACCTACCCAATCAAAGTTAACATACCAACCAATTGGTACCTTTTTTCTATTAATATAAATTGTGCTGATGTTTGAAATTCAGTATTTTTGCTCCTGATATGCAAACTGAGAAACTTCAGTAACATGTCGCTCTTTTCAGAACACAGGTAAGTGAGTGTGTGAGCATTTGATAGATGTAGTATGATATGGAAAATGTGAGGTTGGTCATTTTGACAAGGAGAACAGTAAAGCAAAAATTAATTAAATGGAGAGAGATTGTAGAAAGATCTGATACAGAGGAACCTGAGTATTCTTGTATAAGTTTCAAAAGTCAACATGTAGGCATTGCATGTAATTAGGAAGGCACACTGAACATTATTCTTTATTACAAGAAACATAGCACTACAACTCCTTCAATGGGATGCTGGTGAGTTTAAACATAGAGTAGTTTTAATTATCTTAAGAAGGCTCGCTCAGTTGCTCACGTAATAAATTTTTCTGGGTTTCACACTCACGTCTCATTGTTGGTCTCCAGTTCTTGCTTCCAGACGATGCTTTTGCTACCAAAGCTAAAAATCACACAACACCAGGTTATAACCTAACAGGTTTATTTGGAAATTCAAGTATTCAGAGAGCTGCTCCTTCATCAGGTCGCTAGTCAGGTAGCTTGACTAGCTCCAAAAGTTTGTACTTCCAAATAAACATGTTGCATTATAACCTGGTATTGTGTGATTTTTAACTTTGCGAAAGTGAGGACTGCAGATGCTGGAGATCAGAGTTAAGATTTAGAGTGGTGCTGGAAAAGTACAGCAGGTAAGGCAGCATCCAAGCAGGAAAACCGACGTTTCGGGCAGGAGCCCTTCATCTGTTTTAACTTTGTCTACCCCAGTCCAACACTGGCACCTCCATATCATTTTTCTATCAAAATAACTCGACGGACACCAATATACCGCCATCAAGTCACCTTTTATTGACAATGTGGAGAGTCTTTGACACTAATGGAGCTCCCTCAGAGCCAGCTCTCAGACTGAACAGAACCTCTGACACTCTTGTTTAATACTGTTAGCCAGAACCTGATTTGACCTGCTTAACAACCCCAATCTATGACGTCCACCTGGCTGACCTTATTACAATCACTGCATCCCTTCTCCTCTAAGATCCGAAGACATCCTTCTGGGTCGTTCAGGCAACAGGTCTTGTTCCTCCAACTGTATCTCTGATACAAGAGGTGTGAAATGCACAGTAGCTTGCCCCCTTGCACCTGCAGCATCTTGGATGAAATTAACTCTCCTCTTCAGGTGGCAAAGGCATTGAAATGGTGGCATCCACCGTAGCCATCTCACAATCCAAGGTATCTTCAATGCTTGGTAGAGAGGGAGAACATAGGTTCCAGAACAGTCGGAAAGACAGTCGAGGGGTTGGGAACATTTTGCTCCTGCACCATTTGTCGGTTTACAGCTTTCATAAGGTCCAATTGCTTGTTTCAGGACTGTCACACCTAGCCGAACTTTATACGTCACTCAACCTGATCTCGTGTTGCCCATGCCTTTTACTCATCCAGGGCCATTCCCATGGTTCCTTCACCAAACTTCGTCCCCTGAAGTAAACTGGCTCTCTCGCTTAGTGAAGTCTTGTAACTGCATTGGAGTTCCTAACATCATTTCACCCTTACCCCCTGCAGGTCCGGAAGATCAGATTTAGCCTGGTGTAGAGTCTTCTCCCTATTAGCCACTATGCTGAAGCTAGCCCTGTAGTTGCATGAGGGGTGGTCCTATAATCAAATAAGAATTGGGACAGTTTGGTATCGAGTGAAACTGTAGGCTTTTCTTTAAACCTGCCGTCAAAATTTGGTCTGCTATTTCTGCCAACCCATTGGATAATGGAAGATATGAGCTGTCATTATATGTTGAACACCATTTGACTTTAGGAATTACTTAAATTCCCTGCTGGTGGATAATGACCCGTTATCTGTGACCATCACTTCTGGGAGTCTGTGTATTATAAAAGATTCATACTGTTTTTCTCTCATCATCCACATGTTTGACAAATGAACTCTATGCACGTCCAGCCGCTTTAAGTGGGCACCCACAATGACTCAGAACATTCAGCCTATGAAAGGACCTGCATAATCAATACGTAACCAGGTCCAAGGTTGACTCGGTCATTTCCAAAGTGTGGGGAAACTGCTGGCTGCAATTTTTAGCCTTATTGGCATTCTGGTCACTGTCTTACCAGTACGGTTATGTCTGCATCCAATCCGAGCTTGTACCCTTAATCTGTAAAGGTATAGGTTCTCAGTGTAGCCGAGGTCTTGCACAAACTTAAGATTGGAGTCCAGAGGGAATTATTCAAAAGCCTGGTGCTGTGATCAGTGATCCTCCTTCCTGACTGCAACAAATACAGGAAGTTCCAAACATTCACACTCTGGCTCAAGTTGCATTTAGTCAGGAGCTGGTATCTTTGTTCCTGCTTACCTACCTCTGACTTAAGGGTTTGATAAGACCACTCAGTCATAGGTGTACTTTCTTGTTAGGCTTTAAAGTGAGCAGTAGCAACACAGAGAATGAGTGGTCTTATCAGGAGAAAGGGGAGACGGGGAAAGGGGAGAAGAGTGCCCAGAGATCAATTATTCCAGCTCAACCTCAGGGAAAAACATTAAGGGAGAGATTTCAGTCTGCCAACTGTTGCAAGTAGGCCTTTTTTATATTATTCATTGAGATGCGAGTATCATTTTCAAAGCCATTATTTATTACCCTTAAAAAAGATAGTGGTGAATCAAGCTCTTGAGCTACCGCACTTTCAGTGGTAGAGGTGAATACCCCATAGAACTGTTCAAACTGGCGAAGGAACACCTGTAAAGGGGCCAATCTCTTTAAGCATCAGAGTAGAGCACGTGGAGGCCAAGTGTAAGCACTGGTAAGAGCGCACAGAATCTAGAGTGTTCCACCAACCCCACCCCACCCCCCTCAGAAAACACTACTTGCCCCACCAGTGGCAGATGCTGTGGCTCCAGGATTGGACGATTCAGCCACCCCAGAACCTCCTCCACTCCACCCTGCTAGAGCAGAAGCAAGTCATCTCTAATTCAGAGGGACTGCTTGAAGAAAAAAAGTGGTGTTCAGGAGAAAGTTTCAAAATTTGGACTCAGTGGTAGTAAAGGGACAGTGGTATATTTCCAATTCAGGAGATTGTGTGAATTGGAGGGCAGCTTGGGAGTGTTTCAATCTGCCTGTTACTCTTGTTGGTCTATGTGATAAGAGATTGTAGGATTTGAACACATTGTCAAAGGACTTGCATCTTCAGAGAAAGACATGTAACTCATATATCTTGTATAAGCAAAAACAGAAATCGCTGGAGAAACTCAGCAGGTCTGGCAACACCTATGGAGAGAAAACAAATTTAATTTTTCAAGTCCAGTGACTCTTCATCAAAAAAACCCCAAACCACTTTTATCAAACACGCCATACAACATATTGTACAAAACAACTTACCAACATTACAATTGTGCCTCTGCCAGGTCTAGTGGTCCTACACAATGCTACACTGGGGGCTGCAGCATACCTGGCAGGAATTTCAGTGGGTCCTACAGATGATCACCTCAGGCAATTCTGGCATGGATAGGCTGAGTTTTTGACTCCACCACCATGTCATGAGTGTCATCTGTCTGGGCTATCTCATTTGTAAACAACTGTAAGGGCACAGGTAGGGTTGCAGTAGTGTGAGAACAATTGCTGTGACCTGAAAGAGGGTAGTAGGCCAGGGTGCACAAAGCCTGTGCCGCTCACATAGAGTAGCACCTCAGCAATCTAACAGTTTATTGAAGGGCAGTTAACTGAATTATTATGGCATACCACAAACCCCTTGAAACAGTGAAATTCAAAGCCATCATGGCAGCAGGCTCAAGGTGTATGAATTTTCATTTATGTGTTTTTTCTCCCCCTCTTCTTTGCTCTCAGCAACGTCCTGAATTCCCGGCCTCAGCACAGACTCTGGCTCATGTTCTTAACACAGATTCGGTGTCCCAGCCTCAGTGCTGACTCAGATTCTTGGCCTCATAGCAGACCTGGCAAGTTATTTTCTCAGCCCAGCATAGCATCCTCTGGGCCCATATGGCGATCTTTCAGCCCAGTGTGGTGTCCTTTTGGCCCAGCTTAGTGGTGTCTTGGCTGGTATGGTAGTCCCCCGGCTGGCTGTGGTGATCTCCCAGTTTGGCATGACAGTCTTTTGGTGGCACCTGGCAGTCTCTCGGCCCAGCGCCATGGTCTTACTGTGGCCTATAGTGGTCTTTCGGCAGGCGTGGCCTCAATGTGGACTTGGCCTTGAAATGATTCTAGAGTGGTCTCCCAGCCTCATGAGCCTTGAGGTGAAGCCTCAAGACTAGGAGAAGCTAGACTGGAGGCTAGGAAGAATTGTTGTTCCGAACTATTTATTTCTCTACTTTCTAATTTATTCCTATAATACTGGACTTCTTATTTCTTTATTTTTCTAATTTTTTTTCCTAAGAACTTGTAATGAAGAATCTGTATCTATGTACATTGTACCTGAGATGGCGCCGTAAGTGGCAATTTATAAACTTTTCACTGTACTCATTTAAGTACATGCGGCAATAAAACTAATTCAATTCAATTTAAATAAGGCTGTGAGGCTTGCACCTGTACTGAGATTCAAAGGGGTGGAGAAGCTATGAATGTAACTCATGGTCGGTAGAGATGAGCAGATGAGCAAAGCAGCAAATGTGCACTGAGCAGTTTATGTGGTCAGTTCACAAGAACAAAACATTTGAGAATGAAATCCTGATGCTGACCTCACACACGAGGGCACTGAACTTCTTTTGGCACTGCAAAAAGATCCTCTGAGGTCCACTGATAGCATTAACTGCAATAAATGTCTGCCTTAGCTACCTTTTATAATGTCTGTCTTAGGTTTTCTGTGGACACATTACCTCTCTTGTCCTATCCACCTCTTGCACCAATGCTTCTTCTGCTACCTTGAACAACCTTGATGCCCACTGTGTATATGTTTCATCATTGTTCACCATTCTTCTCAGTTGGAACAATCCTACCCAGCCACATCCAAAACTACTACAGTCAGAGTCCACCTGCCATTTGAGAAGTGCAGATGGGCTTTATTTAGGTCATTTTTAAGTGCTAAACTTTCATGATATTGTAGGGGTACAGGTCACATGACAACAGTGTTACTGATATCTGTACACTACAATCATCATTATGAGAAAGTGGCGTAAAGTTTGCATTCTGTCTGCGTAAAAAGCAACATGTGCAAGTTAGTCATATATTGTGATCTCCACTCTTACTTGTCGGTTTTATCAAATTTCCTGGGTTTTATTTCTCAGCTCATCAGTTCGCACTCCCTCTGCTCAAACAATATGGTTAAAATGAGAAACATGCCTTAGTTTAAATTTCAGTCACAACAGTAATGCGAATTTGGCTTTCCTACATTGCAACAGATAAGATATTTCAAACATATTTCTCCATTTTGGGATGTCTTGAGGTCATGAAAAGCACTTTATGAATGGAAGTATTTGTTTGGATCTCAAATAAGATCATTATGAACTAACAACTAAGAAGAAAAAAGGTGAGGATGATAAAAGGGAACTATGATGATACTTTACAACAACTAGAAAGATATTGTCAGTATGGGGAGGAAAGAGAAAAAGCAGGTGGTGTAATATAGTACTTTTTGGAGGGAGATAAAGTTATCTGTGAGGCTATTATCCTCTATTTACAACATGTAAATTGACTTCCATAACAGATCTATAAAGCAACAGGATCAGTGGTAGACAGGGGGGAAATTGGCTACTATTCTGAACATGATGTGCAGGTACCGGTGTTGGACTGGAACGGACAAAGTCAGAAGTCACATAACATCAGATTATTGTCCAACAAGTTTATTTGAAATCACAAGCTTTTGGAGCGCTGGCCCTTCATCAAGTGAAGTGGAGGGCACAGAATTTACAGACTGAGAGATCATTGCAGGATAATCTGAGATTATGCTGTCTGATCCTAGACTCTCCCGCAAGGGGAAACAATCTTGCTACAACAACCATATCAAGTTCCAGTACCGATCCCTATGGCATTCCATAAGTTACAGGTTGCCATCCTGAAAATGCCCCTCTTATCATAACTCTCTGTTTTCTATTAGTTGGCCAATCTCCTATCTATGCTAATTTACTACCTCCAATACCATGGACAAATTTTATTAAGTAGTCTAATACTTGGGATGGCCCAGCGGTCAGCACTGCTGCTTTATAGTGCCAGGGATCTGGGTTTAATTCCATCCTTGGGCAACTGAGTGTAGTTTGCACCTTCTCCCTGTTTCTGTGTGTGGTTTCCTCCAGGTCCTTGGTTTCCTGCCACAGTCCAAAGATGTACAGGTTAGCTGGATTGGCCATGCTAAATTGTCCATAGTATCCAGAGATATGTAAGCCTTGAGAAATGCAGGAATAGCATAGAGGGATGGGTCTGGGTGGAATTCTCTTCAGAGGGTCAGTGTGGACTTGATGTACTGAATGGCCAAATTCCACATGATAGGGATTCTATGCTGACTCTATGATTTTATCAAATGCTTTTTGAAGATCAAAAAAAGTTACATTCACTGCTTCCTCTTTATCTATCCTGCTTATTACTTCCTCAACAAATTCCAATAAGTTTGTCAGGCATGATTTCCCCTCACGAAGCCATCTAACTCTGCTTGATCATCTGTATTTCTAAATCTTTTATTACATTCTTTATTTCAAACTCTAACATTTTCCCAAGAATAGACGTTATTCTGGCCTATGGTCGACATTTTTTTTGGTCTCCTTTTTTAAATAAAGGTGTTACAGATACAAGTTCCTCTCTCTTAAACTAAATGCTAAATTCTATGATGTAATGGTCACTTTTTCTGAAGGGATCTTTTACCTTGACCTAATTTATTAAACCTGCATCATTACACATATCCCTGATTGGGATCTACAACCTATGTTCTTGAAATCTGACCTGAACACACTCAATAAACTTTTTCTCATGGTTTCCTCTGATTGACAGAGCAGTCAGGCAATCAGTTGTCAGTCGCTATAACTCACTAAAGAATATCCAACCTAGATTTGTTAGTTGGTTGGGATTCTGGCAGCTCAAAACAATAATGTACATGAGCAAATAGACTTGAGAAAAAAAAAGTTAATTTTTTGCTCGGGCTCAAAAATCTTACTACAGATGAGCTATAGCTATCAATTAGTTGCCCCAACACTTCAGAATATAATTAGTTTTAGACAGCAGTGAGGCAGATAGCTAATTTCAGCGCAGTGAGGTTACTGCAAGATTGGCAAAGATAGGCCTGCAGTAGTCAACATGTAATTTGTGAGACCAAGAGAATCACTCCTTTTGGGTCTTTTCTCAGTGCACTGCACTGAATCACAGAATTGTTGTGGTGCAAAAGGAGGTCATGGTTGATTGTGTCAGCACTTGCTCACTCAATGAACATTTTCACTTAGTGCTATTCTCCAGCCTTTTCCCCATAACCCTGAAGATTATCTCTTTAAATAATCATATAATTTCCTCTTGGACGCCTCGTGTGAAGCTGTTTCCACCACATTTTCAGGCAGTACATTCTAGACTGTAAATGCATGTTGTATACTAAAGTTCAAAATCTGAGGTGCATGTGTGCAGAATTAACTTTTTCAGTTCCGGTATATTCAAGCAATGTTTTTTGTCCAAATCCAGTAATTTGGAGACATACAATTGCCAGGATTTAACCTGGAGAGAGTGCATAGATAATTATGCTCCACTGTTCCACAAACCATCACAAAATGTATAAAATTCTCATGTGACCACCAAGATGACCAACTTGCCTGACTGACTGCTATTTCAGGCAAAAGCAATTCACACCAAATATTGTCATTAATGGAAAATAACTATTTATTGCAACATATTTAATTTTAACAGATAGCAGAGAAAAGGTACTAATTTGTTTAATCTTTTACTTTGCAACTTAAACAATATCTGCCTAAAACCACAAAATACCTACACATTCATTCATGATTAAAATAGTCAAAAACAAACAGTTTGATGAAGATATCAAGAATGGAAAAATATAAACAGAGAACAAAACTCAAAAATCTAAATTTCAATAGTGGATTTGATTTTTAGTACTGATGACATGCTCTTCTCTGTAAGGTAATGGCTGTTTTCACTTGACTAGATGATCCAACAGATACAGATCTTTTTCTAGTTAGGATTCTTTTTTGGAGCTTCTTGGAATCATCTGTCTGTTTCCACAAAGAGACAGAGAGACAGAGAGACAGAGAGACAGAGAGACCTGTGTTCAGTTTGAAGGGTCTAGATGTTCCAAGCTGTCCTTATACTTCTAGCTTTGTAACAAACTGATTCTCATCCAAAGGACTGGTGTCAGGCCAGAATTACCTTAGCTCAAAGACTCTTGGTGTCAGTTTGTCTCAAAGTATCTCCCTCATTACCTTGAAAAGCAAAATGGTTTTGTACCACTAAAAATGTGCAGCACTTGATTCTTCCAAGTTTAAAACATTTCTGTTATTTCAGCTAACTTCCATTTCAGCGTAATTAGGAAAAATACATGTTCTCTTGCACTCCATGCCTACTCACAGGAGAGGGTAGATCTCCAGCACTGCTTAGCATTATTTAGTTTCCTTGCATTATATCCTGCTGGAAAAGCTTTTCCAGCAACACATTTTCAGCTCTGATCTCCAGCATCTGCAGTCCTCATTTTCTCCTTGCATTATATCCTCCCAACTTTGTTCAGAATGTATTGTTAATCAGGTGATAGTTGCACAAGGAAGTACCATTTGTGTACAAAAGGATTACCAGCACATGTTGAGGGTTAACAATGTTAAGAAATAACCTCACACCAGTTTTATGACTGAGGGAAAGAAACCACCTTGCAGGTCAGAGCATTGCAAAAAGGAGCTTGCATTCTCCAGGATGGGAAATTCATTGTAGTCAGATCGTAGAGCTTATAATCAGAGCAAACATATTATTCAAATTGGGCAGGAGACATTATCTCTAGCAATTGTTAGAATACAATTTCACCTACATCTACTAAAAGAACTGTGGATACTGGAAATCAGAAATTGGGTCTGGTGACCCTTCCTCAGAACAGGACAGTTCCGAGAAAGGGTCACTGAACCTGAAGTGTTACTTCTGATTTCTCTTCACAGATGCTGTTAGACGTGCTGACCTTTTCCAGCAATTTCTGTTTTTATTGACTGAAATGTTTGGAAAGATATTCGTTCTGAAAACAGATCACAAAATCCTTGAAATTACATGGTAAAAACTACTGTCAAATACACCATAAGGGTTACAATGTTTGTTAATCAAAATTCAAGGATATGACTGTAACCTTCACTACAAGTTCAGAAACTTGAAGGTTACTTCGGAGCACTTGAGACATTGGTAAATTCAATAAATAATAGTTATTTCACTGGATCTGAAAGTCAATTCACTAGGTCGAAGATTATTGATTTGATGAGATTTGGTCAGTACTAATGTCAACAATGTGAAAAAAGATATCCAAAGGCTCGTACACCAAGCTATATGGAAAACCATAAGTGAAGGTAAGCCTGATGCATTCAAGAAGTCCAGGAAAACAGAACGCTCGATTAATACTACCAAGATAAATTAGGAATATCCAGAATATAATATTTAAAGGTGGGTAGGTTTTAATATCTGAATCACTCCACCCAGATGTTCTGATGCAATTGCAATGGAACTACATAGGCATTCAGTATTCTAGAGACCTGGCAAGAAAATATGTACACTTGCTAGGATAGTAGTGATATTGAGAAGGCTGTGCAAATGTGCAAGCCACATTCAGCACTCCACCCAAGAGAGTACAAGGAACTGATGATACCTCACTAGATTTCACAATCTCTAGACCAGATAAAATTGCTACAGATCTATTTAATATTCTTAACAATGACTTTCTAAGAGTGAAGGACTATTTTTTCAAGTCTCTGATTATTTGACAATGACATGATGCATGAAGTGCAGCTGTTGCCTTACACATTATGTGCTACTTTCATTTTGTGGAAGAAGAAATTTATTTCAGTCAACAGTCCTTGAACATGGGTCTTGAAAGAAGTGGCTCATGTGACAGTTAATGCACTGGTTTTAATTTTCCAAAACTTTCTTGATTTGGGAAAGGTCACATTAAACTGAAAGATAGCATGGATGACAGCAAAAATGATTTTTTTAAATTCAAAATGGGAGAGGGACAGAAAGCAGGTAACCATGGCCAGTTTACTTAATGTATGTCATAGAGAAAATATTAGACGCTATTATGAAAGAAGTCATCACAGGAAACTTAGTTGACTTCAAGGCAATCAGACAGAGTCAACATGATTTTGTAGAAGGGAACTTATACTAACTAATTTATTGGTGTTCCTTGAGGAAGAAACATGTGGTGTGGATAAAGGGGAATCATTAGATATATTTTACTTAGATTTCGAGAAGGCTTTGAAAACATGCCACATCAAAGATTATTATGGAAAATAAAAGCTTATTGTGTTAGATGGTTAACACGAAGCAGAGAGTCGGCATCAATGGTTAATTTTCTAGCTGGTAATATGTAACAAGTAGTGTGCCACAGGATCAATGCTGGGCCCTCAACCTTTTACGATTTATATAAGCAACCTGGGTGAAAAGCCTGAGTAATGATTGCTAAATGTGCTAGTGACACAAAGATATGTAGAAATGTAAGTTGTAAAGAGGAGATAAAGAGGCTATAAAGGAATATAGATACGTTGTGAGTGGTCAAAGATGTGGGAAGTGGACTATAATGTGGGGAAGTGTGAAATTAGGTTCCTTACAGTGTGGAAATAGGCCCTTTGGCCCAACAAGTCCACAACAACCCTCTGAAAAGCAACCACCCAGACCCATTCCCCTATATTTACCCTGATTAATGCACCTAACACAACGGGCAATTTAGCATGGCCAATTCACCTAACCTGCACATCTTTGGACTGTGGGAGGAAACCAGAACACCCAGAGGAAACCCACTAAGACATGGGAAGAATGTGCAAACTCCACACAGACAGTCACTTGAGGCTGGAATCAAACCTGGGACCCTGGTGCTGTAAGGCAGCAGTGCTAACCACTGAGCCACCGTGCCATTCCAATTGTCCATTTGGGAATGAAGAATATAAAATAAAACTAAAATCTCAATGGTGAGAGATTGCAGAGAAATATGGGTGTCCTTGTGCATGATTCATAAGAGTAAGTATGTAGTTACAGCAAGTAATTAAGAAAGGAAATGGAATGGCACAAGCTATTGAGAGGAATCCAAAATTAGGGAGCTTATGCTTCAGTTATTTGGGGGACAGATGAGCAAATTGTGCAAAATATTGGTTGCCTTATTTAAGGAAGGATGTTAAGGAAGCAGTTCAGAGATTATACCTAGAAGGGGAGCTTGTCTAGTATTCACTACAGTCAGAAGAGAAAAAGACAACTTACTACTAGTCTTACTTGAATGGTTGATAAGTTTGTGTTTAAAGAATAAAAGAAACACATTTAATCTAGATGTTGGCTTCTGCTGTGCTAAATTAATCATTGATAAAATTATTTTATATCGATTAAAATTTAAACCCTATTTTCTCTTTGAATTTTGCATTAAATAGGGTATATGCTTTACTTCTCTTAATAGGACAACAGTTAGATGTTTTCTTCAACATTGTTATGCTGACAAATTAATTTGGTTCCTTTGATTGATAACCAGTACAGAATATGATCACAATATATTGTTTGATATTTACAATAAATATCCAGCACAGATCTAATGTCAACATAGAGTGTCATGCTAAGAACTTTAAGTATATATTAATATTACATTTGAAACATATTAGAACAATAAACAAGATAGTGAATCTAATATCTGCATACAATTGTGTACTTATTTTGCTTAGAATTAGATTACTGATTATAATAGTAACTTCATGAAGAAGTTTTTATAGACACGCTGGTCACAGCTAGAAACATATATCTTAAGTCATGATTGATCCATAACATGATTGATAAATACTGTTATTATGTCAACATTTGTCAGAACAAAAAAGTGAACTTCGGGCCTAGTGAAGCTACAAAGGTCAGCAAGTTGAAAAATTCTTTCATTGTGTTGTGAAGACTTTGAAAGTGCACAAACAGCAATAAATGAGATGGACGCTGTGTTGTAATAATTCTGATACACTTGACTAATGCAGTTATTTGCAATGAGGTTGGCAAAATGCCCAAAGCAGTGAGCAAACAAACAGAGCGAGACAGCTGGCTTAGCACCTTCGATTACTACTGCCACATCCACCAGCTCTTCTGTCAGTGCAGTGCTCACCGATGTGTATTTTAGTACAAACATTTACCCTGAGAAATTCATCCAAAATACATTTTGTCAAATTTCTCATATGCTTTTCAAGCAAGGTAGCTGGTGACAAAAGCTGATTATTCAAATTAGTATGCAATACAAGGCAGCTTATGTATTTTAAAGTAATATGATTGCTTTTTGCTTATAATAAAGAAAGGCACATTTGATTTTGAAAGTGACAAAAAGCAATATTAGCAAAGCAAAACAATTTAATGTAATAAATGTAAATGTAATAGGATCAGAATTTTTTGGTTTTGATTTTTATGTTTCGCTGGTTCAGTGCATTCAGACATTTGCTGTCAATGTTAGTGGCTGAGGCCAGAGGTACATTTTCTTGGCCCTCCGGTATTATATTTCCAATAGTTAGAAAATAAAATAAAATCCACTACTTAAACATTTGCTATTTTAAAAATCTGACATTATTTATTCTGTGCAAAAGATGCAAAACCCATTAAAACTGCAAGTGGCAATATAATGTGTGAAGTATAACATTCTAATCCATCGGTCTGCTGACATTAACTGATCTTTATCTCTCTCATTAAAATACTGTCTAAGCAAAACAATTAAATTTCCAAAATATTGTGTTGAGTTGCTATGAATTTTTAAAACATTATGCTAACTGCATCTGAAGTACATCCTGCTGTCAAAGTCAGTTCATTAATGAAATAGAACCTGGACCCTATATATATTATTAGCAGTGAGAATGGGAAGTTTACAAAATAAAACAGATTTCAGATCACAGTCAGTTCTATTGTTTCCTTTGCTGAAATGACACCAGCAAAGTGCAACAGAAAGAGGAGCGAGGAAGGTTGAAGTCAGATGGACAGAAAATAAATTGGCTGTGTTTGCTGCCAATGTAACTGCAGGTAGTGAACTCCACATACATGCAGTTGCAGTGCATGGGAACATCACTACATTCCACCAGAAACGTTGCCACGACACCTTGTAGAATATCACAACTGTTCACTCAAAACCAGCATTACTGGAAACATTAGCTCACATATTCCAATGGCCAATGAACAGCTGAGGAGGGTAGATGGATTTGTTCATGAGGACCATGAAATGCAAGTAACTCCTTGGTAACTGCCTAGGAAATTGAAGTTAATGGTGGGCAATTCCCCTGTGTCTGGAAGCCACCAAAGCAGTCTATTAAAATTGGAAAATTCAGAGAGCTCCAACTCACTTAAGTTCAATAGTTATCCAGGAAATGTTAGAGGATTAAAAACCTACTCTAAATCCAGGATAACTGTTAACCTTGACTCAACTCGCCACTAACTCCATTACCTACATCACCCCAAGCCCTGATCAGAACCCTCGACTTGACAATATTTCCAAAACCCCCCCAATCCAAACCCAGCCATGACCCAATATCCTCCATATTGCCAGCTTGTCTCCACCTCCATTATGGAAAAAGTGAGGACTGCAGATGCTGGAGATCAGAGCTGAAAATGTGTTGCTAGAAAAACGCAGCAGGTCAGGCAGCATCCAAGGAGCAGGAGAATCGACATTTCGGGCATGAGCCCTTCTTCTTGAAGAAGGGCTCATGCCCGAAACGTCAATTCTCCTGCTCCTTGGATGCTGCCTGACCTGCTGCACTTTTTCAGCAACACATTTTCAGCTCCACCTCCATTATGCCTTCAGAACCAGCACACGTCTACCAGACATCACCCCTTTCTCATCAATCAGACTATTTTTCCTCATCCCTGCAATTGGACCAGCCTGACTGAATAACTACCCAATCTGAACCAACCACCTCGCCAACAGCACCCACATCCCAACCACCTACCCCTATCACACACACACACACTCTGTCCCTCTCTCTTTCTCTATATTGGCCTGACCATGTTCAAACAGAACAGTGTCATTCATCAGTTGGACCCACAACTATTCAACACTCCTAACCACAATGTTCTCCTAACCTGAAAAAACCATCAGCCCACCACACCCTGTCCTCAACCCAAATGGTCAGGCTCAACAACCCCTCCCACCAGCTCATTCGTATTCTTTTCCCTGTCTAGTGTGTATTATTTTGTTGCTGTTGCTGCATCAACTCTGCTACCTTTCTCTTGACTTAACTGAAAGCTTCTTTTTGTGTAGTCAGCATTCTCATCTGAATGCTTGTGGCTTTATGTGGTCTGGCAATGTATATAGTCTGGGATATTGTAATCTTGTCCTTTTCAATGAAATCTTTTTCTGTTTCAGTGTGCACAGTGTGTTGATCTAGCAGCCTTTCCTCAGTCTTATAGAATTATAGTCATTGAGATCTTGCAGCACAGAAAAAGCCTTTTTGGCCCATCATGCTGTGCCCTGGTTAAAAACAATCATCCAACTATTCTGATCCCATTTTCCAGCGTTTGATGCATAGTATTGTATGTCTACACGCATCTAAATACTTCTGAAATGTTATGAGGATTTCTGCCTCTTAGTTCAGATTCCAAGCACCGTCTGGGTGAAAATGTTTTTCCTCACATCTTCTCTAAATTTTCTGTCCCTTATCTTAAGTCTATGCCCTGGTCATTTATCCCTCTAACAAAGGTAAAAAGACTCTTTCTGTCTACCATATATAAGCGTCTCATAATTTTGTATATCTTAATCATGTTCCCCCTTCAATCTCCTTTGCCCTAAGGAAAAGAATTTGAGCCTGTTCAAACTTTCTTCATAATTGAAAATCTCCAGCCATAGCAACATCCTGGTAAGTCTCTTCTGCGTCCTCTCCAGCGTTATCACATCCCTCCTCTAATGTGGATTCCAGACATGCACACATCAGCATTTTCTGATCTTCAACTCTTTGCCTCTCTGTGTCCCTGAAAGTACATTTTCTGGTGCATTTTTCAATCTTGAGGAAATTATCATCAGATCCTAGAAGTAATGTTGGTAGATCCAATGATTTGATTTTTACTGGAGACATATGCTATATTTTTCATGAATTTCATCTGGATCTTTTGCCGTCACCTTCACTTAGCTTTCAGTTGTTAAACAAATTTAACTAGCTCTTCTGCCACAAAAGAATGTAGCAGCTGACCCTTTCCACTTCACCATAATTCAGTTACACTAAAGCTACTGAAAGTCAGTCCACACTTCTGTTTAAGTTTCTCATGTGTCTCTATGAAGTCATCAGTCTCCCAATTCATCATGTACAGGAGCTGTGCATTCATTGCTACAGTGGCCATTTCATTTTTGCAGTTTGCTGGATTTGTTTTCTTTCTCTGACATTAATTGGAGTTATATTTTCAATCTAATTCAGCTAAAGATCCTCAGACAGTACCTTCCAAACCTGTGACCACTTCCGTTTAGATGGGAAAGGACAGCAGATGCATGGAAACACCACCACCTGGAAGCTTCCCTCCAAGCCACTCACCATCCTGACTTGGAGATATATTGTTCCTGCACTGTAGCTGGGTCAAAATCCTGGATTTTCTTCCTAATGGGCATTGCAGGTCAACCTAGAGCATGTGGAGTGCAATGGTTCAAAAAGGCAGCTCATTACCACCTTCTCAAGGGCCACTAAGTATGGGCAATAAATGCTGACCAGCCAGCAATACCCATATCACACTACTAAATAAAAAAAATTACATCTGCAGAAAATGTTGGGTATTTTACTCAACCACACAGATTGCAACCATGTTATGCCTTCTCACATGAAAAGAAATAATCACACTTTAGATTCAAAATGCTGGAGACCATATTTTAACTTAATGTGTGGCTGGTAGTTTGATACATTCGCATTTGGTACATGACTGCAGTGCAGCAGTAAAACATGGCACCCTGAATGCAAATTATATATACCAATCAGTTCTTGTTTTTTCTCAAGAAGGATTAGATTAGATTAGATTACCTCCAGTGTGGAAACAGGCCCTTTGGCCCAACCAGTCCACACCCACCCTCCGAAGAGTAACCCACCCAGACCCATTTCCCTCTGACTAATGCACCTGACACTGGTTAGCACTGCTGCCTCACAGCATCAGGGACCCAGGTTTGATTCCAGCCTCGGGCAACCGTCTGTGGAGTTTGCACATTCTCCCTGTGACTGCGTGGGTTTCCTCCGGGTGCTCCGGTTTCCTCCCACAATCCAAAGATGTGCAAGTCAGGTGAATTGGCCATGCTAAATTGCCCATAATGTTAGGTGCATTAGTCAATTTATAGGGGTAAATTTGGATAGGGGAATGGGTGTGGATAGGTTACTCTTCGGAGGGCCGGTGTGGACTTGTTGGGCTGAAGGACCTGTTTCCACCCTGTAAGGAATCTAATCTAAGAAATGTAACAATATAACAAACTTTATACAGACTTTGGCCTAGATTTCCCAGTTTTTGGATTGCCAAAAAAGATGCAAATTTGGACTTTTGGAAATTCTGACACAGTGGCTATGTGATAGTTGTCAGGCACTTTTATTCTTCCGATAGACAATTAATCTAAGTATCCTATGACAGTGAGTTACAGTTAAAAATTTGGAGGGTTCTGAGTGACTTGCTTGGATAGTTACTCAGGAAAGGTTAGATAGATTAAAATTTGCTTTAACCCCTGGCTAACAATACTCACACTGATTCCACCAGACCGTCCATGTACATACTCCACTCCTCTGACACCTGTGTCCTCCCCAAACATCTCTGAAACCTGGCAACCCCACCCAAATGCCCCAACACCTGGAAATCAAGCCACCACCAGATCCCACTGACAACTGGCTACTCACATCCGCATCACTCCAAATCCATTGGACCTGACGTCACCATTCAGCATCATCCATTGATTCAGGAGATTTGGGCTTTAATATTTTTATTTCTTCTTAACTCAGCTAAGCAAAAACTTAACTGGTGATAAAACACCTTTCTATATTCCATAGTATAATGACTTAGTATGCTTCTTAATTTTTCTTTTCATCATATGTTGTCCAAATTACCTGTAAATAATCTTTAATCCGTATTTCTGTCTTCTGTCTGTCATCATAGATATCTGCAAGCTCGTTTTTTGCACTTTTGAAAGCTTGTTGCAGTTGCTGATACTCTTCAGTTCGATTAGTATTATCGTTGAATGCTAGGGCAAGTTTGATCTAGAAAGACAAGTACCAGAAATGAATGCTACTATTTGCAAGATTAACCTTCTTTGGTTGCATTCATCCATAATAGAAAATATTGTCATTATACAATCGTTAACCTGAAATATCGTTAAAAAACAATCGTCAATTTGGTGAAGCTATTTGATGTCTGTTTTTCACATCTGCCACTAATGTTCAAATGCAGAGCATGCTAGTAGGAAGAAAGTTTCTTTCCACTGCTGGTTGTTATAATTGGCTGTCCCTCAAATCAAGGATCATGTCTCCTCAGGGTTGTGAGTTTCTGCTGTGGGTGTTCATGGAATTGAACAGGCCGATTCTCGGCAAACAGACCATGGATTAATGCCTAACTAAGTAGAGGGATTGGGAGGGCAGGATTAGTTTCCTTCTCTAACTTTTGCTGCCACCATTCTGCCTCACCAGTAAGATGTTTGGACTAAAGATATGAGAAATGGCATTCTGAATCCAACTTATCACTTGGAATATTAGTCCAGTTCATTAAGTATTCCTGTCCTTGGATAACCACATTTTGCTCTTGGACTTCCAATGTCTCCAATGTAAATTTTTACCTCATGGTTTAATTCTTTTATGGACTTGACTTACTCTGGAATGTTTTCCAGTAAATTTTGGACTGTGATACTTCCACTATGACATTACTGTGACTGGCCCACATGAGGCCTTGGCAGAAACGTACGATATCACAAAACATTTCTTCGAGGAGGTGACCAAGCATGTGGATGAGGGTAGAGCAGTGGATGTAGTGTACATGGATTTTAGTAAGGCATTTGATAAGGTTCCCCATGGTAGGCTTATGCGGAAAGTCAGGAGGCATGGGATAGAGGGAAATTTGGCCAATTGGATAGAAAACTGGCTAACCGGTCGAAGTCAGAGAGTGGTAGTAGATGGTAAATATTCAGCATGGAGTCCAGTTACAAGTGGAGTTCCGCAGGGATCAGTTCTGGGTCCTCTGCTGTTTGTAATTTTTATTAATGACTTAGATGAGGGAGTCGAAGGGTGGGTCAGTAAATTTGCAGATGATACAAAGATAGGTGGAGTTGTGGACAGTGAGGAGGGCTGTTGTCGGCTGCAGAGGGACTTAGATATGATGCAGAGCTGGGCTGAGGAGTGGCAGATGGAGTTCAACCCTGCCAAGTGTGAAGTTGTCCATTTTGGAAGAACAAATAAGAATGCGGAATACAGGGTTAATGGTAGGGTTCTTGGTCAGGTGGAGGAACAGAGGGATCTTGGGGTCTATGTACATAGATCTTTGAAGGTTGCCACTCAGGTGGATAGAGTTTGTAAGAAGGCCTATGGAGTATTATCGTTCATTAGCAGAGGGATTGAATTCAAGAGTCGTGAGGTGATGTTGCAGCTGTACAGGACTTTGGTTAGGCCACATTTGGAGTACTGTGTGCAGTTCTGGTCGCCTCACTTTAGGAAAGATGTGGAAGCTTTGGAGAGGGTGCAGAGAAGATTTACCAGGATGTTGCCTGGAATGGAGAGTAGGTCGTACAAGGATAGGTTGAGAGTTCTCGGCCTTTTCTCGTTGGAACGGCGAAGGATGAGGGGTGACTTGATAGAGGTTTATAAGATGATCAGAGGAATAGATAGAGTAGACAGTCAGAAACTTTTTCCCCGGGTACAACAGAGTGTTACAAGGGGACATAAATTTAAGGTGAACGGTGGAAGGTATAGGGGAGATGTCAGGGGTGGGTTCTTTACCCAGAGAGTGGTGGGGGCATGGAATGCGCTGCCCGTGGGAGTGGTAGAGTCAGATTCATTGGCGACCTTTAAGCGGCATTTGGATAGGTACATGGATGGGTGCTTAATCTAGGATAGAAGTTCGGCACAACATCGTGGGCCGAAGGGCCTGTTCTGTGCTGTATTGTTCTATGTTCTATGTTCTATTTATAGGGACTTAAAATATTTGATTTGTCTGCTAATCTATTGAAAGCTAGTGAAACACTGCCTCTGGCAGAACAAGGCGAGGCGAGAGAATAGAACATGGAAAATATGGTTATAACAGATATACTCTCACAGAACTTTAGTGAATCATAAGACATTTAAACAAATATTTGCGAGACAAACAAAATTAAAATATTTGATTTACTATTATTTGATGAATAAAATGATACTCAGCCATGAGCAGCCACCAGAATTAGATTGTCTACATTTATCAGTGTGCCATCAATCAGCCTGCAGACCCTGGTACACATACCTGGAAATTATGTAAGGAGCTGCAGACATTAGAGAACAGAGTTATTGGAACATTTGTGCCATGTAAAGGACATCATCAGGGTATCCACTCCACCAGGATCACAATGCTAGTGGCAGGAAAGGTTATCATGTCCTCTCACATTTTTTCTTCTGCTACCTAGGTGAGCTTGGGGGTTATTTTCAGTATTGGCTAATTTATTGCCTGCAAATGGGCCACACATGACTGATGCGTAGGTCAGAATAGTCAACATGGTACTCTCCTTTTCCACAGAGCAGCAATAGCAGTTATGCCATAGCTGTCAAAAGTCTTTGCACTGTTGTATTTCTCAAACTTGGCAAAAATGTGTTTTTTCATCTTCTTATTCATTTATATATGGCGAATCTTATTTTAACAGGAGCATGTAGGTAAATTAATTAGTATGTGCACTTTCATGGAGTTTTTTGGAAAGAATTTGTATCCTTTTGAAATTTTGGTATGTGCCAAACTACTTCAGAGCCAATTAAGTTCCACAGAAATATGCAATGGAAAAAACATTTAAAAATATGCAAAAAATATATGTCAACCCTGGAAAATGTTTTAGGATTAGCGTATAAACCAGTACCTTATAACAGTAATGTAGATAGGAAAAGCTGAAACTGTTCTCCTTGGAGAAGAGAAGGTTGAGATGTGATTGAGATATGCAACATTATGAGGGATCTGGACCTAGTAGGTAAGGAGAAATGGTTCCCATCAATGTAAGGATTGGGAACCAGAGGACAGAGAACAGAGATTTACTAGGAGCAAATCACTAGACTGGAAACATTAGCGTGCTCTCTCTCCATGGATGCTGTCTGAGCCATTCTGATTTCCAGCATTTTTGTTTTTGTCATTGAATTACTGTAATTGGCAAAAGAAGTAGTGAAAGGAAAATGTTTTATGCGATAAGTGGATCGGATCTGGAATTCACTGCCTGAGAATATGGTGGAGGTACCTTCAATCAAGACTTTCAAACAACAATTGAATTATCATTTGAAAAGGAAAAATATGCAAGATTACTGTGGTAGAGCAGGGTAGCAGCATTTGCTCCTCCAGAGGGCTAGCAAGGACATGAAAGGATGAATGAATTTCTAATGAGTTATAACCATTTAATGGCTCTTCCATGACGTAGATGGGCACAACATTCATACCACAAAATGTTACTTCACAATCTGTAAGGTACTAGAACACACAAATACAGGAGAAGAACATTGAGTGCCCAAGCCTGTTCTGCAAATGAATAAGACCATGGCTGATCTATTTGTGGACTCAACTCCACATTCCTACTTACCTCCAATAACTCCTGACTCCCTTGTTAGTGCCTTAGAAACATGCAATAACACCACTTCCTCTTTGGAAGTGAATTCAAAGATTCATGACCCTCTGCAAGAAAATAAAATTGTTTTCATCTTACAAGAGAGACCCCTTATTTTTAAGCTATGTCCTCTGGTCCCTCCCATAAGTGGAAACAACCTTTCAGTACAATGTCAAATCCTTTCAGGATCTGATATATTTCAATAAAGCCATTTCTTATCCTACATAACATCAATGGATCTAGGCTTAGCGTGTCCAACCTTTACTCAATAAAACACTCACCACTCTTCTCCCATTTCAATTACCAGTTGAGTAAACTTACTTTGACTTGCTTTTGACTGCAACTGATTGTTGCCCTTATGCAAACTTTTCAGACAGTTCTCCATGTTCTTGATTACTTAAACCTCACAGTTAAACTACGTAGAGCATTTATTGTGGCCAAAGCTTGTAATCATAATTCTTACCAACTTTTCATCTTTAAAGATGAATAGACAATAATTATGACAATCAAACCTCATGCATCAAATATTATTATCTACTCACCAAAACATTAGAGGTGGGAGTAGATGGGAAGGTGAAGAATAATCCTGTGGTATCACTGTCCCTGTGCTTCTGTCAGTTCAAATATATCATTGTTATATTTCGCCTTGGTGTCACCTAACTAGAAATGTTACATGCCAAGAAATTCTTAAAACTTGAAGTGTTTGCACCCTTCTGAAAGGGGGAAAATCAGAATTGTTGGATCTGAAAGAATTTGGAAGATTTGTCTAAATATAGGGCTGCCCTTTTTATTTATTTATTCTTACTTGCTGAAAACAGACATGCACTCAGTTTTAAAACTATGCAAGTGAAATTTTCATGGGTGAGGTGGCAGGGTTGAGTGTGGCCACACATCCAAGTTGCTAATTTCACCAGTTATGACAGGTGTGTAAAAGACCCCAAGGAAATTCAAACCTCCAAAACATATAGTGAAAACTAGTAGGAAATCTGGCTTAGAGCCAACATTCTAACATATGCTCTGCTATTTCTATAGGAATTTCTCAAGACCTAGACTGAAGTGCCAATGACTCTGAAGGAGCCAGCACTCAGGATACCATGCATCATTCAGCCCACCTGGAGAATTATACTGTACACTCAAAAACAACTGTAGTAGCATCTTTGCAAAAGGCCAATTTCAGCTCCTGATTTAACTTACATCCGACATCCAGACTACTGTTTGGGGGCCTGTAGATGACTCCCAAGAGGGTCTTTTTACCCTTAGTATTTCGCAGCTCTATCCATACTGACTCTACATCCCCTGACTCTAGGTCTCCCCACGCAAGGGACTGAATATCCTCCCTTACCAACAAGGCCACCCCACCCCCTCTGCCAGTCAGTCTGTCCTTACAATAGCATGTGTAACCTTGAATATTCATTTCCCAGGCCCTTCCATTTGAAGCCACCTCTCAGTTATCCCCACAATATCGTATCTGCCAATTTCCAAAAGAGCCTCAAGCTCATCCATCTTATGTCTAATGCTTCGTGCATTCATGTATAGTATTTTTAATTTGTTACTGCTCTCACCCTTCCCATCAACTCCTATTTCACTCAACCTTACAGCATGATCCCTTTCCGAGTTTTCTGCCTCATTGATACAGTTGTCTTTCTTGACTTCCCTTGTTCTAACTTTCCCTTCAATTTCCTTTTTAAACATCCAGTTTGTCCCCTCCCCCCCCCCCCCCCCCCCCCCGCTACTTAGTTTAAATGTAGCGCTGTTGCAGTAGAAAACCTGCCTGCCAGAATGCTGGTCCCTAACCTATTAAGGTGCAAACTGTCTCTCTTGTAGAATTTATGCTTACACAAAATATACCCCAGTGATCCAAGAACTTAAATCCTTGCTTCCTGCACCAGTTCTCCAACCACACGTTCAAGTCCATTATCTCCATGTTTCTGGCCTCACCAGCCCGAGGAACTGGAAGCAAACCAGAGATAACCACCCTGGACGTCCTGCTTTTCAGCCTTCTTCCTAGTTCTCCAAAGTCCCGCTGTAGTATGTTCCTCCTCTTCTTCCCGACATCATTTGTGCCGATGTGTACCACCACCTCTGGTTCTTCACCCACTCTAATAGCAATCACTTACCTTCCCGACCGGCTTTGCGCTCCACCTGAACTTCCGCCCAGCTCCTGCTGCTCTCTGCTGCGAAAAGTTCATTCACACAGTTTGCTAAGATAAAATCTGATTGCCCTGCAGTGAAATTTTTCTGGGGGGTGGACTTAATTGATGCAGAGTGGGATTTACACATGAATCAGAACTCCCATCTGAGACAGCTGTCAGCCAATCTGATTAGCTAGAACTTCTGAAGTCCAATCACAGCCAGAATATAATGCACATTATAGGCAATGCCAATGAGAAAGCGAGATTTCGCCAAGATTTCATGTAAATCAAGAACTTTAGGTATTTAGGATTTTAGGAATTTTATTCCAGTGATGGGAGTGAGGTTTTCGGAAATTATTTCTAGTAAGTCAAAGGGGAGGGACAAAGGTGGGGAATTTCCTATCATGGAAGCCAGAATGCCACTCGATAGTCACAGAGAACCTGTGAAAACTACTGGGGTTTTTTGCTATGTGGCCACCTTTCTCCACAGACCAAAAAAAACCAGCAAAGATTGACTGTCTTCTTCAGGGACTCAATAGGTTTAGGAACAGGCTGGCTGATGACCAACATTTTCTCCACACCTCTCTATTCACGTGCAACTTCAGATCAGATCTGAGATGTATATGAAGTCAGTCAGCCGGCACCCAACTTTCTTTAATGTCTTCCTCATCACCCCACCACCTTCATATAAACTGGTGGAGGGCAACAAAATTGATCACATGGCTTACTTGCTCCAAAAATTACTAACAATTGCAAAGTAGAACCCCAAACCTTTTAAGGAAAAGATTAAAATTGGTCACATTATTTGTATATATTGAGAGTAATTGTCCTATTGCTGGCAATGCAAAGTATTTTTGTTACAATTACAATACTTTATCCAGTGGGTTATGAGAATCCTTCTCCATCATTGACTGCAGTTGGTTTGCTCAGTTGGCTGGCCTGCTGGTTTGCAATGCAGCGTGATGTTATCAGTGGTTGAGGTTACCACTAAGGACCGTCCTTTTCAATCTCTCTCCTTGTCTGAGGTGTGGTAACCCTCAGGTTAAACCACCACCAGTCACCTCTCTCTCTCTCTCTCTCTCTCTCTCTCTCTCTCTCTCTCTCTTTCTAATAAGAGGACAGCCCTATGATCTGGTAAGACTATGGTGACTTTGCCTTGTATTGAGACATGCATTCTTTGCCCAAAAAGCACAATTAAAATTGTCAGACTTATGGTTGCAAATTTGCAGTGTTGTATTTAATTAACTCATGATTTTCCAGGTGTATAGTAAATCGGTTCCGTGAAACACAGGTGGAATCTTCTAGCCACATCGGAGATGAAAGAATTGTGGGGGCAATTAATTACCCAAGTCCACAATTTAGAACGCTGACAGTGAGACAAACATTTGCAATTAAATTCCCTGACTTTAAAAGTCAATTTGACTTTCTTAACTGCAGATGTTAAGCAGCATATCTGCAAGTATCTGCATCTCATTAAAAGTTCAACTCACCAGCATTATAGAGGCCGTCCCAATTAAATTATCCTGAGAAGCATGTGCCTTCAGAAACAAACTGGACCATATATAAGGGGCACACACATGGTGAGCTTGACTTCTTCACTGTATTCTGAGAAAGTTCTTGCTAATTTGTCCCTATATCTATGCCTTTAAATCAATGTGAATGATTGAAGTGCAGGTTCTCCCATTGAACAAACTCAGCATAGAGGAGAGGAGGCTGGCTGTGAAAGCAGCACAGGGGGTGGCAGTCAGTAGGTAAAGGAAAAGCACAGTTATAGATACATAGAGCTATATAGCACAGAAACAGACCCAACTCGATCATACTGACCAGATGTTCGAAATCAATCTATGTCCATTTGCCAGAATTTGGCCCATATCCCTCTAAACCCTTCTTATTCATATATCCTCAGATACCTTTTAAATGTTGTAATTAGACCAGCCTCCACCACTTCCTCTGGCAGCTCATTCCGTACATGTATCATCCTCCATGTGAAAAGGCTCCCTAAGGTCCCTTTTAAATCTTTCTTGACATAAACATATGTCCTCTGGTTCTGGACTCTCCACGCTGGGGAACAGACCATAAAACATAGGAGCAGAAATTAGGCCATTGGGCCCAGTCTGCTCTGCCACACAATCCTTGTAAATCTTTTCTGAACCCTTTCACGTTTCACAACATCTTTCCTACAGCAGAGAGACCAGAATTGCACACAGTTCTTGGAGAGAAAGTATGGTAGCATGTGTCTGTCCTGTCCTGGTTGTCTGAGCTTGGTGCATCAGATAGAGCTGGGTGTTCAGAATGCAGTTGGTCTCCATGAATGCTTGTATCTGGCATTCTGAATGGCAGTACTATGTGTTAGAGGTTGTTGCCACAGGTGGAGGAGTCAGATACTTTAACATGGGTTCTACAACGTCATGTACAGCCTTCTCAATGACCAGGGTATATTGAAAGTGAGGTGCAAGTCCTTCAAAAGGGGTGGGATCAGTGTCAGGAGTGTCATTGGAACATTAATCATTCGTGGGCGGCACGGTGGCACAGTGGCTAGCACTGCTGCCTCACAGCGCCAGAGACCTGGGTTCAATTACCGCCTCAAGTGATTCTTTGTGTGGAGTTTGCACATTCTCCTCGTGTCTGCGTGGTTTCCTCCGGGTGCTCTGGTTTCCTCCCACAATCCAAAAATGTGCAGGTTAGGTGAATTGGTCTGGCTAAATTGCCCGTAGTGTTAGGTGAAGGGGTAAATGTAGGGGAATGGGTCTGGGTGGGTTGCGCTTCGGCGGGTCGGTGTGGACTTGTTGGGCAGAAGGGCCTGTTTCCACACTGTAAGTAATCTAAGTAATCAGGAGGGGAAGAGTAAAAAAAATCAACATAGATGATGATGGGATCAGCAAATATAGCCAGGTGGTGTTCAGAAATGATGAAGATGATAGGAATCACAAAACAGTGCGGATAAAGGATAATAAAGATGAAATTGGCAGATTACAGGGAAAGAGTCAAACATATTAGTCCTCACAATTAAAGTGAAGCTCTGTAGCTTTCTAAATTCAACACTTCTGAATATATGTCCAATTCTCTTTTGAAATCTCCTATGGAATCTACCTCCACCACACTCTCATGCAGCATATTACATTCTTAACAATTCTCTGAGTAAAAATGTTTCTCCTTGTCTTACTCTTAGTTTTCTTGCTGACAATCTTATGAGTTTAACAAGAAAGCAGAATTGCTATAGGGCTTTTGCCCGAAACATTGATTTCGCTGCTCGTTGGATGCTGCCTGAACTGCTGTGCTCTTCCAGCACCACTAATCCAGTATTTGATTTTCAGCATCTGCAGTCATTGTTTTTACCATATTGGCAAAAAAGGCAACATTCAAAGTGGGAAGAGGCTTTTGTTGAGTAGGTGGTGTTATTGCTTCGTATTTTTGGTCAACTCGAGGGCCACTCATTAATTGATGAGTCCAAAGGATGGAGAAGCATTAGATCCACAGTTTACTCCTGGAGATCTTTCTCTTCCGTAACTCTAAGATTATATTAATTGAGCATTCAATGATTGTGCCTCTACAATTTTTTTTGCAGGACAATTCCAAACATTCCAACACTTCACATGAAATTAAATTTTTTCACATCTCAGTAGGGTATTGCTACACCTTGTTCTGAGATTGAATAATCTAGCTATGGAGATGAAGTGGGGAACAGATGATTCCTTCCTCAGCTCTGTAGAGTGGTCACATTTCTTCACTCCTTGGATAGAATGTCTTTCCGCTTTTTGCAATGTAACAAAGACAAGCCCACTCTCTTCACTGGAAAACCAGCATCGTATTCTGATGAGGGAAGGTGCTTCATTCCATTCATTGCAACCAATCTGGGTGGTGTATTAAGGTTGCACAAATTTATATGCTGTGCAAGTAAATAAAAAATTGTAGAAGTGCAGAATATATCAAAGATGTCACTGAGTGGCTGCAGGACATTCTAATGGCACTTGGATGAACAGTCAGAGGCTGTCATCCAAGTGGGAATCAGCAATATCGGTTAAAATGTAGGATGAGGGCCAGCAAGGAATATAGGGAGCTAGGAAATAAATTAGAAAGCAAGTCTCAAAGGTAGTAATCTTAGGACTGAGACTGATATTTTTGCAGGGACATCTACTCCTACAGGCGAGTTCAAACTAGAGTGGTAGGCGAACTGGAAGCTGACTGGTGAGACACAAGAAAGGCAGAAATGGAAGGTGGGAAAGTTGAAAAAAAAAAGTAGTAGGCAAAGGAAATAAAGGCAAATTGAATCATTTTATTTAAAAAGTCTGAAAATGTTAAAAAGACAAATCTTAAGTTTAAATAGCTGAATGCACAGAGCATTTGAAATGAGATGGTTGAATCAAAAACACAAATAGCTATAAATACGTACAGTATGATCACGATTACAGAGACTAGGTGACTAGGGTTGGGAACTGAATATCTGAGGGTATTCAATATTTAGGAAGGACAAGCCAAAATTAAAGGGCGTGGTGTAGAAAAGGTTGGTATCAGTTCAATCGTGACAAATGATATTGGCTCAGAAAATCAAAATATAGATCAGTCTTGTTTAAACTAAGAAGCAACAAAGTCTTTTCCCTGGGGTGAGGTTGTCCAGAACTAGAGGGCATAGTTTTAGGGTGAGAAGGGCAAGATATAAAAAAGACCTAAGGGGCAACTTTTTCACAAAAAGGGTGGTGTGTGTATGAAATGAGCTGCCAGAGGAAGTGGTGGAGGCAGGTACAATTGCAACATTTAAAAGGCATCTGGATGGGTATATGAATAGGAAGGGTTTGGAGGGATATGGGCCAGGTGCTGGCAAGGGGGACTAAATTGGGTTGGGATATCTGGCTGACATGGACGAGTTGGACCGAAGGGTCTGTTCCGTGCTGTACATCTCTATGGCTCTATAACAGGCGGTGGTAAACATTAATGGGTGTTGCCTATAGTTCTTTAAACAATAGTGAAAACAGAGGGGATGGCATGAGACAAGAAATTAGAAATGCATGTAACAATATGCTTTAGTAATCGTGAATGATTTTAATCTATATCTAAACTAAGTAAACCATATTAACAATAATAAAGTGGTAAACCAATTTTTGGAGTTTGTACAAGATTTTGTTTTAGTCCAATACTTGGGGAGCTCATGAGTAGGTACATCTATTTTGTGCTCCAAGTCAAGGTTCTCTTGTGCAGAACCTCGAGCAAGGTATTGCTCAACCACCAGGGTAGTTTTTGCTTTGACCTTGACATCTCCAGTTCGGCAGGAGTGACCAATACAAGTGATCCTCCTCACTTGCAAAGACCGAATGCCTGTCTGGGTATCATTTAAGTGAGCACCAGAACCTTTAATTCAGGATGAGGTGAGAAATTTCTATGTGTCCCTGCCTGATAAGATCCACTATCTGACAAAGGGCATCTGGACTTGAAATGTTAACTCTGCTTTCTCTCTATAGATGCTGCCAGACCTGCTGAGGTTCTCCAGCAATTTCTGTTTTCGATAAGATCCACTATTTTACTCATGTGTAAACCTACATGCATATGTAATGAGGTGAGGATTGCTTGATCACGTGAGAAAACCTATCCCAACCCAGAGTGACTCCTACTTCCAGATCTGACAATGGAATTAAATTCTGAAATAGAATAACCCACAACTTTATTTACCCACAACCAATGCATATTAGTATATAACCAGCTGGTTTATCCCTTTCTTCTGCTACTCTGGTAATTCTCCAGTCTTCTGGTATAAGAATATTTGAAAGACTGTGATCAGAGCCTCTGCTAATTTTTGACTGACTTTCCTAAAGGACTCTAAGATTTATGTTGTCAGAGGTTTGTTCCTTTGCTTTCATATCTTTCAGTAGCAACTCCTAATCTATACTAAGCCAACCAAGGTTACCTCAGAGTACAACTTGATCTTGAGCAGATGGGCCAAGGAATGGCAGATGGAGTTCAATTTAGATAAAGGTGAGACGCTATGTTTTGGAACAGCAAGTTAGGAGGACTTCTACACCACACAGTTAATGGTAAGATCCTGGGGAATGTTGCTGAACAAACAGACCTTGGAGTGCAGGTTCATACTTCCTTGAAAGTGGAGTCACAGGTAGACTGGACAGTGAAGAAGGAGTTTGGTAAGCTTTCCTTTATTGGTCAATGCATTGAGTATAGGAGTTGGGAGGTCATGTTGCAGCTGTACAGGACATTGGTTAGGGCACTTTTGGAATATTGTGTGCAATTCTGGTCACCCTGCTATAGGAAGGATGTTGTGAAACCTGAAAGGGTTCAGAAAAGATTTACAGGGACGTTGCCAGGATTGGAGAGGTGAACTATAGGGAGTGCCTGAATAGGCTGGGGCTGTTTTCCCTGGAGCATTGGAGGCTGAGGGGTGAACTTATAGAGGTTTACAAAATTATGGGGAGCATGGATAGGGTAAATAGACAAATTGGTGAGAGGACATGGATAGTGTAAATAGATAGGATCTTCTCACCAGGTAGGAAAGTCCGAAACTAGAGGGCATAGGTTTAAAGTGAGAGGGAAAAGATTTTAAAGGGACCTAAGGGACAACTTTTTCATGCAGGGGTGGTGCATGTAAGGAATAAGCTGCCAGATGAAGTGGTAGAGGCTGGTTCAATTACAACATTTAAAAGGCATCTGGATGGGTATACGAATAGGAAGGGCTTAGAGGGATATGGGTTAAATGCTGGCAAATGGGTTAGGATATCTAGACGATATGGATGAATTAGACTAAAAGGTCTGTTTCCATGCTGTACATCTCTATGATTCTATGACTTCCCACTTTCCATACAATTAGTCATCATGTATCATCTGCTCCACTGTGTTACATTAATGTCTGATATTGATATTAAAGATAGAGGTTTATAAAATCTTGAGGGGTATGGATAGGATAACTAGACAAAGTCTTTCCCCTGGGGTAAGGGAGTCCAGAACTAGAGGGCATAGGTTTAGGGTGAGAGGAAAAAGATACAAAAGAGGCCTAAGGGGCAACGTTTTCACGCAAAGGATAGTATGCGCTGCCAAAGGAAGTGGTGGAGGCGAGTACAATTCCAACATTTAGAAAGCATCTGGATGGGTAAATAGGAAGGGTTTGGAGGGATATGGGCCGGGTGCTGGCAGGTGGGACTAGATTGGGTTGGGGTATCTGGCCGGCATGGATGGGTTGGACTGAAGGGTCTGTTTCCATGCTGTACATCTCTATGGCTCTATGTTATTGTCTTTACCAAGACTCTTACTAAGTATTTAGAGGTTAAAAATGTGTTGCTGGAAAAGCGCAGCAGGTCCGGCAGCATCCAAGGAGAAGGAGAATCGGGCATAAGTCCTTCTTCAGGCATTACTAAGTATTCCAAGGTTTCTCTAGGACAGTTTTCAATTTTCCATGTGATTGCCTCTGTTTGCAGCAGGACCTAAGAAATATCCAGCTACCTCCCACTCCTCTGGCACAGTGAGGTTAATGGATGGAGGAGTAAATAAACTTAAAAGAGACTGAATGTTTTGGGAAGCACATAGCTTAACTTTCTACTCTGGTAAGGCAAACTGTGCTGTGCAACTGAGACAAGAAAGTGATCCTTGATGCTAATTGTGCCTTCAAGAATAACTGTGCAGACTTCCTTCTTTGTGGCCATTCAAAGGGTATATTAGAAAAAAACAGGAACAGGTTCCTGAGTTGGATGATCAGCCATGATCATACTGAATGCTACCCGAACAGCCAAATGCTGCTTCTATTTTCTATATTTCCATGTTCAGCACTCACCCTCACAAACAATCCACTTATCTTCTTGATCTTCATTGGGTTGGAAATCCTACACATTTTCACTGTATGTAACATTTAAGAATCCTGTGATTCTTACTTTGTTGTTCAGAGGAAAAGGAGATTAAAGGTTTCATCCCATTAAACAATGCATGAAACACTTTTTGATTTATTTCTGAATAGTAAATTTATTGGTACTGCCAAAGTATGCTGTAGTAGTCTGAAGCTTGCCTGGAACAGGTTGTAGAAATAAAAGTTGAGGTTTGTAGTCATGTGAATTTCTAATGGAAGCACTGTCCCAGTGACTAGATTGCCTGGAAAGCTCTTTGAGAATATTACACAGATGTGTAAGTGCCTCTCTACTGAACTATAATGCTCATTAGAGACAATTGTGTCAAGTGGCAAAGCTTGAGATTCTCTCCACAATTACTGCTACAATGGTGGAAGGAGGATCCAGTGGTGCAGTGGTACTGTTCCTAATTCTATACCAGAAGGTCTAGTTTCAAGTGCCACCTGCCTTGAAGTTATGTCCAAACAGACTGATTCAAGTAACTATAATGTAGATGTGGCATTCTGTTTCTGGCCCACCATCATTGCCTCTCTTCATCATTCGTTACTAAATCCAATGAGGAAGAACATTGTTCTTGTAGCTTGAAATTGTGGATATTTTTAATCAACTAATTCAAATGTGTTATGACTTGCTCTGAAGCACATGGGATTTGAACCGAGGACTTCTAGCCCAAAAGTAGGAACACTACCACTGCATCCCAAGAGACATATTTTGTAATCGTATGGTGGTAAAGTACATTGAAAAATGCAAACTTGATAGACCTGTTCTTGTGTAGGTGCATGGTTGGTCTTTGGTGTCCACTTGAATTGATAGGATCAGTACATTACGCATGTTTTGCATGAAATCATTAAACTCAGACTTGCTTGTTAATCATTGCTTAGAACAAGATTTGAAATTGTAATGAAACTCTTGCACAACCTGTGCAAGAAAGCACCAGTACCAACCAATCAAATCAAGAATTTAAAACACAGTAGAAGGTGGCAGAAAAGTCAATTAGTTTTGGAACTCCTGATCTTCTGGCCTTTTGTAAATAATATTTTCAATGGTTTACACAGTTTTTGGCACAGGAATTTGTAAATGCATATGTTTAACATGCCAATTAAAAATAAAAATTTACATTTACAGCTAATTATAATGCAAATTTGCAGGCAAAAACTGGATATTACATATTATGTAATATCCAGGAATCAAAGATTAATATTATCAATTAAAATATGCTGTTTGATTGTATATTATTCACAGGCAAGTGCAATAAAGGTTACATCGACCTGAAGCTTCTTGAATTAATCAGGGTATACAGCAGATGAATTGTTGAGGCTGTAGTTAGAATTCACCCATACGATGTGGCAAGGCTCCACATCAGCAAGATTAAATGCTTTACAAATGACTCCTGCATGCTCCAAGTTCCCTTCATTAAATTGTCGGCTGAACTACACCAAATTCAGGCCAAACAAAGGTTGTGAGGCATTGCTAATTCATGTTTCTACAATTTATTGTTCAGACTATGAACCATAACAACTATAAACTCTGTTGTAAGCCCAGTTCTTCATGTCATGATTGTCATATTAACAGCCCATGAAACAGGAGACAGTTGGGGAGGATGTTGAAAATTGACATTTGTGGAACCAGAGTCCAAAACTCCACACCCACTTTTCCTGTGGAAGGTATGGGGTTTCATGTGTTATGTTCATAACATGTTTGAATTAAATTCCTACAGACAACTGGAAACAGGATTTGAAATTAACTTAAGTTGCATAACATTTCTGAGAGTTAGAAAACATGACAAGAAAACAAAGGGAGTTAAATATTTTTTCCAGCATTCCTTATCAGCCATGCAGAGAAGTATTCTCCAGGATGCTCAAGGAAGCCCAACATTAATCTCCAGTCACTCCAATATGTCACAATAATAGATAATTACCAACTGGAGTTTCAGCTTTGAACCGCTAACCTTCCCTGCCTCTTAATTGTCATAGTTCGTGCCCAAAGATACTTCACAGCAGTTGCTTGTATGAGTGTTTCCTCCTCCTTGCTGGTCAGTCCATGAATTTGGTTGACCACTGGACGAAGCGCAAAGGTGAAATGTAAAGAAGGCCGTGGCATTAAGAATGGCAGGATCTCTGTTTATTTTTAATACAAGGGGTACAGGCATAGTTGACTGGAATATAATTTATTGCCCATCCCTAACTGCCCAGGGGAAGTTAAGAGTCAACCACATCTGGAGTCACATAAAGGCCAGACCAAATAAGAATGGCAATATTTTAACATTGATTCACAGAATGTATGTGTTGTTGCCTGGGTCAGCATTTATTGCCTCTCTCTAATTATCCAGAGGACAATTAAGAGTCAACAACAACTTTGCTGTGGGTCTGGAGTCACATGCAGGCCAGATCATGTAAGGCTGACAGATTTCCAGAGGTGGGAGGTGATTCATTTTGCGAGGAAAATTACTGGAAGGCAATATAAAATATGTGTGCATTGACTATTGAAGGTGGCAGGACAGGTTGAGACAAGAACTAATTAAGCATGTAATATCCTCAGCTTTAGGGGCATAACATATAAGAGCTAAGAAATGATGTTGAACTTGAATGACATTTGTTAAATGTGATGTGAGGACCTTTTCGGTCATGGCTGACCATGGGTTGCATCCTCATTGTTCTAGCTTTCTGCTTCTCTGAAGCAACATCGTTTGTGACTGAAGAGACCATGCTGGAGTGACAGTCTGGTCACAGAGGTCACATCTGTACGTGGTCATTGATCTGCTAGAACTGCTGTACTCCTTCCTTTGTGCCTGCTTGTATGCTGCAGTGCACAGCTGCTTCTATTCCTCTGTTTTGAGGAGTTAGTTCAGGGTGCTTTTCCATCACGTGCTGTCAGCTGCAAGCCATTCCCAGGACTCCGTAATGATATCAAAAGCACCCATGTCCCTCATGCAGATGTTCTTGCAGCTCAGCAGGGGACGCTCAGTGGGTCTTTTCCCAGATGCTAGCTCTCCATAGAGGATTTCCTTTGGGATGTGGCCATCCTGCATGTGGTGAACGTGGCCCAACCAGCGCAGTCTCCACTGCCTGAGCAGAGTGTACATGCTGGAAAGGCCAGCACGAGATAGGACTGCTGCATTGGACATTCTGTCTTGCCAGGATATGCTCAGGATACAGCAGATACTCCTCAAGTGGAAGGTGTTCAGTCTTCTCCCCTGTCTGGCATATGTAGTCCACGTTTCACTGCCGTACAACAGCGTGCTTATGATGCAGGCGTTGTAGACTGACATTTTTGTCTTCACTGTCAGCTTGGGGTTAGTCCATACTCAAGTCGTGAGGCCAGCAAGAGTTGAGGCTGCTTTCCCGATCCTCTTGTCAATCTCTGTATCTGGTAGAGCCAAGGTACATAAACTGATGGACGACATTGACTTCGTAGTCATCGATGGTGATGACCAGTGGTGCCTTTGTGTCCTGTCCCAGGATGCTCATCTTCTTCAGACTGATAGTCAGCCCGAAATCCTGGCAAGCGTGAGAGAGGTGGTCTATCAGTAACTGGACTTCCTGCTGGCTGTGTGTTGCAACTGCAGCATCATCATCAAGCAGCATGTCCCTGCTGAGTGTGACATATACTTTTGTCTTGGCTCTGGGGCGGGCCAGGTGAAGAGCCTGCCATCTGATCTAGTGCGTAGGCAAGTCCCCTTCGTTGCGGTGCCAAAGGCATGCTCAGGAACACGGCAAAGAAAATCCTAGAAAGTGTGAGAGTGAGGACTCAGCCTTGTTTGACGTCATTGTGGATGTCAAACGGCTCAGAAAAGCTGCTGTTGAACTGCACTGTACCCTTCATGTTACTGTGGAGAGATTTTATCATGCTCAGCAGTTTCGGTGGGCAGCCAATCTTCAGGAGAACCTTGAAAAGGCTGTTTCTGCTGACCAGGTCGAATGCCTTGGTGAGGTCGATGAAGGCAACATACGGGGCATTTTTTGCTCTCTGCACTAGCAAAGTGAGAAGATCATGTCTACTGTTGACCTTTCAGCTCAGAAGCCGCATTGCGACTGTGGGTATTCTGCCAGTTTCTGCAAATGAGTTAAAATGATCCGAGCAAAGGCTTTACCGACAGTGTTGAGGAGAGAGATGTCTCTGTAGTTGTTGCAGTTGCTTCTCTCACCCTTGTACTTGTAGAGGACAATGTTCTTGGCATCCCTGCAATACAGCTCCTTCTTGCCAGCACTGGCAGAGGACTTCATGCAATGGGAACAGTAAGCTAGTCTTGCTGCATTTGATCAGATCAGGAGGAATCCTGTCGCTACCTGGGGCCTTACCAGAGGTCTGGCTGTCAATGGCCTTGCTGACCTCTGCTGTTGATGACTCTGCATCTAGCTCGTCCACGGTCGGCAAGCACGTGATGCCACCAACTGCTGAAGCAGACATGGTATACTCTCTGGAATAGAAATCAGAGTAGTGTTCAACCCACCTCTCCATCTGTTGGCTTTTGTCTGTGATTACTTCTCCAGTACAGGATTTGAGAGGAGGTGTCTTGCTCCACGCTGGTCCTACTGCCTTCTTGATGCCTTCATACATTCCCCTAATGTTCCCCGTTATATTGGCCGTCTGAATTTCCTCGCTTAGCAGAGTCCAGTCCTCGTTAATGCAACGCCGGACAATCTGCTGAACCTCTTTCCTGGCAGCCCTCAGAATCTGCAGGTTCTTCACACTGGCTGACTACTTGTACTCAACTAGGGTGACATGCTTGGGTTTAATGATGGGGGGCATCGCGGTCGCCTTAGCATCAAACCAGTCGTATCTTGCAGGTCTTCTTCCATAGATAACCAGAAATGTGCAGTACATGGTATCCCTCAAGTTTTCCTACTTCTTGCTGGTGGAGTCTCCGTGTCGCGAGGCACTGAGTTCTCTCTCAAAAAACTCTGAACTGTTGCATAAGGCCTGGTTGGGACATCTTGCTGAGGTTGATGCGAGGGATCCCCTGTTGCTTACTGTGATGGAATCTCTTAGTTCACAGTCTAATCTTGAAACACACTAAGGAGTGGTCTGTGACACAGTCTGCACTATGGTAAGGGCATATGTGGAGAACATGTTTGATGGAGGTGCGCCTAACTAGAATCAGATTGAGTTGGTTTCAATGCTTTGACCGTGGGTGTCTCCAGGAAACCTTGTGCTGAGGCTTTGTCTGGAAGTAGGAGTTGATGATGCACAAATCGTAGTAAGTGCACAGCTCAAGCAGTTGCTGTCTATTCGCATTCATTTTGCCCACAAAATGCCCAAGGCTGGAGTGCCACTCTGGTATTGAAGTCACCCAGAAGAACAAGTTGTTGCCTCCTAGAGTTGCTGCTAGTGAGGGGTGCAAGATTGTTGTAGAACTCATTCTTTGTGTCTGGCGTGGAGGCCAGTGTTGGGGTATACATGCTGACAAGGGTGACTGAGCCTGCTTTGGTGTTGAGGTGAAGAGTCATGAGTCACTCAGCCATTGCTGCCTGGTTCTACTGTGTTCATCAGGCTGGTCTTTACTGCGAAGGTGACTCCATGCTCTCTGGGCTCTTCAGAGCCCTTCCCCAGCAGTAAAACATTTAACCCTTCTCTTTCAGTGTGCCCGTCTCTGTCAGTCTTGTTTTCTGGAGGGCGGCTATGTCCACATTGAGTCTCTTGAGCTCATTATTTATGACAGCTGACTTCCTAGAGTCCCTGGTACCCTGGAGGTTTTCTGAGAGGTTGGTCATCATTGTCCGGATGTTTCAACTTCCCAGTTTTAGAGCTGGTCTCTTTTGTTGTTTTCTTTTGTTGCTTGGCACAGTGATTTCAATCTGCTGTTTGGATAAACTCCGAGTCCCCATGCACCCATTGAGGATAGCAGACTGTGGCGGGACAGCACCTTACTGGCTGGAGGCTGCCCAGCTTGAGGCGGACAATAGCTGCCCAATGGGATCCGAAACTCCCTCCCACTGTCAGGAGCAATGCAATCTAGCGATGACTTAAATCCAGTATCTGCAGCCCCTCGTCCTGTGTCGATGCTGCAGGCAAAGCTGGAGTGTCCTTTCCAGGTGCTGTGGTGGTAGGATGCAAGTCTAGGCAGTGTGGCATGGAGAACAAGCTGTTGCCTATGAAGCATGGCCCCCCTCTCCACAACACAGACTAATCCAAAGGAACAGCAAAACCATTACTGTTTGGTTCCAGACAGCCACAGGAGTTGCCAGAACGAGGTTGCCAGCGGGGGTGTTAGGGTGGGGGATGTGTAGGAGTTCTCTCCTAGCCCTCATTATCCACATCTCTCCTAGCCCTCATTATCCACATCTCTCCTAACCCTCCTTATCCACATCTCCCCTAACCCACTCTTTGCCCACCTCCTCCTCTCACTTGATCATCTCTCTCTTGCCTAACTCAACTCTCATCTTTTATATCCCCAGCTCCCCTCCTTAGCCACTCTCCCACATAACTTACCCACAAATGTCAGCTGGAGTACTGGGAATAGCTCTGGTTGTCACATTATAAGAAGGAAGCAAATGCATTACAGAGAGTATAAAAGGTATTCACAGGAATAGTTCCAGGGTTGGGAAATTTAATTGAAGAAATAGATTAAAGAAATTGGGGCTGTTCTTCTTGTGCAGAAAAATTCGAAAAGAAAACCTCATAGAGGTTTTCAAAACCATGAGGAGCCTAATGATAAAGTAAATCATGAGAAACTGTTCCTGCTTGTAAGATGTTCAAGGAGCAAAGGTACAGATTTAAAGTGATTTGCAAAAGAAGCAAATACAAGGTATTGGATAGAAATACTGTGCAAAGGAATGGGGAAAAAGAAACCAGATTGGCTGTAGGTCATGATGCTCAATTGAAGAACAGGTGCAAACATGAAAGCTGAGTGACGTGTTTCTGTGCTAGAACATTCTATGATATTGTGATTTTATGGTTTGCTGTCAAGAATGAGGTGCTGATCTGCCTTCTTAAAACTAATGAAGTAGCTCACTAGTTTATTTCGGTGAGCAACTAAATTGCTGTGGGTTTGGAGTCACATATATCTCTAATCACGAATTTCCTTCTCAAAATGGTATTGATGAACTAGTTGAGATTTACCAGGAATAAATCTATTGGGGCAACCAGTAGTTGCGTGGTCCCACTACTAAGGCTATTCCCAATTTATTTAATAAATTAGATGTTTTAACATGCATTTGGCTAGGGACAATAAAGAGAATGCGTAAACCAGACCTGTATTCCAATCATCGTTATTTCTCTTCAATTCATGTAGAGGAAAGGGACTGTTAGATTTGCCTTGTTTGCAGCTAGAGGAAGAAATCTAACCCTGATAATGAAAAAAAGTAGTTTGGTTGAAGAAGGCAATGAGACCCAAGTTTGATCTAAGAAGTACATAATTGTTAAACCTTAAATAGAAGTTGGAGGGTCACACAGCCAAAAGCTAATGCAAGGATCCCATGAAACGTTATACCTTAGAAGAGTAGTTGGAACATGAAGACAAAACCAAAATGAATACTTGAGGGCTTTCATACTTTTGAATTGCTTTCATACTTTTGAATTGCTTCCATATGAAGTAAATGAACCCTCAAGATATTGCATAATAAAACAAAGAACTACAAATGCTGGAGACCTGAAACAAAATTAGAAATTTCTGATGAAGAGTCACAGGAGTCGAAATGTTACCTCTGCTTTCTTTCCACAGATGCTGCTAGATCTGCTGAGTTTTGCCAGCAATTTCTGTTTTCACCTTAAGATCTTGTAATGTATAATGAAATACTTGAATAGAATTAAGAAGTAATATAGGCAATAAGATTTACATACTTCAGGTGTTAAATTGGTATTCCTTTTGATTTAATATACATAAAATTTGCTTTTGTTTCAAAACAGGAAATCTTGTGGTAGGTTCTTTTGGTTATTGCTGAGACATCAGAATTTCTTTTTAAAAGCTCATGGTTTCTACAGGGATTGTAGTATTGCTACAACTAAGCCAAGCTGTACTTTTGTACTTTTTAAACCCGTATTATACTTCACTGCAGAGTAAAACTTAATCTCTTTTTAACCAATCTTTTCCACATATTGTTGAAGTAAAAACACTATCTAGCACAGCACAGTGAAGCAAAGCTGTAAATAATGCATTCTTCACAGGGCTAAAACTTCTTGTGGCTAGTTCAGTTTATTCAGATTCATCATTATCTTCCTCAGAATTCTTCATGCCATGCATCATTTAGAGGATTCTGTCTCACTTCTTTGGGCTGTTCATCGCATACTTATAATTCAACTAACACCTGAAGGATTAAGAACTTCCTTGGGCATTTCTGGAATTCATTTGCCTTACATTGTCATTACAATTTTATCTTTTGCTGTAATATCCAACTTTGTGAAAGGTACATTCATCTTCATTCTATCTGTTGTACTGCTTACATTTTACTGGCACCTGCATCCATAATTTGGACCATTTCAAAATCCAGCCGAGTATCCTTATTACTTGTATCATGATCCAACAGGGAGTCCTGCTTTCCAAGAAATTAACTACATTTGGAGCCAGAAGCTTGTCCATTTGCGTCACCTTCACACAATAGAGCTAGTGCTGAAACAGCCATATCTCATTTCAATTTCATTGAATCCTTACAGTGTGGAAGCAGGCTATTTAGGCCCATCAAGTCCACACTGACCCTCGAAAGAGGAGCATCCAACACCAGACCTATCCCCCACCTTATCCCTGTAACCCTGCATTTCCCACAGCTAATCCACCTAGCCTGCATATCCCTGGACAATTCAGCACAAAAAATCCACTTAACATGTACATCTTTGGACCATGGGAGCATACCGCAGGACACCCACGCCGAGCGTGAGGAAATGTGCAAACTCCACTCAGAGAGTCACCTGAGGCTGGAATCGAACCTGGGTACATGGTGCTGTGAGACTGCAGTGCTGACCACTGAGCCATCATGCCGTCCTTTTATATCTGTTGAAGTTCATTATATATTCTTCTATTGAATAATCATCTGTGTTCCAAAAGTTATCAAAATGTGACCATGCCATTTAAAAATTCTAATAGGTGATCCAAACCAGCATCAGTACAAAGCTGACAGGCATCCAACTCACACAGTACATTATCTCTGTTTCTACTTCTGGCATAAAGTGGTAATGGCAAGGTTATATATTTGGTGTCTATCTTTTATCCAATTGGTAACCCTCCACACAAGCACTTGTGGCTACCAACAGTTTTTTTTATCAGCTAAAGGCTTTAGCTGACTGGAAATAAGTGAAGCATTAACCTTGAGAAATTACCTCAAGGCCCATAAAAACTGAATAACTAAACCAAGTTGCTTGTTCCAGGGATTAAAAAAAAAAGTTTGGAACCTGTTGAAGCTGCAATATTTGTTTAAATCAGACATATAAACAGCAAGTCTGCATCAAATAGACACCTTGATGCAGCTCACTGGATTCAGCTCAACTCAATACCAGATATCTAAAGACTGCTGGGACAGCCACAAGTTAAAGCTGGTGGACTGAAGGCCCCAAATTGCAAAACCCAGATTGTTTTCAAGTGTCAAATGAAACTAGTTGGAAAAATATAGTATACATCTTACTTTGTACTATTTTTTAAAAAAAAGTTGAGTCCTCTGTATAGGTTGCACCTTAATAGGTTAGGGACCAGCATTCTGGCAGGCAGGTTTGCTACTGCAACACAGCTACATTTAAACTCAGTAGCGGGGGGTGGGTGGACAAACTGGATGTGTAAGAAGGAAATTGGAGGGAAAGTTAGAACAAGGGAAGTCAAGAAAGACAACTGTATCAATGAGGCAGAAAACTCAGAAAGGGATCATGCTGTAAGGCTGAGTGAAATAGGAGTTGATGGGAAGGGTGAGGGCAGTAACAAATTAAAAATACTATACATGAATGCACGAAGCATTAGAAATAAGATGAATGAGCTTGAGGCTCTTTTGGAAATTAGCAGTTACGATGTTGTGGTGATAACTGAGACGTGGCTTCAAGTGGACAGGGCCTGGGAAATGAATATTCAAGGCTACATGTGCTATTGTAAGGACAGACTGACGGGCAGAGGGGGTGGGGTGGCCATGTTGGTAAGGGATGATATTCAATCCCTTGCGCGGGGGGACCTAGAATCAGGGGATGTAGAGTCAGTGTGGATAGAGCTGAGAAATACTAAGGGTAAAAAGACCCTCATGGGAGTTATCTACAGGCCCCAAACAGTAGTCTGGATGTCGGATGTAAGTTAAATCAGGAGCTGAAATTGGCCTGTTGCAAAGATGTTACGACAGTTGTTATGGGGGATTTCAACATGCAGGTAGACTGGGTGAATCAGGATGGTATTGGACCTCAAGAAAGAGATTTTGCGGAGTGCCTCAGAGATGGATTCTTAGAACAGCAGGTGCTGGAGCCGACCAGGGAGAAGGCAATTCTGGATCTGGTATTGTGCAATGAACCAGAATTTGTCAGGGACCTCGAAGTGGAGGAGTCATTGGGAAGTAGTGACCATAATACAATAAGCTTCAATCTGCAATTTGAGAGGGAGAGGGTACAATCAGAAGTGACAATATTTCTGTTGAATAAAGGGAACAATGGAGCTATGAGGGAGGAGCTGGCCAAAGTTCAATGGTGCAATACCTTACCTTAGCAGGGATGACAGTGGAGGAACAATGGCAGATATTTCTGTGTATAATGCAGAAGTTGTAGGATCAGTTCATTCCAAAAAGGAAGAAAGATCCTAGGAGGAGGCATGGGTGGCCGTGGCTGACGAGGGAAGTTAAGAAACGTATAAAGTTAAAAGAGAAAAAGTATAACATACCAAAGATAAGTGGGAAAACGGAGGACTGGGAAGCTTTTAAAGAACAACAGAGGATTACTAAGAAGGAAATACGCAGAGAAAAAATGAGGTACGAAGGTAAACTGGCCAATAATATAAAGAAGGATAGTAAAAGTTTTTTACGTATGTGAAAGGCAAAAAATTGGTTATGACTAAAATTGGGTCCTTGAAGACAGAAACAGGGGAATATATTATGGGGAACAAAGAAATGGCAGAAGAATTGAATTGGTACTTCAGATCTGTGTTCACTGGGAAGACACAAGCAATCTCCCTGAGGTAACAGGGGCTGAAGGACCTGAACTTAAGGGAATTTATATTTGCCAGGAATTGGTGTTGGAGAGACTGTTAGGTCTGAAGGTTGATAAGTCCCTGGGGCCTGATGGTCTATATCCCAGGGTACTGAAGAAGGTGGCTTGGGAAATCATAGATGCTTTGGTGATTATTTTCCAGAGTTCGATAGATTCGGGATCAGTTCCTGCGGATTAGAGGGTGGCTAATGTTGTACCACTTTTTAAGAAAAGTGGGAGAGAGAAAGCAGGAAATTATAGACCAGTTAGTCTGACCTCAGTGGTGGGAAAGATGCAGGAGTCTATTATAAAGGATGAAATTACGACACATCTGGATCGTAGTAACTGGATAGGTCAGAGTCAGCATGGATTTATGAAGGGGAAATCATGCTTGACTAATCTTCTGGAATTTTTTGAGGATGTAACTCTGAAGATGGATGAGGGAGATCCAGTAGATGTAGTGTACCTGGACTTTCAGAAAGCTTTTGATAAATTCCCACACAGGAGGTTAGTGAGTAAAATTAGGGTGCATGGTATTGGGGGCAAAATACTAACTTGGATTGAAAGTTGGTTGGCTGATAGGAAACAAAGAGTAGTGATAAATGGCTCAATTTCGGAATGGCAGGCAGTGACCAGTGGGTTACCACAGGGATCAGTACTGGGACCACAGCTTTTTACAATATACGTTAATGATATAGAAGATGGTATTATTAATAACATTAGCAAATTTGCTGATGATACTACGCTGGGTGGCAGGGTGAAATGTGAGGAGGATGTTAGGAGATTACAGGGTGACCTGGAAAGTTTGGTGAGTGGTCAGATGCATGGCAGATGCAGTTTAATGTGGATAAATGTATGGTTATCCACTTTGGTGGCAAGAACAGGAAGGCAGATTACTACCTAAATGGGATCAATTTAGGTAAAGGGGCAGTACAGAGAGATCTGGGTGTTCTTATACACCAGTCAATGAAGGTAAGCATGCAGGTACAGCAGGTAGTGAAGTAGGCTAATAGCATGCTGGCCTTTATAACAAGAGGGATTGAGTATAGCAGCAAAGTGGTTCTTCTGCAGCTGTACAGGGCCCTGGTGAGACCACACCTGGAGTACTGTGTGCAGTTCTGGTCTCCAAATTTGAGGAAAGACATTCTGGCTATTGAGGGAGTGCAGCGTAGGTTCACGAGGTCAATTCCTGGAATGGCGGGAATACCTTACACTGAAAGACTGGAGCGACTGGGCTTGTACACCCTTGAGTTTAGAAGACTGAGAGGGGATCTGATTGAGACATATAAGATTATTAAAGGATTGGACACGCTGGAGGCAGGAAACATGTTTCCGCTGATGGGTGAGTGCCGAACCAGAGGACACAGCTTAAAAATACGGGGTAGACCGTTTAGGACAGAGATGAGGAGAAACTTCTTCACCCAGAGAGTGGTGGCTGTGTGGAATGCTCTGCCCCGGAGGGCAGTGGAGGGCCAGTCTCTGGATTAATTTAAGAAAGAGTTGGATAGAGCTCTCAAGGATTGTAGAATTAATGGTTATGGAGGTAAGGCAGGAACAGGATACTGATTAAGGATGATCAGCCATATTGAATGGTGGTGCAGGCTTGAAGGGCAGAATGGCCTACTCCTGCACCTATTGTCTATTGTCATATGCAACAGATATCTCTGTTACCTTTTGCTGGGAGTCTTTAAATATGGCAGTGGACTGATTGTCAGCAATATAGAATGGTAAGTCTACTAACAAGATGTACAAGTATTGTGGCACTCAGTGTTACCCTCCCTAACATCTCACTGATCATTCATGATACTTCCTACTCTCTCACCTGTAGTATGGTTCCTACACAATCCTCACAATCCTTGGAACAGTAACTCCATAGCTTTGTTATCATAATGACTGTTCTAGTTCCACTGACCTCCATTATCACTTCAAACTTGTTCTGTACAAACATATTGCAAATTCAAATTGCCCTAACTACAAGTTGAGAAATTTGAAACACGCTTTAAAGTTAGATTACACCTGCCCCATTCTGTAAATTTTTAAAATGCAAAGCCTGCTGCTCATGAAAAACAATCAATAGATCATACCTGTGGCTGCAAGTGCTTATAGTTTTAAATAAATGCAGCCACAGTTGATTTGCATTATAGGCACAAAGTATTCATTTCCAAGTTATAGTAGCTATGTGGTACATTATTTCATAAACGGGTACAACATCATCGTTGCAATATCATTTGCTATTAATTGTATAGTTTTCTATGATACCGAAATTCTCTCAAGTCCCAATGACTTAATTAGGGTTTCCAGTTTTTGAATATTAATTGACAAAAGTTAACTGAAACCCACAGATACTCACATTTGCCATTTGGAGGCAAATTTAGTTCAATAGATACTTCTAAAGTAATCATTTTTGCGTCTTCTAAAAATACAGAAAGCTTGAAAGTATATACCATCAAGCAAGGGGCTACCTTTAAAGCTGTGAAATTAGAGATTTCCCTCCATAAATTCTAAAGCCAAACAGAAGGTGAGCTCCATCAAATTCCATGTGGTGGATGGAAGTTATTATTTCTCTGCTTAAGGTATAGGCCTGGGAGGCTTAACCATGATAAATGTGGGACTACAGGACAGGGTAGGGGGTTAGTTCTGGGCCAGATGTTTTTGATGGTCACTGTGGACTTGATGGGCCAAATGGCCTCTTTCAGCACTGTACAGATTCTATGAAACTCTTTCATTTTGTGATACTTATCAGTCAATTATATTGGTATTTAATGTGTTTGTCTCCCTCACGACTGTCTGGTTCTACATAGGAACCCCTATGAATACAAGTTGTTTTTTGCTTCTCTATAAACTCTACAGGAACTACATAAATAACTTAAATTTTTCACTGAGGTAAGGAGAAACCATCTGACTCTATCAAAACACATCCATTATTTAACTTTTCTCCCTTTCAATTCTGACCTCATTAAAAAATCTGTCTTACAGTTATCCCAATCTGTTTCCTGCTAATCAACCAGGTTTTTAAAAATTTAAATTACATTTAACACTTTAATAACCTATCCAAAAGCAATATCTAATATGTGGATGTGAACCATGAAAATAGCTGATTATGATAGCAATATTCCTCTGTATAAGAGCTAAAGTTAGCCAGTTTATTAGCTGGTGTACTCACTTATAAGATATCTTTGGTTGTTGAGAAAACCTCTGAAATGAAACGTGACACTGAGCGTTATCTATCAGGCCATTATTAAAATTCCCAGAACAAATCCTTATCATTCTCATCAGACTGTTATACAGTATCATGGTATCAAGTGATAAGAATCAGAGAGAGAAAATTGTTTTAAAGTTATGAGACTTCTTGTCAAAGATTTAAAAACCTGCTAAAGAATGTATATTAGTTGATGAAGAGAAAATGACACTATGAAAAGAGATTAGTGAAAAATCTGAAATATATACTTAATATCGGGCGATGCTGCACTGTACTGCGTGAGCCTCCTATTGTCACATAAATGAGATACTTGCTAAGTATTTATAAGAAATTGACAGAAGTACTTTCATTCCACATTTTTTTAGATTTGGCAGCCAGATTTAGTATTTCTATAGTAATTCATTATCATTGAACCTTAGAACAGATAACATACAACCATCATGTCTGCACTTGCTGAATAAACTAACATCTATTTTAACTCCTCCTTCCATAATTTTGCAGGTTACATGCTTGAAAGTTTCTCCCTCATCCACAAAACCAGCCAGTGAATTTCAGACACCAGCACACTCTGGGTGGCTTTCCTCATGTTCCCTCTAATCCCTTCCTGTCACTTTAAGGTGCTCCCTGGTAAGTTTCCCTTCCACTAAGGAAAAGAGGTATCCCCTCTCTATTGTATCCAAGCCCTTCACTATTTTAAACATCTTGAATAAGTCACCCCTCAGTCTCATTTGTTTAAGGATAACCACCCTAGTTATAGAATCTTTTCTTAAATCTGTAATTGTTAAGTCCTGGCAATAATCTTATAAATCTCTTCTGTACAGTTTCTAAAGCAATTATGTCTTTCCTGCAATATGGTGGTGTGAACTGTATACAAAGCTCAGGCCAAACCACTGTCTGATATAGTTCCATCATTACATCTCTTTTCTTATTCAATAAGTCTCTCGACCAGTGAGGAAAGGGGTTGCTGGACCTATTGATGTGAGGCCCTTTAGAGGGTAATAACATTGTGCACAGATCCAAGCATTCTCAGGATACACATCTCTAGGCTTCCTAATTGTTGGTGTTCTAAAAGCTTTGGTTCCCCGTGTGATTTCCGAAAACGTCAATTTTGCTGCTCGTTGGATGCTGCCTGAACTGCTGTGCTCTTCCAGCACCACTAATCCAGTATTTGGTTTTCAGCATCTGCAGTCATTGTTTTTACCTTCATGGAAACTTGGCTTAGCGACAGAGTTCCAGACACTGCCATCCAGCTAGACCGGCTTGCCTTGTTTCACGCCGACAGAAATGCAGCTCTGTGAGGTAAAGTTCGGGGTGGGGGTCTGTGTGTCTACATCAACATGAAATGGTGCAAGGACTCTGTGCTAGCCTTCGGTTACGCACATCTTAATGGACTGTTTATTGTTGCTGGAGATTTTAATGATGAAAATCTCAAGTCTGTGTCCCCTACACTCCATCAGCATGTGGGCTTTGTGACGAGAAAGGAGAGCACGCTGGATCTTGTTTATATAAACATCCCCAACGCATACAGGCAGAGCCTCACAAAACCCCCACCACCACCGCCTTCGCGTCTCCCCCCACCCCCTCAAATCTTGGCTCCTCAGACCACATCTCTGTTATGCTAATTCCAGCATACAGATTGCTGATTAGATGTGTCAAACTGGTTCTGAAGCAGGTAAAAACCTGGCTGGTTAGGAGCCATTTCTGCTTTTCAAGACTGCTTTGAGCACACTGTCTGTGCATGTTTAAGGAGGCAGCAACCGATGGCAACTCCACCAATTTAGAGGAGTACACATGTCACTGATTTGCTACGCTAACAAGTGCATTGACGACATCACTGTGTCTAAGACCATCACTCCTTGCCCCAACCAGAAGCTATAAATGACTGCAAAGGTGTGTGCGCTGCTGAGGATCTGTGATTCCGCCTTCGCAGCAGATGATAAGCAGTCCTGACAACAGCGAGGGCAAATCTGCCCCGGGCCATCAAACAGGCAAAGTGTGTATACTGAGAATATGCAGCCCTTTTCTGATATGTGGAACATGTGAAGGGTATTCAGGCCATCACCAACCTCAGGACAGCATCACCTGCTTGTGTTGGTGATGCCTCCCTCCTGGATGAGTCAAACAACTTTGATGCATCGCGTGAGGCATGAAATGATGTGGCAGCAAGGAAGACCATCCCCTCTCCCAATAACCAGATGTTGTGTCTTACCACAGCTGGTGCAAGGAAACTCTATGTAGAGTCAACCCACATAAGGCTGCTGGACCAGATAACACCCTGGCAGGGTGCTCAGAGGATGCTCTGACATGTGAGTAGATGTTCTCATGGACATTTTTAACATCTCTCTGAGTTGTGCCAAAGTTCCAACATGCTTCAAGGCTGCTACCATCATCCCCATGCCAAAGACGTCTTCAGTGTCCTGCCTCAATGAGTACCATCCCATTGCATTAACACCCATCATCATGAAGTGTTTTTAGAGGCTCGTGATGAGGCATATCAAAACCCTGCTGCCTCCCTCACTGGACACCCTGTAGTTCGTGTATTGTCCCAACCGCTCAACAGATGATGCCATCTCTACCACCCTCCATCTGGCCCTCACCCAACTGGTCACCTATGTGAGATTATTGTTCATTGACATCAGTTCTCCATTTAACACTATCATTCCTCAGCGCCTGATTGGAAAGCTAAGTCTGCTGTGCTTGAATACCTCCCTCTGTAACTGGATCCTGGACTTTTTGACTGGGAGACCTCAGTCAGTCCAAATTGGGAACAGCATCTCCAAAACCATCACACTGAGCATGGGGGCTCCCCAAGGCTGTGTGCTCAGTCCACTGTTGTTCACCCTGCTGACACATGACTGGGCAGCGATGCACAGCTCGAATTATATTATTAAATTCGCTGATGATGATGCGACAGTAGTGGGTCTCATTAGCAGGAATGACGAGTCAACATACAGAGAGGAGGTGCGGCGGTTAACGGACTGCTGCAAAGCCAACAACCTGTCTCTGAATGTGGATAAAACAAAAGAGATGGTTGTTGATTTCAGGAGGGCACGGAGCAATCACTCTCTGCTGGACAACGACGGTCCCCCCCAATGGAGAGTGTGAAGAGCACCAAATTTTTTGGTGTCCACATTGGCAGAGAATCTCATCTGATCTCTCAACACCAGCACCATAGCCAAGAAAGCCCAACAGCAGCTCTACATTCTGCATAGGTTGAGGAAAGCCCATCTTCCACTCCCCATCCTCACGATATTCTATAGAGGGCTCACTGAGAGTACCCTGAGCAGCTGTATCATTGCCTGGCCTTGGGAATTGCACCATTTCAGATCGTAGCACGCTTCAATGGATAGTGAGGACAGCTGAGAAGATCATCGGCGTCTCTCTTCCCTCCATCATAGACGTTTACACCACATGGTGCATCTGTAAGGCTAGCAGCATTGTGGACGAACCCACACATCCTTCATTCAAATTCTTCTCCCCCCTGCTATCTGGCAGAAGATACTGGAGCATTTGGTCTTTCATGGCCAGACCGTGCAATAGTTTCCTCCCCTAAGCCATCATGCTCCTTAGCACTGTACGATCATACTTTTTCTATTCCATTTGCAATTTTTGGAAGACTTTTTGATTTGCTGCTAAAATAAAGTTTTATCAATGATCATTCATTGTTACATTGTAATTTGTTCACCACTGTATCTATTGTTTTCTCTTGTCAGGAATTACTGTACCATCTTACATGTTTTGCACTTTTCTATGCACTTCACGTTGTCCTGTGTATGACTGCATTCTCGTGTAGTCTGTGTTCATATAGCACCTTGGTCCTGGAGGAATGCTGTCTCATTTTTATTGTCCCAGCTGTATATGGACGAAACAACAATTTTAGCTACTCTACTGTATAACTGTAGAGGACATTGGTAATACCACAACTGGAGCATTGTGTGCAGTTTTGGTCACCTTATCTGAGGAAGGATGTTCTAGCTATGGAGGGGAGGACAAAAATTTACCAGACTGAGTCCTGGGATGGTGGGACTGACATACGGGAAGAGATTGGATAGACTAAGGCTAAATTCATTAGAGTTTAGAAGAATGAGAGGATCTCGCAGAAATGTATAAACTTTGAACTGGATTAGCCAGTGTGGATGCAGAAAGGGTGATCTCAATAACCCAGGTGTCCAGAACTATAGGTCCCACTCTAAGGAAAAGGGGTAAGTCTTTTAGGACAGGATGAAGAGCAATTTGTGCACTGAGAGTGGGAGCCGGTGGAATTCTGTGCCACAGGACATTATGAAGAAAGGTGTAGATATAGTTCGTAGAAATAAAGGAATCAAAAGATATTGGGAGATAGCAGGAAGAAGGTTCAGTTGGATGATCAGTCATGAATATATTAAAAAGCAGCCTTGAATACCCATTTGACCTACTCCTGCTATTATTCTGCTTGTATGTTTTCTATGTTTCAAAATTAAAGCTGAGCTGGCCAAAGATAAAAACTCAAGCCTAAAGGCTTGTGTGTTAAAGCATTAACAATAACGTAAATGAGTTATGAGTGTGAACAGAGGTAAACAATTATGATATAATTGTGATTATGGAGACATGGCTGTAGAGTGATGGAGGATGAAAACTGAAAATTCTGTGGTATTAATTATTTAGGAAGGGCTGACAAAACAGGATAGGAGATGGGATAGTATTATTCATAAAGGGATAGTCAATGCAGTAGTGAGGAAGGAAATTGGCTTGAAAAAGCATGCTATAGAATCTGTATGGGTCGAGATAAGAAACACCAAGGGAGATAAAATGCTGTTGGGGTTGTCTATAGGTCCTGAAAAAGCAATGGAGAATGTAAGGGAAGGAATCAGTGATGCTTGCAAGAAGAGTACAACTGTAATCATGGGTCACTTTAATTTACATGTAGATTGGCAAACAAAACTAGGAATGGTGTGGAGAAGGCTTTTCTGGATTGGGTATATATTTTTTCCTTACACCAATATGTTGAGGAACCAACCAGACAACAGGCTGTCCTCAACTGGGTACTGTGAAATGAGAAAGGATTCGTTAACAACCTTGTTGTGGGGACTCCCTTGGAGAAGAGTGACCATAATATAGTGGAATTCTTCTTTAAGATCGAGAGTGAATGCTCAAATAGAAATTAAAGTCTTTATTGTAATTTAAAAGAAACATATGGCAAGAATTATAGATCCTTTACAATCAGAAGCCAGGAAACTATATTGAGGAACAAAAAGTTTGCAGAAGAATTGAGCACAAACTTTGGTTCTGTCTTCCCAGATGAGCACAAATAATTTCTCAGAAATGTTAGGGAAGAAAGGGTCTAGTGAGAGGGTGGAATTGAAGTCAGTCAGTATTAGTAAGAAAATTAGTAAGAAATTACTGAGATTAAAGGCTGACAAGTTACCTGGGCCTGATAATCTACATGCCAGAGTACTAAAGGAAGCAGTCCTAGATGCATTGATGGTCTTCTTCAGAAATTCTATAGACTCTCGAGTAATTCATATTGATTGGCAGCAGGCAAATGTAATGTCAACATTTAAAAAGTGAAGGTGATAGAAAAGGGAATTACAGACCAGTTAGCCTAACCATCAGCAGTGGTGAAAATACTAGACTATTATAAAAGGAGTGATAACAGAGCACTTGGAATATATTAATAAGATTGGGTAAAGACAAAAGGCAAATCATGCTTAATAAATCTACCGGAGTTTTTTGAGAATGTAAATATTACAATAGATAATGGAGAACCCCTGAATGTGTTCTACTTGGCTTTTCAGAAGGCTTTCAATCAGGTCCCTCATAAGAAGTTAGTGGGGAATGTTAAAGCACATAAGATAATGAATAATGTTGCAATAGATCAAGTCTTGGTTGACAGACAGGAAACAAAGTGTACGAATAATATATGGATCTTTTTCTGAATGGCAGGCAATGACTAGTAGCATACTACAAGGATCAGTACTTTGGCCCCAGCTATTCACTATATATGTAACGACCCAGATGAGGAAACCTAATGTAACATTTCCAAGTTTGCTGAGATCACAACACTGGACAAGACTGTCAGTTTTGAGGAGGATGCAAGGAGGCTTCAGGGTGTTTTAGACAAGTTCAGTGAATAGGTAAACACATGATAGATTTGGTAGAACATGGCTAAATATGACATTGTATACTTTGGTGTGAAAAACAGAAAGGAGGAGTATTACTTAAGTGGTGATGTATTGGGAAATGTGGATGTACGAAGGGATCAGGTTTTCTCAAACCCCAGTCACTAAAAGTAGACAGGCAGATGCAGCAAGCAATTAGGAAGACAAATGGTACACTGGTCTCCATTGTAAAAGGATTTGAGTTTAGAACCAAGAATGTACACTTGTACAGAGTCTTATTGAGACCAGGCTTGGAGTACCTAGTGCAGCTTTGGTCTCCCTATATGAGAAAGAATATATTTGTAATAGAGTGAGTGCAGCAGGGGTGCATTAGGCTGATTCTGGAGATGGCAGCATTGTCTAATGAAGACAAACTAGTTTGATTGGTCCTAGAGAACGCATCATGAGGCTTTAGAAGAATGAAAAGGGATCTGAATGAAACATGTAAAATTCTAACAGGGTTGGACGGACTAGATGCATGGAGGTTGTTTCCCCTGGTTGGGGAGTCTAGGACCAAGGGGTCATAGTTTCATGAAATGGGGTAGCTCACTGAGAACTGAGATGAGAAAACATTCCTTCACTCAAAGGGTAGTGAACCTGTGGAATTTTCTACCACAGAAGGTTATGGAGTTCAAGTTACTGAATATTTCAAGAAAGACATAAATTTGTAGATTTTAAATGCTTCAAGGGTTAAAGGGAGAAAATGAGAATATGGCAGTGAGATACTTGATCAGCAATGATCATACTGAATAGTGGGGTAGGCTTGAAGGGTCAAATAGCTTTCCCTGCTCCTAGTTTCTATCTATGCTTTCTTTCTTTACTTTCTTTTTCACACCACAACTGTACATTTATTCCTCTGAGCTTCCTAAGTATAACTTTTTGAAGTTATCATAGGCTTTATTTTTCTGCTTTATGATATCCTGCAAAGATTCTAGATAGCTAGAGATTTCGAGATTTGGCAGCACCACTGATTGTCATTGTGGCACGTGTGCCTGTAGTATATTGATTTTGAATGCCTCCCACTAATTTACTGCTAACTTTCTTTCAAGTCACTATAGCCAGTGAACATTTACAACTTTAAAAAATTTGCCTTCCCCCAATTTACAACTTTTTCTTGTGATTGATCTTTGTGCCTTTCTACAATGTTGCTTAATCTAACTGTATTACAATTACTGTCTCCAAGATGGTTCTCAAATACTATATCATTCTCAAGACTAAAATCTAGATTTGTGCCCTTTCTCATTGGGCTCATACATGATGGCTGAAAAAAAGTTCTTTTGAATGCAATTGCAGAATTTTGTGTTACTTGTACCTTTCACCATGTTTACATCCCAGTTACTATTTGGATAGTTGAAGTCCCCAACTGTTATTGCCCTATAAATTTTTACATTTAGAAATGAGCTTACGTATTTGTACTTTGAACTCCCTTCCATTATTTGGATGTCCACTGTACATGATTAGCAGTGTGGCTGCCACTTTTTGTTTCTGAGATCAACCCATCATTTGATGCCTCATTGAACATATCATTCCACCTCACAGCCATAATCTATACCCCGATCTTATTTCACTCTGCCCAAAAATTTTTCATCAACGTGGATTTCACCAGTTTCCTCATTTCCCCTCCCCCCACCTTAATCCAGTTCCAACTGTCCAGCTCAGAACCACCCTCATGACCTGTCCTATCTGTCCATCTTCCTTCCCATCTATCTGCTCTACCCTCCCCTCCGACATATCACCATTACCTCCAACTCCATCCACCTATTGCACTCTCAGTTACCTTTCCCTCCAGCCCCACCCCCAAACCATTTATCTCTCTACCCCCGAGGGTCCCAGCTCATTCCTGATGAAGGGCTTTTGCCTGAAATGTCAATTTTCCTGCTCCTCCGATGCTGCCTGAACTGCTGTGTTTTAAGCGCCACACTCTTGACTCTAATCTCCAACATCTGCAGCCCTCATTTTTGCCTGAAAACTCCATATCCAGGAATGTTGGACTGCCATCCCTATCTTTCTTTAAGCCATTGTTGTAGCAATGGTATCAGACTGTCATGTGTCTATCTGTGTCCTTCACTCATTGGTTTTATTTAAAAGATTCCTTGCACTTACAAACATACCTTTCAATACTGTAATGTCAATTTTCTGTTTAGTATATATTTTAACTTCTGCTTCCTCTGGCTTTCAGAGTCACTTGTTAAATTTTTGCTTCCCGTTCCCTGGTCTACAAATGTCCTCAGGTTTCCATCAATATGCTAATCTAGATAAAAACCTTCCCCACAGCACTTGAAAAATACCCTGCTGTGACACCTACCCAGGTCACTGTGACCACTAACCCTGCACGCCGGCGGCATTTCCTACCCACTCACTCAGGTTACCTCCCCAACTGCACCAAAAATAACAGCTGTGCCACTGACTTTCATTTCTGATAAAACCTGCCTCTGTCTCGTTCCAGGAGGAAAATACCCAGTTTAGAGCAGAAAGAATCAAAATGGGTGACGAAATGCCCAACATTTGGCTCCTCACTCTTCATATGGAAAGCATCCTGACTCTGCCCTGAACATCTGACTAACCATATCCAAGAGGCTGTCATGGACCTACTGTGCTGAGGCTCCCTGACTGTAGACTATCAATCTGGATTTGACTGAGGACTGCTGACAACCATTTCAAGCTGCCTTCCTTTGTATCTGTGCTAAATAATATGCTATTACAACAGTACTATGAGCCTGATATATCTGGTTGAGAAAAGACAACATAATACAAAACGGGGAATGCAAAGCTGTGAGCATCTAGGCAGACTCAGACAAATGAGCATTAAGATAGCAAGCGAATTGCCTAGTCCAGTCCATCAACTAGGCGTGTCACCCTGAATGCAAATAGTCTTTGTTGCAGTATTTTGATAATAGTTAGTGCTGCGCCCTGATAAGCAGCATTAAAGTGGAGAAGCATCCTGTAAGGAGATCAGAAATTGCCATTAGGATTCTTAGAAGCTTGAAAATATTGGAAGTCAATGTCCATGTGTGGCATGTACCCATGGAATGTGTCCCAAGATGGTGGCATTTGTTACAAACATGGAAGTTCTTTTTGACAAGCAGTGTGTACAGTTTAGCTTCCTGATCTGAAGCTTGTAGCTTTCCAAAGACCTGCTGTAGGTATGTTTGTTCAAGCACCAAGGTGGAATCCAAACTTCCAAATCCTGTAGCTGTGACACATCACTGTCCTGCTATTCTTAATGTGTTCTAGTTAACTATTTAATTCTTGTAGTCAATTAAATATTTAACTTAGATTTTACATTTCATTATTCCTACTTATGTTATCCTATGTTGAACTTTAGGAGTAGAAGAAAACTTTAATCACTTATCAGATACTCGCCAAATAATTAGATTCTTCTCCTCTAGCAGAATAAGAATCAGTCCTTGGAGGCTGATAAAGTTAGAAAAAGCAAGGCAATAGAAAACATCTTTTCCTTCTTAATTCCCTCAATCACCTAACTCTGCACTCAGATCTAAGTTTGAAATTTTAAAAAATCTATTTCTTTTAACACAATGCAGTAATTTTTAGTAACTTCACTCACTATGATTTGGAGATGCCGGTGTTGGACTGGGGTGTACAAAGTTAAAAATCACATACACCAGGTTATAGTCCAACAGGTTTAATTGGAAGTACACTAGCTTTCGGAGCGCCGCTCCTTCATCAGGTGGTTGTGAGCGTCGCTCCGAAAGCTAGTTTGCTTCCAATTAAACCTGTTGAACTATAGCCTGGTGTTGTGTGATTTTTAACTTCACTCACTATGAATGTGCCTGATGTGGTTTAAATCTTGATTTTCCTGTGAAGTTGTTTAAAGTTCCTCCTCAGAGCCATGATCTCTAACCCTACTTTTTTAAAATCCCCTTCTTTATGCTGCCTGAAAACTCATATAAAGGAATATTGGACTGCCATCTCTGCCTCTCTTTAAACCAAGTTTTTGTTGTAGCAATACTACCACACTGCTGTGTGTCTACTTTTGCCCTTCACTCACTGGCTTTATTTAAAAGATTCCTTACACTTACAAACACACCTGTTGATACAGTAATGACAATTTTCTGTGCTGTACAAAATTCAACTTCTGTTTTCTCTGTTTTTCAGAGTCGCACATTAAATTCCTGCTTCTCATTCCATGCTCAATTGTGTTTAGGTTTCCATCAATTTGCTAATCTAGATAAAAAACCTCCCCCACAGCAATTTATATAAATCAATGATACTTAACAAAGAGACCCTCCCAAAACTAGATGCTTTTCTCCATTTTTACTAGCCCTTTTTTGGTACGTTTATTGCATCCACTAGCTCTTTCCTTGAAATCACTGCACAAAACTCATTTCTAATTTTTCATTCTAGTTAGGAAAAGAGGAATATTGGATAAAAAAATGCTCATTATGTATTTAAGAATTACTTTTCAGTACAAACACTTCTCAATCAGTTCATCCATGCACAGAACTTAGATAAAACAACGCTTTTGAATGCTAAATCAGGACACATCTGGCCAATAGACAATAAAATGATGTAATATTTTGCATCGTCTGAGCAAGATAATTCTTCTGCAATATTTTCAGAAGTTAATTATTTTAATATTACTCTTCAAATAAAACAAAGAACTGTGAGAGTCGTGCAACTTCAGGTCTATTGCACTTAACTTCCCTTAGCAACATACATGAAAGGCCACTTTTAAACTTTACAGCCCTCAGTGAGAGCTCTGCACCATCAGCAACACAAATCAGGACTTCGCCCACATGCTGTGCATGATTTTCTAAACATGTAAATTACCATTTGGCAATTCATGGACAGCATTAGGAAGGGGAAAATCAGATTAGATTTCTTTTTGCTAACTGCTATCAACTGATCTTTGCTGGAAGTGTACTTTTGTGGATGTCTGATTTTAGTTTTGATGTCCCTATAGTTATGAAAGGTTATTTGCATCTGTCATGAAATCTTACAGAAAGGATTATTGAGGTGAATTAATAGAGCCTGATTGCCACTTGCAAACTAATCCCAGAAAAGAATCAAAAATCAGATTTTGAGGGAAAAATAATGATGCATCTATCAACATTCATTGTTGCTGAAGTATAGATTAAACATACACAGACAAACATAAATTACAGTAAGTTGGTGTCTGTAAATCTCAGCTTCTCCAGAAGTTGTCTTACAACAGTGTCTAGTTGAGGGCCTAACCATTAAAACAGCTGTACTTATCAACTAAATACTGATTAAGGCTTATCCATTTAATTGAAAGTGAATTTTTAACACGAAATCTTGGCAAAGTTATATACTTTCTAGCAAGAGAAAATGAAAGTATTCAGATCTCTAATAATATGAAGCTTCACTGACCATCTGTATGTAACAGTGGATGGTAAACAACGAGATACTGTAAATATTGCCTGCTTAATCTCAAAAGGAACCAGATGCATGGAGCTAGATTTTGTGTTGAGTAAGTAGGGGACATTGCTGGAAAGGAAGCTGCCAGCTCACCCACTTCTTCTTCCAGGCAAAAGGAATAGACTAAGCAGGCTGGAAGGTAACAAAATGAGTGCACAAAGAAGCAAGAATAGCTGCTGGTAGGGTGTTAAAGTGATGGCAACAGTGTGCAAGATGCAAGGGAGCCCACCTTGAGAATGGCAGAGTACAGTGTAAGAGCAGTAACTGAACGTCAGCTGTAGGCAGATGGGCTGCTGTGATTTTATCAGCTAAAGTTCACTTAGCTGAGTTCAACTCCAGAAACACTGGCCACTGTGGATCAATCTTCACACACCAAAAGAGCTCCAAAAAAGGCAATCAAACCATCAGCAATGGTAGATGAACAGCCACAGACAAACCTTGGTTTAAAGATAATTCCCTCTGTGCTCTCTTTTGTATGGGAGGTTCTTCTCCTATGAGATGACAAGTAACGACATCCCTATCTGATTAAGAAAGCTTGGATAGAGGTGTCAGTGGAAGTTAGTAGCTGTCGGGTTGTCCGTTATGACGTGACTACTATGCAGAAAAAGAATGAATAGCATTCTCCATTCTGTATTTCCAGATTCTAACTATCAGTGTGCTTGTACAACTGAGAGAGTAGGAATGTACTATGCCAGGTTTTTGCCTGCAGTGTGTTTGAAAGCTCCCTGCATTTTCACAGTGTGAACTGAAGGAGTCTCAGCACCCTGCAAAGCTCTGTGATCTAACAGCTGAGAAGGTTATTTGTAAGGGAAGCAGTGCTGCGGCTTGCTTTAAAAAAGGACCAGAGATTTTGGGTTTCTACCTGAGGGGTTAATCTAGCCAGACATTGAACGCATTATTCTTGCATTGTCTTTGCAGAACAATGGGGTCCACAATTCAATGAAGGCTGGATTGGTTAAAAAAGAAGCTGGAGTTAGCTCTGGGTGACTTACTTAAGGAAACCTCCCTCAGAAATGAGGGCAAAAGAATGTGTCAGAGACAGGGGAAGGGATGGTTCTGTGTTGTTGCAGTGGATGGAGATTACCACATCTGTGGCCAGTATGATGTGTTACAGATCTCTCATCTGTCTCTCTAATTGATACTCCTGTCTCCTATTGACTGTGGCACTTATAAGTACCCGTGAACATTGATAGTATGGCTACTTGAAAGGTGCTGCGCACACACCTGCAGGATGTGTTGTTGGTGATCATTTGGGGTGGCACAGTGCCTCAGTGGTTAGCACTGCTGCCTCATAATGCTAGGGACCGGCTTCAATTCCACCCTTGGCAACTGTCTTGAGTGGAGTTTGCATGTTGCCCGTGTCTGTGTGGGTTTCCTCCCACAGTCCAAAAATCTGCAAGTTAGGTGAATTGGCCATGCTAAATTGACCGTTCAAGGCATGCAGGCTAGGCAGATTAGCCATGGGAAATAGATGATTACAGGGATGGGATGCTCTTCAAAGGGTCAGTGTGGACTCAATGGGTCAATTGGTCTGCTTCCACACTTTAGGGATTAAGTGATATTCTGTGATAGACCCTGGTTGCCTGAAGCTTTTCTTTCCAGTGACTCCCTTACGGCTGAACAGTTTGGTGGCTTGGTCACCATCAGACGTTTGCTCAAAGTGCTCAGAAATCAACTTCTCTCACCTCCTATATATTAATAGCAACAGCTTCCAATTCCTCACTATGTTCTTCTGATGATGCCCTTTATCTGGTGTTCCTTAGACAGCAGCTCCTCTGATCATAATTAAATTGCGTAAACTCCAGAAAATTGCAGATATCCAGGACAAAGTTACAACTGATGTAATGTGGAAGACAGGCAGGCCTCTGACCTTTTGTCCCAAACACTTTCAGCAAGACTGCGTTCAAGTGTAATGACACCAGGGATCTGACCTGAAGTCACCATACCTGATTTTATGATGGATCAGGAGGACCATCCAACAAATAGCTGTGTTAATGGGTTGTTGAGACAAAGGTGTTTTGTATTTCTTTGTTTCTTTTTCTACCATTTGCATCTTTTTTTTCACTATTTCCACTATTTACAACACCCTTGCCTTTTGTACTGGGCCTCTTTGTCATCTACATTTTTACTCCGCCTCCGCCTCTGTCAAAAGTACAAAAAAGAACCTTTATTCCAACATTTTTCAGTTCTGAAGAAAAGTCATACTGGACCCGATACATCAGCTCTATATCTCTCATCACAGATGCTGCCAGGACTGTGTTTGTCTGAGCCTAGCCTAATTAGCTTTACCTCAGAACGAAATCCATGCATTCTAGGTATTAGTCTAGTAAACCTTCCTTGAACTGCCTCTAAGGCATCCCTTAAGTCTGTACATAGTACTCCAGACATGGTCTCACCAATGACCTGCATATTTGAAACAAAACCTCCATACTTTTGTACTTGATTTGCCTTGCAACAAACAGTAACATTCAATTCGCTTTCCTGACTACGCTGTGGCTTTATACTTGTTTCAGATTAGGTTAGATTCCCTACAGTATGGAAACAGGTCATTTGACCCAACAAGTCTACACCGACCCTCCGAAGAGTAACCCACCTAGACCTAATTCCCTACCCTATATTTACCCCAGACTAATGCACCTCATTAGTGGGCAATTTAACATGACCAATTCACCTAACCTACACATCTTTGGATTGTGGGAGGAAACAACACCCAGACAAACCCACGCAGACACAGGGAGAATGTGTTAATTTACCTTTTGTGATTTATGTGCTCAGACAACTAGATCCTGTTGTGTCACAGAGCTCTGTAATATCTCACAATTGAGTTAATATGTTTCTGTTTTATTCTTCCTGCTAAAGACCATCCTCATCTCACTACCCTGCCCCTGTGCCCTTTATATGTAGCTACCCTTACACCCACCCCCAGTCCTGAAGAAGGGTTATAGAGTCATAGAGATGTACAGCACGGAAACGGGCTCTTCGGTCCAACTCGTCCATACCGACCAGATGTCCTAACCTTATCTAGTCCCATTTGCCAGCACTTGGCCCATAGCTCTCTAAACCCTTCCTATTCTTATACACATCCAGATGCCTTTTAAATATTGCAATTGTACCAGCCTCCACCACCTCCACTGGCAGCTAATTCCATACACACACCACCCTCTGTGTGAAAAAGTTGTCCCTCAAGTCCCTTTTAAATTTTTCCCCTCTCACCCTAAACCTATGCCCTCTCATTCTGGACTCCCTCACCCCAGGGAAAAGACCTTGTCTATTTATCCTATCCATGCCCCTCATGATTTTATAAACCTCTATAAGGTCACCCCTCAGTCTCTGACGCTTCAAGGAAAACAGCTGCAGCCTATTCAGCCTCTCCTGATAGCTCAAATCCTCTAAGCCTGGCAACATCCTTGTGAAAATCAATGAGATAACTGCTGTGCTCTTCTAGCACCACTAATCCAACATCCTTGTGAACCCTTTCAAATTTCACAACATCCTTCTGATTGGCGGGTGACCCGAATTGTACACAATATTCCAAAACTGGCCTAACCAATGTCCTGTACAGCTGCAACATGATCTCCCAACTCCTATACTCAATGCTCTTTCAATAAAGGAAAGCATACCAAACACTTCCTTCACTATCCTATCTACCTGTGACTTCACTTTCAAGGAACTATGAATCTGCACTCTAAGGTCTCTTTGTTCAGCAATACTCCCCAGGACCTTGCCATTAGTGTATAAATCCTGCTTTGATTTGCCTTTCCAAAATGCAACATCTCACATTTATCTAGATTAAACTCCATCTGCCACTCCTCAGCCCATTGGCCCATCTGATCAAGATCCTGTTGTAATTCGACGTAACCTTCTTCGCTGTCCACTACACCTCCAATTTTGGTGTCGCCTGCAAGCTTACTAACTATACCTCCTATATTCACATCCAAATAATTTATATAATGATGAAAAGCAGTGGACACAGCACTGATCCTTGTGGCACACCATTGGTCACAGGCCTCCTGTCTGAAAAACAACCCTCCACCACAACCCTTTGTCTTCTACCTTCAAGTCAGTTCTGTATCCAAATGGCTAGTTCTCCCTGTATTCCATGAGATCTAACCTTGCTAACCAGTCTACCGTGAGGAACCTTATTGAACGCCTTATTGAAGTCCATGTAGGTCACATCCACCACTCTTCTGTCCTCATCAATCCTCTCAGTTTCTTCAAAACATTCAATCAAACCCCTGATACATGAATTCCCATGCACAAAGCATGCACATGTTGACTATCCCTAATCAGTCCTTGCCTTTCCAAATGCATGTAAATCTTGTCCATCAGGATTCCCTCCAGCAATTTCCCCACCACCAATATCAGGCTCACCTGTCTATAGTTTCCTGCTTCTCCTTACCACCTTTCTTAAATAGTGGCACCACTTTAGCCAACCTCCAGTCTTCTGGCACCTCACCTGTGTTTATTGAAAATGCAAATATGTCAGCAAGAGGTCCAGCAATGACTTCCCTAGCTCCCCACAGAACCCTAGGGTACACCTGATCAGGTCCTGGGGATTTATCCACTTTTATGAATTTTAAGACATCCTGTTCCTTCTTCTCTGTAATATGGACATTTTTCAAGATGTCACCATCTATTTCCCCACATTCTATATCTTCCATGTCCTTCTCCAGAGTAAACACTGATGCAAAATACTCGTTTAGTATCTCCTCCATCTCCTGTGGTTTCACACATAGGCTGGACTGAAATGTTGACTTCTCCACCTCCTGATGCTTCCTGGCTTGTTGTATTCTTCCAGCCTACTGCTTACCTACCTTGGCTTCCAGCATCTGCAGTTTTCTATAAGACCATAAGACCATAAGACATAGGAGTGGAAGTAAGGCCATTTGGCCCATCGAGTCCACTCCGCCATTCAATCATGGCTGATGTGCATTTCAGCTCCACTTACCAGCGTTCTCCCCGTAGCCCTTAATTCCTCTAGACAACAAGAATCTATCAATCTCGGCCTTGAAGACATTTAGCGTCCCGGCTTCCACTGCACTCCGTGGCAATGAATTCCACAGGCCCACCACTCTCTGGCTGAAGAAATGTCTCCACATTTCTGTTCTGAAATGACCCCCTCTAATTCTAAGGCTGTGTCCACGGGTCCTAGTCTCCTCGTCTAATGGAAACAATTTCCTAGCATCCACCTTTTCCAAGCCATGTATTATTTTGTACGTCTCTATTAAGTCTCCCCTTAATCTTCTAAACTCCAACGAATACAATCCCAGTATCCTCAGCCCTTCCTCATATGCTAGACCTGTCATTCCAGGGATCATCCGTGTGAATCTCCGCTGGACACGTTCCAGTGCCAGTATGTCCTTCCTGAGGTGTGGGGACCAAAACTGGACACAGTACTCCAAATGGGGCCTAACCAGAGCTTTATAAAGTCTTAGTAGTACATCTCTGCTTTTATATTCCAACCCTCTTGAGATAAGAGACAACATTGCATTCGCCTTCTTAATCACGGACTCAACCTGCATGTTTACCTTTAGAGAATCCTCGACTAGCACTCCCAGATCCCTTTGTGCTTTGGCTTTATTAATTTTCTCACCATTTAGAAAGTAGTCCATGCTTTTATTCTTTTTGCCAAAGTGCAAGACCTCGCACTTGCTCACGTTAAATTCCATCAGCCATTTCCTGGACCACTCTCCCAACCTGTCTAGATCCTTCTGTAGCCTCCCCACTTCCTCAGTACTACCTGCCTGTCCACCTAACTTCATATCTTTGGCAAACTTCGCTAGAATGCCCCCGGTTCCCTCATCCAAATCATTAATATATAATGCGAACAGCTGTGGCCCCAGCACCAAACCCTGCGGGACACCGCTCGTCACCGGCTGCCATTCTGAAAAAGAACCTTTTATCCCAACTCTCTGCCTTCTGTTAGACAGCCAATCCTCAATCCATCCCAGCAGCTCACCTCGAACACCATGGACCCTCACCTTGCTCAGCAGCCTCCCGTGTGGCACCTTATCAAAGGCCTTTTGAAAGTCTAGATAGACCACATCCACTGGGTTTCCCTGGTCTAACCTACTTGTTACCTCTTCAAAAACTTCCAACAGGTTTGTCAGGCATGACCTCCCTTTACTAAATCCATGTTGACTTGTTCTAATCAGACTCTGCTCTTCCAAGAATTTAGAAACCTCATCCTTAATGATGGATTCTAGAATTTTACCAACAACCGAGGTTAAGCTGATTGGCCTATAATTTTCCATCTTTTGCCTTGATCCTTTCTTGAACAAGGGGGTTACAACAGCCATCTTCCAATCATCCCGGACCTTTCCTGACTCCAGTGACTCTTGAAAGATCTCAACCAATGCCTCTGCTATTTCCTCAGCCACCTCTCTCAGAACTCTAGGGTGTATCCCATCGAGGCCAGGAGATTTATCAATTTTAAGACTTTTTAACTTTTCTAGCACTATCTCTTTCGTAATGGCAACCATACTCAACTCAGCCCCGTGACACCCTTTAATTTTTGGGATATTACTCATGTCTTCCACTGTGAAAACTGACGCAAAGTACTTGTTAAGTTCTCCTGCTATTTCCTTATCTCCCATCACTAGGCTTTCTTGTCTCAATGACCATCAGCACATGCTGAATCACTTTCTGTAGTGATTAATCAACTCTAGAAACCATCAAGCACCTTTTAGTCACAGTAAGAGCCAGTAGAAATCAATAGGTAACTAACCTGATGATCCTTTTGAATAATACTGGCGGAAGTGGAGATTAGATCCTTCAGCTATGCATGTTTAAGATACACCATTGAAACAGTGAGCTCCCAAAATGCCAACACTAATGTCAGATCAGCATTAATGATTGTTATTCATCACCTTCCTACTCTGAACATATGGATACACCTTGCCTGCGTGCTAATGCCCTCAACAAAATGGCAACTGGTGGGTCTAGCACCTGAAGTATGCAAGCATGTATGTACATGATGTGGAAGCCATTTTCAAGCCAAAACAGCATTCATAGTGTGGAAAGTTAGACAACAATGAGCTTTTTGCAGTCGCTGTGAATAAAACTGTATGTTTATATACACCAGATATGCAATAAATAAATTACAACAACATTTAGAACTGCCCAAACATTTTAATCTCAATGTCGTACTCAAAGGATTGGCCATGTAACCAAATATCTCAACTGTACCTGAAGAAATAATGGAGCGTGTCCCAGCAGTAAAACAGAATGGCACTAAACTGATGAGTTTAACCCAGCAGAAAGAGTGGCTGTAAACAAGACAAATGGCTGCTATTGATTTCAGATTTAATTACAGCAACAGCACTTATAAAACTCATCAGATGGTCTTCAGAAGTATAAAAGGGGACAATTATACCGAACCACCCATAGGAAATTGTTGATTTCTGCCATATGTATTAATTGTTTGACTTTATTAAAAATTACAAACATTCAAAATTGTTATGGTACCAAAAATGCTCCTGACTTTAACAGGTTAACATTTAATAGCAGAACGAATAAAGATGCAGTACGTAAACCTATTGCACCAGAAATGAGTTACTCAGTAAGGTCTTCAACTGTGCATTTGATTGAAACAGCTGTTTATTAGTGCCCTAAGCTCTGCTATAAACTGACAGAAAGCCTCTACAGATGCTGTTTATTGCCACACAGCAAGACACATTGTAATATTTTAAAAGTTTTAATGGTTGGAAATGAATATGTACAAACCAACAGTAAAGTAACACCTAACAGGCCATTACATATTTGGGAACATGAGGTGAACTTGCTGACATCACAGTTCTATAGATCCAGACATAACAGTGTACATGATCGGGTGCTCAAGTTTTAGTTCAATATTTGGGCAAATGGGCAAATTTGAATTCAGTTAGTTTGTATGCAATTTATATTGAGCTATACATGCAAAGAACAGATTTAACAGTCTCACTTGATATTCTGTCAGTGTGATTTAAACATTTGTACCCGTGAGGCTAAACTTTAAATATTATAAATTTGCTATAATTCCTGCTTTGGAAAATGTGCTATTACTAACCAGTTTCATGCAAAACGTGTTGAGAGCAGTGAATACTCCAAGGGGATGTATAATATTTCAAGTTACTAATATTTTAATGTATTATAGGCAAAACATGAAAATTAGAACATATACAGTTAACAATGTGTTACATCTGGATCTTTTGTCATTTTAATGAAGTCTATAGTTACTGGAGGTGAATCCTCAGAATGGGGGCACTTTTAATTGAACAAGATTTGATGAAGTCAGTAGCAGGTAAACAGAGCAGAAATTGCCGCTGCGTCAGGAAGTTGGAAGGTGCCTACCGTCCTTACTGCAATTCTCAGGGCATGGGTAACACCTGTAGAATAGATCGCTTATTTCAAAATGTAAACTGCATTTTCATTTTCTTCCACTACCCCCACCCTACACCCCACCCCACCCCCCACCATTATCTGTGCATATGCAGCAGAAGCAAAAACAAAAATTGCTGGAGAAACTCAATAGGTCTGGCAGCATTTGGAGAGAAAGCAGAGTTAACGTTTTCAGTCCAATGACCTTCAGAAATTTTAACTCAGTTTTCTCTCCACAGATGCTGCCAGACTTATTGAATTTTTCAAGCAGTTTTTGTTTAAAGTTCCAGCATCTACTAATCTTTGCTTTAGTTCCGTCTTGAAACCTGAGTGAACAGATTTCCTGACTTCTTGGAACTTGCGAAAAAAGAATCAAGAAGACAGTGGAAACGGACAGAATGGAGCAACTCACAAGCAGAAGATTCTGCTGTTTCAAAGCTATTTCTACATATGTGAATGTCCTTTCCACAACTGTGAAGTCAACAACAGTTGATGCGCACTTCTCAGATATCAACGTCAGATCAGAAGTGTTTGTTTTCCACTAACTTGAATCTCCAATGGAAATGAGAAGTAAAAATAAAAGCCTTCTTAACTATAAGTTGCTCGCCAAGCAGAGATGATGAACAAAGGATAAGGGAAGCAGTGGATGATATATATTTGGATTTGATAAGGTACCCCATTGGCCTCATAATAAGAGTTCAGGGTGTTGGATGTAGTATATTAGCATGTACAGAGGATTAGCTAATAAAAGACAGAGAGTATAGATAAGGAGGGCATTTTTAGAATGAAAACCTGTAACTAATCATTGCCACAGAGACCAGTGTGAGAGCCACAAATATACATTAATGACTTGGATAAGGAAAGTGAATGGGCATAGCTAAATTTGTGGATGGCACAAAAATATGTTTGAAGGCAAGAGGTAAGACTAATACAAGGTGTCTCCAAAGACTTACAGGCAGCTAAATGAGTGCAAAAAAAAGCAGATGGAATATATTGTGGGAAAATATTAGGTAATGCATTTTAGCAGGAAGAACAGAACAGCTGAATATTATTTAAACGGAGAAAGATTGTAAAAAGCTACAGAACAAAGAGATTTGGAAGTCCTTGTCCATGAATCACAAGAAGTTAGTATCTAAATTCAGTAGGAAGGCAAATGGAACGTTGACCTTTCTTTTAAATAGCCTGGGTATAAAAGTAGAAAGATTTTGCTAAAACTATTCAAGGCATCAGTCAGATCACAGTTGGGATACTGTGAATAGTTTTTGGCCTTTTGTCTAAAGAAAGAGATATGCTAGCATTGGATGCAGTCCAGAGAAGGTTCACTTAGTTGATGCCAGGTATAGAGGAGAGGTTAAGTAGGTTGGGCTAGTACTCATTGAAATGTAGAAGAATGAAAAGCATCCTTATTGAAAATATAAGATTCTTACAGGACTTGACAGAATAGCTGCGGAGAGGTTACTTTCTGTTGTGGGACAGTCTAGGACCAGAGGGCATAATCTCAGAATAAGGAGTCACACATTTATGACAGAAACCGACTGGTCTATTGGAAACTGAAGGGAGAAAATGTAGAGGAAGTAATGTTTTATTTTTTCATAAATTCTGCGGTGCTGCCAGCAGATGGCAAAATTGAAAATATAATGCCCATATTTGAGAAAAAGTTAAGGATAAGCCAAGTAACTATTAACCAATCAGTTTGACTTAGATGGTTAGATTAGAGTCCCTACAGTGTGGAAGCAGGCTCTTCGGCCCAACAAATCCACACCAACCCTCCGAAGAGTAACTCACCCAGACCCATTTCCCTCAGACCACTGCACCGAAAACTATGGGCAATTTAGCAAGGCCAATCCACCTGACATGCACATCTTTGGATTGTGGGAGGAAACCAGAGCACCCAGAGGAAACCCTTGCAGACATGGGGAGAACGTGCAAACTCCATACAGACAGTCATCTAAGGCTGGAATCGAACCCAGGTGCCTAGCTTTGTGAGGCTGGATTGCTAACCATTGAGCCACTGTGCCAGCCCCCAATGGTGGGAAGACCTTGGGAAATATTAATATGGGATTAAAATTAATAGTCACATGGACACATGTAGATTAATTTAGAAGAGCCAGCATGAAAAATCATATGTATCTGACTTGCTTAAGTTTTTTGAAGAGTTAACAGGGACAGTTAATGAAAACAATGCCATTCAGCGGTATGTATAAAATTCTGGATTGCATTTGATACAGTGCTGCACAACAGATTTGTCACAAGCTTGGAATAAAAGGGACAGTAGCAATGTGGATACAAAATTGGCTAAGTGATAGGACACAGCTAGTAATAGTTAATGAATGCTTTTCTCAGGCTGGAAGAAGGTTTATCGTGGAGATCTCCAAGTATGGACATTTGACTCCTGGATTTCCTGATATAAGGTATTCAGAGTTCTACTGGACCACAAGACTTCTCCCTCATTGGTGAGGGACAGCTGGTATTGGTTTAATCTGAGGGTTAGCACGCCCAGACAAGGAGAGGTATTAAGAAGAAGAGTTCTATGGTAACTTCAGCTGGTGTTGAAAATGAACTATAGAGACATAGGGGACAATTTCCAAGGGGTGGAAGTAGGGTGATATTTCAGGAGCTCTGATCAAGTGACACAGAAAAGCTGAAACATATTTCCAACCCAAAATGGTGGGAGTCTTGGAGGGTAACTTGCAGATGGTAATGTTCCCATGTATCTATTGCCTTTGTCCTTTGAGATGGAAGTACCAAGAGTTCAGAAGCTGCTGTCTAAGGAGCCCTGGTGAATTTTCTGCTGTGCATCTGCAGCAGATGGTACACGCTGCTGAAACTGAGCATTGACGATGGAGGGAATGGATGCTTATGGATGTGGTGCCAATCAAAAGGACTGCTTTGTCCTGGTTGGTGTGAAGCTTCTTGAGTAATGTTGGTATTGCAGTCATCCAGCAAGTGGGGAGTATTCCATCACATTCCTCACTTGAGCCTTGTAGATGGGAAATTAGTAAGAGAGTTAGTCACCACAGGATTTCTAGCCTCTGACCTGCTCTTGTAGACACTGTATTTATATGGCTAGTTCAGTTCAGTTCCGGGACAATGGTGATCCCTATATGTTCATAGTGGGGGATTCAGTGATGGTAACACCACTGAATGTCAGGGGCAATAGTTAGGTTAATCATAGAATCTCTACAGTATGGAAATAGGCCATTAGGCCCAACAAGTCCACACTAACCCTCCAAACAGTATCCCACCCAGACCCATTCCATTACCCTATTATTCTATATTTCCTCTTATGCACCGAGCCTGCAATCCCTGAACACAATAGGCAATTTAGCATGGCCAATTCACCTAACCTGCACATCTTTGGACTGTGGGAGGAAACCGGAGCATCCGGAGTAAACCCATGCAGACATGGGGTGAATGTACAAACTGTACACAGAGAGTTACCCAAGGCTGGAATCAAATCCGGGTCCCTGGTACTGTGAGGCAGCAGTGCTAACCACTAAGCCACTGTGCTGCCACGTTTCTACTTTATTAGAGTTGATCATTGCTTGACATTTTTGTGGGTCAATTGTTACTTGCTAGATTCCATCCCAAGCCTAGATATTGTCCAGGTCTTGCTACATTTGGACATAGGCTGGTTCACTATCTTACGAGGCATGAATGGTAATGAACATTATGCAGTGATGAGTGAACATCCCCACTTCTGATCTTACTATGTAGACAAGGCCATTAAAACAACTGAAGTTGGTTGAGACTAGGATACCATCATGAGAAACTCCTTGATGCCATACTCTGTCAAATGTAGCCTTCATGCTAAAGGTAATCATTCTTATCTCACCTCTTGAATCCAGCCCTTTAGTCGACAATTGCAAATTTCACCATCCGCCTTGATGGAATTTGAATCTGATGCATTATTGTGTCTCTGTATTACTAGTCAAAGCAATAATATGTCTAAGCTTTCAACTCACAGATTCAAAAAGATCTAGATAAATTGGTGGAGTGGATAGATAGGTGGCAGAGACGTCCAATGCTGAGAAGTCTGAGTGATATAATTTGGTGGAAAGAACATAGAGAGTCAGGATTAAATAAAGGGCATGACTCTAAAGGGTGTAAAGAACAAAGATATACAAGTCATATTGGACTCAAAACATTAACTATGTTTCTCATTGCAAGATGCTGCCAAACCTGCAGCTGAGTTTCTCCAGCACTTTCGGTTTTTAGTTGGAATAAATGGCGTGGAAGTGAGTTGGGGGCAGGTTCAATCTAGGCATTAATGGGGATTTAAATGCTTACGAGAATAGAAACAATGCACAGTAAAGGGCAGAAAATGGTATTAAATCACAATGCTTATTTGGAAAGCTGGTGCGGATGTGATGGGCTGAACAGTCTCCTTCTGAACCATAATAATTCTTTAATTCTGTGATCTTGGGCTTCATATATATTACAGGACATTCAGCCTCGGATCTTCGGGTGACCAACCTCCAGGACGGACTTTGGGATAGGCAACAACACAAAGTGGCCAAGCAGCGGCTGATAGCTAAGCTCAGTACCCATGAGGATTGCCTCAATCGGGACCTTGGGTTCACATTACAGGTGACCTCACTACACCATAAACTCACTTTCTCTCTCACACACACGCTTTCTCTCATACATACACAAACCCACGTACGCACCCTCTCACAGGTTAAAACTCCATCACACTCACACATACACACTTTAACAAGCTTGCACACACGCAAACACATACTCTCTCACGTATCACACTCATACACTCACATGCGTGCACTCACTCCCTCTCCCTCTCTCTCCTGCATGTGCACATACATACAAATCTACGGGGTGAACTTGTATTTGCAGAATTAAATTTGCAGATACATTCTATTTTGCTCAAAAATGCTCAGCCTCTCAGGCAGTCAATGCAGACAGTCAATCCATATTATATTTTGTATATATTTTATATTATAACTTTGGAAACAGAACCATCTGACTCAAGATTGGGATTCAGACAGATTCTGACCGTCTACCTTTAATGCATTGTCTGAGCTGAGGTGTCATCTTTTTCTTATAAAACCTTAAGTTACCATGAGAATATGACTTAAAAGAGGTTCTGGGATTTACAGATTAATGAATCAAAACCTGTAACCCATTCTAAAAGTTGAAAGACTTAACGCCAATCTAGCTTTGTTAAATATATCATTTTACTTGCATGACACTGTAATCTTTTGCAATAAATGCTGTGTCTTATGGTCCTGCTTCACAACCACCTGAAGAAGGAGCAGCACTCTGAAAGCTAGCATTTCCAAATAAACCTGTTGAACTATAACCTGGTGTTGTGTGATTTTTAAATAGATTGCTTTACAGAGAACAAACATAGACTCAACGGGCTGAATGTCCTTTCTTTGTGCGATAATGACTCTATGACTGATCATATACCAATTGCATATTTTAGGGAATGGAACACTTTGCAGTTAAGAACATAGAACATACAGGCTCTTTGGCCCTCGAGGCTGTACTGGCCTTTGATCCTACTCTAAGATCAGACTAACCTACATACCCTTCATTGTACTATCTTCCATGTGCCTATCCAGGAGTCCCTAATGTATCTGACTCTACTACCACTGCCGACATGGTGTCCCACATGCCCACCACTCTCTGTGTAAAGAACCGACCTCTGACATCACTTCTAAACGTTCCTCCAATCAACCTAAAATTATGCCCCCTCATGACAGACATTTCCGCCATGGGAAAAAGTCTCCTTTACACCTCTATCAAGTCACCTCTCATCCTTCTTCACTTCAATGAGAAAAGCCTTAGCTCCCTCAACCTCTCTTCATAAGACTCGTCCTCCAGTCCAGGCAGCATCCTGGTAAATCTCCTCTGCACCCTCTCTAAAGCTTCCACATCTTTCCTCTAATGAGGAGACCAGAACTGAATACACTGTTCCAAGTGTGGTCTAACCAGGGCTCTACAGAACTGTAGCATAACCTCGTGCTAATGAAAGCCAGCATGCCATTAGCCTTCTTAACAACTCAATCAACTTGGGTGGCAACTTTGAGGGATCTATGGACATGGACCCCAAGATCCCTCTGTTCCTCCACACTGCCAAGAATCCTGCCTTTAACCCTGTATTCTGCATTCAAATTCAACCTTCCAAAGTGAATCACTTCACAATTTTCCAGGTTGAACTCCAACTACCACTTATCAGACTAGTTCTGCATCCTGTCAGTGATCTGTTGCAACCTACAGCAGTCCTCCACACTATCCACAACTCCACCAACCTTTGTGCCATTAGCAAACATACTAATGCACCTTTCCACTTCCTCATACAAGTCATTTATAAAAATCACAAAGAGCAGAGTTCCCAGAACCAATTTTTGTGGAACATCACTGATCACCAAGCTCTAGGCTGAATACTTTCCATCTACTACCATCCTCTGTCTTCTATGGGCTAGCCAATTCTGTATCCAGACAGCCAGAATTCCCTATATCCCATGCCTCCCTGCTTTCTGAATGAGCCTATCATGTGGAATCTTATCAAGCCTTGCTAAAATCCATGTACATCACCATCCACTGCTCAACTTTCATCAATATGTTTTGTCACGTCCTCAAAGAAGTCAATAAAGTTTGTAAGGCATGACCTTCTCCTCAGAAAGCCATGCTGACTATCTTTAATCAAACTATGGTTTTCTAAGTAATCATAAATCCTGTCTCTCAGAATCCTCTCCAATATTTTGCTCACCACAAATGTAAGACTGACTGGTCTGTCATTCCCAGGGTCATCCCTATTCCCTTTCTTAAATGGGATAACATTTGCCACCCTCCAATCATCTGGCACTATTCCAGTGGACAGTGAGGATGCAAGATCATTGTCAAAGATGCAGCAATCTCTTCCACCGCTTCCGTATTATCTTAGGGTATATCCTGTCTGTTGCAGGGGATTTATCTATCTTTATGTTATTCAAGACTTCCAGCACATCCAACCTCTTAACTTCAACCTGTTCTAGAGTATCAGCCTGTTTCACGCTTTCCTCACAAACGACAAGGTACCTCTCAGTAGTCAATATGAAACAAAGTATTCATTAAGGAGCTCCCCTATTTCCTCCGACTCCAGGCACAAGTTCCTTCCACTATCACTGATCGGCCCTCCTCTCACTCTGGCTATCCTCCTGTTCCTCACATAAGTGTAGAATACCTTAGGACTTTCCTTAATCCTACCCGCTAAAGCTTTTTCATGCCCCCTTCTAGCTATCCCAAGTCCATTCTTCAGTTCCTTCCTGGCTACCTTGTAACACTCTAAAGCCCTGCCTGATCCTTGCCTTCTCAACCTTAATTAAGCTTCTTTCTTCCTCTTGACTAGATGTTCCACATCCATTGTCATCCAAAGTTCTTTCAATGTACCATCCCTTCCTTGCCTCAGGGGGAGAAACCTGTCCAGCACTATCAGCAAGAGCTTCCTAAATAACCTCCACATTTCTGACATGCATTTCCCTGAGAACATCTGTTCTAAATTTAGGTGCCCCAGTTCCTGCCTAATAGCATTGTAATTCCCTCTCCTCTAATTAAATACTGCCTGCTATCCCTCTCCATGAGTATAGTAAAAGTCAGGGAGTTGTGATCAATATTACCAAAATGCTTTCCCACCGAGAGATCTAACACTTGGGCATAATTTGAACCAAGCACCAAATCTAATATGGCCTCCCCTCTAGCTTGGCTTATCTATTTATTGAGTCAGGAACCCTTCCTGGAACACCTGACAAAAACTGCTCCATCCAAACTATTTGAACTAAGGAGGTTCCAATCAATATTAGTGAAGTTAAAATCACCCATGACAACAACTTTGTTACTTCTACACCTTTCCAAAATCTGCCTCTCAGTCTGTTCCTCTGTGTCTTGACGATCTCCTCGATAACCTTGCTTTCTGCAGCTGTGATACTATCCCTGATTAGCAATGTCACTCCCTCACCCCCCCACCCCCCCCCCACCTCACCTTTCCTTTTGAAACATCTAATCCCTGGAACATCCAACAACCATTCCTGCCCCTGTGATATTCACGTCCCCGTAATGCACACAACATCATAGTTCCAGGTACTGATCCATACTCTAAGTTCATCACCTTTATTCCTGATACTTCTTGCATTAAAATAGACATACTTCAACCCATCATACTGATTGCATGTTTGCCATATCAAGTGCCCATCAGACTGACTGCACCTTTGCCATATCAAGTGCCCGTCACATCTCACAGATTCTCTGCACTCATCTGGCCGTTCACTACCTACTCCATCATCTGATCTGTGGCTCCAGTTCCCACCAGAGTTGAGATACATCTCTGCAAATGGCTATGGGGAAGCTCACTATTCTGTCAAAGCTAGGTGTACGGATGTTGAAAACAAGATTATAGCCTCATTAACTTTACAGGTTCTGTCAATGTAAACATCCTCTCCTGTCAGCTGCAGGTTCGCCTGAAACAGCTCGCAGATTTTAGCAAGCATCTCATGAAAAAAAACCCTGTGTTATTGTGCACCTTGCTCTTTTGTGAGATTGAGGTGAAGAGATTGCTCCTTAAAGATGTATGGTGTGTTAGGACTTCTACTGATAGCTCTTCTCCCTTTCTCCTTCGACAGAAATTATGTCATCCTCTATTTGCTTCTGCTGAATTATGGTCGAGGCCATGATAGTCCTCATGACTGGAAGGAAATGACTTGAAGCACAACATTTGAAATCTGAAACAAGGCCTTCACCACCTTCAACATTTGATGTAGATGCTTCCAATTTTGAACAGGAAACTGAGAATACTTCTAATAAAGCCAGCAAACTCCATCTAGAAATCAAACAGCAACCAACTTGCAATTAGTTAATGACCTACTTAAATCCACTGATTCAGAAATCTTCCTGCCAAAGAATACATTCAGCTGTAAAGCTATGAGTGTTAAAATGACATCTTTAGAGTCAAATCAACATTACACACCAATTTATCTCATGATCTGCCCAAACTGTGTACTTTTGGTGCAAGTTTATAATGCCAACATGGTAATTCTTATCTAAATGATTACTGGTACAAAATGCATTAGAAATGAGCCTATGTAGCAAGCATACTATTTTACATATAAGATGAAGAGGCTACACAATTGGACTTTACGGCCATGCTCCTATCACTACAGCATTCCTTTTGTATGGCACTGAAGTGTCAGCCTAATTTAGGTACTCAATTTCTTGAATTTGAACCTAATGACTTGTCAGAGTTGAGAACACCATAAGATTACCATCAGCATTTCATACAACTATTTTAAAAAATAGTTCAAAGATATACACAAAATACAATCAATTTTATAAACATTTCAAAATGCAATTAAAATATAATGTTTGGCTGAGCTCAGTTTTCAGACACCATCTCAAAAAGACAATCTCCTTTTGATCGCAGGTACCTTTTCCTTTAGCATAGTAAAAAGATCATATCACAGAATATTTATGTTTGTTTCCCTAGTTTTTATTTGTATATTTGCTCATCATGGTGAGCAGTGACAGTTATGCTAAGATTTCCTGGGTTAGACACAGGGTAAATATGCTTTCATATAATGCGGCAAAAGATCTATAACGACAAATACAGAGAACCCCATATTACACCAACATGACATTTCCTTTTCCCACATCATCTATCCTTAAGGCTTCTCGAAAGAAGATGGCCCAATTAGTGCCAAATTATATTCAAGCTTATGCTGTGGACTTGTACCCACTGGGACATGGGATGAGACAGCTCAAGCTCATTTCACTTAGGACTTTTTACAGCTGTCAGAGAGAGGAGACTTCCATCCCATTAGATTGGTCTAGATTAGAACTTATGTCCCTTAGGCGTAAATATAGTTCTCTAACCCGCTGCATCAAACAGTTTCTAACACAAAGCTCTCCGGCACTGCAGAGTTTCCTCAAAGAAGGGTAGTAATGTTACAGCTCAAATTACTGCAGTGTTTTTGATGTAACGTTTAATTTGCATGCTCACAGACTCTACTTTCTTTAATTCACTTAATTTAGAAGGCAATACACATGACACTATATACCAAAACATTGCTTTAAATTCTTATCAACTATAAACTCAATATAAGGTATAGCCTTTCATCTGACATTTGGTTAACATGATTGCTGGAGCTTATTAGAAGGGGCTTAGACTCAGGACTAAGTATGCCACTGGACTGTGCAAAACATTCAACTGAAGAATGGCAATGTTTGCAAATTAAGTTATGAAATCAGAAAATTTGTATCAATATAAATATATATATGATATAAAGTGTAGACATCTAGGTTGTGAAATTCAACCTTTTAAATGAATATGTAGACAAAGGTAGAACTCCATAATTCCATATCTCAAATTTCCCTAAGTCTGACAATGAATTATGCATTGGACCTAAAGGTGATTATTGAAGTAAAATACAGATTTAGTTTCTAGATCTAAATTTAGTTTTTACATTTAAATTGAGATCAGGAATGTTCCAATACCTACTGTATCTTTGGCATGAACTAAGTTGAAGTTTATGGAGAAAAAGGCACCATAAATGGCTCTGGGTAGATTTTTCTGAGGTTTCTGTTGATCTCTTTCTTAAGTTATGGCAGAAAATGAGATTCATGGCAGAGACTTATGGTCACTGAGACTTGATGTTTCAGGTTTCTTTTTATATTTAAGTTATTGTTCCCTTGATTTTTAAAACTGAATTAACGCACTTGATAATTGTGTTACAAATATTTTCAACATTTTTTAAAATGTTGGTAATGCCTAAAAATTGGAAATCTATTTTCACTTGTGTATTAGAAAACAAGAGAGTTAATAAACATTTTATTAATTAATACAAAGAGCAGCAAACAAGAATGGAAACAGGATTATAATTAAATCTTCAACACAATACTTTTCAATGAAATTAATGGATATAGTTCCATACACTTATTCACTCATTAGTCAATTCACATGTCAGAGTTGATTTAATGATCTCATGGTCCCAGTGGTAATGCCACATTCTTCAAGGCTGCAGTTTGGATATATGTATAAGGCAAGTGTCAGCATTTCACATTTACGTCAGCACTTTGCAGTTCAGTTAATACATCAGTTACCACAAATTTCAGACAGATCTAAGGACCTCGATGCCCAAGATTGGCCACTATTATAGAATTAAAATCAGAGCAGTGATTCCAGTCTCCACTCATGTTCACTGTATTCTTGTGCAACACTGTAATCTACACTGATGTATTCTGTCTCCATGTTCTCCAAAAAGTTAGATTTAATGTCAATATCCTTACTCATTAAGTCTGACAGTTGTTTTGTCCCATCTTAAATCTGCAATGCCATCCTAACCAAATTCATGTTGTGTATGTATCTGTCTATGAGAATATCAGGATGAGTGACCACCAAACTGTCCTTATAGAGATAAAGTCTTATCTTAACCTTGAGAGTACCCTCAGCCATGTGGTGTGGCATTATCACAAGCAAAGACTTTGAATAGATTTAGCTACTCAAGACTGGGCATCCTTGAGGTGCTGGGGGCCATCAGCAGCAGCTAAATTATACTCCATAACAATCTGCAACCTCATGGATTGGCATATCCCTCGCTCAACCATTGTCATCAAGCCAGAGGAATCAACTCTGGTTCATAAAGAATTCAGGAGGGCAGGAACAGCACCAAGTAGACTGATAAATGAGCTATCAACCTGGTGAAGCTACAAAACCAAACTAATTGCATGCTAAATTGCAAAAACAACAAGTGCTAGGCAGAGCTAAAAATTTCACAATCACAGATCAGAACTGCAGATCAATCTATACAAGTCTTACCACAGCCAGTCGTGAATGGTAGTGGACAATTAAACAAATCACTGGAGGCGGAGGTTCCACAAATCTGCACAGACAGCACCTTCCAAGCCCACAACCACTTCCATCTAGAAGGACAAAGGCAGCAATATAATCTAACTCGGCCAAGTACCACCCCATCAGTCTACTCTTGCTCTTAAGTAAAGTCAGAGAAGGGATCACTAACAGTGCTACCAAGCAATACCTGTTCAGCAATAATCTGGCTCGGTAATGTCCAGCTAGGAACACTCAGCCTATTGTAGCCTTTGTTCAAGCATGGACAAAAGTGCTGAATTCCAGAGGTTAGGTGAGAGTGACTGTCCTTGACATTGAGGCTGCATTTGACCAAGTGTGGCATCAAGGTGTCCTCGCAGTACTGGAGTCAATGGGAATCAGGGAAAAACTGATGACAGTCATACCTGGCGCAAAGGAAGATGGTTGTGATTGCTTAAGGTCAGTCATCTCCCTCCAAGGCATCTCTGCAGAGGTTTCCCAGGGTAGCACCATTCACAACTCCTCAGCTACTAATGCAGTTCATGGACAAATGCTATGAGACTAGAACAATATTCAGGCTTGGGCTGACAAGTTATATTCATGCCACACAAATGTCAGGCAATGACAATATCCACCAAGAGAGAATCTAGCCATCACTCATTGACATTCAATGGCATCACCATCACTGAATTCCTCATTACTGACAACCTGGAGGTTACCATTGACCAGAAACTGAACTGAGCAATTATATGAATACCGTTGCTGCAACAGCAAGTCATAGGCTAGGATTCTTGCAGCAACCAACTTACCTCCTGACTCCCAAAGGTCTGCCCATTATCTACAAGACACAAGTATGATGGAATACAAAAGGTAACTGCTTAGAAGTGGAACTCTCAAGATTAGGTGCAATATATTAGTATGAGATAAGGATTGGCAGTGTGGAACAAGTGGAACACTACAATGATCAGTAACTGGGCATGATTGATTTACAATCAAAATTGATGTCTCAGATGAGAAGACTGAGTATAACAGCTACCAATTTACTTATGATACCAAATTTGGTGAGAAATTAGGTGCTGAGGAGGATGCAAACAGGCCACAGACGGTTATGGATAGTTTGGTTAGTTGGAAAGAAAATGGGACATGACATGTTCTGTGGCGAAATGCAAAGCTACCCATTTTGGCAGGAGAAAGAAAAATGTAATATTTTTTGAATGGTGAAGCACGGTCAAATGTTTGCATTAGAGAGCCCAGCTGTGCTTCTACATGAATCACAGAAAGCATACAATTACAGCATGCAAGTGGGAAAGATAATTAAATATTAGCTTTTATTGCAAAGGGATTGAGGGATAAGGGTAAAGACATTAACTTGCACTCCCACTACCAACAATGCACTGTGGTAGCTATGTGTGCCAACTACAAGATGTACCGCATAACTCACCAATGCTCCTTTGACAGCATCTTCCAAGCATAAGGTCTCTAACATTAGAAGGACACGGGCAGCAGATGCATGGGAACACCTCCCTGCAAGTTCTCCCTCAAGCCACTCATCATCCTGACTTAGAATTATATCACCATTTATTCACTGTCATTGGGTCAAAATCCTGGAACTCCCTTCTTAATAGAATTGAAGGTTTATCTGCACCATAGAGACAGCTGCAGTTCAGAATATTAGCTCAACCCCCATCTTCTCATGGACAATTATGGATGGGCAATAAATGCTGAACTAGCCAGTGAAACCTATATCCCATGAATGAAGAAAAGAACTGTGCATTGTGTATTGATCAGACCACACTTATGAGTTCAATGTGCAACCTTTCTACCCTTTCCTAAGGAAAGATATATTTTCCTCAAGGATGTTCAACAGAAGATTAAAAGGACTGCTAAGGGTTGTTTTTCAGACTGGAGGCCTGTGACCAGTGGAGTGCCACAAGGATCGGTGCTGGGCCCTCTACTTTTTGTCATTTACATAAATGTTTTGGACGCAAACATAAGAGGTACAGTTAGTAAGTTTGCAGATGACACCAAAATTGGAGGTGTAGTGGACAGCGAAGAGGGTTAGCTCAGATTACAACAGGGTCTGGACCAGATGGACCAATGGGCTGAGAAGTGGCAGATGGAGTTTAATTCAGGTAAACACGAGGTGCTGCATTTTGGGAAAGCAAATCTTAGCAGGACTTATACACTTAATGGTAAGGTCCTAGGGAGTGTTGCTGAACAAAGAGACCTTGGAGTGCAGGTTCATAGCTCCTTGAAAGTGGAGTTGCAGGTAGATAGGATAGTGAAGAAGACGTTTGGTATGCTTTCCTTTATTTGTCAGAGTATTGAGTACAGGAGTTGGGAGGTCATGTTGCGGCTGGTTAGGCCACTGTTGGAATATTGCATGCAATTCTGGTCTTCTTCCTATCGGAAAGATGTGTAAAACTTGAAAGGGTTCAGAAAAGATTTACAAGGATGTTGCCAGGGTTGGAGGATTTGAGCTACAGGGAGAGGCTGAATAGGCTGGGGCTGTTTTCCCTGGAGCGTCGGAGGCTGAGGGGTGACCGTATAGAGGTTTACAAAATTATGAGGGGCATGGATAGGATAAATAGACAAATTGGTGAGAGGGGAACGATATAAAAGAGACCTAAGGGGCAACCTTTTCATGCAGAGGGTGGTACGTGTATGGAATGAGCTGCCAGAGGATGTGGTGGAGGCTGGTACAATTGCAACATTTAAGAGGCATTTGGATGGGTATATGAATAGGAAGAGTTTGGAGGGATATGGGCCAGGTGCTGGCAGGTGGGACTAGATTGGGCTGGGATATCTGGCCCGCATGGACGGGTTGGACCAAAGGGTCTGTTTCCATGCTGTACATCTCTATGACACTATAACTGGCTCCCAGTTTGAGGGGCTTGAGGAGAAATTGAGTAGTATGGACTGTATTCCTTGGAGTTCTATAAGAATAAGAGGTAATCTAATTAGACATATAAAATCCTTAAGAGCTTGCTAAGCAAGTGTTTCCCCTGGCTGGGGTATCTAAAAAAATAAGGTCACAATGTCAAAATAAGGGGTCAGCCAATTAGAACATGGGCTGAGAAGTGGCAGATGGAGTTTAATTCAGATAAATGCGAGGTGCTGTATTTTAGGAAATCAAATCTTAGCAGGACTTATACACTTAATGGTAAGGTCCTGGGGAATGTTGCTGAACAAAGAGACCTTGGAGTGCAGATTCATAGCTCCTTGAAAGTGGAGTCACAGGTAGATAGGATAGTGATGAAGGCATTTGGTATGCTTTCCTTTATTGGTCAGAGTATTGAGTACAGGAGTTGGGAGATCATGTTGCCGCTTTACAGGACATTGGTTAGGTCACTGTTGGAATATTGCATGCAATTCTGGTCTTCTTCCTATCAGAAAGATGATGTGAAACTTGAAAGGGTTCAGAAAAGATTTACAAGGATGTTGCCAGGGTTAGAGGACTTGAGCTATAGGGAGAGGCTGAACAGGCTGGGGCTGTTTTCCCTGGAGCGTTGGAGGCTGAGGGGTGACCTTATAGAGGTTTACAAAATTATGAGGGGCATGGATAGGATAAATAGACAAAGTCTTTTCCCTGGGGTCGGGGAGTCCAGAACTAGAGGGCATAGGTTTAGGGTGAGAGGGGAAAGATATAAAAGAGACCCTGAGGTGCAACTTTTTCACGCAAAGGGTGGTACATGTATGGAATGAGCTGTCAGAGGATGTGGTGGAGGCTGGCAGAATTGTAACATTTAAGAGGCATTTGGATGGGTATATGAATAGGAAGGGTTTGGAGGGATATGGGCCGGGTGCTGGCAGGTTGGGATATCTGGTCGGCATGGACAGGTTGGACTGAAGGGTCTGTTTCCATGCTGTACATCTCTATGACTCTCTGACTCTAAGAGGGGATAGCTGTGAATCTTTGGAGTTCTCCACCCCAGAGCACTGTAGGATAATTAGTTTGGATAGAGGCCAGTATTTTTTTCTACTAATATAGAGATAAAATGGAAAGGTGGAGTTGAGGTAGATCAGACATAAAAAATGCTAGCGCATGCTTTAAGTGCTAAGTAGCCTACTCGTTTTCCAATTTCTTCTACTCTTCACTATATTCTTATGAATCCATAGCATTCTGGTTCAGAAATGAACATGCTGCTAACTGCCCTGCTATAGGAAAGATATTATTAAATTGGACAGAGTTCAGAAAATATTTACTTGGATGTTGTTGGAACTGGAGGGTTTGAGTTAGGAAGAGAATTTGGGATTTTATTCACTGGAGCGTAGGAGGTTAAGAGCGGACCTTATAGAGGTTTATAAAATCATGAGGGGCCTAGATAAGGTAGCAAAGATATTTTCCCAATGGTGGGAGAATTATGGGAATATATTTTTAAAGTGAGAAGAGAAAGATTTAAAGGGTCCTGAGGGGCAACTTTTTCACACATAGGGTGGGTCGTATGTGGAAAGAAATGCCAGATGAGTGGTAGATCCAAGTAATAATATTTAAAAGATATGACTAGGAAAAGTATAGAGGGATATGGTTAAAATCAATGACTGCAGATGCTGGAAACCAGATTCTGGAGTAGAGTGGTGCTCGAAAAGCACAGCAGTTCAGGCAGCATCCGAGGAGCAGGAAAATGCGACATTTCGGGCAAAAGCCCGAATACAGGCATTCAGGAATACAGGCAGAATGCCTGAAGGGTGGAGAGATAAATGAGAGGGGGATGGGGGTGGGGATAAAGTAGCGTAGAGTATAATAGGTGAGTGGGGGTGGGGATGAAGGTGATTGGTCAGGGAGGAGGATGGGGGAAGGTAGCGAAGAGTACAATGGGTGGATGGGGGTGGTCTGAAGGTGATAGGTCAGAGAGGAAGGTGCAGTGGAAAAGAAGATAGGCGGGTAGGACAGGTCATGGGACGGTGCTGAGCTGGAAGTTTGGAACTTGGGTGAGGTGGGGAAAGGGGAAATGAGGAAACTGGTGAAGTCCACATTGATGCCATGGGGTTGAAGTGTTCTGAGGTGGAAGATGAGGCGTTCTTCCTCCAGGCGTTGGGTGGTGAGGGAGCAGCGGTGAAGGAGGCCCAAGACCTCCACGTCCTCGGCTGAGTGGAAGGGGGAGTTGAAATGTTGGGCCACAGGGCAGTCTGGTTGATTGGTGCAGGTGTCCCAGAGCTGTTCCCTAAAGCGCTCTGCTAGGAGGCGTCCAGTCTCCCCAGTGTAGAGAAGACCACATCAGGAGAAATGGATACAATAAATTATATTGGTGGATGTGCAGGTAAAACTTTGATGGATGTGGAAAGCTCCTTTAGGGCCTTGGATGGAGGTGAGGGAGGAGGTGTGGGTGCAGGTTTTGCAATTCCTGCGGTGGCAGGGGAAGGTGCCAGGAAGGGAGGGTGGGTTGTTGGGGGGGCATGGACCTGACCAGGTAGTCACGGAGGGAACGGTTTTTGCGGAAGGTGGAAAGGGGTGGGGAGGGAAATATATCCCTGGTGGTGGGGTCTTTTTGGAAGTGGCGGAAATGTCGGCGGATGATTTGGTTTATGCGAAGGTTGGTAAGGTGGAAGGTGAGCACCAGGGGAGTTCTGCCCTTATTATGGTTGGAGGGGTGGGGTCTGAGGGTCGAGGTGCGGGATGTGGACGAGATGTGTTGGAGGGCATCTTTAATCACATGGGAAGGGAAATTGTGGTCTCTAAAGAAGGAGGCCATCTGGTGTGTTCTGTGGTGGAACTGGTCCTCCTGGGAGCAGATACGGCAGAGGCAGAAGAATTGGGAATACAGAATGGCATTTTTGCAGGAGGTATGGTGGGAAGACGTGTAATCCAGGTAGCTGTGGGAGTCGGTGGGTTTGTAAAAAATATCGGTGTCAAGTCGGTCGTCATTAATGGAGATGGAGAGGTCCAGGAAGGGGAGGGAGGAGTCAGAGATGGTGCAGCTAAATTTAAGGTCAGGGTGGAATGTTTTAGTGAAGGTTGATGAATTGCTCAACCTCCTCGTGAGAGCTTTTTCCTGGGAGGGATATGGGCCAAACGCAGGCAAGTGGGACTAGTTTATTTGGGAAAATTAGTCAGCGCAGACGAGTTGGACCAAAGGTTCTGTTTCCATGCTGTATAATTCTATGACTCTATGATTATATCTGTGCTGAAACAAAATCAGAAATTGCAGGAAAAGTCTCAGCAGGTCTGGTAGCATCTGTGGAAGGAAATCAGAGTTAGGGTCAGTCACCCTTCTTCAGAACTGATGGCAACTAGGAAAAGTTTGGTATTTTTGCAGAAGATGAATGGGAGGAGGGGAACAAATTATGTGGAGATAAGAGTCCAAAACGAGGGAAAAATACTTGGACAGACATGAGGACTAATAGTAGCTGACAGTGGATTGTGTGTGGTAGCAGCCCAGGTGATGCCAAGGCCTGGTGGGATAAGGACAGAGGAGAAGGTGCTTCAAGACCTAAACTTGTTGAACTTGATATTAAATCTAGAAGGCTGCAGAGTTCCCAAGTGGAAAATAAGGTGTTGTTCTTCCAGCTTGCACTGATCTTCTCAAGAGTACTGCAGCAAGCTTGAGACAAAGATGTTGGCCAGGGAACAGGTGGTGTGTTGAAGTAGTAGGCAACTCTAAGCTCAGAGTCTTTTTGCAGCCAGAACAAAGGAGTTCTGCAAAGCAGTCACCAGTCTGCACTTCATTTTCCTAATGTAGCGAAGACCATATTGTGAGCACCTTCAGCTGTGTTCTTACCCAGTGATACTGAATGTCAATATATTTCCAAATCAGAGTAACAAAAAGCTTGGAGGGGAACTTGCAGATGGTAATGTTTCCACATATCCAATGCATTCGTCCTTCTAAGTGGTAGTGGTCATGGGTTTGAAAGATGCTGTTTGAGGAGACTTGGCAAATGTCTGCACTTAATCTGTAGATTCACTCACTGCTGCAACAAAGCATCGGTGGGGGAGAGATTGGAAGTTTGTGGATGTGGTGCCAATCACGCAGGCTCCTTTGTCCTGGATGGTGTCAAGCTTCTTGTGTGTTGTTGGAGCTGCACACATCTAGGCAAGTGGGCAGTATTCTATCACACTCCAGACTTGTGGCTTGCAGATGGTGGACAGGCTTTGGGGAGAGGATGTGAGTTACTCACCACAGTGTCCTTGCCTTCTGACCTGCTCACATAACCACTGTGTTTATGTGGTGAATCAAGTTGAGTTTCTCTCAATGGTAATCCCAAATGTGTTAACAGTAGGGGATTCAGAGATGCTACCACCATTGATTGTCAGAAGGTGGTGGTTACATGGTCTCTTATGGAAATGGTCATTGCCTGGCATTGTGTGGTGCAAATGTTACTTACCACTTGTCAGCCCAAACCTTAATGTTGTCTAGATCTTGGTGCATTTGGACATAGACCGTTTCAGTATCTGAGGAGTCTAAATAATGCTGAACATTGTGCAATTATCAACAAACATCCCTACTTCTGATCTTGTGATGAAGAGAAAGTCAATGATGAACCAGTTGAAAACAGTTGGGGCCAGAATACTATCCTGAGGAACTCCTGCAGAGATGAGATGAGTAGTCTCCAACAACCACAGCCATCTTCCTATGCACCAGGTATGAATCTAACCAGTGAAGAGTTTGCCCCTGATTCCCATTAGTTCCAGTTTTAGATTTAGATTTTAGATTTCCACAGTGTGGAAATTGCTAGGGTTTCTTGATTCCACCTCAGCTGAATGTGGCCTTGATATCACTTCTGGAATTCATCTTTTTTTTTGATATTTGAACAAAGGCTATAGTGAGATCATGACTGAGTGGCCCTGGAGGAACACAAACTAGAAGTCACTAAGCAGGTTATTACTGAGCAAGTGTTGCTTTAAGAAACTCTTGATGACACTTCCCATCACATTCATGATGATTGAGCTGTGTTTTCATAAAACTCTGAATATATTTACCAAACACAATATTTTTTCATCAATCAGTATGAATTCTGCTCAGTCACATCCTGTAAGCACCTGCTCACAGGAAGTTGCAAGTACACACAGTTAACACAGAGCCAGAGGTATCTTGGCTGGACTTCCTGCCTCCAAGCTCTTATGCAGAGTCACAGAGTTGTACAGCACAGAAATCAGTCCAACAAATCCACGCTGACAAGATATCCTAAATAAATCTAGTCCCATTTGCCAGCATTTGATACATATCCCTCCAAACCTTCCTATTCATATACCTATCCACATTTCTTTTAAATGTTGCAATTGTACCAGCCTCCACTACTTCCTCTGGCAGCTCATTCCATACATATAACATCCTCTGCTTGAAAATGTTACCCCTTAGGTCCCTTTTAAATCTTTCCCCTCTCACCTTAAACTCTCTAGTTTTGGACTCCTCCACCCCAAGGAAAATACCTTGCCTATTTACGCTATCTATGCCCTTCATGATTTTATAAACCTCTGTAAAGGTACCCCTCAGCCACCGATAGTCCAGGGAAAATAGCCACAGCCTATTCATTCTCCCCCTTATAGCTCAAACCCTCAACCCTGGCAACATCTTTGTAAATCTTTTTTGAACCATTTCAATTCCAGCTGCAGCTCCTGTTTGACTGCATGACAGCTCTGGGACTGCGGATGGACTCACTGTGGAGCATCCGCAATGCTGAGGAGGTCGTGGATAGCATGTTTAGTGAACTGGTCACTCCGCAGGTTAGAATTGCTGAGGGAGACAGTGAATGGGTGAGCAAAAGGCAGAAAAAGATTAGGAAGGCAGTGCAGGTGTCCCCTGCGGTTATCTCCCTCAAAACAGGTTTACCGTTTTGGATACTGCTGGGGGAGATGGCTCACCAGGGGAGGGCAGCAGTTGCCAGGATCGTGGCACCGTGGCGGGCACAGCTGTTCAGAAGAGTGGGAAAAAGACTCATAGGGCCATAGTCAGAGGGGATTCTATTGTGAGGGGAGTAGATAGGTGGTTCTGTGGCTGAAAACGGAACTCCCGGATGGTATGTTTCCTCCCAGGTGCTCGGGTCAGGGATGTCACCGATCGGCTGCAGAGCATTCTGAAGGGGGATGGTGAACAGCATACAGGCACCAATGATATCGGTAATAGATGGGATGAGGTCATGCAAGCATAATTTAGGGAGTTAGGAATAGAGTTAAAAAACAGGTGAGTCAGATAGGAATGATGGAATATTCAGGATGAATGCACAACTTGAGAGATGGTGCAGGAGGGAGGGGTCATTTCTATTACTGAGACTTGGTTGAGGGAAGGGCATGATTGGCAACTAAACATCCCAGGATATCGATGCTTCAGGTGGGATAGTGAGGGAGGAAAAAGGGGCGGAGGAGTTGTATTACTGGTCAGAGAGGATATCACAGCTGTGCTGAAGGAGGACACCATGGACGACTCGAGCAGTGAGGCAATATGGGCAGAGCTCAGAAATAGGAAGGTGCAGTAACAATGTGAGGACTGTACAATAGGCCTCCCAATAGCGAGCGTGAGAAAGAGGTACAAACATGTAAACAGGGAACTACAGACCAGGGAACTATAGACTGGTGAGCCTGACCTCAGTGGTGGGCAAGTTGTTGGAGGGAATCCTGGGGGACAGAATGTACATGTATTTGGAAAGGCAAGGACTGATTCGGGATAGTCAATATGTCTTTGTGGGTGGGAAATCATGTCTCACAAACTTGATTGAGTTTTTTGAAGAAGTAACAAAGAGGATTGATGAGGGCAGAGTAGTAGATGTGATCTATATGGACTTCAATAAGGCATTCGACAAGGTTCCCCATGAGAGACTGATTAGCAAGGTTAGATCTCATGGAATAAAGGGAGAACTAGCCATTTGGATACAGACCTGGCTCAAAGGTAGAAGACAGAGGGTGGTGGTAGAGGGTTGTTTTTCAGACTGGAGGCCTGTGACCAGTGGAGTGCCACAAGGATCAGTGCTGGGCCCTCTACTTTTTGTCATTTACATAAATGATTTGAATACGAGCATAAGAGGTACGGTTAGTAAGTTTGCAGATGGCACCAAAATTGGAGGTATAGTGGACAGCGAAGAGGGTTACCTCAGATTACAACAGGATCTGAACCAGATGCGCTAATGGGCTGAGATGTGGCAGATGGAGTTTAATTCAGATAAATGCGAGGTGCTGCATTTTGGGAAAGCAAATCTTAGCCGGACTTATACACTTCATGGTAAGGTTCCTAGGGAGTGTTGCTGAACAAAGAGACCTTGGAGTGCAGGTTCATAGCTCCTTGATAGTGGAGTCGCAGGTAGATAGGATAGTGAAGAAGACGTTTGGTATGCTCTAGTGATGGAGAGGGATAAGTGTGCACTGCAGGGCAACAGTTATAGCTGGGGGCAGGGAAATTATGATGCGGTGAGGCATGACTTAGGATGCGTGCATTGGAAAAATAGGCTTCAAGGGAAGAACACAAATGATATGTGGAGATTGTTCAAGGAACAGCTAATGGGTGTCCTTGATAAGTATGTAAGAGTCAGGCAGGGAGTAAAGGGTCTTGTGAGGGAGCTGTGGTTTAATAAGGAATTGGAATCCCTTGTAAAAGGGAAGAGGGCGGCCTATGTAAAGATGAAGCGTGAAGGTTCAGTTGGGGCGATTGAGAGTTATAATGAAGGATCTAAAGAGAGAGCTAAGAGCAGCGAGAAGGGGATATGAAAAGTCCTTAGTTGGTAGGATTAGGGAAAACCCAAAGGCTTTCTATATGTATGTCAGGAATAAAAGGATGACTAGGGTAGGTACCGGTCCAGTCAAGGATAGTAGTGGGAAGTTGTGCGTGGAGGCGGAGGAGATTGGTGAGACACTAAATCAATACTTTTCGTCAGTATTCACTCAGGAACAGGACACTGTTGCTGATGTGAATATTGAGTCACAAGTGATTAGAATGGATGGCCTTGAGGTATGTAGGGAAGAGGTCTGGGAAATACTGGAAAGGATGAAAATAGATAAGTCCCCTGGGCCTGATGGCATTTATCCTAGGATCCTCTGGGAAGCTAGGGAGGAGATAGCGGAGCCATTGGCCTTGATGTTTATGTCGTCATTGTCCACGGGAATAGTGCCAGAAGACTGGAGGATAGCGAATGTGGTCCCCTTGTTCATGAAGAGGAGCAGGGATAGCCCGAGTAACTATAGGCCAGTGAGTCTCACTTCTGTTGTGGGCAAAGTCTTAGAGAGAATTGTAAGGGATAGGATTTATGAACATCTGGATAGGAATAATGTGATCAAGGATAGTCAGCATGGTTTTGTGAAGGGCAGGTCGTGCCTCACAAACCTTATTGAGTTCTTTGAGAAGGTGACCAAGGAAGTGGACGAGGGTAAAGCAGTAGATGTGGTGTATATGGATTTTAGCAAGGTGTTCGATAAGGTACTCCATGGCAGGCTAATGCAAAAACTACGGAGGTATGGCATTGAGGGTGCATTAGAGGTTTGGATTAGGAATTGGCTGGCTGGAAGGAGACAGAGGGTAGTAGTTGATGGTAAAGGTTCATCTTGGAGTGCAGTTACTAGCGGTGTTCCACAAGGATCTGTTTTGGGACCATTGCTGTTTGTCATTTTTATAAATGACCTGGAGGAGGGGCTTGAAGGCTGGGTGAGCAAGTTTACGGATGATACGAAAGTCGGGGAGTGGTGCACAGCGAAGAAGGATGTGGCAGGTTACAGTGGGATATAGATAAGTTGCAGAGCTGGGCAGTAAGGTGGCAAATGGAATTCAAAGTAGCTAAGTGTGAAGTCCTTCACTTTGGTAGGAGTAACAAGAAGATGGATTACTGGGCTAATGGTAGACTACTTGGTAGTGTGGATGAGCAGAGGGATCTTGGTGTCCATGTACACAGATCTTTGAAAGTTGCCACCCAGGTAAATAGTGCTGTGAATAAGGCATATGGTGCACTGGGCTTTATTGGTAGAGGAATTGAGCTCCGGAGTTCTGAGGTAATGTTGCAGTTGTATAAGACTCTGGTGCGGCCTCATCTGGAGTATTGTGTGCAGTTTTGGTCGCCATACTATAGGAAGGATGTGGAGGCATTGGAACGAGTGCAGAGGACGTTTACCAGGATGTTGCCTGGCATGGTAGGAAGATCGTATGAGGAAAGGCTGAGGCACTTGGGGCTTTTCTCATTGGAGAAAAGAAGGCTTAGGGGAGATTTGCTAGAGGTGTACAAGATGATTAGGGGTTTAGATAGGGTTGGCCGTGAGAACCTTTTTCCGCATATGGAGTCAGCTGTTACTAGGGGACACAGCTTTAAATTAAGGGGTGGTAGGTATAGGACAGATGTTAGGGGTAGATTTTTTACTCAGCGGGTTGTAAGTTCATGGAATGCCCTGCCAGTATCAGTGGTGGACTCTCCCTCTTGATGGTCATTTAAGCGGGCATTGGACAAGCATATGGAGGTTACTGGGCTAGTGTAGGTTAGGTAGGCTTCGGTCGGCACAACATCGAGGGCCGAAGGGCCTGTACTGCGCTGTACTTTTCTATGTTCTATGTTCTAAGTTTCACAACATCCTTCTTATAGCAGGGAGACCAAAATTGCACATCACAAGCAGAAAGAATTTTACTTTTATTCTAAACAATGGTGTCACGACATGGAGTAAAGATTTGCTCCATGATCTGCTAAGATTTGCTTTCCCAAAATGCAGCACCTCACATTTATCTAAATTAAACTCCATCCGCCACTTCTCAGTTCATTAACTAACACCTATTTACAACTATTTCCTCTAACTCATCTTTTACCTCTATTATTTCAAAACCAGGCAGCTTTCAGTTCTTTTCTGTATTCCTGTTTTCTTTTCTTCTTGGGGAATCTGTTTCACAGTTTACTGATTGATAAGTGAGCTATTTTTTGGGCAATCTCTACATGCTAGTTTGGTGGTTCTCCTCCCAACTGTTCAATCTTCCCCGGTCTTATACACCCAAAGCATCAGATTCAAACTTGATTGGAATTTGGTATTTTCGTGGTGTCATTTAAAATGATTGGCTGAATTTGAGTTTGTTTTTGCCTCATAGCAACTCAGCCAGTGCTATCTGTTCTGAACCAAATGTTACATGGTAAATTCTCCAGCACTCTGTGGGCTTGTCAAATCCTTCGCTCTTTTAAAACTACAGTGCACGTCTACACTTTTATAGCAATACTGCAACAGGAAACTGTTCTCATTCAATGAGGTACATTAAATAGAGCACATAGCGGCCTGCCAGTCATCTGGTCCATAACACACAGAACAAGAAAAGATGAGTCCAAATAGCTCAGTCCCTCTGAAACCACGTGCCTATTGAGTTTTCGCTGCCTTTCTGCTTGTTATATCTAGCCATATTATCTGGTCTTTGTGATCATGGATTGCTTTGCAATGACTGTTGTGTGAGTATCTGAATTGTTGAACCTCTCCTTGGCATCAGTCTGCATGCTCTTGAAAAGTATTGTATTATTGTTTGAGGAGATAACACTTGTTGCCAACTAACCATCTCTGGATGTGCCAAGAGGGATTAAAATATACAGAGAGTGTTCCAGATGTAGGCATCAGGATAGCTCCCTGCTTAATGTGCATAGTCCTGCAACATCTGCTGGTGTGGTCACAGATAATCTGCACATTCCTAGAATGGAATTTTTTTCTATTCATGAAGATTACTTGTTGCTGATATAGCAACCTTGATAACTGTGTGGTTATAATCAAGTGTACTCTGCATTTAACAGAAATCCTGTATGGTAACAAAGCCCTCTTCTCTGTCTTCCTCACTCCCTGTATCCAAAGGGGGAAGTAATAGATAGGTGAGCTTCAGCAAATAGAGATCAGTGACCTAATTAACACATTTATGAGTGGATGTTTGTGAGATTCTGTAGGAGTCTCTCCCAGTGGCTTCTTGAAATTATCCAGTCAAAGAAATTGAGGGCCAATATCATCTCCAAGCCAACCATAATTGAGCATTGAGAAAGCGAGGAGGCTACAGAAAGATTTGGACAGGTTAGGGAGTAGGCAAAGAAGTGGCAAATGGATTACAATGTGGGAAAGTATAGAAAGAATGGTAGGAAGAATGGACTATTTTCTGAATGGGGAGAAATTTCAGGAGTTTGAAGTGCAAAGAGACTTGGGAGTTCTATTCCAGAATTCTCTCTAGGTAAACTTGCAGGTTGACTCAATAGTTAAGAAGACAAATGTACTGATGACATTTATTTTGAGGACTGAAAAATAACAGCATGGATGCATTTCTGAGGCTCTATAATGCTCTACTCAGACCACATTTGGAGTATTGTGTGCAGTTTTGGGCCCCATATCTCAGGAAGGATGTACTGGCCCTGGAACGTGTTCAGAGAAGAATGGTCCCAGGAATGAAAAGCTTAACAAATAAGGAATGTTTGAGGACTCTAGGCTTATACTCGACAGAAGTTAGAAGGATAAGAGGGGATCTAATCGAAACATACAGAATACTGAATGACCCGGACAGAGTAGGTGTTGGGAAGATGTTTCCATTGGTTGGAGAGACTAAGATCCGAGGGCTTAGCCTTCGAGTAAAGGGAAGATCTCTTAGAACAGAGATAAGGAGAAACTTCTTCAACCAAAGTGTGGTGAATCTCTGGAATTCATTGCCACAGAAGGCTGTGGAGGCCAGATAATGGAGTATATTTAAGACTGAGATGATAGGTTCTTGAATATCAAGGATCAAGGGTTACAGGGAGAAAGCAGGTGAATGGGTTTGAGAAACTTATCAACTATGATTGATTGGCAGAGCATACGTAATGGCTGAATGGACTAATTTCTGCTCCTATGTCTTATGGTCTTAAGATGGGATTCTCTCCTAATTCTTGAGGTCGCAGGTGCTTGTCAAGTAGCTGTCAGATATAGCAGACAACTTCCAGGGTATTGTTAACATTGAAAGTGTGTCATATGCATACAGTTACATTAAGTTCTCAGTTTTGGAACAATAATCTATTTGGCCCCTCTTGTACATGTTGTGCTTCTTCAAGTCAATAGCTGTATTTATCCTGATATGCAAGATGACCAGAAGAATGAGAGGGATGATTTGTACTCTGCTGATGTTTCTTTCAAGATACAGTAATCCCATACAGAAAGTCACGTTTCTCTTTAACGTTTGCACTGCCAACCTGCTCCATCATACCTGGGACAGTCCATTACCTCATAATGACCCACATCTTTTCTCCTCATTCTATTGCATCCTCACTGGTTCACCGTCCTCATTGCTCCACGACTCTTCACTCACTCCTCCTTACTGATTTGGCAACCATTGTCATTATTGTGATTGCCAATATTTCTTGCCATCGATTTCCCACTGATGCATTGAGCCACCTCTTCCTGAATTGGAGCCATCTATAACCTCGTGTTTCTTGACCTCCTTAAGTTCCAAATCCCCAACTACAACATCCAATTGTCTCTCATCTCTCTGACTACTCCCACCACTTCACCTTCAACCTAAGTCTGAGAAATGAATTGTCCAAGACAGGAACTTCACCAGCTTGGACTGACCGCAGGTCAAAAATAGAGCCAAAAAAACTACAGATGCTGGAATCCAAAGTAGACATGCAGGCGACTGGAAGAACACAGCAAGCCAGGCTGCATCAGGAGGTGTAGAAATCGAGGTTTTGGGTGTAACCCTGCTTTAGGACTGGGGGTGGGTGTGGGGGGTAGCTGCAGGTAAAGGGGGAGGCAGGGGCAGGATTGTGAACTCGGATGGGTGAAGACAGGTGGAGGGTACGACCTGGTTGGTCAATAGGAAGAATCGGTTCAGTTGTGGCAGGGAGCAGCGGCAGTGAGGGGGAGGGGCTGGGAAGACATTCGGGGGATGGGAAGGGAGGTTATTTGAAATTGGAGAATTCAATGTTGAGTCCTCCGGGCTGTAGGATGCCCAGATGGATGGAAGATAAGGTCTTGTTCCTCCAATAGGCGCAGTGGTTTGTTTTGGCAAAGGAGGAGGCCAAAGATGGTCATGTTGGAAAGGGAGTGGTTGGGGGAGTTGAAATGGGCACTGATTGAGAGATCCAGTCGGCCCCTGCGGACCCGGCTGTGATGCTTGGTGAGCCGTTCCCTAAGTTTATACGTTCGTACTCCCTGATGTAGAGAAGACAACATCGGGAGCACCTGATGCAATAAGCTAGGTTGGAAGAGTCAGGTGAACCTCTGTCTCATCTGGAAGGACTGTTTAGGACCTTAGATGGAGGTGAGTCAACAATACTCAGAGACACTGAAGTCCAGTCCCTGGACCGTCTAGAGTAAACTAGCAGATTAATTATGACACAGGCAGGTGCAAACCTTTGTCTGACGCATCATTCTGTGAATTCATAGTTCATCCATAAGCAGCCTTGTTTGCTGTATGTACAAAAGCATGCCCTCAAGCCATAGGTTTCCCTTATTTATTGTGTTTGCTAAAGCTTGTCCTTCTATCCCTGTAGGCTGTAGCAGTTGGCTTGAAGATGGTCCAGGAAAGTAGGCTGTCTTGCTTTGCTTGGACATATTGACTGTATTTGGAGAAGTGACAGTGCGAATGACTGTAAGCATCACCGAAAGCCATATTGCGATAAGGACCACACAGCAAATATTAATTGAGGTAGATGAAAAAGTGCAAATTGCCTGCTTCTTGTTGTCAGGTTTCTTGATTGAGTAGAGACTAATCAAAAGACAAAGTTAATTCAAGTAGTTGTGATAATACATGCTGATCAGCCTCTCGCTACCATTATTTAAGAATTGATATAAGCCTGTCGAGAACTTGTAAAGGAATGTGAATTTCACAGTGACTGATATGAAGACTTGGCTGACAAGATTTATTTCTAAAACTTTTACTATAACAACCAATCTAAAATAAAAATATTATGTAGTAGGCAAAATTTATTAAGCTATAGAAAAAGAACCATTAACCTTTGTATAATCAAAGCAGGCCATGTACAGAGGTTGGTGCAGCTCCTGCACTTTTCTTGGTTTTGTTACACACTTAAATTATGTTTATTGTGTCTCCTAATGGATTGAAGCTGCATTGAGACTTAGGGAGTCATCATTGTACATCCTGCTAATTCCAGGTATCAATCTTGTAAACCTCTGCTGAACCACATGCAAGTTAATTCATTCCTTAAATAAGGAAACCGAAGCTGCACACAATACTTGAAATGTGGTCTCACCAAAGCACTGCATGACTGAAGCATAGCATCTATATTTTTATGTTCAATTTCTTTTGTAATAAGGGATAGCATCCCATGAGTCTTCTTGATTGCTCTGATGTAGCTGTACAATAAATACCTTTGTACCTTGGAATTATGTGGTATCCCTCTGTTTAAGTAATACTCAGTTATTTTAGACTTGCTGCCAAAGTGTATGACTTCACATACTCTCACATTATACTCCATCTGTCAGATTTTTGTCAAATCACACAACATATCTATACCACTTTATGTCTTAACAACACACTTTCCTACCAACTTGGTGTCTTCTACAAATTTAGCTACAAATGAACAAACAAATGAACAGGTTCGGGAAAAAGCCATTTTGCTCCTTCTACTTGCTCTGTCAGTCAACGAGGCCATGGTCAATCTGATTCTAACCCCAAATCCACATTCTTGCTTATCCCTGATTACCTTTCAACCTCTTGATTACCTCTGCATTAAAAATATTCAAGGGCTTTGCTTCTACCATTTTTTTCAGGAAAAAAGTTCTAAAGTCTAACATACCTAAAATCCCTGCATTTCCCCCTCATCTAAGTAATTAATATAAATTATAAAGAGTTGAGACCCAAACACAGACCCATGTGGGACTCCACGAATCGCACACTGCCAATCAGAGAAAGTGCAATGTATAAATGTGGTTTGGAATTTTCGCTTGATTGATGAGGTTAATGGGGGAAGTACTTTTTAGTTTTTGCCTACTATGTAATATTTTTATTTAGATTGGTTGTTATAGTAAGGGTTTTAAAACATAAAATTGTGTCAGCCAAGTCTTCATATCAGTCGCCGTGAAACTCATATTATTTTAAAAGCTATTGTTCCCTACAGGATTATATCAATTCTTAAATAATGGTGTAATGATTGTGACCTCCCAATCCTTGATAACTGCTTAGGAACCTAAGGAATTCTAGAAGGTCAAAAGCAGTGCATTTATTGCCTCTGTAACAAGCCCTTTTAAAAACAAAGGCTGCAGGTCACCAGGTCTACATATTTGTTACTATTTAATTGATTAATTTCATGAGTGATACTTAATTATTTGTACTGATATCTTTAAGTTCGTCATGATTTGTTATTATTTCCAGAATGTTTATTGTGTTTTCTAAGATGAAGACTGATATAAAATATTTGATCGATATATTTTTTATTTCTTTATTCTGCATTATAATTTCAGATATCTCGACCATGGATCGGGCCACTTTTACTTTCACAAACCCCTTCCTAGTTACAAAGCCAGAGAAATTATTGCAATTTTTTTGTTTCTTTCTCATCTACTCTCATACTCTGATTTGTCTTTACTTAACAATTTCTTGATCTTCCTTTGCTGAATTCTAAAATACTCCAAATGATTAGGCTTGCTATACATTTTGATAACATTTCTTTGACCTAATGATCTCATTATCTGTTCTTGTTAGCTATGGATGGACTACACTCTCTGTGGGGCTTTGTACCTCAAGAAGTATTTGTTGCAACTCATATATTAGTTCCTTATGTGCTGAACATTGCTTGTCTACTATTGTATTTTTTAATGTTGTTTATAAGGGCAGCTAACTCTGCCCTTCTAAAACAAAGACCAAAGAACAATACAACACAGAAAAAGGCTCTTCAGCTCACTAAAACTGTGCTGACACATGATATCTTGCTAAACTAAAAACTTTTTTGCCTCTACACAGTCCATATCCCTCTACTTCTGATGTATTCATACATCTGACAAGGTGCCTCTAAAATATGGCTATTGTATTAGCCTCCACCACCATCTCTGGCAGCACATTCCAGCACTTACCACCCTCTGTGTAAACAACTTGCCTCTCACATCTCCTTTAAACTTACCCCTTTTTACCTTAAACCTATAACTCCTAGTAACTGACTTTTCTATCCTGGCAAAAATACTCCAATTATCCCCACTTTCCAAGCCTTTCGTAATTTTGTAAATATCTATCAGGTCGTCTCTCATCCTTCAACGTTCAGGTGAAACAAAACAAGTTTGTCTAATCTCTCCTTATAGCTAATACCCTCCGAACCAGGCAATATCCTGGTAAACCTTTCCAACGCCTCCACATCCTTCTGGTATTATGGCGAACAGAACTCTATACAATATCCTAAGTGGCCTAACTAAGACTCTATAACATGACTTGCCACTTTTTATACTCTATATCCCGACCGATGAAGACAAGCATGTTATATACCTTCTGGACAATCTTATCCACTTGTGTTGTCAGGGAACTATGGAACTATACACCTAGATCCCTGTGTATATTGATAATACAATGTGTTCTTCCACTTATTGTATACTTCCCTCTTGCATTACATCTTCCAAAATGCATCACCTTGAATTTGTTCAGATTGTCCTCCATTTGCCATTTCTCTGCTCAAGTCTCCAACCTATGTCCTGCTGTAGTCTCTGGCAATCCTCCGGCAATCCTCCTCAATCTGCACTAACTATACTAATCAGGTTATCTACATTCTCCTCTAAATAATTCATACGTATCTTACAAACAAAAGTGTTCCAAGTCCTGATCCATGTGGAACATCACTGGTTTCAAATAGCCAGTCAGAATTCTGTCACCACCATATTGACATCTACTGCCCTACCTTCATCAATCATCTTTCACATTTTCTCAAAATTCTCTATCTTCTATTGCTAATAAATCAATATTTTGCATATGTGAGTCAATCCTCTTCGTACAAATCTTTTCTAATAATTTCCATACCACTGATGTAAAAGATTATTGGGCTGTAATTTCCCAGATTATTCCTGTTGCCCTTCTTAAACAAAGGAACAATATTGACTATTCTTCAGTCCTCTGGGACCTCTCCTGTGACTAAAGGGGACACAGAGATTTCATACAAAACCCCAGCAATTTTCTCACCTGCATTTGGGGGAGTGGGGGGGGGGGGGGTGGTGGGAGAGAGAGAATCTTGTCTACCTTGATGCTTTTCAAAATACCCAAAACCTCCTCCTTTTTTCAGATTGACATGCCCTAGAATATCAACATATAGTTATAAGATTTACTTTGTTTAGATTTAAGACCTTAGTTTTGGATGTAATTAAACCACTTTCAAATCTGACATAAAAACATGTCTTCTTTCAGCAACTCTCAAATGCTGTACTACCAAGTTATCATTTATATAAAATTCTTTCATATTATGGTGACTGTTTACAAGTTATGAGGGAGGAATCTGATGTCTTCCCACCACCTTGCCATTTTGACACTGGTGATGGTAGTTCAATCCAAATCAGTGATCAATTAAAGACCATCTTTTGCCTTTGCAAACATGTTGCTTAAATTGAATAGGCATGCTACCTACATAAAGTTGTGTGAAATGTGATGTCCTTCCAGCAGGTTTGGAGTGGGGACTTCTTCAAGGCTCATAGAGGGGTCTATTGGTCTCTCTCTCTCTCTCTCTCTCTCACACACGCACACACACACACACACACACACCTATATATTAACAGCACATTGTTCTGTCATTTTCTTGTTTGTGCCAAAACTCTTTTCTCATATGCATATGCATGTGCATATGTACTTAAGCACATGTGTACTATTCACATTTATTTTGTTATATCTTCAAAATAACTCTAGACAGTTTCTCAATCATGACTTAGGATTCACTCTTAATTTGTCACTGGAAATGTCTATAGCAACTCACTCAGGCTCCATTGACAGTGCCTTTCAAATTCAGATTTCTACCACCCTAGAAGAACAAGAGCAGCAGACACATGTGAATAACACTATCCACAAGTTCCATTCCAAGTCGCTCCACATTCTGTTTAAACTTTATTGTTTTCTGTCCTGTAATCTATAGCTATCTTTACATGTACAGAAGATACTATACTCCATGCAAAAGTTTAATCTTAAATATTTAGAATTCTTATTTGATTTACAAAATAAAAGTTAAATTACTTTAGGAACCTGACAACCAACAACAGTTTCACTGCTCATAGATGTTGGTCATTTAAGACGATGGCATTGTGCCCAAGTGACTTAACACTATAGCAGCAATTGTGAAACCTTTTGCATGCAACGGGCTTCCAGTCAGTAATGATCAAGAACTTAGCCTCAGGATATAATAAAATGTGATACACTTGGTAAATGGTTTTTTTTCCCCTCCAAAATACTGTTCTTGTGTATAATTTATTTGTACAGCTTCTCAGCAATCAGAAAGCATGCTACAAAAAATGTACAATTGATTACACTGCTAAATTTTCTTCTATGGATATTTTTATGGATCTTTGTTCATCTCACAAACAAACAAGGCATGAATACATCAAGCCAAAACCATAAACAATAAAGAACTTGATCATATAAGTTTGCCACGGACAGCAGTTTGTAGCTGAAGCTGCCATTTGTCATAAGATAAATAACAAATTGTTTGTTATTCGTCATCAAAAGAGTAAAAGAAGTATTTGGTTATCAACGACTAGAAAACACATTAAAAAAATTTGAGAGCCTTTTAATGACACATCAGAATAATAAAAATGTTTTGCTTTACCAACAGCAGTAAATGAAAGTTGCCATAATATTTATAATTTGAAATATGTTCAATGGTATACAAATATACCATGCACCCATGTTACAGAGGGTGTTGGGCCTAAAGAGTTCAGCTAACAAGCTAGACAGCATGGATAAAGAAAATGCTTAAAGTCTAGAATATAAAATGTAAGTATTCAAAGAGAAGAATTTGCTAAATAAGAAGGAATAAACTGTTAGCCTAATTTTTTTGGATCTTTTCAAACCTTCTTTATATGCATTTTTATCTTGAGTATCTTAACTTGTTTTCTTAGATGAGTTCCAGCTTATGGAATTATATGGAAAATACAATACAGAAACAGGTCATTAGATCCAACCAGCTTTTGTGAACATTTATATTTCATTCAACACTTCCTCATCCTTCCTCACATGATGCAATCAGCACAGCTTATTCTCATCTCTCTGACATGCTTATCTAGCTCTACCTTAAATGCAACTAAACCACTTGCCTCAACTTCTGGTGGTAATTTTCACATTCTCGCTAACTTTCACGATATGACATCTTGTTGACTATCTTGTATTGATGATCTACTCTGTCAAGGTGTAAATGTCAATGGCTCAGCAGACTTAAGCTGGCACAGCAAGTCTTTAGATTTCAGTTCTTCTCCATCAGTGGAGGACACACTTTGGGTGGAATCATACTGCCATAGTACCTTTTGCTAAGGCAGAACCATTATGAGTTTTGGAATCTGAACCTCAATGTGCATGCCTTGTGGCTGTACTATATCAGTGCAAAGTTCTTGAAAGCAACTTAGAGATGGATAATTGGAGAGGTTGAGGGGTGGGACACGATAGTAATGTTGCAGCTAGTGAAGCATCCATTATATGAAAGTCAGGTTCCTCCATTACAGAAATGCTCATACACAATGGGGTTTTTCATGCATCAGCAACTGCAAGGAATGGGCTGCCTCCAGGTCTCATTTATACCTGGGGGTCTCACTGTGGGATCTGAGGGACTGAAGTAAAGTTAACCTTTCCAATGATGGAAAGGGACAACCTGTCAAATAAGCAGGAATGTACTGAAGTAGCCAAGCAAAAGAGCAGCCAACCTCAAGACAATGCACCAGAGGTATCAGGACCTCTAGATGATATGGCAAATGAGGTTCATAACAATTGCCAAGTGCAAAATTCTGACTTGTCCAGAATTCTCCTGTACATCATGTTTCAGGTCAGCATACATTGGAGCTCCACTCCCCATCCTAATGATTAACATTAATTAACAGGAATGCTTAGCCCAATGTTCTCAATTGCCCAGACCTCAGAATGACCCTCCACAAATCAGCACACATGCAATTACAAATACCCACTAGATGCCACAACAATTTGCTGTTTCAGCTTAAGCCAGCTGAGCCAATGGCAGTCACACATATTTAAAGCACTAACAGTCCACTTGTAAATCCTGTAAGTAAGGGTTTTACCTCCTTCCAGCTGGACCCTGGTGACCATCCCCTCTACCCTGTGAAGAGTTGGGTTGCAGAGGAGAAGGCAGCTGAGGTTATACTGGTGTTACTTCTGCTGCTACTGGACCAACTGGCATTGGTTATAGTCTATGTTCCTCAACCTCAGGAGATGTGGAATGATAGAGCTACATCAGCTGCTTCCATGCAATGGTGAACATTAGCAGCAGAGAAATGAAGCTGAACAACCACTTCCGATGCCCATGGCTGGAGTTCTTCAGTGTGACTGATCAAAATCTTCAAAGCTTGTCAGTTTCACTGAAGGCACTGTTACCACATGGAAGTTACCACTTCAACCCTGGAATGGTGTTGTCGGGTCAGGAAGTATGCTAATTAGAAAGGAAATTTAGAATTCAGTTTTAACAATCTCAGTAGCTCCCAAACTATGTTTCTGACAGATCCAATGGGCTGGCTGCTTTCCTTCAATTGCTCTGGCAAAATCATGCCAGAATTCTGAATGAAGTTCACTCTCTGGGACCTTCTCATCTTGCTTGTCCCTGAATCCGCCTATAAAGATCTGGAAAAACATTATGGCACTTATTAGGGCACTTCTCAACTATTTCTTAAGAAGAGAAAAGCAACACAACCTGTTCATCCATTCCTAATTAATGGGATTATAGGTGCTGGAGTAGGCCTTTCATTCCACTGAGTCTATTCCATCAATCAATTAGATCATGTAGATCATCTACCTCAATGCTACCTTAGTATGCCACAAACTCACAGCTTTGGTTACATCCCTGTAAGTCTTTTGTGCACCTTCTTCATTGTGCTTTATACTATATAGCAACAGCAAATATGTAAAGTATTTTAAGTACTGTCAAATCACAGTTTGATATTAATGTAACAGAACTTCTTTGATTTTTAATTCTAGAATTCACTTACCTTTCTTCCTGGATAAAATGTTCATTATTGTGTCCAAATTGAACAGAATATCAAAGTCTGACAAGTTGTAAGCTATTGTTATAATTTTTATGACCCCCATATTAAGCTTAAATTAATTTTAACAAAGGGGAAAAAATTACTGGGGGACTGAAGGAAAGTCAGTGGCCAGCCCCACAGCCTTAATATGCTCAAAACTAGAACAAAATGGAACCTTTGTCTCTCAATGAGAGCAAGTCCCGCTCTTTGGAATTGCCAGCATCTGAGTGTGACTGGCTGGCAGCCCTGAAGTCCTACGAGCACCAGAGATTAATTATGGGCGATGCAATTAGTTCCAAGATGGTGACTCAGGTAAGTATGCAAGAATAGAGGGGGGAGTGAGGAGGGTGGAGAGGTGGGTTTTAAAATTGGTACGGGGAAGAAGGAAGAGGTGTCTACTTTATTTTGCCAAAGGTGCACGGAGATCTCTCTATTGATAATACTTACCTCCTTCCTCCACTTTGAGAAAAATTGTAAACAAAAAGGGCTGCATACTCCCACTTACCTGATCATATAAGGTGTATTATGGTGTTGACTTCATAATATTGGGGTCAACAAGCTTAATTGCCCTAAATTATTTATTTTGTTTGGAAGTCACACCCTCTGCATAATGGGGCTGAGGTTGGTGATGGGTGGCGGGAAGATGGTGGGCTTGCACCTGCCCTATTTTATGTGACCCACCCCACGAAAAACACAACTAGCAACATTTAATATTGAGATCATAAACAATAAACAGGTTACTTTTATAATAACACATAATATTTGTTAATATTTAGTGCAGAAATTGTGAAGAGGAAAATAATCAATTGTTGCAAATTTAAATAATGTGCTACATATTAAAAATACATACTTCACTTATCTCCTTGTGAACCATCAGAATTACCTAAAATTTATCTCACTTTCAATACAGATCTCAGTTTGTTCAATCCTAATACATTTTGAGCACCGTTGTATGTTTGTCCCTCTTTATAGCTCTTAGCAGCCTCCAATACTCATTAGAAATTCAAAAAGCTAATGTATGCATTCACCATGGCACTAGTAAGGCAGAATCTTCCTCATCCTTCACTGTACCCTTAATCTCCGGGGATCCAGCTCATTCATTCTTAGTTTATATTAAACCAGCCTGCATATTTATTACAGCGAGGAGTGGCACAGTGGAAGATAATCAAGAGAAAAATGATGATAAAGAGCAAGTGGTAGAAAAGGACGGTATAACTTCTAGGCTATGATAATCATCACAAAGCCAGTGAAGTCAGAGATAAGGACAAGCATCAAACAATTTGGGATTTTCTGATTCAAGAACTTGTCTTTTTTTGGTTTGTCTCAGTTCCCTGAATCTCACCTTCTGGATCCCTTCCCTTCTCATTCATACTTTTTGTTTATTCATTCAAGAGATGTAGGCATCACTGACCTGGCCAGGGTTTATTGGCCTTCTCTAATTATCCTTGAGAAAAGCAAGCAGTCTTCTTCAAGTACTGTGATCTATGTGGTGTTGGTACACCCACAATCAGGAATTTGACTTAGTGATTGTGAAAGAAGGGTGAGGTAGTTCCAAGTCATGATGGTGTGTAGTTTGAAGGGAATTACAGATGGTAGTGTTTCTATGTATCTGGTGCTATTGTCCCTCTACATCATAGAGGTAACAGATTTGGCAGGCACTATTGAAGGAGTCTTGTAGATGGTATACACTGCTGCCATAATGCATCATTTGTGACGAATTGACTGTTCAAAGTGCTGCCAATCAGTGGCACCAAAGAACAAAGAAAATTACAGCACAGGAACAGACCCTTTGGCCCTCCAAGCCTGCACCAATCCAGATCCTGTATTTAAACCTGTTGCCTATTTTCTAAAGATATGTAACTAGGTACATCTTAAATGTCGCTATCGTTCCTGCCTCCGCTGGCAACATGTTCCAGGCCCCCACCACCCTCTGCATAAAGACCTTGCCATGCATATCTCCCCTAAAACTTTCCCCTCTCACTTTGAGCTCGTGACTCCTAGTAATTGAGTTCCAGCCTCTGGGAAAAAGCTTATTGCTATCCACCCTGTCTATACCTCTTATGATTTTGTACACCTCAAGCAGGTCACCCCTCAACCTCCGTCTTTCTAATGAAGATAACCTTAATCTATTCAACTCTTTTCGTAGTAGGTCCTCCACGCAACATCCTGGTGAAACTCCTCTGCACCCTCTCCAAAGCATCCACATCCTTTTGGTAATATGGCGACCAGAACTGTACGCAGTGTTCCAAATGCAGCCAAACCAAAGTCCTTCACAACTATAACATGACCTGCCAACTCTTGTTCTTAATACCCCGTTCAATGAAGGAAAGCATGCCATATGGCTTATTGACCACTTTATTGACCTGCATTACCACCTTCAGGGAACAATGGACCTGAACACCCAGATCTTTCTGTACTTCAATTTTCATCAGGACTTTTCCATTTACTGTATAGTTTGCTCTTGAATTGGATCTTCCAAAATGCATCACCTCAAATTTGCCTAGATTGAACTCCATCTGCCATTTCTCTGCCCATCTCTCCAAGCTATCTATATTCTGTTGTATTCTCTGATAGTCCCCTTCACTATCTGCTACTCCACCAATCTTGGTGTCATCTGCAAACTTGCTAATCAGGCAACTGATACCTTCCTCCAAACCATTTATATGTATCACAAACAACAGTGGTCCCAGCACAGATCCCTATGGACCATCACTGCTCACAGGTCACCATTTTGAGAAACTCCTTTCCACTACAACTCCCTGTCTTCGGTTGCCCAACCAGTTCTCTATCCATCTAGCTAGTACATCCTGTACACCATGTGACTTCATCTTCTCCACCAGCCTACCATGGGGAACCTTATCAAACGCCTTACTAAAGTCCATGTATATGACAGCTACAGTCCTTCCCCCATCAGTCAACTTTGTCATGTCCTCAAAGAATTCTATTAGGTTTGTAAGACATGACCTTCCCCACACAAAACCATGCTGCCCATTACTGATAAGCCCATTCTCTTCCAAATGGAAAAAGATCCTATCCCTCAGTATCTTCTCCAGCAGCTTCCCTACCACTGACATCGGGCTCACTGGTCTATAATTACCTGGAGTATCCCTGCTACCCTTCTTAAACAAGGGGACAACATTAACAATTCTCCAGTCGTCCAGGACCTCACCTGTGTTCAAGGATGTTGCAAAGATATTTATTATGGTGTCAAACATGTTGATTGAGGTTTGAGCTACACTCATCCAGGCAAATGGAGAATATTCTATTTGACCTGTGCCTTGTAGATTGTGGGCTGGTATTAGGGAGTCAGGGGGTGAGTTACTTTCCATTCCGTCATAGTTACCATACTTTCCATAGTCACCACTGACTCCGGTTTTATTAGGGCTTCTTGATGTCAAACTCAGTGAAATGCTGCCATGATGTCCAAGGCATGATTGTCACTTTCCCTTTTGAGTTCAATTGTTTTGTCCATGTTTGGACCAAGGCTATAATAAATTCAGGAGGTGAGTGTACAAGACAGAACCCAATCTGAGCATCAGTGAACAGATTATTAAGTGTAATTTCATAGCACTATTGACAACACCTTGCATCACTTTCCTGATGACGAAGAATAGACTGATGGGGTTGTAATTGTTCAGGTTGCATTGTCCTGCTTTTTGTGGATAGGACATACCTGGGCAATTTTCCACATTGCCAGGTAAATACCTGTGTTGTCACTGTACTAGAACAGCACAGCCTAGGGTGCGGCTTCAGTATCATTTCTTAAATATTTTCAGGTCTTTTAGCCTTTGAGTATCTGTGTCTTCAGCCATTTCTTGTTATCATGTGGATGGAAACAAATTGGGTGAAGTCTGTCATCTATGATGCTGGAGACCTCTGAAGGAAGCTGAAACAAATCATCCATTTAGCACCTCTGATTGTTAAAAATGCTTATCTCATGTCTCCTGCAATGATGTGCTCAACTCCTGCATCATTAAGCACTGGATATTTGTGAAGTCTTCTTCTCCAGTGAATTGTTTAGTTGTCTTCGCCATTCACAACTGAATTCACTAACTTAAGAAATTTTAAATGGGATGAATTACACATTATAAGAGAGAAGGTGACACCATGTAGCTCACAAAGATGCAAGCAGATGAGCATGATAGGCCAGCACTCACTACAGAGAGAAAAAAAAACTTTCTTTTGATGGTGTGGATTCTATCTCACATAGCCACTTGACTATATTTCTTATCTGTGGTAACATAAGGGATGCTTTTGCTTCAGTAGAGACATCAAAAGAACATGTGGAAACTTCACTGGAGTCTCATATGTTTTCAAATTGAGTTGCCCAAAATTGGTATTGCCTCTTACTGCACCAAAACAGTGGAGGGTACTGTTGATTAGCAGAAACAATAGTACCAGCTTTTCGACATCCATGGCAGGATGTATTACTGTGATTAGGCCAGATAACATGCTAAATAACAAATAGATCCAGGACCCAATAGATTAGATTAGATTACATTACAGTGTGGAAACAGGCCCTTCGGCCTAACAAGTCCACACTGACCCACCGAAGTGCAACCCACCCATACCCCTACATTTACCCCTTACCTAACACTACGGGCAACTTAGCATGGCCAATTCACCTGACCTGCACATCTTTGTTATATAATGGCAATAATGGAAGACCATTGGACTTGACCTTCAAATCTTTGTTTCTCTAGGCAGCAGTACTTATTGCCGCCGAGTCATTAACTGCCTCAATCTGTTGACCCCCTCCCCCACTCACCCTCACCCTCACAGCACGCAGCCCTCCACTCCCTCTGCTCCAATCACAACCTGCTTCTAGTTTGCGTTTTTCTAATACTCTTGCAGTGATTATAATGAGGTCTGCCAGGTGGACATCATAGAATATGTGCCCTGATTGGGGCTGTTAATGTGGTCCAAAACGGGAGCCCTGGCTGACAGCTATAAACAGGAATGGCAGAGGTTCTATTCATGAGAGCTGGCTCTGAGGGAGCTGAATCAGCATCAAGGATTCTCCACACATAAATAAAGAGTGACTTGGTGATGGGATACCAGCCTCTGTGGAGTTATTTGAGTGGTGACGAGAGATAAGTACTCCCCTGAAGAAATTCGCACTCAACAGTCGTCTTTATGTTGGGGTATTTCTGGCATCATGCTGTTGTTTGGAAAGGTTGACTTGTTTGATTCTGCTATGGAAGGTTGGGCTCAGTATGTGGACAGAATGGTGTTATTTTGTGCAGGCAAATGACATTGAGGCTGATGAAAAGCAATGAGCAATTCTCCTGACAGTTTGTGGACCCACAGCTTTTTCATGTACTAGGAACCTGACTTTCCCTGAGGCAGGAGAAAGTCAGGACTGCAGATGTTAGAGATCAGAGTCAATAATGTGGTGCTGGAAAAACACAGCAGGTCAGGCAGCATCTGAAGAGCAGGAAAACTGATACTTTGGTCATTCCTGATGAAGGACTTACGCCCAAAATGTTGATTCTTCTGCCCTCCCTGAAATAACAGATACTAAAACCTTTCAAGAGTTGATGGATTTAGTCAAAGAACATTCTGACCCCAAGCCTCCTCTAATTCTAAGATGATTGGTTTTACTCAGCAATTTGAGAACCAGGAGATCCACATTGGGATTTTTCATGAGGTTACGATGACTGGCTGAGGCATGTGACCTTGGTTTAACCCATAATGAGATGCTGAAAGGCTGTTTAGTTTGAAGGATTAATGATATAACCATGCAAAAGCACCTAATAGCTGAAGTTTCAAACAGGCATTACAATAGGCTTTCTTATTGCAAACTGTGACACGTGGAACATATGAATTGCAGGGTATTCTGATGGAAGTGGACACCCTCGTCAATCTGATTTAGCTTCAGGAACACCACTTGTGTGAAGCCAATTGCATAGCCTCACTCAGGACATATCCTGAACAGAGGGACTCTAGGTCAGCCCACAGCAAAATCCCAAAACAAAGCCAAGCCATGGCCAAACGTTTAAAATTTCCTAATGGGCTGGCAAGCCATTGTAATTGCTGCTGGTACGCAAATAGAATCCCATTAGGCCTGAAAACTCATAGGTCGGTATCCAGGAGACTGTACACTCTACAAAGTTTACCAACATTTGGATAGGAATTGTTACGTCCAAATCAGAACCCATCAAAATAAACTTTTGGTTGAATGATCATTCAGTTCAAACGGAGGTCAACACAAGCACAGCCTTTTCAGTGATCGCAGAACGAGTATTTAACAAAGTTCACTGTGGATCCCAACCATTATGTTTGACCCAGTCCTTGGCTAGACAGAGAACCTATATCGATTAAGGGTTCAACTATGATTCCTTATGAAAAGCAGCTGATTCAGTTACCACTGATTGTAGTAAAACACTCAGGCCCAAGCTTAATAGGGTGAAATTGGTTGAGAAAGATTCACCTTGATTGGCTCAATATTTTTCGATTAGAAAATGGTTGCCTGAGTGAAGTCTAATTAACCATCTAGAAGATTTTCAGAAAGGTATAGGGACTATCAAAGGAGTGAAGGCCACTTTGCGTGTTGACCAGGAAACAATTTCACTATATTGCAAGGCCCACCCAGTATCATTTGCCTTACAGGCAAAAGTAGTCACCGCAGTCAGAAGACTGGAAAGTGAAGGAATCATCAAATCAGTCCAGGTTGTGGAATGGACAGCACTAGTTGAACTGATTGTGAAGCCCAGCAGGGCAGTTTGCCTTTATGGGGATTTCAAACGTGCAGTAAACCAGTTTTCGCACTGGATAAAAACCTAATTCCTCACATCCAGGATTTATTCACAAAGCTGGCAGAAGAGCTATCCTTCATGAAGATCGACATGAGTCATGTGTACTTACAACAGCAGTTAGGTGAGGTTTCCTGGAAGTATGATTGAATTAATAAAGGTTTGTACCAATATATGAGATTGCCATTTGGGGTATTGTTAGCCTGTATAATTTGTCAGTGGATGATCGAGAACATTTTACAAGGTCTATCCCAGGTGTCTACTTATCCTAATGATGTGCTAATAACAGAGGGAAGATCAATAAGGAACATTTAGTGCACTTGGGCATAGTCTTTACGCATTTCTCCCAGGCGGATGTACTCCCTAAAACAGAAAAAAATGTGTTTCAGGCACCCGAAAGTGGCTTAATTGTGTTACAGAGTTGACAAGACCAGAATACACCCATTGGAAGATAAAGTGAGGGCAATCAAAGGTGCCATCAGTACCAAAGCTTAGGTCTTCCCTTGGGCTGGTAAACTATTTCAAAAGGTTCATATATAATCTGGCCTCTATTCTGGCACTTTTGCATCAACTCTTAAAAAAGGGTCAGCCTTGGAAATGGTTGCGTAGACAAGCCATAGCCTTCAGGAAAGTGAAGAAACGGCTATCATCCTCAGGTGTTGGCACACAATGATCCCAAGTGAGATCTGGTATTGATATATGATGCCTCTCCATATGGCACTAGGATAATGTTGGCTCACAGATGACCCAATGGAGAGGAATGCCAAATGGCGTTTCCTTCCACATTTTTCGATGTGGCTGGACTTTGGCTGATGCACAGCGCAAATATGCCTAGATAGAGAAGGAAGATTTGGTGGTGATGTTTGAAGGCAAGAAATTCCCTCAATACCTTTACAGGCATAAATTTGTAATAATGGACTATAAACCCTTGCTAGGTCTATTTAAAGAGGGCAAGGCAGTGTCACCCATAGTTTCAGGTTGAATTCACTGGAGGGCATTAATACTAAGTGTGTATTATTCCAAGTTGGAACACTGTTCAAAACACTAACTAGCAAATGCGGAAGCATTGAGCCACCACCTATTGGCAGAAACATCACCGGTGTTACTGTCATTGTAACAGTCTGTGATGGTTTTTAATATTCTGATGTGGAGGTGCCAGTGTTGGACAGGGTGGACAAAGTCAAAAATCACATGATACCAGGCTATAATCCAACTGGTTTATTTGAAACCATAAGCTTTTGGAGCCCGTTCCTTCTAGTTACCTGAAGAAGGAGTGGAGCTCTGAAAGCTCCTGGTTTCAAATAAACCTGTTGACTCTGTAAGTCAGTGTCATATGATTTTTGACTTTAATTTTATGGACAAAACTTCTAGTCATAGCTGACAATATCAAGACTTTGGATGCAGAAAAATCCACACCTGGCAAAATTGAAACAGCTGGTGATGATGGGGGAAATCAAAGGGCTGTCCCAACCAGAACTGAAATCTTTTTGGACCAGAGACCAGATCCCAGGAGAGTACAGCATATTATTATGGGGAGCAAGACTGATTGTCCCAAGCAAGGGTTATTGCCAAATCCTGGCAGAACTCCACAAGGATCATCCAAGAGTTTTCAAAATGAAGATGTTGAAGAGAAGTTTTGTATGGTGCCCAGGAATGGATGCAGACATAGCTGCATTGGTGGGGCAGTGCCCAGAATGCCAACAAGGACTAAAATTACTGCCGGCAGCTCCCCCACATTCATGGGAATGGTGGGGGAAACCCTGGACTCGATTACACATTGACGATGCAAGTCCTTTCACAGGCTCGATATTCTTAGTCATTATGGATGCCCACTCAAAGTGGCTGGACATGCATAGGGATCATTTGTAAAACATAGGAACAATAATAAAACAACTGAGCACATCGTTTGCAATGCATGGACTCCCAAATCATAGTTTAGCTTCAGAAAATTTGATTATTTCCTAACGTGGAATGGTATTTGACATAAAGGGTCAGCTCCATACCATCCATCATCCAATGGTCTGCAGAAAGAGCAGTCCAAACTTTGAAGGCAAACTTACAGAACAGCTTACAGCTTCATTTGATAACAAACTGCCACAGCTCCTATATGATTGGTGAGAAGACTCTGCACCAGGTTAAATCTGATCATTCTGGACCTGGCGAAGAGTGTGAAACAGCATCAGGAATGCCAATGTTGGACACAAGACTTTACTAAGTGAGAGAGAGAGTTTACTTCATGAGGCAAAGGGGGTTTGGTGTAGGAACCTTTGGAATGGCCTTGCATGGGAAAGAGGCATGGTCGGCGTGGGTCAGGTCCAATGATGTACAAAGTTCCTGTAGATGCAACAGTCCTGAACAAGCACATGGATTATATGAAACCTGCAAACTTGCAAACAGTGTGGGAGCAAACTGTGTCAGGCTCCTCAATTGCCTTTGCAACCTTTCCAGAACCCATGGGTTGTCTCTCTCTCTCCATCAATCTTTGAGGAAACCTCAGAATCTGAGATGAACATAGTGGATAATGCTGCCTTGATGCCTTTGTTGCCTGTAAAGGAGAATGAATTTCTTCTGAGATGCTTTGACTGCAAGATGCGAGCTACTGCATGTTACATGCTACCCATATCAGAGGTAGAGTTGGAGGAACCTGACCCAGTATTAAAATGGTCCAGGAGCATCTGCATACAAAATATCTGGCCTATAACGTCGAATTCAGATGGAGAGGAATGCATTGATTGTAATGAGGTTGGCCATGTGAACCTCATAGAATAAAAGTCCCTGATTGGGGTTGTTAATCTGGTCCATTTAGAGAGCCCTGGCTGACATGTATGGACAGGAGTGTCACAGGTTTTGTTCACTCTGAGAGCTGGCTCTGAGGGAGATAGATCAGTGTCAACAACTCACCACATGTAAATAAAGGGTGACTTTGTGATGGTTTACCAGCCTCTGTTAAGTTATTCCACTTTGACCTCTTGTGATGGTTCTACAGGACTGAATGTTGCCTGTTACCTGGCCTGCATTTGGACACATCCTTTGACCATGACTGGCCTGAGTGCACAACGTTCTGTACCAAATCCTGGAACAGTGGGCAGACTATGCCTGTGACTGATGCAACTTGGAACTCTTGACTGAACTGAGGGGTTACTCTGACCTGCTTTCTGACATGGCTATGTTGTTGAATAAATGTGCAATGTTTTTACCAAATAGACAGCTGGCATTGCTATAGGTTTCAGACTGATGTCTGAGTGTGTCATACTTCAAGATATGCCTTCTCTCATCCCAATCAGATCCTTATTAAGAAGTATGAGAAGGAACCTGTCTGTGCAAAACAGCATTATAGTATTATTGATACCCTTTGGATTTTGGCTGAAGCATCAACCCACTAATATGGATGTCTTGGCACATCAGACAAGACTGGGATGCTGTGAAATGCAGGTAGGTACAACACAAGTGAGCTAAAAGAGAGCAAGTATCCCTGCCGCATAATCTGTATGCTATGTGCCTGACACTGTGCATAAAGTGTCCTTGCAGCAGCCTGTCAATGCTGGTTGCTGATATGCCTTGCATTACAGGTCTGCACTTTTTAAGCATCCTGTTAGGGGATTGGAGAGATATCACGGCAGTCTGGAGGAGTTGGCAAACATCAGATACTAATGTCTGTGAATGATAGATGCATGTGGTTAGTGATCATAGATCATAGATTGTGCCCTGAGATGCTGTTGTGTAGTGATCAACTTGGAGGCTCTTCATAGCCGGCAGCCAGCTGAAGTCACCAGGTGTCCACTCTGACTTTCATGTCGAGAATTCTTGGGGTCTAGTATGCTCACAATGGGTAATAGGATAGGAAGATGCATATTAATGAGGCGAGATGTGCAGTTTGAAGATTATTAACAAGCAATAATCCCATTTAATAGGCAACTCATCACTGTCTGGTGAGCATCTTATTTTATAGATTGGACTTAAGTAAAAGGATATAACAGATTGGTCCAAATATTGAGAGATGCCTTACTGGACATTTCGTGTGATTCTGTTACATTTCTTGCCAAACATCATGCTGTTCAGGTCGCTATAGAATTCCACCACTCACAATCTATAACAGTACAAAATATTCCTTTTAAAAACGCCAAATAGTTTGTTCAAAGACAACTTAAATAATGACACATAATCCATTGTAACCCTCATCAATTTCCATTTCTGCAATTTATTGATGAATCATTATTCACTGGCTATGTTAGTTGTATGTCATTTATTGCATTATACAATTCAGAGAATAAGGCATCACGATAAAACTAAATGTCCCAGGAGGATGCAGCCTTGTTGTCATGCTGAACTGAAAGACGTCTTCAGTCTTCTGAAAATGTTATAAGTGAATACAATATAACTACACATTCAGATACTACACTGAGTGATACTACACAATGCACCAGTTGCTTGAAAATAAAGGTAACTAAAAAGGGGATTCCTGGAAAATGTCTGGGAAGGTAATCTTGTTTGCATGTTGTATTCCAAATACACAGGTCAACATAATTCCCTTTCTTATCACAGAACATCTCAATGTGATTGTCATAAACTCTAAAATGCGGACAATATATTGTGGTGTGCATTATCTCCAAATCTGTTTCACTTTTCTGCTATTCTGAGCTGCTTCAGATTCCCTATTAAAATAGAGAATGAGGGAATTTCACACTGGGAAAAGGCCAGCTTTTCCAAAAAACTCTCCAATAATAACTTCTCCAAATAAAATTCTGAATTAACTGGGTACTTCAGTAAATACTGACCTGACAACTCCACAGGATTTTCTGCTCACCCGCAAATCTACCTAATTTAAAGCTGGAAGAAAATGGTTTCACAACACAATGCCATCTTTCTGAACTTTATCACCAGCTTACATCTAAATCCACACCATCTCCACCTCCTCTGTTCTTAGCAGAAAAAAAATTGTCCCAAGTGTCTCAAACAAACATAGGCAAACAGGGCGGTTGTTTTAAGTACCATGTAGAGAAGACATAAAAATAATAGAGCAGTAGCAATGAGGATCATCAACTACCTCGAGAAAAAATTTGAAGAAGGCAGAGGCTTGAATCAATAAAGAAAATGTCATGGAGTGAAAGATATAGTAAGGGATGTGGTTCTAGGTAAAGTATTAGAGCAAAACTATAACAGGAAAGTAGTGGAAAAATAAGAACAAACAAGTATAACCCAATTAGCTAAAATGAAAGAAAAAGAAATCAAAACTTGATCTACTCAAATTTGTTTAGGGATATGCAAATCATACTGCGATCAGTTTGGATAAATGAGAGGCGGTGATGTGCTTGATAAAACAGTGCAGCCACTGTAGCAAAAAGTTCTAAGCATTGTGCAGCATTTTTGAGGAATCTTCCCATGAGAAATAAAAGGGCTGCATTAAGATCATGGTTCCTTGGATGAATAGTAAAATTAACCTGAAAATAAGTGCTAACAGAGCATATTACAAAGCAAATAGTAATGACAAAAAAATAACACTTTCAGGAGAAATATGCTCTAAGAGAGATTTAGGAACCTGAAAGAGAATATAGAACAGAATGTATAGCCACATACAAAGGGAAATAGCAAAGAATTTTATAAATGTTTTAGGAAAAAATGTCATTAAGGAAGGATGGGGATGTGTGATTGAAACGAGAATGGTATGGATATAATTGTGATTAAAAATGGGTAGAGTTGCATGATAAATATGTTCCTTCAGTATCGACAGAGAGTGGAAAAAACCTTCATAGTCTGTGGTCATGGAAGCAAGTAAATTAATTGATAAGAAAATTTTGAAAAGATACGGAGCACAGGATACAGTGCTAAATATCCCAGACTTGTTGGAATTGTGAGGGATGTTAGGGAGACAGTAAGGGAAGGACCAATCTTGACCTCTCTAACTTCATTATAAATGATCTGAGAAATTCTGCAGTAGTTCTATTGATCACTTGCCATATTTTTTGTAGAAGGTCAGCAGAAAATCCTTTATTCTTGTATTCTGGGTTTCAGTTGAAATTAAAGCAGCTGATCAAGAGAAATTCTTGAGGATCTAAAGTACAGCATGGCAAAGATTATACCTTTGAACAGAAATGAGGCATTTTTTTTGTATAGTGCCATTGATCACTCCAACATCTTTTCTAACTAATCTAAATGAGGAATAAATTATCTTTCAATAATGGTATGGTTGTTGAAGGCTAATCCTGGAGGAAACAGATAGTTACACATAATAAGTATATTTAGAATGTGAAATGACTTCAAGGAGGCAGGTATCCTGCATCCAAGTCACTTATTGTTTCCACTTGCACAGTACATGGACTCTGACTAGATTGCTCAGAGCCAGTACCTAGAATGAAGAGAATCTGTGACAGTCCTGTTTATACCTGTCAGCCAGGGCTCCCTGATTGAGGTTAACAACTCAATCAGAAATCTCATACTCGATGAGGTCTAGTCGGCCCTCATTCCAATCACTACATTCCTCCACTACTAAGTCTGGTGATGTAGGCCTGTTCTAACTCTTATACCTTCTCCTGGGAAGTTTTCAGAATCATGTACAGTTCCTCCAACTCTGACTTGGACATAGGCGGCATGTACCGGACCGTAGATGGTCTATTACACTCAGACCGTCTCAGAAGAAATTCCTTCTCTTCTTTGGGTGGCAATGGTATCGAGGCTGTGACAACAGCTGCATCCATCTTGGACTCAGGTTTCTTCAACGCAAGGTGGAGGGGGAGGACTCACAGTGTCTGACAACCTTTTTGGCTGTTCTGAGAGGCCGGGTATGTTCCGCTTTTAGCTTTCATGTGATTACAGAACTAGTCTTTAACAAGATTTATTCTGAGACACCTGCTTGTATCTGTCAACCTCAATCAGTGATCCCATACTCAATGAGATTCATCTGGCCCTCATTTATTGAAAAAACACTATTTGTAAGGGATTTTTAAAATCTTTTGCATGCTCAGGAGTTCCCTTACGGGCCTCTGTAGTCTCAGCCATAATCTGGTCTACTCTCAGATGGACTCTAATTCTCTGCAGAGGGTCTATGCGCTCTGATAAATCCCACTAGTTTTTCACAAAGCTTCCAGCAGTTAGCCTGGATACTCCCTACCTTTTGGCTGTAAAGGTAGGCTTCTTGGCCTCACCTTTCATCTGAATGTTATCTTTGCTGTCCTCAGGAGGATTCCCATGGGTGCTCAGTTTCCCATCATTTTCCCCATCCCAGTAAGTTGGGACTGAGTAGGGGAGAATTTTATTTTGTGGAACAGAGGTTTGTGGATCAACAAATGTGGCTGCTTGTCCAGGAACAATCACATTTTGTTCTTCAAGGTGTATTCTTAGTGCGGTGGGGTTGAAGTTTATAAACTCTTCAATGAGGATTATTTCATAGAGATTTTCATAAGTGGCTTCTGTTTTAAATGCCTCTATCCACTCGTCAAAAACAAGCTGATTTATCCTTACAAATTCCAAGTATGTCTCTCAGGGCTGTTTTGGAGAGTACATAGTTTTTCCAAGTTAAAAATCACACAACACCAGGTTATAGTCCAACAGGTTTAATTGGAAGCACACTAGCTTTCAGGTGATAGTGGAGGGCTCGATCATAACACAGAATTTATAGCAAAAATTTGCAGTGTGATGTAACTGAAATTATACATTGAAAAATTGATTGTCCGTTAAGCCTTTCATCTGTTTAGAATACAGTGATAGTTTCACTTCTTTCATGTGTAAATCACAAAACCTTTCTTTAAAAGTTGCATTCTCGGGTTAGCTGTTAACAATAGGTGATAACTAGACTATATGTTGAAGGTGTTAGCCCCCTGTGTTCTCCGTCTATGACCTGATGTTTAAATTGATTCTAAGCTAAAAAGTGAGATAAGAGAGTTTTACATAAATTCATGCAGTTTTTGAGCTCAGAGTTCTACATGAATGTATGTAGTTTTTGAGAAAAGTGCAATGTAACTCTGCAAGTACAAATTCACCCCACAAAATATATGTGTGCATGTGGGTCTTTGTCTGTGTGTGTGTCTGTCTGGGGTGGGGGTTGTGAGTGTGAGAATGTGTGTTTGTGTGTGTGTGTGTGTGTGTGTGTGTGTGTGTGTGTGTGTGTATAGTGAGTGCAGAGTGTCTTAAGTCTGTGAGGGGTGCATGTGTGAGTGTGGGAGTGTGTGTGTCTATAAGGGTGAATGTGGGTGTCTGTGTGCACCTGTGTCCGTGTGTATGTGAGAGTGTGTGTGTGTGTAGGAATATCTGTGCATGTGTGTAGTGCAATGGTGATCACCTGTAATGTGACATGAACCCAAGCTCCCGGTTGAGGCCCTCCCTATGGGTCCAGGACACCTGGAAGTACTCAAGGATGCCCTCACAAGAACGGGGTATGATCCTCAACTCATCGACCGCCAGTTCTGACGTGCTACAGCAAGGAATCGTAATGACCTCCTCAGGAGACAGACAGGTGCTGCAACTGACAGGGTACCCTTCATTGTTCAGTACTTCCCAGAAGCTGAAAAATTACGCCATGTTCTTCGTGACCTGCAACACATTATCAATGAGGATGAGCACCTCACCAAGACCTTCCCCACACCTCCACTACTTGCCTTTAAACAACCGCCAAACCTCAAACAGATCATTGTTCGTAGCAAACTGCCCGGCTCTCGGGACAACTCCATACAACTCTGTCACGGTGGACGCTGCAAGACGTGTCAGATTGTTGGCATAGATACCACTATTAAGCGTGGGAATATCTCCCACCTTGTACATGGCAGGTACTCATGTGACTCAGCCAACGTTGTCTATCTTATACATTGCAGGCAAGGATACCCGGAGGCATGGTACATTGGGGAAACCGAGCAAAGACTACGACAACGGATGAATGGGCACCGCACAACAATCAACAGACAAGAGGGTTCCCTCCCAGTTGGGGAACACTTCAGTGGTCCAGGACATTCAGCCTCGGACCTTCGGGTGACCATCCTCCAAGGTGGACTTCGGGACAGGCAGCAGAGAAAAGTGGCCGAGCAGAGGCTGATAGCTAAGTTCGGTACCCATAGAGAGGGCCTCAACCGGGACCTTGGGTTCATGTCACATTACAGGTGATCACCATTGCACTACACACACAGATATTCCTACACACACACACACACACACTCTCATAAACACACGGACACAGGTACACACAGACGCACACACAGACACCCACACACACCCTTATAGACACACACACTCCCACACATGCACCCCCTCACAGACTTAAGACACTCTGCACTCACTACACACACACACACACACACTTTCTCACACTCACAACCCCCACCCCAGACAGACACACACACAGACAAAGACCCACATGCACACATATATTTTGTGGGGTGAATTTGTACTTGCAGAGTTACATTGCACTTTGCTCAAAAACTACATACATTCATGTAGAACTCTGAGCTCAAAAACTGAATTTATGTAAAACTCTGTAATCTCACTTTTTAGATTAGAATCAATCTAAACATCAGGTCATAGACAGAGAACACAGGGGGCTAACACCTTCAACATATTGTCTAGCTATCACCATTGTTAATAGCTAACCCGAGAATGCAACTTTTAAAAAAAGGTTTTGTGATTTACACATGAAAGAAGTTAAACTACCACTGTATTCTAACAGATGAAAGGCTTAACAGACAATCAATTTTTCAATGTATAATTTCAGTTACATCACACTGCAAATTTTTGCTATAAATTCTGTGTTACAATCGAGCCCTCCACAATCACCTGATGAAGGAGTGTCGCTCCGAAAGCTAATGTGCTTCCAATTAAACCTGTTGGACTATAACCTGGTGTTATGTGATTTTTAACTTTGTACACCCCAGTCCAACACCGGCATCTCCAAATCATAGTTTTTCCAAGTATGCCACGTGCACTAGCTGATATGACATTTAAGATAGCCTTTTTTTTTACTGTCACTTAATTAGTGGCATATTCCTCAGGCAAAACAGTATCAACCGTTTGCACTATTACCAATAGCTTACTCTGCAGTAATTAGGACCAATGTCATACTGGCCACTTTTACTGCTGTGGCACTGCTTGCAAGAGATAAACAAAGATTCTACCTCAAAGTTAGGAATTAAAGGAGCAAACCAAGTTGCTGCTGTCCTCAAGTCTGATCCTGTTGTATCTTCATGGGCCAAAGTGAAGTTCCTGCTCTTCACTTAAGCTTTCTTTGTTCAAATTTCTTCTCCTGCAGTTCTTCAGAAACTCTGCTTAGGTCTTCTCTCCTTGTTCTTTCTTCCTTTTCTCAGCTTTCTCTCCCTCTCTCACACATTCGTTCTTTTTTTTCTTTTCCCACCGCTCCAATTTTGATTTTTCAACCTCTACTTTATCTGTTTCATTATCCTCATACACCAAACGTAAACCAACTGTTTTAAAATTTCAGGGTTTCTGGTTGTCAGAAGAAATTATGATCCTAAGTGCTTCACCAAATTTTTTGAACAGTTTGGGGGAACAGAACATTTAAATCAGCAAATGTATGTTCCCCTAATTCTGCTGGGAATGCCCAAGAATCAAATGCAGACATACCTATACTGTAGCAATGCAATCCTAAGAAAGTCGTTTGCAGTTTTTGTCCCCTTTAAAACTGGTTTCAAAGTGACAATTTACCCAGCTTGATTCTTTTGTTTCATCTGTGGATACAAATCATAGCAAGACCCAGAATTTGTTATGAACAGACTCCGGGTAAGATTCCTTTACTTTGTTATGGCTCCAAATGGGATTCCCCAAACTATTACACTGTTGGGTGAGGAAAGATAAACTGGTTCCACTTTTTTATTTACTCATTAATTTAGAAAGGATTTCAGCTTTATGGATACCTTTCACCTAAATCCAAATGAATTATTTTAAAATGAGCCAATTAAACTGGCATTTCTTGAAGTGACAATATGTTAGTTTACTGATTATACGATGTGTAAAGAATTAATAACACAACATACATAAACACAGATTAGAAATAAGAGGTGAGCCCAAAAAGACAGAAGTTAATAAATTGACACAGGGATCAGTTTCTGAATTGTTTGTAAAGTTAATAGTTGAAGGCTATGGCCACTGCAGTGGAGGTTAGTTGAATTGTCGTTAAATAGTTGGTTTCAGGATTCTTAGTTTTACAGATTAGTTGAGATTCTGTGGTTCTGATTACTTTTGACTGTAATTGAATTCCAGCATTCAGGGTGAGAAAGAGTGCTTTTGTTGTCCTTTTTTTCAGTTGGTTTGCTGCATTTAGAGCCTGAGGAGGTCTCTACCTGAAATGTAGGTCTAGCTAGAGGATATTTCTTCAACTGTCACCATTCACAACATGCCAACACTCAAACTGAGGTTGGTACGTACAAAAACATTCAGTCTCACATACTAGTAGAGTTGCAACTGGCCTTTTAACCCCTCCATTGGTGTCTCTCTCTCTCTCTCCAGTCAGCCACTTAACTTACTTCTGCCATATTTGGCTGAATCAGTCAGCTTTTAAAAATCACATGGGGGAATTACAAGTTAAAAATGTCCACAATACTTTGCAGTTTTGACTGTACTCTGATAGGCTTTTGCCAATAAGAAGTTCTTTTTTATATCTCAAGTGAAGGGCATGTTGATCAAACTGCTCCTAAATAATGGTGAGTAAGCAGTTAGAGTTCCTCATTATCTATGGTCATGCATAGATGAATCACATAGGTGAATCTGTATCGATTGTAAAGGAGGCATTCAGGTTAAATAGCAGTGAGTAGATGAAAATTATTCTGTACGTGAATATCTATTTGGTGGGGTTACAAGTTATCTTGATTGCCTGGTTGTGATGAAGATCTGTTGTTGCCTGAGGGTTAATCACCAACTCAAATCCTTTAACAATAAGCTTTATAAACAACCATTGTATTCAAATGCCATCCCCAAAGGTTGCTGCTGAAAATGACCTGTACATTAACATGTAGATACCTGCTGCTTGCATCAGTGGCTTGCTGATGCCTATTTATTGAAGCATGCCACAGGATTGACTATTATGCCGTTAATTGTTAGCACTTCAATCTCAGTATGTGTGTAACTAATGATACCTGAGAATAGGAGGAAAGCCAGCAGTGCAGTACAAGTACAGATTGGTTGACCATTATTCTACACCCTTGTGGAAGTGGTTTTAATTGCTACTATTTCTGAGCATTACAGTAGTTGCACCTTGATTATAGTCCTGCAAGATTTTCTATTTTGTACTAGAAATACCAGGCTTCACCAATAGGCCTAATTTATTCTTAGTACACTGTGTATTAATAAAAAATGATTTATTTCTTCCAATAATGAAATATGCAGAACAATGGGCAAGTTTGACCAATGTATACTTTTGGAGATTGGATTCTTCTCAACAAATGTACAGTAGAACAGTCAATCAGGACACTTCTAGAATAAAGTACTCATTCAGATTTTAAGCATTTGAATGAATGAACTATTGAGTATTTATACAGCAAACTTTATGGTCCTCTGACTTCAAAATCACTTTCCAGTAGTATAGAACATTTGAAGTATAGTCCTTGTTCTTATGTCAAACAGCAATGTGATAACTAATCAAGTAATTAGTTATTGGGAGTCATGATTTGGAGGGGCTGGTGTTGGACTAGGGTGGACAAAGATTCTGTAACTCCAACTTTAGGAATAATATCAATCTGATCTAACACTGGGACACAGACAGACTTTAATTTCACACCTTCAATGCATTATCTGAGCTGTGAAGACATCTGTTATTAAAAACTATCTTGAATATGTAACTTCAAAAAAGTTTTGGGAATTACATACGAAGGAACCAAAACTAACATGTTCATTCTAAAAGATGAAAGATTTAAGCTAAATTTGTTTAATATTACATTCCATGACACTGCAATCCTGTCGCTATAAAGTCTGTGTCTTATGATTCTGCTCCACAACCACTTGATGAAGAAGCAGCACTTCGAAAGCTAGTGATTCCAAATCAGCCTGTTGGACTATAAACTGGTGTTGTGTGATTTTAAACTTAGTTATTGGAGATCTTGTTTGAGAAACAAACATCAAAACAGTCCAAGAACTCCTATTATCTTCTCTGAATAGTGCTGTGAGATCTTTTATGCACACAGAATCATAGAGTCCCTACAGTGTGGAAGCAGGCCATTTGGCCCATCGAATGCACACCGACCCTCTGAAGAACCAATCCTAGTAAAGTCTACTACTAATATTTAGAAAAATCCCTTAACATAAAAGTGTAATGCAGAATCCCTCAATTACATCACCATAAGAATGAAAATGCCATTCAAATGATGCACTTGATTTCAGACCTGACTCCATCAGGTCAAAGTACTCTATTGTTGGAATAGTTGAGTCAAATCCTAATGCAACAGCATAGCTGAACTAGTATATTACAGAATTGGCTTGAAGTAAAAGAATACTGGTTTGAGCTGCCAGCATAAAAGCAGAACAAAACTTGTTTTACATTAACTCCAGACAAATACTTCTATTAATGTGGAATCTTTCATGACTTTACGATGTCCTAAAGCGATTCACAACTAGCTAAGCATTTATTAAGGAGAAGTAAAATATGGCAAATGCTGCAATTTGGAATAAAGACACAAAAGACTGGAGAAAATCAGTAGGTCTGGCAGCATCTGTGAAGAGAGATGGCAAGTAACAGTTCAAGAATTGTATGACTCTACTTTGGAAATGAATGGAGCCAGAAAATAAAACCCTTTATGCTAATAACAAAGGGAGAAGGGGAGCAAGTGAAACAAATGGTGACAATGGTTACAGAAAAAAATAAAAGGGAATGTTAATGATAATAAAGGAGTAATTTACAAAAGATGATGTTTCTGGTAGCTGTGAACAGTAAAAAAATTGGTCAGGCCTGTTCAGAGCAAATCTATGCAAACAAGACTCTAGGGTTGGGGAAGTGGCAATCAAAATGGAGGACAAAGGACATGCTCTTGAGGCTGTAAAGTGCCTAAGCAGGAAATGAGGTTCTTTTTGGCTTCACATGAACAGTGTAGTGGGCTTTTGAAAGAAGTATTAGCATTACAGCAAGATGATGCATTATACTGGAAAGTATCTGCAAGGTGAGGTCATTGTTATACAGAGGGGAAGTATGCCGTAATGGGATCACCCAGTCTGCATCTGGTCTCAACAATGTATGGGAGACAGCATTTTGAGCAGCAAATACAGTAGACTAATTTGACAGTAGTATAGGTAAATTACTGCTTTATCAGGAGGATTTATCTGAAGCCTTGGACACTAAGAAAGAAAGAAGTAGAAGGGCAAGTCATAGAGTTACAGAGATGTACAGTGCAGAAACAAACCAGTTAGCCCAACTCATCCATGCCGACCAGATATCCTAACTAATCTAGTCCCATTTGCCAGCACTTGCCCTATATCCCTCTAAGCCCTTCCTATTCATATACCTAGCCACATGCCTTTTAAATATTGTAATTGTACCAGCCTCTACTACTTCCTCTGGCAGCTCATTCCATACACGTACCACTCTCTGCATGAAAAAGTTGCCCCTTAGGTCCCTTTTAATTCTTTCCCCTCTCACCCTAAACCTAGGTCTTCTAATTCTGGACTCCCCCACCCCAGGGAAAAGACCTTGTGTATTTATCCTATTCATGCCTTTCAAGATTTTGTAAACCTCTATAAGGTCACCCCTCAGCCTCCGACGCTCCAGGGAAAAACAGCCCCAGCCTATTCAGCCTCTCACTGTTGCTCAAATCCTCCAACCCTGGCAACATCCTTGTAAATCTTTTCTGAACCCTTTCAAGTTTCACAATATCCTTCCGATACGAAGGAGACCAGAATTGTACTCAATATTCCAAAACTGGCCTAACCAATGTTCTGTGCAGCCGCAACATGACCTCCCAACTCCTATACTCAATGCAAGTGTTATATCCTTCACTACTGCATGGAAGGGTGACATGAGGAAGGGTGAGGAGGTGTTAGTAATGACAAGAGGAGAAGGCAACGGTATAATGATATTGTCTATGGACCCAGGCAATGCTTTGGGGACCTGAATTCGAGACTCATCACAGCAGATGGGGTCATTTGAATTCAAGAATCTTGAATTAGGAGTTGAATGATTGAAACTTGCCATGAAAACCCATCTGGCTCACTAATGTCCTTTCGCAAATGAAAAACTGCCATCCTTACCTAATCTGGCCTAAATGTGACTTTAGACTGACAGAGTCTGTATGTGAGGCTATATAAGGCTCTGGTCAGACTGCATTTGGTATACTGTGAGCAGTTTTGGACTCTGTATCTAAGGGAGGATGTGCTGGCATTGGAGGGAGTCCAGGGGAGGTTTACAAAAATTACTCTAAGGATGACGGGCTTATGGAGCAGCATTTGAGAACACTGTGTCTGTACCCAAAGAAGTTTAGAAGAATGAAAGAGAGTCTCATTTAAACTTACAGAATACTGAGAGGCCTGGATGAAGTGGATGTTTCCACTAGTATGAGAGGCTAGTATCTGAGGGCACAGACTTAAAGTTAAAGGACGAGGAGGAATTTCTTTAGGCAGGGGTAGTTATTCTGTGCAACTCATTGCCTCAGAGAGCTGAGGAGGCCAAATCATTGAGTGTATTTAAAATAGAGATACATAGGTTCTTGATTTGTAAGGGGATCATGGGTTATGGGGACCTAGCAGAAGAACAGGTTGGGAAAACTATCAGCCAAGATTGAATGGCAGAGCAGACTCAAAGGGCTGAATGGACTCATTCTTCTCCTTGGAGCAGCATGGTGATTCAGTGGTTAGCACTGCTGTCTCACAGCACCAGGGTCCCAGGTTCGATTTCAGCCTGGGGTGACTGTCTGTGTGGAGTTTGCACATTCTCCCTGTGTCTGCATGGGTTTCCTCTGGGTGCTCCAGTTTCCTCTCACAGTCTAAAAGATGTGGCGTGTGTCTGTCTGGGATGGGGAACACTTCAGCGGTCCAGGACATTCAGCCTCGGACCTTCGGGTGACCATCCTCCAAGGTGGACTTCGGGACAGGCAGCAGAGAAAAGTGGCCGAGCAGAGGCTGATAGTTAAGTTCGGTACCCATAGGGAGGGCCTCAACCGGGACCTTGGGTTCATGTCACATTACAGGTGACCACATTGCACTATACACACACACACACACACAGATATTCCTACACACACACACACTCTCACATACACACGGACACAGGTACACACAGACGCGCACATAGACACCCACACACACCCTTATAGACACACACACTCCCACACATGCACCCCCTCACAGACTTAAGACACTCTGCACTCACTACACACACACACACACACACACACACACACACACACACACACACACACACACACACACACACACACTTTCTCACACTCACAACCCCCACCCCAGACAGACACACACACAGACAGACAAAGACCCACATGCACACATATATTTTGTGGGGTGAATTTGTACTTGCAGAGTTACATTGCACTTTGCTCAAAAACTACATACATTCACATAGAACTCTGAGCTCAAAACCTGCATGAATTTATGTAAAAGTCTGTTATCTCACTTTTTAGATTAGAATCAATCTAAACATCAGGTCATAGACAGAGAACACAGGGGGCTAACACCTTCAACATATTGTCTAGCTATCACCATTGTTAATAGCTAACCCGAGAATGCAACTTTTAAAAAAAAGGGTTTTGTGATTTACACATGAAAGAAGTGAAACTATCACTGTATTCTAACAGATGAAAGGCTTAACAATCAATTTTTCAATGTATGATTTCAGTTACATCACACTGCAAATTTTTGCTATAAATTCTGTGTTACAATCGAGCACTCCACAATCACCTGATGAAGGAGCATCGCTCAGAAAGCTAATGTGCTTCCAATTAAACCTGTTGGACTATAACCTGGTGTTGTGTGATTTTTAACTTTGAACACTGAGATGGTAAGGGTGGTCTTGTTTCCAGATAAAAAGCTTTCATTTTCTTACCAGCTTTCCTTAGCAACAGATGCTAATGTGGAACTTAGGTGTCTGAAAACAGATCAGGGTTGCTGCTTGGTTTCACTGCATTTGCTGAAACCAGCATTGAAGCACTGGTTCAGTAAAAGGCTTTGTAATAAGAACTAATGTTGAAGATGAAAAGTTTTCAACTGCTAGTCAGGCAGCAGTAATAGTTGATGATTATGAGCTGAGCCACAAAACTAAACGTTTTCTCTTATCACCCCCATAAATTTGAGAAGGATAGAAAGTTGAAAGACTTAAAGTTAGAGTAAAGTCGGCACAGCTAGGAATGCCCCAAGATCATTACCACAGATCAGAAAGGAAGGTGCTGAGGTAAAAGGCAAAAGTCGAAGTGTTTCCATTGTAATGGAGTGGAACAGCATTGTTCTGAATGCTGGAAGTTGCAAGGGGGTCCATGGAATTTATTAGGTACATAAGAATGATTTCAAAAGGTACTCCTAAGAAAAATACTTCAGATCAAATTGTAGCCTTAGCAGCAACCAAGACGTAAACACTGGATGCAGTAGAGGTGAATAAGATAGATAAGAGTTACAAAGTTTCTTTGTCAAAAAGAAAAATAACTCCCTTTTCTTCAAATGCTGAAGAACTAACCATAGATTGGGACAAAGGATTAAGTTTCTAACTACTTGCTGATATATACCCCAAATGAATATACTGGGTTTACATAGAACATTACAGCGTAGTACAGGCCCTTCGGCCCTCGATGTTGCGCTGACCTGTGAAACCAATCTGAAGGCAATCTAATCTACATTATTCCACTTTCATCCATTTGTCTATCCAATGACCATTTAAATGCCCTTAAATTTGACACCTACTGTTGCAGGCAGACTGTTGGACACACCTACTACTCTCTGAGTAAAGAAACTACCTCTGACATCTGTCCTTAATCTATCACACCTCAATTTAAAGCTATTTCCCTTGTGCTAGCCATTCGAGGAAAAAGGCTCTCACTGTCCACCCTATCGAACCCTCCGATTCTTACCTCTCAACCTTCTTCCCACTAATAAAAACAGCTTTAAGTCCCTCAGCCTTTCCTCAAAAGACCTTCCCTCCATACCAGGCAATATCCTGGTAAATCTCCTCTGAACCCTTTCTAAAGCTTCCACATCCTTCCTATAACGCGGTGACCAGAATACTCCAAGTACAGCCACACCAAGGTTTTGTACAGCTGCAGCGTGTTCTCATGGCTCTGAAACTCACTCCCTTTATTAGCAAAAGCTAACACACCGTATTCCTTCCTAACAACCCTATCAACCCGAGTGGCAACTTTCAGGGACCTATGTACGTGGATACGGAGATCTCTCTATTCATCTACATTACCAAGAATCTTACCATTAATCCAATACTCTGCATTTCTGTTACTCCTTCCTTAATCATGTCCCCCTCCAGTCTAAGGAAAAAAGAATCCCAGTCTGTCCAAAGTCTCTTCATAATTGAAAATCTCCAGCCAAAGCAACATCCTGGTAAATCTTCTCTGCATCCTCTCCAGCGCTATCACATCCCTCCTCTAATGTGGATTCCAGACATGCACGCAGTACTGTAGCCCTGGCCTAATCAGCATTTTCGACAGATCTAGCATAACCTTCCTGATCTTAAACTCTTTGCTTCTCTATGTCTCTGAATGTACATTTTTGATGCATTTTCAATCTTGTTAGGAAATTATCATCAGGCCTTAGAATTAATCTTGGTAGATGCAATGATTTGACTTTTAGTGCAGACATATGAATTTCATCTGGATCTTTTGCTGTCCCCTTCACGTAGCTTTCAGTTGTTAAACAAATTTAACTAGCTCTTCTGCCACAAAAAGGATGTAGCAGCTGACCCTTTCCACTTCATCATGGTTCAGTTACACTAAAGCTACTGAAAATCTGTCCACACTTCTGTTTAAACTTCTCACGTATCTCTATGAAGTCATCAGTCTCCCAATTCAACATGTACAGGAGCTGTGCATTCATTGCTACAGTGGCCATTTCATTTTTGCAGTTTGCTGAATTTGTTTTCTTTCTCTGGCATTAACTGGAGTTAAATGTTCAATCTAATTCAGCTAAAGATCCTTAGACAGCACCTTCCAAACCCATGACCACTTCCATCTAGAAGGGGAAGGACAGCAGATTAATGGAAACACCACCATCTGGAAGCTTCTCTCCAAGCCACTCACTATCCTGACTTGGAGATATATTTTCTTTCACTGTAGCTGGGTCAAACTCCTGGAATTTCTTCCTATTGGGCATTGCAGGTCAACCTAGAGCATGTGGAGCGCAGTGGTTCAAAAAGGCAGCTCATTACCACCTTCTCAAGGGCCATTAAGAATGGGCAATAAATGCTGACCAGTCAGCAATGCTCATTTCCCATGAGTAAATTTTTAAAAAACCATTACATCTGCAGAAAATATTGGGTATTTTACTCAACCACACCCATTGCCACCATGTTATGCCTTCTCACATGAAAAGAAATAATCACACTTTCGGTTCAAAATGCTGGAGCCTATATATTTTAACTTAATGTGTGGCTGGTAGTTTGATACGTTCTCATTTGGTACATGACTACAGTGCAGCAGTGAAACATGGCACCCAGGATGCAAATTAAATTTACCAATCAGTCTTGTTTCTTTACAAGAAATGTAACAATATAACAGAGTTCGTACAGACTTTGGCCTTAGTCCATTCAAATTAATCTGTGGCCATGAAATAATAGGTCCATTAAAATTAATTATGGACAAGTTTTTAAGACATAAGATGAACCCTCAAGGTAGGATGAAAGGTCCATGTTTCTAGAGAGACTCAAAAGAGAATGGAAAGTTGCACAGGAGTATTTAATAGCTACACAATCAAAAACAAATGAATGGGCAAACTATCACGTGTGTTTAAGGTAGATAGGTTGATAGATATCTGATTATCAGTGGTGTACAGGATTATGAGGATGGGGTGAGTAAAAGCATCAATGTATCCATCAGTCATGTCCTTATTGAATAGTGGGACAGGCCTGATTTCACACTGTAGGGATTCTATGATTCGACAAACTATTGTGTCAGGAGATAGTACATGCAACATAGATATTCTATATTTGATTGGCTGTAGTAGTTACAATTGGGGGTTACCATTGTTCAGAGCCTGAACTGGACCAGCCATTTTTTTTGTTCACTTGTGGTACATGGTAGGCCAGCAATTTTTGCCCATCACTAGCTCCCCTTGAGTAGATGGTGGTGAACTGTATTCTTAAACCACTGCAGTCCATTTGCTGTAGATAGACCCAAAATGTGCCCAGGAAGAGAATTCCAGGATTTTAACCCAGCAACAGTGAAGGAGTGGCTATATATTTCCAAATAAGACCTTAAAATATAGGAGAAGAATTAGGCCATTCAGCCCATCAAGTCAGCTCCACTATATGATCAATACTGATATGCTTCTGAACCCCATTTTCCTGCTTCAACCACTGTCCACTGACCAATCTATTCATCAAGAACCATCTTTCTGTTTCAAACACACTCAATGACTTTGCACCTACAGCCTTCTGTGTCCACAGATTCACCTTCTCTTGCTGATGAAATTTCTCTTCATCTCAGTTCTAAAGGGTTGTCCTTTTAGTCTGAGGCTATGCCCTCAGGTCCTAATCTCTGCTACTAAAGGAAACATCTTCTCCATGTTCACTCTATCCAGGCCTCTCAATATTCTGTAAGTTTCAATTAGATCCCTTCTTATCAATCTAAACTCCATCAAGTACAGACCGAGACCTCAACCACTCTTCACTTGGATGGCAAGTGACTTGGAGGAGAAACTGCAGGTGATGGTGTTCACACTAACCTACTGTCTTGTCCTTTGAAATGGAAGTGGTCATGGGTTTGGAAGGCGCTCTAAGGATCTTTCTACAATGCATCTTGTAGATCATACACATTGCTGCTAATGAGCATTGGCGGTGGAGGAGAGAGTCGATGCTTGTGGATGTGGTGTCAATTAAGTGGGCTGCTTTGTCCAGATGATGTCAAGCTTATTGAGTGTTGGTAGAGTTGCACTCATTGAGGCAAGTGGAAAGAATTCCATCACACTTCTGACTTGTGCCTTGAACAAGCTTTGGTGAGTCAGGTGAGCTGTTCCCTGCAGTATTCTTCTTCGCTGACCTGCTGTTGTAGCCCTGTACATGTGTGGCTAGTTCAGCTGAGGCTTTGCTCAATGGTAATTATCAGAATGTTGATAGTGGGGGATTCAGTGATAGTTTTATTACTAAATGTCAACTGACAGTCATTAGATCACCTGTTATTGGAGATGGTCATTGCCTGGCATTTGTGTAGCACAAATACTACTTGCCACTTGTCAGCCCAAGACTGGATATTGTCCAGTTCTTGCTGCATTTGAATATGGACTGCTTCAGTAAATGAGGAATCGCAAATGGTGCTGAACATTTTGCAATCATCAGCAAACATCCCCACTTCTGACCTTATGAAGGAGGGAAGGTCATTGATGAAGCAGCTGAAGATGGTTATGCCGAGGACACTAGCTCGAGGAACTCCTACAAAGCTGTCCTGGAGCTGAGATGACTGACCTCTGACAACCACAACCAACTTCCTATGTGTAAGCTATGACTCCAACCAGTGGAAAGTCTACTCCCTGATTCCCATTTATTCCAGTTTTGTAGGGCTCCTTGATACTACATTTAGTCAAATGCAGCCTTGATGTCAATGTCTGTCACTTTCACCTCCCCTCTGGAATTCAGCTCTTGTGTCGGTGTTTGAACCAAGGCTTTAATGAGGCTAGGAGCTGAGTGGTCCTGGTAGATCTTGAACTGGGCATCAGCGAGCAGGTTATTGCCAAGCAGGTGTTGCTTAATAGCACTTAGCGACACCTTACATACTTTATTGACAATTGACAGAAAATTCATGGGATGGTATTGACTGGATTGGATTTTTTCTGCGTTTTATATACAGGACATATCTGGACAATCTTCCGCACTGTTGGGTGGATGCCAGTGTTGTAGCTGTACTGGGACAGCTTGGCTAGGGGTGCAGCCAGCTTTAGAGCACATCTTCAGGACTATTGCTGGCATGTTGTCAGGGCCCATAACCTTTGCACATCCTGTGCCTTCAACCTTTTCTTAATATCATGTGGAGTGAATCAAATTGGCTGAAGACTGGCATCTGTTCAAATGGAAAAGGCCAAAATGGATGATCTACCCAGCACTTCTGGCTGAAGGTTGTTGCAAATACAACAATTATCTTTTCCACTTATGTCCTAGGCTCTTCCATCATGGAGGACAGGGATATATGTGGAGCCTTCTCCTCCAGTGAATTGTTTTGTGTTCACCACTATTCACAATTGGGTGTAGCAGGACTGCAGAGCTTAGATCTGGTCCATTGGCTGTGTGATCACTTAGCTTTGTCTATCATTTGCTGCTTATGTTATTTGGCACTCAAGCAGTCCTGTTTGGTAGCTTCACAAATTGACACCTCACTTTTTGGCATGCCTGTTGTTGCTCCTGGTATGCCCTTTTTACTGAACCAGCATTGATCTCCTGGCTTGATGGTAATAGCTGTTTGGTGGATATGCCAGGCCATGAGGCTGCAGATTATATTGGAGTATGATTCTGCTGCTGATGATGATCCACAGTGCCTCATGGATGGCCAGTTTTGAGCTTCTAGATCTGTTTGAAGTCTGTCCCATTTAGCACATAACATGATGGAGGGAATTCTGATTGTGAAGGCAAGACCTCATCTCCATAAGGACTGTGCAGTGGTCCCTTTTATCGATAGTATCAATAACAGATACACATGCAGCAGGCAATTTGGTAAGGATGAGATTACATATCTTTCCTTCTTGTTGGTTTCCTCACCACCTGCTGCAGACCCAGTCTAGCAGCAATGTCCTTTAGGACTGAACCAGATCAATCAGTAATGCTGGTACCAAGCCATTCTTGGTGGTGGACATTAAGATTCCCCAACCTGCATATATTTTGCATCCTTGCCACCCTCGGTATTTCCTCCAAGTATTGTTCAATGTAAGGAGTACTGATGTATCAGCCAAGGAAGGATAGTACATGGTAATCAAAAGGAAGTTACCTTCCCTATGTTTAAATTAATGCCATGAGATTTAATGAGGTTCAGAGTCAATGTTAAGGACTCCAAAGCAACTCATACCTGCCTGTATACTGCTGTGTCGCCACTTCTTCTGGGTCTGTCCGACTTATGGGACAGGACTGTGGCCAAGTGACCTGTGACCTCCAGGATCATTTCAGAAATACTGATTTTTTTTTCAACAGCATGCATACAAACTCATAATGTGGAAGCCAAGTTTAAACCTAGCTAGACTCTGCAATTTGCAAACTGCAGAGCTGGAACACATAGTACTCATGCAGCCAGGTCTGGGACAATCAACTTCCGTCGAAACCACTCAGACCTGGAACAGCCTGCCCAGGTGCTAACAACCACATTGTGTTATCTCTAAAGAATCTACTTTATTAGAAGAATGCTACACAAACTTGGTGACACCCAACTCAAAAGGAGGCCAGAAGCATAGTGTAACAAGATGGCACTTGACAGTTGAAGGTTCAAAACCATGATCTGCGATCTCCAAACATGGAAAGTAGTCACCTCACTGAATGTTCCTGCACCCGTCCAATGCTAGCATTGGAGACAGGCAGCAGAATCTTCAAGAAAGCCACAAAGAGGGGAATAAAAGGGGCAATCTGGAACCCTGCACTTTCTTCAATGGAGTCTCCAGAAAGACTATTTCAATGAGACGACCCGAAGGCCAGTACCTGGCCTAGACGAGAGAGGAAGCTCATATTGATGACTGCAGATCCTGAAACATCAGTCAACCCTTAAAGATGGAGAACCAGCTAATCCTACACTTATTGAGTGGGTATTACCAGTCCTTTCAGAAAAATATAGCAGTACAGATCTGTGGATAGGGTGTAGTGAATCCTCTGATTTTTGTGTCAGAAGTAGATACTTAGTGTAGATTGAGACTGTTTACTCAGAGATTTAGGACTGTTTATTGAATAGATTGTGTAAAGATTGATAGAGTTTGATAGAGTTTAATTAAAGTACAATAGTAGAGGCTCATAAATATCATTTTTCCTTGATAAAGTGTTTAGCCTTCCCTGACTCTTGTCCTCTGCCTATCTCTCTGTGTAACATACCTGAGTTATAAAGGGTTACTGCAAGCTGGTCAAGGTTAGTCAGGGTACATTTACCCAGCTTTCACTTTACAACAGGACATATCCAGAGACGGTGATGGGGTGCCTGGGACATTGCGTATAACTTAAGATTCTATGACAAAGGCAATGCCCAGCTCTTGCTTGACTAGTCTGAGACGGATCTCCATATTTTGGCACTAGCTCCCAGATGTTAGTAATGTTTGCAGAGTCAACAGGGCTGGTTTTGCCATTTCTGGTGTCTAGATCAATGCCAGGTGGGCTGTCTGATTTCATTACTTTGACACTTTGTAGCGATTGATACAACTGAGTGGTTTGCTTGGCCATTTCAGAGGGTAGTTGAGAGTCAATCACATTACTGTATGTTTGGAGCAGGCCAGACCAGAGGAAGAACATTGGTGAGCCAGATGGGCTTTTCTAACAATTGTTTCATCAGTCTTCAATAAATTCTTAATTGTTGATATCATATTGAATTCTCATTCCATCATCTGCCATGGTTGGATTCAAATCTTATTCTCCAAAACATTAGCTGAGTTTATTTAAATACTGACTGTACAAGAGAGGACCACGAAGAATCCTGCAGTGACTAACCAATCTCCTGACTGCCAAAGCCTGTGCACAGTCTATAAGATACAAGTCAGGATTGTGATGGAACATTCCCCACTTGCCTGGAAGAGTGTAGCTCCAACAACACTCAAGAAGCCTGACACTATCCCGGACATATCAGCCCATTTGTTTAGCAGCACATGCACATATATCCACTCCCTCCACAGTGCTCAGTAACAGCAGGATGTCCCACTAACATGACATATTGCTGCAATTTCCTAAGTCTCTATAAAAATGTAAAAAATAGGAGGAATAGGCAATCTGATCCTGCTCTTCCATTCATTATGATCATGGCCAATCATTGAACTTAATATGCCTGTTCCAACATTTCCCCAAATCCTTTGATCTCTTTAATCCCAAGTGCTATATCCATGTCCTTCTTGAAACACAATGTTTTGGCCTCAATCACTTTGTGTTAGTGAATTCTACAGGCTCACCACTCTCTGGATAAAGAAATCTCTCCTCATCTCAGTCATAAATGGGTTACCGTGTACCCTTAAATTCTGGCTCCTGGTTCTGGTCTCCAACACTTTTTGTAACATTCTTCCTGTAACCACCTTGTCTAGTCCTGTTAGAATTTTATAGCCTTCTATGACATACCCTCCTAATTTTTCTGAACTCCAGCAAATATCCTAACCAATTCAACTTTCCTTAATATGTCAGTTCTAAAAATCGGTCTGATAAATCTTTGCTAAGAACTCCATAGCAAGGATGCCCTTCAGATAAAGAGACCAAAATCCAGGTGTGATCTCACAAAGGCCCTGTATATTTGTAGAAAGGCATCCTATGAAGGCCACTATGCCACTTCTTTAATGTCTGAGGCACCTACATGCTTACCTTCAGTGACTGGTGTAAAAGGATAGCCAAATCTCGATACACATTCCCCCTTTCAATTTATAACTATTCAGCTAATAATCTACCTCACATTATTGTTCCTAAAGTGTATAACCTCACATTTATCCCCACTACCAACATCAGGCTGACTGGTCTATAGTTCCCAGTTTTCTCTCTATCTCCCTTTGTAAACATGTTACATTTATTCACATTATATCACTTGTGCCATGCATTTGCCCATTCACTCACATCACATTAAACATGTCTGTATCTTCCTCACAACTCATACTTCCACCCAGCTTTGTATCATCTGCAAATTTGTCAATTTTACATGTAGTTTCTTCATCTCAATCATTAATGTATACTGTAAATGGCTGGGATCCTACCACTGATCCCTGTGGTACTCCATTAGTCACTGCCTGCCATTCCTAAAAAATCTGTTTATTCCTACTGTTTCTTGTCTGTCAACCAGCTTACTATCCAACTCAATACACTACATTCCAATCCCATGTGTTTTAATTTTTTTGCATGCCCATCTCTTAAGTGGAACTTTGTCAAAGACTCTTGGAAAGTCCAAATAAACACATTCCCTTGCTTCCTCTCATCAACTCCATGGGTTACATCTTTAAAGAATTCCAGTGGATTTGTTAAACATTATTTTCCTTTATGCATCCATGCTGACTGCCAGAATCCTGCCACTATTTACCAAGTGCTCAACTATTAAATCTGTTATAATGGACTCTAGCATTTTTCCACTACCAACATCAGGCTGACTGGTCTATAGTTTCCAGTTTTTCTCTCTGTTTCACTTTTTAAATAGACAGATTACTTAGTTACCCTCCCAACTGTCTGAACTATTCCAGAATCTGTAGAATACTGGAAGGTACAATGCATACATTATTTCTAAGTCCACTTTCTTATGTACTGTGGGATGTAGATTAGAGAGAAAATAATAAGCACTGTGCAAAAGAATTTTTAAACTATGTCAGAATCCCCTACAACCTTAACTGATATTAGAGATAGGATTATGGGTTCACACATAGGAAGAAGATTTTCACTAAAAGATAGATACATTTTTTAAAATTTTCTTGTCGGCTATTTGGACTGCATTTCACTAGTTAAAAATCTAATAATGAATTAAATTGGTGGTAACAAACATTTGCAGTGAACCAAAAATTAATGCAACAAGTATTTGCATCCTCAGATTTTTAAATCTGATTTATATATTGATTAGATTTTTCTAAAATTAACATTTGACAATGTAGCAATGACAATTTCCATTTCAGTTTCGCTTTATAATTTCTCAAGTGTTTGAAGTTAAAACCATATCATACTACTTTCACTGAACATTAGCACTGAAAAAAAATTATTACTATCTTAAAAATCCATTCCGTATTTAGAAGATTTTTTATTTTATCCATTAACACAACTGCATCTATATTATGCAGTACCAGGATTCCTGTGGTATTTGTTAAATTTGTTATATATCCTTTTACATCAAAACTGAGTAACATACTTTGTAAGTACAGGACTCTGGTGTTAGCATGCTTTAACTATAGAATTGCTCAGTCTCAAATCTTTTGCACTTCAATAACCCACTTAAAGTTGTTGCACAGAGATATCTGGTGGATTGAGCTTCACTGCCTCTTCATCTTTTGAACTAATGTATTCTTGATCACCGTTTAATGAAACTATATACCACATGGAGTTTCCACATTAGATAAGCAATGTGAGTCTCTCATCAAGCAAGTAGCTGTGGCTGTTAGTAATCTTTCAGATTCAGAGTTTGAGACTAGCAGGCTTCCTGATTTAAATAAACCCTTTTTAACTATAAAAAATTGACATGACATGATTGCTAAAAAAAAACATTTTAAATTTTTATGTTACTAAGTATTGTAGTTGCTGTGAAAAAGCAAAACATGCATTGAAAATATAAAACATTAACTGGTCACTGAGGGGATCCAATTTACAGCCTGTGGAGACAACTCACATGGCTCACTGACACTGGCATTATCAGGTTTGTGGAGGGCACTCACCACAGCTAAATGCCATAAGGCAACAGAGATTTTCTACTGATGCAAATAAAGATATTTATTCCTCAACCACAGTTTAATCTACAGTCAACCCTGTTTACCACTTATTTGTATCTATGGATAAGTCTATGCTCAGAAACAGAAAACACTTCTTACTTTATCAAAGAATGTAATTAACCCTTTAAAGACTGAAATATTAATGCGAATGTAAAGAAATGTACAGAATTACCACGGTTTTGTTTATTCAGAAATTTTATGAAATTTTCCACAACAGAAAAAAAAATAATTTGACTGCTGTTATGTTAGAATGTTGAATTGGCTAAGACCTCAGATTTCAACAGTGACTAACAGCCACACTCCACTGTCTTTATCTTATGGATTTCACTAGCTTAGTTGAGTTTTTTGGAAGGATAAAGGACTGTCATACACATCAAGCAAGTTGACTTCTGAATCAATCATGGCTCAACTATGTCTGTGTTATAAGGGTTCAAAAAAGGATCAAGAAAGGGGGGAATAAATAAGAAATTATAGATGTAATATAACAACAAATAACTATAGTGTTCAGTACTTTCACAATGGCTTCCGAATAATCCACCCCACGTAGAGGACCTCTCAGGATCAGACAGGAAAAAAACTGGCAGAATCCAATTAGGGACAGATTAATGAGATTTCAGACAGATTCAGGAAAGAGTTCCGAAGAGACCTATCTCAATGCTGGGTGCATCGTGTGGCATCTTTTATGCTTTTGCTGAGTGGCAAGGTGAGTTTCTCACTAGGCAGTAGCAAGTTGCTAATTCAGGAGGTTAAATGCCTTATTAATGTCACAGCTCTACTTACTAATATTCAGCTTGTTTAATTAAATGTGCCAAAAGAGAATCTCAACATGGAAATCAAAGTGGGTAGCTAGTGATTTCAGCTCACTGCTTGCTCTGAAGGACCTCCATATTGCTTAGGACCAAATGACAACTCAGGGCACGATCCATGGGAATCAGCTGTAAACATCCCTTGACCACATACGCTGGTGTCAGACATTTGCCAAACCCTCAAGATCACCATAGCAACTCTGTGATACACTTGAAGGCCATTTATGAAGCATAGACTTGCATTGTGGGGCACACCAGTGACTAGCATTTAATAGCATTTGGTGTTTAGACAAAGCCAAAGGCTAGTAGTACTGTATTGTACTACAGTATGCTTGTGTTGTTTTGTGCAGACATACAAGTTACTTGTCATGCTTATCAGTAAGAATCTGAGGTGGTGGGATGTGTGGCACACTGAGATGTCAGGTTGATACTTAGAGTAGGTGCAAGCTGCTTGTTCAGCAAGCATACTGCATGCTTATTCAACCAATTGTCAATATTTGTAACTGGGTGAGCTCTTGTCCTAAATTCAGCCATCTTTGTGAAAGGATCTGTCAGTCAGGGTGTCCCAGTATGCTCAGTCATGAGCAAAGTCCTCACTCAGTGCAGGGTTTTGCCCACAGTCAGTTGTCACCTTGGTTGGTCACAGTCAAAGGATCTGTCAAACTGCAGTCTGGAACAAGGAATGGTCATTCCTGTGGGGCCATCAGAACAGTAGTCGGGGAATCGTGGTTCAACAGTTAGGGAACTGCAAATCCAGTAATCAGACATCTAATGTGTTATGTCCGGGGACTGCTTGTTGAACATAAAGATTTGAGGTGAATACAGCCCTAGGAGTGGTCTGTTGATCATTAGGAGAGAGGTCTGTAGGGGCAGCAGGCAATCACTGTCTCACTTAGATGGGCAAAAACATGGGCTCCACGTGTATTGGATATTAGGACAGTAAAAAGGCACATATACGAAGCATGCATTTGCAAACTCCAATGACATTTCATGTCAATATTTCTTCTGCATCAACTGCACATGTGAGAACAAATGTATGTTGGTGTCAATTGCTGGTCAAAGGTGGATTACACCATATCATTGGTGATAGCCAAATTAATATTGTCATTTCAGAGATGCAACAGTTGGCAACATTAACTTAAAAGGAGGTGAATGCAAGGCAAAAGTATCTCATTAGGGACATTTCCATCGGTGCTATGCTGCATGTCAATACTGTAGTACAATGCAGTACTGATAGCCTTTAGCTCTAGCTGAAACACCAAAGTCTTTCAATGCTGCCTGCTAATGTATCCTGCATTGCAAGTCTATGTTTTATGAATGGCCTTCAGGTGTATCACAGAGGTGCTGTGATGATTATGAGGGTTTGGCAAATATCTGATGCCAATGTGCATGGTCAAGGGGCTCATGCGGATGGGAAAGATTGCTGCAACATAAATCATGGATGATGATGGACTCTAATGAATGTAGTGGGATAGCTTTATGGGAGTGCATCTGGGATGGGAAGGGTTCTGAGCACAGTAAATATTCCTTTTTGGTTGCCATTCCTTGGTCACTCAACCGGTATGGCACTTTCACCTAGTTAGTACACGTGGTTCAACCAGGACCATGGTCAAATAGACAGTAGGACTTCAAAATGTGCACTCCCATATTGTGAAGCAACCTGAAAAAAGGACCTCCAGTATAGTCTGGACAGTGTTGTACCATCCTGATTTTGCATAATTGAAGCACACAATGAGGTGATGTGATATATGTTGAAGAGCTGGGGAATGGGAGCAGTCATTCGGGGTGAACGGATAATGACATTAAGCTGGGGAAACTCTCTTTATAGATGACAGAGCTCAACTGCATTGGACCCTATAAAGTTGACAGGGACTGATCGAAACTCAATTCCCAAGCATGATGCAAAAGATCATCAGGATTAAGATGCCAGGGGAGTCCAGAGAAGATTTACAAGAATGATCCCAGAGATGAAGGGCTTGTCACATGAGGCGCGTTGAGGACTCTGGGTCTGCACTCGGTAGAGTTTAGAAGTGTGAGGGCGATCTCATTGAAAGTTTGGAAGCATGCTAGTAAAGCAAAGTGATCTAAGATTAATTTAAATATCCTTCAGAACATTTTGTGGGTAACAAGACCTCTGTCAGATCCATTAGGGCTTTGTCAAACTGAATTAATGGGACTTATGTAGATTCTCATTCTGATTTTTCAACTTACTTAAAAGCCCTTCTCTTCACTTTCTTGCTGTAAAGTTTGCCCATGATCAGGAACCCAGCAACTTAAGTATGGCTGTTGTTCATTTCTGTACATTCATGCTCAAATATAATCTTGTGCATTCTAACTGTTAGCGAAATAATTGCTATACTGTCAATAAAAAGTATGTTAACTGTGATTTAAAAAAGGGTCAGTTGTGACACTGCTGAATAAATACTCAAACTGTTGGCACTAACTACTTTTATTTGCAGACTGTCTAGAAGATTTCCCATCAAAGAATTGCAAATGCAACGCTAATGAAATGTAATTGCTACAAAGTAAAGTGCTTACTCCTGTCAGGGGACCATCTAGTGTTCAGTTGACAATACGCATTTACCACACATATTACTTTGACAGGATTGACGAGGGGATTGCTCTCATTGTCTGATGTTAGCATATCATTGCTGAACATATGGTTGTACAGAATGCCAGATGCATTTTGATCCTGCATAAACATATATATTTTTAATCAGTTTATTCAGACATGTCATGGCACACATCCATGATAGACTTCATCAGTTTTCTAGTCCAGAGGTGGGGACACTACACAAAACCTCACTTATGATAAGGACCCATTTTTATCCCATGTATACTATTTGCTGAATCTCAAATACTTAATTGTGCAATACATTGAATAAGTGCTGGGTGTAGACAATCACCTTTAGAAGTAGCCTGTATAGACTGACATTGTTGGAGGATTTCAGGACAGGCATATTTTTGCTCTATGGCCAGATTGGTTGAAAAAAAAAACGGAAGGAATATTACCTGGGCTTCTCAAAAGTCTCCTCATGGTCAAAGCTGGAATGTGCATAAGAGCACATTGTTTGCTTCTCAGTAAAGGACCGTAATATTACACTTAAATTATGCATCCTATACAACTAAGTATATAATTTGTACATAAGTTTATTTTACTATACAAAATTGTAAATTGACTGTTTAAAGACATTTAATTAATTTAAACAATGAAGGATCACTATTATTTTCTGTTATTGGTTAATTCTATGATGTCATCACTTCAATACTTTAATATTCACAACCTGGACTATTTATTCTTTGCAATACTGGACTAGAGATTGATCCACAAATCATTCATATTGTAACTTTTCGCTTTTACATTTTATTTTTGCTTTGCTTTTTGATTTTAAAAGATCTGTATTAAACCTATGTTGATTTCTTACAGAAATATTAGGTTTAAATCAATGTCCAGAAAGTAAGTGCGATTGTGCTTTAAATCAAGTAATTAATCAACTATCTAATCAGTACTAATAAGTGGAATTGATCAGACTCCCCCAGGAAATTTGCATGCTGGCCAAAATTGACCACATTTAAGCTGTTGTTATGACTGAACTATTACGTTTCCTTAAATTCCCTGTCGCACAAAATAAAATTGTTTCCCATTTGTTTACCCCTGAAATTCAAGCCAGGACAATAAATGAACTTAGACATGCCATGGACAACTATAGAATGGAGTCAGGAGATGGAGATGAACAGTACAACTTAATGAGACTTGCTATCAGTTAACCCAACTCCCCACCCACTCAATGCATGTCACTCAGATGCTAGGGGGGTTGTGGCCCAGCACTGGCAGGCCTCAATTCTGCCTCAGGGCCCGCAGTACTCACTGTGAGTCTGCTGTCCGGTAAGACTTTCTTAAAATTTCACTGTTGAGGAGTCACTTATTCTGAAATTTGAAAAATCCGAATTTTGAAAACCAGCTACTTCTGAGCATTTTGGATAAAGGATTGTGCATCTGTATATGTTGACAGTGCTTCACAGACCATCTCTGGGACACCTGCACCCACCAACCCCACTGCCCCATGGCTGAACACTTCAACTCCCCCCTCCCACTCTGTCAAGGACATGCAGGTCCTGGGCCTCCTCCACTGCTAAACCATTAACACTCAATGCCTGGAGGAGGAAGGCTTCATGTTCCACCTTGTGACTCTGCAGCCACACAAGATAAATGTGGATTTCAACAGCTTCTTCATTTCCCCATCTCCCCACATTATCCCAGTTCCAAGCTTCTAACTCAGCATCACCCTCTGGACCTGTCCATCAATCAATCCGCGCATGCCCCCCCCCCCCCCCAACATATCACCTTCTCCCTCACCTTCATCCCCCTATCGCTTTCTGAGCTACCTTTCCCCAAACCCCACCCCCTCCCATTTATCTCTCAGCACCGACCCACAAGTCTCATTTCTGATGAAGGACTTCTGCTGAAAAGTTGATTCTCCTGTTCCTTGAATGCTGCCTGACCTGCTACGCTTTTCCAGCAACACATTTTCAGCTTTATCTCTAGCATCTGCAGTCCTCACTTTCTCCTCCCTACACTCTTGATTATTCAAAATGACCTTGTGATATGAGATCACATTCTAAAGCATATATAAGTCTAATGTTTGTAAATCAGGGATCCCTGAATATTTTATCATCCTTCCATTTTGTAGTAAACCTCTATTTTACTGTTAAAGCAAAATCTGCAGATTTGAGTGTTCAAGTTTTCTGTGAGAGACCACTTCGATAAAACCAAATATCAATTCGTCAAAGAACTCTAATAAGTTCATCCAGCATGATGTATCTTTCACAAAACCATTTTGATTCTGTCTAGCTATTTTGACTTTTCCTAACTGCCCTTATATAATGCCTTTAATAATCTTTCTGTTACAGATGTTAAGCTAACTGGCCATAAGTTACTTGCTTTCCGTTTCTTTCCATTTTGAATAAGTGAGTTACCTTAGGTATTTTCCCAGCTAATGTAATCATCTCCACATTCGCAGTATGGTTCAGGTGTAGACTATTCTAATGATACAGCCCCATCTTTTCCCCATACTGGTGCCACTATCCAAAAAACCAGAACCTATTTGTCCCACATATTCATTTGTATTTGACTTTGCCATTCTAACTTGCAATAATCCAATGATTATTACCTCTAATGTCTTGCTTCAGTATTTGATGCCTAGCTCCACATACTGAATATGCAGAATGTGTTTCCTTGTTTGCCTATATCAATGGCAACTAGATGGGGGATCATGACTAGATGCTGCCCCTCCCACTAGATATTCCTCTCTAGCCATGAGAGATTACCCTAATACTGGCAATGGGTCAGAGACATAGCCCTCTGGACTCTTGCTGTTTACTCCAGAATGCAATGCCAAATCCCCTCACTGTATTGTCTCCAATATACTTACTTCCTTGTCCATTTGATTGGCTTCTTCTGTCATAGTTCCATTGTCAGTTAGCTTATCGAATCAGCAACCCTCACTCTCACCCAAACAAGCTGAAAGCACCTTCAATGTGGGAGTTTCCTGTGTTCCTGCTCTTTGCATTCTGTTGTCTGCCTTCCCTATATTCACACCCTCCTGTCCCTGACCACTAACTGAATTAGACAACACTAAATTGTTACTGCCTTATGCAGCAATAGAGTATCTGGGTGACTTTCCTCTACCCTATTTGAGTGGCAGTATCTGCAGCTTCACCTCCGGTCAAACTCTCAGCCAAGATCTTGCAGCTGTCATTATTTACTACTATGGTATTTGCCTGAGATTGTACCAGTGTCCAGGATCTCCTACATTCTGTAATTGCAACACATTATCTGTCCTTCTTTGTTTACTTTAAGTAATTAACTAATTATGTTCTTAATTAATTGTTGAATTGAATTAACATCTCAAAGTTTTATACTTAACTTAACCCTTAATAATGCAATAAACCTTACTGGTAAGAGTAAAATAAATAATGGGATGACTAGTTTTCAGTTCCCTCTATTATTATGTCCTAATTAATTATAAGTACTTAAAATTTAAATATTTTCTTTACAAAACTAGCAATCCATTCAGTACCTAACAGTAGTTACACTCAGCGGCACCACTGTGGTATCACTGTTTGATTTTTCTTTTGCAAGCCAGTGCCCTTCTGAGGTTGCATTTGGCAGACCCCATCTCCTACCTTGATATTGACTTGACAGTAAGGGCTGGGACCTGGGGCTAGATCTCAGTTTATTCTTTCCCTGTTTAAAAATTACAACACCAGGTGTTTCTTTCCCGGTTTCTGTTGATTCCCTTCCAGATCCACCTCTGCTTTCTTCCTTGTTGCTGCTTTTCTTCATTATATTTCTTTCTAATAAAATAATAATTTCTTCTTTCTATTGTATCATTTACCATTGTTTAATAATTATTTTAAAACATTACTGCTTTAGTATAATATTTGGTATTGAGTCACTCATTTCCGTTTCCTCCAGGATACAACACTGAATTCAAATGAGAGCCTGCAGAGACTCTTGATTTACAGGACTTTAAAGTTACCAGTCAATGAAATACTTGAATAGTTAAAAAATATAAATCCCAAAATTCCAAAAATTGTCTTTAATTTCAAGGAAGTCAGTCCAAATGGAACAACTGAAGAATGTAATCATTTTGTGTTCTGTACTTACCCTAACTTCTTGACGTTTATCTTTTCGATCATTAATCAATTTCCAATGCTCCTCTTCCAAATGTGTCTTCCTTTTAATAGTTACATCAAGGTCCTCCTTTAGTTTAGAAATGAAGTTTTCAGCATTGTTTTGCTTGAACTCTGCTGCTTCTAGCATTGGTCTTAAAAGAAAGGAAACACAAATATTGCTAACACCTAAAACCGGGAATGGTGGGACCGATGTATGAGAGATTTACTAGGTTAGGATTGTTTTCACTGGAGTTAAGATGAATGAGCGTGGATCTTACAGAGACTTATACAATTCTAACAGGACTAGACGGTGGGGGGTGGGGAGGGGGGGAGGGGGAGGAGGATGTTCCTGATGGTGGGTGTATCCAGACACAGCGGTCACAGTCTGAAGATTTGGAGTGGACCATTAAGGATGTAGATGAGGAGACATTTCTTCATCCACAGAATGGTGAGCCTGTGGAATTCATTACCACAGGAAGTAGTTGATGCCAAAACATTGAATGTATTCGAGAGACAGCTAGATATACTACGTGGGGCGAATGGGATCAAAGCTTGTGCGGAGTTGGACAACCAGCCATGATTGTGATGAAAGGCAGTGGAGGCTCAAAGTGCTGAATGGCTTCCTCTTGCTCCTATCTTCTATGTTTCTGTGTTTCCTAGAATTGTTTAAAGCACAGGAAGTGGTGATTCTGCTAAGCCATAGGACCTTAGCAGTTCCACAACCAGAGGTTCAGACCAAAGAACTTTAGTCCTGGGTCAAGACTGATAGTGGACAATAAAGCAACTAATAGGTGAAAGAGGCTCAGATCACTGTGGACAAACCCAGAAGATGGGTATATGAGACAAGGCTTAAGGATTTGCCAAACAAAAGTGCCAAATGATTGATCCTATTTGGTCTCCTCTTAATCATCAGATAATGTCACAGAAATATTCATAACATTATTCCATTGAGTATCACTTATTTGCCAACAGTCTAATCAATAATGATGAGCTTGATTCTGACAATATTAGCCACTTCCTGACCTTTACATAACCACCACTTAGACTTAAATGCAAGAACTGAAATCTAGGGGAGAGGTACAGGTATTAGTAGCTGCCGACAACATCAATCAAAAAATTACTGTCTGTTCGGACACAAAAGAAAATTATCATGGCTATTGGACACCAATTATTGCAGGCAAGGGATGATGTTGTGAAAGTAATTAAAAGCTGTTTCTTTTGTTGTTTTAGCAATAAACTTTCTTCCATTTTAATATTGTGAATTTACTATTTACTAATGAAGTGCAAATCATAACTACTCTGATAATGGATCAGCTCAAGCCAGCCTACAACAGTACCTGGAAAACATTCAGGCTTGAGCTAACACACAGAAGCTAACATTCATGCGACTTTGTGCAGGAAAATGACTATCACCATCAAGACAACTCCCAACTATCTTTACATTCACTGGGATCTGCATCAATATTCTGGGGCTTAGCATTGAGCAGAAGTTTAAACATACAGCCATGTCAATACAGTGGCAATAAGAACATAACAGAGATTCGGTATGATCCGATGAGTGAATGTACAAGGTTCACATCTAAAATGTGATGGAGTACTTGTCTGAACGATATAGAAGCAATGAAACTCAATGTTTTACATAGTTCAAATCAAAGGAATCTACTGCTTGATTAGCCTTAACAGTTTTCCTGATGGATTCGCTGAAATCCCCACATGCTTTTAATCCTACCCAATGGAAACTTAGATGTGGATGGGATAATGGTCCTTATGCCAACTCATCATCAATTTTGAGTGTTGTAACCCTGCATACAGGTAAATACGCCTCCCTTTGTTTGAGAAACGTTGCACTAAGTTTCTACAATGCACACAACTTCAAAAAATGAATCGAAAACAAATATTAACTGTGTAACATAAATTTCATCTGCAAAGCAATCTATCTGTGGAAGAAAACATTTTTGAATGAATATTGATCATAAAATGTGCCAGTTTAATTTAAATTGAATGTACTGATGAAAAAAAATTAAGAATAATTTTCTATCCCTCATTTGGGAGTATAAGAATTAGCATAAGTTTCCTTTTCTCGGACACTGACAAAACAAAAACAAATTACAATTATTAAATAATTAATCAGAGCTTGATAATTTCTTACCGCAAACCCAGAATGCCATTTTTGTATTTTTCAATCTCATTCAATAATCTATTTCTTAAGGTTTGCTTCTGAAGAAAATGTTCCCGTATAACCTCAATTTGCTTGAGGGTATCGTTAAGCTGATTGAAGCTGTCGGAATATTCTTTCTGCAATAAAGTAACAAAAATTAACAGCATTAATATATTGGCAAAATAAGCAACACAACATCCTTGCCTGACAGATGAGTTTTTTTATAACATAATACTAGAAATGAGATGCAGCACAATCTACCTTTATATTAAAAAGTATAGGATTATTTTGACATTAAAACGGAAAAACTTGGCTCTTTTTCATTGCTGAAAAGAAAAATGAAAGTGTGCTTGGCAGGGCTAGCACAACAGTATTAAATGCCCAAAGTGAACTTTTAGCCTTGCGTCAACCTCCCACCATATTTAACTTTTGAAAGTGAATATAGTGCATTTGTGTGAATAAAAATTATATATTCATCATTACAAGTATATTTTACATAACAAAGGAAACTATTAGGATACTGACTGCACAATCTAATTATACTACAACTTTCACAGGATGAAAGAAAAATTCTACATTGTAATGTATAATAGGATGTAATACACGATGCTGCTGCAACAGTTATTAAGTATGTTTACGTGCAATTTCCACAATTAAAAACAAACAATTGAGTAGTTTTGGCCAAATTATGTTATTTGATATTATTTACTGTTTCACAGTTTTGGAATAGGCATGGAGAAATTTCTAAAACTGTCACAAAAATAGAAGGAAGAAAAACATGAAACTTTGGGAAAGACTTCAATGTAAACACTTGGTATTGTGGATGTATATCACTTAATCTAGAACTCTTAATAAAACTGTTGAAGATTGACTGTTTATATTTGTAGTTGCATGAATAGTTCATTTGTGTTTTTTACAGATAGCAAAAACAAGCACAAACAAAATTAGTAGAGGCTGCAGTTCACCCCACAATGTCAAATGCTGATATGATCAATGACCTGCCTACAGACCTTATTATTTGCTGCATCCATTCTCTCATCTGGTGGGACCATGTGTTAATTACGTACTGTCTGACCTGTAGTGCCCACAGTTGAACTCAGTGGTGCACAAGGAGAGATCTTTCATCCTCAAGGTCTTTGTCCTTCTGCTTAGAAGGCAGCACATGTTGCCCCAGTGTCTCAGCATTCATCACATCGCTTTGTGTCTGCTCAAATTGTGCAGAATACAGGATACCAGGATGACGCAGAATGTGCACCAACTTGGCTGAAGTGTTGCACCAGTTGAGTGACCAATACTGTACTCCAGACCACTTCACATCCCAGATCTAGTACAATTATTTGTTTTCATTGCATTCAAAAGTCCATCATTACACGAACATGTCACACAATGAATTGATAGTACCCCTGTCATAGGTAAGCAGTTATGGTAGAGTCAAAAAGTCATACAGTGTAAAAACTGGCTCTTCTTATGAAGAGAACAAGTCCTGAGTAATTGTGTAGTTTTGTAAATTTGGAGCACTAATGGAATTTGGTGCAGAGGGGAAGAGATGCTTTTGATTTTTTTGGTTTAAAGCACAAACAACATAATCAACAACAGTCAGCATGGTTTTGTTAAGGGGACGTCATATCTGAACAACTTGATGGAATTTTTCTAAGAGGTGACTAGGCGTACAGGTGAGGGCAATGCATTCAATGCTGTCTACTTGGACTTCAAAAATAAGTTTTTTAAGGTCCCAAATGGGAGAACTGAACATAAAGATAAGAGTGCAAGGGATCCAAGTAAGTTTGGCAAATTGGATACAGAATTGGCAGAGTGGCAAAAAGCAGAGGATGATGGTTGAAGGGTATTTGTGTGACTGGAAGGCTGTGTCAAAGAAGTTCCACGGAGATCAGTGTTGGGGCCGTTAATATTTTTAGTATTGAATGTAGAATGGTTGATCAGTAAGTTCGCGGATGATAGAAAAATTGGTGGGTAGGTAAATAATGCGGAAGAAAGCTTTAGATTATAAGAGGATATAGAGAGACTGATCAGTGGCAAATGGAATTCAATGCCGCTTAGTGTGAGGTGATGCCATTGGGCTGAACATACAAGGCAAGGGAATACATGATGAACCATAGAACCCTGAGAAGCACCAAGCACCCAGTTGTGCATGTCTACCAATCCCTTAAGGAGACAGTAAGGACTGCAGCTACAGAAAACATAGACTTTCTAGTTCCTCAGATGTTGTCTGACCTGCTATGCTTTTCCAGCTTCACTGGAAATCTAATCATCTAACCATCTAATCTATTGATTAGCAGAACAGGAAGATCAAGTGGTTAAGACAACATATGGAATACTTGTCTTTAATAGGTGAGACATAGAGTTTAAAATCATGGAGATTAAACTGGAACAGTAAAAATATTAGTTTGGCTATATCTAAGAGTACTGTGTGCAGTTCTGGAATCCTTATTATAGGGGGAATGTGATTGCCTTGGGGAGAGTGCAGAGGGGATGTACCAGCTTGTTGCCTATGCTGGAGAGTTTGTTATGAAGAGACACTGGGGTTGTTTTCATTGTAATGTCAGAAAACCCATCAATGAGCATTTTTCATCATAGTAGGCCTGACTTATTGACTAACTTTGTTTGGGAGAATTTACAATTCAGGTCAAATAGTGTCAAAGTTTGAACAAGTTAAATCTAAACTGTTACTATATTTTTCTAAAACTTCACTACATGCTGAGATTAGAGCAGATAGATCAGACTCCACAGTGTACGTTTTTCATTGTGTGCAGTAAACTTTGTGAAAACACGACAAATCATCAGGAGAATGAGTCAAGGAAGTCAGCCAAATTTAACTTAATGGTATTGGTTATTCCCAAAACAGATAAACAAAGAAATCTGAAAGTGCTAAAAATCTAGAATTAAAACAAAGAGTTTTCAAAATTTATACATCAGTCAGCATCTGTAAAGAAAGAAAGAGTTAACTTATGAATAGACGTCTTCATCAGAACTAATGAACTGAAAAGTAACCAAACTTCTCAGTGGCGTTAAAAAGGATAAGATAGAAACAACACATTTTTAAAGCAGAGTGGATGACCTGCAAACTAAAGATTAGAATATTGTCAAATGATATGAAAGGTCATCTCAGTAATTGTCTTTGAAAGGGTATGAAAGAGAAAACAAATATGCAAAAACAAAGATGGCTGAAGACATGGAAGGGACACATTCAAGGAAAAGTCAAGAAAATGGGCAAAAGGGAAGACAAAACCTAGTATCTAGTATCTTTAAGAGGAGGAATTGTTGAACAAGATGGACTTTCAAATAATTAGAATAAACCGGGCTAAAGGATATTAATTATATTTATTAACCTAAAATAAAATCCTATCTATCAAACACATATTTGACCAAAACACAAGAGCCTTATACTGACTTAAATGGCTTGGTCCCTCCCTTACACATAACGGAAGGAATTTTGACAGGTAGACTGGCCGTTCTGGGCATGTGAGAAGAGTTCAATGCCTTCAACTTCTGGATTTTACTGTGGGTGGGTAGTTGTGGGGGTGGGGAGGAAGGCGGGGTAGGAGGTGGTGGTAGTGGCTTAATCGTGAGTGGGGAAAGTGTCATGTAATTTAAATATTCTAATAGGTGATTAAGTACTATATTACCAACGATTCTGGCTGTAACTGCCAGCTTATAGATTTCTGTAAATTGTCATCAAGAATCTGGTTTCCAGCATCTGCAGTCATTGTTTTTACCAGAATCAAGACCACCTTGGTAAGTGCACAATGAAGTATGATTAACATATTGGAAAATCTTTGATCAGTGAAACTGAAGAAATCCAGAGATTGTTGAGTGAAGTTTGCAATTCATAGCACTCCTTTTCAGAGCTTTCAGTGCTTGGCAAATAATTGCTATCATCTTGGAATTTACTTCATCCGTTTGGCATACCTTCAGCTGCAATTCCCTGCTCTCTGTTTTCACCACAACAACGAAGCAGCTGGTGTAATCCAGATAAAGAATAAGAAATTCAGCACTAGGAACACCAATAGCACTAGCAACAGTAAACCGAAGAGCAGCAATACCAAGAACAGCACAGCAATAGCAGCATTTTCCTCCGCCTCATGCGACGGGGCAGAGATCCAACTTTAAGATGCTCATCCAAGATGGTGGTGGCAGAACAGGCAGCAATCGGACTCTTGAACCCAGGTCTCGTCCATTCCGCCTGTTTTTCTTTTTTTCTCGTTTTTGTTTTTTTTCCCCTTTTTAGTTGTTATTTAGTGTATTTTTACTTATTTTCTAGAGAGAACTCAATTGTGGAGGGAGTGGCAGCAATGGAGCGTGGCAGCATCTGAGGCCCAGTGCAAGACCAAATGGCAGTCAATGGCGAGCTCAGGCAGGACTTCACTCAGCATGGCTGAAAGCATGCCCTGCACGGGGGAGAGTTAGCCCTCATGGGGAAAGCGCAGTGTGGATTGACGGCAGACCCATGGCTTACGAAAGGACTGTAATGTTTAACTTTTAACTTTATTTCTTTATTTTTCTACTTTATACTAAGAAGAACTGTAGTGATGAACTTTTTGACTTATTTGTTTATTTTACCATCTTTGTGCCTAAGTTTTTGTACCTAAAATCCTTTGTTAAGATGGTGTAAGAGTGGCGACATTGTACACTTTTCACTGCAATCCTGTACTTGAGTACATGTTAGAATAAAACATAAATCTAAATCTAAAATCTAAATCTAAATCCCAAGCAGATGAGATCCCAACACTGGGTTTACAGGCAAAGGATCGGCTTCCTCAACATGCCTGTGCATTAGTGCTCTGAGTCAGCAGCAAACTTACGATTAAAAGTGGAGCATTGCAACCATCCTCCCCATTCCTGTGCTTATTGAGACCAAAAATTCCATGCATACTTTTCTCATTCACATCAGGATCACATTAATTAGAAATCTTTTTGACAGCTCCACAATACCAGTGTGTACAAACTCTCTAATTGGCCAGAGAACACATAAGCAATGTTCTAAGGTTTTAGCTCAATTAAACAAAAATGGAGGAAACCTGTTGTAGAGCCCAATGTTTTCCAGACATGTTATATCCTGTCATTTCACAGGGTACCACCAATTTAAAATACCATCCAGTGTCTATTCTGAACCTATTATGTATCCAGCAAGCTGGGCACATTTCTGCAAGTGAATCTGCTTTCTATCCCAATTATAATGAAACCCTAACAAACCACTACAACACTGCATCAGAAAACAAAGAGATTTGTGAGCACTCCGGGAGAAATCAGTGAATGGGTATTAATTCCTTAAGAAAATTGCTCAATTCTCACTTTTATTAACAGAACGTCAACTTATGCATCACAACACCATTACATCAAGCAACTCTCCAGGACTGAAGGCAAAATCTAATTTGACACTGAGACAGTACTACATTGTCAGAGATTCTGGCTTTCAGATGAAATGTTAAATGGACCAGACTGTATGTATGCATTTAAAAGACTATATGGCCTGGATTTTACAATGGCCAGAAAGCCATTACTTCAATGTAGATAAGAGTTGTTCATATAGACCCTATAGAATCATAGAATATTCTGAAGGAATTGCCCCAGAAGTTTAATTTTTCATTGGGCAATTCCTCTATACTTGGAACTCTATAGAAGACTCTACTTATCTCTGAGAAAGCAGAGACTTCTGATGATATTAAGTAAATAGTTAGTAAGGAAAAGTTAAGACTATTCAATATATGGTCCACTTATACCCCAGATCTTAAGCTGACAAATCCCTGATCCTGAACCCCTTTCCCCCACCTCCACACCCAACACCCCATGCACGCCCCATTCCTCTGCTATTAGATGGACCAGACTCCGCCTTCCCCCATTCTGCATCAACTGCCACTTTCTCACGACCCTGCAGCCAAAACCCCTTTCCCAACCCCACACATGTCCTCTTCCATCCTGCCATACCTACAGCTGACCTCCATCACCCTCTACACCCCCATTCCACACCCAAATCACTTAGACCACCATCAACTTCCATTTCCCCATAATTCTCCAAACCAGTTGATACCCTACTCACCTAGCACCCTCCCCTCTAACGGTCTACTATCTTAATCCCAGGTGCCCTACCGCTTACATAGCTGGCATCTAATTTAGATGACACAGAGCTTACCTGGCACCTACTATCCCTTGGGTATCCCACCTGACCAGCACTCTGATATTACACTTATAATTTGACAGGAGCAGTCAACTGGCTGTCTCTATATGGACCTTACATGTCAGAATACAGCATCTGAATGGTGTGAAGAGGTCATGGTTTGCCTTCCCCTGTCAGTTCTGCACTGTGAGAGAACTGTCAGAATGGAAGTACTGCTCCGCATTCCTGAAGTAGCCTTGATCAGAATCTCCTCTCAGAAATATGTAACTTCATCTTTTCACACAAAAAAAGCAGAATGCCAAACTGTTAGAGACTGTCACTGCGCAGAAAATCCAGTTTTGTGTCATTATTTGACTAAATACAGAAGTGTCTCCAGTATTTGGGCCAACAGCTACTATACAACAATTCTTCAAAAGATAAACTGGATAGTTAGTTCACTGCTGTTTGTGGAACATTGTTTTCTACAAAATGGCTGCTGCTTTTACTAGTGTAACAACAGTGACTGCATTTTCAAAATAATTTACTGGCAATTAAATGTTTTGGGATATTCCGAGACAGTAAAAGGCACTATGTAAATGTATACTCAATACTTCTGCTTCTAAGTTTGTGCTTAAAGTATCTTCTAAACTATTTCAGTTCTTCATTTTCCACGGCTGCCACTGGCAGAAGAAAAAAAGCTGCATCAAGTTAAGCATTAAATATCTCTGAGGGAATTCAGAGCTTTGATTTAACTTTTAATATTAAATCAGGGAATTCAGCTTCCAAAACTTCACTCTCATGGAGTGCGAAACTATCTGATTATAGCAGTTTTGTAGAATCATTCCAAATGTCAAATATTTGCTACTTATTAAGTAATCAGGACTCAGTTCTGAGGAAGGGTCACTCTTCTCGAAACGCTAACTCTGACTTCCACAGATGCTGCCAGAACTGCTTAGCCTTTCCAGCAATTTCTGTTTTTGTTGTTGAATGAAGATGTCTGTTATTGGTCTTTGTTGAATAATATTACAGAAGGTCTCATACCGGTTGAACTGTTCAGAAATGGTTGTGGGTGAGGAAGCTTATTTCAAGAAGTGAAGCCTCACAAGGTCCCTTTACCTGTCCCGATGAAGAGTCATGCCCAAAACGTTAACTCTCCTGCTCCTCGGATGCTGCCTGACCTGCTGTGCTTTTTCCAGTGACACACTTTATCGAATCTGACTGCCCAGTATCTGCAGACCTCACTACCTCCCTTTCACTCTATCCAGTTTAGTGTGATGGATACGTTCTCTTCCCTTCATCTTCTATCTCTTCCTCCTCCATTTCCCAAGATAGCCTCCGGATCTTAGGAGGAAATAACTGGCTTTCACAATTGCAAGGTTACAAATGACTATGCATACCATTACAAACATACATATGAATTCAAGTGTATCACTCTAGATCATCACACATGATCATTGGGAGAATCATTCTCGCCCTGGTTTGAAGCTCTTAGTTGTCATGAGGGAGATAACACAATTCTATCACTGCCTCATTGTTGAAGCAAAGGCTGCAAATGCACTGCTCCTGACTCACTGTAACCTTGAAATGGAACCCTCCACCATCCCCATCCCCACCACCTCCACAAGATGCTTTCTAGGTAGAGCCTTTTAAATAGACACTGTTTTTCCTATTCTTTAATGGAAAGTGAGTGTCACAGGCCTTGCCAGTATTTGTTGTTCATACATAATTGTCCTTGACAAGGTGGAGTTGAGTCATTTTCTTGAACCATTATAGTTTTGCTATTGCAGATACATGAATTTTACTTCCCCACTCCGCCAGTGAATGTCCAGCTCAGCTTGCACAGCAAATAGCATGACAACTACTGCCCCTTACCTTTTCTACATTGACTCAGGGGGAATAGGCACCACTGGCTAGACCAACATTTATTGTCAATGCTTAATTGCACAGGAGAAGTTGGTGATGAGTTGCATTCTCAAACATCTGCAGCTCTTAGATGCAGGGACCACCATTGATAAAAGTAGCTATAGGCCTACCGGATAATAGGACTGTTGTGTCATCAGAGTCAGAAAGTGAGAAAGCAACGTGTGTTTTAACTTTTGGATCACCATGACTGAGGTGCGGGGAGAGATTGAGAATGAGAATCCTTCATGGTAACCTCAACCAGTGTGAGAATTGAACCCACGCTCATTACATCACTCCTCAACACAAACCAACTATCCAGCCCACTGAACTAACCAATCCACTAAAAGCATGGAGGGACACCCACAGTACTGTTGCGAAGGGAGTTCCAGGATTCTGAGCCAGTGACAGTAAAGGAACAGCAAGATTGCTAAAAATCGTTATGCTGTGTAACTTGAAGGAGAACTTAAAAATGGTGGTATTCCCATGCCCTTTTCCTTCTAGGTATTAGAGGTCATATGTTTGGTAAGTGTTATTGAAGGAGCCACGCTGAGTTACTGTAGTGCAATTTGTGGATGGTACATTGATGTCACTGTGCATCACTTGTTTCAAGTGGTGGATGTGGTGTCAATTATATCAGCTGCTTTGTCCCAAGCCTCTTGTGTTGTTGGAGCTGTACTTATCCAGGCAAGTGCAGAATGTTCCATCACACTCTTGATTTGTTTCTTGGAAATGGAGGCTTCAGGGAGCTAGTTACACATAACAGAATTCCAAGCTTATAGCCACTTTATTTATATGGCTAATCCACTTCAGTTTCTGAGTCATGGGTAAACCCCAAGATGTTGATAGTAGGGATTCAGCAATGTCAATGGCATTAGACATCTCCTGCTGGAGATGATCATTCCCTGGCACTTCTGATCAGCCCAAGTATCGATGTTGTTGAGATCTTGTTGCATATGGACACAGAACTGGTTTAGTATCTAATGAGTTATGAATGGTATTGAACACTGTTCAATCATCAGTGAACATCTCCATTCTGATTAGATGATAGAAGGGAGGTTATTGATGAAAAGTCTGAATGCATGCACTGATGTTCTAGCCATGTTAGCAAATCTAATTTTTGGCCTTTCTGAGGTCAGCAAAAATCAGCAATTAATTTTCTACCCATTTTGCTTTGTTCATTCTAAATTACGCGCAAGTTCTTCAGCTTCACCCCACAACTAGAAATTGCATTTTCCTCATAAGGCTAAATCACAAATGATATTACTGAATAATCATTTAAAAAATGCTTGTCTGTTTGGTTGAAACAATTATTAAGGATTTGACAAAGCTATATCTTGGACTAAACATCATTCATGTAATGATGCCATCTACTGAGCACTGTGGCAAGTGGCATGCATATATAAGTCCAGCAAATCAGGTTACCTGACCATCAGTCAATTGTTGTTTCATATTGTTCTTTTCTTTTTCCTGATTGTCAGTTCTCAATTGATAGTTTCCTCTGAATTCATTTAGTTTCACACTCAACTTCAAGAATGTCTGCAAGAAATTGTAAAAGTAGTAAATTAGCTATTGGCATTTGATTGTGTATACTGTTCAGCAAACACCATTGCTTCTGCTGCATTGACAATGCACATGAAAAAGTAAAATACTTGCTTCGACATATTTTCTACTGCAATTTTTGACAAATAAAATCTTCGTCTTTCATAAAACTACCTTATCTAATGTCAAAGGGTGCAAAATATGATTCTAACCTTTTAATCGGCAGGGCAGTATATAGATACACCAAATAAAAACTGCTCTTAGTTTTTTTGTTTACTTTTTTATGTGGGATCTTCCTGTTCATGTGTTCAGTTAGGATCTAGCAACAAGTAAACGGAGGATGTATAGGTGTGAAGTGTGATTCTAAGGAGACCCTGCCTCCTTTCTCACTGTCAAGGCTGCATGGTGGTGACCAGTAGGTTGGTAGTTGGGGCCAAGGGTGGTGAGCATGCAGGCTCAGATTTGAGGGGCAGTGTGTGTGTGGAGGTGTCAAGAATGTGGACATGGGAAAGGGTGGGCAAGGAGACTGTGTAATGTAAAGAGGGGTGAGCATTGTCAGCAGTATGGGTGAAGAGGAGAGATGAGCAATGTAGGTGTTGCCATGAGTGCTAGATTGTTTTATTCTTTACCTTATTATTGAGAACTGCACCCCTGAACAGACTGTGCACATGTTCATAATAACTCACCTCCTGACTGACCAAACAATCTGAACCAAACATGTCGCATAAATAGTGTCTACAAAAGCAGGTCAGGGGCGAGGATTTCTGCAGCGAGTAACCCATTTCCTCACTCCCCAAAGCCTGTCCACCATCTTTAAAGGCACACGTCAGGAATGTGATGGAATAATCTCCACTTGCCTGGGTGGGTGCAGCTCCAACGATACTTAAGAAGCTTGACACCAAATAGGTCAAATCAGCCAGTTTGCTTGACACCACATCCACAAACATCCATTCCTTCCACCACTGACACTCAGTAGCAGCAGTATGGATTACCTACATGATGCACTGAAGAAAGTCACCAAAGATCCTTAGATAGCACCTTCCAAACACACAATCTCTTCCACCTAGAAGGAGAGGGCGGTATATATATATTATATATATATGGGAACATTATCACCTGCAGTTCCCTAACAAACTCACCATCTTACCTAGAAATACATCACCATTTCTTCACTGTCACTGAGTTGAAATCCTGGAATTCCCTCCCTATGACATTGTAGGCCAACCTACATCAGGTGAACTGCAGCGGTTCAAGAATGCAGTTCACCACCATCTTCTCAAGGGCAACTTGGCACGGGCAATAAATTCTGGCCAGCCAGCGATGCTCACATCCCACAAATGAATAAAAGAAAACTAAATCAAGTACTAAAAATAAACTGTATAGAGGGCAGACAGCCAACTTACTGTATGTACAGATACTGGATGTCCATCAGTTCTGAGGTTCGAGGATTCAGGCACAAATCAGCTGACCAGACGTTTCACTAACATTGCAAACCTCTATAGCAGTGTTTCAATGTTTGCTGCTGTTAGAATGAGAAAATCTGGCCCATTGTTTGTCCATGGCATTGTCAAAAAAAAAACATTTTTTAAAAATCAAAAGGACAGAACACAAGCCATGGTATCCATGCACCCGTTAACAATTGCTAAATTATGAAGCTGCAAAGCTACTTATTCCAGAATTTTATAACACAACCCAGAAGTTACTGTGATATTCAGAACCACTTCATCTCCTGTACAGTAACTCATTATGGCCATGATTTTTATGGAAATAAAAAGCTTGAGGTATTCAGCTGGAATGTCTCACTGACAGTTCATACAGTCTATTTGCCAAGTCCACTTCAAGAAGGCCAGCTCCAGAAAGCATCTTGGTTGTTGGCTGGCTGTATCTAACCTGGCCACTTATGCAGTTTTATGCATTTAGCCTCCAGAAATTGAGTGAAAACATTCACTTCATCCCAAGCAATTTCTTTAAAATTATGGTAATCCACACAAATTCAGGAGGGTCTCTATGGCTGCAGTTGCTCAAATGAAAATTCCAAATAACCAGGATCTATTGATTGTAGAATAATTTCTTTCAATAAGAAAGTAGCAAATTTAAACATCACACAACATCAGGTTATAGACCAACAGGTCTATTTGGAAGCACTAGCTTTCTAGGCATTGTTCTTTCATCAGGTGGTTGTAGAGTAAAACTTGTAAGACATAGAATTTATAGCAAAAGGGTTACAGTGTCATGCTATAAATTCTGTGTCTTATGATCTTATACTCCACAACCACCTGATGAAGGAGCAGCGCTTCGAAAGCTAGTGCTTCCAAATAAACCTGTTGGACTCCTGGTGTTGTGTGATTTTTAACTTTGTACACCCCAGTCCAACACCAGCATCCCAAATCAAAAGAAGCAAATATGTTCCTTTAAGAAAGGAGCTAGAGAGAAAATAGAAAACTGCAGACCTGTTAGCCTTATATCATCAGTAGTTGGGAAAATTCTAGAATCTATTATGATGGATAGGATAAATTAACACTTGTTTTTTATTGATCTAATTGAGCATAGTCGGGGACATGATAACCTAGTGGTTTTATTTCAAGACCTTGATCAGATAGGTCAATGGGAGATAAATGTGAGATGTTATATTTTGGTAAGGCAAATCAGGCTGGGACTTATACAATTAATGGTAGGGCCCTGGGGAATGTTGCATAAAGAGACCTAGGAGAGCAGGTGCAGGTCCTTGAAAGTGGAGTTGCAGGTAGAAAGGGTAGTGAAGAGGGCATGGAGTATGTTTGCCTTCATTGGTCAGTACACTGAGTATAGAAGTTGGGATGTCATGTTGCAGTTATAGCGGACATTGATGACACCACTTTTAGTACACTGTGTACAATTCTGGTCGGCCTTCTACAGGAAGAATGGCATTAAATTTGAGAGTGTGTAGAAAATATTTACAAGGATATTGCCAGAAATGGAGGGTTTAAGTAATAGAGAGAGGCTGAATAGGCTGAGGCTTTTTCCCCCAGAGAGTTGGAGGCTGAGTGGTGATCTTCAAGACATTCATAAAATCATAAATGGCATGGATAGGATGAATAACTAAGGCATTTTTACTAGGTCTGGGGATTGGAGGCTAGGGGAGGGGTGCTATGGAGGAGTCCAAAACAAGAGGGTATAGGTTTAAGGTGAGAGGGGAAAGATTTGCAAAGGACCTGAGGGGTAACTTTTTCATGCAGAGGGTGAAGCTTATATGGAAGGAAGTGATGGAGGCACATACGATAATAGTGAAAAGGCATCTGGATGAGTATACGAATTGGAAGCATTAAGGAGGGATATGAGCCAAATGTTAGCAAATGAGACAAAGTCAGATTGGGATATCTGGTCAGCACAGACGAGTTGGACCTAGGGGTCTGTTTCTGTGCTGTATGATGCTCTGACTCTTAATCCAGAGACCCAGGTAATGTTCTGGGGACCTGGATTTGAATACTGGCAGATGGTGAAATCTGAATTCAATAAAACTGTGGATTTAAGAGTCAAATGATGGTCACAAAATCATTGTCAATTAATATTCTTTAGGGAAGAAAAATGCCATCCTTATCTGGTCTGGCCTACATGTGAGCTGCAGTTACCTGTGGGTAATTAGGGTTGGGCAATAAATGCTGGCCTAGCATGTGGTGAGGTAAGCTGAATGGCTGACTCCTGTTTCTGTATTCCTATGCTGAGCAAAGCCCACGTCCCGTGAATGAATAAGAACTTGTCATCCTGGATTTGGAATGGGAAATCATGACTGATAGATTTGTTGGAGATTTATTTGAGGAAGTGACTAGCAAAATTTATTGAAGGAGAACCAATGGATGTAGCATATTTTGATTGTCAGAAGGCTTTGCTGAAGTTACTCCATCTTAGGCTGTCTCGAAGGAATAAAATACTTAGGAAAGGAAGCAATGTACCGGCATGATTAATGATTGACTAATAGACGGAAAACAGAAGGAACAAACTGGTCTTCACGTTGACAGGCTATGACTAGTGGGGTACTATAAAGATTAGTTCTTGGGACCCAGCTGTTCACAAGATATCAATGATTTGGAGGTGGGAACCAAAAGTAAGATTTACAAATTTGATGATGATAGAAAGCTAAGTGGGAATGTGTTCCTCAAAACTACTATACCAACAATATATGGACTACAACAGTTCAGGAAGATGGCCTTCCAACACCTTCTCAAGGGCCGTTAGGGATGGGTTGAATTGAGTGATGCCTACACACATGAATTAATACATTTTTTTTTAAATTCAAAACTACCATGTATTTCTACCATTGAAGTCACAGCAATCATGAGGCTGTTATAATCTTGGCCATTACAACTGATATTACTTTCCAAAGGCACCGCCATACTCTGACAGAAATAAATTAGCATAAGAAACAATTATAATCATAGTGTTGGAAGGGTTTTGTTGCATTTTACATAATATTCCAAAATACATTTAAGTATTTTGGTGGTATTCCCAGTATTTAGGAACACGAACATGGGAATTCAGAAACAGGAGTTGGCCATTCAGCCTACCTTGCCATAACAATTTGATTGTGGTTGATAGAATACTTCAATGCTTTTTCCTCACTCCATCCCCATAACCTTGTACACCTTAGGCAATCAAAAATATTTTAATTTATACCTTAAATAATAGCAAATACAGACCCTTCAAAGGATTCCAATCTTCTGAGTAAATAAAAGATACTTTCCAGATGTTACGTATATTTGTGTATTTATTAAGGAATTTAAAAATAATCCTTGAATATGTCAAAAACATTAAAAACCAAAAGATTTAGTCTCAAGACATGAGCAAGAAATTTATTTTATAATACTTAAAAATAATCATGGCAGCTCAATCGTAAGCTGCCAGAAGCTACTGGAAGACACAGAGCTTTCAACCATTAAATTTTTTGACATTTCAAACTTACATTGTAATGGCAGAGAAAACCTCAATTGTACCCCAAGTGACTAAAGGTGCAGCAACAAAGCTGGTCTCCATAGTCTCCACTAATCAGTCATTCTGAAAGACAATGTGCTTTGGAAGGTGGAGAGTGGGGAACAGATACTATTGCTGGAGAAAAGCTGAAGATCTATGAAGATGCTATCATGAATAGAGTGAGGGAGGCCATGTTAAAGTACAATCACTAAAAGTGCCAAAAGCAATAAATGTTGTGGTGCCAGGAAGATGTGAAGGTGCCTTCATCAAAGGTTGGGGACATTCTGCAAGGGACACTAGGGATCAGTGTAATATTCTTCAAGAGAGTAGCAATGGAAAGGTTTTGGAAATGTAGACTGCAAAGAAAGCATAAGACACAGGAAGAATACACTTGAAATTGAGCTGATCCACACAGTCTTCATGGCCCCTCTGAGGAGGAGAAGCAGAAAAGAGAATTGGAAATAAGGCACCGAGAGGACCATAGATACAACAGCAGGAATAGCAAGAGGATATGCTTCTGGTTAGGAGTGCTAGAGAAAGATGAAAGAGCAAGTAACAACAGTCTGCCATGTTAAGAAGTGTTTATTCCTGGTAAAGGGTATACAATATATGGTTCAACTAATTACAGATGTCCAAGCAATAACTTAAGTGCAGATTGAGGCTCCCAGAAAGATTTACATTGCAACATGCTGCCACGTTATATTGAGATATATTGAGTTTAGTTACATCTTATACAAATGGCTTTGAAAATCGCAGTACATCTCAACTTCTACATCAACAATTCTTTTTAAGAATCCACTGGAATGTGTGGAATCTGAACAGCCTGGGGCCTGTCAGTGCATAAGCTGCATGTGAGACAAGTAAGGCTCCCACGGTACATCCAGCATCCTTTGTCAACAGGAAAGCATCCATTCCAATGATGCACATAGTCATAGACACAGATATGTATAGCAATACATCCATGTCGGCCAGATATCCCAAACTAATCTAGTCTCACTTGCCAGCACCTGGCCCATATCCCTCTAAACCCTTTCTAGTCATATACCCATCCAAGATGTCTTTTAAATGTTGCAATTGTACCAGCCTCTACCACTTCCTCTGGCAGCTAATTCCACACACACACCACCCTCTGCGTGAAAAGGTTGCCCTTTAGGTCCCTTTTATATCTCACCCTAAATCTATGCCCTCTAGTTCTGGACTAGCCCATCCTAGGGAAAAGACTGTCTATTTATCCTATCCATGCCCCTCAGCCTCCGACATTCCAGGGAAAACATCCCCAGTCTATTCAGCCTCTCCCTATAGCTCAAATCCTCCAACCCTGGCAACATCCTTGTAAATCTTTTCTTCACCCTTTCAAGTTTCACAATACCCTTCCGATAGGAATGAGACCAGAATTGCATGGAATATTCCAAAATATTCCAACATGTACAGCCGCAACATGACCTCCCATCTCCTATACTCAATGTTCTGACCAATAAAGGGAAGTATACCAGATGCCTTCTTCACTATCCTGTCTACCTGTGACTCTACTTTAACGGAGATATGAACGTGCACTCTAAGGTCTCTTTGTTTAGCAACACTCCCTCGGACCTTACCGTTAAGTATAGAAGTCCTGTTAAGATTTGCTTTCCCAAAATGCAGCTCCTCGCATTAATCTAAATTAAACTTCATCTGCCACTCCATGGCCCATTGGCCCACCTGGCCCAGTTCCCATTGTATTCCGAGGTAACCTTCTTCGCTGTCCACTACACCTCCAATTTTGGTGTCATCTGCAAGCTTACTAACTATGTCTCCTCTGTTCACATCCAAATCATATATATAAATGATGAAATGTAGTGGATCCAGCACTTATCCTTGTGGCACTGCACTGGTCACAGGCCTCCAGTCAAAAAAAAAACCCTCCACCAACACCCTCTGGCTTCTACCTTTGAGCCAGTTCTGTATCCAAATGGTTAGTTCTCCCTGTATTCCTTGATATCTAACCTTGCTAACCAGTCTCCCATGGGCGATCTTGTTGAATGCCTTACTGAAGTCCAATTAGACCACATCCACTGCTCTGCCCTTATCAATTCTCTGTTACTTTTTCAAAAAAAGTCAATCAAGTTTGTGAGACATAATATCCCATGCACAAAGCCATGTTGACTTTCCCTAATCAGTCCCTGTCTTTCCAAATACATGTACATCCTATCCCTCAGGATTCCCTCCAACCACTTGCCCACCACTGACATCAGGCACACCAGTCTATAGTTCCCTGGCTTGTCCTTACCACCTTTCTTAAATAGTGGTACCATTTTTGCCAGCCTCCAGTCTTCTAGCACCTCACCTGTGCCTATCAATGACATAAATATCTCAGCAAGGGGCCCAGCAATCACTTCCCCAGCCTCCCACAGAGTTCTAGAGTACACCTGATCAGGTTATAGGGATTTATCCACTTTTAGGTGTTTCAGGACATCCAGCACTTACTCATCTGCAATATGGACATTTTTCAAGACGTCACCATCTATTTCCCCACATCCTATATCTTCCATGCCTTTCTTCAGAGAACACTGATGCAAAATACTCGTTTACTATCTCTCTCATCTCCTGCGGCTCCACACAATGGCTGCTTTGCTGATCTTTGAGGGGCTCGATTCTCTCCCTAGTTACCCTCTTGTCCTTAATATATTTGTAAAATCCCTTTAGATTCACCTTAACCCTGTATGCCAAAGCTATCTCATGTCCCCTTTTTGTCCTCCTGACTTCCCTCTTAAGTATACCCCTACTGCCTTTGTACTCTAAGGATTCACTTGATCTCTCCTGTCAATACCTGACATATGCTTCCTTCTTTTTCTTAACTAAACTCATAATTTCTCGAGTCATCCATCATTCCCTACACCTACCAGCCTTTCCTTTCACCCTAACAGGAATATACTGTCTCTGGACTCTCATCTCATTTTTGAAGGCTTCCCATTTTCCAGCCGTCCCTTTACCTGAGAACATCTGGCCACAATCAACTTATGAAAGTTCTTGCCTAACACTTCAAAATTGGAGGAAGGCTAATTTTGGCACTTCAACTTTTACATCTGGTCTATCCTTTTCCACCACTAAAACTAATAGAATTATGGTCACTGGCCCCACAGTGCTCCCCCACCGACACCTCAGCCACCTGCCTTGCCTTATTTCCCAAGAGTAGGTCAAGTTTTGCACCTTCTCTAATAGGTACATCCATATACCGAATCAGAAAATGTTCTTGTACATACTTAACAAATTCCTCTCCATCTAAACCCTTAACACTATGGCAGTCCCAGTAGATGTTTGGAAAGTTAAAATCCCCTGCCATAACCACCCTATTATTCTTACAGATAACTGAAATCTCCTGACAAATTTGTTTCTCAATTTCTCACTGACCCTATTAGGGGATCTATAATACAATCCCAATAAGGTGATCATCCCTTTCCTATTTCTCAGTTGCACCCAAATAACTTCCCTGGATGTATTTCCAGGAATATCCTTCCTCAGTACAGCCGTCATACTATACCTTATCAAAAACGCCACTTCCCCTCCTCTCTTGCCTCCCTTTCTATCCTTCCTGTAGCATTTGTATCCTGGAACATTAAGCTGCCAGCCCTGTCCATCCCTGAGCTATGTTTCTGTAATTGCTAGGATACACCAGTCCAATTTTCCTAACCATGCCCTGAGTTCATCTGCCTTCCCTGTTAGGCCTCTTGCATTGAAATAAATGCAGTTTAATTTATCAGCCCTACCTTGTTCTCTGCTTTGTCCCTGCCTGCCCTGACAGTTTGACTTGCTTCTTTTCTCAACGGTACCAGACTCAGATTGATACCCCACCTTTCCTCCCCCGCCACCCCCACCAACCTTACTAGTTTAAATTCTCCTGAACAGCTCTAGCAAATCTCCCTGCCAGTATATTAGTCCCCTTCAAATTCAGGTGCAATCCATCCTTCTTGTACAGGTGACTTCTACCCCAGAAGAGATTCCAATGATCCAAAAATATGCATCCTTCTCCCATATACGAGCTCCTCATCTCTTCAAGCAAATCGTTCCAGAATGCTCAAGATTCCTGAAAAGCACAAAACTCAAGCAGTCCCAGCAGTTTTGAATTAATTAATGAGATGTGGTAGTCACAGGCCAGATAGGGTGATTAAGGTGGTTAATTCCTTTATTGGCTGAGGAATAGAATACAACCACAGGCAGGTAACTGGAACTGTACACAGTACATAATTAGTTAGATCATGACCTGAATATTGTGTGCAGGTCTGATCATCTGATTCCAAAAAGGATGTAATTACATTGGAAAGGGTACAGAGGACATTTACTTGGATATTACAAGCACTGGAAAAGTGCAGATAAAAGATTGGGTAGACTGGAGTTGTTCTTCTTGGAAGAGAGGAAGTGAGTGAGATTTGATTGGAGTGTGCAATTGTAAGGAAATAGGCTAAAGTGGATGGGAAAGACCAATTGCCTTAACAGAGGGTGATAGGTTCCTGGAACACTCTGTCTGAAAAGGCAGCAGAGGAATTAACCTTCAACTCATTTAAAAGTTGTCCTGATATGCAGGGCCTCGAGTGCCATAATCTACAGGGCTACTGACCAAATGCCTAAGAAATTGGGTGCAGGGTGGTGGCTGAATGGATTCAGGCACAGTGAGGCCAGGGCATCCTCTGATACCATTTCAGAACCTGCTTGAGACAGACAGAATCAGGATCCTCTCCTTATAATGGGTGAAGAACAATTTGATGAACATCACACCACCTGTTTTAACTCTTTCTGCTATACTGTGAGCTGTTTGTCTCCTGATTATAAGAGAAGAAATTGGGTGAAACAGGTGTTGCTTTTGCTGCAGGTGGAGAGATGAGGAAATCTTTTACACTGGAGGCAGTGCTGAATGCAGGGTGGATCTCTGGTCAGAAGGACAGTGCATGGAGTCTATTTGGGTGGAACTAAGAAATACAAGGGGCAACAGACATTGGTTAGAGTTATTTGTAGGCCACTAAATCATAGTGGTATTGTAAGGCATAGCATAAATCGGAGATGAGAGAAGCTTGTTGCTTGTGAAATACAATATTCAAGGGTGGCTCAACCTGCATACACGCTGGTAAAAAAAAATGAAAACCATGGAGAATGCACTTCGGGTGTGATATATGGATGTTTTGCAGCATGTTTCAGAGCCAACTAGAGGACAGGCTACTTTGAATATAGTTTTACATCATGAAAAAGGAATATCTAACAATCTTGTTTTAAAAGAAATTTTAGGGATGATTGACCACAATATGATAGAATTTTACATTATGTTTGAAAATGAGGTAGTCCAACTGGAAACAAAGCTGTTAAATTTAAATAAGGAAAATTATGAAAGCATGAGGCACAAGTTGGCTGAGCTGGATTGGGAAAATATTTTTAAAAACTCAACTGTACATTGGTAATGATAGTCTTTATAGAACTATGTATCCATAATCTCCTTGTTTACCTACCCAATTCATATATCTTTCTCTGGACTCTATCTCCACTTAATCATTCCACCCCGATGAAAGGTCATCGGACTGGAAATATTAACTCTGCTTTTTGTCCATAGTTGCCTCCAGTTCTGCTGAGAATTTGCAGTAACTTGTTTTTGTGTATTGAACTAACACATAGCTTACACAGTGTCCAAGCATCCTCAAGGTGCAAAAACTCACAGCCAACCACAGCTGACAAAGAAAATTAAAGATTGTAAAAAGCGACTATGACGTAGCCAGAAATTGTAATAAACCTGAGAAGGAAGAAGTTTTTAGAATCTAGTAAAAGGACCAGGAAACTAGTAAGGAATGAAGAATAGAATAAGAATGCAATCTAGCAATAAAACATAAAATGGATGAAAAGGCTTCTATGGGAATCTATAAGGTAAACCTTTGGTTAAGAATAATGTGGGTCCAAATGAGAGTCAAGAGAATTTAAAATGGGGGAAAAGAGAAATAGCAGAAAAGCTAAATGATTACTGTGGTGCCTGTTTTCAGCTAAGCAAAATGCTTAAAAACCTCCCAGAATCAGAGATTCAAATGGCTTGTGAGATCATGGAGTTGAAAGAAATTGATATTATTCTGAAGGTTATACTGGAGAAATTAATAGAGCTGAAAGCTGATAAATGCTTTGGGTCTGATAGTGTAAATCCAGAGTTTCGAAGGAGGTGGCCAGAGATGTAGTTGATATACTGGTGATTGTCTTCCAAAATTCGATACTGTAATCGTTACTGCACATAAGAAATTTGCAAATGGAGAGTGTGTGGGCATATTGGATCTGTATTCTCTAGAGTTTTGCAGAATGAGAGGTTGTCTCATTGAAACCTATGAAACATTTCAAGGAACAGACTGGGTAGATATAGGTACAATGTTTCCCCAGTTGTGGAGTTTAGAACTGGGGGCACAACTTTAAAATAAGGGTGATGCCATTTAGGATCGAGGTGAGAATCTATTTTATTCAGTGAGCTGTGAATCTTTTCTACCTCAGTGGCCTGTGAAAGCTCAGTCATTATCTATGCTTAAAGTAGACGTTGATAGATTTCTGATTACCAATGGCTTAAAGGATTATGGGAACAGTGTGGGCAAATGGCATTGAAGCTTTCCAATAGCCATAATCATGCTGTATGGCAGACCAAACCTGAGAGCAATAGGCCATTCAGCCTGTTTCAATGTTCCAAATGAAAGCTGTCAACTGCAGCAAATTGAAGACTGAAATCAGATGAATGTGTAGTTGGTCAACCTCAAATATCTTTCTTTGCACATAAGAATCTATGAGTGAATCTTCTCCCCCTCCTCTGAGAAAGTGTCATACTTTAAGCTACTTCTTTTCTAGCTCTCCAAGCAGTCCGTGAGTTACGAACAGTATCCAGTTCCCCAAGTGCAAGGATGTGAACAGATGCGTGCATATGAGAAAACAACCAGTACAAAGGGGATATTGGAGGGGTTTGCAGTGGGGGATATGGTGAACTGCTGAGGAACATGGGCTAATCATGGTCAGGACTCCTATGTTACCCCATCCTCATCACCCTGTTCTTCACTATGACTGTCATAGTATAATTCCTTCTCCCTTAAGTACTATCAAAGTACAATTAGAGTGACACAAGAAATGTTCATGTAAATGTCTCCCAGTTTAAATTGGCCATAACTAATTTTCATTTATTGTGATATGTAATAAATGAAATGTTTAGGTCCATAGATAGATGCTCGAAGCAAGCCCTGTAAACGTACATAAAAATAGATCTAATTGCAATGATGCAAACATTCATAGCTGCAGTGGTAACAAAGGCAAAGGCAGTCAGCTTTGTGACAATGAATAAATTCTTCACTTTATCTCAAAATAGTATCGATATCTTACAAGTAACGATTTACAACACATTGTCTCACAAGCGTTCCTAAAAAAAATTTAAAGGACACAAGACTTTGATGCCCTATTGGTTGCATGGTATAAAACTTATTTCTAGATATTTTCCTAATCAACCTGCTCCTGGATATTATTTCACACTTTTGGAGAAGGTGGGACTTGAACCTGGGCTTCCTGGTTCAGAGGTAGGGATACTATCATTACACAGTTAGAGCCTTAAGACAATTCTAAACTTTGATATATAATTCTGTACACCTTGCTATATTAAAGTTAAAGTTAATGTTAATGCTAATTACACATTTGTATCATTGAACATTTATCCACGAAACCTGTCAAAATCTTCCAATGTTGCATAAACATGACATTTTAGAAGTAATAACAACATTAACATTTGTACACTTTATTTAAAATACCATAATTACTCTAGGTTGCCAAACAATTCTTCTGCCACTCTTAAGACTGTTAAATGCACAAGACTGCACTATGACATATGACTTTTACCACACCTATCACAGCTGAAAGTGACTAAAGATATTAACATTGCCACAACATCTTTCACTGTCATCAAATAATTAGTTTAAAATCACATGTTCTGAACATAATATTTTCAGTTCTGTATATTAATACAGGAGTTCTATCTATAAAGATATTGCCAGAACATTTCTTGACTCCAGGAAAATAAAAATCAACATCAATTCCTGCTTGGCAGACTACCCTGCATTTCAGGGGTTCCCAAACTGTGTTTGGTGCCAAGAGCTCCCTTTCTGCCAAGGTAACAGCTCTAGGCCTGATGAAATACATTTCCATCTTTTGCTGAAGTTTAGTGGGCATAACCTAATGAAATCAGCTGCGAGGCCTGATTGCTGTACCCAACAGAACCTGAAAACTGGTAGGGGAGAAAGAAATGTTACTGTCAGTTTTCTGGTCATTCCCTGGCCACCCCACATCTCTCACATCATGCTGCTCTACTCAACCTCCAGTTCTCACACTTCTTACCACCTCCCAGCTCTACTTCCTCTCCATAGCTCTCACAATTTTACTGTTCCCCATCCTCCACAGCTCTTCTCCCCTCCCACTTCTCTCAAATTCTTATTTCCATAGTCACAACTATGTAAATACTGGATTAATGGTGCTGGAAGAGCACAGCAGTTCAGGCAGCATCCAACGAGCAGCGAAATCGACGTTTCGAGCAAAAGCCCTTCATCAGGAATAAAGGCAGTGAGCCTGAAGCGTGGAGAGATAAGCTAGAGGAGGGTGGGGGTGGGGAGAGAGTAGCATAGAGTACAATGGGTGAGTGGGGGAGGAGATGAAGGTGATAGGTCAAGAAGGCGAGGGTGGAGTGGATAGGTGGAAAAGGAGATAGGCAGGTCAGACAAGTCCGGACAAGTCAAGGAGACAGTGCTGAGCTGGAAGTTTGAAACTAGGATGAGGTGGGGGAAGGGGAAATGAGGAAGCTGTTGAAGTCCACATTGATGCCCTGGGGTTGAAGTGTTCCGAGGCGGAAGATGAGGCGTTCTTGCTCCAGGCGTCTGGTGGTGAGGGAGTGGCGGTGAAGGAGGCCCAGGACCTCCATGTCCTTGGCAGAGTGGGAGGGGGAGTTGAAATGTTGGGCCACGGGGCGGTTTGGTTGATTGGTGCAGGTGTCTCGGAGATGTTCCCTAAAGCGCTCTGCTAGGAGGTGCTCAGTCTCCCCAATGTAGAGGAGACCACATCGGGAGCAACGGATACAATAAATGATATTAGTGGGTGTGCAGGTAAAACTTTGATGGATGTGGAAGGCTCCTTTAGGGCCTTGGATAGAGGTGAGGGAGGAGGTGTAGGCACAGGTTTTACAGTTCCTGCGGTGGCAGGGGAAAGTGCCATTAATCCAGTATTTGCTTTCCAGCATCTGCAGTCATTGTTTTTACAACTATGTAAATCCCAACCCATCAGCTCTCACATCATTACCACTCCAACTCACTGTTTTCATAGCCCTACACCTCCTCCACACAGCTCTCAAATGTCATATACCAGGTTTGCCCAAGAGGCAGCTGCTGAGTTGTACTATGCAGTGCACTAAGCCTTTGTCCAAAATAATCAGTGTAACTGGAAGATTTTGAAAGGAGCTGCTCCTCCAATCAAAGCTATTTCACTTCTGTGTTTCCTACTTAGAGGCTCATTATTTAACATATCAGCAGCAAATGTAATAGAGGAACAGTCAGTGATTCACTCAGCCTGAGGTCCAGACGTCTGTCGCAGGGTCTGCAGGTCAGGGACGGCAGACGCTAACATAGGGAGGAGGGAAATGCAAGGTGAGCCATGGGAGCTGGTCTGTCATGCTGAAGAGGGGGTATGAGAGACAGGATGGCATGATGAGGTAAAGGTAATCTGGAAATCTAAAATAAACACAGAAAATGCTGGAGAAACTCTGCAGGTCGCCAGAATTCAACGTTCTTCAGAAGAGTTATATCAGCTTTAAATTGACCACAAGCTTCCAGTTACCTGCCACTTCAACACATCTGTGTTCCCATGCCAACATTTCTATCTCAGACCTGCTGCAGTGCTCCAGCAAGGCTCAGCATGAGCTAAAAGAACAGCTTCACATTTTCCACTTGGGGACCTTGCAACCTTCAAGACTGAATATTAAGTTCAATAATTTTAGAACCTGAGCACCTTCTTCCATGTCCTTTACCCATCCTATACCCCAGGTCCTGTCAGGATATAAATGCTTTCAGCACAGTCAGCCCACTTTCATATACTTATGGCTCCCAATAACGGTTCTTTATTTGTTCTGGTTTACCATTATCCATCCCTTTGTCTGCTTGTCTTTCTCTCCTCTGGGCTTCATCTCCACCTATCGCTTTACTGCCCAACCTCTGCCCCTACTACCTTTCATCATTTGTAAAGAAGGGTCTCTGGATCCAAAACATTAACTCTGCTTTCTCTCCATAGATATTACTAGGCCTGCTGAGTTTTTCCAGCTTTATCTGTGTTTGTGCCTTGCTGGGGTAACAGAATGAAAGTCAGGCCTGTGGCCTAGCAAAGTAAATTTAGCAGTTGCTCAAGAGCTTTTATTTCCTAGGCTCTGAGGGATGCCTACATCATATGATCAGTACTTGGGAGCCTTGTCTTTTTTCTCTCTCTCTTGCTTTTTCCTAACCAAGTAGGTTTGATTAGTTAGCCATCAGATTAGCTTTTTTTTAAATGATAGATGTATTAAATTTGAATTTCACTATTTGCCAATTTGGAATTCAAACGCATGTCCTCAGACTATCAGCCTGACTCTCTTGGTCATCAGTCAATGTTACTGGCACAACATCTTCACCTTCCCCTTCCTCTGATGCTTGGCACGTTTAATGATCATTCTTATTAATTACTCATTCAAATGATCAATTTATTGCTTTGCAATTTTTTTTCATGTAATTTATCCTTATTGTTGTGGCAGTCCTGATCTTCTGGCTGAGTGAGAGAGAAATATTAACATGTAGTTACCAGCTTGCAAAAAGGTTAAACACCATGCTCTACACGTCCCTTCTGCCATAGTTGTCACAGTTCTACACATCCCCATGGCTCCTACAGCTCTTGTGACTCCAGATACTCATAATTTTACCACCCACTCCACTGACAACTACAGCTCTCACAATTCTACAATCCCATCCCCACAATTCTTATACCTCTGTCCCACCCTCACAGCTCTACCCCAACAGCTCTCTCAGGTCTACTCCAACCTCTGTAATAGATAGCACAGCTTTTTCACACCCTCACATTTCTATGCTATGCTGTCACACCTTTATCACTACAGCTGAACCCACCCAAACATCCCCCACCCCCACCATCACCACCATAGCTCTCACACATCTATCCACCTTCAGCTTTCACAAATTTACACTCTCACCACAGATGTACCTGCCTCCCAGAGCACTCCACTCCAGCCCACCCTGCCACATCTCCCACACCACCCCACAGTTTTCACACCTGAGCCAACAGCTTTCATTCTGGGATCACATCAACATTTCAGAGTCAAAATGGAGTCAAGGTGGGAAAAGGTATGAGATATGTTGCTCCAGATATATTTACTACTTTACAGTATGATCAATATAATACAATTTGGCACTAAAATTGTTTTGATTTCCTTTCAATAGAAAACTTGTTTGTGTGAAGATATCTGAAGATAAAAGATCTGAAATCACTGAATTCTGAGACCTTTAGGAGATTCATATGGAAAGAATCAAAACCAATCAATTTTATGAAGTTATAAAATGATTAATATTATGAATTCAATGAAATATTTACCCCCTCTATAGGGCAAATTATCTTAAAGTTCTTCAAGAAACTTACTTCATTTTGGGCCTTGTGTATGGCTTCAAGTTCTTTAAACTTGGCTTCAATACTTTCAACAATCTTCTCAGCTTGTGCAACCTTTTTTAAAACACTTTGCTTCTTCTTTTCAGCACCCTCCTTAATATGATTTAGTTCGTCAGCCTCTGCTTTAGCCTTGACCTATGTTTGGACAACAGTAGTATAATACAATTATATCTACAAACATCTGAGAAATAGGTATTCGTTTAAAAGACTATTTTCAATATTAATCCTTTATACATAAATCAGTTTGGTGAGTGATTTCAGATACATCACAGCAAATCAGTTGGATTTTATGTATGCTCCCACTCCATTGGTGTGTTGGGAAGTAAGGTGGGGACAACTTGTAAAATGCAGTGTGTGATCCTCCCATGACCTTTCTGCCAATTCTTCCTTTTTACATGGAAAGGGAAGGTGCAGGCAACCTATACTTCCTTTGGTCTATTGAGACCAATGGCCATTTAAGTACCTTATTCCAACTCTGCCACTATTTTACTCTTTTCCAACTGCCGCTGAGTCATTAATCGCCTCAACCTATCTACCCCCCCCTCCCCCACTCCAACCTCTCACCCTCAACGTGCAGCCCTCCACTCCCTCTGCTCCAATCACAACCTCACTATCAAACCAGCGGATAAAGGGGATGCAGTGGCAGTTCGGCACACTGACCTCTACACCACTAAAGCCAGGCACCAACTCAAAGACACCTCCTCCTACCACCCCCTCGACCATGCACTCACCTCCCCCCCATCACCAAACCATCATCTCCCAGACCATACACAACCTCATCACCTCAGGAGATTTCCCACCCACAGTTCCCTCGTACTCCGGGAACTCTGTACCGCCCGATTCTACCTTCTTCTCAAGATCCACAAGCCTGGCCATCCCGGCCAACCCATTGTCTCAGCATGTTCCTGCCCCACCGAACTCATCCCTCCCTACCTACCTTGATACTGTCCTATCCCCCCCGAGACCAGGAACTCCCCACATATGTTCGAGACACCACCCACGCCCTCCACCTCCTCCAAGACTTCTGTTTCCCCGGCCCCCAACACCTCATTTTCACCAGGGACATCCAATCCCTCTACACCTCCAACGACATGACCAGGGCCTACAAGCCCTTCTGTTTCTTCCTTTCCTGATGCCCCAACAATACCCTTCCACTGACACTCGTTTGTTTGGCTGAACTGATCCTCACCCTTAATTTCTCCCTCGAATCCTGCCACTTCCTCCAGATCAAAGGGGTAGCCATGGGTCCCAGCTATGCCTGTCTCTGTCGACTATGTAAAACTTCTTCCATAGTTCATCTTCCGTAGTTACACCGGCACCACTCCCCACCTCTTCCTCCGCTACATTGATGACAGCATTGGCGCCACCTTGTGCTCCCGCGAGGAGGTTGAGCAATTCATCAACTTCACCAACACAATCCACCCCAACCTTAAATTCACCTGGACCATCTATGACCCTCCCTCCCCTTCCAGGACCTCTCCATCTCCATCAATGACGACCGACTTGACACTGACATTTTTTACAAACCCACCGATTCCCACAGCTACCTGGATTACACCTCTTCCCACCCTACCTCCTGCAAAAATGCCATCCCGTATTCCCAATTGCTCCGTCTCCGCCGTATCTGCTCCCAGGAGGACCAGTTCCACCACAGAACATACCGGATGGCCTCCTTCTTTAAAGACACCAATTTCCCTTCCCACGTGGTTAAAGATGCCCTCCAACGCATCTCATCCACATCCCGCATCTCCACCTTCAAACCGCACCCCTCCAACTATAACAAGGACAGAACGTCCCTGGTCCTCAACTTTCACCCTACCAACCTTCGCATAAACCAAATCATCCACCAACATTTCCACCACCTCCAAAAGGACCCCACCACCAGGGATATATTTCCCTACCCACCCCTTTCCACTTTCCGCAAAGACCGTTCCCTCTGTGACTACCTGGTCAGTTCCACAACCCCCTTCCCCCCTTCCCCCCCCCCCAAAACAACCCACCCTCCTGTCCTGGCACCTTCCCCTGCCACCGCAGGAATTGCAAAACCTGCGCCTACACCTCCTCCCTCACCTCCATCCAAGGCCCCAAAGGAGCCTTCCACATCCACCAAAGTTTCACCTGCACATCCACCAATGTCATAATGTCATTTATTGTATCCGTTGCTCCCGATGGGGAGACTGGATGCCTTCTCGCAGAGCACTTTAGGGAACATCTCTGGGACACCCGCACCAATCAAACTCACCGCCCCGTGGCCCAACATTTCAACTCCCCCTCCCACTGTGCCGTGGGCCTCCTCCACCGCCGCTCTCTTACCACCCGACGCCTGGCGGAAGAATGCCTCATCTTCTGCCTTGGAACACTTCAACCCCAGGGCATCAATGTGGGCTTCACCAGTTTCCTCATTTCCCCTCCCCCCACCTTACCCCAGATCCAACCTTCCAGCTCAGCACCATCCTCATGATCTGCCCTACCTGCCTATCTCCCTTCCCAACTATCCACTCCACCCTCCTCTCTGACCTATCACCTTCATCCCCTCACCCATTGTGCTCTTTGCTACCTTCTCCCTTTCCCACCCCCCCCCCTCCCATTTATCTCTCCACCCTGGAGGCACCCTGCCCGCCGTTTGCCCGAAACAACGATTTTCCTACTTCTCGGATGCTGCCTGACCTGCTGTGCTTCTCCAGCACCACTCTAATCTCGACCCCCACTATTTTACTCTTGGCAAGTGAAGGCCTTTTGCAGGTGGACAGCCTAACAACTGTCACTGCATTGGGGCATTCCATCACACAGAAACACACACACACACTCTCTAACCCCTTTTAGCTAGGGTGTCAGACCTGGCTCTACACCACCCCTCATGTCTTGGTGAGGCCTGGCAGACCTCACCAATATCACGTAGAACAGGGTTGTCCAATTTTTTTTGGAAGTTGACAACTACATGTCAATATTTCTCTCTCTCACTCAGCCAGAAGATCAGGACTGCCACAACAGTAAAGATGACTTACAGGGAAAAAAAACAATGCACAGCTCTGTAACCTTCTCTCATTCAGGGCTGCCTTTGGTCCCAACTATAGCCAATGCCTGAATGTACAGCTGCTGCAAACTACAGATTGGTTGGCAGCTTTCTGGGTGGGACTCCCTGCAAGATGAGTGCAGAAGTCTAACCATGAGCCAGTCAGCACTGGTCCCAGCATAAAATGGCCGCAGGGCCACCTACATTTTAGTAAGCAGGTTTCTGACTGACCTTTAGTCAGGGAAGGGAAAGGGAACAGGGAATGTGGTAACTGGTGACATTCTGCCTTCGAATAAACACATAGAAATGCCAATAATTTTAATACAGATTGCATTATGATAGAAATGTTAACCAGCTCTAAGAAGTAGACATAAAGCTTATCTTTTATCTTGGCTGCAGCACAACTGCATAACTTCAGGCAATAAGCAAGTTTAATAAGTACAGGAAATTCCTTATTATTAATGCTTTAAGATATTAGCAAAAGTTTGGTATGACATTTCGTCACAGAATTCCATCTGGCCTGAGTTCAGACTTCCTAGTTTTGTATCTTCAATGTAGTCAACAACAGTGTCTTGTGCAGATGGATACCTTCGGTCCTTTACCTGAAGTTTTGAGCGCAGTACCATTGCCTCTTTGATTTTTTTCTTTAATTTTTCAATCTCAGCCTATTGGTGAAAACAAAAGCAAGTTTCAAAATGTATTGTAAATGGTATTGCACAATTGCAGGGCCAGGAACAAAAATCATTTCTTTGTTGCTCCTGGCCTGCAGCCCCTGCCCCTAATCTCAGGATAGTGGACGCACCCTGACTTCCACAAGCACAGCAGTCCTGCCACACTTGCCCCTACACCGCACCCCTCCACCCTCACTCCTCACAAACCAAACACAGCAGTACTGCTCCCTTTAGCCGAGCACAGTGTACTAGAGTGTCAAGTCCTGATATATTGCTACCTTAAATTCTGCCCCAGACTCTGTACGAATGAAATGGATTTCCATAGCTTACACTCTCAGGGCCACCAGCACTCACTCCAATAATGCCATTGCGCACAGCTCTCACTAAAACGCATGGACTGCAACTATCACTACTTCATACAATAGGCCCACTCAATGGCCCTCACTAACTTCATCCTCCACACTACTAACCCTACTTTCCCTCTGGACTTTCTACTCACATACTCTGGACACCTCTCCAATTCTCCTGCGCTTGTGTCATCACAAGTGCATCTACTGTCCACTTCCATCATGCTCAATCCCTTTCTTTGTCTCAAAAAGATCTCTCACAACCAAGTTGAGGTGGCCAAGACAGGCCACAGGGTGGTGCACAGTAAGTTTCTCATTCCATATGATGAAAAAATGCTGGAGTTATCCAGAGAAAAGGGCCTATGTGGGACACTATGACCTCCATAAGGAGCCAGCTAAGTGAATTTCATTACACTGGGTATGCTGCTTTCCCATTAAAACCAGTGCTAAATCATACTTATTCTGAACTACTTTTAGCCTCTTTTTCACAAATGATTCCCTCCCTCTCTTCTCTTCTGCAGTGACCTATAGCAAGCAGGCGGTGAATACCATTCATGCCCACCTCAATTTCTGTCTCTGTGGAAGAAATTAGTCAGCCATCAGAGGATGCACCAGCAAAATAATTGCCTGTACTCTCCACCAGCTCAGAGACTTTCATCTCAATCGGTAATCTTTCTAGATTAGATGTGCTCTAATCTGGTGAACACATCACTGACACATCTCCACAGCTAGCTGACAAAGAGACACCTTAGGTCATTGCCTCAGAGGAATGCTGGAAATAAGGCACATCTTCAGCCCTAAGCAGAAAATGATCCTGTAGTATCAGCCATTCAGGATTTTGTCAGAACATACAGAGAGACTCAACAACAGCAGTTAGGTTTATCAGGGCTGTTAGCAAACAAGATTGAAGAATAGAGCTGTTTACGACCACCAATGTGATCTAGGGCTAGCACACTCAAGCATCTGTCAGATATGTGCACAGACCTGCACCAAAACCAGCTTACTTTTCCTCGCAGCAGGTTTCTATTCTATTCTACAAGATTTTATCTGACCCCTCCAGCTCAATCAAGGCTCTAGAACAATGTATTACATGCTCCTGCAAATCAATATCCTAATCCTCAGAGAATTGCTCTTGATTTTCAATTCATCTGCATCCATGACATTCCCCCTTTGTTGGTTCCGGTTATGAATGGTACAACATGTCACAATGAATCTTCGATAACCTTGGTCAAAAAGAAAAAGGAAGTATAAGTAGGAGGATGGGAACTTATGAAGCCCTTTAAATATATAAGGAAAGTAGGAAAGAGCTTGAACAATCTATTAGAAGGGCCAAAAGGGGTCATGAAAAGTCATTAGTAAACAGGATTAAAGAGAATCCCAAGGCTTTTTATACATATATAAAAAGCAAAAGGGAAGCCAGGGAAAGGACTGACCCACACAAGGATGAGGGAACCTATGTGTGGAGGCAGAAGGGGTAGGTAGGTGAGGTCCTAAATGAATGATTTGTGTCGGTATTCACCAAAGAGAGAGAATTGGTGGAGAATGAAATCAGGGAAGGGAGTGTTGAATATCTAAGCCAAGTTGCTATTAAAAAAGAAGAGGTGTTGTGTGTCTTAAAAAGTATTAAGGCAGATAAGTCCCCGAGTCCTAGTAGGATCTGTCCCAGAATATCGAAGATGGCAAGAGAACAGATTGCTGGAGCACTGACAGGCGTCTTTGCATCTTCTTTAGTCACAGGTGAGGTACCAGAGGACTGGAGAATAGCCAAAGTTGTCCCATTGTATAAGAAGGATAGCAGGGATAGTCCAGGAAATTACAGGCCTGTGAGCCTCACATTGGGTATAAGGACATTATTGGAAAAGATTCTCAGGGTCAAAATCTAAATGCATTTTGAAGCAAATAGACTTATTAGCGATAGGCAGCGAGGGCAGTGATGCCTCATGTATTTGATTGAGTTTTTTGAAGTGATGAAGATGATAGGCAGCATGGTGGCACAATGGTTAGCACGCTGCCTCACAGCGCCAGCTTCGGGTGACTGTCTGTGTGGAGTTTGCACATTCTCCCCGTGTCTGCATGGGTTTCCTCTGGGTGCTCCAGTTTCCTCCCACAGTCCAAAAATGTGCAGGTCAGGTGAACTGGCCATGCTAAATTGCCCATATAGTGTTCAGGGATGTGTAGGTTAGGTACATTTGTCAGGGGAAGTGTAATAGGTAAGGAAATAGGTCTGGATGGGATTCTTTTCGGAAGGTCGGTGTGGACTTGTTGGGTGCAATTGCCTGTTTCTACACTGTAGGAATTCTATGAAATGATAGGTGAGAGAAAAGTGGTTGATGTTGTCTACATGGACTTTAGTACAGTCTTTGTCAAGGTCCCTCATGGCAGACTGGTTCAAAAGGTAAATTACATGGTATTGGGGTGCACTGGCAAGATGGCTACGGAACTGGCTTAGTCATAAGAAACCGAGGATAGTAGTAGAAGATTGCTTTTAGAAATGGAGGGTTTTGAAAAGTGATGTTCCATAGGGATCAGTGTTGGGACCTCTGCTGGTCATGGTCTACGTAAATGATTTGAAGGAAAAAGTATTGGTCTAATTAGTAAGTTTGCAGACGATACAAAGATTTGTGGAGTTGCGGAAAGCGAAAGAGGATTGTCAGATTAGTTGGAGACATGGGCAGAAAAATGGCAGATGGCGGTTAATCTGGACAAATGTGAGGTGATGTATTTTAGAAGGCAGAAATTACACAGTGAATGGTAGAACCATTAGAAGTATTGATACGCAGAGAGATCTGGGTGTGCAGGTCCACAGATCAAGGAAAGTGGCAGCGCAGGTAGACAAGGTAGCAAAAAAGGCCTATAGTATGCCTGCCTTCATTGAAAGTGACATTGAATATAATGACAGATGAGCTACGCTGCAGCTTTATACAAGTTTAATAGGCCACACTTGGAGTACTGTATACATTTCTGGTCACATTACCAGAAGGATATGGGTACAGAAAAGGTTTACCAGGATGTTGGCTGGTATGGGGGATTTTGAGTAAAGGTATCACATTGTCAGTTCTTCAGTCCACTGAGACTTCTGTCTATTATGAACAATTCAAGGAACATGTTGTTAGATTTAATCAGTCAATGGCTCAAACAGCCCATGCACCTGACACCATACCAGGACAGAAGTTCATACATGCTTTTGCTCAAATATGTCTGAGACAGACAAAAATCAACAACAATCATTCTGGGTAGCAACTCAAAGTTTTTGTGACAATATTATGGCTTTAAAAGGTGTATTTTATCCTTGGTTTTATGAAGAAAGGTTGAGACAGAGGTGCGAACCGGCTGATTCAAGCCAATAAAGTAAACAGATTATGAGACCTTGGTGTTTTTTAAAAAGTTGGAACAATAGAAGTAGTCTGAAAGAGTGGGGTCAAGCTCCCATAAAAATCAGGATTTTAATTTAACTTTCTGTAGTTGTTGGGAGTTTGGAAGCTGCAATACATCTCTCCCTGATACAGCAAAACACCGAGATCTCTCTCTCTCTCAGAATTTTCTCTCAATGTTCTTTCCTCCTGGACTAGACAACTGTATGTGAGACAATCTATTTCACTGAATTTGCCTTTGCCAACTGTGTGTCCATGGGATATTACTATATTGGAACAGTTGCTGTTTAATAGTTTAATAATCTATCATTCTGTTGAGTTTTCCAATAGAGTTGTTATTCCAATTCTTCTTTATTTTCTTTGTATTTTAACTATAGTGTGAGAATTAAATGTGCTTTGCTTCAAGCCTGATAGTTTGACCAATCAAATTACATCCAGAACACGTCTTATACCTGCCATTAAAAATTAGAAAAGGTTAGGGTCTGAGCTATGTTCTTCATATATTTTGGGCTTTAGTGTGGTCCTTAACACTTTGAAACCTCTACAAGCCAAGACTAAACTGACCCTTCACCATATTGATGCATTACAATATGCCAAAAACTGTCTCATTTTGATCTACACTGCAAGTGAAAACCAGACAACTTTCAATCTCTGTACACAATAGGATTTGTTTCCCACCCTGCCCCAGACAAGTACCTAAATATCCAGGTATTATTACTGATGGGAAAACTTTAGAATTTGTTGAACACTTTCCATATCTCAGCAACAGCCTATTGAAAATGTTACTAAACAGGAGATCCAGCTCAGAATCATATGCCAGTTGTGATGAAAGGTGTATGATCTCAATATATAAATTTACTTTGGAGGTTAGATTTTGATAATGTGATAATGTCACTGGATTAAGAAAACCAGGTCTGTATGTTAATTTTTGAGGTGATAGATTCAAATCCCAAAATGGCAGGGCATTTAGCCTGTCAGCCCTCTCCATTCAATAAGATTATGATTGTAACCTCAATTCCATCATTCTTGCTTATTTCTTGGAATCTTTAAGCCCATTGTTAGTCAAGAAGCCCATATTTGGATCAAGGCAGGAATGAGATCAGGAACTGAATGGCCATGGCAGAACCCATTCTGAGTGTCAGTCATCAGGTTATTGCTGAATAAGTGAGATTTGATGGCACTGTCGACTATCACTTTCATCATTTTGCTGATGATCAAGAGCTTTCCGATAGGGCATAACTGGTCATGTTAGATTTGTCCTTCTTTTGTGGAGAGGCCATATCTGGGCAATTTTCTGCATTTCTGGGTAGATAATGATATTGTAGCTGGACTAGAACAGTTGTCTCAGTCACAGCAAGTTCTGGAATTCAAGTCTTCAGTACTATTGCTGGAATGTTGTTAGGGCCTTTAGCCCCTCATTATCCAGTACCTTCAGCCACTTCATGTTGTCACATTAATAAAGTGAATGAATTTGCTGAGGACTGGTATCTGTGATGCTGAGAACCTTAAGAGGAGGCCAACTCGGATCATCCACTCAGCAATTCTGCCTGAAGATAGATACAAGTGTTTTGTATATTTACACAGTAGATACCACAAACACATTCCAACACCTTATTCAAAACCGCATCAATGGCCTGCATTCTGTGAATGTCATTTTGGAATCAAAATAACATCTGTAGTCTCAAACAATTGGTGCTAGGGGCCAAAGTTTGTAGTCTGTCTTCAATGTAAATGAAACAGAAAAAGCAAACGGTGACCAGCACCACAAAAATGTGGAAAAACACCAAGGGCTATACAGACCCAACTCTTGTTGCTGAAAAACACTTTGTTATAATAGATTCCTCCAAATCCAATTCATCATAATAGGTCATATAACTTATATTAAAGTGATGCACAAAAAAGTATTTTAATAATGCCTTTAAGAAAAGTATTTATCCACAGTTAAATAAGAGTTGGTCTTACCAGTCGCTTGGTCAATCTTAACTTGCACATCTTTGGATTGTGGAACAAAACCGGAGCACCCGGAAAAAAACCCATGCAGACACGGGGAGAATGTAGAAACTCTGCAGAAGCAGTCGCCAAGGGTGGAGTCGAATATGGGCATCTGGTGCTGTGAGTCAGCAGTGCTAACCACTGAGGCATTGCACCGCCTGGTACAGCATGCTGCCTGGCATGTTCTGGGCAGTAATGCTCAACCTTGAATTTCCCACTGTGTCAATTGAGACCTTGAATTGGTCAATTAATAACCACTTAATCCTGTCAAGACTGCAAGTATTTCAACTTCCGGTGGGACAAGAGAGTTAATATACCAGTTGGCAGCTGTAAGGAGGTGGTCCCTCGATCTCCACTTATTTGTGCAAGACCAGGATCAGGATGCTGCAACTCAGCTCCTGTTCTTAATTCTGATGCCATGTCCTCTTCCCTACCTCCCCACCCTAGAAACTCTCCAAACAACACACACATTTTCCCAGCAATGATCCTGCATCTGGCAGTCGAGGAGGCAGTGTCTCACTAGCAGCCCTGGCCTCCTCTAATTGGTTGGCAGCATCAGGCAGATCAGACTTCTGCACCCAACTCCATCAGCAGTCCAATCATCTGTCTGGTTTGCACAAGATCTGCAGGCTTTCTTACCTCTTTAAATCATAGATTTCCTGTTGAAAACTCTCCTACTTTAGTCTGAAAATGGGAAAATCTGGCCTGTGAAGTTCTGGCTTCCCTTAGTGCTCCTTCATTTTCTCACTTTCTTGATGAGAAAGATTACCCACTCACAAATACATGATTACTAGTAAAACTAAGCTCCTGTATCCAGCTCACACCAAGGTAACGCTGTCTCCTGCTCAATTATTTCATCAATCCTCCTGCAAAGTCAGTACAAGCCTAAATTAAATGAATGGCGGATTCAATCCTTAACCATCAGCTTCTATTCATCTATTAATTCTACGAAGTAATATAATAATTTTCTACCTTAATTTTATTAGAGACCATTTTGAGTTAAATAAATACTGGTTAATCCAGTCTACATGTAACACTTCAAATATCATATTTTCTTTCTCTAATCCAAATGATGTTTTTGATCCTAGAGAGTTTTTTTTAATACCATGTTTTAATGGTACTAATTTAAATAAATAACAACAACAACAAACTGAAAAGCTCAAATGTTAAAAACTGAAGGCAAACATGACATGAACTATCTCCTGGATTGTGATGCAATAGTATTATCTGCTTTAACACTAATAATGCAACAAAGTAGAAAACATTTTGTCCCTTTGAAATGCTAAGGATTGCAAGCTTCATCAACTCCATGATGCCAATACACTTCAGGACTTTTCTTCCTATTCACTTTCCTCTAATTACATTCCTCTTTCCAATTTCATCTTTTACCAGACTCAGCATTGAGTTTAACAATTTCAAAACATTACCAATGCTCCCATCTTCTCTAGCATCAAGTGCAAATAGCTTTTCTGCTGTTCATCAAATCATTTCTGCCTCTTATCCCATTGCAGACTTCTTTTATTCTTTTTTCTCCTCCCTCCTTCCTTGTACCTGTTACATCAGTAATATTTCTTAGTTCTGATGAAAGATTACACACCTATTTCTTCATTGAAAAGGTTGCCCATGTTTTCAGCACCTACAGTATTTGCGATTTGTGGCAAAAAGTGTTCAGTTTTTACTGACAATGACTAACCTGAATGATTGAGGGGATGCAAAGCAAAAGGAGTTTATCTTCTTACAAGGAAAGGAAAACGTTGGACAGACGAATCCATGTTAAGTGACAAATCATGTCACACACAACCAAAGGGGCATGATCAAATAATTGACAGCAACTAGTTACCACTTTAGCAATGCTGAGATGCATTCTGGCAGAATAAAGATGCATTATTATCTTGGAAAATTCACCAATGTAAATAAGCAGCTAACACCTATTGCAGGATCTCAATACCTGCTGGTCAGTATCTATATGCTGTAGACTTAAAAATTTCAATTTCTTAAAAAATATATAAAAATTAGTTGAATTGTACAGTAGTACAATTAACAACTGATCTTTAAGTTTAGCCATTGAACAAAATGTATGAGGTAAATTATCACAAATTGATTCAATTAAGTTGCAAATCTGCAGACTAAATAGAAAGTATTGTCAAACTGAACTTTATCTCAATTGTCAACAAACTTTAAATTATTTAAACGATTCAAAAGCACGCTTGTAGCACAGTAGTAGTGCCCTATCTCTGGGCCAGGGGGCCTGGGTTCAAGCTCTACCTGCTCTTTAAGTGTGTTATAACATTTCCGAACAGGTTGATTTAAAAATGCCTAACGTTATCAAAGACCAAATCATTGGATTATAAAAGATGTTTGCACTAATTCACTGAAACCAAAATGTACTCAGTTTTGGAAACGATATCAATCACTAACCTTTAATTGATCTTCCTGATCAACTGCTGACTTTGTCAGCATCGACAACTTTGCTTTCAATGCACTTTGAGTCCTCTCCACTTGGGAGAGCTGTTTCTTCACTGTGACTAGCTTGATATTATTCATCTTTAGAGCATCCTGCATTTGCCGGATTTCTTTCTTCATTTTATTTCTTTCCTGCCGACTTTAACAGATATGCTTTTAATTAAAAAAAAACTAATGAGGATTGGATGGCTCAACAAAAATCAACTTATTTTACATACCTTTCTTTAATGTCATTGTTGAGGCTTTCAATATTCAATTCAAGTTCTCTGTTTGCTTTCTCCAAATACCTAAGTTCATGTAATGTTTTTTCAAGTTCTCTGTGTTGTTGTGACAATTCAATTTTGCCAATTGTTATCTGTTTCAATATAAAATGGATAAAATCAAAGCATTCACCAGCAAGAAGCTCATTAAGTGAAAGTAATCCATTATTCAATGCACACATAAGTTACATGTAAAATAAAGTAAACATTTCTATATAAGAAATACCAAGCATTGATCTGGAGCATTTCAAATTTAACACACAAGTTGCTCAATTATCAATCTTCTCTTGAACAAACTGTTGAATCAGCTTGCCAGTCAAATAAACAGAGACAGGAAGTGGTCAGAAATAGGTTGTAACACCACAAAGAGCTAAGTCTTATTATGTGGTCAGCAGGAAGCCAAGCATTTAGATATCTACAGTCATGAGGAGAACATTATCAGCAGGAAAGTCAGCAGTCAACTGTGATGCACCTTTTAGGAAGAGACTTTAGTTTATTTACAGAGAGCTGGAGTCAGGGTATCATCTTGAATAAAGAATTATCAGTGATCCAGTAACATATTTAATGGAGATTAAAATAGTAGAAGAACCATTTTGAAAGAAAAAAATAGAAAAGCTACTGACATCAACCACAGCATGAGTTTCTGCCTGTGATTTCCTAAACTGTCAATTCCCAATATTGGTAGAAATACTATACCAAAACAAAGCAAAGTTTAATGATAATTTCCAAGAAACTAACGAGTTTGAGGAAAACCTGGCATGGGTTGAAAGTATTAAAAGATAAAAACAAATTAAAATAGGAGATAGTATGTTCTATTTTTTTCCAATCCTCACTAGTTTTGCCTGCTCTGGAGGCACCATTTAAATGGGGTGAGGATAGTTGGAGTTTACAATGAAGAGGTCATCTGTTCCAACACATCACAACCTGTATTTATATAGTGCAGTTAATATATTAAAATGTCCCGATGTCCCAAGGCATCTCATAACAGCATTATTATAAATTTTGCCAGCAAGTCACAAATGTTGATATTAGGAAAGAGGTAGATTTTAAGAAAGACACAGAGGTTATGGAACATTAGAAGAAACAAAAAACATTTTTAAGACCTTCAATCTGTTTAATTTTCATGCTTGATGTATATCTTATCTTCATCTATTGGCTACAACCATAACACTTAACTGTTGACTGACAAAAGCAGTTTTTATAAACTTAATTGAGCTAGTCTCAACACATGTTAGGAATAGAAAGTTACAAATTTCCACCACAGTGTGTGTAGAACTGCTTTCTGCCATCATTCCTGAAGAGTTTATTGCAATTTAAATATGCCCCTCATCCCGGATTCAAAACAAACAAAATAGTTCTCTCTATTTATACTATTAAATCTATTTATACTCTATTTAAATCTTAAGCATCTTAAAACAACTCAATTAGACAATCACTTATTCTTCTGTAATCAAAGAGTTCCATGTCTAATATAGCAACATATCCTCATAATTTAACCCTCTTAACCAGAATATCACTCTAGTGAATTTGTGATGCACCCTCTCCAAGGCCAACATATCCTTTTTAAAACCCAGTGCCCAGAATGAATGCAGTACTCCAACTGGAGGTTTATCATAGCTCTTGTACCCTTTGCATTCTAGACCCTTGTGAAAAAATGCCAGCGTAACCTATTTATTTTTACATGTCACTTGCTCTCTAAACATGAAATTCTAAATTCTTCTATCCCATGTCAAATAAAAGATTTAATTAACTTGATCAAAATGAAGGTGTCAATTACAAGATTTTCTTGAATTAAAGAAACAGAAATGTTATTATCCATTCACACTGAGAAAAAAGTATAAAATACAACATCAAACACAGGTAATAAATTTAAAAGGAGAAAGTGCATGATACAGACAAAAAAAATAAAGCCTATGCAATTGAAAAAACCTTGGGGTCCTATTGTATATTTAACCTGACACCATAATTGTTTACTTGCTGATGAGCATTTTTAATGGTGATAAACTTTGAAGATATCTTTGAGTTCTCAGTAAATGGTTGTTTCCCCAATTCGCTTTTTCACTGGTTGTCTTAGATGATAAAACAGTGAGACACTAAGAAACTTCTAGCTTTGGTTGTCACAAATTCACTTTTCCTTTGTATGCTCCATTCTACCTGTCATGCCATGGCACAAATTTTATAAACCTTGCATATCCCATCTTTCACTAAACTCCAGTTGAGAAGCTGAGGGCAGCCCCCAAAAAAAGGTCCACTGTGCATTATTACCAGTTATGTTACTAAGAAGTAGCCAATGCTGGATGACAAAGTCACCAGTGCCAAAGATATAGGTGAGATCAGATTAGCTAGGTCCCAGTGCAAAGGCTGGCATGTCCCAGTGCAAAGTCAAATTCAAGAAATCAGGATAAACAAGACAGTGACAAACCTTGTGGGGTGTGGCCTCAGTTGCAGAGAGTTTCCTGTTCAGGAGGAAATCCCTCAACCCACAAATAAGAACCCAGATGTTATGTAATGTTGATACCTCTTGCTGCTGGTAAAACATCTGCAGCACCAGGAAGAATCCTTTAAATGGCTATTAGCTCAATAGAGGATGCATCATCCATCACCTTTCCCATCACTGATAAAATACCAGTGGAGGTACTGGAGCAACTAGTTACAGAACGTTACAGATACCTATACCATCCCCATCCATATGCAAGCATATATCACCTCAAAAAGTACACTTTTAAGATCAGCAACTGGCTTTCCAGTGTGCAAGTGTCTTCTCTGGTGTTTAATCTACCCAAATACGACTTGAATGGTTGACTAGACCACTGCTCCCTAATGACCAATTCTCCTCACCCTTCCAGATTTCTGATGGTTATAGTGTGAAGTATGTCACTCATGTGACACTGACACTTCCCTTTGGAATGTTAAACAATGGTGATACACGTTATCTTGGATTATTATTGTCAAGCAATTTTTCCAATTTAAATTAGTTTTAACAAGGTTCACAAAAGTTCAACCTTCAACTAGAAAAATGAACATTACTTATTTTCCAAGACCTTCTTAAAAGTAAATGGTCTCAGTCTTCATCTTGATAGGCCCAGCTACTGAATTCCATTGTTAGCCATTTGTAGGTGGGCAAACTTGTCTTCAAATGAAAAGCAGGAAAAACACACTTGTTTTTAATTCTTGTTCATGTTTGGTCATTGTTGTTTCCCTTTCTTCCTTCAGCGACCTTTTAAGTACTGTCTACAATTGAGTATATAGATCAAACTATTATAAAATCCTAAGAGTTATTGGATTCTAGGACTAAAACCTATGAGAACTAATGACTAAGAAATATATTAGAAAATGAGTTAATCTTGAATTCTAAAATCATTTTTCCTTCACTGTTGTTAGATCTCTTTTCTAAGGTTGCACAAGTTCAAGAAAGCAACTCACCCCTGCCTTTTCAAAGATAATCATGGGTTGACAATAAATGCTGGTCCAGCGAGTGATGCTCACATCCCATGAACAAATATATTTTAAAAATCACTGGAAGTAACTCTGGTAATCTATTTGTTCAAGATCTTAATCAGCAGAGAGGCACAAATTGGACAAGCATTTACAGCAAAAACTCATTTATGTCACAGTTATAACAGGATAGAAAGAGGCCTTAAGCCCATCTCTGTGAAGCAATTCAGTCAGTTCTATTTCACCAATCGATCCACTAAACTCTCTAAATTTATTTCTCTCAAAAGCATTTGCAATTTTAAAAATGTATTGATCATCTTCGCTTTACACCTCAGAGCTCCAAGTTAACACCACTCATTGCATAAAACATTCTTCTTTACATTTATTTATAACGCTTATCCAAAAATCTTAAATTTGTGTTGCCTATTCCTTGTACTATCAGCTAATGGAACAGTGTTACTTTGCCCATCATGACATAACATTGTACACATGCATCAATTTTCCTTTTAATTTTTGCTCCAAGGAGGGAAAACCCATCTTCAAAATAATTGGTTTATTCAGAACAAATCTCATTCTTAAATCAAGTGGCAATCATTGGTTAACAAGTAAGCTATTTTCTGGAATTAAAATTATACCCCCTTACTTTCACACAGATGCAACACAAAAAAGACAAGCTTTTGCCGAATTTATGATTTTGAGAAAAAAAAACAAAAAAGTTGGGAGGGGGAATGTGAAATAGCTGCTAAATGGAAAAGACATCAAACAGATATAGCAATTCAAAATTGGGCATCTATGAGGTCCTGTGGGCCAACAGCAGCAGAACTGTATGTGATGCCAAGCCTTGTTCAATGAAAAGTGAAGGAGGGAATGTCAGGAGCAGCAGACATACCCAAAATGAAGCTACAATACAGGACAACTTGCATGACAAACAATACATTATATGCAAGAGAGAGGAAAGTAATCCTAGGGCCAACACATCAGATCTAAACTCTGCAGTCCTGCCATATACATTTACAGATGGTGGTAGACAATTAAACAGCTGGCAGGGAGGAGGGGGGGGGGGGGGGTTCACAAATATTCCCATCCTCAACAACAAAAGAGCTGAACAGTGGGTTATGACACAATCTCAACAAATGTTATTACTTTGTTTCTATCTCCACAGATGCTGCAAAAACTATTTAATGCCTACAGTAAAAGGATGTCAATAATTATGAGTGACTTTAATCGACATATCAACTGGAAAAATTAGACTGACCATAATAACCTGGAGGAGGGGCTCATAAAATGCTCTCAAGATAGTTTCTTAGTGCAGTATGTTTTGGAATTGATTGAAGAGGTTGTTTTCGACTAGGTTTTCTTTAATGCAACAAGATAAATTCATAGCCTCACAGTTAAGACATCCCTACATAATGGCAACCAGAATATGATTAAATTTTACTTCCAATTTAAAAGGGAGAAGATTGTGGGCTATGAATAGAATTGTAAAATTAAACAGGAGTACCTATATGGCCACAAAAACTGAACTAGCTTATGTGAATTACCATACAAGACTAGGGGATAGATTAACAAAGAGACAGTGGCAGATAATTGAGGGAATATTTCAGAATCCTTAAATAAGTATATTCTTACTGTAGAGAAAACTTATAAAGGGAGGACCTAAAATCTATGGTTAACTAAAGAAGTTAGGGCAAGCATTCAGCATATAATTGCACAAAGATGAGTGCCATATAGATGATTGGTCAGAATATAAAGAAAAAGAGAGAATAACCAAAGGTTAATCAGGAGGAAGAAATTAGAGTATGAGTGGAAGCTAGCTAAGAATATAAAAACAGATAGTCAAGAGTTTCTGCAAGTATTTAAAATGGAAATGATTTAAGTCAATGTTGTTTCACTTGAGTGTGAAAAGGGGATGTTAGTAGTAGATAACAGGGAAATAACAGATGAAATTAACAAATACTTGGTTTCTGTCTTCACTATACAGAATACAAAAATCCTTTTAGTATTAGCTATAACTCAGGAGGTGGAATAGAGAAGGGAACTTTGCAGAATTACAATCATGAAGGAAGTGGCAGGAAGCAAACCTTCTGACTGTTCACTGCATGTTATAAGACCATAAGATGTAGAAGCAGAAAGCAGCCATTCAGCCTATCAGGTTTGTTCTGCCTTTCAATGAGGTTGCAGATGATCTGATAAAATCAGAAATCTCCTAAGTCATGACAAAATCCTCATAAGACACCTAAATCTGAGAGAAATTAAAGGGTTAAACTTTCCTTTTTTTCCCGTAACCTTTGATTCTTCTACTGAACAAATCACTGTATATCAGCCTTGAATATATTTATTGACCCCACCTCAACAGTCCTCTAAGGTAATAATTCCTTAGATTCACAAACCTTTAAGGGAGAAATTTCTTCTCATCTCGTTTTAAATATGTGACCTCTTATTTTGAGATTATGCCCTCAGGTCTGAGACTCTCCCATGGGCATAGAAAACTTCTCAGCACACGCCCTGTGAAGCCCACTGAGCATTTTGTATGTTTAAATAAGATCATCTCATTCTTATACAGTCCAATGAGTACACGTGGTGATGCTGCTCCTTTAACAAAGTTATGTTATCTTTTTTTTTCAAAAGTGTTGTACGAGGCTGAGTTGCCGAGAGGTCTGGCTTGGATAGGTTTTAGGGCCAATTTGATTATAGTTAACAGATACTGTCTCAGGAAAAAAAGGCTTTCAAGTTAAAAAAATGTACAAAGAAAGGGGAGTGGCCAGTTCTCCCAGCTCAGCTTTTCTCTGGTTTGGTTTGAGCTGTCTGGCTGTTCAGTTTAAAGCTGGTCAAAGAAACAGCTACATGGAAGAACGTGTCCATGCTGAATCTTTCTGCCATCTCTCTCTCTCTTAACATCTCTCCTGCAAGACCATGTGTTTGATTTTATCTTTTTTGCCAAGGGTGTTTACGGGATTGTTGCAGGAATTTGGAAGAGCATCATTAAGTTGGGATAATCTGTTGGGTTTTTGGATAGGTTAAGTTATTCTATATTCTGTTCTCTTTTATGTTTCATTTGGTAAGCTTGCATATAAATTCTATTTTGTTTAAAACTAAGTGGTTGGGCCAGTTGCATAATATCCACTGGAATATCCACTGTACATCTGCTTAAACTAACTAGAAAAATTAGGGTCTGGGCTACTTTCTTGAGATGGTCTAATCTGGTCCATAACATACATAGCCAATCTACCCAATCTCTCCTTAAAAGACACCTAAATCTTGTCAGGTCTGAGAGAAATTAAAGGGTTAAACTCAGGAATCTGTAAGCTAGGTAGATTAGTCACAGTAAATGTGAAGTTACCGGGATAGGGTACAGAGCCAGGTCTGGGTGGTGTGCTCTTCAGAAAATCAGTGCAGACTTGATGGGCTGAATTGTAGGATTCTATGATTCCTCTATGAGAAATTTTGTCCACTAGAAGTGACATTGAAAAATTATATACTGACTAAATGTCAGTCATTTAACAGCTAATGGTCATTAGACTGTGAGTGGTATATTTTTGAATATGTAATGTGGATTCACAGCAGGCAAGTCTTTCAACGACCCCAAGTTTGCGAAATCAGTACATTACAACTTCAAGCCATTATTCATTTTGAACTCATTTTCAAGTTAGCTAAATAAACAAAGTTGTGATAACAGACTAGAGAAAAGAAATCCTATGAAGGGACAAGACAGAACCAGAAAATGCCAAAGTTCAAGCCATTTAGCAGCTCTTAAAATTCTAGAAAAATTGAGGCAATAAAGAAGTGCCTGCCTCATCGGATAAGTAAAATGATAGCAATGATGGTACCATGCTAACTGTCAAAGATCACATAATTTCTATGTTTACTACATTTGCCTTCATTTACATCATTAAAAAAAAAGAGATGTGAATTCAAAACTGGTAGACAAAAACAAAATTTGCTTCGGCATGCTTTAGATTTCCCAAAGTAACTTGAGTTTCTAATCGTGTCTTGAGCGAATTTGAATTCACTTTTCTCATTAAGCTGTTGATCAAAATTTATTTTTAAACAAAATATTTTTTATGAAAATATATATTGTCAGAATAAGAACAATGCAACAGGATTGAAGGAAGGCAAATTTCCTCAGTTACGTAAAAGGAGAATCAGACCTAAACAGTTACTTCAACATGCTATAAGATAATGGCTGGTCTGAGACCATCTCCAATTGCTTGCAGATACATGGGAACACCATTTGTAAGTTCCTCTGCCAAACTATGTACCAGGCTGATTTTGAACTATATTACTATTCTTCCACAGTCACTCAGTCAAACCCTAGCAAAATTATTGGGATTTAAGACAGACAAGCCTTCAGGTCCTGATGGCCTACATCCTGGGATCATAAAGGAGGCAGTAGCTGAGATAGTGGATCCATTGGTTATAATATTGTAAAATTCTCTGGATGCAGGAAGGTTCCAGTGAACTGGAAAAACATTGATATAAACCCTTTCTCAAAAACAGAGGCAGAAAGTAGGAAACTACAGACCAGTCAGTTTAACGTGTCGTTGGGAAATTGTTAGAGTCCATTATTAAGGAAGTAATAATAGGACCATTGGAATGTCAAAATACAAAATACAACAGAGTCAGCATGGTTTTATGAAGGCTCAATCATGTTTGACTAATTTGTTAGAATTGTTTGTAGATACAACAAGTAATATGGATAATGGAGATCTTGTAAATGTAGTCTGCCTGGACTTCCAGAAGGCATTTGATAAGGTGCTGCATAAGGTAAGATCCCATGGAGTTTAAGGTCATTTATTAGCTTGGATAGAGGATTGGCTAACCAACAAAAAACAGATATTCAGAATTAATGGGTCCTTTTCTGGTCTGCAAGCTGTAACTAGCGGCGTGCCACGGGTTTGGTCCTTGGCCTCCAATTATAGTAAACCTTTTATAATCCAGCATCTATGGGACCGGGAGTGTACCTATTGATGAAAAATTCTGGAAAATCAAAAGGTCCACACAGTCAATGTAAAAACATAGGCTAAATAATAGGAACGTAATGCAGGGCTTATACATATCACTTCTATACTTTTTTAACTGCAGAAATTAATTCAATATTAATTCAACTTTGTCTTAAATAAAAAACTTACTGAGAGAGAGCCTTCTCACTCACATCTTCAACTAGCTACTCAGACATTGTGGTAGATTGTGTTAATTGAGGAAAAATAAGAAATTTACAAACAGATATGGAAAGGTTAGTTGACTAGGCTGGGCCCAAATTTCACAGGTGAAGTTTAACATGGATAAATGTGAGATTGGAAGAATAGATAGGTAACTTATTATTTAAAAGGACCAAAACTTCAGAGCAATGCAGTGCAGAAGAATCTGGGTGTCCTCATGCATGACTCACAGAAAACTAGTGGGCAGGTACATCATCTCCCAAACCATCCACAACCTCATCACTTCAGAGGATCTCCCATCCACAGCCTCCAACCTCAGTTTCCCAACCCCACACGGCCCGGTTCTACTTCTTATCCAAAATCCATAAATCTGACTGCCTCAGTTGACTGATTGCCTCCGCCTGGTCCTACCCCTTCAAACTCATCTACTCAAATCTTGGCTCTGTCCTGTCCCCTATGGCCCATGAACTCTCCCCCACATATGTCCAGGACACCAAACACACCCTCTACCTTCGCAATGACTTTTGAATCTCGGCCCACCAATACTTCATCTTCATCATGGACATCCAGCCCCTTAGACCTCCATCCCACAAGCTGAAGGCCTAAAAGCCCTCTGTTTCTTCCTCTCCCACTAACCCAACCAGTCCCCCTCCACGACTAAAAATAAAATTAAAATAAAGTTTGGATAAAACACATCATCCTCTGTCATTTCCACAACCTGCAAACAGACTCCATCACTATCTGAGTTTCTGAGAGACCATTACCTCCACGACTCCCTTGTCAGGTCCACGCCTCCCACCAATCTACCCTCCCCTCCCAGCACCTTCCCTGGCTATCGCAAGAAGTGAAAAACCTGCACCCACATTGCTCACCTCACCTCTGTCCAAGGCCCCAAAGGATCCATCCATGTCCAACAGAGATTTATCTGTACTTCCACACACGTCATTTACTGCATCCATTGCACCCAATGAGGTCTCCTCTACACTGGGAAAACAGAACACTAACATGCAGCTTGTTTCAGAGAACATCTTTAGGATACCTGCACTAACCAACCCCATTGCCTTGTGGCTGAACATTTCAACTCCCCTTCCCAACCTGCCAAGGATGTGCAGGTCCCAGGCCTTCTCCATCACTAAGCAGTAACCACCCAATGCCTGGAGGAATAATGCCTTATCTTCTGCCTTGGGACCTTCCAACAACTGGATTTCACCAGTTTCCCCATTTCCCCTCCCCCACCTTATCCCAGTCCCAACCTTCCAACTCAGACTTAAATGGTCCTACTTGTCCATCTTCCTTCCCACCTATCTGCTCCACTCTCCTCTCTGACCTATCACTTTCAGCCCCACCTCCATCGACCTATCACTTTCCAAGCTATCTTCCCCTCAGACCCAACCCCCTCCTATTTGTCTCTCAGCCCCCTTGGCCCATAAGCCACATTCCTAAGGAAGGGCTTATGCCTGAAATGTTGATTCTCCTGCTCCTCGGATGCTGTCTAACTGGCTGAGCTTTTCCAGCACCACACTCTTCGAGTCTGATCTCCAGCATCTGCAATCCTCACTTTGCCCTCCGCCAACACACTCATTCAATTGGCGGAACAGGTCCTCACTGCCAACAACTTTTCCTTCGAAAGTTCCCATTTCCTACAGACAAGAGGGGTAGCCAAGGCATCCGCATTGAGCCCAGCTATGCTTACCTCTTTGTAGGATACATGGAACAGTCCGTCTTTCGTAGCTACACCTGCACCATGCCCCACCTTTTCCTCTGCTACACTGATGACTGTATCGGCGCCACCTCGCACTCCCACAAGGAGGTTGAATAGCTCATCAACTTCACCAACACATTCCACCCTGACCTCAAGTTCACATGGACCATCTCTGACACCTCTCTCCTCTTCCTGGACCTCTCCGACTCTATCTCTGGCGACCAACTCAACATGGACATCTATTTCAAACCTACTGTCTCCCACAGCTACCTGGACTACAACTCCTCCCCGCTCCTGTAAAAATATAATTCCTTGCTCCCAACTCATCCGCAATTCCACTCCAGGATATCCCAGATGTCTCTATTTTAAGGACCACAATTTCCCCTCTCGTGATCAACAATGCCCTCCATCACATTCCTCCATTTCCAGTACCTCTGTCCTTGAACCCCACATCCCCCACCACACATCCACCACCGGTCCTTATGCTCCACCCCACGAATTTCCAAATACAGTACATTATCCTCCATCATTTTTACAACCTACAGTCAGATCTCACCACCGAAAATATATTTCCCTGCCTACCCTTATTAGCATTCCGCAGAGACCACTCCTTCCATGGCTCCCTCATTAGGTCCACACTCCCCACCAACTAACCGTCTACAACCGGCACCTTCCCTTGCCACCACACAAGGTGCAAAATATGTGCCCACACCTCCCTCCTCACCTCTGACCAAGGCCTTAAAGGATCATTTCAAAACCATTAGAGACTTACCTGCACATCCTCCCATCTCATGTACTGCATCTGCTGTTCTTAACGTGGTCTCCTCAACATCAGGGTGACCAAGAGCCAGCTCACCAGAGTGGTTCAGGGGATATCTCTGGTCTGCACACACCAAACAACCACACCGCTCTGCACCCAACAACTTCAACTCCTCCATCCACTCCATGCAACTTCTGGGCCCCCTCCACTGCCAAATCAAAGCCACGTGCCAATTGGAGGAAGAACACCTCATTTTCCGTCTCAGGACTCTACAACCACAAAGCATCAACACTGACTTCACCAGTTCCCAAATTTCCCCACCTCCCACCTCATCCCAGATCCAACACTCCAACTTTGCATTGCCCTCTTGACCCGACATACCTCTTCATCTTCCTTCCCTCTGTCTGCTCCACCTCCCCACTGACCGATCACAATCACCTCCTACCTGCATCCACCTATCGTCATCCCACTTAAATTCCCTCCAGCCACACCCCCATGCCCATTCATCTCCCACCTCCTTTCCCCCTCCACATTCCTGATGAAGGGCTTATGCCCGAAACATTGACTCTTCTGCTCCTCAGATGCTGCCTGACCTGTTGTGCTTTTTCCAGCACCACACTTCTTCACTCTGACTCTCTAGCATCTGCAGTCCTCACTTTCTACTAGCAGGTAATAAGGAAGGCAAATGGAATTTTGGCATTTATTATTCACTGCAACTGTTATAGACACTAGTGAGACCACACCTGGTGTATTGCTCATAATTTTGGTCCCTCTACTAGAATAGGGATGTTTTATCATTTGGGGCAGTTCAGAGGTTGATTGATTAATGGGTTGATTCTCACTAGACTGATTCCGGAGATGAGCGGGTGATCTTATGAAGAGAAATTGAACACTTCAGGCTTATACTTCTGTACTTTTGAAGAATGAAAGGAGATCTAATTGAAAGATATAAGATGACAAAGTAGCCATAAAAAGGATATGAGGTAATCTAAACTGAGAGGTTATATTTTTAGGATAAGGATTAGCAGGTTCAGAACAGAGATGAGGAGAAATTACTTCTCATAAAAGGTTGCAAATCTGTAGAAATCACTACCCTAGATTGTGGTGGATGCTGGGACATTGAGTAATTTTAAGGACGAGGTAGACAGATTTTTAATTAGTAGAGTTCAAAATGAGATAAGACATGATCAAATGATGGAATAGAATCAAGGGACTGAATTGGCTACTTCTTGTGTTCCTAAATTCTAAAATGCTGGCACTCACTTCCTAACAGTATTGTGGGAGTCCCTATACATCAATGAAAGCAATGGCTTAAGAAAGCAGCTCACTAACACCTTCTCAACAGCAATTAGGTATAGGCAAACAAAGGTACTAAACAACACTCATAATCACAACTTATTTAAAACATTGTCTTTGAACTATTTCCCTCAATACACTGGATAACAAAATCAATCTACATATAAAATGAACTTTTGGTTTACCATCAATTGTCATTTGCAGATGAGAGTTTCAAACTCCTACACTCATTGCATGCACTCACGCTTTCTAATTTCACTCCTGAAATGTCTAGCTCTATACTCCGAGATTGTATCCCTTAGTCTTAGATTCTCAACTGATAAAAATAGTCTCTCTAGATCAACTTTATATGTTCCCTTAACATCTGATAAATTTAATTGAGTTCTTTAATGATATGGATGTTGTATATTTAGACACAGTGCCACATCACAGGTTGGTTAAAAAATTACAAATTGTTGGTTTGATGGGTCTTTGACAGCATGGATTAGGAGTTAGCTAAAAGACAGTACACACAGAGTAGTCATAGATGGGCATCCTCTGAAGAGTTGAAAGTGATGTTCCCCAGGGATTGGTGTTGGGACCCTTGCTTTTGTTGTTTTATATTAATAATTTGGAGATAGGTATTGAGGGTAAAATCCCTAAATTTGTAAATGATACCAAGTTGGGTAGAATCATGAATTACGAAGATGATGCTGAGTGATGTCAGAGAGACACTGATAGGGTGGCCAAATGGACGGACACATGGCAGATGAATTTCACTGCAGAGGAATGTCAGGTAATGCATTTTGATAGAAAAAACATGGAGAGATTATACATGATCAATGGTATAAATCTGAGGAAGTACAGGAGCAGAGGGACTTCAGGGTTCATGTGTATACTTCTCTGAAGGTGGCCAGGCAAGTTGTTAAGAAGGCTTAAAGGATTGTTGGGTTTATAAATAGAGGCATTGAATATAAAAGCAGGAAGTGATGTTATATTTCTATAAATCGTTGGTCAGATCATATATGGAGTACTGTGTTCGGTTCTGGGCACCTTATTTAAGGGATGAGGATAAAGCCATAGAGAGAGTGCCAAGGAGATTTGCTAGAATGATTGTATCTGTCTGTAATGACATCAGTAGTGTTACAATATGGGGTAAATCCTCCTACTTAATTTAAAGTAGCAACACAGAAAATATTTACCCTATGCAATAATCTGTGAAAATTTGAGAGGTCAAGAACTATTTAAAGTAAAAATTAACAACTTTATTTCTTAAAGTATAACAGAATAATTAACTAACAACTATTTACAACTGCTTCCTCTAACATATCTTTTACTTTCCCTTCTATAATACTAGTCCAATAAAATTCCTGATTAAGATTTACCAGAAATCTAAATTTTCAAAACCACCCAGATGTCGAATCTTCTATTTATATCTTCCACTGTCTTCTTTTCTTTTTCTTAGGGATTTCTGTTGCACGAGTTAGTGATCGATAAAGGTACCTTTAAGAGAGCTATTCTCCGGGCAGTCTGCAGGTGCTGGTGGCTTGACAATTCTCCTCCCATCTGTTCAATTTTCCCTGGTCTTATACCCCAAAGAATCAGATTGTGTCATTGGCTTTTAAGGTTGTCAATATACTCAATTCAAACTTGATTGGAGTTTTTTGGGGTATAATTTAAACCGATTGGCCGAATTTGAATTTGTTTTGTTGTCTACAGGCAACAAGCTAATTGAGTTGTTTGACTAAATCTTACATTATATCTTCTTCAAAACACTTGGTGCTGTGTCAAGTAGTTCTGCAAACTTTTAACTCTCTTAAAGGTACAGTACACCCACATCTTCATAACAGTAGCTATACATATCAGGAAAGGACTGATATCTTTACCCTTGATAAAACTTTGACAATATGTCACCTGAGATCTTGGTATTAAGGTTTATCTAGGATATAGGCCACAGAAGCAGGCCATTCAGCTCAATTAGTCCATTCTAGTGTTTATGCTTCCCTTGAGCCTCCTCCCACTTTTCCTCATCCATAGCTTCCATCATGAGCATCTATACCTTTCCCCCTCAAATAGTTGAGTAGTTTCCACTTAAATGCATCAAACTACTTGCTCCAAGGTGGTAACGAGTCCCACATACTCACACTTCACTGTTCAAGTTCTTTTCTGCACTCTCTGGCATTTTTATTGATAGCTTATTTATAGCTTCTATCCCACAAAATAAAACATTCTCTCTATATCAACTCTATCAAAGCCAAAGCCTTTCATAATATTTAAAAAATCTTAATTATGTCACTCCTCAGCCTAGATTTAACAAGGGTGCAGAGATCGGTCCCTTTCAGATAAATATAGTCAAATTTTCCTGCTATCATTCTTATCAATCTCTTTGTCTCCTCTCCAGTGCTTCTACACCTGTTTTAGAATATGGCTATCAGAATTCCATTGTGTACTCTAAATTTGGTCCAGTCAAGGTTTGATACAGGTTCATCTTAAATTCCCCACTTTTCAAGTCTCTCCTTCTTGAAATAAAGTCATATGCTTGTTTTTTTAATTAATGGGCCTGTTAACGTTTGGCAAAATTTCTAGTGACTGATAAATTGCTACTCCAAGATTCTATTGTACCTTTACCCTCTGGATTTGCAATCTTCTATGTGAGTGTACATCCTGCAGTTGTGTTGCAGAAAAAGCAGCATTAAATTTTCTATCCCTTATTGTTCTATTCCCATCTTTATCCAAATTGCTATACTTCTCTATTGCCTCAAGCCTTGTATTTAGATTCCTAAATTTACTTTCACCGATCCCCCTCCTCCTTTTAGTTTAAAGCTCTATTTATAACTCCAGTTACAAACTTCCCAAAGTTGCTGATACCATCAGCATTTACGTGGAACCCAACCTGTCACCATCTTTCTCTTTCTGGCCAATGTCAACTGGCTGGATGGCAGGTTTGTGATTCAGAGCTGTGTCAACAGCTGGGGTTCAGTTCCCACACTGGCTGAGGTTACCATGGAGGATTCACCTTCTCAACTTCTCCCTCACTTGATGCGTGGCGACCCTTAAGTTAAATCACCACCAGTCATCTCTCTTTTTCTCTCCCTCTGTCTCTAATGAGAGAGCAGCCCTATGGTCCAGGAGGACTGTGGTAACTTTATGTTTTAATTCCCATGAATCAACACTCTTCTTCACACACCCAGCCTTTGAATCACACATTGAATTCTATCGAATGGTTGACACCATGCCAATTTATATGTGGCTCAGGTAGTAATCCGGAAGTTAACATCTATTAATTTAGAACCTATGTCCCCAAATCCCTCGGGAAGACCTCAATTTTTATTTCACCTCTCTGATGGTTCTGACATGGACCACAACAGATGGATCCTCCATCTCCAGTTCTTCTCAAGTCACATGGAGATAATCTTAAGTGCCCAGATATGCAATTAACAGAACTTCTGGAATTTCCAGTCTCAGCTGAACAGAATAGTATCTAATTTCCTAATAATTATATAAATTATCACATTCCCATTTATCCCCACACTTGATTTGTCTCCTGCACTAAGGAACTATGGTTAGTTTCGCCAACTTCCCTGCAGTCCTGATTCAGATCCATATGGATAGCTCACCTGTAGAATAAATTCCAGGACTGAGACTTCTCCACTAATTCAAACAAGTTTTTTATACTTGCTTGACTTGCAATCACATCATCTGGCCAAGTGACCAAGCAACTTTTCCCTCCCTGGTGGAACACAACATCTAGTTTATACTGTGCACCAGACATTTCAAGGGACTTTACAATTAATGCAATACTCTTGAAGTGAATTCTCTGTTGTAATACAGGAAATGCCAAACACAATTTGGTGGACAGCAAACTCCCAAAAACAGTACAGTAATGACCATATAATCTGGTTTTACCATGTTGATTCTGAGATAAAAATTAGCCACCAGAACAGAGTTTACTGTCCTGTTGTTCTTTGAAATACTGCCATGGAATATTTTCCATCCAAAGGCTGATGGGACCTCAATTTAACATCTCTTCCAAAGAGACATCATGCCCAACGGTGCAGCACACCACCAGAGCATCTGCATTAATATTTGTGCTCAAGTCCTAGAGTAGAATTTGAATTTGGACCTCTGTCAATCAAAGGCAAGTTTGGTACCAAGCAAATGGCAGCTAAAGATGACAACGGGAGATTTCTTTTTTCAGATGGTTATTAATCTTTAGAATTCATTACTCAAGACAGAAGGATGCAGACTCATTGTATATATTTAAAGTTGAGTTAGATTTTGTCAAAGAGCTATTGGAGCAGGCAGAAAAGTGGAGGTAATGCCACATTGAGGTTTGCCATGACTTTATTGAAGAGCACAACAGGCTCTAGAGACCAAATAGCCTAATCAAGTCATTATTTCTTATGTTGAAAAATGTGGTGCTGGAAAAACACAGCAGGCCAGGCAGCATCCGAGGAGCAGGAGAATTGACATTTCAGGCATAAGCCCTTCTTCAGGAATGAGGCTGGTGTGCCAAGCGGCTGAGATAAAGGATAGGGGGGAGGGAATTTGGGGGAGGGGAGCTGGGAATATGATAGGTGGAAGGAAGTGAGGGTGATAGGCCGGAGAGGGGGTGGGGGCGGAGAGGTCAGGAAGAAGATTGCAGGTCAAGAGGGCAGTGCTGAATCTGGAGGTTGGGACTGAGATAAGGTGGGGGGAGGGGAAATGAGGAAGCTGGAGAAATCTACATTCATCCCGTGTGGTTGGAGGGTTCCTGGGTGTAGGATGAGGCGCTCGTGTGGTCAGGGTCTGGCGATGGAGGAGGCCAAGGACCTGCATGTCCTTGGCGGAGTGGGAGAGGGAGTTAAAGTGTTCAGCCATGGGTTGGTTGGTGTGGGTGTCCCAGAGGTGTTCCCTGAAACATTCTGCAAGTAGGCGGCCTGTCTCCCCAATGTAGAGGAGACCACATCGGGTGCAACGGATACAGTAAATGATATGTGTGGAAGTGCAGGTGAATTTGCGACGGATATGGAAGCATCCTTTGGGGCCATGGAAGGAGGTTTGGGCGCAAGTTTTGCACTTCTTGCGGTTGCAGGGGAAGGCGTCGGGAGTGGAGGTGGGGTTGGTGGGGCGTGTGGACCTGACGAGGGAGTCACGGAGGGAGTGGTCTCTCCGGAACGCTGATAGGGGAGGGGAGGGAAATATATCCCTGGTGGTGGGGTGTGTTTGGAGGTGGTGGAAATGACGGTGGATGATACGATGTATCTGGAGGTTGGTGGGGTGGAAGGTGAGGACCAGTGGGGTTCTGTCCTGGTGGCGATTGGAGGGGCGGGGTTCAAGGGCGGAGGTGTGGGAAGTGGAGGAGATGCGGTGGACAGCATCGTCGACCATGTCGGAGGGGAAATTGCGGTCTTTGAAGAAGGAGGCCATTTGGGTTGTTCAGTAGTGGAATTGGTCCTCCTGGGAGCAGATGCGGCGGAGGCAGAGGCAAAGGACTTGGGAATATGGGATGGCGTTTTTACAGGGGGCAAGGTGGGAGGAGGTGTAGTCTAGGTAGTTGTGGGAGTCGGTCAGTTTGTAGTAAAGCTGTGGGAGTCGGTCAGTTTGTATTATTTCTTATGGTCTTATATTGCTCAAATACAGCTTAATACAAATGTGGTTGCCTGGGTTGAGGTTCAGTTCAAAAATTCCCACAGGCTGAACGGATGGCACACTGGCTATAAATATCAAAGCTGTTAACAAATGAAGTGTCTCCCCTCAAGCAACAAACAGCAACAAATTTGCATAAAAAAAGCTACAGTATGCAAGAGAATGTTTAGCATGAATTGGAAAGCACCACTGGGATTTACAGTACAGAGTATAATGGCTACAAGTATATTAATCGAGGAACCTGTGAAATTGATACTTCCTCCTACACAATTACACCACAATAAATGAGTATGTTAACAGGACTTTTGAAGTAATAATCATTACAAAGTTCTAAATTGAATATATAGGTGACAAAAGTAGAGGTAAAATCTTTGAGTAGGTAGCCACACGTCATTGAAATGAGTTTCTGACTTTCATTTCAGACTTGAAGCATGAAATTCTTGAATTTTCATTGAAAAGTAAACCACAAATTAAGGTAATTTGCCAGAAAACAGAAAACTCTGCAAATTAATCAATATCTAAAAGAACAATGTAGCTTGATGTTACATTTATTAAACATATTTTATAAAAAGTCTCTTACTCTTTCCTTAAGTGTGTTTCTCAGCTCAGTGCAAGCTGTTGTCAGGACACTTATCTCAGTGCGCTTCTCTGTACGCCTAATTTTTAATTGCTTCAACTGCAAAAAAAAGTCAAGGTATGCAAGTATTAGAACAACTTTTAGAAATCTAAAGTATTTCTATATTTTTTGCTTTCAATTATTTTCAATTAATTTTAGTTAAATAGAATGAGACCATGGTGCAACACAAAAGGAGTTCATACAGACACTCTTTTAAACTTGCCCTGCTGTCCTACAAATCTCCATTATTTAACCAAGATTCTTGAAAGTTTTATTTAAACTTCCTCCACCTCCCAATAACCAATTTATCATTAAGTATAAAATAAAGAATTGTGAATGCTGGAGATGTGAAGCACACAAAACAGAAATTGCTGGAGAAACACAGCAGGACTATTATCACCTGTGAAGAGAGTGTTTTTGGAACTGCACTCATCCAGGCAATGAGGAGTATTTAGAGATTTCATCCACATGCATAGGGAGGAAAAGGAGTGGCAAACAGATATGTGGCAAGAATGGCCCTCATTGCCCAGAAACTATATCAGTGCAGTCTGCGTGCTTTCATGGATAAGTCAATAATTGTCATGAAGAGCAAGGCCAGCATCCTTAGCATCTGTTGGAGAAGAGCATATACCAATACTCCATCACCCACCCTCAGCACCAAAGACCTGGTGACGGGGCACGGGAACTCTAGTTCACACAATGCTTATATTATTTTCCCACCCAGGCCTTGCCATATGAGATGAACATGATTGATTTGGTTACTCTGTAACCCCTCCCCTTGAAACCAGTGTGCCCCTGTCCATGGACAACCACCTCCTTGTTCATTACCCCGCACCAAGCCATGCTTTACCATATTTCCCCCCCTTACAAATTTTGATCCATAAATGCACAACAAGTTAACATTTCCTATTAAATTCAGTCTGCTTTTGGTATATGTTGTCTAATCTCTGCAATCATTCATTCCAATAGTTCACAGATATGTCAAGATGCCAATTACTCAACTCTAAAGGTAGCCTTAAATCCTTTCTATTTATTAAGCCTACCCATAAAACTCCCATCTCCAAACCATGCCCTTTGGATATTAACGTTTTTGTCACTGGGAACGGTTCAAAAGTATTTGCTCCATCAATGCTTTTATGAATATAAACAGCTATTGAACATAGACTATTACAGCACAGTATGGGCCTTCAGCCTTCAATGTTGCACTGACCTGTGGAATCAATCTGAAGCCCATCTATCCTCCACTATTCCATTTTCATCCGTATGCTAATCCAACGACCATTCAAATGTCCCTAAAGTGGCCGAGTCTACTACTGTTGCAGGCAGGGCGTTCCACACACCTACTACACTCTCTCTAACGAAACCAGCCTCAAGTCCCTCAACCTTTCGTTGTAAGACCTTCCCTCCATACCAGGCAACATCCTAGTAAATGTCTTCTGAACCCTTTCCAAAGCTTCCACATCCTTTCTATTGTGCGGTGACCAGAACTGTACGCAATACTCTTGAGTGTGGCCACACCAGAGTTTTGTACGGCTGCAACATGACCTCATGACTCCGAAACTCAATCCCTCTACCAATAAAAGCTAACACACCGTATGCTTTCTTAACAACCCTATCGATCAGGGATCTAGGTACATGGACACAGAGATCTCTCTGCTGATTTACACTACCAAGAATCTTAACATTAGCCTTGTATTCTTTGTTCTTGTTGCTCCTTCCAAAATGAATCACCTCACACTTTTCTGCATCAAACTCCATTTGCCACCTCTCAGCCCCCTCTGCAGCTTAATTATGTCCCTCTACAATCTGCAACATCCTTTGGCACTATCCACAACTCCACCGACCTTAGTGTCATCTGCAAATTTACTAACCCATCCTTTGAAGCCCTCATCCAGGTAATTTACAAAATAGCTCTTTCAGATATTCTCTTGACTTCAATGGAGAAAAAACCCAATTTCTCTTGTCTCTCCACTGAACTAAAGGGTTTCATCCCTTGTGCCATTCTAATAAATCTCCTCTTCAACCTTTCAAACACTTTGATCTTATTTCAGAAAGTATGGTGATCTAAATTGACACAATACTCCAGCTAGTGTTTATCAGTGTTTTATAAAGGTTTAATGTAACTGCCTTGCTTTTTCACCTTAAAAGTCCATTTATAAAGCAAAGAATATCATAAGCTTTTTGAACAATCTGATGAATTTATCCTTCACAGATTTGTGCAGGTCTCTCTGTTTGAGTACCCCTTTTAAAATTGTACCAGAAATTGAGTTTCCACAGCACAAGTTATTTGCAGAAATAGGTGCCAACTTTGGAAATAGGGCTAAACTGTTGTCACCATCTAGGATTCCATTTGTTTGTGTCTGACATCAGGTTGATACCAACTGCAGGAAATCTCCTTGGTAAGTAATATGTTTTATTGAATATAGTAACTTCTAACTATGCAAAGGATAAATATTTCAGATGAGGCTTCAAGATATAACCACCACCCAGCAGTTCTGATAGTCACATAATCTTACATATTGATAATGTGACTGTGTTATTCATATATAACATTAATTTTTTAGACTGCAGATGAAAGAAGTGGTAGTGGATAAGGCAACTGTTATATATCCCACACGATTTTCCTTTCCACCTAAAAAAAGGCAGTTATCTACCAGCATCTGATCTAATATTCCACTTCTTTTTGAAGTTTGAACTGCATTTCTGACAATGTACAAATTGCAGCAGGAGTAGATCCATGGAAAAACATGGTTAATAATTCACTCAAAATGCTTGAGCAGACATTTTAGCTTCTAAAATATACATATTTGCTGTGTTTGATATCTGTGTATATATCAAATCCAGATACAGATGCCAAGACTTTGCATTAGGAAATGATGGTTAAGCTATCTGTCAGAAAATCAGCCCAAGTAAAACCAAATTATAAACTTACGCTCTCTGCTTTGATATTTCTCTGTTGTTCCATTTCAGCAGATTCATTAATAAGTTGGTTGTATAATTCTTCTGCTTCTAGAAGTTGCTTCTGAATTTCGTTCTCCCGAGTAGTATATATATCAAAGAGATCCTTGGCATTGATCAAGTCTTTGCTATTAAATAGAAAACATGTATTTAAAAAGTAGTTTTAATTCCTGTTTATATCATGTTACCTTTCATTGGATTAGTTTATACATCATCATACATGAGATTAGTGCAAAACAAAACCAAACAAAATGGATAATTGGAATTGGGATAAGGGCTGGGATAAGACAGTACATTCAGGATGGTAACTGTGACTACTGGAATGTCACAGGGATCAGTGCTTGGGCTGCAATTATTTACAAAATATATTAATGATCTGGATGAGGAAAGTGAATGTAATATTGCCAGGTTTATGGAGGACACAAAAATAGGTATGAAAGCAAGTAGTGAAGTTAACATAAAGCATCTACAGAGACTTAAAAACAGGTACATGAATAAGAAATATTGCAGATGGGATATAATGTGGAAAAATTTGAGGTTTTGCATGTTGGCTGGAAGAAAGAAGGAACTGAATATTATTTGAGAGAGACTACAGAAAGCTGCAGCACAGAAGGATTTGGGGTTCTTATGGTTGAATCACAAAAAGCCAATTTACAAATTCAACAGGTAGTAGAGAAGGCAAATATTGACCCTTAGTTCTTAGGGAATGGAGTATAAAAGTAGAGTGATCTTGCTAAAACTTTATAAGGCACAAGTCAGACCACACCTATGACAGTTTGCTCCCCTTAACTAATGAAAGATATACTGACATTAAGGGGCCCAGAGAAGATTCAATTGGTTGATCATTGGTATGAAGGGATTTTCTTATGAGAAGAGGTTGAGTAGAATGGACATGCAATCATTGGAATTTAGAGGAATGAGAGGTGAATTGAGGGAAACATATAAGATTTGTTGAGGACTTGACAGGGTAGATCCAAGAGTTATTTCCACTTGTGGTGACAGTCTAGGACCAAAGGCCATTAACTCTCAGTAAGGGCTCACCCATTTAAGATTGAAATGAGAAGAATTTTTTTTCTCTCATTGGGTGGTGAGCCTACTGGCACTAAATTCTTTACTGTAGGGGACTGTACACACTGGAGGTTAACTGTATTCAAGACTGAGGTTGATAGTCTTTTTATCAGTAAAGACATCAAGCGTTATTGGGATAAGACAGGAAAATGGAATATAGGATTATAAGCTTAGCCATGTGTCATTGAATGGCAGAACAAACTTGATAGTCACAGACTGTTCTACTTCAGCTCCTAAATCTTATGGTTTTATGTACAATCAACTATTCAAATGATACATTATTTTGATAACAGGTAGTACTCCTCAACAAAACATCAAGAAAAACATGCATATTTATTTATATATAGTTATGATATTTTTCTAATGATGACCCATTAATAAAACATTTACCGTAAGATAATCTAATCAGCTCCTTAAAGAAATAATGTTTCATGAAAAAAGTGAAGCAAACAACTCACCATTACTTGCAACACAAAATACCACGTTAAGCCATCAGATCATCACTTGCATGTTGTAACAATAAACTATGCTTATTTGTGTTCTTCTATCCCAAATACATGCTGTGAATTGTAGGATGAATTGAATATAACTAAATTCACTTTAAATTTACACTCAATCCTTGGAATCAGAAACAAGTATCTGCTGTAACCTTTGTAATGTATCAGACGGTAAACTACACTGTATGCTAAAAATTGTCTTTGAAAGTGTTAATGATATTGCTGTAACTTCCATAAATTCAAAACTTAAAGAACTCTAAGAAATTATACAACTGCATCTGAAAATCAAAGTATTCTGACAATCATTCTAACCATGTTGACATTGTCTTTTTTTAACAATAGCTGTAGTGGAAAGAATTTCCTGATAATTGTGCCTGACAAGCTGTCACAAAAATGTATAAATGTGCAAAATCCCAATAAGACCACCAAAATGACAAATTTGCCTGATTGCTAATCGGAACAAAATCAATTCACACCAGGTTTCTTCAGTAACAAAAACAACAACGCTGTTTGTTCCAAAACATTTAACTTCAATAAGAGCAAAATAACTCCTAATGCATGCAACTTCAATTATATCACTTCAAAACCCCAGATACACAGACACATCAGATTGAGGGTCACAAAAGTTAAACAGTTTGACACCTATTTAGATGGAAAAAAAGTATATGCAGATAATAAAATACGGAAGATCAAAAATCCAGACCACAAGGTGGAAAATTATTTTCCTCTCAGTCCTTTTAATTTTTGCAAATGAGATACTTTGTTGGCTGCAGAATAGTGGCCATCCTTCAATTCAGTAGTTGATCAAGGGAACATTGGTCTTTTCTTGTATGAATTCCTTCTTTTAAGCTTTTTTATTTCTTTATGTTTTTCCCCATATGATGAAAGAGAGAGATTGAGAGAAAAATGACTTGAGATGCTTTCTATCTGCAGGATGGAGGTGTTTCTTTCTTTTAGCAGGTCCAGCTTTTTAACACTCTACTGCTCAACTAATCAGAGGCTGTTGCCAGACAAAATTTCCTTAACTCAAAGGATTCCTGGTGCTGCTCATTCTCCAGGTCTCCATATGCTTCCAAAGTGCCACATTTGTTATGATCCTAGTTGATGTTATTACTGGACAAGTCAGATGCTGGACTGAAATTTGTCTTGACTGATAATTAAGAACATTAACAGGGCGGTCTTTCACTAAAATGTAAGCAAAAACAATGCTGTAGATTTGGAATTAACAATAAACCAGAAATTTAATATGACAAGAAATCAAGATAAAATTGAATAAACCAAACTATAAGTATTAAAAACATAATTTGAAAAAAAGGTGGAACACATGCTAAAAAGTAATATTCCATCTGTTCCTTATAATACTTAACCACTAGAGAGAATTCCATTTACTATTAAATCTTCAGGGTTTAACTTAACTGTTTCTTTCAATTCCCAGTCTTGACAGTCTGACAACATCTTCCTTGAGTCTTTACACAACTGAGCTTAGACATCCTCAGCTTTGAATAACTCCTTTCAGATTCTCACTAAACAATTCTGGTCCGGAAATTTCAAACTAAACTCTTTATCATGAAGTAAGCTATTGGCTATCAGCTCTAAACCATTCCTTTTCTTCAGGAGAAACTGGTTTACCTAACCTCTAATTGTGTAATGAAATCTAAAGAATTTCCAAGCAATGGTAGTTTACTCTAAGCAAAAGCAATAAAACATTTCCAAATTCTTCTAACTGAAATCCTAACGCTCTTCAATACTTAATGTGTCTGCTTGTAAGAACTCATATGATGCAAACAAATTCCCATTAGCCCACCAGAAACTATTTTTATCATTCTGTTTATTTTAAAATCATGGTTCCAGAAAATCTGACAAGTTAGCCCCTTTATACAAAGATCAAAATCTATATACCATTAGTTCAAAATCTGAAACTTAAATAAATGATATCAAAACATGTATGGATCACATTCCTAAACTGCATATTGCCCTGTTCAACAATATGGGACACTTTGTTCTCAAGTACAAAACTTTCCTGGTATTCCAGTTATAGCAGTCCAACTTCCAGGGAGCCTTGTTTCCAGAGAGCAGAGTCAGAGGGATAAGCATGGAGCAGTGAGCATTAACTAACTTATGTTGGGGATTTGCAGCCTTGTTTTGCAGGGAGCTGAGTCAGAGGGAGGAGCACGGAATGGTGAGGATAAAACTGACTTACCCTAAGAATTTGCGGCTTTATTTCCAGGGACTGGAGTCAGAGGGAGGAGCATATGGAGTAACTGATACCAGATCGTAAAAGTGATGTCACAGGAGGTGACCTGATTGGATGGTTGAAAATCTGTCTTCAATTTGAAAACAAAACCTTCAAAACCAATTAATAAATAATTAATTAACTATCTAATAAATTAATTAACTCAGTAGAGATGGCTAGGCAGGTGATGTGCTGTAGCTGCATGATGTAGGAGTTGGCAGATCCTATTGTGAGCTGCAGGGAACATATATGCAGCAAGTGTTGGTTGCTGGAGGAACTTTGGCTCAGAATTGATGAGTTGGAGTTTGAGCTTCGGACACTGTGGCATATCTGGGAGGGGGAGAGTTACCTGGGCACTCACTTGTTTCAGGCGGCGGTCACACCTGGCAGATTAAGTACCACAGATTCGGTCGGTGGCCAGGGACAGCAGGGTGTGACTGCAAGGGAGGCAGGTAGAGAGATCCTGTATTGAGGAACAGAGGAACCTCAGTTCTTGACCTTGTCGAACAGGTGCAAGGTACTTGCTTCCCTATGTGGATGAACAACACAGCTGTAGAGAGAATGAGCCAGCTGACCATGGCACCATGGTACAGGAGGCCATTCGAGAAGGTGGAGCAAAAAGACAAGTGTAGGGGATTCTATAATTAGGGGAATAGATAGCATCCTGTGTAAGCAGGATCAAGAGTCCCATATGGTGTGTTGCCCTTTCGGTACCAAGGTGAGGGACATTTCTGAACAGCTTGAAAGGATATTAGAGAGGGAAGGAGAGGATCCAGTTTTGTGTTCCACGTCAGGACAAACAATATATGTAGGAGAACCTGTTTAGGGTTATCAGGAACTAGAAACTAAATTCAAGAATAGGTCCTCAAGGGTTCTAATCTCTGGATTAGTACCTGTGCCATGTGCAAATTGGCACAGGGATGTGAAAATAAGGGAAGTAAATACTTAGCTAAAAGAGTTGTGTGGAAAAGAGAGGTTCCTTTTCATGGGGCACTGGCATCAGTGTTGGAACAGGAGGGATCTGTACCATCGGGACAGTCTCCACCTGAACCAAGCTTGAACCAATGTTCTAGCGATAAGGGTAAATAGGGTGGTCAAGAGGACTTTAAAATAGAAAGTGGGGAGGAAGGGAAGGGTAAAACTGAAAGAAGTTTAATGGCCAATGGGAAAGAAAGTAGCAGCTTAATATTTGTGGGGGCAGATTCAACTGCATAAGAAAATATGAAAATAAAGAACTCAGTAGAGGTTATTAAAGTCTCCAGAACACAAAATAGGACAAAGTGTTTTTTAAAGAGTTAGGAATCAAACTTCAAGCACATTGGATAAAAGGATGACAATGAGAAGACGGGTGGTAAATACAGGACTGAAGATTTTGATCTGAATGTACGTAATATACGAAATAAGGTAAATGAGCTTGTGGCACAGATCAAAATTGGCAGGAATGATGTGGTGGTCATTATGGAGTTGTGACTGCAAGGATGTCAGAACTGGGAACTAATTATTCAAGGACATGCATCCTGTCGAAAAGACAGGCAGGTGGGCAGAGGAAGTGGGGTTGCCTTGTTAGTAAGAAATTAAGTCAATAGCAAGAAACAATGTAAGGTCAGATAATATAGAATTTATGTGAGTAGAGTTGTGGAACCACAAAGGTAAAAAGAAAACCAGAATGGGAGTTATGTAAAGACGTCCAAATAGTAATCAGGAGTTGTGCAATAAGGCAGATTTGATAAGGGAGCTTAAGGTGAAGGAACCCTTAGGAAGCAGTGACCATAGCATGATAGAATTTAGTCTGCAATTTGAGAGGGAGAAGTGGAATCAGAGGTATCGGTATTACATCTGAATAAAGGCATCTAGAGGCATGAGGGAGGAGCTGACCAGAAATGGGAAAGGAGCCAAGCAGGAAAGACAGTGGAACAGGAATGGCAAAAGTTTCTGTGAGTATTTCAGGAGACACAGGAAAAATTCATCCCTAATAAAAAGAAGCATACAAAAGGGAGGATAAGGCAATCAAGGCTGACAAGGGAAGTCAGAAACAGCTTAAAAGCAAAAAACAAAACATATAACGTGCTAAAGGCACGTGAAAAGCCAGAGGATTGGGAAGCCAACAAAGACTAACAGAGGACAACGAGAAAGAAATAAGGACGGAGATGATTAAATATGACGGTAAGCTAGCCAGTAATATAAAAGAAGATTGCAAGAGTTTATTTAGATATATAAACAGCAAAAGAGAGGCAAAAGTGGACATTGGGCTGCTGAAAAATGACACTAGAGAAGTAGTAATGGGCAACAAAGAAATGGCAGAGGAACTGAACAAGTACTTTGTGTCAGTCTTCATCGTGGAAGACATGAGTAACATCTCAAAAAGTCATGAGAGTTGGGGGGAGGGGGGGGGGAGGCAGATTGAGTATGGTGGCCACAGTAAGATCGGTAAGATGTTAGAAAAATTGAAAGGTCTGAAGGTGGATAGATGGACTACACCCATGAGTTCTGAATGAAATAGCTGAAGAGATAGTGGAGACTTTACTAGTCATCTTCCAGGAATCACTGGAGTCACGTAGGGTCCCAGAGGACTGGAAAGTCACTAATATAACCCCCAGTTAAGAAGTGAGTAAGGCAAAAGATATGAAATTATAGACTGATTAGCGCAACCACAGTTGTTGGTAAGATGTTGGAAACTATTGTGAAGGATAAGATTTCTGAATACTTGGAAGTGCATGGTAAAATAGGGCAAAGTCAGTATGGTTTCATCAAAGGGAGGTCATGCCTGACAAATCTGTTAGAATTCTTTGAGGAAGTAATGAACAAGGAGAGCCAAAGGATGATATCTACTTGGACTTTCAGGCGGACTTTGACAAGATGCCCCACATGAGGCTGCTGAATAAGATAAGGATTCATGGTGTTAGAGGTAAGGTACTGGCGTGGATAGAACTGGCTGTCTGGCAGAAAGTAGAGAATGGCGATAAAATGCTCTTCTCAGGATGGCAGCTGGTGACTGGTGGTATTCTGCAAGGGTCAGAATTGAGACCACAATTTTCATTTTATACATTAATGATCTAGATAAGGAACTGAGGACATTCTGGTTAAGTTTTCAGATGATACAAAGATAAGAGGAGAGACATGTAGTACTGAGGAGGCAGGCAGGCTGCAGAGAGATTGAGACAGGTTAGAAGAATGGACAGATAAAACACAACATTGGAAAATGTGAGGAAGAATACAGGGAAAAACTATTTTCTAAATGGGGAGAAAATTCAGAAATCTAAAGTGCAAGGGGACTTGGGAATCCTAGTCCCAGATTTACTTAAGGTAAGCTTGCACATTGAGTCAGTAGTTAGGACAGCTAATACAATGTTGGCATTTATTTCAAGAAGACTAGAATACAAAAGCAGGGATGTACTTCTTAGGCTTCATACTGCTTGGGTCAGAACATATTTAGAGTACTATGAGCAATTTAGGGCCCCACACCTCAGGAAAGGTGTACTGGCCCTGGAACAGGTCCAGAGGAGGTTCACAAGAATGATCCCAGGAATGAAAGGTTAAACATATGAGGAACATTTGAAGCTTCTGGGTCTACACTCAATGGAATTTAGAAGGATGAGAGAGGATCTAATTGAAACTTACAGAATACTGAACCTTCTGGAAAGAATGGATGCTGGGAAGATGTTTCCATTGGCAGGAGAGTTTAGGACCTGAGGTAACAGCCTTGGAGTAAGTTTTTAAGAGTCACAGAGTCTTAGAGTTGCACAGCAGCATGGAATCAGACTGGTCTGTCCAACACTTCCATGCCGACCTGATGTCCTAACCTAATCTAGACCCATTTGCCAGCACTTGGCCCATATCCCTCTAAACCCTTCCTATTCATATACCCATCCAGATACCTCTTAAAAGTTGTAATTGTACCAGCCTCCACCACTTCCTCTGGTAGTTCGTTCCATACACTTACCACCCTCTGTGTGAAAACGTTGCCTCTTTGGTCTCACCCTAAACCTATGCCCTCTACTTCTAGACTCCCCCACACTAGGGAAAATACTTTGTCTATTTACCTTTCCATGCTCCTCATGATTATATAAACCTCTATAAGGTCACCCCTCAGCCTCTGAAGCTCCAGAGAAAACAGCCCCAGCCTATTCAGCCTCCCCCTTGAGCTGAAACCCTCCAATCCTGGCAACATCTTTGTAAATCTTTTCTAAACCCTTTCAAATTTCACAACATCCTTCCTGTAGGTGTGAGAACAGAATTGCACACAATATTCCAACAGTGGCCTGACCAATGTCCTATACAACTGCAACATGGCCTCCCAACTCCTTTACACAATGTTCTGACCAATAAAGGAAAGCATATCAAACACATTCTTCACTATCCTATCTACCTGCAACTCCACTACCAAGGAACTATGAACCTGCACCCCAACGTCTCTTTGTTCAGCGACACTCTCCAGGACCTTACCATTAAATGTATAAGTTCTGCCCTGATTTGCTTTTCCAAAATGCAGCATTTTTATCTAAGTTAAACTCCATCTGCCACTCCTCAGCCCATGGGCTTATTTGATCAAGATCTTGTTGTACACTAACGTAATCTTCCTTGCTGTCCACTACACTTCCAATTTTGGTGTCAATCGCAAACTTAATACCTATACCTCCTATGTTCACATCCAAATCATTTATATAAATGACAAAAAGCAGTTGGCACACCACTGGTCACAGACCTCTAATATGAAAGGCAACTCTTCATCACCACCCTCTATCTTCTACCTTCAAGCAAGTTCTGTATCCAAATGGCTAGTTTTCCATGTGTTCCATGTGATCTAACCTTGCTAATCAGTCTATGATAAGGAACCTTATTGAATGCCTTACTGAAGTCCATACAGATCACATCCACCATTCTGCCCTCATCAATCATCTTTGTTACTTCTTCAAAAAATTCAATCAAGTTAGTGAAACATGATTTCCCATGCACAAAGCATGTTGACTCTCCCTAATCAGTCCTTGCCTTTCCAAATATATGTAAATCCTATCCCTCAGGATTCCTCCAACAATTTACCCACCACTGATGATTGGCGCCACCTTGCGGAAAATTTCAGGAATATCTCGGGGACACATGCACCAAACAACCCCACTGTCCTGTGACTACCCTGTCCCTATCTCACTCTGCCAAGGACATGCAAGTCCTGAGCATCCGCCACTACCAAATCCCAGCCACCTGACACCTGGAGGAAAATGCCTCATATTCCAGCTTGGGACCCTCCAATTACAAGGCATCATTTCACCAGCTTCCTCATCTCCTCTCCTCCCCTCATCCCAGATCCACCCTCCAACTCGGCACTGCCCTCTTGAACTGTCCTACCTGTCCATCTTCCTTCCCACCTATCTGCTCCACCCTCTCCTCCAACCTATCACTATCGCCCCTCACCTGCATTTACCTAACGCCATCCCAGGTACCTTCCTCCCAAGCCCCACCCTCCTATTTATCTCTCAGCCCCCTTCCCCATTCTCCCACACACCTGATGAAGGGCTTATGCCAAAAATGTCAATTCTCCTGCTCTTGGATGCTGCCTGACCTGCTGTGTTTTTCCAGTGCCACACATTTCGACTCTGATTTACAGCATCTGCAGTCATCACTTTCTTCTGTCCACGACTGATGTCCAGCTCACCAGTCCTCAGTTCCCTGGCTTTTCATTACCACCTTTCTTAAATAGTCTAAACACATTAGCTAACCTCCAGTCTTCTGGCACCTCACTACTGATGATACAAATATCTCAACAAGGGGTCCAGCAATCACTTCCCTAGCTTCCTTTCGAACTCTAGAATACACCTATTCAGGTCTTGGAGCTTTATCCACCTTTTTGCATTTAAAGACATCCAGCACCACCTCCTCTGTAATATAGATAGTTTTTCAGGAAGTAACCATCTATTTCCCCACATTTTATATCTTCTATGTCCTTCTCCACAGTAAACAATTATGCAAATACTCATTAAGTATCTCTCCCCATCTCCTGCAGTTTCACACATAGCTGCCTTGTTAATCTTTGAGGGGTCCTATTCTCTCCCTTTTTACCCTTTTGTCCTTAACGTTTTTGTAAAATCTCTTTGGATCCTACTTAATTGCGAAAACTATCTCATGTCCCCATTTTGCTCTCCTGATTTACCTATTAAAGTATACTCCTTCTGTCTTTATACTCTTCTAATGATTCACTCGATCTCTGCTGTCTGTATGTGATGTTGCTCCTTTTTCTTGACCAAAACTTCAATTTCTCTAGCCATCCAGCATTCCCTAGGTAGGTACCAGCCTTTCTTTTCATCCTAACTGTAACAGACTGTCTCTGGATTCTTGTTATCTCATTTTTGAAGGCTTCTTAGCTCAGTTGGCTGGATTGTTGGTTTACAGAGCAGTGGTATGCCAACGGCATGGGCTCAATTTCCATCACCGGTTTGAGGTTACTATGAAGAACTCTCATTCTCAACATCTTGCCCTGCCTGAGGTCTGGTGGCCCTCAGGTTAAAGCACCACCAGTTGCTTCCCTCTAATGGCAACAGCCCCTATGGTCAGGTAAGACTATGGCAACACAAGTCATCCCTTTATCTGCAAACATCTGCATCCAATCAACTTTTGAAAGTTCTTGCCTAGTAACATCAAAATTAGCCTTCCTCCAGTTTAGAACTTGAACTTTTGGATCAGGTCTATCTTTTTCCATCACAATTTAAGACCTAACAGAATTATGGTCGCTGACCCCAAAGTACTGCCCCACTGAGACCTCAGTGACTTGCTTTGCCTTATTTCCCAAGACTAGGCTAAGTACTAGTAGGTACATCCATATACTGAATCAGAACATTTTTTTATACACAGCTAACAAATTCATCTCCATCCAAACCCTTAACACTATGGCTGTCCCAGTCTATGTTTGGAAAGTTAAAATCTCTTACCATTAGCACCCTATTATTCTGACAGATAACTCTGGTCTCTTACATGTTTGTTTCTCAATTTCCCACTGACTATTGGGGGGGTCTATAGTACAATCCCAATAAGGTGATCATCCTGTTCACAGAACCCGTTTCTTATTTCTCAGTTCCACCCAAATAACTTCCCTGGACATTTTCTCAGGAATATCCTCCCTAAGTATAGCTATAATGTTATCCCTAATCAAAAACACCACTCTCTCTCCTCTCTTGCCCCCATTTCTATCCTTCGTATAGCATTTGTATCCGGGAACATTAAGCCAACAGTCTAGTCCATCACCAAGCCACATCTCTGTAATTGCTATTATATCCCAGTCCCATGTTCCTCACTATGCCCTGAGTTCATGTGCATTCCCTGTTAGGACTCTTGCATTGAAATAAATGCAATTTAATTTATCAGTCATACCTCATTCTATGCTTTGTTCCTGCCAGCCCTGACTGTGACTCCTTCTTTTCCCAAAAGGTCCAGTTCAGCCAGGTCCAATGAGGGTGTCAGTGGAAGGGTACTGGTTGGGACGGAGTGAGAGGAAGAAATGGAGGGCTTGGAGGCCTTCATCGTGGTGGATAAATGTGTACAGGACTCAATGTCCATGGTGAAAATAAGATGTAGGGGGCCAGGGAAACGAAAGTCTTGGAGGAGATGAAGGGAATGGGTGGTGTCCTGAACATGGGTGGGGATCATTTCAGATAATATCTCTGGGACACACGCACCACCCAACCCCATCGCCCTGCGGCTGAACACTTTAACTCCTCCTCCCACTCCAACAAAGACATGCAAGTCCTGGCCCTTCTCCATTGCCAAGCCCTAACCACCCAACGCCTGGAGGAAGAGTGCCTCATCTTCCGCCTTGGGACCCTGCAACCAGATGGGATTAACGTGGATTTCACCAGTTTCCTCATTTCCCATGCCCCCACCCCCCAAACCCAGTCTCAAGCCTCCAACTTGATACCACTCTCTTGACCTGTCCATCGTCTTTCCCACCTATCTGCTCCACCCTCCTCTCCAATCTATCACCTTCATCTATCTATTGTATTCTCAGCTACCTTCCCCACAGCCCCACACCCCCACCTGTCCCATTTATCTCTCAGCCCCCTTGGCCCACAAGCCTCATTCCTGATGAAGGGCTTATTCTCAAAACGTCAATCCTCCTGCTCCTTGGATGCTGCTTGATTGCTGTGTTTTTCCAGCACCATACTCTCGACTCTGATCTCCAGCATCTGCAGTCCTCACTTTCTCCTAAAGTTTACCCCTTCACTGATTGTAGCCATGTTTCACTCCACTAAAGACTGCTCCCATCTCAATTACACACATGGCAATTTGCTTGAAGTACATGCAGTGAGTTTGTTTTGCTCACTCCTGGTACACAGGCACCAATGGTTGGCCAGCATTTATTATCCATTCCCGAGTTATCCTTTAGAAGGTGGTGGTGAACTGCCTTTTTGAAACACATATGCTGCAGGTAAATCCACAATTTCATTAGGGAGGAAATTCTAGGATTTTGACCTAGCAACACTCAAGGAACGGTGATACCAAGTTAGAACTCGCAGGTGGTGGTGTTCCCATGCATCCCATGTAAAGTCAATGCAATTACAAAGACTGATGCATATCCAATTCCACATTTGGAAGACGGTGTTGAAGAGGTGGGACAATTAACTTATATTTCTAAGTTGGACTTGCTTAGACGATACTGGCAGGTACCTTTGTCCGAAAGAGCAAAGACAATTTTAGCTTTCGTAATGCCGAATGGACTATATCCATTAAGTGTTATGCCATTTAGTACGAAAAATGCCACATTTCAGAGACTAACCAAAAATGTAATTTCCAGATTACCCAATTGTGTCATATATAGAGATGACTTGCTGATTTTTAATCACACAGGGAAGGAACATTTTCAACATTTATCTAAATTGTTTGATCAACTTCAGGAGGCAGGCTTGGTGATAAACCTGGCTAAAAGTGATTTGCCAAAGCCCAAGTCACCTTCCTGGGCCATATTATTGGACATGGACAAATGGCCCCATATAATGCAAAACCTAAGGTAACTTGGGGAGTTTCCCATACCATCAACAAAAAAGTGCGGTACTACGATTCCTGGAATTGAGTGGATTTTATCAAAAATTTGAACCAAATTTTAGCAGTGTGGCTGCTCCATTCACTGAATTACAAAAAAAAAGGCAGGTTGTTTCAGTGGACAGTGGACTGTCAGAAGGCATTTAACAACTGACAAGCTTTGTTATCCACTGCCCCAGTGTTGGCCACACATAACTACGCAAAGCCATTCAAGTTTGGTATCGATGCGAGTGATGTAGGTGTCGGCGCTGTGCTCTTACAGGAAGACAAAAAGGTAGAAAGTCCTATTGGGTATTTCTGCAGGAAATTCATCAGCGGAAACATTGAACGGTTGAGAAAGAGATTTTGAGCTTGGTGTTGGCATTACAACATTTCAATGTTTATGTTCCCAGTAATGTATCTGAGATAATCATGTCCATTGATCATAACCCATTGAAGTTTGTTGAGAAACGTAAGGACAAAAACTCCAGACTGTTTAGATGGAGCTTGTTGTTACAGCCATTCAATTTGAAAATTGTGCACGAGAAAATGGATGAGAAAATGTGTTTGCTGACGCATTGTCAAGACTTGGATGAGAAGCAGAGGCGTTCACTGGTGGGAATAAAACAGACTGTAATAGAAGTTAGTCTGCATGTTTGCATGATTATTGTTAATGTATTGTGGATATATGCTGTAGTGTACTAACAGTGTAAGATTAAGGGGGGTTTTAAGATGAAACCATCGTTGAATATTGATTTTTTTTTAGAAGGAGATGTGGCAATGCTGCTCCTTCAATGGGGTTGTATTGTCGTTTTTTTTTCAAAAGTGTTGTATGAGGCAGAGTTACCAAAATGTCTGTGTTGATCTACTTGAAGAAAGTTTTAAGTTTAAAAAAAACTTGTACAATGAAAGGAAAGTGGCCAGTTCTCCTACTACAGCTTTTCTCTGGTTTGGTTTGATTTGGGTTTTAGCAATCTGGCTGTTCAGAGCAATCAGTCAGTCAGTCAGTTTTGAGGCTGCTGGTAAAAGAAACAGCTCCATGGAAGAAGGTGTTCCATGCCGAATCTCTGCCATCTTTCTCTCTCTCCTGTAAGACCCTGTGTTTGACTTCACATTTTTTGCTAAGGATTGTTTAGGGGGACTGTTGCGGAAATTTGGAACAGCATCATTAAATTGGGATAGCCTGTTGGGTTTTCAGATAAGTGAAGTACTCTATTCTTTTTTATTTGTGTTTCATTTGGAAATCTTATAAATAAATTCTGTTTTGCTTAAAACTCAGAGGTTTTGACTAGCTGCATCACTCCTGGAATATCCATCTATACCTGCTTAAAACAACTAGCAAAGTTAGGGTTCAGGCTACTTTCGTGAAATGTTTTGGGTGGGGGTATGGGTGGTCTGGTTTGGTCCAATACAAAAGAAAGAAACTGATATGTTTCTGATGAAAATGATAAAGGTCTACAGAGAGCTGGCAGGAAAGTGGAGTTGAGACAAGGATAAGATCAGCCATGATCATGTTAACTGATGGAGTGGTCTCGAAGGGCTGAGTTGACTACTCCCCCTCTTAATTCCTATGTTCCTATGTCAAAACTAGGTATAGTACAGTCTGTTCTATGGTTGGTGCCATGATGTGTTTTCTCATAGTTATTCCTCATAGCTACCCAAACACTTCTATATCATGGTTACCTGAATTTCGGTCATCTCTCTGTATTGTGCTAATATCATCTTCAATTAATAGAGCAACCCACTCACACTTTCCTAGCCCCCTGTCCTTCCTAAACATTACATACCTTTCAATATTCACATTCCAATTTATGTCACCCTACAGACACCATATCATATTGATTTATCACAAATTTTATGACTAATTCATTTTTTTGTTTCAAATTTGGCATTTCCATAGGTCTCTGACTAATGTTTATGGTGCACCATAGAAGAAATGCATCATATAAAGCATCCCATCTGGGCACATCACAACATGGTATTGTAACTACTCTTCCCAAAACCACAACAGACAGTCATGAACACAGCCCTGTTCATCATGCAAAATAGCCTTCCATCCATTGACTCCATCTATACTTCTCGCTGCCTCAGGAAAGCAACCAACACACTCACTCAAAAACCCTTCCCATCCCAGTTATATTCTCTTCCACCAGGCAGAAAAAAAAACAAAATTTGAATACACAAACAGATTCAAGAACAGTTTCATCCCCGCTGCTATCAGACTTTTGAATAGACATCTTAAGTGTTAATTCTGTGCCCATAGCACTATATTCTGCACTCTGTTCTACTATTTTGGTGCACTTTGTATGGTGCGATCTGCCTATACAGCACACAGAACAACACTTTTCATTGTAACCTGGTACATGTGACAGTAGAAAATCAAACTCAAATTCCAATTCTTCATGCATTGAACTACAATGCCTTACATTTTGTCCTTTTATTATATTTGTAACCTCTAGTCTTATCTGCTGATTTGCCCCTGGATCTGCAATCTGTCCCATATGGTCATCAAAAGACCATCAAAAGGACAGAAGTAGATCATTCAGCCCATTAAGTCTGCTCCAAAACTGAATGAGATCGTGGCTGAACGGATGATCCTCAATAATATTTTCCTATAATTTCCTTTAATTCCTGATTCCTTCACTAACTAAAAATCTGGCTATCTCTGCCTTGAATACACTTAATGTTACAGCCCTCCATGATAAAGAATTCCTCAAATTCACTACACTCCAAGAAAGGACGGCACAGTGGCTCAGTGGTTAGCGCTGCTACCTCACAGCGCCAATGGACCCGGGTTTGATTCCTGCCTTGGACAACTGTCTGTGTGGAGTTTGCACATTCTCCCCGTCTCTGCGTGGGTTTCCTCCGGGTACTCCTGTTTCCTCCCACAGTTCAAACATGTGCAGGTCAAGTGAATTAGCCATGCTAAATTGCCCATAGTGTTAGGTGCATTAGTCAGGAGTAAACATAGGTTAGGGGAATGGGTCTAGGTGTATTACTCTTCATAGGGACGGTGTGGACTTGTTGGGCCAAATGGCTTGTTTCCACACTATAGGGTTTCTAATCATTCTAATAAAAAAAACTCCTCCTAATTTCTCTTCAATAAGCACTCCTTATTATGAGATTACTCCCCCTAGACCGAGACTCTCCCACAAGGGAAAACAATCTTTCTACTGTGAAGTCTCTAAGAATCTTGGATGTTTCAAAAAGGTCGCCTCTCATTCTTCTAAATTCCAATGTGTACAGACCAAACCTGCTCAACATCTCCTTATAATTCAGTCCCTCCACAAACCTGGAATCAGTCTAGAGAACCTTCTTTGGACCACCTCCTATGCGAATACATCTTTCATTGGATAAGGAACCCAAAAATGTTTACAGTATTCAGGCTGTGAGCTGGCTAATGCTTTGTATAGTTCTAGAAAATCTTCTCTGCTTTAATATGAAATTCTATTTGAAATAAAGGCCAGCAATTCATTTGTATTCCCTATTATCTGCTGAACTTTGATGCTAGCTTTTTGGGTTTCATGGACGAAGATTACTAAATCCCAATGTAATGTAGTTCTCTGCAGTCTTCCTTCTACTAAATTAAATTTACTTCCTCTATTAGTCCTTCCAACATTCATAATTTTATGCTTTCCTATTATTATTCCATCTGCTAAGTTTTAGCCTACTCACTTAATCTGTCTATATTCCTCTGCACTTACATCAATAGCTGGAAAGACAAGTAATGAAGATGACACAATGTATCATTCACAACTAGGCTATTATGCCCATCCAGGTCATGAATAATCACTGACCCAATACTGATCCTGAAAATAAACTCCCATCCCCACTGCCTTATCTTAACTCTCTATCTTATATTAGTCAGCCAAATCTCTATCCGTGCTAATATATTACCACCATGAGCTCTTATCTTATTAAGTAGCCTAATGTGCAGTATCCTATCAAGCCTTCTGAAAATCTAAATATATTACATTTGCTACTTCCCCTTTCTCTATCTGCCTATTACTTCATCAAAGAATTCTAGTAAACTTGTCAGGGATGATCTCCTCTTCGTGAAGCCATGTTGACTCTGCCTGATCATATTATGCATTTTGAGATGATCTGCTATCACATTCTTTATTACAGAATCTAACATTTTTCGAATAACTCACACTAAGCTAACAGGCCAATAGCTATCTGTTTTCTGTCTCCTTCCCTTTTAAATAAAGGTATTACATTAGCAGTATTTGAATCCTCTGAACTTTTACTGAATCTAAAGATTTACCCGTTATGTCTGTAGTTACTTCCTTTAATACTTTAGGATGCATTCCATAGGTCTTGCCTTTGTCTGTTTATCATTTCCCACTTTAATTCCTAACCATTCCAAAGCTGAAAAATAAAGTGTGGGACAGCTGAAAGTCATCTTTAATTTGGCCTTAGAAACAGGTATGGTATCGGGTGAGGCTGGTTAATTGCCAACACTGACTTTGTGAATGAACTGTTGATAGGGATGCTGCCATTTATCAGTCAAGGATATTTTCCTGAAGAAGCAATTGCATGATGGCTGGGACAAGCATTCCGCTGCAGTTGACAGGTACCCCCTCAGATTTTCACCAGGAATTTGAGATATTTAGTTTCTCATTGTAGGAGAGGAGAATTTAAAGTGGCATATAGTTACAGCAAATTGTTATTTTTTTTATGAGATGCAAATACATGGAAATACACTAAAAAGATCTAAGCCATTTTTCTCAACATGAAGGATCAGGTGTTACCTTCTTTCTGCATTTTCCAACTTTGTCATGATAACTCCTACAATATTAGAAAGGGGTACACACTGTTCAGAATTTATTTTTGAGCATGGATTAAACCCTTCGAGCTTAAAATAAAATTCTACTTTTTGGGAATTGAATTATCAGTAAGTAACTATGCTTTTGCAGTGTTTGGGCATTTAAAGGTAAGTACCATTTAAGTTCTTTAAATAAAGATTACCAAAATATTCTTACTGGAGATCTGCTGTTTTGCTTTCGATTGCGAGAAGTTCCTCACTGATCAATTTTTGTTCAAACTCTGCATTTGCAAAAGTATCATCAAATTCCTGCTGTGTTTCATTAAGGTTCGAATTAGCTTTGTTAAAGATTTCAGTCATCTAAAAGCAAAAACATATAATTTAGTGAAATAAAATTCAGATCTTCTATGATACACATAAGCTTCTTAATTTTTGAAGAAAATCAAACTTGTACATACATGTAAGAAATCATTCTGATTCCTCTGGGATGAAATAACTTTCCACACACTTAAATAATTCCATCTCCAACAACATTCAATAAGTTCTACACTAACCAGGACAAAGCAACCTACTGGACAGGCATCCCATCCAACACCTTACAAATTCACTCCTAACATCATCAATGCAAAGGAATAATGTAAATGACCTATGGTGCAGATCGAAATTGATGTGGTGGGCATCTCAGAGACGTGGCTGCAAGTGGATCAGGATTGGGAGCTGAATATTCAAAGATATACATCCTATCAAAAAGACAGGCAGGTGGGCAGAGGTGGTGCAGTTGCATTATAAATAAGAAATTACATTAAATCAATATTAAGATGGTTTAAAGTCTGTGTGGTTAGAATTGAGGAATTGAAGAACTGCAAAGGTAACAAAACCCTAGTTGAAGTTATGTAGCGGCCTCCAAACAGCAGTCAGGAGCTGAGATACAAGATACACCAAGTGATAGAAAGTATGTACAGGAAAGATAAAGTTAGTGATCATGGGGATTTCAGTATGCAGGTGGACTGGGAAAATTAGGTTGGTAGAGGATTGCAAGAAGAAGAATTTGTGGAATGTCTACGAGATGGCTTTCTGGAGCAGCTTGTGGTGGAACCCAATAGGGAACAGGCAATACTGGATTTAGTGTGTGCAGTCAGGTAGACTTGACAAGAGAGCTTAAGGTGAAGGAACCCTTTGGAGGCAGTGACCATAACATGATGCAGTTTGAGAGGGAGAAGATAGAGTCATCAGTAACGACATTACAGCTGAATAAAGGCAAATACAGAGGCATGAGGGAGGAACTAGGTAGAATTGACTGGCAGAGGAGCCTAACAGGAAAGACAGTGCAACAGCAATGGCAGGAGTTTCTGGGAGTAATTCAGGAGATATAGCAGAGATTCATCCTGAGGAAAAAGAAGCATGGTACAGAGAGGATGAGCTAACTATGGCTGACTAGGAAAGGGATAGCATAATAATAAAAGAGAAGGCACATAATGTAGAGAAGGCCAGTGGGAAACCAGAGGAAACTTACAAAGACCAACAGAGGGCAATAAACAAAGAAATAAGGAGGGATAAGATTAAATATGAGGGTAAGCTAGGCAGTAATATAAAAGCTCCTTTGGAAATATAAAGGCTAAAACAGAGGCAAAAGTGGGCATTGGGCTGTTGGAAAATGATAATGGAGAGATAGTAGTGGGGAACAAAGAAATGATTGAGGAACTGAATAATTACTTCACTTCAGTCTTCACAGTGGAACACACAAGTAATATCCCAAAAATTCAAGTATCGGGGGCAGAGCTGAATAAGGTGGCCATCGCCATGGAGAAGGTGCTGAAAAAAAACTAAATGACATGAATGTGGATAAATCACCTAGACCAGATGGGCTACACCTCAGAGTTCTAAGGGAGATAGCTGAACATATAGTGAGACATTAGTGGTGATGAGTCAGGAATTGCTATAATCAGGGAGGGTCCCAGAGGACTGGAAAATCACGAATGTGATACACCTGCTTAAAAAGAGAGTAAGGCAAAAAGATGGAAAATTACAGACTTATTAGCCTAACCTCGGTCGTCAGTAAGATCCTGGAATCCATTGTGAAGGATGAGATTTCTGAATACTTGGAATACCTTTTAGAATGGAGAAAGGGGGACCCGCTTCAGCCAGAGAGTGGTGAATCTATGGAATTCATTACCACAGAAGGCTGTGAAGGCCAGGTCATTGAGTACATTTAAGATTGAGGTAGATAAGTTCTTGAGCATTAAAGGGATCAAGGGTTACGGGGAGAAAGCGGAAGAATGGAGTTGAGAAACTTGTCAGACATGATTGAATGGCGGAGCAGACTGGTTGGGCTAAATGGCCTAATTTCTGCTCCTATTTCTTATGGTCTTATAATGCAAAGAAGCAGCACTGTGTATCATCAAGCTTCCTTCAACTGCACCTTTCAAATCCACGACCACTATCACTTAAGAACAGCAAAGTGACATTGAGGGCAAAGATCAGCCATGATCTTATTGAACGGTGGAACAAGCTTAAGCAGCCTAGGTATCAGAGGTTATCCATCTGTCACATTCTTCATGACTGTCCTGAACCGATGTACCCATGCACAGCAGACTTACAATGAATCATAATGTCATAAGAACATTATAGAATAAATCATTGGCATCCCAAAGCACCATTGCTTTCTCTTGGTATCAGGGATAAAGACAACAATCACGTACCCTGGTGCTGCTCCTAGTCTGAGACACCAACTCATAATGTCCCCCCAGCTGAATCGAGCATAGTGGTCTAGCAAGAAAACCAAGTCCTGGTTACTGGACCACTGTAGACCTCCATGTCCAAGGCTTTGCCTGGCCTGCTCTGGAAGAGCCCTGCAGTGTTTAGATGAACAAGTTTGTCACACCGTACTGTGTGCTGCACAATGTGGCAACTATGAAGGCACAGCTATAATATATGAACTTATCATAATTTTATTTTCCATTTTTATCATTTTTTTTTCTTTGTATCAATCTTCACCTTCTGCATCCCCTTCAACCCTATTTCCTTTTGTATCAGCCCTTTCAAAATAAAACAATTTCACATTTCATTTATACTGCATTTTCAAAACATCCCAGCTCAGCTTTTGATTCTCTGATATATTTCTAAGTCTGCTGATTTGCTCAACTGAACCCTGTAATGCCCTAATTCACAGTAATTTCATTCTCTCACTCTGACCGTTCCCCTCATCTGACTTTGTTTGGTGAAGTAAGAAGGACATAGACTTGAATCTATTCAGTGGACAACTATTTCATTCGTTCAACACCAAATCTGTTTCGACTACATTTTTAAAAACTCTTTCATTCAATGAGGGTATTTCTTGCAAGGCTACCACTTATTTCCCATCCCTAATTGCTCTTGAAAATATGACATAATCCACCTTCGTGAACCATTGCATTCCATGTGGTGTAGGCACACCTACAGTTTTGTTAGGAAGGAGTTCCAGGATGTTGATTCAGCTATCGAGAAAGAATGATGAGAAAGTTGCAAGTCAGGACTCTGTATGGCTTGGTCTAAAATAATAACATATTATAAATCGTTACAACATCAATAACCCCAGTCCTCTGTGGTAAAGAATTCCAAAGATTCACAACACTCTCAGTGAAGAAATTATTCCTCATCACAGTCCAAAATGGCCAAACTATTAACCAGAGACTGTGACCCCTGGTTACAGAATCTCTAGCCAGGAGAAATATATTCCCACCATCTATCCCATCAAGTCCTCTAAGAAATTTATACATTTCAATGAGATCACCTCTTAATCTTCAAATTCCAATGAATTTAAATCCTTTGCATTCAATCTCTCCTGATGGGTTAAGCCTCTCATCCCAGGAAACAATCCAGTCAACCATTGTTCTTCTATGTATAAATCAAACATTTCTGTTCCCTAACACAGAGACCAAAATTGTACACAGTATCCCAAACAAAAACAGAAATTTCTGGAAAAGCTCAGCAGAATGTGTGGAGAGAAATCAGAGTTAATGTTTTGGGCTGAATGACTCCTCCTCAGAACTTCCTCAGGTTTAAAAAAAGCTTTCAGTTTTACACAGCATTTCAAATGACGTTTTTCCAAAGTCTTATCAAATTGCAGCCATACTTTTCACTCTTGTACTACAATCTTTTGCAACAATGGCCAATATTCTATTTGCCTTCCTAACTTTTTGCTGTACCTAAACATTAACTTCCCGTGATTTGTGCACATACATGGAATAATCCCTCCGCACATAACATTAATCAGCTTCTTAATAGTTTAACATATGCTTTTAAATCAAGAAATAAGATGTTTCAGCAACAGTTTCCTGTAAAATATTCAAACTTTAATCAAGTGTGGGAAAGCTGTAAAATGCATTTTGGGAAAGCAAATCTTAGCAGGACTTATACACTTAATGGTAAGGTCCTCGGGAGTGTTGCTGAACAAAGAGACCTTGGAGTGCAGGTTCATAGTTCCTTCAAAGTGGAGTCGCAGGTAGATTGGACAGTGAAGAAGGTGTGTGGTATGCTTTCCTTTATTGGTCAGAGTTTTGAGTACAGGAGTTGGGAGGTCATGTTGCAGCTGTACAGGACATTGGTTCAGCCATTGTTGGAATATTGCATGCAATTCTGGTCTCCTTCCTACCAGAACGATGTTGTGAAACTTGAAAGGGTTCAGAAAAGATTTACAAGGATGTTGCCAGGGTTGGAGGATTTGCGCTACAGGGAGAGGCTGAACAGACTGGGGCTGTTTTCCCTGGCATGTCAGAAGTTGAGAGGTGACCTTATAGAGGTTTACAAAATTATGAAGGACATGGATAGGGTAAATAGACAAAGTCTTTTCCCTGGGGTCGGGGAGTCCAGAACTAGAGGGCATAGGTTTAGGGTGAGAGGGGGAAGATATAAAATAGACCTAAGGGGCAACTTTCTCACACAGAGAGTGGTATGTGTGTGGAATGAGCTGCCAGATGAAGTGGTGGAGGCTAGTACAATTGCAACATTTACAAGGCATTTGGATGGGTATATGAATAGGAAGGGTTTGGAGGGATATGGGCCGGGTGCTGGCAGGTGGGAGTAGATTGGGTTGGGATATCTGGTTGGCATGGACAGGTTGAACCAAAGGGTCTGTTTCCATGCTGTACATCTCTATGACTCTATGGCTCTAAATGCATACAGTCGTCATTTAATCTCCTTAAACAGTGCAGGCTGTTTGGGCATGTGAATGGGTGTTAGACCCTCATTTTGTTTCATCCTGCTAAGCAGTGTGAAGTTCAGACACAGCACAGGGCTAAAATGTGGAGTTTGAAAATGGCTGAATTGAAGTCAAATCAGCACGTATCCAGATTATATCATATTATCATAGTATCTATGGGGTACAGGCATGGAAAGTGAAACTTGGCCCATTTCCCCACATCCATCTCACGGACTCCATCCTCAAGCATTAGGAGTTTGTGTATCTTTGAAAATAAAGGAGTGCTATTGAGGGGCAGAATGCCCTACAGGCTCAGATAGCATCTATTTTTATGATCTTACTTGCCTAACTTTGCTTCTCATTCCTTGATGTACTGAACAAAAAAAAGTTAATTATTCAGAACATTTTTCTAATAAGGAGTGGACTTAGATGTACGGGTAAAATTCTGAAGATGACAAGTTGCTCGAAAATATACAAACAACATCAAGGATTATAATAGACTTGAGCAAAACACATCTACTTACAAATGAGTAACCATCTAGTGATTAAAGCTCACACAAAGAAGAATGACATGACAGATGTTAGTTGGAAGAATGAGGAAAGGCAATATTAACTGCAAGGTATAATCTTAAATGGAATATAGGTCAAGGGAGACCTAGAGATGCACAAATGTCAATCTTTGAAGATCGGAAGACTAGTCAAGGCATCTGTTAAAAATTGCATATACGATACTTGATTTTGTTCACAATGTAACTAGTACAAAAGCAAAAATGTTATGTAAAACGTAACATCTGGTTAAGCTTCAGCTGGAGTATTTTATTCAATTCTGGACTCTCCTTTAGTAAGATGTCAGGAGCTAAAAAAGACTGCAGAAGTGATTTTCTAAAAAAGTAAATAAGAGCAGGAGTAGGCCATTCAGCACATTAATCACATTCCACATAAATCAACATAATCATGGCTGATCCCTGGCACCTCTAGCCTCCAAGAATCTGTTATTTTCTAAATATATTCAGTTACTTGGCATCCATAGCTTTCTATGATACAGAATTCCACAAGTCTACACTCTCTAAGTGAAGAAATTTCTCATCACTCTGTCTGAAATGGCTTAACCCATATCCTGAGACCATGGCTTCTTTTCTGAACACTGGCAAAAGACAACATGGTCTCTGCATTTAGTCTGACAAACCCTTTCGGAATGTTATATATTTAATTGAAATCTCTTTTCAGTGTTCTAAACTCTAGCAAATACAGAGCCAATCTACCCAACCTCTCCTCATATAACAAACCTGCTATCCTAGGAGAAAATAAAACAAAGAATTGTGAATGCTGGAGATCTGAAACAAACAAAAAGGGGATCATTGGATTCAAAATGTTAACTCTCTTTTTTCTCACAGATGTTGCCAGACCTGCTGAGTTTCTTTCGCAATTCCTGTTTTTGTTTCTACCAAAATGATTCTACCATTCTAGTCTGATGAAAACTACCAGAGATTATCTCTGGATTAGCTGCAGTTTTCTCCAAAGTGAGAAGGCTCACAGGAGATTTGAAGAAGGTGTTCAAAATAATGAACAATTTTGATAACAGTAAATCATTGTTTTCAGTGCCAGAAGGGTTAATGAGTAGGGAATAAAGATATGGAATTTTGGCAAAAGAACCAGAGGATTTTTCTTTAAAATGCAGTGAGTTGTAATCTGAAATGCATTGAGAAAGTGGAAGCAGGTTAAGTAGTAACTTCCAAAAGGAAATTGGATAAATAATTAAAGGATCAAAGATACAGTGCCACAAGTAAAGAACAAGGGAGTAAGACTAATTAGATAACTCTTTCAAATAGCTACCAAAGGACAATGCCATTCTAATCATTTTATGCATCTATTTAATGATGGATAGAAAGATATAATCTTGTTCAATCACATCTTAATCCCAAATTCACAATTTTGTTTCTAACTCATCATAGAATACTTATTCAACTCATCGTGTTCACGCTGACCCTGCAAAAAGCATCCCACCCAGACCCACATGCCCATCCTATATCCGTAACCTTGCTTTTTCCAAGGTTACTCTACCTGTCCTACATATCCGTGGACAATATGGGCAATTTAGGATGGCCAATTCACCTTAAACAGTCGGTTATACAAAGTCCCTACAGTGTGAAAACAGGTCAGTTGGCCCAACCAGTCCACACCGACCCTCCAAAGAGTAACCCACCCAGACCCATTCCCGTAGCCTATTACTCCACATTTACCCCTGACTAATGCACCTAACCTACACATCCCTGAACACTATGGGCAATTTAGCATGGCCAATTCACCTAACCTACACATTTTGGATTGTGGGAGGAAACCAGAGCACCTGAAAGAAACCCACACAGACATTGGGAGAATATGTAAACTTCACACAGACCTGCGCAGAGTCATAGATATGTACAGCATGGAAATAGACCCTTGTCCAACTTGTCCAGTCCAACCAGATATCCCAATCTAATCTAGTCCCACTTGTCAGCACCTGGCCCACATCCCTTCAAACCCTTGCTATTCATATACCCATCCAGATACATTTTACATGTTGCAATTGTACCAGCCTTCACCACTTCCTCTGGCAGCTTATTCTATACACACACTACCATCTGCATGAAAAGTTGCCACTTAGGTCTCTTTTATATCTTTCTCCACTCATCCTAAACCTATGCCCTCGAGTTCTGGACTCCCCACCCTAGGGAAAAGAGAGCCAAGTGTGTAAGTCTTACCCTGTCAGGATGCAGCTAATGCATCACAGAGTTATAGAATCATGGAGATGTAGTGCATAGAAAGACACTTCGGTTCAGCTCGTCCATGCCGTCCAGATATCTTAAATTACTTCAGTCCCACTTTCCAGCACTTGGCCCATATCCTTCTAAATCCTTCCTATTTATATACCCATCCAGATGCTTTTTAAATGTTGTAATTGTACCAGTCTCCAACGCTTTCTCTGGCAGCTCATTCCATACATGTACCACCCCTCTGTATGAAAAAGTTGCCCCTTAGGTCCCTTTTAAATCTTTCCCCTCTCATCCTAAATCTATGCCTTCTAGTTCTGGACTCCCTCACCCAAGGGAAAATATCTTGTCTACTTATTCAATCCATGCCCCTCATGATTTTATAAACTTTTATGAGGTCACCCCTCAGCCTCTGACGCTCTAGGGAAAACAGCCCAGCCTATTCAACCTCTCCCTATAGTTCAAATCCTCCAACCCTGGCAACATCCTTGTAAATCTTTTCTGAACCCTTTCAAGTTGCACAACACCCAGAGGAAACATGGGGAGAATGTCTAAAACTCTGCATTGGCAGTCAACCGAGGCTGGAATGAAACCCAAGTCCCTGGTGCAGTGAGGCAGCAGTGCTAACCACTATGCCATCGTGATTGCTGCTGCATCTCATACCCTCCATTAGGGCACGAGGAGACTCACGACATCCTTCCATATATCTATTCTCACTAAAACTGACGGTGCAACTTCACTTCCTGATTTTCATGGCAAGGAGTTTTAGAATATTGGGTTTACCCTTCTAAACTGTCCCTCAGCCTTGGATTAGATGGTAACTCTCAATAGATCTTGATTACAGGTGACCATCTTGTCATCGCCTATTTAGAGCATTGTCTCATTTGGCCTTCCCTCGAAGAGCGAGCATGGGTCTCTAACTGGCCCGATAGCCAGCCAATAAGATCCCTACCACATCAATATGATTTCACATTTACCTGAATTGGCCTAGCTCTTATGTTAAAATTATGCAACTGAGTCCTCCCACACAACAAAAAGATGCGTTGTTCTACTGTAAAGCAACTTTTGTGGTGAATTATCTGTTCAGTGTTCTCTGTACCATCACGTCTAGGAACGCAGAAGCGGTAATGCAAAGGTTAGAACAAACAGTCTTACCACAAATTCAACCCAAACTCTGGATCAGATATGTAGATGATACCTTTGTAATCATTAAAAACACAGAAATAGAGAACACACACCGGATCATCAACACCACACTCACAGGAATCCGATTCACTAGAGAGGAAGAAAAGGACAACCAACTCCCATTCCTAGATGTGATGGTTCAGAGATCACCGAACGGAGAATTCACCACAAAGGTATACAGGAAAGCCACACACACAGACCAAGTCCTAAACTATGAAAGCAACCATCCCAACACACACAAAAGAAGTTGCATCAAGACACTGTTCAAAAGGGCCACAACACACTGCAGTACACCAGAACTGCAAAAAGAGGAAGAAGAACACCTATACAATGTATTCGCCAAAAACGGATACCCCCACAATTTCATCAACAGATGCCTAAGGGAAAGACAACGGAATGAGGACATGCCACAACCCAAAGGACTAGCCACACTACCATACATCAAAAGCATTTCTGAACTGACAGCCAGACTACTGCGACCACTAGGACTCATAACAGCACACAAACCAACAGCCACTCACAGACAACAACTTACCAGGACGAAGGACCTGACACCCAGCATGAGCAAAACCAATGTAGTGTACAAAGTCCCATGCAAGGACTGCACAAAACACTACATAGGACAAACAGGAAGACAGCTAACGATCCGCATCCATGAACACCAACTAGCCATGAAACTACATGACCAGCTATCCTTAGTAGCCACACATGCAGATGACAAGCAACATGAGTTCGGCTGGGACAACACTACTAGTATAGGACAAGCCAAACAGAAAACAGCCAGGGAATTCCTAGAGGCAAGGCACTCATCCACAGATTCAATCAATAAGCACATCGACCTGGACCCAATATACCGGCCACTGCAGCAGACAGCTGGAACTGACAACCAGAAGCGACAGATACAAATCACGACAAATGCCGGAGGAAACATCACAGAAGCGCTTCACAGGAGGCTCCCAAGCACTGAGGATGTCACCTAGACAGGGGACGAAACGTCTGCAACACTAATTCCCAGCTCGGCGAACAGAACCACAACAATAAAGCAGGGACTCCTTATTCTGTTAGCATCAGGTCTTACAAACATGAAAAGAAATTAAGGTCAAACTAGGAAAACACCAGGTATTAACTCTGTAGTTCACATGTGCTTAAGGAAATTCTTTGACTGTCTCACAAACTCTTTTTGACAAAGATACCTTTCCGCAGAGAAGATCCAATTGACTTCTTGAGTTCCCCTTGCTCAGCCCCCTCTCTTACCATTACCACTTGCTACCAGGTCCAAATACTATATTGGACATTCTTAAAATTTTAAGAAGTTTAAAAAGTACATCATAGGACTGTTGAAACTAAGGAAACTTGTTCTTGAAAGAGCAACAGTTGATCAATAACCTCAAGGCCTCCCAGCCATACTACTCCATAACCCTCTAGGTGACTGATAATCAGAAATCTGTAAATCTCTATATTAAAAAGATTTTGAAGACTGGACTTCCAAAGCCTTCTGGGGTTTAGAAATCCAAAGATTCAGAAGGCTTTGAGCAAAATAATTCTCATCACATTCTCAAGTGTCTTTTAACATTATGCTAAATTGTGCCCCCTAATACTAGACTTGCCACTGGGAAGAAAACATCAGCCTTGCAGCTACCCAGTCTATTCCTTTAGATATTTCATAAGTTTCAAAGATACCACCATTTATCTTACAAAGTTTTTGAGAGTACAGGTCTAGTTTGCCTAATCTCTCTGCGTAGGACAGTCCCACCACCCCAGGAAGAAATTTGCTGAACTTTTGTTACACCTTTCCGTAGCAATGACATTTTATACTGAAGCAGTTCTGGCAGATTGCAGTGTGGTAAATAGAACCCTACTATTTAAAAAGGAATAGAGGAAAGAAACCAAAAATTACAGTTATCCTAGTATCTACAGTTGGAAAATGTTAGAATCTATTACAAAATAAGTGCTAATAGAAACATGGAAAACATTAATGAGATTGAAATCAGCATGGATTTATGATAAGCAAATCATGCTTAACAAATCTGGTGGTGTTTGAGAATGTATCTAATAAAATAGATCAGGCAGAACCAGTGATGTGACGTATTTTGAATTTCAGAAGGCTTCTGATAGGTTTCCACATAAGTGGGCAAAATTCAGGCACTTGGGATTGAGCTAATATATTGACATGAATTGAAAATTGGTTAACAGACAAGAAACAGAGCATGGGGTTAAATGCGTCTTTTTCCATATGGCAGGCAACAACCATCGGATGCTACAAAGTTCTGTGCTTAGGCCCCAACAATTCACAATATATATAAATGATCTGGATAATAGAACCAAATGCAACATGTGTAAATGTTCTGAGGACACAAAACTGGGCAGGATTGAGAGTTATGAGGATGCAAGGAATCTTCAACTTTTAGACAAGTTGAGCGAGTGGGCAAACACATGGCAGACACAGTACCACATGGCTCAATGTGAAGATATTCACTTCAATGTGAAAAACAGAAAGGCAGAGTATTACTTACATGGAGATATATTGGGAAATGTGGATCTACAAAGGGATCTGGGTGTTCTTTCTACACTGGTCAATGAAAGCAAGGAGGCAGGTGCAGTAAACAGTTAGGAAGTCAAATGATAGGTTGGAGTGCAAGCTAGTACAGTGCCCTAAACCTTGTAATTAAAATGCATAGAAATATAGAAAAGAGAAGCAAGAGTAGACCATTCAGCTCTTCGAGACTGCTCCACTATTCAATATTCATTTTGGACTGAAAACGGATACATCAGGGTACTTTCTAGATAGTGTGGCAAAATACTTAAATATAAATGATGTCTAAGAAGACTTAAGAGTTCAAACGCATAAAATGTCATAAACAGGTGCAGGAAATAATCAAGGTGGTTATCAGAATGTTGGCCTTTACATTTAGAGCTTGGAATGCAAGGATGCAAAAGTTATGCTTTGGTTATGTAAAGTCGTGGTTAGACCCTACATTGAGTACTGTGAACAGATCTAGGCACCACACCTTAGGGACCACATATTGGATTTGGAAGGAGTACAAAGTAGATTTAAAAGAATGATACCTAGACTTTAAGGGTTAAGCTATGATGAGAAATTATATAAATTAGGCCCGATTTCTCGAGAATTTAGATAATTAAGGGGTGATCAAAATCTTCAAGATATTAACAGAAAGACACAGGGTAGATAAAGATAAATTATTTCCACTGGTTGGAGAGTCTAGAACTGGTGGACATGGTCCAAAGATAAGGGCCAGATCATTCAGGAGAGACTTAGGAAGCATTTCTATACACAAAGGGTTGTAGATGTTTGGAACTCTCTTCTGTAAATGACAGTAGATACTGGATCTGCAGTTAATTTTAAAACTGAGACAGATAAATGTTTGTTAAGTAAAAGGGATTAAGGGATAATGGGCCAAAGACCTACAGATAGTCATGATCTCAATGAATCGGAATATGCTCAAGGCGTTGAATGGCTTACTCCTGTTCCTGATCATGGCTCAGAATTCAATTCAACTCAGAACGTCATTTCCACTTTCTCCTTAGACACTTTGCTCTCTTTAACCTCAAACAACTATATGCAACGCCTTCTTAAAAATATTTAATGTTTTAGCTCTAACCACTTTCTGTAGAAGGAAATTTTACATGCTCACCACTCTGTGGGTGAAATTTCTCCTCATCTCAGTACTAAATGGCTTATCATGTATCCTTAGGCTCTGAACTCTAGTTCTGGGCTTCGTGGTCATGAGGAACATCTTTCTTATGTTCACCATGCCTGGTCTTGTATTCCAAACTTCAAGCATACTTGATTCTTTACTTTGTTTCTCCCATGTCTAGTCTCCCTTGGAGCTTTTCTACTTCCTGCTACTGACTTTATTTCCTTTCAATTTTGGTTCTCTCTCAGATTCCCATTCCTCCAACAAACTACTTTTAATCTAGGAGGTAAAATTCTGGATTAGTGGTGCTGGAAGAGCACAGCAGTTCAGGCAGCATCCAAGTAGCTTCGAAATCGACGTTTCGGGCAAAAGTCCTTCATCAGGAATCAGACGCCTTGAGTTTGAGTACTTTTAATCTACTCCAGCAACCAATACAAATCTCCTTGTGAGGTAGCACCAGTCCTGTTAACTTAGAACTTGGCTTTAACTTATCAACTCTGCTATAATCCTTGTGTCTCCTCCCAAGGTCAACATATCTTTCTCAACACTGGGTAGGTGAAATCAAACTTTCCACTCCCAATCTGCTTAAATGAGTACATTGTACAATGAGAGTGTTATGAAGGTGTAAGTGGTACTGTACCTTTAGGAGAGTTAAAAGCTAGCAGAACTACCTGGTATAGTTCCAAGTGTTCTGAACAATGGAACAATATAATACTTGATCGAACAGCCAGATTAGCTGGGTTGCCTGGAGACAAAAAAAACAAAACCAAATTCGGCCAATCAGTTCAAATTATACCCCAAAATACCGACCTCAAATCAAGTTTGACTTTAGTATATTGACACTATTAAAAGCCAATGACACAATCTGATACTTTGGGGTATAAGATCAGGAAAACTTGAACAGTTGTGGACAGAACTGTTAAGCCGCCAACATCTGCTGATTGCCTGGAAGGTTAGCTCTCTTAAAGATGCATTTATCTATCAAGGGGCACACAGTGGCTCAATGGTTAACACTGCTGCCTCACAGCACCAGGGACCCAGGTTCGATTCCATCCTTGGGCAACTGTCTGTGCAGAGTTTGCACATTCTCCCTGTGTCTACGTGGGTTTCCTCTGGATGCTCTGGTTTCCTTCCACAATCTAAAGATGTGCAGGTTAGGTGAATTGGCCATGCTAAATTGCTAATGGTGTTCAGGGATGTGTAGGTTAGGTGCATTAGTCAGGTGTAAATGCAGGATAATAGTGTTGGGGAATGAGTCTGGTTGGGTTACTCTTTGGAGTGTCGGTGTGACTTGTTGGGCAGAAGGGCCTGTTTCCACACTGTAGGGATTCTGATTCAACAACCAGTGAAAGAGAAATCCTAAGAAGAAGAAAATCTACAGAAAAAGATTTGACAGCTGACTGGTTTTGAAATTTGAATTTTGGTAAATCTTAATCAGGGTTTTATTGGACAAGTATTAAAGAAGAGAAAATATATGATAGGTTAGAGGAAGGAGTTCTAAATCGTTGTTAGTTAATTATTCTCTGTTATACTTGAAGAAATAAAGTTGTTACTTTTTACTTTAACTAGTTCTTGGCCTCGAATTTTCATGGATTACTGCACGGGATAAATCTTTTCTGTGTGGCTGTTTTAAATTAACATGGGGGTTTACCCCGTGTCATAACAAGAGCGTGATTTCCTCTTTTATTTTCCAAAACTGTGAGTCGACATAAAGACTAAAAAATGCTTGGACTTCCTGGATGATCTTTGTACCTGTGCACAAGCTTTTAATTATTTATACATATGGATATGCAAATCTTTTGATACTATACAATTCACAGCCTTTTCGCATGAAGAAAATATTTTGAACAGACTCTCTTAGATCCGGAATAGACAACAGCACTTTAAACTGACCAAAGACTGACAAAAGAGTGAAGCTATTGAAATTGAGAATTCAATACTAGTACTGAGAAAGCAATGTGATGAAGAAGTTCACAACTCAAGTTAACTTTCAAAATCAGGCTACAGCTTTATTTAATTCTTTAACAACCTTGCAATAACAGGAAACAATAAAACGATACATTTCTAGTAAAATTTACAAAATAGCATTGTCACAAACCCTGCATCTCTGATATTTGTAATGATGTAACAATGATCACTGAAATGCATATTACGGTCAGGATACCATATAAAAATTTCAAAGCAAACTAAATTTAAAAATACAGTAAAACAAAGAAATGTGGATGCTGGAGATCTGAAACAAACAAAAACAGATTGCTGGAAAAACTCAGGGGATCTGGCAGTGTCTGTGAACAGAAATGGGTGTTGAAGTTTCATTTCGAATGACAATTCTTCAGAACTAAGAGGTCTGAGATGGTGGTATTTATGCTGACTCTGCTTTTCCATTCTATGACATTTCTGTTTCCATTTCTGTAGATAGGCTGGTCACGGATATAAGTTGCAAGACCACACCCTGCCCCCTGTAATGAATCCATTCCATTCTCCCAGTTTCTCTCTCTCTGTTGCATCTGTTCTGATTATGTTACCTTCCTGGAGGGGGCTCAGGGATTGTTCCTCAGCCAGCGACTCCTTTAGCTATGTCCAACCCATTTCCCAAACTTTTCCCGAAAATAAACAATAGTCTGACGATGGGAAAATAGAGAATGACAGTAAGCTTGCAGGGAACATAAGAACTGACTATAAATACGTTTTTATAGGTATGTAAAGATAAAATGATTGGTGAAACCTAACAGAGTTTCCTTATAGTCAGAAATGGGGGCATTTATAATCGGGAACACTAAATGGCTAACAAACTAAATTCACACTTTGCTTTGGAATCACAAAGCAGGACATAACTAATATACCAGAAAGAATAGGGAACACAGGGTTTAGTGACAGGAAGAAACTGCAGCAAATCTGTATTAGTAGAAAAGTGGTACTGGGGAATTGACAGTTTTGAAGGCTGATAAATCCCCAGTACTTGATAATCTACATCTTAAGAGTATTAAAGGAAGTAGCTCTAGAAACAGTGGATGTCTTGGTCATCATCTTCCAAGATCCTTTAGAAGCTGGAACTGTTTTGACATATTGAAGGCTAGCTAATATAATCCACTATTTTTAAAAAAAGGTAGATAGAGACAAAACTGGGAATTATAAACCAATGAATCTGACACTGGCAGTGAGGAAGATGAGAGTGTATATTACCAAGGATTGTTCAGCAGAGCACTTAGAAACACTGGTAGAATTGACAGTCAGCACAGATTTACAAAAGGGAAATCAGGCTTGACAAATCCACTCTTCAAATCCTTCAAGGCTGTAACTAGTATAGTTAATAGAGGGAACCAACGGATGCTCTCAGTTCTGAAGAATTTAGATGTTCATTTGGACCGTCAGAAGGTGTTTGACTAAGTCCCACATAAGAGATTAATGTGTAAATTAATGCATGTAGGATAAGGGTGGTATATTAAGATAGACAGAAAGTGGTTAACACACAGAAAACAGAGTATAAATAAATGAAGGGCAAGAATAGGATAAATAGACAAAGTCTTTTCCCTGGGGTTGGGGAGTCCAGAACTAGAGGGCATAGGTTTCGGGTGAGAGGGGAAAGATATAAAAGAGACTTAAGGGGCAACTTTTTAACGCAGAGGGTGGTACGTGTATGGAATGAGCTGCTAGAGGATGTGGTGGAGGCTGGTACAATTGCAACATTTAAGAGGCATTTGGATTTGTATATGAATAGGAAGGGTTTGGAGGGATATGGGCCGGGTGCTGGCAGGTGGGACTAGCTTGGGTTGGGATTTCTGGTCAGCATGGACGGGTTGGACTGAAGGGTCTGTTTCCATACTGTACATCTCTATGACTCTAATAGGTATTTTTCTGACTGACAGGTGGTGGTTTACAAGTATTCATAGCAAGAGGATTTGAGTACAGAAACAAGGATGTTTTGCTGCAATTAGACAGGGCATTGGCGAGGCCACAACTGGAATATCGTGTGCAGTGTTGGTTTCCTTATCCGAGGAAGAATGTTTTTACAAGAGAGAGAGAGTATAGCGAAAATTTACTAAATTGATTCCTGGAATGGCAGGACTGACTTGTGAGGAAAGATTGAGTCGATTAGGATTATACTCACTGAGTTTAGAAGAATGAATGGGTGGGTGAGGGAGAATCTCAAAGAAAACAATAAAATTCTAACAGGATTCAACAGGTTAAATAATGCAGGAAGGATGTCACCGATTGAAGTTGGTGGGGGGAATTTCTTCACCAGAGATTGGTGTGCACATAGAGGTTTTGAGGCCAAAACATTACATGGATTTAAGAATCTGGTAGATATAGCTCTGGTGGCTAAATGAATCAAGGGATATGGGGGAGGTTAGAATGATTATTTGCCTTGGTTATATTGAATGGTGGAGCAAGCTGGAGGAGATCAAATGTTATATTCCTGTTCCTTACCTCCTATGTTTCCACATTTTGCCTTCATCCCTTCTCTCCAATAATGATAGAGCTCCCCTGCTCCTCACGTCCTACTCCTTCAGCATCCACATGCAAAGGATCAGAAGCTGCCATTTCTACCACCTCGAGCAGGATGTCACTATTATGCATATATTCTCTTCCCCTCCCTTGTCAGCATTTGACAGGGAACCATTTCTCTGAGACACCCTTCTCCATCTCTACCCCCAACACATTCCCACACTTTCCCATGCAATTCCTCTCTCCTCACAATCCAAGGGCCCAGGCATACCATTTAGGTGGAAACTGTGATTTACATGCACCTTACTCAATCTAGTCTACTGTATTCATCGCTCAAAATGTGGTATCCTCTACAGTGGGAGACTAAGTGCAGACTGGGTGACCATTTTGTAGAACACCTATGTTTGATCTATAAAAATTATCTTGAGCCACTATCTGCTAATTCAACACACCACTATTTTCGTAACATTTCTGTCTCAGGTCTGCAAGTTGGAAGAACTGCATCTCATGTTCCATTTTGGGTCTTACAGCCTTCAGGACTCCATATCGAGTTCAATAATTTTAGGGCATGGGTACCTCCTTCCATGTCTATGACCCGCACCCACAACCCCAGATCCTGTCATAAATTAGATTAGATTACTTACAGTGTGGAAACAGGCCCTTCGGCCCAACAAGTCCACACTGACCCACCAAAGGGCAACCCACCAGACCCATTCCCCTACATTTACCCCTTCAACTAACACTACGGGCAATTTTAGCATGGCCAATTCACCTAACCTGCATATTTTTGGACTGTGGGAAGAAAGTGGAGCACCCGGAGGAAACCCACGCAGACACGGGGAGAATGTGCAAACTCCACACAGTCAGTCACCTGTGGTGGCAATTGAACCTGGGTCTCTGGCACTGTGAGGCAGCAGTGCTAACTACTGTACCACCATGGATTGTTTTCGCTCAGAGTACAGCTAACCCAATTTCACCTACTCAAAGGACCCATTATCAACTATCTAGCTTCTCTTTTTTTCTAGCTTATTATCAACAATCACTTTGACTGTCCATTATTTTTTAAACCCTCTCTCCCTCTTAACCCTGGGCTCCTTCTCCCTCATCTGCCCCCCACATCCCACCTACCTCCCACATGCTCCCTCCACCTCGTCCCACCCACTTTATCAGCATAAATGCCACCTTTTCCTGGCTCCTATCAGTTCTGAGGAAGTGTCACTGGACACAAAACATTAATCTTGTTTTCTCTTTGCAGATGCTGCCAGACTTACTGAGTTTCTCCACCAATTTTTGCCTAAAATCTAAACATTCCACTATAACCAGCTATAGGAAAATACTATCAAACGGATGACCAGAAATTTTAATTAAATAGGGAAATTACCAATAAAATTCACCTCACCACAATCCGAATAAGCCACTAGACATAATGACTATTATTATGGTTTTAAGAATCTTAAATCTTGGCATTTTACAGCAGTTCATGAATGTAGCACATTACCATATTTTCCAAGGTGTACAGGGATGAGCATGAAATGTTGACCGTGACAGAGACACCATATCCAATAATAAAAATGGAATGTGTCCTGCCTTCCCTTAACTCTACTGCACCAGTGAAGTTCCTCCAATGATACTGTGAAAACCAGGATCTGAATACACTGGAGGAAATATGCTGCAGCACTGAGTCAGGAGAATTTCAGTGCAATGGCGATCTGATTGTTATTACTGCTGCTCATTAGATCGGGATCTTAATTTTACTTCTAGAATTCTAATTCTGATGTTTCAATGTCCTTCTAATAAAGCACTTTAATTAAAGTTCATTTTAAAAGTAACATGTCAGTGTACAGCTTTGATGAAACTACAACATAAATAAACTACCACAGACTATTGCTTCGATGTGCACATAATCCAAGTTAAATCTATCAGAGATTTTAAAGAAATTTAACTCCTTTACTCTGTTATTCATATCTGCTCAATTTTAAACTTCTCTTCTAAACTTTCTCCAGTTTCAAAAAGAAATTACAAAAAAAAAGTTTTAAATGTGCTGAGCAAGTAAAAAAACTCGAAAGTAAAAATGATGGGCTGATGCTGACCTAGACTGATGAATCATCCAAAGCAACTGAAATCATCTTCCCTTGTGCCAGGTATGACTCCAACCAACCGATAATCACCACAAACAGCACAGTGGCACAGCAGTTAGCACTGCTGCCTCACAGTGCCAGAGACCCAGGTTCAATTCCCGCCTTAGGCAACTGTCTGTGTGGAGTTTGCACATTCTCCCTGTGTCTGCGTGGGTTTCCCCAGGTGTTCTGGTTTCCTCCCACAGTCCAAAAATGTGCAGGTTAGGTGAATTGCCATGCTAAATTGCCCATAGCCTTAGGTGTAGGGGAATGGATCTGGGCGCGTTGCTCTTCGGAGGGTCGGTGTGGACTTGTTGGGCCAAAATGCCTGTTTCTATACTGTTAGTCTAATGTAAAAATTCCCACTGACTTGCATTGTTAGGTGTCCTTGATACCACACTCAGCCAAATGGAGACTGGATGTCATGGGCACTCATCTTCCCTCTGGAGTTCAGCCATACCTAAACACTTAGGTAGGGGTGCAGCAAGTTCTGGAACACAAGTCACCAATATTATAACCAGGTTATTGTCAGAGCCTGGAGGCTATACAGCATCCAGTGCTTTCAGGTTTTTCTTGATATCATGTGAACTACATTGGTTGAAGACTTGCATCTGCGATGTTGGGAACCTCCAAAGGAAGGCAAGATGCATCATGCATTAAGCACTTCAGGTCGAAGATTGTCGCAAGTAATTCAGCTTTGCATTCTGCACACGTATGCTGAGCTATTCCATCAATGAGGATGAGGATCTACGTGGTGCCCCGTGCAGTGAATTATTTAATTGTGTTGCAAAGTTGGTTTGTGTAAAATTGTCAAATGGGAAAAGCATTTTGAGAGGTCCCAGGTTCAAACCTGGACGAGCCAACAATCTGTTATAGAGTTGAAAAATGTGGTGCTGGAAAAACACAGCAGGCCAGGCAGCAGCAGAGGAGCAGGAGAATCAATGTTTCGGCCATAAGCCCTTCTTCAGGAATGAAGCTGGTGTGCCAAGCGGGCTGAGATAAAGGTTAGGGGGGGGGAATTTGGGGGAGGGGTGCTGGGAATACGATAAGTGGAAGGAGGTGAGGGTGAGCTTGATAGGCCGAAGAGGGGGTGACAATAGACAATAGGTGCAGGAGTAGTCCATTCTGCCCTTCGAACCTGCACCACCATTCAATATGATCATGGCTGATCATCCTTAATCAGTATCTTGTTCCTGCCTTATCTCCATAACCCTTGATTCCACAATCCTTGAGAGCTCAATCCAACTCTTTCTTAAATTAATCCAGAGACTGGCCCTCCACTGCCCTCTGGGGCAGAGCATTCCACACAGCCACCACTCTCTGGGTGAAGAAGTTTCTCCTCATCTCTGTCCTAAACGGTCTACCCCGTATTTTTAAGCTGTGTCCTCTGGTTTGGCACTCACCCATCAGTGGAAACATGTTTCCTGCCTCCAGAGTGTCTAATCCTTTAATAATCTTATATGTCTCAATCATATCCCCTCTTAGTCTTCTAAACTCAAGGGTATACAAGCCCAGTCGGTCCAGTCTTGTGTAAGGTAATCCCGCCGTTCCAGGAATTGACCTCGTGAACCTACGCTGCACTCCCTCAATAGCCAGAGTGTCTTTTCTCAAATTTGGAGACCAGAACTGCACACAGTACTCCAGGTGTGGTCTCACCAGGGCCCTGTACAGCTCCAGAAGAACCTCTTTGCTTCTATACTCAATCCCTCTTGTTATGAAGGCCAGCATGTTGTTAGCCTTCTTCACTACTTGAAGTGGGTGGGGGCGGAGAGGTCGGGAAGAAAATTGCAGGTCAAGAGGGCGGGGCTGAATCCGGGGGTTAGGACTGAGAAAAGGTGGGGGGGAGGGGAAATGAGGAAGCTGAAGAAATCTACATTCATCCCGTGTGGTTGGAGGGTTCCTGGGTGTAGGATGAGGCGCTCTTCCTCCAGGCGTCATGTGGTCAGGGTCTGGCGATGGAGGAGGCCAAGGACCTGCATGTCCTTGGTGGAGTGGGAGGGGGAGTTAAAGTGTTCAGCCACGGGACGGTTGGGTTGGTTGGTGCGGGTGTCCCAGAGGTGTTCCCTGAAATGTTCCGCAAGTAGGCGGCCTGTCTCCCCGATGTAGAGGAGACCACATCGGGTGCAACTGATACAGTAAATGATGTGTGTGGAGGTGCAGGTGAATTTGCGATGGATATGGAAGCATCCATTGGGGCCTTGGAGGGAGGTGAGGGGGGAGGTGTGGGGGCAAGTTTTGCACTTCTTGCGGTTGCAGGGGAAGGTGCCGGGAGTGGAGGTGGGGTTGGTTGAGGGTGTGGACCTGACGAGGGAGTCGCGGAAGGAGTGGTCTCTCCGGAACGCTGATAGGGGTGGGGAAGGAAATATATCCTTGGTGGTGGGGTCTGTTTGGAGGTGGCAGAAATGACGAAGGATGATATGATGTATCCGGAGGCTGGTGGGGTGGAGGGGGGGACCAGTGGGGTTCTGTCCTGGTGGCAATTGGAGGGGCGGAGTTCAAGGGCGGAGGTGCAGGAAGTGGAGGAGATGTGGTGGAGAGCATCGTCAACCACGTCTGAGGGGAAATTGCAGTCTTTGAAGAAGGAGGTCATTTGGGTTGTTCGATAGTGGAATTGGTCCTCCTGGGAGCAGATGCGGCAGAGGCGAAGGAATTGGGAATATGGGATGGCGTTTTTACAGGGAGCAGGGTGAGAGGAGGTGTAATCTAGGTAGCTGTGGGAGTCGGTCAGTTTGTAGTGAACGTCTGTGTTGAGTCGGTCGCCCGAGATAGAAATGGAGAAGTCTCGGAAGGGGAGGGAGGAGTCTGAGACGGTCCAGGTAAATTTGAGGTTGGGGTGGAAGGTGTTAGTAAAGTGGATGAACTGTTCAACCTCCTCGTGGGAGCACGAGGTAGCGCCAGTACAATCATCGATGTAGCGGAGGAAAAGGTGGGGGGGTGGTGCCAGTGTAGCTGCAGAAGATGGACTGTTCCACATATCCGACAGAGGCAGGCATAGCTGGGGTGCATGCGGGTGCCCATGGCTACTCCTTTGGTTTAGAGGAAGTGGGAGGATTGGAAGGAGAAGTTGTTAAGAGTGAGGACCAGTTCAGTCAGTCAGAGGAGGGTGTCAGTGGAAGGGTACTGGTTGGGTCGGCGGGAGAGGAAGAAGCGGAGGACTTGGAGGCCTTCGTGATGGGGGATGGAAGTGTGTAGGAACTGGATATCCATTGTGAAGATAAGGCGTTGGGGGCCGGGGAAGCAAAAATCATGGAGGAGGTGGAGGGTGTGGGTGGCGCCCCAAACGTAGGTGGGGAGTTCTTGGACTAAGGGGGACAGAACAGTGTCGAGGTATGCAGAGATGAGTTCGGTGGGGCAGGAGCAGGCTGAGACAATGGGTCGGCCGGGGCAGTCGGGTTTGTGGATTTAGGGCAGGAGGTAGAAACAGCAGTGCGGGGTTGTGGGACCATGAGGTTGGAGGTGGTGGATGGGAGATCTCCGGAGGTGATGAGGTTCTGGATGGTCTGGGAGATGATGGTTTGGTGGTGGGAGGTGGGGTCATGGTCAAGGGGGCAGTAGGAGGAGGTGTCCGCGAATTGGCATCTAGCTTCAGCGGTGTAAAGATCAGTGCGCCAATCTACCACTGCGCCTTCCTTGTCTGCCGGTTTGATAGTGAGGTTGGGGTTGGAGCGGAGGGAGTGGAGTGAAGACTTTAAATCCACAACATCAATGCAGTGGTTACTCAAAGATACTGCAATGGACAAATGCACAGTTATAGGAAGATTGATGAGGATGAGGTCAAATATGTTCTTTCCACCTGTTAGTTCCTTCTGACCAGTCGCAGACACAGTCTAGCAGCTATGCCCTATTCAACCTGACCCAGTCTTGGCGATGGAAACTGACCTCTGGCTCCCAAAGTTCATTCTGCAACTTTTCTACTTTCAAGTGCTTTCTCCCAAGTGGTGTTCAACATGAAGGAGTACTAAATCATCAGAAGGTTGGGGTTGTGGTGGTAGGTAGTAATCAGCAGGAGGTCTTTTGCCCATGTTTGACCTCATGTCATGAGACTTCATACAGTCCGGCGTCAATGTTGAGCACTCCCAGGCCATGCCCACACCATGTAAACTACTGTGCTGCCATCTGTGCTAGGTATGACATACTCAGAATAGCAATGGTATCTGGATCATGGTCTGTAGGCAACAATTCCATGAGTATCACTCTGTCAGGCTGTTGCTTGACATGCCCCTGAGACAGATCTCTTAATTTTGGCACTAGTTGCAGACGTTAGTAAGAAGAACTTGGCAGCGTCAACGTTGCTGTTTCCATTTCCTAGGTAAAAACAATGACTGCAGATGCTGGAAACCAGATTCTGGATTAGTGGTGCTGGAAGCGCACAGCAGTTCAGGCAGCATCTGAGGAGCAGCGAAATCGATGTTTCGGGCAAAAGCCCTTCAACAGGAATAAAGGCAGAGAGCCTGAAGCGTGGAGAGATAAGCTAGAGGAGGGTGGGGGTGGGGAGAAAGTAGTATAGAGTACAATAGGTTAGTGGGGGAGGGGATGAAGGTGATAGGTCGGGGGTGGGGGAAGGGTGGAGTGGATAGGTGGAAAAGATGATAGGCAGGTAGGACAAGTCATGGGGACAATGCTGAGCTGTAAGTTTGGAACTAGGGTGAGGTGGGGGAAGGGGAAATTAGGAAACTGTTGAAGTCCACACTGATGCCCTGGGGTTGAAGTGTTCCGAGACGGAAGATAAGGTGTTCTTCCTCCAGGTATTTGGTGGTGAGGGAGCAGCGGTGAAGGAGGCCCAGGACTTCCATGTCCTCGGCAGAATTGAAATGTTGAGCCACAGGGCAGTCTGGTTGATTGGTGCGGGTGTCCCAGAGATGTTCCCTAAAGCGCTCTGCTAGGAGGCGTCCAGTCTCCCCAATGTAGAGGAGACCGCATCGGGAGCAACGGATACAATAAATGATATTAGTGGATGTGCAGGTAAAACTTTGATGGATGTGGAAGGCTCCTTTAGGGCCTTGGATTGAGGTGAGGGAGGAAGTGTGGGCACAGGTTTTGCAGTTCCTGCGATGGCAGGGGAAGGTGCCAGGATGGGAGGGTGGGTTGTAGGGGGGCGTGGACCTGACCAGGTAGTCACAGAGGGAACGGTCTTTGCAGAAGGCGGAAAGGGGTGGGGAGGGAAATATATCCCTGGTGTTTCCATTTCCTAGTTCAATGCTAGGTGGTCCATCCAGTTTCATTCATTTTGAAGTTTTTTCACATGGTTTAATATGATTAAGTGGCTTACTAAGCCATATCAGAGATTGTTAAGAGTCAAACACGTTGCTGACCAGACCAAGTAAGGCATTAGTGAAACTGATAGCTTTATATGGCAATTAACAATGGTTTCATGATCATCACTGAACTTTTAATTCCAGATATTTTAAAACTTAGATTTTTGCATTTTTTAAAAATTGAATTTTTAAAGCCATCTACTGTAGTGAGAATCAAACCCAGTTTCAGCAATAGCCCTCTGGATTACTATTCCTGCAACAATATCAACGTGCCATCACCTTCTTCCCATTACACTAAAATAAACTGACTGAAAGCCAAAAACGTAAAGTGTCAGTGATCCAAATTACTCAATTACAAAAATGAGAAACCACAGTAAATCCTTTTGATCTAACGCTACAACAATTTTTCATTTTGATCTGAAGGCTATTCAAGTGAAAGGAAATCTAAGTAGTGAGGCACTTAACATTCTTGTGTACATACCATTTAAAACATGGTAGTTAGGGAGCAATGGATAAAATTACCCAGGAAAGCCAAAAGCCTGAAATGCTCCAGATGCTGAATAATTTAACCTTAGTCCACAGACAGAACAATTAGATGGAGGATTAGAACTGGATACTCAATCTCAAGTTACATACATCCAAACCTCTTTGCTTCTGCATCCCACTTGTAGCTGTATCCTTTATCTTATGCTGTCCATATTCTTGCTTCAAAAATTGCTTCAGCCCACATTTGAATTGAATTAGGTTTATTGGTAAGAGCAGGAGCAAGCAGCCCAAGGCAGTGGTGGGAGTAGAAACTGGCTGCAAGGCAGCAAGAGCAGGCAGCCAGGGCAGTGGTGGGGGTGAGGTTGAGCCCTTGTGAGGACTGTGAGCCTAGCTTGGCTCAGTGCTTTTGGACTGTGGTGTTTGAACTGTTAACTGTGTTTCTTTGTTCTACTACTTTTTAGTAAGAAGGACTGTAATGTGTAACTTTTTAAAACTTTATTTTCGTTATTTCTCTGCTATGTACCAAGATTCTGTACCTAGATACCTTTGTACTTAAGACTGAGCTGTAAGTGGCGATTTGCAAACTTTTTACTGTACTCATTTGCGTACATGTGACAATAAACCTAATTCAATTCAAATAATTTCTATGCCCACATTGAACATCTTCCACCATATCCACCTACTTCACCAGCTTGACCATGTTGTTTTGAAGTTCTACACTAACCTCCTCACAGTTTACATTTCCAAGCTTAGTACAATCAGCAAATTTTGAACTGTGTTTCATACACAAAAATATTAATATGTAATAGCAAAAGCAAAGATCACAGCACTGAACTCTAAGGAACTCCACTGAAAATATGATCGTCCAATCTGAACAACATCCATTAACCATCTTCTTTGTTTCTTATCACTCAGCTAACTTCGTATCCATGTTTTGAGTATCACTTTTATTCCATGAACTCTACCTTTGCTCACAAGTCTGCTGTATAGCTCTGTATCACATTCTGGAGGTGCACATATAATATAAACATGAGTCAGTTGAAGGGGTACACCACTTGTGCCCTTGAGATTGTACTGCCATTCAATATGATCATAGCTAAACTAATAAACTGGTATCTATATCTACCTTTAATAATCTTTCATTCCCTTCCTTATCAATAATCTAACTGTTAATGCTTTAAAAATGAAGAAGGACATTGGTCTACACTTTTTGAGAAAGAAGGTTCCAAAAGACTCATGACTCTGAGAAAATAAATTCACATTATCTTTATTTTAAATGGGCAATCATTCTATGGCTTAATTCTACATTAATCATCAAGAGGAAACATCTTTTCCACTTGCACCCTATGAGGACCCAGTAGGATCTTACTTGTTTCAATTCCTTTTTACTCAGCTAAACTCCAGTGGATACAAACTAAGTTTGTCCAATCCTTCCTCATAAGACAACATAACCATTCCAAATATTTGTCTCTTCAATCTTCTCTGAATTGTTTCCACATAAACAGCATTGCCCTGGATGAACGCTTCAATCCTTCACACCAGCCAAATAATACTTCAATTGTAAGCCACAGGCCTGCAACAGTATCTGAAAGGACTGAACTGAATTTCATTTTATCTTTGTAAGTACTTTTCATCTGCATCTTCACTTAATTCTCATATGCTTTTATTAGCAGCTTTATTGCTTTTACTTGCATAACTTACCACAATGTTTTGTAATAAAGTACATTTTATCTTGTTTAAAACTAAAGCGTTATTGCTACTTATTTTTAAATTGAAGCCTCACAAATTAAAAGGGCATAATGCAAGCTTAACTTACGAACCATTCGTTCTCTCTGACACAAAGCATACAGAGCACTTTGAGGAAATGCTTTACCTTGTCTCCTTACATTTTCAGGAGAAAGTGAGGACAGCAGATGCTGGAGATAAGAGTCAAAGAGTGTGGAGCTGGAAAAGTACAGCCGGTCAGGCAGCATCCGAGGAGCAGGAGAATTAATATTTCGGGTATAAGTCCTTCATCAGGAATGTGGCTTGTGGGCCAAGGGGGCTGGGGTTGGGGAAAGGTAGCTGGGAATGTGATGGGTAGATGAAGATTGTGTGAAAGTAATAGATTGGAGAGGAAGGTGGAGCAGATGGGTGGGAAGGAACATGGATAGGTAGGATAGATCAAGGGGGTGGTGCCAAGTTGGAAGGTTGGGACCGGGATAAGGTGAGGGGAGGGGAAATTAGGAAATTGGTGAAATCCACATTGATCCTGTGCGGGTGGAGGGTCCCAAGGCAGAGGATGAGGCGATCTTCCTCCAGACGTTGGGTGGTTAGGGTTTGGCGATGGAGGAGGGCCAGAATCTGCATGACCTTGGCAGACTGGGGCAGGGAGTTAAAATGCTCAGTCCCAGGGCAGTGCGTTGGTTAGTGTGGGTGGCCCAAAAATGTTCTCTGAAATGATGCACAAGTTGTGTCCTGTCTCCCCAACATAGAGGAGACCATATCGGGTGCATCGGATGTGTCTGGAAATACAGGTAAATTTCTGTCGGATGTGGAAGGCTCTTTTGGGATCTTGGATGGAGGTGAGGGGAGAGATGTGGGCACAGGTTTTGCACTTCTTGCGGTGTCAGGGGAAGGTGCCGGGAGTGAAGGGTGGAATGGTGGGGGTGTGTACCTGACAAGGAAGCCGTGGAGGGAATGGTCTCTTCGAAATGCAGATGGGGTGGGGAGGGAAATATATTTCTAACGATGGAGTAGGGGATATGAGATGTACCCGGAGACTGGCAGGGTGAAAAGTGAGGACCGGGGGTGGGGGGGGTGTGGTTCTGTTGTTGTAGCAATTGGAGGGGTGTGGTTCGAGGGCTGAGTGCAGGAAGTGGATGAAATGCACTGAAGGGATCACAATTCCCCTCCCGCATGGTCGACGATGCCCTCAGATTCAAAACTGGATCATTGTGGATTTCACTAGTTTCTTCATTTACCCTCCCCTCAACTTTATCCCAGTCCTTCCAACCGATACCGTCCCTAGACCTGTCTTACCTGTCCATCTTCCTTCCTACCTATCTGCTCCACCCTCCTCTCTGACCCATCACTTCCACCCCACCTTCATCTATCTATCATGTTCCCAGCTACCTTCCCCCAGCCCAACCCCCCTCCCATTTATCTCTCAGCCCCCCTGACCCACAAGCCCAATTCCTGATGAAGGGCTTATGCCCAAAACATCGATTGTCCTGCTCCTCGGATGCTGCCTGACCGGTTGTGCTTTTCGTCTCCCTACATCCACAGCAGGCATTTCAGATGTGGTGCTTCTTGGGAATGGTTTCTGGTGCTGAAGGTGGCACCTAATTCTCATCAATAATAAACAGAGGAGGCTTGAAGTCCAATTTCCTGTGTTCTTAATGCTAGCTTCTAGAGATACATTCAACACTGTGACTAAGCCGTAATTTACATATTATCTAATTTATACAACAAGGTGTCAATATGAAGTCCATGGAGATTGATGCAAAGATCGCTTGCAATATTTGAAGAAAAGCAAAGATTTCCTGGTAAATTGGCCAAAAATGCTTCGCAACTACCACCATCAAAATTATTGAATATCATTATTTTGATTTGCTGTTTATGAAATCCTGCTTTTTACAAATTAGTTGCTGCGACAACGATTTGATTTCTAAAGTACCTAATTAATTGTGAAGGACTCTAGAGTGGTGAGAGAACCTGGAATTGCTGTTTGGACGCAAGTTCTTTTTTTAGGCCACAAAATAATTTGCAAAAAAAAAAAAGGTCTGCTGGAAGACCTCCCTCCTCATGTCAGTTTTAAAGGGGTATCCCTTCACACTGAATCTGGGCCCTCGGGTCCTAGTCTCTCCTACTAATGGAAACATTTTGTCCACGTTCACTCTGTGCAGGCCTCTCAGTATTTTGTAAGTTTCAATCAGATTTCTCCTCATCCTTCTAAACTCCAAGTACCAACCCAGAGTCCTCAACTGCTCCTCATATGACAAACCCTTCATCTCCAGAGTAATTCTTGAAAACTTCTGGATTCTCTTCAATGCTATCACTTCCTTCCTTGAATACTTGGGTCCAAACCTGCTCAGAATATTCCAAATACAGTCTGACCAGAGTCTTATACAGCCTCAGCAGCATATTTCTGCTCTTGTATTCTAGCCTTCTTGAAATTAATGCTTGCATTGCATTCACATTCCTAACTGACAAATGAACCTTCATGTTAACCTTTAGAGAATCCTGAACTAGAACTCCTAAGTCCCTTTTGCTTCAGAATTCCAAAGCCTTCCCCATCTAGACATTCTAAGCCTCTATTCTTTCTATCAAAGTACTGAACCTCACACATTCCCACATTACATTTGTCACTTCTTTACCCACTCTCCTGGTCTGTCCAAGACCTTCTGCAGCTTCCCACCTCCTCAACACTACCTGTCCCTCAATTTATCTTTGTGTCATCTACAAATTTAGCAACAGTGCTCTTAGCTCCTTCATCCAAATTGTTATTTTATTATATGAATAGCTGGAGTCATAACACAGACACCCGTGGAACTCCACTAGTCATCAACTGCCCTCCTGAAAGAGACCCTTTTATATCTATTCTGTCTTCTGCTAGTCAACCAATCCTCTATCCATTCCACTACTTTGCTCCTAATAGCATAGGCTCTCATCTTATTTAGCAGCTTCCTGTGTGGCACATTGTCAAAGGCCTTCTGGAAATCCAAACAGATCATGTTCACTGACTTTCTTTTGTCTAACTTGCTTGTTACCTTCTCAAAGAATTCTAACAGCAAATAAGAGGAAGCAGCAATGGAAAACATTGAGCAGATGGGTTGACTAGTAAAGGGATAGCTAAGTGGAAGGATTGCAGAGGAAAACCGGGAGCAATAGGGAGTAACAGAAACTCACTAAGCAGGAGTATTGTAGTGAGAGGTAGCAAGCAGCAAAGATGAAGAGAGGAGGCGGCAATCAACACATGCAGAGGGGGAAGCAGGGAACAAGAAAGACATGAGTGGGAGCATCAGAAACAAGTAGCAATAGGAGATTTATTACAGAGAGTTATTAGGTTATTAAAAGTCATAGAGAGTCATAAAGATGTACAGCATGGAAACAGACCCATTGGTACAATTCATCCATGCTGACCAGGTATCCTAACCTCATCTAGTCCCATGTGCTAGCACTTGGACTATATCTCTCTAAACCCTGCATATTCATATGCCCATCCAGATGCCTTTTAAATGTTGTAATAGTACCAGCCTCCACCACTTCGTCTGGCAGCTCTTTCCATAGATGCACCATTGTCTGCATGAAAAAGTTGCTCCTTAAATCCCTTTTAAATCTTTCCCCTCTTACCCTAAACCAATGCCCTCTAGGTCTGGACATCCCCACCCAGAAAGAAAGAGTTAGTATATTTTGTCCAGTTAGTTTCAGAATAGGAAACAGTTTTTTAATGTTAGAGCTACAGGTCAGGAATGTAACCCATCCTTGTTACATGTTATCTAAGAAATTTGTGGTTTTCATTTAGCATGCTTATTTTTAGAAACATATTATAAGCGTTTAATGATGGAAAGGCAAATTGCATTCAATGCATTCATCAGTATTAAAATCAGTTGATTATATTAAAGATATTTTTATGTTAAATACCTCTTTTTGATTTGGTACAATATCATTAATGATGTTGTATTCCAAATCCAGTTTTTCTTCTAGGTGATCTTCAAGATTCCTGATTAAGTTTATTTCTTCCTGTAATTTTTTGTTCAGTGCATCTGCATCAGCAACCCGATCTTCTAGGTTTTGTAAATTATATGTTTTGACCTCAATATGCCACTGTAATTCATCTATATCATGTGAGCATATGTCATACTCTGTAAGAAAAGGATGTACAATTTAGATAAAAATACAAAATGTTGATAATGTACAGCAGACTGATCAGCTTTTGAAATGAGTACTTTTAGACTTTTAAGTGACATAAAACATATCGAACCAGGAAGATAATTTCAAATTTGAAGAAGTAACAAAGAGGATTGATGAGGGCAGAGTGGTAGATCTGATCTCTATGGACTTCAGTAAGGCATTCAACAAGGTTCCCCATGGGAGATTGATTAGCAAGGTTAGATCTCATGGAATACAGGGGGAACAAGCCATTTGGATACAGAACTGCTCAAAGGTAGAAGACAGAGGCTGGTGGTGGAGGGTTGTTTTTCAGATTGGAGGCCTGTGACCAGCCGAGTGCCACAAGGTTCGATGCTGGGTCCACTACTTTTCATCATTTATATAAATGATTTGGATCTGAGCATAAGAAGTTAGTATGTATGTAGAATAAGCATGTTAGTAAGTTTGCAGATGATACCAAAATTGGAAGTGTCGTGGACAGCGAAGAGGGTTACCTCAGATTACAACAGGATCTTGATCAGATGGGCTGATGGGTTGAGAAGTTGGCAGATGGAGTTTAGTTCAGGTAAATGCAAGGTGCTACATTTTGGGAAAGCAAATCTTAGCGGGATTTATACATTTAATTGTAAGGTCCTATGGAGTGTTGCTGAACAAAGAGACCTTGGAGTGCAGGTTCATAGTTCCTTCAAAGTGGAGTCACAGGTAGATAGGATAGTGAAGGCGGCGTTTGGTATGTGTTCCTTTGTCAGTCAGATTGTTGAGGACAGGAGTTGGGACATCATATTGCAGCTGTACAGGACATTGGTTAGACCACTGTTGGAATATTATGTGCAACTCTGGTCTCTTTCCTATCAGAAAGATGTTGTGAAACTTGAAAGGGTTCAGAAAAGGTTTACAAGGATGATGCCAGAGTTGGAGAATTTGGGCTATAGGGAGACATTGAACAGAATGGGGCTGTTTTCCCTGGAGCATCGGAGGCTGAGGGGTGACCTTATAGAGGTTTACAAAATTGTGAGGGGCATGGATATGGTAAATAGACAAAATCTTTTCCCTGGGGTGGGGGAGTCCAGAATTAGTGGGCATAGGTTTAGGGTGAGAGGGGGAAGATATAAAAGAGACCTAAGGGGCAACCTTTTCACACAGTGTACTTGTACGGAATGAGCTGCCAGAGGTAGTGGTGGAGGCTTATGGATGGGTACATGAATAGGAAGGGAGGGATATGGAGGGATGTTTGGAGGGATATGGGCCAGGTGCTGGCAGGTGTGACTAGATTGGGTTGGGAGATCTTGTCGGCATGGACAGGTTGGACCGAAGGGTCTGTTTCCATGCTGTACATCTCTATGATTCTAGGGCTCTAAATTAATTCTAGATATTCACGTGGAATCTAAAAGACAATGATGAGAAAGTCAGAATGAACTGGTTAGTAAGGTTAGATCACATAGGAACCAGGGGAGCTAGCCAACTGGAAACAAAATTAGCTTGAAGGTGGTGGAAGTCTATGACCAGACTGGAGGTAGGTGACCAGTGGTGTGCTTCAAGGAGCAAAAATCAGTACTGGATCCGCTGCTTGTTTTCATTTCCATAAATGATTTGAACACGAATATAGGAATTATGTTTAGTACGTTTGCAGTTACCACCAAAATTGGTGGTATAGTTAACACGAAAGATTATCTCAAAGCTTGGGGATCTCAAAGTCACCATCTGGGACCTTGATCAGATGGGCCAATGGGCTGAAGAGTGGCAGATGGAGTTTAATTTAGATAACTGGGAGATGTTGCATTTTTGTAAGGCAAATCAGGACAGGACCTGTACAGTTCATGGTAGGATCCTAGGAAGTGTTGCTGAACAATGAGACATGCAAATGCATAGTTACTTGGTGGTGAAGAAGACATTTAGCTTTCATTGACCAGAACATCAAGCATTGGAGCTAGGTGGTCATGTGTGGCTGTACAGGACATTGATGAGGCCATAGCTTAAAAATATGTTGCTGGAAAAGCGCAGCAAGTCAGGCAGCATCAAAGGAACAGGAGAATCAACGTTTCGGGCATAAGTCCTTCTTCAGGAATGAGGAGGGTGTGCCAAGCAGGCTAAGATAAAAGGTATGGAGGAGGGACTTGGGGGAGGGGTGTTGGGAATACGATAGGTGGAAGGAGGTTAAGGTGAGGGTGATAGGCCGGAGAGGGGGTGGGGGCGGAGAGGTCGGGAAGTAGATTGCAGGTCAAGAAGGCAGTGCTGAGTCTGAGGTTTGGGACTGAGAAAAGGTGGGGAGGAGGGGAAATGAGAAAGCTGGAGAAATCTGTATTCATCCCTTGTGTTTGGAGGGTTCCTAGGCGGAAGATGAGGTGCTCTTCCTCCAGGCGTCGTGTTGCCATGGTCTGGCGATGGAGGCGGCCAAGGACCTGCATGTCCTTGGCGGAGTGGGAGGGGGGAGTTAAAGTGTTCAGCCACGGGGCAGTTGGGTTGGTTGGTTCGGGTGTCCCAGAGGTGCTCTCTGAAATGTTCTGCAAGTAGGCGGCCTGTCTCCCCAATGTATAGGGGGCCACACCGGGTGCAGCAGATGCAGTAAATGGTGTGTGTGGAGGTGCAGGTGAATTTGTGACGGATATGGAAGGATCCCTTGGGGCCTTGGAGGGAAGTGAGGGGGTAGGTGTGGGCGCAAGTTTTGCATTTCTTGCGGTTGCAGGGGAAGGTAGCGGGAGTGGAGGTTGGGTTGGTGGGGGGTATGGATCGGACGAGAGAGTCGCAGAGGGAGTGGTCTCTCTGGAACGCTGATAGGGGTGGGGAGGGAAATATATCCTTGGTGGTGGGTCTGTTTGGAGGTGGCGGAAATGAAGAAGGATGATACAATGTATCTGGAGGTTGGTGGGGTGGTAGGTGAGGACCAGTGGGGTTCAGTCCTGGTGGCGATTGGAGGGGCTGGGTTCAAGGGCAGAAGAGCGGGAAGTGGAGGAGATGCGGTGGAGAGCATCGTCAACCACGTATAAGGGGAAATTGCGGTCTTTGAAGAAGGAGGCCATCTGGGTTGTTCAGTATTGGAATTGGTCCTCCTGGGAGCAGATGCGGCGAAGGCGAAGGAATTGGGAATATGGGATGGCATTTTTAAAGGGGGCAGGGTGGGAGGAGGTGTAATCTAAATAGCTGTTTGACATATTTGACATATGAACAACATCTTCACACATTCTAAAGGATGAAAGAAGCAGTCATCGAGAAAAGTTGCTCACTTCTTGATAACAATATATTAATTACACGCAGAAAGCCTCAGACATCAGAGCTCTTTGCACCATGACACTGATGACTGCAGCATTACTTATAGTATTGTCCAAATTAAAGTGCAATGTGCAGCGACTGTAGTGGGCTCTGCCCTAAATAGCTCCATCCACACTTACATCCATCCTATGAGTTACAGAACAGAATCAGTGCCAATACCATACATCTCTACAAACAATACTGCAATCCAACTTTTCAAGGGAGTGCAAAGCCAGTCATGGTTGGGTGGTGTACAACAGGAAATTTGCACCTCCACTCTCCATCATATTACTCATAACTCACCTAACAATGCTGAAAGAAGGTGCACAAAGCAATGCATCTCTCTAGTTAAACACTGTCCCACAGGGTCTTCAAGCATTTCAGGGCAATTTAGTAAACTATGCAAACTCTGAAATACTGGAGGACAACTGATGATGGAAGGCGCTAAAGACAGTGCTTCACAATTGCTCTCAATCTGCTGTGTATCATGAGGATTGTACTGCACAGCACTTGGATTCCAGACACTTCCCAAAGCCTTAAAAATTACCCAACCTCAGCACTGCTACTTGTTTCACAGACTGTGGCTATCTTCTAAATGGTAACAAGCACCTGTGAACTGCAAACACTAGGTTGGGATCAGCTGAAGACACCACACTTACAATCATATGAATAACCAAGCATTCATAATATTCATCAGAAAAGTTTAGGCAGTGAAAAAAACAAACAAATTAGGTACTGTAAACATATACTGCAGACTGAGGAGAAACTAATTATATTACTCTCTGTTGGTTATATACCAAATGAAAGGAAAACTAAACTCTTGCTTATTCTTCCAGAAAGCAGCTTTCAACAATGTGCTGGCTGGCCTCTCAAGCTTGACGGTGCTGAAGTCTATAGTGTTCTCTTGGATATAGCTCCAGGTCATTGTCTCAAACTGCATCCTCAGAGGTTTGATTCTCACTTTGTCTGCATCCAGGTCATCTCCTCCTCTCCTTGGGGGTGGGGCGGGGGGGGGGGGGGGGGGGGGGGGGGGGTGGAATCTTCAGTTGCTGGCTTTCCCTCATGAGACTGCAGCAGTCACTACAGGTTCCTGTTGTTACAGGCTTAATGATGACAGTCAAATCGATATCTTATTCGATGCTATCAGATTTCCAACAAGGTGGCAATGAATCCTTAACAGTGATGGTTCCACCTTAAACGACTGATCAGATAGTCTGCAGGGAATGTCAAAAGTAGAAAAGCCCATCAGCAAACACATTCCTGATCCTTCACAATCACAATGAAGTGAGAGGTTATGGTCTCATACATTGTAGCACGGAGGTTTTGACTTTGCAAGGAGGTCTTAACTTTGCAAGGAAGTCAATGTCATGCCTTTATAAGGAGCTTGAAGCTGTGTAACCTTATGCAGATGCCATGTTGCAGAACAAAAATGCAAATTCTACATGGAGTTAAACTCAAGCACTTCATCGTGATAGCATCCCTCCAAAAATAAAGCCACCTTATACCATCAGAAACTATGTCACCACATACTTATAGTTAGGTGTGAGATAGTTGCAACTCAGAGTTCTGGTGTCAGATATGTAAAGTAATAAAAGAAATGGCAAAGCCAGATGAAGCTTTTAAGCATATGTCTGTGCATTGTGCATTGCTTTGCATATCTGACATGACAGGGCTAATTAACGTAAAGCAAGTAGCAGTTTTGATTGCAATGAGCATATAATTTGAAATGGTAAATTTTCATAATCATTCAGAGGATGTGGGCTTTGGGGAATAGGCTTGCATTAATTGCCCATTTCTACATACCCTTGAGAAGGTAATGGTAAGTTGTTTTCTTGAATCACTGCAGTCTATTTGGCGAGAGTGCATCCATGATGCTACAAGAGACAGGGTTCCAGGATTTTGACCCAGCAACAGTGAAGAGCAATAATATATTTCCAAGTCAGGATAGTGAGTCGTCTGGAAGGGAACTCTCAGACCAATACAATTACCTTGCAATTCAACCCAGTTTGATGATAGATGGGTATTGTACTACTCAGTGATTTTATAATTAATACTTCTCTAGCAGGTTCAAACTTATCATTCATTGCATTCTGTCTCCAAACAGAAAAACAGTAACTTATTCTGTCCCTCAGCATAAAGTAGCAGCCATTTTGAACTCTTTATTCTGTAGTGTTGATGTGATGATACCAAAGTCCTTGCAAGGGAGTAGCAGGCTCTGTCTGAGACTAATGATGATTTCCTCTCACCATCCTCATATTCTCTTGTGTTACTGTCCCTGCATTCCGGATAAGCTTTCAGCCTCTCCCATTTTATTCAGGCCTTTTGCCTAACTATTAATATTCCCTATTTAAGCAGAGCTCATGACTTTGTGAATTACCATATCCTCCTTACCCACTATCCTCAGAGAAATCAAGGCAATTGCGAATTGTCAAATTTCCAGCTCCTCGGCATATTCCTGACCTGTCCCTTTACTCTGTTGGTCCCACTGTTCTATCTCGATCTGCCTGCCTTTTACCATGATCATTTCCTCAGCAACTCAGACCAGTGAATCCTGACCTCAGATTTGAGCATGACATTTTCCTTAAAACTGCATGGACTGCTTCTGATCAGCAGGCTGACCATTAAAACCAAAATACCAGGACTGATCATGATCAAACTAACTTGGGAGGACAATCCCAATTAAGCAGGCAGCTTCTAGACAGATGTCTTCAAAGCACCCTGCAGTACAAGCCCAATCACCAAACCTTAGGAACACAGTTTCCTGGATTCTGGTTGGATCACATGCCTGACTGACAGTGGCAAACCCCCTGGACTAAGACCGAATGAGCCTCTTGCTTGACTGTGGCCATACTTTCTGAGTAACCATAGCACTCCTTCTCTCCACCAAGGACTGGCCGCTTTGACTTACAGACATTGCATATACACCAAGGAAATTGCCGTGCATTTGCTGCAGTTACTGGCACATGCAGTAGGTGGAATCTTAAAATAGTTGCTGCCATGCTGCTCATTGCCCTGAAAAATAAAAAGTCTTGTGCACTAAATGATGAAAGCAAAAATGTTGGCAGCCTGTACAATAGCTGGAGAGCCTATGCAACAAAAAGCAACACAAGCCAGGGGAGCTGGAACCCTTGAATTCAGTGCAGTGTTAAGCAATAAGAAAGCAAGCTAAAAGACATAGTTGCATGAGATGTGTACACTTCCATGCATGTAAAGCAACCTGGCAGGAGCACGTACTGCATAAGTGTCCATGAGCTCAAAAGTGATGTCCTGTCGAGCTAAAGTGGGGTAAAAGTTGTTCTGAAAGCTACTATGTGGTGAAACTGGCAGTTTGACAATGCCGATTTGCGTGAAGGAAAGGTGGCAGATGACAATGTCCGTAGTGTATGCAGGGAAATGTGATGAGTGGAGCTCGAAGAAGGTCTGGAAAAGTAAGCAATGAATTGTGTCATCAAGTAACTTCTCTTGACATTTATGTTGGGAATTGGTGCCATCTAGTTTCCTGAGGAAGAAGAGAATTGTTTTCTGGAAGGTCAGAGTAGACTCAATGGACCGAATGGTCTCTTTTTGCACTGTCAGACTTCTATACAATTAAAAGATATTGTACTCTGAGGTAATGAGAGAATTAATCAGAAGGACCTCATTACTACATTTTGACTTACTTATTTGATGTTACTCTGTTTAGCTCCAAATACCTCAATTAGACATACTGCTGGTTAATTCTTGGGTGTGCTAGAAATCATCTACTTGGTGGGCACAGTAACAGCATAATGGATATGGAATCAGATTAACGTAAAAATCACAGTGCCGCAAAGGAGGTGAATTTAAACTGTGACTGCTTTTCCCACTAAAACCCAAGGCAGCAGGGTATCATTTAATTTTCTCCTTTCCCTTTTCACTCCCATCCCTTACCAAGATAGGCCAAAGAGTGCTCCCTGAACCCAAGTTTTTGAACTTTAATTTTTTTAAATAAATCTACAGCACAATCCTTTAAAATGACATCAGATAAGATTGATTAACACAACATGATAAACCATATAGGTACATGAAGAGAAAACGATTAGTGAAGACAAACGCAGGTCCCTTACAGCCGGAAATAGGAGAATTTGTAATGGGAAACAAAGAGATGGGTGATCAACTAAGTACATACTTTGGTTCTGTGTTCACAAAGGAGGACACAAATGAAATGTTAGAAAATATAGGGTTTAGGGGGGGGAGGAACTGAATGAAATCAGTATTTACGAGGGAAAGTGTGTTGTGGAAATTGATGGGATTGAATGCAGCTAAATCCCCAGTATCTGATAACATACACCCCAGAGTGTTGAAGGAAGTTGCCCTAGAAATAGTGGATGCATTGGTGATCCTCTTCCAAGATTGTATACATCCTAGAACAGTTCCTCTAATGGAATATAGCTAATGTAACACCTCTATTTATGAATGGAGGCAGAGAGAAAACCAGGAATATTAGACCAGTCAATCAGACTTCAGCAGTGGAGAAGTTGCTGGACAATTATAGAAGATTTAATAACTGAGCATTTTGAATATGGTGGCAGGATCGTACAGGGACAACAGGAATTTATAAAAGGAAAATTGTGCTTGACAAACCTGAAATTCTTCGAGGACATAATTCAAAATTGATAAGGCAGAATGAGTGAATGTCAGTTATTTAATTTTTTTAGAAAGCTGTTGTCAAAGTCCCACATAAGAGATTAGTGTGCAAGATTAAAGCATGTGGGATTGGGGAGAGTGCACTGAAATGGATAAAAAATACTTGTTGGCAGCCAGGAAACAAAGACTAAGAATAAATGGGTTTTTTTGTCAAGTGGAAGACTGTGACTAGTGAGGTACCACAGTGACAACAGTTATTCACAACATATATTAATGACTGGGATAACGGAAAGATGAGGGAACCAAATGTACATCTCAACATCTGCAGATGGCGCAAACTGGCTGGAGGATGAGCTGTGAGTAGGATGCAGAAATGTTTCAGTCTGATTTGGACATACTGAATGGATGGGCAAACACATGTCAGATGCAAAATAAAGTGGATAAATTGGGAGCAAAAAACAGAAAGGCAGTTCATTACATAAATAACCAAAAACTAAGAGAGGGAAATGTACAATGAGACTTGGGTGTCCTAGTTCACCAGTCACTAAAGGTATGCATGCAGGTACAGCGGACAGCTGCAGGTGCAGGTATGTTGGCCTTCATAGCAAGAGGATTTCAATACAGGAGCAAAACAGTGCAAGCGCAGTTCCCAATGACTGGAGAATCCAGAACCAGGATCACAGTCTAAGAATGTGGGACAAACCATTTAGCACTGAAATTAGGAGAATTTATTTTTATCTGGAGTGGTGAGTCTGTAGAATTCTCTACTACAGAAAGCAGTCAAGACCAAAACATTGTATGATTTCAAGGAGTTGGATACAGTTCTTGGAGCTAAAAGTTCAAACAATATGGGGAAAAAGCAGGAACAGGCAATTGAGTAGGATGATTAGCCATGACCACAATGAATGGTGGCGCAGCGTCAAAGGAGTGAATGGCCACCTGCTGCTCCTATTTTTACATTTCTGTGTTTCATGTAGATCACAAGCAAATTGCATCACTTTTTCATCCACGCACACAAGTACAGAGGAACCTCGATTATCCAAAGGACACGGGCAGGGCGTATTTCGCTTGGTTAATTGGATACTTGAGTGTCGGATAGCAGTTAGCCAAACATCGGGACCTTACGATCTTGCTTGGATAATCAGAAATGAGGTTAATCGAATGTTGGATAATCAAGATTCCTCTGTATGATGATGCTGTCACTTAAAGAGCTGATTTTGCCCATTTTTTGAAGAGAAGTTCTAATGCAGAGGTTTCAAGTATCTTTGAGATAGCAAATAATTTGAAAACTTTGGATTAGTTGGAACAATGGAAGCAGCCTAAGTGGGGCCAGCTCTCAGAGACTCATAGACTCTCATAGGTTTCTCATTCTTCAGGTTTCTTCAGTAACAGCAAAAGCTTTTGAGGTCTCAAAAGAGGTGGAAGAGTCAGTGAATGTCTACTAGCTGCTCCTTTCTCGGAATTTTCTTAATGCTTTTTCCTCCTGGATTGGAGAACTGAATGTGAGAATCTGTGTCTGAATTTGCTTTTTTGCCAAGAGGTGGGCTTATAGAATGTTACTACATTGGAAAAGTTAATTAATAAGAGGTAATGTGTCCATTTTCAGTTAAGCTTTCCAACAGTTAAGGGATTCTAAATTCCTCTTTCTTTTGTTTATACAGTGTTTAAATAAATTGTGTTTTGCTTAGCATTGAGTAGTCTGACCAGTTCCATCACACCTGGAACATGGCACTTCACATCAACCTTTAAAATAAGAAAAAGCTAGGACCTAGGCTACTTTCTTAAAATATATTTAGGGGATCTTGTCTGGTCCATAACACAAGATTAAAGTTAAAGACAGGAGAGGAGAGTGGTTGTAAATTAGAAGTTTTTCTAAATCCAAAGGCATTAGAAATGTCAGCTCATGTGAATTACAATCTCCTGAAGGTCAGTGTCCAATAATAGCTTTCTCATTGTGCTGTACCCATTCCTTTTCCTTCTTGCAGTAAAAATGTGGGCTTCTTCCCAGTCAGCAAGTTGGAAACAGAGGAAAGTCCAAGCAGGCTGCAAACTCAGCGCAGGGTCTATTGGACGTCAAATTGCCAATGGTTTGAGAATCCTAGAACTGTAACTTAAGCAATTCAACTAGTTCCAAATTATGTGACAGAAACAGGCATTTCAGTGACTGATGACCCACTTTGGTGGGCTAATTGGAAGGCTGTTAAGCTAATAGTGTACGTCCATTAGAATTTCAATGCAAGGTGACTTGGTAACTGTAAAAGATATTAGCACTCATTTTAGCATAATGTGTCTTGATGTTTTCCTTTGTCCAGAGCTGACTGGAAGCAGATGGCTTATTTCTAAGTCCCTTGTGTCAGCTTCAGCTGGAATATTTATGCAATTCAGGAGAGTCAGAAGCTTCAGGAAACACAATAGAGTGATCATCCTCAGCCATTTTATGCGTCCAGCAAGATTGCAGATTTTTAAAAGAAAATGTTTAGACCAAAAAATATAAAACAGACTGCAGTTTTCTTTGAGATAACTCTTTATTCTCTCTAACCATTATAACAGCATTTTTCAGAAAACATTTTTATGTCCTCTAGAGTCCCAGCCAATATTTAATCATAAATTGTAGGAAATCCTAGCTATCTGTCTCACTAAGAGCTTTGTTGCCTGTAAATTAGCTGTCTCGTTTTCATTCAAAACAATAATGAATGTAACTCATTAGTTGCAAATTGCTTTGGGATGTTCTGAGACCAGGCAAAGTTCTACAGAAGTATATGTTGTTTTTGTTCTTTAAAATGGGACAGACTGAGAATGTTACCAGGTTCTAGGAAGTGAAACAAAAATAGAAATTGCTGAAGAAACTCAACACGTCTGGCAGCATCTGTAGAAAGAAAGCATGTTCTGAAGATAGCACTGGAATCAAAACATTAACTCTGCTTTCTCACCACAGATGCTGCCAGGTATGCTGTGTTTTTCTAATTTCAGTTTTAGTTTAGATTTTCAACAGCCGCAGTTCTTTGTTTCATTCTTGTAAACTCAAGTTATTTTCCTAAAAAGATGAATTCATTAAACTTTTACTTTGAATTTTAATTTATTCTAACATAAATAATTGCATAATCACATGTTGGAATATTTTCAGCTTCCTACAGAGTTAATAATTTTTGAATCAATTAAGTAGTAAGTAGTTGCCACAGCCCCAGTGAACCATATGGCTACTGTCTCTTTATAGAGAGACCAGTGGTAGTAGTTTAACCTGATGGTCTCTACCCCTCAAGCAAGGAGAGAGGTTGAGAAGGAATATCCTTCATAGTAGCCTCAGCTGGTGCGATAATAGAATCCATGTTGTTGCCATTATACTGCATCACAAACTTGCCAATTTTCCAAACAAAACAGATTGTCTTTTTTTCCATTTTATTTAAAAAACTAATTTTCATACCTTTCTGTACAGCTTCAGGAAATTCATGCAGCCACCAGAGTGAAAGTTGATCAATCTTATTCCCAAGCATTGTTACCCGTTCTCTTTCTGCTTTTAAAGCATCATTTGCCTTTTCACATTCAGTCTTAAGTTCCTCCATCAAGCCAATGATATCAGAGAGCACAGCCCTTACTTCTTTTTGCAAATCCGTGGTTTGTTCATCTACCATATAAAAGCAGACAGCATCAATCGCAAGGAATCAGTTTTGAGAAAATAAATAACGAAAGTGGTAAAATACATAAAAAGCAATTGACTCACATAAACAAACACTTAATTAAAATTAACTTTACAATTCAGATTTCCATCTACCAAATACCAACTACTCGATCTCATTCTCTATACCCCAAAGGTTTGTAAAGTGACTAAGTAACCAAAGTCGTTTTTTTTTAATCACACAACACCAAGTTATAGTCTAACAGGTTTAATTGGAAGCACTAGCTTTCGGAATGCTGCTCCTTCATCAAGTGGTTGTAGGAGCAGCGCTCCGAAAGCTAGTGCTTCCAATTAAACCTGTTAGACTATGACCTAGTGTTGTGTGATTTTTAACTTTGTACACCACAGTCCAACACTAGCATCTCCAAATCTTTTTTTTAAACTTCATTTGTGAGATCTTGGCTGGGCCAGCATTTATTCGGCATCCCTCGATGCTCTGAGAATATGGTAGTGAGCTGCCTTCTTGAACAACTGCATTAAATTTGGTTTGAAGACACTAACATTGCTGTTAGGAAAGAAGTTCCAGGATTTTGACACTGTCAGTGAAGAAACAGCGCTCTAGCTCCAAGTTAGCACAGTGACTGCTTGGAGAGGAACTTATAGGTAGTGGTGTTTACATGTGAATGCTTTTCTTTTCCTTTTAAGTAGAAATGGTCACGACAGGAAAGTATTGTCGAAGGATCCTTGGTGACTTTCTGCAATGTATCTTGAAAATTCTGAAGCATCAATGCCTCGGGTATCTGCATGGCAGTGCTGATTAATACTCTAGCCTGGTACCATCTTCAATCACAGAAATTATACTCTGAATTCCAGCCAAGTTTATGATGTTGGCCAGAACTTAAATCAGAATTTGTAAATCCTTCAATGGCAAATCTTTCCAACATCAATCCTTTTGATTCCAACAGTTCATCAGTTATTCTGGATGTAGGTTTACTCGCTGAGCTGGAAGGTTCATTTTCAGACATTTCGTCACCATAGTAGGTAAGCTCCAAATGAAGCACTGTGGTGTAGCATGCTTTCTATTAATATGTTTGCGATTCTTGGGTTGATGATGTCATCTCCTATGGTGACATAATTTCCTATGGTGATACCATTTCCTGTTCTTTTTCTCAGGGAGTGATAGATGAGATCCAAGTCAATGTGTTTGTTGATAGAGTGCCATGCTTCTAGGAATTCTCGTGTGTGTCTCTGATTGGCTTGTCCTGGGATGATGTTTGTCCCAGTCGAAGTGATGTCCTTCCTCATCCGTATGTAAGAATACTAGTGAGAATGGGTCATGTCGTTTTGTGGCTAGTTGATGTTCATGTATCCTAGTGGCTAGTTTTCTGCCTGTTTGTCCATCAGTTCATCAGTTATGGCTATACGATGGGCATTTCCTAATTAGTGATGTGACTTATCTTTTCCATTTTAAGTCTTGCTCAAATAAACAATAAACAAAAGTAAAAAATTATGGAGAAGTAAAGTGGATTTGAAGAGAAGATGAGCTCAGCAATGATTATATTAAATGACAGAGCAGGCTTAAGGGGCTGAATTGATTACTTCTGCTTTAGTTCTTATGTACTTAAATGACACCTAAACATAATCACGTATCCTGGCTCTTAATCTACAATGTAGCAAATTTAAAAGGTGTTTAACATATCTTTAAATCGCTCAGATGTAGAAGCATGTAGAGGCTTTACCTTTGTGTTATTTCTAGCCAGTATTCTCTCTTTCTCAAATTTCTCCTGTTTTGATGGTCTTAAATCAGCCTTTGCTGGTTTCTGAAACTTCACTAAACTTCTATCGTACAAATAATCTTTACAGAATTGTGCACTTTTACTGCCACTCTCAACTTCTTTCATTAGCAATGAGAGTACACCTTTCTGCACCATTCCTCCTGAATGAAACTATAATTTTGTTATGAATTAGCTCCTTAATTTTCTACCACTATTGCTTTACCGTCTTCTGTTTTAAACTATTTTCCCAAATCTACTTTAGTTAACAGTCTTCATATCGTTAAAAATGGATTAAGACACTAGTTACAGCCCGAATGTGAAATTTTAATGTTACAAACATTCTTGCCGACAGGATCCTTTATGATGAGATATTTGATAAATTGTCTGCTTACATACTACCAGTTCCAAAATATCCTGTTCCAAAATGTACTGTTCTAAGAAATTATCCCAAATGTATTATGAACTCATTCTCCAGTTACCGTTCCCAATTTGATTCATTCAATTCATTTGAATATTAAAGTCCTACATGATTATTGTACTACTTTTCTTGCAAGCTTCCATAATTGCTTGATATCTACTCTTTCTACTATTAGTGGTGCTATGTAATACCAAATCATTTATTTCCATTGTTTTATTTTATATTCAAAGCGATTTTATACATATGTAGATCTTCTGAACCAAAATCATTTCTCACAATAAGAGTACATGATGAGGTCATTGCAGGAGAGAGAGAGAGAGAGAGAGAGAGAGAGAGAGAGAGAGAGAGAGAGAGAGAGAGAGAGAGAGAGAGAGAGAGAGAGAGTACTGCCTTTGCTGTTTGAATTCATGTATCGTTGGACATCGGAATGCATTTGGAAAAATTATCAAACAGTGAAATTCATAACTGATCTTGGAGGAAGTGTTGGGCAAAGTTCACAGCACAGAATCAGATAAGTTAATCATTGTTTTAAGTGTCGCCTACAGAGAATCTGCAGTAGTGAGTAGAGTAGGTTCTTTCTTGATTATATATTTTTCGAGATATGTCTCTTGATTAAACTTCAAATATAAGCCATAACTATTAATTTAACCTGGGGCGTTTGTAGAGGAATAAGGCGGTGTTATTTTCAGGGTCTGTAGATTGTGAAGGAGCAAAAATGGCCTTTGCAGTGATATGTACTTCTTGTCAGATGTGGAGTTTAAAGAGAGTTTAAGGGTTACTGTGGATTATATCTGCCATAAATGCTACTGGCTGCGAATCTTATCAGATCAAATGGATTGGTTGGAGAGACAGTGAGAAGCAATGAGGAATTTACAATAGCAACAGTATGTGATGGATGGCAGTTATAGGAAGGGGGGATAGTCTCAGATACAGTCACACAGATGGGTTAACTCCAGGAAAGGTATGACAGAGGTAGGCATCTAGTGCAGGAGTATTCTGTGGATATACCCATTTCAAACAGGTATGCTGTTTTGGAAAATGTAGGGGGTGATGGATTCTCAGGGGAACGTAGCACGAACAGCCAAGTTTCTGGTATGGAGACTGGCTCTAATACAACAGGGAGTAAGTCAGCTTCCAGGAGATCAATTGTGTTAAGGGATTCTCTACTTCAAAGTACAGATAGACGTTTCTGTGGCCAGCAGTGAAAAAGCAGAATGGTGTGTTGCTTCCCTGCTGCCAGGATCAAGGATGTCTCAGAAAGGGTGCAGAATGTTCTCACGGGGGAGAGGGGCCAGCAAGAGGTCATTGTCCACACTGGAACCAACGACATAGGAAGGGAAAAGGTTGAGATGCTGAAAGGAGATTACAGACAGTTAGGCAGGAATTTTAAAAAGGAGGTCCTCGAGAGTAGCAATATCTGGATTACTCCCGGTGCTACGAGCTAGTGAGGGCAGGAATAGGAGGATACAGCAGATGAACGCATGGTTGAGGAGCTGGTATACGGGGGAAGGATTCACATTTTTGGATCATTGGAATGTCTTTTGGGGTAGAAGTGAACTGTACAAGAAGGACGGATTGCACCTAAACTGGAAAGGGACTAATATACTGGCAGGGAAATTGGCAAGAGCTGCTCGGGAGAATTTAAACTAGTAAGGTTGGTGGGGGGGTGGTGGTCAAACAGTCAGGGCAGGCAGGGACAAGGTAGGAATAATAAATTAAACTGCATTTATTTCAATGCAAGGAGCCTAACAGGGAAGGCAGATGAACTCAGGGCATGATTAGGAACATGGGACTGGGTTATCATAGCAATTACAGAGATATGGCTCAGGGATGGGCAGGACTGACAGCTTAATGTTCCAGGATACAAATGCTACAGGAAGGATAGAAAGGGAGGCAAGAGAGGAGGTGGGGAGGCATTTTTGATAAGGGATAGCACGACAGCTGTGCTGAGGGAGAATATGCCCGGAAATACATCCAGGGAAGTTATTTGGGTGGAACTGAGAAATAAGAAAGGGATGATCACCTTATTGGGATTGTATTATAAACCCTCTAATAATCAGAGGGAAAATGAGAAACAAACTTGTAAGGAGATCTCAGCTATCTGTAAGAATAATACGGTGGTTATGGTAGGGGATTTTAATTTTCCAAACATAGACTGGGACTGCCAAAGTATTAAGGGTTTAGATGGAGAGGAATTTGTGTGTACAAATAAGTGTGTACAAAACAATTTACTGATTCAATACTACTAGAGAAGGTGCAAAACTTGACCTACTCTTAGGAAATAAGGCAGGGCAGGTGACTGAGGTGTCAGTGGGGGGGCACTTTGGGGCCAGCAACCATAATTCTATTCGTTTTAAAATGGTGATGGAAAAGGATAGACCAGATCTAAAAGTTGAAGTTCTAAATTGGAGAAAGGCTAATTTTGACGGTATTAGGCAAGAACTTTCGAAAGCTGATTGGGGGCAGATGTTCGCAGGTAAAGGGATGGCTGGAAAATGGGAAGCCTTCAGAAATGAGATAATGAGAATCCAGAGAAAGTATATTCCTATTAGGATGAAAGGAAAGGGTGGTAGCTATAGGGAATGCTGGATGACTAAAGAAATTGAGGGTTTGGTTAAGAAAAAGAAGGAAGCATATGTCAGGTACAGACAGGATAGATCGAGTGAATCCTTAGAAGAGTATAAAGGAAGTAGGAGTATACTTAAGAGGGAAATCAGGAGGGCAAAAGGGGACATGAGCTAGCCTTGGCAAATAGAATTAAGGAGAATCCAAAGGGCTTTTACAAATACATTAAGGTCAAAAGGGTAACTAGGGAGAGAATAGGGACCCGCAAAGATCAGCAAGGTGGCCTTTGTGTAGAGCCATAGAAAATGGGGGAGATACTAATGAATATTTTGCCTCAGTATTTACTGTGGAAAAGGACATGGAAGATATAGACTGTAGGGAAATAGATGGTGACACCTTGCAAAATGTCCAGATTACAGAGGAGGAAGTGCTGGATGTTTAAAAGTGGATAAATCCCCAGGACCTGATCAGGTGTACCCGAGAACTCTATGGGAAGCTAGAGAAGTGATTGCTGGACCTCTTACTGAGATATTTGTATCATTGATAGTCAAAGGTGAGGTGCCGGAAGACTGGAGGTTGGCTAACGTGGTGCCACTGTTTAAAAAGGGTGGTAAAGACAAGCCAGGGAACTACAGACCAGTGAGCCCGACGTCGGTGGTGGGCAAGTTGTTGGAGGGAATCCTGAGGGACAGGATGTACATGCATTTGGAAAGGCAAGGACTGATTAGGGGTAGTAAACATGGTTTTGAGCGTGGGAAATCATGTCTCACAAACTTGATTGAGTTTTTTGAGGAAGTAACAAAGAATTGATGAGGGCAGAGCGGTAGATGTGATCTATATGGACCAGTAAGGCGTTTGACAAGGTTCCCCATGGGAGACTGATTAGCAAGGTTAGATCTCACGGAATACAGGGAGAACTAGCCATTTGGATATAGAACTGGCTCAAAGGTAGAAGACAGAGGATGGTGGTGGAGAGTTGTTTTTCAGACTGGAGGCCTGTGACCAGTGGAGTGCCACAAGGATCGGTGCTGGGTCCTCTACTTTTTGTCATTTATATAAATGATTTGGATGTGAGCATAAGAGGTACAGTTAATAAGTTTGCAGATCACTCCAAAATTGGAGGTGTTATGGACAGCGAAGATGGTTACCTCAGATTACAACAGGATCTTGACCAGATGGGCCAATGGGCTGAAAAGTGGCAAATGGAGTTTAATTCAGACAAATGCGAGGTGCTACATTTTGAGAAAGCAAATCTTAGCAGGACTTACAAAGAGACCTTGGAATGCAGGTTCATAGCTCCTTGAAAGTAGAGTCACAAGTAAATAGGATAGTGAAGGCGGCGTTTGGTATGCTTTCTTTTATTGGTCAGAGTATTAAGTGTAGGAATTGGGAGGTCATGTTGTGGCTGTACAGGACATTGGTTAGGCCACGGTTGGAATATTGCGTGTAATTCTGGTCTCCTTCCTATGGGAAAGGAGTTGTAAATCTTTTCTGAACCCTTTCAAGTTTCACAAGGATGTTGCCAGGGTTGGAGGATTTGAGCTATAGGGAGAGGCTGAATAGGCTGGGGCTGTTTTCCCTGGAATATCGGAGGCTGAGGGGTGACCTTATAGAGGTTTACAAAACTTTGAGGGGTAAATAGGCAAAGTCTTTTCCCTAGGGTCAGAGAGTCCAGAACTAGACGACATAGGTTTAGGGTGAGCGGGTAAAGATATAAAAGAGACCTACGGGACAACTATTTCATGCAGAAGGTGGTACGTGTATGGAATGAGCTGCCAGAGGAAGTGGTGGAGGCTAGTACAATTGCAGCATTTAAGAGGCATTTGGATGGTTATATGAAAAGGAAAAGTTTGGAGGGATATGGACTGGGTGCTGGCAGGTGGGACTAGATTGGGTTGGACTGAAGGGTCTGTTTCTATGCTGTACACCTCTATGACTATGATCTCATCCATTATTAATAGATCCACTTCACTCCTTTTCCTTTTTACTCTCCTTCCAAAATGTCATAAACCCTTCACCACTCTGGTTCTAGCCTTGGTCACCTTGCAAATACATCTCTGCAATTGCTATCACTAGACATTTATTTCTTTTTGTGCTAGCACTGAACTTATTTGGTGGTGCACTCTTATGTTTGTACATTACGGTCTTGTACTACTTGTACCATCCTGTCAGTATGCTTATCATTATCCTGCCTTGTTGCCAAGTCCTTTTTCTTTACATTTCCAAATCTCCCTTCAAGTGAATGCCCTCTCTACTGTTTAGGTTAAAGACCTTGCTACAGTATTTGTACCATGATTTTTCAGTACTCTGTTCCCAGCGTGATTCAGGTCAAGGCTGTCCCAACAATTCAGCCACCTTTCCCCCAGCACTGATGTCACTGTCCCAGGAGTCAAAATTCATTTCTCCTATATCAATCTTTGAGACATGCATTCAACTCTTTAATCTTTTGTAATCTCTATGTAAATTTGTTTCTAAATGAATAAACAGATTATCATCTTTGTCATTCTCCTTTGTAATTTATCCCATTGTGCACAAACACCCTTAGCAGAACCCCTTTCTTGTCCTATTAATATTGATTGCAACCCTGTAGACCATGACCACTGGATTCTTCCCCTCCCTTGCCAAGTTCCTCTTCAGTCCAGAGATGTCCCAAACTCGGACATCAGGCAAGCAACTTGTCTTTGGAACTCACTCTCGGCTACAGAGAACTTTATCTAGCCACTAAAGTATGCTCTCCCTGAGTAAATCTACATGCCTTTTAACTCCATCCCACTTGAATGACCACAAATACCAACAGATCATAGTCAGTTTGATCATCAGCCCGACAGTCAATGCTCTTACCCACAAGCTGAAAGAGCTTGAAATCTGTCTAACAATGAGAAGAGCTCAGATTCCATAGATAATAACACGCTCCTGCCTTAACTAAATTCAAAGTAGCTGGTGTAAAAAGTGTGATTGCCTCCTAGAACACTGCACAGTTTGAATGTTTAGCTTCAGCTCATCACCTCTTAAGTTGCTCCAGCTGCAGCTACTCATTGTGTTTGTGATTACTGTGAAGCACACAGATGGTACAACACATTTCTGATGAAGGGCTTATACCCGAAATGTCGACTTTCCTGCTCCTCGGATGCTTCCTGACCTGCGTTGATTTTCCAGCACCACACCACACCACACCACACTCTGACTCTCTAGCATCTGCAGTCCTCACTCTCTCTCACATGATGTAATTACAATACATCGACTGTGCTGGCATCTTTACTTTGTTTTATTTAGAAATACCACTCTGTTCTCTGCAGTCGTAGGGGTTGATTTAATGAACTGAGGTTTAGACTTGACACAATCGTTAACTCCCCAGTTTATGCCTCACTACAGTAATGCACTGAAATCAAGTCCAGCTCTTCTGTGTTATCACAAGTATAAATAAAAGTATGCAAAGTTCCCAAAGTCACTTGTCTTTCAGACGCAGGTTGACAGAAAGTATGGACCTAGTCTCTAGACTAAACAAGAATTATTATTAATTACAGAAAAATTATAGCTACAGATAAACAATTATGAATCATTAACAGATTCTTGCCCTAATATAAAACATTACTCCATACACCCATAAAGACAAATAAAAAGAAAATGGGTGTTACAGATGGAGGGAACGATTGTGAAGAAGTCAAACACTTCTTTTACACAAGGCTCGCTGACATGATCCTTTTGGTTTGTCACGTTGTGCTGTTCCACAAACTTCCTTCTCCCAGTACTTTCACTTGCTTCCATTAGACACAGAGTGACTGGCTCACATTTAGGAATTATCTGACAATAGTTACAGTAACTGATGAATGAAAGTAATTGGGGTTTCTTCAGGCTCAAGGCTTTTTTTTAAACTGCAGAGAAAATTACAAATCCTTTGGTACGATAGTTTTGATTCAGAATCACAGAGGTTTACAGCATGGAAAAAGGCACTTTGGCCTATCAAATCTGTGCAGGTCAGAACAAGCATCTAAGTATTCTGATCTCATTTTCTAGCTCTTGCCCCAAAGCCCTATACACCTTGGCATCACAAGTGTACATGAAACTACTTATCAAATGTTGAGAGTTTCTGACTTTACGATCACAGACAGACAGTTCCAGATTACCGCACCCTCCAGATGAAAATAATTTCCTCATCTCCTCCAAAGGTCCTACCCTCACCTCAAATCTATGTCTCCTGGTCACCGATCCCTCCACCAAGAAAAGAAGTTCCTTTCTCTCTATCCTAGCTACGTCCCTCGTAATTTTATACATCTGACTCATTTTTCCTCTCAATCTGCTCTGCTTCCATGAAAACAATTCCAGTCTATCCAGTCACTCCTCATAACTGAAACACTCCAGCCCAGACAACATTCGGGTAAATCTTCATCTGAACCCTCTCCAGTACAATCCCACACCTCCTCTAATTATGGATTCCAGAATTGTACAAAGTACTCCATATTATATGGTTCCAATGTCCTCTCCCTGTTTTTAAATCTATGCATTGAGTAATAAAAGATAAGTATCCGAAATGCAAGCTATTCTACTTGTCCCACTACCCTAAGGGACCAGTGGATCTGCACACCAAGGTCTAGGTAGTTCTCTGTAACAACATAGTTGTGTTCCCACATAATGCCATGTTATAGAAAATTGTATAATGGAAATAATGAGGCCTATGGGAAAAACAGGGTTGGGGCAAACCACCAAAAATAGAAATTTTAAAAATGTAGCTAGCCTAAGTAAATTTTGATTGGTTGTAACTGACCTGTTTTGTGTTACTGTATAGTGCAATTCACCGGAATCTTCAAATGATTACTCAACTGGCATCTATACCTGCTGGTTGTACTACATTCTAGCCAGTCTTCTGATCCCATCCAATGGTAACACTGCACAAGTCAGTTCCCACAAGGAAAGCTGCCTTGATAGATCCAGAGCTGAATCTTAGCAAAATAAATTAAGTGTCAGTTATGTCAGGGTTTTCACAGGGTTTCACATCGTGATGCTTGGGGGCGTCATTCACCTTACTTTACAAAACATGCCTAATTTATGACCTACCCAAACCTTTGATGCCCCTCTCATACATTCTAGCACCATCATACCATGTGTCATTTCCAAAACAACTCTCCACTTCCTGGATATCCCAGAATTAACATCCATGGTGCAGTAGCATAGTTAAAAATATGTTGTGCACCCAGACAAGAACTGTCATTCTGTTGTTGCCCTGCTTGGCTCCTGAAATTGGCCCTGGACATGGCAGACAATAGAAAATTGTTGCCTCTCTTTGTGGGCAAGGACATGGAGATGCTGCTGACAGGGATGGGCTGATGCAGAGGCAGGACATCCTTTTCTCCCAGACCAATAGAGGATACCGTTCTCCCAGAGCCACACCAACCTGGACCAGGGTTACCAACCAGACCACTGCAGTCTCGACCGTTTGAAGAAATGCATAGAATGTAGGCCCAAGATGAATTAACTTCTCTACACTGCCAGTGAAACTGCCACCACCTTCTCTTTGATACCTCACTCTCTGCTACTGTACTGACCATTTCCAGCAACATCTTCCCCACTCACTCTTATTTTCCCTGACTAACCCTAAATATCTCTTGCACAGCCTCCTCACCCCTCAGGACATCTCCACACATGCACCAAAAGTAACAGTGTGTCACCCACCTTTCTCTCCCTTATTCACTATGTGCAGAGTTTCCTGATTCTGACTACCCCGAGCAACTGACTGACTATGTCCAAGCTCCCATACTGGCTTTTTTTGCAGTTGGTTACCATAGTGATTTGTCACTGAAACAGATTCATGAGTCTGCAGATATTCTTTAAATTGAAGGGGTAGTGGACAGCGAGGAAGGTTACCTCAGATTACAACGGGATCTGGACCAGATAGGCCAAAGGGCTGAGAAGTGGCAGATGGAGTTTAATTCCGATAAATGTGAGGGGCTGCATTTTGGGAAAGCAAATCTTAGCAGGACTTTTACACTTAATGGCAAGGTCCTAGGGAGTATTGCTGAACAAAGAGACCTTGGAGTGCAGGTTCATAGATCCTTGAAAGTGGAGTCACAGGTAGACAGGATAGTGAAGAAAGTGTTTGGTACGCTTTCCTTTACTGGTCAGAGTATTGAGTACAAGAGTTGAGAGGTCATGTTGCAGCTGTACAGAACATTGGTTAGGCCACTGTTGAAATATTGTGTGCAATTCTGGTCTCCTTCCTATTAGAAAGATGTTGTGAAACTTGAAAGGGTTCAGAAAAGATTTACAAGGATGTTGCCAGGGTTAGAAGATTTGAGCTATAGGGAGAGGTTGAATAGGCTGGGGCTGTTTTTCCTGGAATGTCAGAGGCTGAGGGGTGACCTTATAGAGGTTTACAAAATCATGATGGGCATGGATAGGATAAATAGACAAAGTCTTTTTCCTAGGGTGGGGGAGTCCAGAACTAGAGGGCATAGGTTTAGAGTGAGAGGGGAAAGATATAAAAGAGACCTAAGGGGTAATGTTTCCACGCAGAGGGTGGTGCATGTATGGAATGGACTAACAGAGAAAGTGATAGAGGCTGGTACAATTGCAACATTTAACAGGCATCTGGATGGGTATGTGAATAGGAAGGGTTTGGAGGGATATGGGCCGGGTGCTGGCGGATGGGACTAGATTGGGTTGGGATATCTGATCGGCATGGACGGGTTGGACCGAAGGGTCTGTTTCCATGCTGTACATCTCCATGACTATATTTTTTAATCAAAAAGAAAGAAAAAGCCCTTAATACAAACAACAAAGCCACGTTTCAAACTGCTCCTCAACACTGTTCTTTTACTATTAGTCAATTCCAGTGAAATTTCAATTTTATCTCAACTGTAAGTTTTTAAATTAACAATTTGCTCCCAGCTTCTTGTCCTCAGGCTGTAGACGTTTTCATAATGCTTTTTCAAGTCCACTAGTACAAACATTTCACAATACCTTTCATGAAGCTTTTGACGAGAAAGCGCATGAGCCAACTGATCATGTGATGCCAATGCAGAGTCTAGTCCTCCACGCAACACGTCACCTCGTGCCGGGGATGAGAATCACGTAACAGCAAACGGAAGTTTGTTTTATAAAAAAGCTGGCATTCAAAATCGTGTTGCAGATAAACTGCATTTAATAAATGTGTGTTACATAAGAATTACCTGTCCCTCTGATCCAGTGTTCTACCAGTCATCATATACTCCCTTGTCTTATTTGTCATAGCCAAGTGCATCATCTAACATTTATCCAGATTGAATTCCATTTGCTACTAATTAGCCCATCTGACCAGCCCAACTGTAATCTGAAGCTAACCTCCTCAATATTTAACACCTCACTACTTTTTGGAACACTTCTGGCTTCTACATTCAAGTCTAAATCATTTATATATACACTTCACAAACAGCGAGGCCTCCAGTGATCCCTACAGAACCACATTTGACACAGGTTTCCAGTCACACAAAAACACCCCTCAACCAGAGAAAGAAGAATGCTTCTTGCTACTTAGCTAATGCTAGATCCAATTAGCTAAATTTCCTTAGATCCCATGGTCGCTTACTTTCACTATCAGTCTCCTATCAAACCTTATTGGTCCAAAACAAAAAGTGCAAGTAGACTACATCAAATCTATCTTTATCTACGCACCTGGTCACCTTTCAAAATACTCTATCAAGCTGGTCAGACATTACCTCTGTTTAATAAAACCATGTTGACTAGCCTGGATTAATCACTGCCCTTCAGGTGCAGATTAATTCTGTCCCTCAGAATTGCGTCCAATAATTTCCCCTTCCCTGAAATTAGACTGATTGGCCTATAGTTTCTTGATTTATACCTTTATCACTTCTTGAATAAACGCACCACATTGGCAGCTTTGCTATGGTCAGGATTGAAAATTCTGATTAAGCATTCACCCACAAGCTGTTCAGTTGCCCGATAGCTGTTGGCAGACAGAAAGCATTTGTCATCAACAAAGGGACAACACTTCAAAAACCAATCAGCTAGAGGTTGCCCGCTGAATGTCCCTTCTCATGTACTCCCAGGTTCCGATTAATCTGTTGTAACCTTCTACCTATCCAATGCATGAACAAATAGCTTTGTAAACAGCATTTACAATGACTGTCAGCTTTTAAATAGTGCAGTAATCCTTTCCACGGTGAGTACTGCAGAGCTTCCCTCAAATGGTCTGAACAATAGGACTGTTACGTGAGCTTCCCAATAGTCTGCTCGATAAAGCTTTGCTTGGTAGCATAATTCTCATTTTATGTATGGTGCACAATATAACACTTCAGTCGATGTACGAGCAAACTGGGAAGCCAATAGACCTGGTTTTCAACAGAATACCTTCTGGATTGTCTAGTGCCTCAAGTCTGGAGGTAATAGAAATAAAGGTACTATTACCACTGTCAGAATATCAAACATACCTTCATGATTTGCTGAGCATGGATTCATACGATCTAAGTATTCAGCAATTGAAACTCTTTGCAGTTACTTAGAAATTCGGATTTACATATGATGTCTGTGAAGCCAGGAGTGTACAGGTGATGTCACTCTACACTCTAGGAAAGCTCACTAAACTGATAAAGCTTCGTACAGAGTTTACCTGCTTCAGAATCAATAGATAAAATGCCTTATTGCAGCAATGGACAGTGAACTGGGAGGATGTCAAATTGGTTGCATATTCCAACGTAGAAGGATACCAATACAAAAGTTCATCCCATTGATTACCTTCATACCTACCAACAACATTACTCTTTGCCTTCCTCAGCAACTGCAGATCTGCTATTCTTAATTTTTGTATTGAATGTGGAAGTCGCTGACAAGAATAGAATTATTGCCCATTACTAATTGCCCTTGAACTGAGTGGCTTGCTAGGTTTTTTCAGAGTTCAGTTAAGAATCAACAACATTGTTGTGGGTCGGAGGTCACATGTAGGCGAGGCCAGCAAGGATGGTAGATTTCCTTCTCTGAAGGCAGATGGGTTATTACATTGCTTAACAATGATTACATTGTTGTTATTTGAACTAGGTTTAACTAACACTGTCACTGTGGAATTCAAACCCATATTCTCCAAACATTAGCCTGAGTCTCTGGATTACTTGTTCGGTGACCCCTCTTGAGATTTCAAAGAGCAGCTGCTGCAAGAAAAATAATTGATGTGCAGAATTGGATTGAGGTAAGAAAAATACCTCCTGAAAATCCTGAGTGGATAAGATTTTCTACTCAGAGTCTATCTTCTCCGTTACCTCCTCTTCCCCCTTCAATAACTGTTTTCTTTTGTGCTCCCTCTAATCAATCTTGCTCTAAAATTTTATAATAACTACAACATTCCAGACTGTGAACAACTGATCTGACCAGAATCTTTGACATCAGAACAAAAATCTTAATCAACTTGGCACAGCCGTCAAACTCACTCCAGTTTTAGCACCTCAGACAGAGTCAGCAGAATCAGCAGCTAACCTCAAAATATGCTGTAGAATGCATGTTCTGCTCAGTGTCTTTCACAGTGTTAACAGGAGTAGCGAGGTCAATAACAGTAGTACTGGTGTCAAATCAGTATTACAACTGATTGGCATCACAATCTTCCTACACTGCATACTCCCAATGTCTACACTATAATGTTTACGATGGTCTCTCACCAAAACAACTTCAGTTGTAGATGGCACATCATGGATACCACTTTAATACAAACAATACCAGTGAATTCTGCAGCCATGATTATATCAGAAAACCTATTATTATTTTCTATTGTTTATCATCATTAATATAAAATTGTTGCTTAAAAAGAGATATACTTACATTTAATACACAAAAACTTAATTATATTTAACATTTAATTTTAAAAGGACTATTTTTAATTGCTTCTTTGACACAATCTTCACACAAGTATAATCGACAACGTTATAATAGTCATACCTTTTTGATCAAGTCCAACACCTTGAACACAAAGTTCACTGGAAAATTTTTGATCTGATACATCTGTATCAGAGGTTACATATCTACAGAACACAGAATTAGAATAAAATTGCTAATAAATACATTGTAGCAAATATTTAACAATATCATAATAAAATAACCGTGCATACTTGCTGTGACTTTATAAAATGCAAGCCTTAAAGAGAGAAACATTTACATTTTGAATACTGTTGGTCATATATTTATAAATGTAAGTTATATTTTCAACATTGATATCCATTTTTTAACATTTAATTTGTCCATAAAATTAAAATTAACTGTAATCAAGCACTTCTACAACATTTTGCTTTTCTTCCACTTCACACATTCATGTACAATTGTATAATAGTACCATGGCAAATAGCCATCCTTCACATTTGAGCCGAGATAGCAACGATATCATCAACCAAACCTTACCTGACACACTACCTAATAAAATCTAACTTTTACCTACCAAGCATGGGAACTGGGTTACTTTACCCTCAGTTGAGGGGAAGAGATTAATTATACTGCTTCTACTACCAACCTTAGGAAGCTCTGTGCATTATTTTTTTTCCAATAAGTGTAGTTCGATGTGGAGGAGTCCAATTCAGCATGTGGTGACCAGTGTAACGATACTATGGTTTTAAGAGGTGCATTTTGTCCTTTTGTTTTGAAGTGAGGCTTTGAGCTTTACATACCACGCCATAATCTTGCAAAACATTGATGAGGAGGTAGAAAAATCTATTGCGTATTCTTCCAGAAAGTTGAATGTTCACCAATGGAAACATTCCACAATTGAAAAGGAGATCTTGACTTTGATGTTGGCATTGCAACATTTCAACATTTATGTGACCAGTAATGTATCGGAGACAACTGTCTATACTGATCGTAATCCATTAATATTTTTGGAAAAATTAAAAGTACCAAACTGTTCAAATGGAGTTTATTATTATAGTCATTTAATTTGAAAATTATACACGTGTCAGGATGAGAGAATGCAATTGTAGACGCATGGTCATGACCGTGGAAGGAAGATGAAGGTTTTTAGTGGCAGAAGAAATAGATTGAAATAGACTGCAGTATTGAATGTTTGCATGCTTAGACTCAATGTAATGTATATGTATTGCATACTTGTGGCACAAGACTAAAGGTTTTTATAAATGAAGCCATAACTGTATATTGATGGTTCCTTTCTTTAAAAAAAAGGCTGAGGTATAAACAATATTATGGCTTTAAGAGAACTTTTTTTGGCCTTTTTTTTGGACAGGGTTTGAGCCATCAGTACCAAGCTGTCTGGCCCAAGCCAATAGAATACACAGCTTGTGAAATCTCTGGGTGTTTATTTTAAATATTTAACAAGGCATGCATGAATGGGCGGAGTAAGTCTCCAGCAAAACCGAGGTTTAATTTAGCTTTCAGTAATCGTTGCTACAGCAAAACGCTCAAGTTTTCTCTCAGTCAGAATTTTCTCCTGATGTTCTTTCCTCTTGGACTGGAGAAACATTGTATGTGAGACAATCTATTTAGGATATAATTTTACTGAATGTCAAGGGTGTGTTTATGGGATCTTACTATATTGGAACTATTATTATTTCGTGGTTATATAATCTATTATTCTGTTAAGTTTCCCAGTAGAATTAAAGTTATATCAATTCTTTCTTTTGATTGTATTTTAACTGCAGGGTAACAATAAAGTGCTTAATGCTGAATAGTGTAACCAGTCAAACTACATCTGGAACACAGCACCTTACGTTTGCTTTTAAATAGAAGTTAGGGTCTAGATATATATTGATGGGGGTTTGGTCTGGTCCACAACACCAACAGGAGGCTTCCTTGCCCATGTTTAACCTGAAGCCATGAGAACTCGGCGTGGGGTTTGGAGTCAATGGTAAGGACTCTCAGGACAATTCCCTGATTTAAAGGCAAATTCAGTCTGTCCTGCCAGTGAGATGGGACATGTCCAGGGATGGTGATGATGGTATCTCAGACATTTTAAGACACAATTCTGTGTGACTATGTCAGGCTGTTGTTTAACTGGTCTATGTGACAGCTCCTCCAATTTTGGCACTATCCCCCAGATGTGAGTAAGGAGGAACTTTTCAGGGTCAACAGGGCTGATTCTGCTTAGGTCTTTTCCAGTGCCTAGGTCAATGTCAAGTGGTCAGTCCAGTTTAATTTCCTTGAGATTTCATAGCAACGGATCCAATTGCAAAGCTTGCTAGGCCATTTCAGAAGGCAGTTGAGAGTCAAACACCTTTCTAAGGTTCTGGAGGGCTTAGATCAGTTGATTTGGTAAATTTCCCATAGCTGAAGGACATGAATGACCCAGATGGGTTTTTCAGACAATTGACAAGGGTTTCATAATTCTTAATTCCAAACTCTTAGTTAATTCAAATTCCTACATCTGCCGTGGCAGGATTCGAACATTAGTGGAGTATCTGGACTAATCTCCGGCCCGAACATCAATTTTCCTGCTCCTTGGGTGCTGCCTGACCTGCTGTGCTTTCCCAGCAACACACACTCAACTCAGATCTCTAACATTTGCAGACCTCACTGTCTCCTATCTGGATTAATAGTCTAGCAATAACACAGCTAGGCCATTGTGTCCCCTTAATTATACAAAGTCCCTAATTTACTTGAAGGAAAGGTTTAGTCATCACAGTTAATAGAAAACTAAAGGACCACATTTCTGTATGTAAAAAAACTATTTATCATGAACAAAGCCTTTAAATCAGAGGTAAACAGCTATGAATCATTATCATGTTGCAGAAATGTTTCAGTACTTTCTACTATGTCGAGTGCTTGACCTTCTACAGGCAGGTCTAGACTGTGATTGCTTCTGTAACCTTTTTAACTACTGACTGTTGCTTTCACAGGTAATGAATGGCTGGCTCACTTTGCATTAAGCTGCCTAATATAAAGATATATACACAGCTTTCTTGCTGGAAACTTTTCTTCTTCACCTCACATAAATATAGTTATTGTACAGTTGAAAATTACTTCAAAAGACCTTTGCTGGAATATTATGAGGCAATGTTGACCACCTGCTGCTACCAAAGTACAAGTCAATGGTAGTGTCCATGGAAACCAACTGAGATGCAGTTGAAATCAGTTTAAGTTTCTGAAAAGGATATGCAAAATAAGAGTAGATTGTAGAACCCCACAGTCCTGTCTGCTGTTCAATAAGTTCATGGCAGGTCAGTCTGCACTTTGGTTCCCAGGTTCCTATCCACCCCTGACAACCAATGACTACTTAACTAACCATCTTAAACTCCAAGTCATTGACAGAAGGTTGATGCTTCAACAGTCCTCTGCAGGGCTCCACTTGTCACATCTTGCCAAAGATGTATTTGTACATATTATTTTATTTTACATTAGGATTAATCCTCAGCACAAAATTTTGCACCGAAGGGCCTGTTCTGTGCTGTACCTTTCTATGTTCTATATTGTTTACTGGCAGCCAACCAACTTTCTATCCATGCTAATGTTACCCCCTACACCATGAGTTTTTACAGTCTGCAATAGAAGCTAGGAATGCACCAATCAAGACTAGATATTATTAAGAAGATAAAATTAAAGGCTCTATATCTGAAAGCAAATAGCACTCAAATTAAATTAACCAATTACAAGTATACATTGACATAAATAAGTATGATCTGATAGCCATTATGAAGATGTGGCTGCAGGGTGACAAGGATCGGGTCCTGAAAAAACAAAATAGAAAGTTACTTAAAAGGAGTAACACTGACAAAGGTGGGTGTTCGCACAGCAGTCAGAGATAATCCTGTTTCAGGAGAAGACCAAAGATATAGAGTCAGTTTGGGTGGGGATGAGGAATAGTGGAAGTAGTAGTCATTAGTGAGAGTGCTCTACAGGCCCCTCAACAGTAACTACAATGTGGGACAAAGTATACAAGAAGAAATATTAGGTACTTGGGACCGAGGGACTCAATAATTGTAAATTTTCACAAACTGGAAAATTAGACTGATAGTCTCCAGAAGCTGTCTAAGAAACAAACAGCAAATTATATAGACTTGGTATTGTGTAATGTGACAAGGTTAAGTAATTATCCCATTGTGCATCCTTCGCATAGAATCTTTCTTACAAACACACAAACAAAGAACAAGAGTAGGTCACTCTGCACTTCAAGACTGCTCCACCATTCAATAAGATTATAGCTAATCTAATTTTAACTTCAACTCCACTTTCCTACATACTCTTGATAATCTTTCATCCCTAACCAAGCTCTGCCTTAAAATATTTAAATATTCTGCATCCACTGCCTTTTGAGAAGAAATTCCAAAGACTCATTTGCTAGAGTGTATGTTTTCTAAACGTTCTAAAAGTCTCCTAAACATCTACCACTGCATTTCTACTAACCCATCCTTTAACCTAATTTTGAGTGCACTTTAATCAATTCTGTCTTCATGCCGTCATAATTGCCCTTATTTAAGTTAAAGACACCAATCTTACGTCTACTGTTCTCTTCCTCAAACTGATTGTGAAATTCAATCAAATTATGATCATGATTACCTAGGAGATACATTCTCAGAGAAACCAATAATTAACCATGAATTAGACATCACTCAAAATGCTGCTGCCAAAACACAAAGACCCCCTTGCTGATCTACTACCTGAATTTTAGACAATCAAAGGAGACTGTCATAAAATTTTCATCCATGAGTTTTCAAATTCCTACTTGATTACCCTTTCCCTTCAGAATAAGTACCTCCAACCCTACACGAAAATAGTTGTGCACCTACCACTCTAGCCTCTTGAGCTATTTTAACTGTGCGCTAAGTTTTAGATTTCCCTTCCTGATAAGTCTGTATCTTTATTGGTCACTTAAAACACTCTTTAAAATCTACCTCTGATGATGCTTTTGAACATCTTCCCCCATATCCAATCTTTCCTTAAGCAGTTTGTATTCCATTTTGTTTGAGAACACTTCTGTAAAGAGCATTAACACATGAAAGTTTTAAGATTGAGGAACTTTAAGATACAACTTGTTGGACTGAAATATTCCTTGAAAAGACATCATCTTGCTCCTAAAAACTAATAAAATATTCCCCGATCTAATGTTCTCACCTCTCACCATTCCCATTTGTACTTTCTGAAGATAGACTTGTTTCTTGGGATTCTGATTGTACAGGTGCTGGAAGCTAACAGAAAAAGATGTGATCAAATTCAAGAAAAAAGTCAGTTACTGGAATTAACTATGGCTGAAAGTAACATAAAATGGTCATCTGTGATCTTAGCTAACAAGATGGCTGAAAGGTTGAACAAAACAGTTTCCACAATCATGGTATTATTACACATGGCAACCAGTTAAGGAGTGCCTCACTTTAGTGGGAAAGAGCAAAGGAATGTAAACATCAGGCATTTCTGATAAGGGAAGCTGGGATGGAAACCTTGTAGCAAGCCAATTTAAAACTTGTTATTTAATCTAGATAGAAAGGGAGAAACTGGACTATAATTAAGACCCTTTGGGAATTATAAGGACATATACATGTACACAGATTCATATGATAGTAGTATTTTTAATTTTCTGTAGGTTTAGTGTCTTAAACATCAGGGAATTTAATCAGATTCCTGGAGATAGTCTTAATAAGGAGTACCCTTGAAAAACCTCAGTAAGTGCCTGGTACCAACTCGTCCAAAGTTTGTTACTTACTAAAGTACAGAAAGGAAAGTTTGACCCACCATAATCAAAGTTTTTTTTAAGTAGTGCCCATAACATTTTATCCATGTAGGTATTCTGAAATTATAACAAACTAACATTAAGGAATTTAGCTGAATTACTCTAGACAACTGGCTGTAGACAGGAGAGAGAAGCCTCAAACACGCCAGAGGATATTGAAGGACAAATAGTGTAAATATCAAAGGACCAGAGGACATATGATGAATGGTATAAACACCACGGACTGAATGACATAACAAAAGGTACAAACAGTTAATCTTGTGAAAGGATACTGGAAAGCAGGCAGCATTCTAAGGGGGAAATTGCAAAACATTACTTAATCAAAATGACACCAGGAAAATAAATAATTGCAGCTTCGCAAGATACCAAACAGCACCCATTCAGTACAATGCAGCTGGCAAATGTCTGAAAAGGGGTAGAACGGTCTCTTGGGATGTGGAAAGTGCTGATTTCGATGTAGCATATAATCATTGTAATGCAGAATGTACAAATATCCTGTAGTTTATTGGGAGAATTAAGATTGTCTTGGAATTTGTTTCCAGATGCCTTTCCCACGTTGCATTGGTAGGGAGGTCTGAGTAAAGTTTGACTTAACATGGGACTCAGGAATCCTCTTTAAAATCCTTCCCCAACAGTTACAATCAACGTTCATGACTGCCAACAGATGATCATTTGGAAAATCATAGTCTAATCAGAGTCTGCATGGCTTCATGGAAGGAAATTTGTTTTTGACTAACTTATTAGTGTTTTACAAGGAAGTCTCAACCAGAATGGGTAGTAGGTGTGTGTACATGGATTTCCAAAGGCATTCAACAAGTTACTGCACAGAAAGTCAAGTCTTAACAGTCCATGGTGTTGGGGATAGCATATTGGTGTGGATAAAGAATTGGCTATTGGACAGGAATCAGAGACTGAGGATAAGGGATTCTTTTTCAGGTTGCCAAGTGCAACCAGTGGAGTTCCAGAGAGATCAGTGCTGGGACACACCTGTTCACAATATATAATAATAACTTGGAGGCAAGGAACAAATGGACTGTAGTTAAAATTTGCAGACAACAGAAAAATAGGTGGAAAGACAAAGTGCAAAGAAGATACAAACAATTTTCAGAAAGATACTGATAGGTTAAGGAGGTGGACAAAAAGTGATCAAATGGAGTATAAATATGGAGTTGTTCATTTGGAAGAGAGAACAAAAGAATAAAGTATTTGTTAAATGGAGAAAAGCTACAGAAAGCTGCAACACAAAGGACTTGGGGTACTTGTGCACAAAACACAGCAAGCTTGCAAACAGGTGCCACAGGTAATCAGGAACGCTAATGGAATGTTGACTGTTATTTCAAGGTGGTTGGAGTTCAAAAGTAAGGAATTCTTATCTGTAGAAGGTGCTGGTGAAGACATCATCTAGAGTACCGTGAGCAGTTTTGGTCCCCTTATTTATGGAACGATATCATTTCATCAGAGGCATGTTCAGACAAGATTCACTAGGATTATCCCCAGAATGCAGGGATTGTCTTAGGAGCAAAGGGCTATATGTTTTGACTATACTCACTGGAGTTTAAAAGAACAAGAGGTGATCTAATCGAAAAATATAGCAATACTTAAAGGGCTTGACAGGGTAAATGCTGAGAGGATGTCTCCCCCATGGCAGAGTCTAGGGCCAGAGGATGTAGAACCAGAATAAAGGGGTGCCAATTAAGACTGAGATGAAGAGAAATATCTTGTCTCAGACGGTTGTGAATCTTTGGAACTCCTTCCCACTGAGAGCTGGGGGAGTTGGGTGGGGGTGGGAGGGGTGGCAGGCAGAGCCCTTGTGTATATTTAAGGTTGAGTTAGATAGATTCTTGATCAGTAGGGGAATTGAGGGTTACAGGGAAAGGTAGGAAAGTGGTCACAAGGAACGTTGGATCAACCACGACTGTATTGAATGGTGGAGCAGGCTCTCTAAGGTGTGAATGACCTACTCCTGTTCATATTTCTTATAGTCTTAGGGTCTGAAGGTAATAATTAGAAATTCAGGTTCTGGTCTTTAGCTGACTCTCACCTCACTATTTTTGCAGATATTCTAAATATCCATTAAACATGCTAATATTTCCATATAGTTAATAAGAGGTCAATATTTAATTTTAAGCTCTGCTTCAATTTCTAGTCTATGCCAAATTAGATGATCTTATCTGAAATACTTTCAAGAGAAATGCGATAGAGAAAGTTTCCCATAATAGTTCTCGTCAGGTCATTGAAATGTCTTGTGCACTGCACTCCTTGACAGCGATAGGAGCTGTATCTTTATTAAGAAATAATTACACAAAATTATTTTGTGTTTTATAGTTTGCTATAGTTTGCTTCTCCCAGTCTTACCTGTCTGAACCATGCTTCAGTCTTTGTTTCTAATTCACGGACATGACGAATCACTTTGCAGACAAATGGTAATGCATCTTTCCCCCAGTCACATTTACGGCATGCAGAGGAACCAAGATGGCACGAACCTTTGTTCATCTCTTGATGAAGAGAAAACCAAAATGAATATCCATAGATATATAGACTTTGTTCTTTCTATCCACCAAATCAATGAACATTACTGGTCAGAGTATTGAGTACAGGAGTTGGGAGGTCATATTGTTGCTGTACAGGACATTGGTTAAGCCACTGTTAGAATATTGCGTGCAATTCTGGTCTCCTTCCTTTCGGAAAGATGTTGTGAAACTTGAAAGGGTTCAGAAAAGATCTACAAGGATGTTGCCAGGGTTGGAGGATTTGAGCTTTAGGGAGAGGCTGAACAGGCTAGGGCTGTTTTCCTTGGAGCGTCGGAGGCTGAGGGATGACCTTATAGAGGTTTACAAAATTATGAGGGACATGGATAGGATAAATAAACAAAGACTTTTCCCTGGGGTCGGGGAGTCCAGAACTAGAAGGCATAGGTTCAGGGTAAGAGGGGAAAGATATAAAAGAGACCCACAGGGCAACTTTTTCACACAGAGAGTAGTACATGTATGGAGTGAGCTGCCAGAGGAAGTGGTGGAGGCTGGTACAATTGCAACATTTAAGAGGCATTTGAATGGGTATATGAATAGGAAGGGTTTAGAGGGATATGGGCCAGGTGCTGGCAAGTGGCACTAGATTGGGTTGGGATAAATAGTCAGTATGGACAGGTTGGACCGAAGGGTCTGTTTCCATGCTGTACATCTCTATGACTCTATAGCTATGCATTTTATGTTAGGAGGGACAAGACATTAAAACATATTTTTTGCATGTCCAAGAAACTCCACATTATATCCCAAAATGATACTGGAAATTCAGATCCCAAGTTCCAGCCCTGACAACAGATTCCATTTTTGCCAAACGTGCATAGGGGTGGGTCGTGTCTGACACAAGAGAAATACGAACTCAGCAGGACTACTTGAAAGTTCAAACACAGTAATTCTTTGCTACTGCCTTATCCTGCTGTGAATTTTGATTTTTAAGACCCAATCTAAAATGGGAGAATAATGTCTGTGGCACTGTTGAGCTGCCAACTTACTTAAAACGTTTGTCCTTTAAAAATTTAAACAAGATCACATCTGCAAGTTGAATAAAATCCGCATTAGCCATTTGTGAATTTTTTTTTCGTACTATCACTACGACACGACTGATTTCCCAGACCTACCATTATCACAATGGGGTGTTGCAAGTTCACAATTTTACTGACAGCTCCAAGATATTATTAAAAGGTTGGCTGTGGGCTTATGCATACAAATAATTGTTTTCATAAGGGTTACATATTTGAGGGTACTTAAAATGTTAAGAATAGATTTTCATGAAAACTTTTCCTTTTTAAATATGTCATGAAACTTTAATAGATATTTACAAATTTATTCCATGTCAGCATGATGCTGCCTGAACTGCTGTGCTTTTCCAGCACAACTCTAATCCAGAAGCATGGCTCTTGATGTCTACCGTAGTGTATTCTGGGTGAGCTGGCATGGAATCTGTAACGGCATTGTTCGAATATAAAGAACTGCCTAATGAAGACAGAAGTGGTCACTTTTGTTTTCTCTCAGAGTGGTACTAATTCTTTGACACTCTCTTCCTCAAAAGGCAGTAAAAGCATAGTCTTTGAACTTGCTCTACCATTTGATAAGATCACAGCTGATTTAAATGGGGTCTCAACTCTACTTTCCTTCTGTATCCTCAATCCTCCACTCTCTTATCTATCAAAAATCTATCCAATTCAGACTTGGATAAATTCAATGACCTGTTCCCCTACTTTCTTGGAGGAAAAGAAAGCCCACAGACTAACAACCCATAAAAAAGTCTTTAACTTCAACTTTAAAGAAGTTGTCATATTTTTAAACTATATCCCCTACTTGGTATACAAGAGGCAACATCCTTCAGAATCTGCACCATCACTAACCAGCTCTATCAATACACTAGCGAAGCAGTGTCTGATGGCCAATGTCTCAGTTTACATTGTGACACAAACAGTAGCCACCCAACATTGAGCAAAGGCAGTTATCATGCATGTTCAGACTACTGCTATCAACACTATGGATTCGTGCAAAGGAACTTTTGGTGCCACGGCACTCCAGCAATTAGTCCTCCAACAGACTATAAAGATTTCTGTGTTGCCAAATTAGGAAATGCAACAGCTCTTTGAAGCATACATGTGATTTTTTTCTCACCAATGCTGTTACAACTGTTTCTCAGCCAGACTGCTGCCATAAATGTCAAGATGGTGCAAGCTGATTGTCAGGCATTCTGGGCCAGAGCTCCTCACTGTCACTTTCGAAACTCATCTGCAGTCACTGTACAGAACACCAGCAGCTTCCAATCAGTCACGCTGTAATATCAGATAGCCCTGAATAGGACTAGGACACACAAGAACTCATAATAAAACAGACCACTACCTTCTCAAGGCAATGAGGTATGGGCAATAAATACTGACCCAGCAAGTGAAGTTCACATCTCATGATTTTTTTTTAAAAAGTATCACACAAATAACTACCTAAATGGCTACCAATACTATAAAAGTAAAATACTGCAAATGCTGAAGATTGGAACGAGAACAAAGTATTGGACAAACTAAGCAGATCTGGCAGCATCTGTGGAAAGAGAAACAAAGTTAAGAGTCCCCTTAGGACTCTTTTTGATATGTTCTGAAGAACAGCCATACTGAACTGAATATTACTTTGTTTTCCAAAGAGGCTGCTGATAGTATCTGGGTAAAACATTAATTACATTAATAGTGGTATTGCTGAAAAATGTGGTTCTACTATATAAATAAAATTTCAGTTATAGTTTTTTCTTTAAAATTTAATCATATGCAGAAACTCAATCACTATTAATTCACATCAATCTAAGAAAGGATTGATCACATAGGTTGGCTAGATAAAATAAACAAGTTTTGATTGCAGCAATGTTATGTATTCCACCATTAGAAATGGTGGAGATGTTCAAAAGCTTAGGGCTAAAATGATCAAAAAGAGTATGGAGAGAAAGCAAGAACAGGGTAATAAATTGGATGAGAATATAGAATGCTGAACCAAGCTCATAGGGCTGAATGGCCCTCTCCTGCTCTCAGTTTTGTATGTTTCTTTGTCTCTATTTGAAATAAACAAAAACAATACTGGAGAAACTCAGCAGATTTGAGAGTACCTGTGGAAGGAGAAACAGAGTGAACATTTCAAGTCACATAAGATTCTTATCTAGAACATTAACTGTGTTTCTCTCTCCATTGATGCTGCCAGTCCTGCTGAGTTTCTGCAGCCCTTTCTGTGTTTGTTTCAGGTTTCCACCCAGTACTTATATCAAAGTTCTTATATCAAAATGTACAAATAATTTCCTAACTGATTGTGATCAAGATATGTTTGGCCTCTCCATCCTTCTCAATTTGTCTACAGCTTGTCATACAGTTAATCACACCATCACCACCTGTCCTGTTATGCATCTGGGTAGTACTGCACTCATCTGGTTCCAATCTTACCTATCTAATCACAGTGAAAGTATCAGTTGCAAAAAATAACTTTCCTATTTCCACACTAACCTCTCTGGTCTGCTTAAGGATCCATCACTTCCATTTCTCATCCACATAATGCCTCTCATCAAATTCACCTAAAAATAAGAGTTAGTCTTCAAATGTATTCTGTAAATCCCAGTTCTACCTGACCAACACCCCGAATGATAACTCTACAGTTGCTAGATGATCAGACAGCTAATTTAAAATTTGGTTCTGAGTACAAAGGAATTTCACTCAATTGGGTACTAAAAGACCCAATACAAAGTCTGTTTCCTAGCAAGTGTTCCCTTGCTCTAGCATTCGATTCGATCATCCAATTCAGTAAGGATGATGGGGTTAAGTGTTGTTACTTCTTCAAAATCAAGGTATCTACCTCGTAGTTGAGCAGGCCATCCACTACTTTTCTTACTGAATAGGTGTGCCTCTGCCATTCTGTTCCTGGTTGTCGTAGTTTCTGTAAAAAAGAATACAAACATATTTCCTCTTAAAAATAATTACATTAAAAAGTTAAGGCACTAATCTGCACTTTAATACCGTAGTTGAATAGAATCATACAGTCATAAAAAGGCCAAAAACTTTAACTTTCAGAATCTTGTTACAACGCACAGGATAACATACTGGAAATCAAGCCCTGCTATTTCTGGAGTTACCACAGAGTTAAAGATTTTTAAAATGTCCATAAAATTCCCAAATCTATCTGACCTTCACGATTTGTTAAAAGTAATTAAATCCTCAGCACAACCAACAATGTGAAAGAAATACTGGAGAGAACAGTCAAAGAGAGAATTCATCCCCTTATTACATGACTTGTGATATTCAAATAAGGTTTTCAAGGACTCAAGAACTTTAGTGAGAAGGCAGTTCAGACATGTGGCAAGTTGAAGCGTGGTTGGGGGATGATTTAAGCTGGTATTTGGTCCAGAGACAGCAGTGGGATCGATTGTGATGCTCAGTCAGTTCTATTGCCACACTACTGAGTAAGATCAGATACTAATCATAGAAGAATCACAGAATCCCAATAATGTGGAAGCAGGCCATTTGGCCCATTGAGTCCACACCAACCCTCCAAAGATTATCCCACCCAAACCCACCACTCTACCTTATCCCTGAAAACCTACATTTTCCATGGCAAATCCCCCTAGTCTGCAAATCACTGGACACTATGGGCAATTTAGCAGGGCCAATCCACCTAACGTGCAGATCTTTGGATAATGGAAAAAAACCAGAGCACCCGGAGGAAACCTATGTAGACACAGGGAGACTGTGCAAACTCCATACAGGCAGCCACCTGAGAATGGAATTGAACTGGGTCCCTGGCACTGTGAGGGAGGCAAGTGTTAGCCACTGTGCCATCCCATAATCAACATAACATTTCTAGGGTAGGTATCCAGCTACCTGCTTAAGTCTTCTGTAACTGGCCCAATCTCTGACACTGAATTAATTTTCCAATGTCCCAAGCAAAGACAATGTGAGCCCATATTTTTACCACTTGCCCAAAAACCAAACATATTATCACAAATAAGAGAACTTTAATTTAAAATAAACAGAATATCAGCACACATTAAATATAGGATTCAACTTCTGATTCAAAAATGGAACACATTTTAATACTGATGTGAAGTCTGTTACTCAAATAATATTTCTGGCATTTGATGTCTGCTTCTAATGCATTTTTGCTCCATACATGGTGCACATCTCAAGATGTATAGAATATCAAAACAATAACTATTGTAGGAAGTCATTTGGCTTATCGTACTCATCATCCCCTCTTGGGTCAAGCAATTCAAATAATTCCACTGCCTTGCTCTTTTGCCATTTAACTGTAATGGTTTTCCTTTCAAATATTTATCCAGTCTATCCAATTTACCAGTCAATTTTACTGCTGAATCTGCTTCCAACACCCTTTCAGGTAGTACATTCCAAATATCAAAAACTCACTGAGTTAAAAATAGGTAGTACATTCCAAATATCAAAAATTCACTGGGTTAAAAATAAGTTTCTTCATGCTGCTTTGATTTTTTAAAATTGGTTACCTGAAAGCTGTCCATGATAACTATACTTCTAACATTGTAAACTGTTTTGTCTTCTTTGTCCTATCAAAACTATAGGTTAGCACTGTGGTTCAATAGTTAACACTGCTGCTTCATAGCACCAGGGACCCAGGTTGGACTCAAACCTTGGGTGACTGTGTGGAGTTTGCACATTCATCCAGCGTCTGCATAGGTTTCCACCAGGTGCTTCGGTTTCCTACCACAATCCAAAGATCCACAGGTTAGGTGGATTGGCTATGCTAAATTGCTCTGTAGTGTCTAGGGTAGTGCAGGCAAGATGGATTAACCATGGTAAATGCAGGGTTACACAGATAGGGTGGGGTGGCCAGGTCTGGGTGTGATAGTCTTCAGAGGCTTGGGACAGACTTAGTAGGCGAAATGGACTTTTCCCACGCTGTAGGGATTCTATGGCTTTTATTAAAACAGGCCCTTCTTTACACCTGTTGAGGCATGTTTTCAGAACAGGTCACATTGCTCTCTCATTCTATACTAATTCAAAGACACAGTCCCAAAACAAAACTCTTATAAACCTCAATTGTTACAAGTGAAATGAACATTTAAACTGAGTAGCTTAAGTTATAAATTATCAAAAGGTGGAAAAAGTGCTAAATACAAGAAAATCTTTTTCAGCTTACAAACTTGTTTTGAACTGTTATATGTGTATAGTTCTTGTCAATATTATACAAAAGAATATAGAGCTACTGATACAAAGAAGGATTTGCAAAGACAACTTTACAAATCACAGGCAATCAGGAACATTTCTCTAGAAAAAGAGGTTACACAATGGCTGATGGATGTCTTTAAAGTAAGGTAGATATAGAGAACATATATCCACCATAGTCACTAGTGAATCCAATACAGCATTAAAAAAAAAGGAACTTGAGAAGAACAACAAACAGTCGTGGCATACAGTATAGATGTACATGAGGAAAGCTAGAGAAACAAATGAGAGAGCAACTACGGGAACAATAAATTGATGGTGTTAGATGAAGTAGGGTGGGAGAAGGCGCAGGCGGGACACAACTACAAGCACGAATCCCAAAGACTTAGTACCCTCCCCTCGCTTTCATAATCACTATTTTGTCAAACGCACAGCCTAGGAACTCAGTTCACCCTCAAGAAAGGACTCCGTTCAAACGAATTGGGGTACTGAACGAGGTAAGTAACTCTTTCTTTTTCTTTTAAAAAAACATGCAATAATTTAAACATTACATGTCATACAATCAGCTAATCTACTGACACTTACAGATCATATCCCTGGCTACATCTCGCTGCGATTTCTACAGCAGCTGCTGGAACCTCCTCGTCAATGTTTGGGCCCCGCGCGGACTCTCCCCGGTTACCAGGCAGCGGCCGTAACCAGGCAACGACGCTTCCAACACAGAGCGCAGCCTCCAGGCTTGCAGCCATCTTCCAAACAATCATGGAGTACCAACGAATCGCACAAAAATCATTCTCCATGCACGGGGGAAGTTGAGATTTTTAACCTGAACTCTTCTCACTCAGAGGAAAATGAACAAATGTGAACCGCAAAAGTGATGAAGACTCGCGGTAATCCGGCAGGAGAAGGGTGTGGTGTGCTTCGGGGGTAGGGGGCGGGGGGGGTTGAGTGACCTTTGACTGGGGCGGCGCTGGGGCCGCTGGGTTTTGTATTGTTTTGAGTTGGGAGAGGGGGAGGGGAGATCTGTCATCTGGAGGGTGCGGGGGGGGACTAGTGGGAGGAAGCTGTGTACTATATGTGCTAGTGGGATTGTTGTCTTCTAGTCTAGTCCTTTGCTGCTTGAGTGTCCCTTTTTTTTACCTCTTGCCTGAAAAAATAAAAAAAAATGTTCTGAGTGAAAAAGAAAAATAAAGAATGAAAGACAAAAGGAAAAAGAAGGACCGCACTTGGGCTGAGGCGGCCCGTTTGGTATGCTTTTTTTTCTTCTTTTATTTTTAATCAAATCCAGGTCAGGTCAGTGCCAGCGGATACAGCAACTGCTGTTGTCCGCCTAGGGCTTTGTTTACTGAGGATGCATCAACAAAACGGGTTTTTGTTTTGTAATTATCTATATTTCTTAAGACTTTTATAGGAATAATTTAAAGGTAATAAACTAATCTATAACCCGATAATATGTTCAGTTAGTTATACATCTGTTGGAAAAGAATGCAAACAATAAATTGTTGGTGATGTCAAAATCTTGTCCATAATGTTTACCCTTGATTACAATTTTAAAATATCGATTTGATGACTGAAAAGCAAACAGTTTAACTAGTAAGAACTGATCTTTCCTTACATGCTAGTTGTTTAATTTTCAATACTATAGTTATTTCTGTGAATATCTTGCTTGTATGTTGCCACACAAAATAACACTCATTTTCTCATGTCACTTAAGGCTGTTTCACTATCATTCTCTTTTCATCACAGAAACTAAAGAATACAGCAGCGATAATAAAGTTTTCAACTCATGCAGTTCAAGATAGAAATAGATAGATGATGTCTTAGCTATTTTTTAACATTTTATTGAATTCAGTACAACAATTAATGCAATGAATTTGAGTTGTTTTGTTGTAATTCCTGGTAGCCACCAGTACAAAGAGTTAGCATAATTTAGTATACAGTGGCGATCTTAAGACAGAAACATAACTCAACTGGAAAAATGGAACAATGTCCAGTACCAATGTCCAGAACCTGGAAGAGAAGCAGATTATTAGGTCAAGTAAAGGCAGCTATCCTCTGAATCTGGCTGTTTGTGTCTGACCCAATAGCACTTTGCACCCAGAACTGATTATCTATTCAGCAGTCACCACATCATTTGCCTTTATAAACACACATTTAAGACAAAAAAATCTTCAATTTTAGTTGCATGTTTCCCAATTAGTGTTGCATGCAGATGTTAGCTTGGAAAATTGTATATAGGATTTGTGAAGGAAACACAAGAAACAATAACATTGGACTTCATCTTCTGTAGAAGTGAATTGTCAAGTTTTGAATTTTAATTTTATCACAATCTTGTCATGAAATGTGGAAAGTAAATATATTCATAAAACAATATATAAAGTAATTCTGAAAGCAGATAGGTTTATTGGTGCTGTGCACTGAATAATTAGTTAAAACTATAAAACTCTGATCACATTGCATAAAGTGTAAAGAACAGGCTCAGTGAAGTGCAAAGAGATCAGATTGAAATACAGTAACAGAGGAGTTGCCAGATTGGAAGCTAAAACTTTTCTCAGTACAAGTTTACTTGATGTTCTTCAGTCGAGGGTCAAAAAAAAATGCCATGAAATTGCCAAAGAAATATTGAGACGCGCAAATGGGAATGTGAGAGCATAGTGAGTGATAGATGAGCAAGCTCCAGAGTTACTCTGACGACAAAGGGAGTGTCTTCTCAGGAAAAGGACAATGGGAGAAAGAGGTCAAGGCTTTCATTCTTTTGTGTTTTTTTTTAAATTCAAATGTCTTTAACATATCATTGGGGTGTAAATTATGTTTATTTTAGGTGTGAAATAGCTGCAGTGTCAAAAGACTTCTGTGCATTCCAGAGTTTCCCCTCCCCCATTTGAGAAAGCATTGCAATCGGGAAACAACTGTGGGCCTGTTTGGATTTGCTTGCATACAATGTTCCAAAGAAGTATGCACCAAAAAATACCCATCTTTTTCAGATCCACATATGTGGGATGTAAGGTTACAATACAGTTTTGCAGTGCAGACTACTTTATGTATCACTTGAACGTCACTGTAACGTTTGAGTTGTGGATGTCTTAATAATGCTGCAGTCTTAGAGGCTGGAAAATCTAATTGTAGAGTTTAGAAATTAGCATGTGAGCTATTGGAGTATATTGTTCATGTTTATTCTATTGTATGTGATGGTGGTCATTTTTGATGTTCACAATACAATACAATATGTTATGTCTGACTTACCCCTGTGTTTAAACACTGGTTGGATCCAATTATCTTTTTTAAGGTTTGTAAAATGTGTAGATAAGTTCACAGTGAAATTAGCAAGTTTTCTAATAATGCTATTGAGTATGGTTATTAGCTTGCTACAGCATCTGCTTCGGAATGATTCTAGCTGATGCCAGTGAGTTTGTATTTCGGAAAAGTAGAATGTGAAGTCTACCAATTTAATCATATTTGCAAAACTCTGCTTGAAGTACCAATGATACTTTTAAACTTAATGAAGAGCCATTTTTCATTAATTCTTTATTATAATTAAAAACTAACAGATTGTCATTGGGTTTTTTTTACTATTTTTAAAAAAATGTTAAAATATACGAGATGATATGTGGAAGCATATCACCATGTTCAAGAACCTCCAAACCAAATTAGTAAATAAACCACCACAAGTCAGGTTTTTGTCAATGTCATCCAGAGTGCATGCACTCTTCCCTACTTGGACTCGACTCACTTGCCAAAATCCATTCAACTAAGTTACAACTTGGCAGAACTAAACAGTTGTTCTGTTGGAATTTAACCAGCACACTAAAGTATTATTTATAATATATATTTAATTTATCAGGAAACATGAAGATTCCAACCCATGTTCAAAATAAGGTGGGGCACTGTTTAAATTCAGCATTGTAGATCTAATGTGTTAAACCATATATTTTGGTGATTTAAGAATTTTTACTAGCTATTTGTTCTATCTTTTGTCCCACTTATAGAAGCGACACAGTATTTAGAACTTGTGGTTACAGCTGCACATCAGATTGACTGTGCTATAAATTGTGAATTTCCTCAATGCTAAAATGCATATGTTCCAGATCGAAAGACATAACCAATTATTCCATAAATTTAAATTTCTTGATGTTTGTGTATTACAACAATATACGTTCATATAGTGCCTTTAACATAGTGAAATCTCCCATGGTACTTTGAAGAAGTGTTATAAAACTATAAGATGTTTTGTCAGATCACCTAAAGCTTGGGTGAAGAGTATGCAGGTGGAGAGTAGAAGGATGTAGGGTCCTTTAGCCTAGGGAACTGAAAACAAGACCACCAATGGATGAACAATTAAAATTGGGACTCTCAACTGGCTACTATTAGAAGAACACAAATATCTGAGTTGTGAGTTTTGTGGAGTTTATGGAAATAAGGGGGTATCAGACCATGGAAAGATTTGAAAACAAGGATTGAACTGAGCTACAAATCTTTACACAAACCTTGAACAAGGATTGAAATTTTTAAATTGGTATTGCTGATCCAGGAGTCAGCAAGCACAGGAACAAAAAGTGAAATGTGTTTGGTTCAAATTAGGACATGGGCACTAGAACTTGGGATGATTTCATGCAGGATGGAATGTGAGTGTTTGTTTAGGAATGCATTAGAGTAGTCAAGTCTAGAAGCCATTCATTCATTTGGCAGTCCCTCGCAGATGGGGATGACTCTCTTCCATTCTCAGGGTGCGTCCATAGGTGGCTGTACAGACCAATGTGGTTTCCGTAGGCTCTGTTACACTGGAGCAGAAGGTGGTCATGGGAAGGGATGGGTGGGGCATTGGTGAGGCAGCACACTCCTTTTGCTGTCTCCTCAGGCTTCTGCTCTTTCCTGATGAGGTGCTCGCTACCTTCTTAGATGCTCCTCCTCCACTTGGGCCATTGATTCCCAGGTGTCTGTGGGAATGTCACACTTCACCAGTGAGGCCTTGAAGGTATCACAGCACTTCCTCTAGCCACCTGGTGCTCACCTGCTGTTTTGAAGCTGGGAGTAGAGCAACTGCTTGGGGAGTCTCGTGTCAGTCATGTGGACAACATGCCAAGCCCATCATAGCCGATCAAGAGTGATCAGTGCCTCGATGCTAGGGTCACAGTCTAAGGATTCAGGGTGGAACATTTAGGATGGTGATGGTCTGAGGCATTGGAATAGCTTCTATTTGATTGCTAAGAGTCTGTGAACTGCTCCATATTCAAGACCTCAGCAGGCAACCTAAACAAGTATGTCACTACCATTACAGACTTCATTAGTAAACATGCATGCCAGAAACCATGGATCAACCAAGAGATCCATTTCTATTCCAGTCCAGGTCTGTGGAGTACAAGTCGGGCAACCCTGACATACAGGAAATCCAGCTATGACCTTCATAAAGCCATCAGAGATACCAAAAAGCAACACCAAACTAATCTTGAGACCCAGATTAACCACAAGGACACCCATAATTTGTGGCAAGGCTTACATGACATGACAGACCACAAAGCTAAGTTGGACAGAGTCACAGGCAACGGTACATCCCTACCCGAACAGCTCAATGCATTTTATGCTCTCTTTGAACAAAAAGTCAGTGAAATGATGTCACCTATACCAACAGCCTCTGATGCATCTGTACCCACGGTCACTGCCGTATATGCTAGACCAGCCTTCTTAAGAATGAATCCATGGAAATCAACCGGCTTTGATGGAGCCCCCCCCTGTCGTGCACTCAAATCCTGTGCAGATCAGCGCGGGAGTATTTGTAGACATCTTTAACCTCTCCTTGCCATGCTCTGAAGTCCCCACTTGCTTCAAGAAGATACCATCATCCCAGTGCCAAAAAAAAATCATGCAGCATGCCTCAATGACTACAGCTCGGTGGCTCTGACCTCCATAATTATGAAGTACTTCGAGAGGTTAGTCATGGCTCATATGAATTCCAGCCTACCAAACTGGCTTGATCCTTTGCAATTCATCTACTGGTGCAACAGGTCCACAGCAGATTCCATCTTTGTGGCCCTACACTCATCTTGGAACATCTGGATAACAAGAATACATAGGTACGGCTCCTACTTATTAACTACAGTTCTGCCTGCAACACCCTAATTTCAAACAAACTCTTCTCGAAACTCTAAGACCTATGTCTCAACTCCCCCCTTTTTAATTGGATTCTCAACTTAGTGACCTCAGACCACAATCAGTAAGAATAGATGACAGCACTTCCTCCACCATCATCCTCAACACCAGTGCTCCACAGGCTGCATACTTAGCCCAATACTCTACTCATTATGTACCCTAGATTGTGTCACCAACTCCTGCCCCAACTCCATTTACAAGTTTGTTGACAACACCATAGTTTTGGGTTGGATGTCAAACAATAACGAGACAGAGTACAGGAAAGAGATTGAGTGTATAGTGGCATGGTGTAAAGATAACAATCTCTCCATCGATGTCACTGGAGCTGGTGATGTGAAGGAGCTGGTCACTGACTTCAGGAAGCAGAATGGAGGGAATGACCTTGTCTGCATCAATGATGCTGAGGTGAAGATGGTCGAGAGCACTAAGTTCCTGGGAGTGATAATCACTAACAACCTGTCTTGGTCTCCCCACATCAAGGCAATGGTCAAGAAAGCACAACAATGTCTAATTCCTCAGGAGGCTAAGGAATGTTGGCATATCCACAAGGACTCTTAGCAATTTTTATAGACGCACCATGGAAAGCATTCTATCTAGATGCATCAGAGCATGATTTGGCAACTGCTTTTCCCAAGACTGCAAGAGCACGAACAGCAAAGTTTCTGGTATTGAGACTGGCTCTAATGCAACGAGGGGTACGTCAGCTTCCAAGAGATCAATTGTGTTAGGGGATTCTATAGTCAGAGGTACAGACAGACCTTTCTGTGGCCAGCAGAGAAAAAGCAGAATGGTGTGTTGTTTCCCTGGTGCCAGGATCAAGGATGTATCAGAGAGGGTGCAGAATGTTCTCACGGGGGAGAGGGGCTAGCAAGAGGTCATTGTCCACATTGGAACCAATGAGATTGGAAGGGAAAAGGTTGAGATTCAGAAGGGAAATTACAGAGCGTTAGGCAAAAATTTAAAAAGGAGGTCCTCAAGGGTAGTAATATCTGGATTACTCCTAGTGCTATGAGCTAGTGAGGGCAGGAATAAGAGGATAGAGCAGATGAGCGCATGGCTGAGGAGCTGGTGTATGGGAGAAGGATTCACATTTTTGGATCATTGGAATGTATTTTGGGGTAGAAGTGACCTGTACAGGAAGGACGGATTGCACCTAAATTGGAAGGGGACTAATATACTGGCAGGGAATTTTGCTAGAACTGTTCGGGAGGATTTAAATTAGTAAGGTGCGGGTGGGGGTAGGACCCAGGGAGAGAGTGAGGAACGAGATCAATCTGATACTGGTATAGTTCAGAACAGAAGTGAATCAAACAGTCAGGGCAGGCAGGGACAAGGTAGGACTAATAAATTAAACTGCATTTATTTCAATGCAAGGGGCCTAACAGGGAAGGCAGATGAACTCAGGGCATGGTTAGGAACATGGGACTGGGATATCATAGCAATTGTAGAAACATGGCTCAGGGATGGGCAGGACTGGCAGCTCAATGTTCCAGGATACAAATGCTACAGGAAGGATAGAAAGGGAGGCAAGAGAGGAGGGGGAGTGGCATTTTTGATAAGGGATAGCATGACAGCTGTGCTGAGGGAGGGTATGCCCGGAAATACATCCAGGGAAGTTATTTGAGTGGAACTGAGAAATAAGAAAAGGATGATCACCTTATTGGGATTGTATTATAGACTCCCTAATAGTCAGAGGGAAATTGAGAAACAACCTTCTAAGGAGATCTCAGCTATCTGTAAGAATAATAGGGTAGTTATGGTTGGGGATTTTAACTTTCCAAACATCGACTGGGACTGCTATAGTGTTCAAGGTTTAGATGGAGAGGAATTTCTTAAGTGCGTACAAGGCAATTTTGTGATTCAGGATGTGGATGTACCTACTAGAGAAGGTGCAAACCTTGACCTACTCTTGGGAACTAAGGCAAGGCGGGGGACTGAGGTGTCAGTGGGGGAGCACTTTGGGGCCAGCGACCAGAATTCTGTTCGTTTAGTGATGGAAAAGGATAGACCAGATCTAAAAATTGAAGTTCTAAATTGGAGAAAGGCCAATTTTGACGGCATTAGGCAAGAACTTTTGAAAGCTGATTGGAGGCAGATGTTCGCAGGTAAAGGGACGGCTGGAAAATGGGAAGCCTTCAGAAATGAGATAACAAGAATCCAGAGAAAGTATATTCCTGTCAGGGTGAAAGGAAAGGCTGGTAGGTATAGGGAATGCTGGATGACTAAAGAAATTGAGGGTTTGGCTAAGATAAAGAAGGAAGCATATGTCAGGTGTAGACAGGATAGATCGAGTGAATCCTTAGAAGAGTATAAAGGAAGTAGGAGTATACTTAAGAGGGAAATCAGGAGGGTAAAACAGGGACATGAGATAGCTTTGGCAAATAGAATTAAGGAGAATCCAAAGGGTTTTTATAAATATATTAAGGACAACAGGGCAACTAGGGAGAGAATAGGGCCCCTCAAATATCAGCAAGGTGGCCTTTGTGTGGAGCCACAGAAAATGGGGGAGATACTAAATGAATATTTTGCATCAGTATTTACTGTGGAAAAGGACATGGAAGATATAGAATGTAGGGAAATAGATGGTGACATCTTGCAAAATGTCCAGATTACAGAGGAGGAAGTGCTGGATGTCTTGAAACGGTTAAAGATGGATAAATCCCCAGGACCTGATCAGGTGTACCCAAGAACTCTGTGGGAAACTAGAGAAGTGATTGCTCACCTGTGTGAGGTGCCAGAAGACTGGAGGTTGGCAAATGTGGTGCCATTGTTTAAGAAGGGCGGTAAAGACAAGCCAGGGAACTATAGACCGGTGAGCCTGACCTCAGTGGTGGGCAAGTTGTTGGTGGGAATCCTGAGGGACAGGATGTACATGTATTTGGAAAGGCAAGGACTGATTAGGGATAATCAACATGGCTTTGTGCGTGGGAAATCATGTCTCACAAACTTGATTGAGTTTTTTGAAGAAGTAACAAAGAAGATTGATGAGGGCAGAACAGTAAATGTGATCTATATGAACTTCAGTAAGGTGTTTGACAAGGTTCCCCATGGGAGACTGATTAGCAAGGTTCAATCTCATGGAATAAAGGGAGAACTAGCCGTTTGGATACAGAACTGGCTCAAAGGTAGAAGACAGGGTGTTGGTGGAGAGTTGTTTTTCAGACTGGAGGCCTGTGACCAGTGGAATGCCACAAGGATCGGTGCTGGGTCCTCTACTGTTTGTCATTTACATAAATGATTTGGATGCGAGCATAAGAGGTACAGTTAGTAAGTTTGCAGATGGCACCAAAATTGGAGGTGTAGTGGACAGCGAAGATGGTTACCTCAGATTACACGAGGTGCTGCATTTTGGAAAAACAAATTTTAGCAGGACTTATACACTTAATGGTAAGGTCCTAGGGAGTGTTTCTGAACAAAGAGACCTTGGAGTGCAGGTTCATAGCTCCTTCAAAGTGGAGTCACGGGTAGATAGGATAGTGAAGAAGGCATTTGGTATGCTTTCCTTTATTGGTCAGAGTATTGAGTACAGGAGTTGGGAGGTCATGTTGCAGCTGTACAGGACATTGGTTAGGCCACAGTTGGAATATTGAGTGCAATTCTGGTTTCCTTCCTATCGGAAAGATGTTGTGAAACTTGAAAGGGTTCAGAAAAGATTTACAAGGATGTTGCCAGGGTTGGAGGATTTGAGCTATAGAGAAAGGCTGAACAGGCTGGGGCTGTTTTCCTTGGAGCGTCGGAGGCTGAGGGATGACCTTTATAGAGGTTTACAAAATTATGAGGGGCATGGATAGGATAAATAGACAAAGACTTTTCCCTAGGATCGGTGAGTCCAGAACTAGAGGGCATAGGTTTGGGGTGAGAGGGGAAAGGTATAAAAGAGACCTAAGGGGTAATGTTTTCACGCAGAGGGTGGTACATGTATGGAATGAGCTGCCAGAGGATGTGGTGGATGCTGGTATAATTGCAACATTTAAGAGGCATTTGGATGGGTATATGAATAGGAAGGGTTTGGAGGGATATGCGCCGCGTGCTGACAGGTGGGACTAGATTGGGTTGGGATATCTGATCGGTGTGGACAGGTTGGACCGAAGAGTCTGATTCCATGCTGTACATCTCTATGACTCTAAACTACAGAGAGTCGTGAATATAGTCCAAAAAAAAATCACGCAATCCAGCCTTCCATCCATTGACTCCATCTATAATTTCCACCACCTCAGGATAGCAACCAACATAATCAAAGATGCCTCCCAACCTGGTTTTATGCTCTACCACCCTCTTCCATTGGACAAAAGATATAAAAGTTTGAATACTTGTACAAACCAATTCAAGAACAGTTTGTTCCCCGTTGGTATCAGACTTTTGAATGGGCCTCTCAAATGGCAATTCTGATATGTCTCTCTGTACCTGTACTTTTACTCTTGTATCATTGAGTAGGACCATGGAAGATCTGCTAGGTTATACATTATAATTGTAAACTTGAAGCATACTGGTGCATTTTGAAAGAAAATACAATAGATAAATTGAAGCTCTTGTTCCGGAACTGCATTTATTTACATTTTCTATTAGATTCCCTATGGTGTGGAAACAGGCCCTTCGGCCCAACCAGTACATACCGACCCTCCGAAGAGTAACCCACCCACACCCATTTCCCCTCTGACTAATGCACCTAACACTATGGGCAATTTAGCATGGTCAATTCACCTGACTTGCACATCTTTGGACTGTGGGAGGAAACCGGAGCACCCGGAGGAAACCCACGCAGACACGGGGAGAACGTGCAAACTCCACGCAGACAGTTGCCCGAGGCTGGAATTGAAACTGGGACCCTGGTGCTGTGAGGCAGCAGTGCTGACCACTGAGCCACTGTGCTGCCCTGTTCTTTCTTCATTAATTGCTTTAGTTGTTTGGTCTGTCTCATTTTCAGAGATTCTGGTCAGATGAACATCATCGCCACCATAGATTTCAAATTAAATGTGTAAAGCACTGACAAATAAATGCTGCCAACTGCTCAAAGCAATAATTAGACTTAAGCAGTTACTTAAATAATAGATCAAGTTACACCTTCTATTCATCCAAATTACAAAATATGTATTATTATTTAAATTATGGTTTCCTTTTTAATTTCTGCATGGCAAAATTAATGGAGCCAATGTGAAGTTAAAATAGAACAAAATACCACAGGTCATAGAGTCATAGAGATGTACAGCATGGAAACAGAGCCTTCAGTCCAACTCGTCCATGCCAATCAGATATCCCAACCTAATCTAGTCTCACTTGCCAGCACCCGGCTCATATCCCTCTTAAACCCTTCCTATTCCTATACCCATCCAGATGCCTTTTAATTGTTGCAATTGTACTCGCCTCCACCATTTCCTCTGGCAACTCATTCCACGCACCACCCTCTGTGTGAAAAAGTTGCCCTGAGGTCTCTTTTATATCTTTCCTTGTAAAGAAAACTGTAATGTACTATAAATACTCAGCAGACCAGACAGTATGCACACAGTAGTTGACAAAAAGGAGGACCAGTTCCAATACCGAACAACCCAGATGGCCTCCTTCAAAGACCGCAAATTCCCCCCAGACGTGGTCGATGATGCTCTCCACCACATCTCCTCCATTTCCCGCTCCTCTGCCCTTGAGCCCTGCCCCTCCAGTCGCCACCAGGGCAGAACCCCACTGGTCCTCACCTACCACCCCACCAACCTCCATATATATTGTATCATCTGTCGTCATTTCCACCACCTCCAAACGGACCCCACCACCAGGGATATATTTCTCTCCCCTCCCCTATCAGCATTCCGAAAAGACCACTCCCTCGTCAGGTCCACACCCCCCACCAAACCAACCTCCACTCCTGGCGCCTTTCCCTGCAACCACAAGAAATGCAAAATTTGCGCCCACACCTCCCCCTTATTTCCCTCCAAGGCCCCAAGGGATCCTTCCATATCCGCCACAAATTCACCTGTATCTCCACACACATCATTTACTGCATCCGCTGCACCCGATGTGGCCTCCTCTATATTGGGGACACAGTCCGCCTACTTACGGAACATTTCAGAGAACACCTCTGGGACACCAGAACCAACCAACCCAACCACCCCGTGGCTCAATACTTGAAATCCCCCTCCCACTCCACCAAGGACATGCAGGTCCTTGGACTCCTCCATCACCAGACCACAGCAACATGACGGCTGGAGGAAGAGCGCCTCATCATCTGCCTAGGAACCCTCCAATCACAAGGGATGAACTCAGATTTCTCCAGTTTCCTCATTTCCCCTCCCCCCACCTTGTCTCAGTCCCAACCCTCGAACTCAGCACCACCTTCCTAACCTGCAATCTTCTTCCTGACCTCACCGTCCCCACCCCCACTCCAGCCTATCGCCCTCACCTTAACCTCCTTCCACTATCGCATTTCCAATGCCCCTCCCCCAAGTCCCTCCTCCCTACCTTTTATCTTAGTCTGCTTGGCACACTTTCTCATTCCTGAAGAAGGGCTCATGCCCGAAATGTCGATTCTCCTGCTCCTTGGATGCTGCCTGACCTGCTGCGCTTTTCCAGCAACACATTTTCAGCTCTGATCTCCAGCATCTGCAGTTCTCACTTTCTCCTCCAAAAAGTAATTAATGTTTCATTTTAAGTAATATTTCAGTACTGAAAAGTAGCAATGCACTGTTGGACACTGCCTTTGGATGAAATGTTAGAGAGAGATCTCAGCTGCTAAACAGGGGAGTTATCTCCTGTATATTTGTCTCTCAATTAATATCACAAAAAAAAGCTGATTAAAGGACCAAGCGGCCTCATATCTGCCACTCAGTGTGGGCAGGGATATTTTTCGTCCTGTTGCTCTGATTATCCATAAATAATATATTACAAATACTCCAAATGAAAGTTGGTACACAGATAGATTTGGCTCAAGGAAACACTGGTTAGTTTTGGTGAAAATACAGAGCTGAATCCTAGAATATTTAAAGGATCCATTAATATTAGGAGATAAAGCAAATTGACATTTTTTTATTTTGAATGTTATGGTTTGCTTTTCCTAGAAAGCTCTGGATTGTCTCACCTATGGTGGAATTTCAAAGTAGTCAAAATGTGAGCAAGGGTTTTTGAGCAGACTCTTGAATGTGGATTAGATTGAAGCCTCTTTAATGAAATGGATGCTATTAATAAGGACATTTTTTCTCAGCTTTATAGTTAGAGTTTCAACAGAAAATTTGAACTTATAACTACATTGAGTTAACACACAATAGCAGTGGTAAATATTCTACTGGGTGACCCCTTCTCTTATTATCACCATTTTATTACTTGCTGTGATTCGTGCTCAAATCACATGTTTCCTACATTACAACAGTGACTACGAAAGTACTGAATTGGCTGTAAGGTATTTTGAGACCATCTAGTGGTTATGGAAAGTACCATACAAATGTAAAGCTTTGTTTTCAGTCTCCACAGATGCTGCCAGACCTGCTGGGTTCCAGCATATTGCATTTTGATTTAACTTTAAGCTAAATTTGGTTAAAATGCTTCATTTATCATACACTTGATCATTGTGACATACAATGTTCTCAACTACAAATATTGCCTCCTGACAGGAGGTGAGAAGTTACAATTTTATTTTGTTGCAACTCCTATGAAAAACTCCTCCGGGAAGCATGTTTCGGCTGAAATTTTTTTATTAGGTTTGAATGTTAGCAATAACACCATTGATAATGATGCCCCATCTTTAGTTACAAGCTAGTAAAATGAACCTACAATTGATGAAAATCTGAAATACAAAGCAAGCCAGTCAGCATGTGTAAAGTTTTTATTTAAAAAGACTATAAAGTTAAAAGACGGGTTTATAACATTTTAGGTGTACACCCTTTATGAGAACTGAAGGGTACACACTCAATATGATAACCTATCTTTTCTTTTTACAAATGCTTGATGATCTGTTTTGTATTTTCAGTATTTTCTTTTTGTCATAAACATCTGATTCACTAACTTGGTAATTTTAACTCTTTTATTTTAGGGCAAATGAATGGAAAGGATGGAATCAATATCAGCAACTTCAAATTTGTGGAAAGACTATATCCACTTAGTGATGACAAATCGGGCTTTAGATATTCCATCTGCTTGCGAACTAGTACAATCCAGACCAATAGCCTTGATAAGGATGGGTTAGTCTATGCTCAAACCCAAACTCTGCAATAGAGAGAGATGTGGCAAGACCATCACTTCTATACACGTTTTTTTGGTAACAGCTGTGAAGAATTACTGCCAGGAATACAAGAGCTGTTGCAAATGACCTAATTTTTTTCACCAGTTTAAAAGAAAGTGACTCTTTTTTTGACATTCTCTCCTGCCTGTGGAATTTCATTAAATGTTATTCCTTGGAATATAACCCCAAAAGAATGGAGAATAAGAAGTGCACATGTTGAGTTAGGGTTTATGGAATATGTAATAAAAACAAAAAGTGCTGGAGAACTCAGCAACTCTGGCAGCATATTTGGAGAGAGTAACAGAATTAACATTTCAAGTCCAATATGAGCTCTTCAGAACATCTGTTAGGCTGGTTGCCTCGCGGTTGCTGCAACTCAACTTCCCCAATTCATTTTATGCTCTAAGCTACCATCATGTGCAAGTTCCATGACTTCCAGTATCCATAATATTTTCTTTTTGTATTTGTGACATCTATTTTAATACAGTTGATGCCAACTTCTTGTGATCCTTTTGCCACTAATTCTTGCTTCAGCTTAGTGCTAAATTGACATTTCAGAATGTTGTGTGTGAAAAAGAGAAATCAAATATAAAAGATTCTGATGACATTTGAGGCACACCTTTATTGTTTTTGATGAACTGATATGTTTGCAAATTCCATTTTTAAACATTGGAGTGGCTAGTATTTGCTACTCCCAAATCCAATGGCTCAATCCCCAAATCAAATGAATTTAGGAAAACTTTAACTCTTGCATCTGCAATTTGTGATTTAAAGTATTTGTGATTTAAAGTACTATATTCAGTCTGCTTAACTATGTATTACAGGCTTATGAAAGCAATATCAATGAATCAAGGTAAAATAGTAGACATTTTAGAGGTATTGAAAGAAAGCCTTGAAGATAGTATAACAGTTGTTATACTTTATTCTTTCTTTCTGGAAGATTTTACTTGCAGTTGTTAATACAATAAGTTTATTTGCTTAACCTCCCATAATAGAATCATGGTATTTTCTTAAGGTGCAAATAATTGTTTGTTCTTTTGTCTTCCTTGCCTAAATTCATCCTTCATCTAAACTTGCCACATGATTTTAAAACATGTTCTCCTATCTACCCTTCCTCTTGTGAATTGTATTTCTTGTTGAAACTACCATTTGTGTCGTAGTACTCCAGGAACTTTTCAACTAGTTTCTAATAATTAGCATCTTGAACAGATGGTCATTCATTAGTGTAAAGGTCTGGCTGACTGATTCTGGCTGCAATATCCAAGGTCAGCACGAAGCACAAAACAATCATCCACATCTGTCTCTGCTGCAAACACCAGTCCCCTTCTCCATACAAGAAAAAATATCCAAACAACTTTTACTTTTAATTAAAACCTTGCATTTTATAAAATAGTGCCTTTTTTTTAGTCTTATGTCAACTTTGCAGATAGTTGTAAATACCCACTTAACTCATATAAGACTGCCTGAAAGAATATACTGTAAATAATGTCTTTATGCAAGGAAGAGCACAACTCCAAGATACTTATAGAATTTGGCCACATGATCAGAAAATCCCCATCACCAAAGGTCGAATGAAATTTTTAGCTTGTATCCAATGCCTAAGGAAGAATTGCATATGTGTATGTTGTGGATGAGGGTGACAGACCTATAGTAAACACCCATTACAATAGTGACCTCCACTGAAATTGTTAATTTGCCTTCTTTATGTTATCCATGAAGCCATTTATTTAACTAGTTCAATCTTGAATCATCAATGATTCGAGGTTGCCAGGCTGGAAAGTGTAAGAGTAATTTGTTTGTCTGGTTGTTTTGTACTTGTGGGCCCTTTTTTTTAAAATTTGTCTCATGAATGGAATTGGTTATTATAGGAGCAGGTCATTTAGTCATTTTTAAAATGCTTTGATTTAGTGAATCAAACATATGAGTTAATTGGCATTGCTAATATAACATTGAGACTATTTGAATCATACTTGTTTGAATATTAGATATATGAGCTTTTCAAGATGTGATACCGTGGTTGTGTACTAGAATCAAAGATTTAAGTTCTCACTTCTGGTGCAGGACAGCAGATTCAAGACATTTCTTATTTCCACAAATCAACCTTGTGAGAAAGTGCCCCAGAATTTTGGGTTGTCATTCCAGGGAACTAGAGCTATTGGGAGTCGAGGTGGATGACCAAAGAAAGATGCAAAGGTTTGTCCAAACAACTGAGATAATTGACACCCATACATAATCAAGAGCAGGAATAGCCCATCCACTCTCTTGAGTTTGCTCCGTGATGGATAATCTGATTGTAACCACAAATCCAAGTTCCTGCCTATCCCAATAATCTTTCAATCCTTTGCTTAACAAGAGTCTATCTACTCAGCTTTAAAAATAATCAAGGACTCTACTTACACCGCCTTTTCAGAGAGAGAGTTGCAAAGACTCATGATCTTCTCAGAAAAAAAACTTCACCTAGTTTGTTTGAAATGGATTAACCCTTATTTATTTAAACAATGAATATTACTTCTACATTCTCCTATAAGTGGAAAGTTCCTATACACATCGACCCTGTATGATTCAACCAAGTCACCTCTTACTCTTCTAAACTCCACAAATACAAGCCTAGCCTGTCCAACCTTTATTCATAAGATAACCTGCTCATTCTAGGTATTGGGCTAGTCAACCTTCTGTAAAGTGCCTCCAACATCTTTACATCTTTAAATAAGGTGACCAATACCACGCACAACGCTTCAGATGCAGTTTCACTAAAATCCATATAATTGAAGCATAACATCATTATTTTCACATGCAATTCCCTTTGTGATATATAATAACATTCTATTACTTTTCTGAATGGAAAGAATAATTGAGACGTAATTTTTATCCTGGAATTTCTCCTGAGCTACTTCTGTGTCATTACAGCAAAAGGGCAGCAGGAACCTGTAACAGGAAACTATGGTGGTTTTAGAACAGTGCTTATAATTAAGAAAAAAAAACCTGTTATCAGAGTGACTTCTTTGGTATGACTGCTTCACCTAGGTGCTAGACATTTATGTTCTTAAGGTTTGAGCATCACTGGTAAGACCAACGTTTACTGCCATTGAACTGAATTGAAGCCATTATGAGCAAACTTTCAAGTTGCTGGTACCATCTGACTTTCCCCACTTCAGGCAACAGCTTTTTTGAGCTGTGAATTGACCTTTTCTGGCCGTAATGATCATTTGCATTTGTGATATTGCTTTTTTTGATTAGATTACCTACGGTGTGGAAATAGCCCCTTCGGCCCAACAAGTCCACACCCATCATCCGAAGAGAAACCCACCCCTTGATATTTACCCCTGACTATTCCACCTAACACTACAGGCAACCTAACCTGGACAACTTTGTGACTGTGGGAGAAAACCGGAGCACCCAGAAGAAACCCACGCAGACACGGGGAGAATGTGCAAACTCCACACAGCCAGTTGCCTGAGGTGGGAATTGAACCTGGGTCTCTGGTGCTGTGAGGCAGCAGTGCTAAGCACTAAGCCATCGTGCTTAACCATTCCTGTTAGCAGCTGGGAAAACCTTCATTTCTAGAAGTTCAAGTGGAGAGATATGTTTTGGATGTTAATTAAGTGCAAAAGTAGGCCATTTGGCCTTGAGCTTGCTCTACCATCCTCATTTGGCTGTGGTTTTTGTATGGCTGAAGATTTCAGGAGTCTGCCACTGCGAACATACTATGAGATAGTCGTACCCATCTACTACTAACATGGTGCAAGTGTTCACTGGAGTCATCTGAAATGCAGTTGGTAGTAGAATAACTTACTAATAAGAACATATGAAATAGGAATAGAAGCACACCATTTGGCCCTTCAAACCTCCTCCACCTTTAATAAGATCGTTGCTGAACTGTTTAATGGATTCCACATTCTCATTAGCTCTCAATAATCTTTAATTCCCTTTTCTAACGAGAATCTATCTACTTCTGGCTTAAAAATATTCTTTACCCCCACCTACACTGCCTCCAAAGACAGGGCATTCCAAAGCCTCTCACAAATAAAATTCTCATTTCTGCCATAAAATGGCAAGTCAATTTTTAAACAGTGCCTCCTAGTTCTGGACTCACTCATAAAAAGAAATGTGCTCTCCATGTCCACCTTATGGAGATCAGTCGAGATCTTATACGTTTCACTGAAGTCATCCCTTATTCTTCTCAATTCTACTGGAAGCAAGCCTATTCAATCTTTTCTCAAAGATAATCTATTCTAAGTGTCAATCTAGTATAACTCCTCCGGACAGTCTCCAAAGCATTTATATCCTTCCTTAAATAAGGAGATCAAAACTGCACATAATATTAAAGATGTGATCTCACCGATGCCCTATACGACTAAAGCATGGCATTCCAATTTGTATCTTTTATTCCTGTCAAGATAAAAGATAACATCCCATTAGCCTTCTTAATTACTTGCTCTACCTAATTTGTTAACATTTTGTGACTCATGCAGTAGAGCACCTAAATCCATCTACACCTCAAAATTTTGCAGTCATTCTCCATTTCAGTAATAATCTTTCTTTTATTCATCCTTACAATGTGAACAACTTCATATTATGCTCAATCTTCCAGACTTGTGCCTATTCATTCAATCTATCTGTATCCATCTCTACATTCTTATGACCTCTTCACAATATATTTTGCTCCTTATCTTTCTGTCATCTCTAAATTTAGCTACCATGTCCTTACTTCTCTCATTCGTAGACATATATTGTAAAAAGCTGAGGCCCCAGCAAAGGCTCCTGTGGGACTCCATTGAGCAATTGTGAAAAACATTAATAAGACCTATTAATGCATTCTGTCTGTTTTTGTACAATCTTGCTAACCTTCTATCCATGCTAATGTGTTATCCCCTATATCAGGCTACTGCTTTATTGAACGACCTTAAATGTGGCTCTTTGTCAATGCCTTTTAGAAATCTAAGTACAATGCACCTATTGGCTGTCCTTTTACAGCACATGTTACTTATTCAACAAATTCTTATAAATTGCTTAAACATGATTGCACTTTCACAAGACAATGTTTATTCTTCCTGGTTAACATTTAGAGGAAAGATAAGAGTAAAACACTGCTGTGGATCTGCAGTCACAAATGGGCTAGACCAAGTAGTGAGAGTAGGTTTTCTCCCTTTCAATAAGTTAGTAAATCAGATGTGTTTTGTGGTAATCCAATTAGTTCATGATTATTGTTATTTATGACACCACTGTTTACATAGAAACATAGAAGATTGGAGCAGGAGTAGGCCGTTAACCATCTTAAGCCTCACCACCATTCAATATGATCATGGCTGATCATCAAGCTCAATAACTTAACTCTACTCTCCTCCTATATTCCTTGATACCTTTTAAAAACAACATCTACCTCCTTGAAAACACAATGTTTTGGCCTCAACTACTTTCAGTGGCAGTGAGTTCCACAGGCTCAGCACTTTGTAGGTGAAGAAATTTCTCTTCATCTCAGTCCTGAACAGTTTGCCCTTTATCCCTAAACTATGACCCCTCGTTCTGGACTCCTCCACCACCTGGAACATCCATCCTGCGTCGAGCATGTCTCATCCTATTAGAGTTTTATAGGTTACTATAAGATACCCCCTTCATTCCTCTAAACTACAATGAATACAATCCTCACTGACTCAATCTCTTCTCATATGTCAGTCGTGACATCCTTGGAATCAATCTGGTAAATGTTTGCTGCATTTCTCTGTGGCAAGAACATCCTTCCTATGATGAGACCAAAACTGCACATAGTATTGCAAGGGTGGCCTCACCAATGCCTTGTATAATTGTAGAAAGACATCCTTGTTCCTGTACTCAAATCTATGCTCACTCAGAAGACCAATGTACAGTTTGCTTTCTTTACTGCCTGTTGCACCTGCGCACTTACTTTCAGGAACAAAGAACAAAGAAAATTTACAGCCCAGGAACAGGCTCTTTAGCTCTCCAAGCCTGAGCCAATCCAACTATACTGTCTAAATCTGTTGCCCAATTCCTAAGCATCTGTATCCCTCAGCTCCCCACCTATTCATGCATCTGTCGAGATGCATCTTAAATGAATCTACCGTGCCTGCCTCTTACCACCTCCACTGGCAATGCGTTCCAGACACCCACCACCCTCTGTGTAAAGTACTTGCCACATGTATCCCCCTTAAACTTTTCACTTCTCACCTTGAAAGTGTGACCTCTTGTTATTGAATCCTTCACCCTGGGAAAAAGCTTATCTCTATATATCCTTCATGATTTAGTAAACCTCAAAGTACATGAGGAATTGGTACATGAAGACACCCATGTCTCTTTAAACGTTCCCCTCTCTCAATTTACAGCCATTCAAATAATAATCTGCCTTCCTATTTTTGCTACCAGAGTGAATAACCTCGCATTTATCCACGTAATACTGCATCTGCCATGCATTTGCTCACTCACTTAACCAGTCCAAATCATATTTCTACATCTCTGCATCCTAACAACTCACCTTTCCACCCAGCCTTGTGCTATCTGCAAATTTTGAGATATTACTGTTTGTTCCCTCATCTAAATCATTAATATACTATGTAAATATCTGGGGTCCCAGTATTGATCCCTATGATATTCCACTAGTCACTGCATTGCATTAAAAGACCTATTATTACTATTCTTAGTTTCCTGTCTGCCAACCAATTTTCTATCCATCTCAATACACTACCCCCAATCCCATGCATTTAATTTTACACATTACTGTCTTATGTGGGGCTTTGTTGAAAGCCTTCTGAAAATCCAAGTAAGCCACTTCCACAGGCTCCCCGATGAACTCAACTAGTTACATTCTTGATTTATGAAGCATGATTTCACTTCTGTAAATCCATGCGAATTCTGTCTGATTCTGCCATAGTTTTCTAAGTGTTCTTCTATAAAATTCTTGATTATAGACCCTGGCACATCCCCCACAACTGATGTCTATAATTCCCTGTTTTCTCTCTGCCTCCCTTTTTAAATAATGGGATTACGTTAGCTACTCTCCAATCTGCAGGAACTATTCCAGAGTCCAAACAATCTTGGAAGATGATCAATAGTGTACCTTGGCCAGTTTGTGTTCCAATTGTAATTATACACACTGGGAACAGCCGACTACTGAATTTGGCCTGAAGCTAGGATCAGCACTGCCTTGTACTCTTAAAGTAGATTTGACAGGGATTTGTGGTATGTTATTATTACAAATTTATGTCCACAAAGGTATTGGTAGACCTTCCTGATTCCAAATATGACCACCAAACCTTCCTTCTCTACCTGGGCTTATTTATGTTCTGTATTCGACAAAGTCATATCTCTATATCAGTCATCTAGATCTAGTCAAAATCCCAATACTAATTCCCTTGGTTTAGATTAGATTAGATCCCCTACAGTGTGGAAACAGGTCCTTCAGCCCAAGCACACACCGACCCTCCGAAGAGTAACCCACCCAGTCCCATTTCCCTTTGACTAATGCACCTAACACTACGGGCAATTTAGCATGGTCAATTCACTTGGCCTGCACATCTTTGGACTGTGGGAGGAAACTGGAGCACCTGGGGGAAACCCATGCAGACACTTGGAGAATGTACAAACTCCACACAGATAGTCGCCCGAGGCTGGAATTGAACCTGGGATCCTGGTGCTGTGAGGCAGTGGTGCTAACTACAAGTCTTGCCACAGTGCCACCCACAAATCTTGAATTGCCAAGTAAAACTGATAGCATCTCAGGTTAATATTCTTTATCTAAATCCCTCAACTCTTAGAGTCATAGAGCCATGGAGATGTACAGCATGGAAACAGACCCTTCGGTCCAACACGTCCATGCTGACCAGATATCCCAACCCAATCTAGTCCCACCTGCCAACACCCAGCCCATATTCCTCCAAACCCTACCTATTCATATACCCATTCAAATGCCTCTTAAATGTTGCAATTGTACCAGCCTCTACCACATCCTCTAGCAGCTCATTCCAAACATATACCACCCTCTGCGTGAAAAAGTTGCCCCTTAGGTCTCTTTTATATCTTTCCCCTCTTGCCCTAAACCTATGCCCTCTAGTTCTGGACTCCTCAACCCCAGGGAAAAGACTTTGCCTATTTACCCTATCCAAGCCCCTCATGATTTTGTAAACCTCTATAAGGTCACCCCTCAGCCTTCGACGCTCCAGTGAAAACAGCCCCAGCCTATTCAGCCTCTCCCTGTAGCTCAGATCCTCCAACCCTGGCAACATCCTTGTAAATCTTTTCTGAACCCTTTCAAGTTTCACAACATCTTTCCGATAGGAAGGAGACTAGAATTGCACATAATATTCCAACAATGGCCTAACCAATGTTCTGTACAGCTGCAACATGACCTCCCAACTCCTGTACCAATAAAGGAAAGCATACCAAACGCCGCCTTCACTATCCTATCTACCCGCAACTCCACTTGAAAGGTTTTAGTGTCTGGTGTCTCGGGAAAGTTAGGCTTCTACTAACTGAAAAAGCTGTGGGTCCACAAGCTGTCAGGAGAATTACTCATTACTTTTCATTGGGCTCGATGTTATTTATTTGGAAAAAAATATTGTATGCTTTCCACATACTGGGCCCCGTCTTTGATGGCAGGATTGAATGCGTCCAGCTTCCCAAATAATAGCATGATGCTAGAAATGCTTACCCTAACTCAAAGATGACTGTCGTGAGCAAATTTCTTCAGTACCATGCTTTTCTCTCATTGCTACTGAAATGCTCCATAGGGGCTGGTAACGTGTCACCAAGTCACCCTTTATTTACACATGGAGAGCCCTTGATACTGATCCAGCTCCCTCAGAGCTAGCTGTCAGAGTGAATCGGATGTCTGACAGTCCTGTTCTTGTCTGTAAGCCAGGGCTCTATGATTTGACCAGGTAAACAGCCCTGACAAGGGAAATCATTCTGTGAGATCCACCTGGCTGACCATGTTACAATCACTACACCCCTAAGCTGAAAAAACCCGTTTCCAGATTCTTCTATCTGAAAGCCTAATCTACTATACTGCTAATTTTTTTCATGTGTCATGTGTCATTGAAGTAAGGATGTTGGAAATCAAGGCTGCTCTTCTTGAAGTTATCCCAATCAAATTAGCAATTTTATTGAAGTAAGAAAATGTTCCCCTATTTACCTGACCTTTTAGATCCAGGTGACCAGAAAACATGGATCAGGTTTCTAAACAAGAATTATTATTGATTACAAATAAGTACACGCTACCACAGGTAGAACACAAAAAGTGGGAGAGACAGTTTACTTCAGGGACAAAATTTGGTGTAGGAACCATGGGAATGGCCCTGCATGGAAAAGAGGCATGGTCAATGCAAGACCAGGTCCGGTGACCTATAAAGTTTGAGTGGATGTGATGGAACTGAACAAGGTTCTGAACCATATGAAAGCTGTAAACTTGCAAATGGTGCCAAGTTTGAGAGCAAAATGTGCCAGGCTCCTCCTTTCTAACTATTGCGGAACCTGTGGGTTCTCAGTTTCCATCAACTGTTGAGGAAGCCTTGGAATCTGAGATGGACATGGCAGATGTTGCCGCCTCAGCGCTTTTGCCGCCCTGAAGATGAGAATAATATTCTAGGCATAATAGGTGAGCTACTGTGCATTACATTCTGCTCGTATCAGAGACAGAGTTGGAGAAATCTGACCCAATACTAAAACAGCCCAGGAAGAGCTACAAAAAAAAAGAACCAGTCTATATCCTGGGACTCTGAGAAGAAGAAATGTAGTGATTATAATGAGGTCAGCCATGTGGATATCATAGAATATGAGTCCCTGATTGGGGCTTTTAATCTGATCCAATCAGGGAGCCCTGGCTGACATACTGCAGGAGTGTTAGACATCCTATCCACTCTGGGATGTAGCTTTGAGGAAGCTGGCTCAGTGTCAAGGACTTTGCATGTGTAAATAAAGGGTGACTTGGTGATGGGATACTGGCCTCCATGGTGTTATTTCAGAAGCATTTAGCTAATGTTTTATCTGCCATTTTGATTATGTGTGATAGATTCCACATCACAAAGAAGAACTCGTAACTTCTCTCAGTCTTGACTTTTTCTTTCTGCCCCTCCATCAATAGTTCAAAAACAAATTATCTGGTTTTTAATCTTATTGCTATTTGCAACCTGATTGCCATTTTCAAGTAATCAAACTTCAAAAGTATTTATTTTCACTGTGAAATCATGTGGTTGTTCAGGATCTATGGAATTTAGTTCTTATTAAATATATTTAAGACAGAGATCAGTAGAGCTTTTGAAGCAAACCAGGGAAGTTTGCCTCTGATGGGAAAACAGAGTTAAGATTGAAGATCATTCATAAATGACAGAAAAAGGTAAGGGACCATATAGCCTACTTGTTGTGCAAATGATTAAATACCTTATGAAAGCTAATACTCCAAATGTGCACTTCCTGAGGTACTGTCAAAATAACAGTTTTTGCCATTGTTCTTGCAAATTAAGAGTCCAATTATCAGTTGTCATTGTGCCACACTTCGAAAATACTCAAAATTGTAGATTTTTTTTGCTGATTTTTCTCTCTAAAATGTCATTGTCATGTAAATGATGATAATCTGATTAATAATCAGTTACGTGCTTTGGATTGATTAAACCCTTGGATTAGTTTATTTGAAAGTAAATTTTAAAAATATTATACATTAGAAACAGACATTACAACAAACCAACTGTTTCTGTGAGTTGTTCTTGCAGTCTCACAGTAAACTAAATCACAATATTGTATGCACACATTGCATGGAGTCTTTGAAGCTGAACTCTCTTAGAGGCAAGGTACACATCACAGCCATCATGTATAATGCTGGATGCAGCCTGGTCCAATACATAAGTAGTGTGTGTGCCATAAATGCAAAATGTCTTTGCACAGCTTACAAAGATTAGTTGGCAGTACAGCCTGAGGAGCAGCATTGAAGTGCAAAGGTGTCCTGTAAGTGACTGAGTTGTGTCATCATGGTTCTTAGAGGCTGGCACTTATATGATGCCAATGTCCATAGGTTTGGTTTGGTCATGGAATGTACCTGGTGTCTAATATGGAGGTCCTTTGAATCAAGTGGTGAGCTGAATTTACCAGGAGCCCACAGTATCCCATCACCAAGTCACCCTTTATTTACACATGCAAAGTCCTTGACACTGAGCCAGCTTCCTCAGAGCTACATCCCAGAGTGGATAGGATGTCTGACACTCCTGCAGTATGTCAGCCAGGGCTCCCTGATTGGATCAGATTAACAGCCCCAATCAGGGACTCATATTCTATGATATCCACATGGCTGACCTCATTACAATCACTACATTTCTTCTTCTCAGAGTCCCAGGATATAGGCTGGTTCTTTTTTTTTGTAGCTCTTCCTGGGCTGTTTTAGTACTGGGTCAGGTTCCTCCAACTCTGTCTCTGATACGAGCACAATGTAATGCACAGTAGCTCACCTATTATGCCTAGAATGTTATTCTCATCTTCAGGGCGGCAAAAGCGCTGAGGCAGCATCTCAACATCAACTTTGTTAAATTAGATTAGATTAGGTTAGGTTAGTTAGACCAGTCTAGATTAGACTAGTTTAGATTTTATTGTCGCATGTACCGGATACATGTACAAGGTTATAGGAGTATGGTGAAAGATGTTATAGAGTCGCCACTCTCCATGCCATATTAGAAGAGAGTCATAAGAGATGTACAGCACGGAAACAGACCCTTCGGTCCAACTTATCCATGCCGACCAGATATTCTAATTAATCTAGTCCCAATTGCCAGCACTTGGACCATATCCCTCTAAACCCTACCTATTCATAAACCCATCCAGATGCTTTTTAAATGTTGTAATTGAACCAACCTCCACCACTTCCTCTGGCAGCTCATTCCATACACGCTCCACCCTCTGCAAGAAAAAGTTGCCCCTTAAGTCCCTTTTGAATTTTTCCCCCTCACCCTAAACCTATGCCGTCTAGGTCTGGACCCTCCACCTCAAGGACAAATATTGTCTATTTACCCTATCCATACCTCTCATGATTTTATGAACCTCTATAAGTTCATCCCTCAGCCTCCGACACGCCAAGGAAAGCAGTCCCAGCCTGTTCAGCCACTCCGTCTAGCTCAAATCCTCCAACCCTGGCAACATCTTTGTAAATCTTTTCTGAACCCTTCCAAATTTCACAACATCCTTCCAATAGTAAAGGGACCAGAATCACAGTTGTAATTAAAAATCACAGCTGAAATTAAAGAAACCATAAAAAAGGAAAAGAAAATGTCCAGATCACCTTCTCTGCCATGAATCTTCAGTTGGGCTCACTGACACTGCTTGCTCTGGACCCACCAACATCGAAATCGCCACACTCCGGCACTATCACTTGCCACTGGGCCCACCTTGCTGACAATGCTGCCATCTTGAAATCAATTGAAGTATCAGAGTCCACAACCTTCCTGAACCAATTCAAGAGTGTGTAGCCCTTTGACGCAATGCTGATATAAGAGCTGCTGTCAATGCCAGTGCTGCCACCACAACAAGTCCTGCACTGGGCCCACCAATGAAAAAGTAGGAAGCAGACTGTTACTGAGGTGAGTTGGGTCATTAACAAGATTTTAACAAGCACTAATGCATTTTCATTGGCAACTTTCTATTGTCTGGTGAGAAACTTGCCACACCACTTAACAAAAGCATAAATGGTGGAATGAGATGCTCCCAGCATTGAGGCAGGACTCACTTTATAATTCTGTTAGAAACCTCACAATAGTTTACGTCACTCAGACCACTGTAAGATACTAAATTAGCTTGTTAACAACCTGGTTTCATATTTGACCCTGAGATGACTTTTCAACCAAACTATGGTTCCTAGTTAATAAACATCTTGATCCTAAATTCTCATCTGTATTTTCAAATACCTCCACAGCCTCATCCTCCTGACTCTGGAATCTTCTCCCAGCTCACAATCCACAAAGGTATCTGAAACCCTTCCACTTCTGGCCTTTTGAATATCCCTGATTTTAAACACTCTGTTGTTAGTGCCTGTACCTGAATTTGGCAAAGTCATTGGCTCTGAAATTATCTCCCTAATCATTGAAAAGGTTGATTGCAAAATATCTAAATTTCTCTGCTTTTCTACCTCTCTTTCCTCCTTCAAGACACTCCTTAAAGAATATCTCTTATGTTTATGGTCCTGTTACCGAACATTGTCCAGTTTGGCTTAGTGTCATATTTTGTCTTATAACGTGTCTGTGAGCAATTTCTCACATTAAAGATATATTAATACAATTGTCATTGTAAGTACAGTACCTTTGCATCCTTCCATCTATTTCAATAGTAAATCTCAATGAGATACTAATATAATAAACCTTCTGAAGAAGTAGTGTAACTTGCACACCAAATCTAATTCTGCAGTTAACTACTTAGATGTGGTTCTCAGAAGTTACTGTCTGATTTATTCTTTAATAGCAATTACTAACAAATCGCATTCTGATTGTATTTACCTCAAAATCGAGGCCTCAATCTTCTTCCGCCCACTGTCTTCTCTCCAGATCAGAAAGCCGGATGATATGTCAGATTGTAGTTAAAAAAAATCTTGAATGTCTTTTGACATTGGCAATTTTTCTGGTTAGTTAGCATATTTATCAATCTGGGAGGTCACAATTAAGCTGAACACAGTGGTGACCCAGTAAACGTTTGTGTAATTTTTAACAGCACTCATTGGATATCAGTCTTAACATATGAACTCTGATTTTATTTTAGCATGGAAAGCTGAGGCCATATCAGGTACTTCAACCTTTACCTTGCCTGAAGTTGGCTGTTCAGAAATTGAACTGGGACTTAGTATAGGGTTTTTAACTTCAGCTGTAGTCAGGCACAGAGATGGTTGGGTGTACACCTTGTACGCCAGTTCTCACTTTCATCACCACAGGCCATCTTCCTAGGATCGAATGATAGGAGCAAGGAGGTGAACTGGAGCTTTACAGTCAATGTCCAGGTTCTTACAGGCCATGAGGGACAGTTGGCTGGATGTGACATCTTAGCAACAGAGAGGGTGGTAAAGGACATATATGGGAGGTAGTGAGCAGCATTTTAGTTGGGTTTATAGGCTTTCTGTCCACATTCAAATTTGGGCACCTCCTGTCTCACTTCTGTGGCCAAGGCATTTGCTGGTACTTTCAAACTTGAAAGCCTACTATTAGCTTTCAGCATGGAGAGCCCTTAAATTTCCTTTAATTAACATATCTGGACCAGCTATGAAACATATGTGTGGCAGAGAAGCCTATGTGAAGAGCCATAGTGCAATGCATAATCACAGCCAAAATGAATAGATGAAAATTTGAGAAGGTTCTGCGCAAGAAATTACTAGTAGAAATAGCAGAGTTACAGGTAACCACAAAACATATATATAGGAAGGAGAAGTAGAAGTTTGGAGATTTCAAGTATTCCAGAATAGGAAAGAGGCAGACGTAATAGATGGTATCTGATCACAGCAGTTCGTTATAGTATCTGGATTCAGATGTTGGTTTTGTAATCAAGATGGTGCCAGAGAATGGCAACCTTGTACACCTGTAATTTCACTGTACCCATGTATTCCTGTACTTCAGTATACGTAACAGTCAAATCTACTTCTAAGGCTTGTGAATGCTAGTTATCCAAGAATTTCTTCTGACACTTCATTATGCAACAGTTTTTGGTGTCAGCATGAGTTGAAACCTCAAAGAGGGCAATGTTGTTTTACGTGGCATAGTTAATGTTAAAAAAAAGCCTCAATGTGCTCTTATAAAGAACATTATCAATAAGATATATTTGTTGCTTCCTTTGATCACAAGCCATGTGAAATAACTCACAAAGGGTGATACCCCGTCACCAAGTCACCCTTTATTTTCCTGTGGAAAGTCCTGATGCCAATCCAGTTCCTTCAGAGCCAGCTCTCAGAGTGTCAGGATATCTGACACTCCTGTCCTTATCTGTCAGTCAGGGCTCCCTAATTTGGTCCAGTCAGGGAACTCATAATCAATGATGTCCACCTCACTGATCTCATTACAATCAGGAGAAAGTGAGGAAAACAGCTGCTGGAGATCAGAGTCAAAAGTGTAGCACTGGAAAAGCACAGCAGGTCAGGCAGCATCTGAGGAGCAGGAGAGTCAACATTTTGAGCATAAGCCCTTCACCAGGAATGCTGTCCTGATGAAGGGCTTATGCTCAAAACGTCGACTCTCCTGTTCCTCAGATGCTGTCTGACCTGCTGTGCTTTTCTAGTGCCACACTTCTGACTCATTATAATTGCTACATCCCTATTACCACCAGCCCCTGAGACAGAGGATGTAGGCCTATTCTTTTTCTTGTAGGTCCTTCTGAAACATTTTAACGCCAAGTCAGGTTCCTCCAACTCTGCCTTTGATATGGGCAGCATGTAACACACAGTCTCTGGCCTCCTACACCCAGAGCATCTCAGAAGAAATTTGTTCTCTTCTTCAGGCAGCTAATACGTCAAGGTGATGACATCTGGCATGTTCATCTCCAATTCCATGGTCTCCAATGCTTAATGGAGAGGGAGAACGCTCTGACTGTTCTGAGGAGCTGAACATGTTTTGTTCCAGCCCTGTTTGCGAGCTTGCAGCTTTCATATGTGCTTGTTCAGGACTGTTGCACCTATCCAAACTTTACCCTGAACATGCGTTTACCACGTCTCTTACCCGTGCAGGGCCATTTCTGGGATTCTGACACCGTGGTTCACCCCCTGAAGGAAATGGCAGAATCTTGTGTCCAGGTTGGCATTCTTGAAGACATTCTCCCTCCATCCCCCCCACCCCCCCCCCCCCCCCCCTCCAGGAAGATGTGGTTTAACCTAGTGCAAGGTCTTCTCCCCATTAGTATGGAGCTATCCCTGCAGTTTCATGAGGGGTAGTCCTAAAGTCAACTAGAAACCGGGACTGTTTTGTATCTAGTGAAGCTGTAGGCTGTTTCTTTAAACCTACATTCAAAGTTTGGACTGCACTTTCTGCCAGATCATCGGATGATGGATGGTATAGAGCTGTCCTTGTATATCGAATGCCATTTGACTTCAGGAAATACTTAAATTCCTTGCTGGTAACTTACAGCCCATTATCTGCGATCAACACTTCTGGTAGTCTGTGCATGGCAAAAGATGCATGCAGTTTTTGTATTGTCATCCCTGTGTTTGATGAATGAATTCTATGCATGTCCAACTTTGAGTGGGCATCCACATGACAAGAACATTGAACCTACGAAAGAACCTACATCATCACTGTATAACTGAATCCAGGGTTTACCTGGCCATTCCTATGAATGTAAGGAAGCTTGCTGGCTGTAATTTTTGTCCTCGTTGACATAATTCCTTTTGCCAACATCTTCATTGTGGAAACCCCTGAATGACCCTATTGGAGCCTGCCATCCTCTACTGTAATCTGGTCTCTTTGGGTCCAAAAGGTTTTCAATTCTGGTTGTGACTGCCCTTTGGGTTTCAACCATCACTACCAGCTGTTTCAGTTTTGTCAGGACTGGACCTTCCTGCATCCAGAATCTGATATTGTCAGTTATGACTGGAAGTGCGTATAGAAAATTTAAAACCATTATGGATTCTTCCAGTCATGGTGCCAGCTGGAGTCAGCTCAATGCATCCACCTTCATTACTTGGCCTCCTGGATGGTGTTCCAACTTGTAACTATATGCACTTAATATTAGAGCCCACCACTGAATTCAGCCTGAAGCTATGGATGGCGCTGTCCTATCCTCTTTAAGTAGACCTGGCAGGGGTCTGTGGTCCATAGTTGTTACAAATTTATGTCCATAAAGATATTGGTGGAATTTCCTAATTCCCAATAGCCTTCTTTCTCTATCTGGGTTTATTTATTCTTGTCATTAGCCAAGGTCTTGGATTCAATCTCTATTGGGCATTCTGTACCGTTGGGCCACCTTTCAGCTCATATTACCCCAGAGTTGTATCACATGTCAATACAGGATCTCGCTTAGGATCACAATGTGTCAACATCTTAGAGGATGGTAACTGTTTCTTCACTTCCCTGAAAACTATGCTGCGTGACCGTTTCCAAGGCTGATCCTTTTTAAAGAGTTGAAGTAATAGTGCCAGGATGGAGGCCAGGTATGAACTTACTGTAATAATTCACCAACCCAAGGAAATACCTCAGCTCCAGTACAAACATGGGAGCCAGGGCACCTTTGATCGGCCTCACTTTATCTACCGGGTGAAGCCTGATGTTATCGACTCTGTAGCCCATGTAGATCACATTTTTATTTTCTAAGGCATATGTCTGCCTAGGAGAAATATCTAAAGACTATATATCTATGTTCTCTAAATGCTCCTTATTGATCTTCCCTGTTATCAGTATGCCATCTAGATGAATGGCAACCTGGGACTAGATCTTGTGAAGTGTTCTCCATCGTCTACTGAAAAATTGCACAAGCTGATGATATTCCAAATGGCAGTCTCATACATTTGTAGAAATCCTTATGAGTGTTAATTGTAACATAGTTGTGGAAATCCTCATCTAATCACAATTGCAAGTATGCATAGCTCATGCCCAGCTGTATGAAGGACAGCACACCCCCAATCCCCACCCCCTACCCCACCACCACCCCTGAAGCTTTGCATATAAATAATCTAAGCAAGGGATTAAGTTTTATCCAGCTACAAAAATTGGTTAACCATTTATTTAAAATTCCCAGAAAGACAAACCATCTGTCTTCACAATCAGTATGACAGATGCTGTCCAGTCTGCAAATTGGACTGGTTTGATGATTCCTTCACTTTGTAACCTTCTGGGTTCTGTCTCTACTTTTGCCCATAAGACAAATGGCGTTGGGCAGATGTTGAAAAATGGTGGAATTGTTTTCTGATCAACATGCAAGGCAGCTTTGGCTCCTTTGGTAATCCCTAGGCCTTCCTGAAAATCGCACGGGTATTTAATTACGACTTTATTCAGGCAGCCGTTTTCTATTTGAAAAATGTTCAGTCAATCTAAGTGAATCTTTTTCAATTCCGCACCATCAAATTTGGACCTGAGTCTTTTACAACGATCGGTGGTAACTTAACCAGCTGCTTCTCATAACTAACAGGAACCAAAGTTGTATCCTTCATCTGTAAAGGTTTCCCGGTGTAGTTTCTCAGTCTAGCCAAAGTCTTGCAAAAACGTAAGGATTAAATTCCAGAGCAAATTTTGTTAAAGACTGGTTCTCCGATCACTGAAATAGCTGCAGTGGTATCGACCGCCTTTCCAACTGGGCGACCATTTAACCAGACCTTTGTTTTGACTGGTTCTGATTTGGATGTTGCTAAGGAATTTAATTGTTCCAGATAGACTTTCAGGGTGTGCACTCTTCTGGATACCTTATTCAGTTCTCGTCCTCAATACAGGCCTAGTGGAACTATTTTTCTGTTTTGAATCCGCATCTGCATACCAAAAGCAACTAAAGTGGCTTGCTGGCCCAGATCCTGAAGAAACTTTTAACTGTTTGGCTGAGGCTTGGTTTTGTTTTGGAGTTTTGCTGTGGGCTGACCTAGAATCCCTCTGTTCAGGTTATGTCCTGATGGAAGCAATGCAATTTCCTTCACTGAAGTGTTGTTCCCAAGCTCAGTAGGAGGGGTGAGGATGTCCACTTCCTTGGAACACCCTGCAACTCATATGCTCCACTTACTGCATTTTTCAATAGTAATACCATTTGTACAGTCGATTTGAAATCCAGTTGGGCTTCAGGTACCAGGTGCTTTTTCATGGTTACGTTCATTAATCCCAGATAATCAGTCTCTCAGCATCTCATTAAGGGTTAAACCAAAGTCACATGCCTCTGCCAGTCATCTTATCCTAGTCAAAAATCCTGATATGGAATTCCCCTAATTCTCAAATTGTCAAGTAAAGCCAATAGTGTCTCAGAATTAGAGGAGGCTTGGGGTTGTAATATTCATTAACTAAATCCATCAACTCTTGAAAGGTTTTAGTATCTGGTGCCTCAAGGAAAGTTAGGCTCATAATAACCAAAAAAGCTGCTGGTCCATAAACTCTCAGGAGGATTACTGAAAGCTTGATCAAAGAAGTTAGGTTTTTAGGAGCTTCTTACAAAGGAAGTGGGAGACAGAGATGTTTAAACAATGAATTTCAAAGCTTAATGGCTAGGCAGCATGACAGATGAGAAGTAAAAGGAGGCCAAGATTAAATCATTTGGAACTCCAAATTATGAGAAAGAGCATGGGAGAAGAGAATACCCATTGAAAGTTATTCTGTAGCTATGCTTACAAAGATGGGAATGGAATTAAACTCAGGAAACTCCATCAACCTGGACAACAATGAGGAGGCATTGGTAGAAGATGGTGTAGTCTAGTGTATTGAAAGTTGTAGGCAGTTAAGGAAGATAAGAATAGTTCAACACAATCATATCAGAAAGCATGTCACCTATGACTTTAAAGGGCAATTTCAGTACTGTAGCCAGATAGGATTCAAACATGCAATTAGGGATAATTTGGGCATAGTTATGGGAAACAACAACACACTCAATGAAAACAGGAATATTTGCAACGAAGCAGTTGTTTGCAGATGCGGCGAGGTCAAAAGTCTTTCAATGAAGGTGTGATGCAAGCAGGTTTGTGATATATCACCCAATGTTTCAATAAAGGATGTTAGCAGTTCCAAAAATAATAAAAGGATAAATTTAAAGGCTCTGGGCTGATATACCACACACTGTCATATTGCTCAGAACTGAGGGGCCTCATAGATGGTAAATGGAGTATAATGTGAGTAAATTTAAAATTGTCCATTTTAGCAGCAAAATTATAAAGTAAGCATACTGTCTAAACAGTGAGAGATTGCAGAGCTCTGAGATGCAGAGGAATCTGCCTGTCCTAGGGTATAAATCACAGTTTTTCAACACTGCACAATGAGGAACAATGAAAATAAATTATCAAAGAACATAAAACAAAGTAATATAATGTCCATGAGATAAGAAGGGTGATCATAGATTGTTTCAAAACCTATACTTTCTTGTTTAAATTTTAAAATAAAATTTTCTGAATTAAAACAATGTCACTGGTGATCACGTATTCAAATTGATTATATTTCCTGGAAAAGTTGCATCATGGGCTATCAGCTAAATTGGTAGGCTTTATTGGTTTTAACTCTTCCCCCATCACATAGTTTCAAGGACCATGCATGGTTGAGAGGACAGATACTACAGAAGATAAACTCTTAGTAACATTACCTTTTAGCAGTCTTTTAGCCAGTTTAAACTAATACACACTGGTCTCTCTGAAAAAGCTCTTGGCCTCTCCATAAGAGTACAGCTTGGATCAGCACTTGAGTATTCAGGAGTTGTATCGCTTTATGAAAGGGATTATTCTGCTACATCAGCCATATGCAACGAAGCATGAAGACTCCTTGCCTGTGTACAAATTGTATTCTTGAATGAGAACTCAGTTTGCTTAAATTCAGTTGCATAAGTAGCAGTAACAGGAATTCTATCTGTGAAAAGTAAAATCACTTTAGTTTGCACAGGAAAACACAAAATTGAATAGACTGGTATACTGAAATCTTGAAGTTAGTGTTATTATTTTGACTTTATAATCCAACACATGGAACTCATATTTGGCAAAGCTGTGTTCAAAACATATCATTGCACATTTCTGAGAGGGTCCTGAGTCTTTGGAATTCACCTCCCCATACAATGGCAGAAGAAAAATTAAGGAATACTTTGAGAGTGGAGGAAGATAGTTTCTTGAACAACAAGGGAGTCAATGACTAACAGAGTTAGCAGCATGTTACTGAATGTTGTAGCAGACTCAAGAGGCTACATTCATTTAATTCTGGAAAGGTATGTAGCAGGTAAGAAGTTCGGACAGAGTATTAAAAAAAACTAAAGAATTACTAAAAGATTATTAAGGATTGAAAAAAATTGTGTATGAGAGAAAGGTAACCAAAACGTAAATAACAGATAGAAAATAACAAAATAACTGCTGGTCCTACAGAAAGTGAGTCTGGGGAATTAGTAATGGAGGATAAAGATATAGCAGATGAAGTGCACAGATATTTTTTGGCAGTCTTTATTAGAGAGGATACAAGTAATCTCCTTGAAATACCTATAAATTAGAAATTGAAAGAGAGAGGAACTCAAGATTACTACAATTATCAGGAAAGTAGTAATTGATTAATTATTGGAACTGTAATGTGAAGTCCCTCAGTCCTCTAGTGTCTTAAAAGAAGTAGCCAGTGAAATAGTTGATGCATTGGTTTCAATTTTCCAAAACTCATTACATTCAAGGAATGTCCCTTTAGATTAAAAAAAATGGCTCACATAACACCTTTATTCAAAAAGAAAGGAAGGCATTAAACAGGAAGCTACAGGTCAGTTCACTTAGTATCTGTTATTGGGAATATTTTAGAAATTAATATGGAAGATGTTATAATAGGGCAGTTGGATTAGTTGAAGATAATAAGCTAGAGCCAGCATGATTTTGCCAAATGGAAATCATGGTTAACTACTTTATTGGAATCTTTGAATGCAAAGGCTAGGATGTCACAGATAGGATTAAATTAGAATGGCATCATGGTTGGCGCAGACTTGGTCAGCCAAATGGGCCTGTTCCTGTGCTAAATTGTTCTTTGTTCTTTAATATGCTTCAGATATATAGGGCATCAGTGAGACCACATCTGTAGTACTGTACTGGTCACTATACTTAGGGAAGTATGTTAATCTGTTAGAAATACTTCAGAGCAGGTTTACTAGACTAATACCTGGAATGAGCAGATTGTGTTACAAGGAAAGGCTAGACAGGCTAGGTTCATATCCTGTGGAGTTTAGAAAGTCAGAGGTGATGTAATGAAAACAAAAAAGATCCCAGGGGAGGGCAGGGGCGTGGAGAGGATCTTGATTGAATGGATGTAGAAAGATATTTTCTCTTGTGGGAGAATCTAAATGTTGAGGTCATAGTTTAAAAATAAGAGTCATCCATTTAAACAGAGATGATGAAAGAGTATCTCATAGGGTTGTGTGTCTTTGAATTTCTCTTCCTCTAAAGACAGTGGATGCTGAATTTTTAAATACTTTTAAGGCAAAGATAAATAGATTCTTGATCACCAAGGAGGAAAGATTATTGGGGAGATGCAAGAAATGGATTTGAGGTTAAAATCAGAGCAACCATGATCTTATTGAATGGCAGAGTAGGCTCAAAGGGCCAGGAGGCCCACAGTTGTTCTTACATCTGCACGTAATTGTTGAAAAATGGGAGCCTCATGTGGCTGAGATGCTGGAAACAGAGAAGAAACTGGTCTGTAACAATTCAAGAAGGCAGCCCGCCAAAAAAGGAAAATATTCCCATAGAAGTGAATCCTGAAACAATTGAAAGTGAGGGAAGGCATATCATAATGAATAAGAGGAAAATTTAAGATGTGTCAGGATGAAGAAGGACAATGCACCAGAGTCCAATAGAACACATCAAAGCATCCGAAGGTGAAAATTATGGGGTCCCGAGAAATTCTATTCCAGGGGTCTATGTGAGTGAATGTCCATCAAAAGGATAGATGAGTGAGTGCTAGTTTGGGTAATAGACTATTTAAGTAACATTCGTGATGGGAATTTTTTTTGTGGTCTTTAGGAATGGGGTCACTTTATTTTCAGAAAAGAGAAATTAGATTTCTAAGGGCTGGTTGTAGTTGACCAAACTAATTATTTAAAAGAGATAAATTACATCATAGATAGGTAATTCATTGAGTGCACATGAAATTGGGAAAGCTTTTGACCAGGAAGCACATGGACAATTATTGCAAAATGAAGAATTCAAATAAGAGAAGGGAAAAAAAGAGTAAGAATCAAAGATAGTTTTGTAGAATGGTTTGAAGTAGGTTAAGGCGCTGTTTTGTGTAAAATGTCACTTGACCACTGTTAGAAGTTGTATTACATGGTCTTAGAAGAGAAATTCTGGATAAAGAAATTTTCATTTAGGTGTTTATTTCTTCCTAACTTTTTTTTCTTAAATTAGCCTATGCCTTGGACCAATGAAAGTTAAAGTTTTATTTTAAAGTTATAATAGAAATAGTAACACAACTATACTCAATTATTTCAATTCTCAACGAAGTTGCTGTAAGGCTTTCCTCAGACCAGGAGCATTTGATGTCCTACTCATTCTAAGTAGTAGAAATTGCAGGTTTGTCAAAGCATCCTTGTGCAATTTGTTAGGGAGTCAAGAGGTGAATTACGTGCCACAGAATTTCCAGTCTCTGAACCATTCATCTAGGCATAACATTTACGAGGCTGATCCAATAAATTTTTTGGTCACTGGTAGCCTGCAGAATGCTGAAGATGGGGGATTCAAAAATAGTAATGCCATTGAATGTCGACCAGGGTTGGTTAGATTCTCTCGAAGTCATTGCCGCCACTGTGTGTCACAAATGTTGCTTTCTGCATAACAGCCCAAGGGTGAATGTTTTGAATGATGTTGCATGTGGACATGAGCTGCTTCAGTAGAAAGTGAGGACTGCAGATGCTGGAGATCAGAGTTGAGAGTGTGGTGTTGGAAAAGTGCTGCAGATCAGGCAGCATCCGAGGAGCAGGAAAATTGACGTTTCGAACATAAGCCCTTCATCAAGAATCCTGATGAAGGGCTTTTGCCCGAAACGTCGATTTTGCTGCTCGTTGGATGCTGCCTGAACTGCTGTGCTCTTCCAGCACCACTAATCCAGTATTTGATGCCTCATTCAGTCAAATACTGCTTTGACAGCAAGGATAGTCACTCTTACCTCATCTCTTAAATTCAGTTCTTTTGCCCTTGTTTTCACCAAGGCCATAATGAAGTCCGGAGTTGAGTGGCCCTGTCAAAACTTAAACTGAATGTCAGCGAGCAAGTTACTGCTCTACAAGTGGCACTTAATAGTAATGTTGAAGATACTTTCCATCAACTTGTTGCTGATTCAGAGTAGGCTGATGGGATGATAAATGGCTGTTTTGGATTTGTCATGGTTTTTGTGAACTGGACATAACTAAGCATTTACTACATTGCCAAGTAAACGTAAGTGTTGTAGCTGTACCAGTAGAACAAGTGGAACTGCTTGGCTAGGAGTCAAATCATTGAAAAGTCTTCAATATTACTGTTAAAATACTGTCAGGACACACATCGTTTGATGTATCCAGTGGCTTCAGCCATTTCTTGATAGTATGTAAAATGAATTGAACTGGCTGAAATTCATTTGAGATTGTGGGAATATCTAGATGATGTAACTGCTTGACAAAAGAATAACAAAATAAATAATTGCTATTTTTGGAACACGACACATCCTAGTTGTGCAATGTACTTGAACTGGGAATTCTCATATTTCTTACAATGAATTGATTGTTATTTTGACTGATAAGTACAAAGTAATAGAGTGAAGCAATATACTACTTTTAATATAGACCATATCTGGTGTCATTTTTAATGACATTCCTGCTCTATCTAATTTAGAACAAGTTAATGTACCTTTGCAATTGTGAAAATTGACTTTTTTTTTTCCATCAACGTAAATCTCAGAAAACTGGTCTTCTTTCTTTGATCTCTTGTTGTTTATATGCATTTTATTTCTGCTAGGTCTTGGAAAAACATCCTAACACGCCAATGACACCAAAGCAGATATTACAAGTCATTCAGAAAGAGGGATTGAAAGAAATGAGGTCAGTAAGTATCAACACAATTCCATTTTGGGATACCTAATTCTGGATTTAGTTATTTAAATTCATTTTAACTTTGTAGGGGTTTTTAGTCAAGTTTTTAAAATCACTTTACTTGTGAATCTGTTCTTGTGAATCAGTTCAGACTACAAGTTCAGATTTGTTTCATGATGGTGCACCAAATGCCCTATCTATATTAATACCTGTCTCTGTCGATAATTCCAGTTTCTTCCTTGTTCTACTAGATTATCGTCAGCGATCATACACCTGTTAGAACAAAGTTAAATGTATAATATATTATAAGTAAGAACAAAAGCAGGGAAAAAATGCAAGGGTGAGAAGAAAAAGGCTGTTGATTAGATGGAAATCAGGACATTACTGACAAAGGGTTGATTGTACAAGACAAAAATGGCTGATAATGAGACAAGAGGGTCTTGAGGTGCAGGACTCTGCACACTGTGACATAGAGGCTTCACAAGCAGATCAATATTGTGCTTCCATAAGTTGCTTTGAGGTGCATCACACTGTTCAAATGTACACTGCACAACAAAGTTTTTCATGCAACATCATAGGAGTGAAATTCTGCTAATAAGCCAACATGATAGCCCCAACCACCAATGAAAAGACACCATTGCACAAAATACATCCGTGAATAATTACAGTTCACTGTGTGAATGTGGAGCTGGAAAATGTTATCTGCCAACTCTAGCTACAGAATGTGTATCTGAACTGAAATAGTCATGTGAAACTTCCAAATGTGTTTATCTGATTAAATTTGCTTAGTTGGCCTACAAATTAGGAGCAGAAGTATACTATTCAATCCATTGAGCCTGCTCTGTTATGGAAAAAGATCATGGTTGATCTGCCTATGTTTTAAGTTTCACATTCCCACCTACTTCAAATAACATTTACCAAGATTATAATTAGTGTACACAAACGATTCCCAGCCTTTTCAGTATCAAGGCACACTTCAATGAGACAAATAATTCCACAACACAGTCACTTTTTCAATTGAATTGATTGTTAAATGTCACACTTACTTGAATTTACTATGGTTATGGACTTAGTGGAGAGGCTTGCAACAAAGTGTAAACAACAAACTAAACAAGGTTTAAAAACATTAATGTTTCAAATTCATCAGCAAGGATACACCTGCGATAGAATTAGTTAGCCCTAGGATCAGGTCTTTAAATGCAGACACAAGCACACTTTAAAAACCTGCTCAACTATTTCTAACTATTCATGAACAATGGATCAGAGCAAAACACAACATAAAATAAATTGCAATTTACTAGATTAGTGGGAAACCTGGGCATGCCATGTTTGCACAGAATCTTTTGATCCACAGAGGAATTGATGAGCGGGTCACTTATTGATCTTGCTCCACTGGTAAGCTCTCTCCAGAGTACACAGAGGTATTTTATTGTAAACGGCAAGAGTGCAGCAAAAGCATGGTCTTACACTGTCGGTTATTTATATTCCACAGTCAGCCAAAGTGGGTACACAGACACCTCGCCAAACCTTCCTAACCTTTCATTGTTTGATTCATCCCTACTGTTGCATTTTGCTCTTCTTCTTTTACCTTCAGATTTTGTGATGAATCAGAAGACAGTGAACTAAATTGATCACATACCCATTCTCAGTTTTCCACATTTACTGAGATTTCGAACTTCTCTTGCAGTTGTTTGAATATGACGTTTAACATCTTGATAGCTCTGTTTGCTGCTGCAGATGCGAGTGGAAATATCCCACGTGAATCCCCTGCCACTGTCTCTTGCCAAAAGCTCAATTTTGACTTGAAACCTTGAATTTTGTCTGTGATGTTCAGGATCACCTCGTTTTCCCCTGCATTTTAATATCCATCTCTTTCAGATGGCTGAACATGTATACAAGATATACCAGCTTAGCCCACCGGTAATCATCAGATAGTAACTCTTTATGAGACAGTTCATGTATTGTTGAAAACCCTCTCAGTTCACTCTGGAGCTCATGAACATGGGACAGAATCTTGCCCCGCAATAACAATTGCACTTTGATGTATAATAGTAAACTCCGATGATTGGCCTTATCTCTGCACACAAGATAGTGAACAACCATGAATTATTTTATGTAATTCACGATTTTCACAGTTTTCTCTAATACTGTAGCTAACTCTGCTGTCATTGTTTGGCTACAAGAGCTTCATGGTGGAGGATGCAATGTGTAATCTGAAAGCAGTATTTTGCTCTTTCACCTTAATGACAAATTCTTAAAGTTTCTGCATTGTGGGGGCTTTCTCTGCCAGTGCAAATTCTCCAACACGTAACCCATGTAAGTTTGCAGTCCCTCAAGTAGGTAGATATCTGTTACTCAAAATATTTATTCAATGGTCACATGAAAATTTCCCAAATGGAATTCTCATTAGCATACTGAATCTTGGCCAGCAGCTGGCAGTGTCCACTCTTTTCAGTGGACTTATCATTAGTAGCTAACTTCATTTGCAGCACCTCCTTGATATCAGCTGATATGCCATCTATTCACTGTTTTAACTGTAGTATCAGCAGCATCAACTCCTGACAACACATCTACAATCTTTTTATATGCAGACATGATTAACAATTTGGCGATGGAATGAGGCTTCTTCGATTTTGTAGCAAGGTTAGCCATTAAGTAACTGGGTTACTTAAACTTTATCTAAATGTACACATTCTATCAGACATGGGTCTGTCTGAGGTTGAAGTACTCTTGAAGTACTGAATGCGTTTATTCATCTGTAAATAACATCTTAACAAACTTTGTACTATTCCAGTGTTTGCCAACTTCTCACTGTAGATGAGACGTTCAGGTAAGCAGCAAGCAGCATTTCTTGTCCATGAAAATCCAAAATCCAAATAGCTCCCATTATACTGGCTCTGAACAGTTGTTGCATTTTTTCCTTGAGCTTCAAATATTTCATTGAATCGCCTCTAGTCATAGAGTCATAGAGCCATAGAGATGTACAGCATGGAAACAAACCCTTCGGTCCAACCTGTCCACGCCGACCAGATCTCCCAACCCAATCTAGTCCCACCTGCCAGCACCCGGCCCATATCCCTCCAAACCCTTCCAATCATATACCCATCCAAATGCCTCTTAAATGTTGCAATTGCACCAGCCTCCACCACATCCTCTGGCAGCTCATTCCATACACGTACCACTCTCTGCATGAAAAAGTTGCCCCTTAGGTCTCTTTTATATCTTTCCCCTCTCACCCTAAACCTATGCCTTCTAGTTCTGGACTCCTCAACCCCAGGGAAAAGACTTTGTCTATTTACCCTATCCATGCCCCTCATAATTTTGTAAACCTCTATAAGGTCACCCCTGAGCCTCCGATGCTCCAGGGAAAATACCCCCAGCCTGTTCAGCCTCTCCCTATAGCTCAAATCCTCCAGCCTTGGCAACATCCTTGTAAATCTTTTCTGAACACTTTCACGTTTCACAACATCTTTCCGATAGGAAGGAGACCAGAATTGCACGCAATATTCCAACAGTGGCCTAACCAATGTCCTGTACAGCCACAACATGACCTCCCAACTCCTGTACTCAGTACTCTGACCAATAAAGGAAAGCATACCAAACGCCGCCTTCACTATCCTATCTACCTGTGACTCCACTTTCAAGGAGCTATGAACCTGCACTCCAAGGTCTCTTTGTTCAGCAAAACTCCCTAGGACCTTACCATTAAGTGTATAAGTCCTGCTAAGATTTGTTTTTCCAAAATGCAGCACCTCGCATTTATCTGAATCAAACTCCATCTGCCACTTCTCAGCCCATTGGCCCATCTGGTCCAGATCCTGTTGTAATCTGAGGTAACCCTCTTCGCTGTCCACTACACCTCCAATTTTGGTGTCATCTGCAAACTTACTAACTGTACCTCTTAATCTTGCATCCAAATCATTTATGAAAATGACAAAAAGTAGAGGACCCTGCACCAATCCTTGTGGCATTTCACTGATCACAGTCTTCCAGTCTGAAAAACAACCCTCCACCACTACCCTCTGTCTTCTACCTTTGAGCCAGTTCTGTATCCAAATGGCTAGTTCTCCCTGTATTCCATGAGATCTTGCTAATCAGTCTCCCATGGGGAACCTTGTCGAATGCCTTACTGAAGTCCATATAGATCACATCTACTGCTTTGCCCTCATCAATCTTCTTTGTTACTTCTTTAAAAAAACGCAGCAGGTCAGGCAGCATCCAAGGAACAGGAGAATCGACGTTTCGGGCATAAGCCCTTCTTCAGGATTCCTGAAGAAGGACTTATGCCCGAAACGTCGATTCTCCTGCTCCTTGAATGCTGCCTGACCTGCGCTTTTACAGCAACACATTTTCAGCTCTGATCTCCAGCACCTGCAGTCTTCACTTTCTACTTCTTTAAAAAACTCAAACAAGTTTGTGAGACATGATTTCCCATGCACATTGACAAGAAACTTAGCCATTTATTCTTAGAATCTATTCTAAGACTTAGTTAAGTGGCTTAACTAACAAACAATTCCAAAAATATTTACCTTAAAATCCATCCTAAGATGGAAACGTATCCAGGTAGACAGGTTACTTCAACAGCTGTTTCAATTATGAGCCTTTTTACTGTTCATCTGCAGTTTCTTCTCATCCCAATCTTCGATCATTGCACATGTGCACATGCAAGCAAGCTGAATTTCCCTTCTCCTGCACATGCACTATGATGAATGTCCACACATTTGTGATTTGGAAGTTGATGCAAAGCAGCACTGCTTCCTGAGAATTTTGCAGCACACTTGTCATCTTGTGCCTGGTTGCTCGGTTGCCCGGTTGAAAAATCTCTGGAGTACATAATGATCATGATTGCTTGATGTATAATTCTAATGTGCATTCTTGGACAATGAATTACCTGCCGATGATGTGCAAATTGAAGCCAGATTGTTGGCACTGCTGAATCAAAAACGTTACTCTGCCTCACCAAAGAAAAATCTGCATCTTCCGCTACCTACTTTGCACAAGGAGTCAACCATAATTGTACAGCTCATAGAGTCATAGAGATGTACAGCATGGAAACAGACCCTTCCGTCCAACCCGTCCATGCTGACCAGATATCCCAACCCAATCTCGTCCCACCTGCCAACACCCGGCCCATATCCCCCCAAACCCTTCCTATTCATATACCCATCCAAAGTTGCAATTGTACCAGCCTCCACCCCTTTCTCTGACAAATTTTCCCATGTTTTCTTATGAGTGCATTCCAGGTTCTGCCTTTTATAGGACATAGAACATTACATGGATACCAGATAACACCCCCATTCTTCTTCTCTTTTCTGTTGCTATCCTTCTGACCCTATGACTTTTCAGCCTCCCTCCATTCCTGTTGATCTTCTTTATATAACTACTAACATACCCACTTTACCCAATTTACACCCAGTGTTGTGTTATGTTTCACAGTCATTAAGTTAGTATACATTTAACACATATGTTCATGATAAGATCACTTATTATGACCTAAAGGTGACCTAAAGGTATAAATGTTCATACTCCATCTTATTCCAGGATGACTTGTAGCATGAAGCATGACTGGAACCACACTCCTCCATTGTAACCTAATGGTTTAATGTTAGCCCAGGCACCTATATGCCTGTGAATGTAATGTTTGTATATAATAGGCCATGCTATTGGAGGTCAATCATATCAGTCCTAGGACTTATCTGAGGTACTTTCTTAGGCTCAACCTAATCCCAAAGTTCTTAAGCTGCTTCATAGAGTCATAGAGATGTACAGTATGGAAACAGATCTTTCGGTCTAACTCATCCATGCCAACCAGAAAACCTAAATTAATCTAGTCCCATTTCCTAGCATTTGGCCCATATCTGTCTAAACCCTTCTTATTTATATGTCCATCCAGATGCCTTTTAAATATTGTAATTGTACCAGCCTCTACCACTTCCTCTACCACTTCCTCTGGCAGCTCTTCCATACATACACCACCCTCTATATGAAAACATTGCCCTCAGATCCCTTTTAAATCTTTCCTGTCACACTTTAAACCTATACCCTCTAGTTTGGGATGCTTCCACCCCAGGAAAAAGACCTTGACTATTTACCCTATCCATGCCCCTCATGATATTATAAACCTCTATTATGTCACCCCTCAGCCTCCAAAGGTCCAGGGAAAATAGCCCCAGTCTATTCAGCTTCTCCCTCTTGTTCAAACTCTCCAATCCTGGCAACATCCTTGTACATTTTTTCTGAACCCTTTGAATTTCCACAACATCCTTCCTATAGCAGGGAGACCAGAATTGCACGCAGTGTTCCAATAGTGGCCCAATCAATGTCTGTACAGCTGCAATATGACCTCCTAACTCCTATACTCAATGCACTGACCAATAAAGGCAAGCATACCATACACCTTCTTCACGATCCTATCTACTTGTGACTCCACTTTCAAGAACTATGAACCTGCACTCCAAGGTCTCTTTGTTCCCCAGGACCCTACCATTAAGAGTATAAGTCCTGCCCTGATTTGCCTTTCCAAAATGCAGCACCTCACATTTATCTAAATTATCTCCATCTTCCACTCCATTCATCCATCTGATTAAGATCCCACTGTACTCTGAAGTAAACATCTTTGCAGTCCACTACATGTCCAATTTTGGTGTCATCTGCAAACTTACTAACTATACCTCCTGCGCTCACATCCAAATCACTTATGTACATGATGAAAAGCAGTGGACCTAGCTCTGATTCTTGTGGCACACCATTGGTCACAGGCCTGCAGTGTGAAAAGCAACCCTCCACCACCACCCTCTGCCTTTTACCTGCAAGCCAGTTCTGTATCCGAATGGCTAGTTCTCCCTGTACTCCATGTGATCTAACCCTGCTAACCAGTTTACCATGAGGAACCTTGTCGAACGCCTTACTTAGGCCCATAGGGATCATGTCCACCGCTCTGCCCTCATCAATTCTCTCTGTTACTTCTTCAAAAAAGTTTAAATAAGTTAATGAGACACAACTTCCCATGCAAAAAGCCATGTTGACTATCCCTAATCAGTCCTTGCCTTTCCAAGTACATGTCAGTTCTGCCGCTCAAGATTCCCTCCAACAACTGGCCCACCACCACATCGATCTCCAGTTCCCTGACTTTTCCTTACCACCTTTCTTAAATAGTGGCATCACGTTAGCCAACATCCAGTCTTCCAGCACCTCACCTGAGGCTTTAGATGGTATAAATATCTCAGCAAGTAGCCCAGCAATCACTTCCCTAGCTACCCACAAAATTCTAGGGTACACCTGATCAGCTCTCGGGAATCTGTTCACTTTTATACATTTTAAGCCATCCAACATCACCTCCTCTGTAATATGGGCATTTTTCAAGATGTCACTATTTATTTCTCCATGTTTTCTATCTTACATATCCTTTTCCATAGTAAACATTGATGCAAAATACAGGTAGCCGATCCTTTATCTGAAATCGTCGGGACTAGCTGTTTTTTGGAATTTGGAATTTTTCGCATTTCAGAATAAGTGACAATTTGATGGTAAAATTTTTAAAAACCTTACTAGAGGAGCAGACTTACTAAGTAAAACAGGCCTTGAGAGAGAATCCAGGCCTACTGGTGCTGGGCCACACCTCCCATGTTGCATCGGAGTGACACGCATCGAGTGGGTGTCGACTTGGGTGAACTGTTTGCATGCCAAACAGCTTTGTTAATGAAAAGAACTACTTCACAAAACACCTTCAGATTTTGGACCTTTCAGATTTTTGGAACTTCGGATAAAGAATCATCTTGTACTTGTTTAGTATTTCACCCATCTACTGCAGTTCCACACATAGGTGGCCTTGCTGATCTTTAAGGGTCCGTATTCTCTCCCTAATTACCCTTATGTCCTTAATATATTTATAGAATCCCTTTGGATTCTCCTTAACCCTATTTGCCAAAGCTATCTTATGTCTCCTTTTTGCCCTAATGATTTCCCTCTAAAGTATACTCCTAGTGCCTTTATCCTCTTCTTGGGATTCACTCAATCTCTGCTGTCTATACTTGACATATACTCCCTTCTTTTCCTTGATCAAATTTCTGTAGTCATCCAGCATTCCCTACACCTATCAGCCTTCCCCTTCACCATAACAGGAATATTCTGTCTCTGGGCACTCATTATTTCATTGTTGAAGGCCTCCCACTTTCCAATCGTCCCTTTACCTGCGAATAGCCCCTCCCAATCAACATTTGAAAGTTCTTGCCTAATACCATCAAAATTAGCCTTCCTCCAATTTAGAACTTCTAGAACTTTTAGATCCGGTCTATTCTTTTCCATCACTATTTTAAAACTAATACAATTGTGATCACTGGCCCCAAAGTGCTCCCCACTGACACCTCACTCACCTGCCAACCCTTATTTCCCTTCAGTAGGTAAAAGTTTTGCACCTTCTGTAGTCGGTACATCCATATACTGAGTCAGATCTTCATCAATAACCTTTCATAATAAAGTCAGGAGTGTTCATTGATGATTACAGTATATTTAGCACCACTCAGCATTCCTCAGAAATGGCTGCTCCACAAGTGACTTGACACAGACAGTATTCTAGCCTATGCTATTAAAAGACAAGTAAATATGCAGCTATAAAAGTACCAGGAGTTGACCATAGATCAGGTGTGTAATGCAATACTCCCCACTTACCTGTATTTCCAACAACATTCAAGAAGCTCAACACCAAAGAAGCCTGTATGATTGATACCACATCCAACCCCTCCAACATTCAGTCCCTATAGCATCAACACACAGTGGCAGCAATGCATACCATTTACAAGATGCGCTCCAACAACCTAAATGGCTCATTTTTTATCACCTTCCAAACCTTTGACCTCCACCATATAGAATAACAAGGCTGTGATGGATAGGAACTCGCAAGTTGCATGTTCCCTTCTGAACCACACACCGTCTTTGAGTTGTATCACCATTCCTTCACTGTCACTGGGTGAATACCTTGGAAACTTTCTAACTCCACTGAGAATATATATCCCACTTTCCCCATCAACTGTGGTAGTTCAAGAAGTCAGCTCACCTCCGTCTTGTCAAGAGGAGGTAAGAGTAGGCAATAAGATGTTTGTCAATGGCCACATCATGTGAACAAATAAATAAAGAATATTTTTATATTGTGAGATCTGTGATTTTTTTAACTTGTTGAACAGGGCACCCTTCTCTTCATCGCCATCCTGATTCTAAAATCTAACCCCGTGTAGGGAAATCTGGTGAAATCTAATGCAGTTAGAATATTTTTAAGGGTTGATGGCTTATTATCCTACTATTTAAAGTGTTGTTAATCAAGTTTTTTGATTATTATAGTTATTCTAAAAAAACAGGATGCTAGAGGTAGACAAGAAGACTGACAACATCTGGGGTCAGAATTACAGGGTTAATGTTTCAAACCAATGGCATTTCATCTAAATTGGATGCTAATGAATAATATCCTTTGTTCATGACCTTATTCTTAATTTGAATAAGATAGAAAGAGAATTGTTGATGTAATGAATTTTTCAGTGAATGCTGAATGAGGCAGTCTTGGGAATTTTTATTATAACACATAAACTAGACTAAACGAAAAATTTAGAATTACTGAAATGACTATCTGGAGTATCAGGAGGCTGCATGATTTACAACTTAATTTTAGAGGTAATGCTTAGTATTAAAGATCTATTTTACAGATATATAGAGGGTAAAACTGTATGGTAATTTTCAAACACTGTTTTTATCCAGGAATATTACCCAGGTGGGACAATGTCAGAAATGTGTATAGATCAAAAAATTCAGAAAATCATGCATTATGTATTTGATTTTTAATAGATGCTGGTATTCACCTTGATTTGGTCTTATGCAGATCACTACATGCTGAAGGATAGAACTGTAAACTTAACACACTTATATGTTTTATTTCGATGATACACATAGCTATACACCTTCAAAGCCAACAAGCATGGCTTCAGTCTGCTCATATATTGAGAGAGGCAAGTGAGCTCCCAATATTGCTCTAATATTCATTTAAATAATCAATTGCCATTCAACTTCCTCTCCAGCAGCATGGTCTGACAAGTTCTAAAAACTTTTACTTTACAGTTAAATGAGCTTGGACCTGTGCAAATCAATGCATAGTTCCAGGAAGAAAAGAAAGGCAAAAATTAAAATTGTAAGAGACTTTCTGTATTTCAGAATATGAACTGACAATTTACTGCAGCATTATGATTAGACCAGCAAGTAATATATTTTGATATATAGCGTATTTACTTTAGCAATAGTCGATCTCATGTAAAAGTCAACCCCCTATTTTTGGCCAAATAACCTAGAATTTTACACATAGCTTGTGTAAACGTTGACCCTAGTTCTTCACAGATACCAGATCAATGATTATGAGTCAGTGTGCCGACCGTCACGTCCAGCTCCAGCTTTCCATTCTGCCGGTTGTTTTGCTCCACTCCTGGTCTTCCATTCCACTGGCTGCTGTGTTCCACTCTGGGTTTTCATAATTACCATAATTTTTTTTTCACTTCATTTAGGAATCAATTATAGACTCATAGAGTCGTACGGATGTACAGCATGGAAACAGACCCTTCCGTCCAACCCGTTCATGCAGACCAGATATCCCAACCCAATCTAGTCCTACCTGCCAGCACCCGGCCCATATCCCTCTAAACCCTTCCTAATCATATACCCATCCAAATGCCTCTTAAATGTTACAATTGTACCAGCCTCCACCACTTCCACTGGCAGCTCATTCCATACATGTACCACCCTCTGCATGAAAATGTTGCCCCTTAGGTCTCTTTTATATCTTTCCCCTCTTGCCCTAAACCTATGCTCTCTAGCTCTGGACTCCCCGACCCCAGGGAAAAGACTTTGCCTATTTACCCTATCCATGCCCCTCATAATTTTGTAAACCTCTATAAGGTCACCCCTCAGCCTCTGACGCTCCAGGGAAAACAGCCCCAGTTTGTTCTGCCTTTCTCTATAGCTCAAATCCTCCAACCCTGGCAACATCCTTGTAAATCTTTTCTGAACCCTTTCAAGTTTCACAACATCTTTCCGATAGGAAGGAGACCAGAATTACATGCAATATTCCAACAATGGCCTAACCAATGTCCTGTACAGCCGCAACATGTCCTCCCAACTCCTGTACTCAATTCTCTGACCAATAAAGGCAAGCATTCCAAACGCCGCCTTCACTATCCTATCTACTTGCGACTCCACTTTCAAGGAGCTATGAACCTGCACTCCAAGGTCTCTTTGTTCAGCATCACTCCCTAGGATCTTACCATTAAGTGTATAAGTCCTGCTAAAATTTGCTTTTCCGAAATGCAGCATCTCACATTTATCTGAATTAAACTCCATCTGCCACTTCTTAGCCCATTGGCCCATCTGATCAAGATCCTGTTGTAATCTGAGGTAACCCTCTTCGCTGTCCACTACACCTCCAATTTTGGAGTGATCTGTAAACTTACTAACTGTACCTCTTATGCTCACATCCAAATCATTTATGTAAATGACAAAAAGTAGAGGCCCCAGCACCAATCCTTGTGGCACTCTACTGGTCACAGGCCTCCAGTCTGAAAAACAACCCTCCACCACCAAAGGTCTTCTACCTTTGAGCCAGTTCTGAATCCAAATAGCTAGGTCTCCTTGTATTCCATGAGATCTAACCTTGCTAATCAGTCTCCCATGGGGAACTTTGTCGAACGCTTTCCTGAAGTCCATATAGATCACATCTATCGCTCTACCCTCATCAATCCTCTTTGTTACTTCTTCAAAAAACTCAATCAAGTTTGTGAGACAGGATTTCCCACGCACAAAGCCATGTTGACTATCCCTAATCAGTCCTTGCCTTTCAAAATACATGTACATCCTGTCCCTCAGGGTTCTCTCCAACAACTTGCCAATTGAGCTTTTGCTAATGATCCAGTATGAATTTTGACGGGCATGAATTGCAGACCATTCAAAAATATATCCATGTAATAGTCGACCCCATAAACTTAACTTTAAAAAGTGGTCAAAACATTTGATTATTACTCAAGTATATAAGCTACTTGCAATACACTTGCTTCCTTCTTTCTTTGAAGACATGATTTTAAGTTAGGGTGATATAGACACCACTCTGCTTGAGTGGGCCATTCATGTTTACGATGACAATCATCGATCTGTCCATGGCTGCACACGCAGTTATGATTCTATTTTCATCTACAGCTCACACACATGCATTGATCATGCATTCAACTGCAAAACATTTGACTGACATACTTTCCTTGTTGATTCCAAAATAGTATTTCTGACTGTGGAGCCCTCCTTGCTTCTGTAGCTGAAATCAAACCTTACTAAATAGAAAATGCTGGAGCAACTCTGTAGGTCTGGTGGAAGAAGAGTAATATCAGGTTCAAAACATTATCTCTGTTTCTTTCTCTCGAGATGCTACCAGACCTGCTGACTTTCTCCAGCACTTCCTGCTTTTATTTCAAATTTCCAGCATTTGCAGTAGTTTATTTTATCGACTAAAATGGAATGTGGAAGTTTTCTTTCATGATTTTTAGCTAAATCAGATTGTAACTTCACTGTCAAACTATTAAGATGGCATATTAGCATGTTCTATTATAAACACAGGAAAACATTTAAATATTCAATCTGTAAAAGATATTATAAGTTCTATGTTTTTGTGATGTAGTCATTTAGTTCTGTTCGTTAAAGATTTTTAACTTAATTTGATTATATGTTGTTGCATTGTCATAGATTATTTTCTTTTCTCTTTCTGCTTTTACACATTGGATTTTATTCAACGTCTGGTGACATGTTTTAGAAGGTAAGCAGTCTCGATATACAGCAATTCAATTGTTTTGATAGCTAGTATAATTTGATGTTCTGTACTTTTATAATTCATGTTTTTATGTTTTATAATGGGACAAAAAGATTAGTATTCAGAATCTCCTCCATTCATTGACAAAGTAAATGTGGAAAGGATGTGTTTTACTTGCTATTTACTTGTTTTGCTTAATTAGGTTTGGCTATTACCATTGATTACAGTTCTTCAGTATTTCTCTTCAAGCAACTAGTATGAAGGGGTGGCACAGTGGCTCAGTGATTGGCACTACTGCCTCACAGTGCCAGGGACCCGGGATCAATTCCAGACTCGGGCGACTGTCTGTGTGGAGTTTGCAGATTCTCCCCGTGACTGCATGGGTTTCCTCCAGGTGTTCCAGTTTCCTCCCACAATCCAAAGGTGAATTTGCCAAGCTAAATTGCCCATAGTGATCAGGGCTGTGTAGATGAAATGCACTAGTGAAGGGTAAATGTAGAATAATAGGGTAGGGGAATTGGTTTAGGTGGGTTACTCTTCGGAGGGACAATGTGGATTTGTTGGGCCAAACAACCTGTTTCCACACTGGAGAGATTCAATGAAGTATGTAAAAGTCTCCTCACCACTTGAACTGGTGACTCAATTGTGTTTCACACTTCTCTCTCAAATTGTTTTCTCCTAGCACTTGAAAAAAGCTTGACGAAAATTAGCAACTCTTCTACAGAAATATACTACCATAATTTTGCATGGCACAATACCAGTCTGTGACACAATTACAGTGTTTCAATGTCATCCCTAAACGTATTGACGTCAGTTACAAGAACTCTAATAAATTCTCTGAGTCAGTAGTAAAGAGGCCCATTTTGAAAATTAAATATTCTCAGAAGTTATTAGTGTGGTTAACTGCAAACTAAATTTCTCATTGCATTAAATGTAGCATCAGTAAGAGGGCCAGCATTTCTTACCCATCTCCACTTATCCTTGAGCAAGTGTTAATAGCTGCCTTCTTGACAACTGAAGAGTTTGATCAACCATTTCCAAAGTGCAGTTAAAAGTAAGGACAGCAAGTTTCCTGTCCTAAAACACATTAATTAGCTAGTTGCGTTTTTAGAGCAATTAATCAATTTCATGGTCACGATTAATGATACTACATTTCAATTCCAGACTTTGTAACTAACTGAATTCAAATTCCTCAATTACTATTGTCCAGATATTTGGATTGCCAGCCTTCTATTATCGACATTATGCCAACACATCTGAACACTTTGTCTAACTTTCACCAATATTGTAAATTATTTTCTGTTGTAGTACAAGTAGACCTCTGGATTTGTGAGAAAAAAGGTTTTGGTGGAAAATCATTGAATTATGCTTTGCTGTCTTTAACTGCTCTGAAAACTTCCGGCACAGTTAATTTTAAAAAGGGGCTTACCATTAACTCTCCTTGTAAATAATAATATGCCTTTTATTCCTCCAACAAAAATGTGTATCCTCACACTCATCTGCATTAAACTTAATCGACCAAACTTTGACCCATTCACCTAACCTATTAAAATCCATTAGTAAATTTATTATTTCTTCATCGAAACTGACTAGAAATTCTGCTACTTTTTAACCCTGCACCCAAGTTCATTAACGCAGATTGTAAATAATTGGGGCTGGAGGACTGAATTGAGTCTGAACTCTGTGGCACCACACTAGTTACACCTTGCCAACTAGGAAAAGATAAATTTTTCCAAAATCTCTGCTTTTGTTGGTTAGCCAATCTTCTATCCAAGCTATTAAATGATCCCTAACCCATGTGTCCCTGCCTTGTGCGACAAATGTTGTCAAGTACCAGGCATTGATCATCTCCTGAAAAAGGATCTACCCATCATTCCTTGATATTCAACAGTATTACCATCTTTGAAACCCCCCCCCTCCCCCACTATCTACATTTTGGTGAGGGGTCTACTATTGACCATGAACTTCACTAGCCATCTAAATTCTTGGCCTACAAAAGCAGGTCAGAGGCTAGGAATATTGCAGCGAGTATCTGGTCTCCTGACTCCAAAACCTTACAACATCTGTAAGGTAAAAATAAGGAGTATGATAAAAGTACTCCGCACTTGCTTAGATGAATACAGATCCAAAAACACTCAAATATCATGACAATATTCAGGAAAAAGCAGCCCACTTGATTGGCACCACAAGCAAAACAAAACACTCCTCCACCACCAACGCACATTAACAGCAGTGTTACCATCTACAAAATGCACTGCAGAAATTCACTAATGTTCTTCATATATCCAAATCCATGGCTACCACCGTGTAAAAGAACAACAGCAGCAGGTACATGTGAACAACACCATCTGCAAGCTCCCCTCCAAGCCAGTCAGTATCCTGACTTGGAAGTAAGCTACCTTATTTCATAGTCCTTGGATAAAAATCTAAATGGAAATCACCAAATGCCAAACACAAAACACAAAATGGACTGTAGCAGTTTAAGAAGGCAATTCACCAACACCTTCTCTAGGCCAGCTATGAAGGGGTAATAAATGTTGACCCAGCCAGCAAAGCCCACATCCATGAATAATATTTTTAATTGTTTTGTCTTCTAATAATTTCTCTTAAGTTTTGCCCAAATTGTCATAAACAAAAATATACAGTTGTTACAATAAACAATCCTCACTGTCAGTATGTGAACATTGTTAAATTGTATATCTATTGAGAGTTTTAAGACTGTATAACTGTGAAAGTAAATCAAATTTAGTCCAGAGTTCAGTTTTTACAATCTTCTTGCCTAACTTCATTTATCCCTATCAGTCGATTACAACAACTATGATAACTTTGAAATTCCTCTGTTTCCCAGGCTTTGCAGCAGCAAAAACTGGTTCAGATCTTGGATGGAGGCATTAAGTTCTGCTTGTAGAATTATAACATTTTATAAACTATCACACTTATACAATATTTCTGAAAAAGCTAGCCACTTAACTTATAATTTCTCTGAAAATATATATCTACTTCTGTTTTACAAGTAATTATCTATTTTGTATCCACCTGTATTTTTAATTCAATATTCTATGTCCTAATAAACTTCAGTTTAAAATAAACTCCCTTCTTCCCTTCATTCATTTGCTGATGATCTTAAATTCTCAGGTTACTAACGTTTTGCAATTTATCTCACAAAAACACTTCATAATTTTAAACATGTTTACCTGTGTTAATTTTCTCTGTTTTAGTAGAAAAGTTTGCTCCTCCTCTAATTTTTCATCAAAGCCGATGTCTCCAACCGCTGGTATTATCAAAGAAAAATTACTTTGATCATAGCCTTGACATCCTTCAAAAAATTGAGCATTCAAGTTGTATTCCATGTGGCCTAACTATTAGTTTGGACTATTAGTTAATGTGACTTCCTCCTGCTTTTTTTGTATCTGATTTTCAAACCTAGGATTCTGTGTTTTCATTAAAAAGCTTATTTAAATCTTCCACTTTTAAAGATTTCTTTGTCTGCACTCCTAAGTCTCTCAATTCCTATCCTTTTAAAATGACCAATAAACAATATACAGTCAGTCATGAAATGTTTAAGATAATCAATATTAAAATAGATAAAAGGAAACTTGCAGATAATATATTTGAGGTCAACAAATGGCAGAGACCAATAATTGAGGTAAAAACAATAATAACATAATAACAATAAAACAATAAAAACAACATCATTCCTGAAGGGCTTTTGCCCGAAACGTCGATTTCGCTGCTCGTTGGATGCTGCCTGAACTGCTGTGCTCTTCCAGCACCACTAATCCAGAGACCAATAATTGTCATCCTAAGATCCTGAAAAAAATCAGAATCCCAACAGTCTGGAAGCAAGCCATTAAGCCCGTTGAGTCCACACTGACCTCCAAAGAGCATTCCCTATCTCTGTAACCATGCATTTCCCATAGTTAACCCCACCTCGCCTGCGCATCCCTGAACACTATGGGCAATTTAACATGGCCAATCCACCTAACCTACATATCTTTGGACTGTGGGAGGAAACCGGAGCACCTGGAGGAAACCCACGCAGACATGCGGAGAATGTGCAAACTCTACATAGACAGTCACCCAAGGGTGGAATTGAACACTGGTCCCTGGCACTGTGAGGCAGCAGTGCTAATCACTGAGCCAGTGTGCCACTCGAGATGAAGAAAGAAATTGCATTGACCTGCAAAGTGATGCTCCAAGGCACTATTGAGGCTGGGAGTGTGCCAAACCCCACACAGGTGGCACGGTGGCTCAGTAGTTAGCACTGCTGCCTCACAGAGCCAGGGACCCAGGTTTGATTCCAGCCTTGGGCCACTGTGTGTCTGGAGTTTGCACATTCTCCCCGTGTCTGCATGGGTTTCCTCCCACAGTCCAAAGATGTTCAGGTTAGGTGAATTGGCCATGCTAAATTGCCCATGCTAAATTGCCCATAGGGATGTGTAGGTTAGGTGCATTCGTCAGGGGTAAATGTGGAGTAATCGTTTGGGGGAATGGTCTTAGTATGTATCTCTTTGGAGGGTCGGTGTGGACTTGTTGGGCTAAATGGCCAGTTTCGACAATGTAGGGATTCTGTGATTTCAAACACAATGTGCAGGCTTAAAAGAGCATGAACTAATCAGGATAATTATAATATGTGATATTTTTACACTCCTTAATTAAAGATGCCAATTATCATATGTCTAGATTAGGATAAAATAGCTAGGAATAATCAACATGATGTTCAAGCGGAACTATTATACTCAGTAAACATCGCTCAAATTGTCAAGGAGGTCATTTTGTTTCGAGCAAATACAATGGATGCCACAGAGGACGTTACAAGAGAGAATTAAATTAAATGACTTATAGAGAAGATAGCAAGGTTGATTTGAAAAAAAAAGGAAAGGTGAAAATGGTAGGACCTAAGGCTAATTTTTCAGAATGGTTGGAAGCATAGTGATATCTCACATGGTTTAGTTCTGAAACTATGTTGTTTACTTTGTATATAAATTATTTCACAGACAGTGGTATCAAAATTTAAAGATGATACCAAAATAGACAGTACCATTATTTAAAAAAAAACAAATAATGTAAGAAATTGAATCATGTGTAGAACATTCTGCCCTTCAAGTTTGATTGATCTTCAACCCCAGCTTCATTAATCAAAATGATTCCTCCACCCATGACATCTAAATATCTCTTGATCTTTAATTTGAATGTACTTATTGACTGATTATCTGCAACTCTCTGGAATAGTGAATTCTGGAAGTTCACTATTCTTGGAGTGAAAAGGTTTCTTTTCATCTCAATCTGAAATAACCAATCCCTTATTTTAAGACGAGGGCCATAATTCTAGATTTCTCTGCCAAAGGAAGAAGTTCCCTCAGTAGCTATTCTATCAAACCCCTTAAAAATGGTATATGTTTCAGTGAGAGCATCACACTTCCAAATGCTAAAGAATATAGACCTAATCTACTCAATCTCTTATCATCAGACAATTCCCTCATCTCAGGAATATGCTTAATGTATTTTCATTGAACTCTCTGAAAAGTAAATATATTCATGATACCCAAGATGGGGGAACAGGAAAAAATTGTGGCTGTGAGAGCTGCTCTTTTTTTTGAGGAAATTAGGCAGGGCAGGTGACTGAGGTGTCAATGGGGGAGCATTTTGGGGCCAGTGATCATATTTCTGTTTGTTTTAAAACAGTGATGGAAAAGGATAGAACAACCTAAAAGTTTTATTTCTCAGTTGGAGGAAAACAAATTTCAGTGGTATTAGGCAAGAACTCAGGAACTTTCAAAGTTGATTAGGGGTGGATATTCACAGGCAAAGGGACAGCTGGAAAATGGGAAGCCTTCAAAAATGGATTGACAAGAGTCCAGAGACAGTATGTTCCAATTAGAGGGAAAGAGCAACACTGATAGGTGTAGGGGAAACTGGATGACTAGAGAGATTGAGCTTTTGGTCAAGAATAAGATTTACAAGGATGTTGCCAGGGTTGGAGGAGTTGAGCTATAAGGAGAGGCTGGGGCTGTTTTCCCTGGAGCGTCGGAGGCTGAGGGATGACCTTATAGAGGTTTACCAAATTATGAGAGGCATGGGTAGGATAAATAGATAAAGTCTTTTCCCTGGGGTCGGGGAGTCCAGAACTAGAGGGCATAGGTTTAGGGTGAGAGGAGAAAGATATAAAAGAGACCTAAGCGTCTACTTTTTCACACAGAGAGTGGTATGTGTATGGAGTGAGCTGCCAGAGGAAGTGGTGGAGGCTAGTACAATTGCAACATTTAAGAGGCATTTGGATGGGTATATGAATCGGAAGGGTTTGGAGGAATATAGGCCGGGTGATGGCAGGTGGGAGTAAATTGGGTTGGGATATTTGGTTGGCATGGACGGGTTGGACCAAAGGGTCTGTTTCCATGCTGTACATCTCTATGACTCTAGGTATAGACAGCAGAGATATAGTGAATCTCTGAAAAAGTATAAAGCCAGTAGGAGTATATTTAAGAGTGAAGTCAGGAGGGCAGAAAGAGAATAGCTTTGGCAAATAGGGTTAAGGAGAATCCAAAGAGATTCTACAAATACATTAAGGACAAAAGATTAACAAAGGAGAGAATAGGACCCCTTAAAGATCGGCAAGGCAGTCAATATGTGGAACTGCAGGAGGTGGGGGAGATACTTAACGAGTATTTTGCATCAGTTTTTCCTGGGGAGAAGGACAATGAAGATATAAAATGTGGAGAAAAAAAATAGCGACAACTTCGAAAAGGTCCACATTACAGAGAAGGAGGTGCTAGACGTCTTAAAACACATAAATATGTATAGATCTCAGGGACCCAATCAGGTGTACCCTAGAACTCTGTGGGAAGCTCGGGAAGTGATTGTTGGGCCCCTTGCTGGGATATTTGTATCATTTATAGCCACAGGTGAGGTGTCAGATGACTGGACGTTGGCTAATGTGGTGCCCCTATTTAAGAAAGGTGGTAAGGTAAAGCCAGGAAACTATAGATCGATGAGCCTGACATTGGTGGTGGGTAAATTTTTGGAAGTGATCCTGAGGGAAAGAATTTACATGTATTTGGAAAGGCAAGGCCTGATTAGGAATAGTCAACATGGCTTTGTGCATGGGAAATCAAGTCTCATTAATATAATTGAATTTTTTGAAGAAGTAATGAAGAGGATTGATGAGGGTAGATTGATGGATGTGATTTACATAGATTTCAGTAAGGTGTTCGACAGAGTTCCCCATGGGAGACTGGTTAGCAAGGTTAGATCACATGGAGTACAGAGAGAACTAGCCATTTGGATACAGAACTGGTTTGAAAGTAGAAGGCAGAGGGTGGTGGTGGAGGATTTTTTTCAGACTGGAGACCTGTGACTAGTGGTGTGCCACAATGATTGGTGCTGGGTCCACTGCTTTTCATCCAATTTGTGTAAATGATTTGGATGTGAACATAGGAGGTATGGTTAGTAAGTTTGCAGATGACTCCAAAATTGAAGGTGTAGTCGACAGCGAGGAAGGTTACCTCAGTACATTGGGATTGTGGTCAGATCGTCTTTTAGCTAAGGAATGGCAGATAGAGTTTAATATAGGTAAATGTGAGGTACTGCTTTTTGGAAAGGCAAATCATGGAAGCTCTTACACGTTTAATGGTAACATCCTGGGAAGTGTTGCTGAACAAAGAAACCTTGGAGTGCAGGTTCATAGTGCCTTGAAAGTGGAGTCCAGGGTGGACAGGATATTGGAGAAGGTGTATGGTATACTTTCCTTCATTAGTCAGTGCATTAAGTATTGAAGTTGGGTGGTCAAGTTGTGGTTATACAGGGCATTGGTTTGGCCACTTTTAGAATATTGCCTTCAATTCTGGTCTCTCTGCTATAGGACGGATGTTGTGAAACTTGAAAGCGTTCAGAAAAGATTTACAAGGCCGTTGGAGAGTTTGAGCTATAGGGAGAGACAGATTAAACTGGGGCTATTTTCCCTAGACCATTAGAGGCTGAGGGGTGACCTTACAGAGGTTTGTAAAACCATGAGGAGCATGGACAGGGTGAATAGCCAAGGTCCTTTCCCCAAGGTAGCGGATTCCAAAAGTAGATGGTATTGGTAGAAGGTAAGGGGAAAGATTTAAAAGTGACCTAAGGGGCAATGTTTTCGCATAGTGGGTGGTCCCTGTTTAGAATGAGCTGCCAGAGGAAGTGGTGGAGGCTGGTATAACTACAAAATATAAAAGGCATCAGGATGGGTATATAGATAGGAAGAGTTTAGAGGGATATGGGCCACTTTCTGGGCAATGGAACTGGATTAATTTAGGTTGTCTGGTCATCATATATAATTGTACCCAAGGGTCTGTTTCCATGCTGTAAAGCTCGATATTCTTTCTTGAGTAAAGAGACCAAAACTGTACACAGTACTTAAAGTTCTACACTAAGGCCATCTACAATTATAGGATGACTTGTTTCGTCGAATAAGGTTTAATAAAGGTTAAGGTGTGATTACCTACAGTGTGGAAACAGGCCCTTCAGACCAACCGGTCCACATCGACCGTCCAAGGAGTAACCCACCCAGACCCATTTCCCTCTGACTAATGCACTTAACACTATGGGCAATTTAGCATGGCCAATTCACCTGACCTGCACCTCTTTGGACTGTGAGACGAAACCGGAGCACCCGGAAGAAACCCACGCAGACACGAGGAGAATGTGCAAACTCCACACAGACAGTTGCCCGAGGCTGGAATTGAACCTGGGACCCTGGTGCTGTGAGACAGCAGTGCTAACCACTGAGTCACCGTGCCACCCCAAATGCTGTTTGTTTTCCAAATTGTTTGCTGTTCTTTCACATTGACTTCTGTGATTCATGTACAAGAGCACCCAAGTCTCTCAGAATAATATAATTTCTCATTCACCCTTTAAAAATATTCTTCTTTCTGCACGAACATAGGTAATTTAAAATCTCTCAATGTTATCTTCTATTTGGCAGTTTTTCACCCACTCATCTAACCTTTTGTATCCACTTTATATCTTCTGATAGTTTACCCTCCATGTCGACTTATACTGTCTGTAAATTTAAATGTGGTCTCCTCATCTAAGTAACTGATATAGTTTGTAAATAGCTGAGGCCCAAATAAAGAAAACTGCAGAAAAGTTTATTGGCAAAAGGGGAGAATGGGTCTCAATGGCAGGCAAATAGTAAGCATGATTTAATACATCTTAATTATAAACAATAACAGTAGCAGTTATACAGTGAATGAAAGTTGTATAACAAAGAGTTTTAGGGATACAGGTTCACTGGATATTAGGGGCAACCTCTTAGATTTACAAAGATATAGAGTTTTTCTAGGTTTTATCACAAATGCATAGAATATATCAGTTAAGAAGTAATGATGTAACATAAATGGTAGAATGAGCCGCACCATTGAATGTGACACAAACTGAGAATTTACCTCAGCCTGTTCTTACTTGATACTTATTTTTCCGCAAAGCTGTAATTGAATGGCAAAACAGGCTTGAATGGTGAAGAAACTTATTCTCATTCCTAAATTTCAATATACCTCAACACTATTTATCTTCATTTTACAAAATGATGTTTCAAGATACGTAAGCCATCCATCTCATAATACAGTGCCTGATTCAATTCTATGTTGCACAGTGCCTGATATGTGTGGTGCTGGTAAAGCACAGCAGGTCAGGCAGTATCCAGGAATCCGATGCCTGAAACATCGATTCTCCTGCTCCTCGCATGCTGCCTGACCTGCTGTGCTTTTCCAGCACCATACTCTCGACTCTGATCTCCAGCAACTGCAATCCTCACTCTCTCCGCAGTGCCTGGTATGGCTTGGGAGCCACACTCTTCCATGGCAGCCTCTACCACATTTGTTAGGTGAAAACGAGGATTGCAGATGCTGGAGATTAGAGTCAAGATTAGAGTGGTGCTGGAAAAGCATCAGGAATTCCTGATGAAGGGCTTTTGCCCGAAACATCGATTTTCCTGCACCTCGGATGCTGCCTGACCTGCTGTGCTTTTCCAGCACCACTCTGATCTTGACTCTACCACATTTGTTGCAGAGGAGGACATTAAACTGTGAATATGTCAGATCCACTTGTCTCTGTTTACTCTGGGCTATCTTTTCAGTCAACAGAACTCTTTAATTCTATTTGTCTCCTCTACTGACCTCCAAGTAGTCAACCTTCAGTGGTCACAGCCATCAGTGACTGCTTTCCTTCTGTTATCAGTGTCAGTGGCCACCATTTTCAAATCTCATTTGCCAGACATCATTGTAACAGATTTATGGGCACCCAGAAACTTCTGATGAATGTGGCTGACCCAGCAGTAACATTGTTGGCTGAGCAATGATTGTATACTAATGGAATTAAAGCAGTTCTGGACCTCGGGGTTGATGATCTTGTTCTATCAGGAGATGCTAAGAATGTCGTGGAGACAATAAAGATGGAAACTGTTCACCCTTTCCTCCTGTCTACCATATGTTGCCCAGATGTCACTCTGAAAAGAAGTGCACTGAGGTTGCAGGCTTGGTTGATGGCAGTTTGAAGATCTCAATCTGATTGTTGTTATTGCACCATCTCTTGCTCAGCTTGAATATAACACCTACAGATTTTGTGTTCCATGTGTTGATTTCAGCGTTTGTGACAAATTGGTGATTGAGGAGCTTACATATGTGAAGCTATCAACAACATCCAGCATCAAACATTCAGTGCCCATTGACAGCAGTATGCAAAGTACTGGATGATGGCATTTGTCATCTTGATATTGATAGTCAAAGCAAACTCTTTACATGTGAAAGGAGTCTGACCATTTGATGCTGAAGATGCTCCTCTGCAAGGAATGTTAGTGCATCAGTGTGGGGCAGCCCGCTGGTGAAGACATGGTATTTCTTTGTCTCGAAAATGAATGAACAGGATGGAACACAGTCTGATCATTCTGGTGTGTGCGCGAACATTCTCAGTGGATGGCTGAAGGCATATGACAGGAAGAAAGAATGCAATGTGCCAAAGAGGTTTTGGTGCCAGTATGCAAGTCTGTTTGAACTGACTATGGATCTGAGTGTCCTGATGTTGTCCCATCCTAGCTGACCCTAATTATCATGTTGTCATGCAGAGAGATATCAATAATCTCCAGCATAAAATGTTCAATGCTGAATGAGAGCTCACTTTGAGCAACTTTGACAAACAGCTTGGCTTCTCCAGCAGCATAAACATGCCACTTCTGCTCACATGATTGAATGTTTGATGAAGGCAACATATAAATATCATGGTCTCCTTTTGCGATTTCCAGTTTATGAATGTCATACCAATTATAGTTTTTCCAATTTTGAAATTATATAGATTGAAGTTGGATATATTCAACCAGGATTTGCAATCTGAACAAGGCAATAGTGTTACTCCCCAGGAAACTCACAAGAAAATATAAAAATCTCACCAGTCCCCTGAACTGGTGATTCATTCATGTTTCATACTTCTATGTGAAATTATTTTTTTCCCTAGCACCAAAAGGCCTGACTAAAATTGGACAAATGCTTTTCTCATAATGCTATGTTGAAAGATGCATTGATAGTTATTGTAACTCGTGTAGTCATTCTTAACCCTGTACAAGGTCATAATTTTTGTATCACATATTGCTACCTCTCTCCACCAGAGACAGAGAAGTTAATGTAGACACTACAGCGTTGCTGGTTTTCTATGCGTTCAATGTGCTACAGCGTTGCTGGTTTTCTATGCGTTCAATGTGTTCGTGTAATCCAGGTATCAGCGCCTGGAGTTTTACCCATAATATGTGAGTCAATATTTTTGCAATGCTCTCCCATGACTAACTCTGCCAAGACAAATAGACTTTCTGTGAAGTGCTTTATTGGTGACAATATTCTTCCTACTGTACAACTCAAAGTAGTATTCTTAAAAAATGAAACAGAAGTTGTTGGAGAAAGTCAGCAGGTCTGATAGCATCTGTGAAGAGAAAATAGAGTTAATTGTTCAAGTTCAGCGATCTTGCTTCAAAACAGTGGTATTCCATCTACTTTTCCAGCTCTTGATAGCAGTTGGTGATTAACTGCCCTGCTGTTTATTTTTTTGGAGCTTCTTTTTTGATGGACCTGTTGCCTTTTTGATTCATTCATACTTGCCCTTACATTCACTGCTGTGAAGAACTGGCAAAGTTACAACCAGTAGTCACTAGAGCAGCAATGAGCAGTCTGCTGGACTTTACTTCAAGCAGCTGTTAGTGTACAATATTCAGAATCTTCATGCTTGAATCATTCTTGTGATAAATGAGAGTGGACTGCCTGGCTTCACGGGACAAGTTGTATCACTGTGATAATAGTCTTGAATCACTCAGCACTTTACCACTCTTTCTTCCCATATGTTGAGTGTACAGTGAAGTTGTCTCAGAAGTATGTTCCATTTTACTTGAGGTGCACAATAGTGATTGATTTGCATCACAGTCAATACTGTAAGAGCTATGTGTGTTGAAAATGCTGTTAAGAGAGTCACTTCTGATGATGACCAGATCCGATTGGCACCAGTGCCCTGATCTTGGATACTTCCAGCATACTTTGTGGCGTGGTTTCTTCTGAAAGAATGTGCCAGTCGCACACAGCTCATAGTGGCAGCAAATTTCAGGTCATCTCTGTCTATTCTCATTTATATGTGAGGCAGAAGGTGGCTCATGGTCTGCATCCACCTTTATCTATCCTTAATAGATAAAGATGTTTTCTCTTGGTCATTTGACTGATAGCAGTGCAAAGCTCCTCGTGGAACTGGTTATCTGACTCTGTAATAGAACGCACTTTTGGAACGCTGATACTCGTCAGGTTTACTGACCTTGTTTGATTTGGATATGGATGGATAAAACTGGTTCTGCAACATTTGTGAGGGAGTTCCATCATCAAGAGTATCGAATTCCTTACAACAAAGATGCCGACATGCTCGCATGTTTCCTTGGAATTCTTCCCTTGAAAACGAATGTTAGTAGTTTCTTTCAACAATATGTTCTGAGTAATCATACTCTTTGGCAAGAAGTTATGGCAATGTCAAGCTTATCAAGTTCCACCTCAAGAGCACATTTATCTTGCATGTATTACTGAGCAGGCATAATTTGGAGATACCGGTGTTGGACTGGGGTGTACAAAGTTAAAAATCACACAACACCAGGTTATAGTCCAACAGGTTTAATTGGAAGCACACTAGCTTTCAGAGCGACGCTCCTTCATCAGATGATTGTCAATCATTTATAATGTTCCAGCTTGCCTCTTAGAGGTTTAAACTAAATAGTGAGGGGTCGGTTGAGTTGCACGGAAAATTGTAAAATCTAAGTAAAAGGGGAAGGTAGAATTGCAGTTTAGTGATGTGCTGATTGCTACCAGAAAATAAAAGGAAAGGACAGAATGTGTGAATTTTATATTGTACCAAGAACCATAAAAATATAGGAAAATTCAACAAAAGAACAAATTTAAAGGCTTTGTATCTTGAAGCATGAAGCATTTGGGATAAGGTAGATAAACTGACAGCACAAATCAAGGTTGATTTCATAGCCATTATGAAACATGTTTACAAGGAGGTCAAAACTGGAACTTAACATTCAGTAATATTTGACTTTCAGTGCAACAGGAAGGATGGAAAAGGGTGGTGGGGTTAACTGTTAATAAGAGGTGAAAAGAAGACAGTTGTGAGAGATGATCTAAGCTCGGATGATGTAGAAGCCATTTGAAATATAAAAATCAGCAAGGGAGAAAAGACATTAGTCAACAGACCCCCAAAAAGTAACCATTCTAGAAAGAATATAAATCAACAAGTAATAGCAACATGTAAAAAGAATTAATCTTCATGTTGATGGGATTAATCATATTGGAAAGGGTAGCTGCAATGATAAATTTGGAGAGTGCATTCGGGCTAGTTTTCTCGAGCAATATTGAAGCCAATCAGAAACAGGCTATCTTGGACCTGGTTATGGATAATGAGCCAAGCTTAATAAATGATCTCCAAATAAAGGATCCACTAAGAAGTAGTGATCATAACACTGTACAATGTAATATTGTGATGATGCTGCTCTTTTAACAAGGTTGTGTTGTCATTGGTTTTTTTTTCAAAAGTGTTTTACAAGACATAGGTTCTGAATTGTCTGGCTTGATCCAGCTTTTAAGTTTAAGAAAAGCATTTGGACAATGATAGGGGAATGGCCAATTCTCCCAGCACATCTTTTCTCTGGTTTGGTTTTGGTTGGGTTTTAGCAATCTAGCTGTTCAGAGAAAGCAGTCAGTCAGTTTTGAGGCTGTTGGTCAAAGAAACAGCTACATGGAAGAAGGTGTCCATGCTGAATCTCTCTGCCATCCCTCTCTCTGACATCTCTTCTGTAAGAACCTGTGATTATTTTTTTCTTTTTTGCCAAGGGGTGTTTAGGGGGATTGTTGCAAGTACTTGGAACAGCATCATTAAACTGGGATAACGTGTTCGGTTTTCAGATCGGTTGTTATTCTAATTCTGTCCTCTTGCCTGTGTTTCATCCAGTAATCTTGCAAATAAATTCTGTTTTGTTTAAAACTAAGTGATTGGGCCAGCTGCATCACTCCTGGAATATCCACTCAACACCTGCATAAAACAACTAGAAATGTTAGGGTCTGGGCTACTTTCTTGAAATGTTTTGAGGGGGTCTGGCCTGGTCCATAACAATATTTCATTGGAGAAAGAAAATTGGGTCAGAAGCAACCATGTTTAACTTAAGTAAAGGGAATTACAATGAAATGAGGATAGATTTAGCTAAAGTGAACTGGATGATTAGGTTAGCAGAAATGATAGTAAGGGAGCAGTGATAGACACTTAAGTTGATTATTCATGACTTTCAGCAAAAATACATCCCAGGGAGAAGAGATTCTAAGAGTGGGATAAACAAATCATGGTTAATCAAAGAAGATAAGGAGATTATTTAATGTTGAAAGAAAAAGTGAAAAGGAAGCCAATGTCAGTGATAACCACAAAGTCTAAAATAAATCCAAATCCAGCAAAGGAGGGCTAAAAAAGTAATAACACCCACTTCTACACAATAATGTGTAAAATTGCCTAGCTATGTCCTGTGCACAAAAACAAAATGTAATAACTTGCTCACTGATGCCCAATTTGGGTTCCACCAGCGTTACTCAACTCTCGATCTAATTATAGCCTTGGTTCAAATGGTAAATGGAGTATAATTTGGGAAAATGTGAAGTAGTTAGTTTTGGAAGGGAGAACAAAAGAACAGAACATGGAGATTATGGTAAATGGAGAAAATCTGCAGAAAGCTGCAGCATGAAGTGACTTGAGGTTTGTACATGAAACACAGAAAGCTAGCACACAGGTGCAGCACGTAGTCAGGAAGGCTAATGGAATGTTGACTCTTATTTCAGGAGGTTTGGCACTTAAGAGTAGAGAAGTTTTAATGTAAATGTACAAGGTGCTGGTGAGACCACATTTGGATACTGCAAGCAGTTTTGTCCCTTATTTAAAGAAGCATATTGGTCCATTGGAGGCAGTTCAGGGGAGGTTCACTACTATGATCTCTAGTACAGAGGGATTGTCTGATGATCAAATGCTAAAAGGGTTCAGACTCTACTCACTGGAGTTTAGAAGAATGAAAGGTGACCTCATTGAAGTCTAAAGGCTTCTTAAGGGGCTTGACAGGATAAATGCTGAGAGGATATTACACATGACAGAAGGGTCCAGGACCAGAGAGCATAGATTGAGGTTTGGAGGAATTAAGATTAAGAGAAGCAGGAATTTCAACTCTCATAGGGTTGTGAGTGTTTGGAACTTGTTGTCACAGAGACTGCGAGGGCAGAATCCTTGTGAATATTTAAGGCTGAGACAGGCTCTTGATCAGTAGGGGAAGGTTAGGTGGAATGTTGGGTTAGTCATGATTGTATTGAATAATGGAGTAAGCTCAAAGTGTCAAATGGCATGCTAATGTTCCTAATTCTTACGGTCTTATTGAAGAATTGGCATTTTTTTTTGCTTTTTGTTTATTTGCCCAGTTCAATCAATTCTATTCGCTTGTAAAGCAGAGACTCTAAACTCCAAGCACTTAGCTGTCTGATGATGGTAGCTAAGCATTTCTAGTTGGAGAATACTCAGCTTGAGGTAAGTACTGTCTCAGCAGCAGGAGACAATGATATGCTCCATCATTAGGAACAGCCATGTGCACCCATTCTGTGTGGAAATTGGGTTAAGCTTATCACTCATAACGCGAAAGTGAGGACTGCAGATACTGGAGATTAGAGTCGAGAGTTTGATGCTGGAAAAACACAGCAGGTCAGACAGTGTTCAAGGAGCAGGAGAATCAACATCTTGGCAAAAGCTTTTCATCAGGAATGAAGCGTGAGCTCAGGGGCTGGTGAGATAAATGAGAGAGGGTGGGGCTGGGGGAAGGTAGCTGAGAGCACGATAGGTAGATGGAGGTGGGGGTAATGGTGATAGATCAGAGAGGAAGGTGGAGCAGATAGGTGGGAAGGAACATGGACAGGTAGGATAGGTAATGAGGACAGTTCTGACTTGGAAGGTTGGAACTGGGATAAGGTGGGGGGTGGCAAATGAGGAAACTGATGAAATCCACATTGATGCCATAAAGTTAAAGGGTCCCAAGGTGGAAGCTGAGGCGTTCTTCCTCCAGTTGTCAGGTGGTTAGGGAGTGGCAATGGAGGAGGCCTAGGACCTACATGTCCTCAGCAGAGTGGGGGGCGGGGGGGTTGAAGTGTTTGGCCACTGGGCGGTGGAGTTGGTTGGTGTGGGTCTCCTGGAGATGTTCTCTGAAACGCTCTGCAAGAAGGCGTCCTGTCTCACCAGTGTAGAGGAGACCACATCAGGAGCAACAGATACAGTAAATGACATGTATGGAAGTACAGGTAATACTCTGATGAATGTGGAAGGCTCCTTTGGGGCCTTGGATGGAGGTGAGGGGAAGGTGTGGGCATAGGTTTTGCAATTCCTGCAGTGGCAGGGGAAGGTGCCGGGTGGGGAGGGTGGTTTGGTAGGGGACGTGGACTTGACAAGGGAGTCATGGAGGGAATGGTCTATCTTCTATGTCGTGTTTGTGTTCTGCAACAAAACTGGGCAGTCTTGTTCAGGATGCAAGCCTGGGCAAGGGTTTTGGAGAACTTATGTGGCCTAAATGTCAGGGAACTCTCACCTTCGCCCCTTGAGGCTACAGGAATGCAGTGTATGTGTTTAGTACTGACTTTATTGAAGTACATATTGGAAAGATAACATGCTTCGACATCGGTCCAGCTTTGGACACCATTCCAGAGTTTTTGTCAGGGTTTAGTCCTTTGTTTTTGCACACTCCTAAGATATCCACAAGGAGTTGAGCTATTTCCCCATAGCTGTGAGTTTGATTTGTGGGTGTCAGAGCTTGTCCACATGCTAATGAACATGCACATTGCATATCTGGCGCCATGTCCTTTGAGATCCTCTAAAGTTTTAGTCTGGTGCTGTAACGGAGGCAGTTTCTAGATGTTACCATTGGAGCCATAGGTGAGGTCTTGTGCTTTTGGAATATTGTGTGCAGTTCTAGTCTCCATCCTATAAGAGGGGTGTTGTGAAACTTGAAAGGGTTCAGAAAGAGTTGCAAGGGTTGGAGGATTAAGCTATAGAGAGAGGCTGAATAGGCTGGCACTATTTTCACTGGAGTGTTGGAGGCTGAGCGGTGACCTCATAGAGGTTTATAAAATCTTGAGGGGCATGGATAGGATAAATAAACAAGGTCTTTTCCCTTGGGCAAGCGAGTCCAGCACTAGAGGGCATAGATTTAGGATGAGAGGGGAAAGATTTAAAAGCAGCAACCTTTTCACGCAGCGGGTGGTGTATGTATGTATGTATGGAATGAACTGCCAGAGGAAATGGTGGAGGCTGGTACAATTACAACATTTAAAAGGCATCTGGATGGGTATATGAATAGGAAGGATTTAGAGAGATATGGGCCAAGTGTTGACAAATGGGACTAAATTAATTTAAGATATCAGCATGGTCAAGCTGGACCAAAGGGCCTGTTTCCATGCATTACATCTCTATGATTCTATGATGCATAGGATGTATCCTGTCAGGGTAAGACTTACACACTTGGCTCTCTTTTTCATATTTCTATTAGCTAGCAGTATAGGCTGAAAGTGAGAAGCAAGCGAGCACACATAAGTGAAAGCCATGCCAACTCTTTATACCCAGAAACTAGGCGCATCTGTCAATCTATTGGGAACGTAAAGCTGCCAATATTTGAAATACCTGGTGATGTTATCAACTGTAACAATATTACATTTAACAAATACGTTGGATTTTATTTTTTCCTTATTATCTCCACATTCTTATTATTAATTATCCAACTTAATGTTGTGAATAAATTGATAATACACTTTGTGAAAAGTATTCAGCTTAAGCAAGGAGATCAGAAAACATCAAAATTTTACCACATTAACCTTTTTCCCTGAGTTCAACAATATTATACATATATGCATAATTTTAACTGCTTATGTTTTATTTCATAGTGAGGTTGAAGAAATAATAGCGTGGAATCGTTTGTGATTTTGCTATGTAAAAGACAAGTTATTGTGTTTTAAATGTTATCAGCTGTACAGTGTTTCTTTTCTCATGACAAAATGGGATGAATACAAAACCAAAGAATTTTCACCTTATGTAAAAGAGTTATGTAGGCAACATCAGGTTATACCACTTCTGTAAAGAGAAAATGATAACAAAGATTTGCAATTGCAGTGTCTCTCAGCTTCCCCCGCCTCCACTTCCAGGTCATTCTAATGCATTTTCTTTTATTTCATTGAATACTGATACTCTTGAACTTTCCCCTTTGATCATTCTGGCATTTTCAAACACAAGGATGGTTTCTTAGATTTCTGCTGTGTGTGTTACAATACATATTTTGATTTGTCTTTAGTCTGCATATGTTTTAGATTGACAACTTGGTTGTGATTTAATTTGGATTTTGTTTGTTTTGATGCCTTATGGCCGATTTTACAAATGATCAATGTTAAAATTTGCACTTCATGTCTGCTATTGTAATGTTAATGCTGGTCAAGGTTGGAGGCATTTGCACAAAGTCCAAGTGGAAAGTGAATATTGTGTGAGAAGGGCTCACACGTTTATTTATGCATTTGTCTCTCAAATCAGTGGAACCTCTCCTCTGGCTTGCCTTAACGCCATGCTACATACCAATGCTCGTGTGGAAGATGGAGCTTTCTGTCGAATTCCAGGAAAGATGGGTCTTTATGCTCTTAAAGTAAGTAAATATATAAGATTTGTTGCATTTCTATTGTTTTAATATCACTAATACATAGGAAACTGTTGGTTTGTATGTCATTCAACTAAAAATGATAAAACACAGATGTATTCAAGTTTCATTGGAGACAAAAGACATATTACTTTTAGTTTTTTTGTAACTAAAGAGAATAACTACGTTTTATTACATCACATTGTCACGGAGACTTTATTCCTTCCAATCTGTTTTGAATAGATTATTAACTTAAGTAATCTTAAAATCCATAATGTTATTGTTGTGTCTTCAAAATCAAATATAAATTCAATTCATTTTTTAATTAGCAATCTATTGGCCTTCAATTTTTTTCAGTGTATATGAAGATATAGCATATGATATACACTATCAGTTTTATAGATTAAATCTTGACTGAGGTCAAACTCAATTGAGGATGTTCTCATGTGGACAAGCAATTGTGTATCAATTAGTTGCTCATATTGGTGAAGCAGCAGAAATGGTGAACTTTCAAGCAAAGCCTGTCATTTTCTGGAGGAAAACCTACATGTGCATCATGTCATTTCAACTCTAACATATCAAAATACTTCATAAACAGTATATTTATTTGAAGTACAAGACTCTGGTATACCAGGAGAACTCTCTGTACATCTAGATTTATTATGTCAGTTGAATGGACAGTCACAGTTTCACATTGTAACTGATGTATATCGTTTTTAATAATGCAGCAATCAATAACAACTTGCATTGCCTCTTTAACATTGCAAGTGTCCCAAGGCATGCTGCTTAGAGAAATGTACTAAACTAAAATGTCAAGATAATCTATGTGCTCAAGTCTTATATTCCAGCTGGAACCATAATTTATTGATTCAGAGGCAAGAGTGCTACCAAATGAAGTAAACTGGCATTGCACTGCAGTTGACTTGAAATGCAGAATAAAGTATCCAACAATAAATAAGCCTGCAGTCAATTATTGATTCCCTCGGATTTCTGAAGCTGAATGTGGTAGTGCAATATCAACCCTCTCTCTCTCTCTGTGCCCATCTGAATTCCCCAGTTGGTATAGTGCAAGTCATAATTATTACTGTGAAAAATGATACAAATATTTCACTTTTGAAAATTAATTTCTGGGAAGATAATTACTGTAAATATAGCTTTTATCTAGAACATAGAATGTATTGATATCTGCAAAATTATTGAAACTGTTCAGCCTTATTAATAGAGAAAGATTTATATTTCTCTTTGTAGTCTAGTTATTGATGTTACTCACTGGAATTGAAGATGTAAGTTATTGTTGTGAGTTGATACTAATAAACTTATCACAGTTCAGTGTACTCATAAAGATATATGTCAAAAATAACCCACATATTTTGTATGCGCAGCAAGCCTTAACAAGATATACATCAAGGTTTAAGGTTGTCAAGCTGCCTACTGCTCAAACCAAACATGATTGTTATGTTATTTTATATTAAAATGCTTTGTAAAAAGAATATGTGACCACTGCTTAACTGATTTTCTTATCTACAGAAAAATGAATTGGTAATGTCAGCAGAGGGGGTCATTGATTTGGAGGGCGAATCAGATTTAGACAGCTGTGAAATGGCTGAGACAAACAACAGTAATGGAGAGGAAAATGGAGGTATGTGGAGTTTTCAGTAATTTTGGATATGGTGCTGTGATAGTTTGCAAATTGAGAAGGTAGGCTTTTGACATTTGTCAGATGCAATTTAGAAACAATGAATAAGACACAGTAGGTCTGTCTAGTATATTCGCCCTACTGTTAAATGCTCTTATGGACTGCATCTAGCAACACGTTCTGTGCCATTTAGTCGGTATACCATTGCAGGCAGTAATCTTTTGAATATATTTCAGAATGTTAAAGTAAATGTTTCACCTGCTGCCATTATTCATTAACAATTTAAATTTTGGCATATAGCTTTTACATAATTTATATAATACAATCATTTCACAAGATAAACACTTGATATAGTGAGTTTTATTGTATTTGTCTGGATCTATTTTTCAATGTTTGAGTCAGATTGCAGGATTAATAAAGAAAGCCCTGGGGTATATTGATTGATTGATTGAACTATAAAGACTGTGATAGTTTTTCTTTCAATAGCAACTTTCATTTACGGTATGAAGTACTGTTAATCTAAAAGGTATCCCAAGGCACTTCACAAATAGATGTAAGAAAAACAGATGCTAAATTGTAGAAAGGGATGAGGTGAAGTGACTGATAGCTTGCTCAAAGAGAAGAATTTTAAAAGTGGAGATTTAGGTGGGGGAAAGATTCATAAAATGAAAACACAACTCCAACCTACCTCCAATCTACCCACTTCAAGTTTGTTGAAGATGAGTCAAATAACATGTAATTAAGACTTAGGTAAAGGGTTAGTCCGTCAATAAAATATTTTACAGAAGATACATCATTTTATTTTAAGTAATGCATTATTTTTAATTTCTTGTAAGCAAGGTTTACAAGCAATCAGGAAAATTTAGCAGATCAAAGTAGGAAGGGCAGTATCTATGAAAGAAGTACCTCTACCAGCCCACCAATCATATCTTCTAAAAAAATCCACAATGTTTAATTTCCCAACCATTTCTCTTCATCAATATAGAAAACAGCAGCAGGAAGTAGGTCATTCAGCCCTTCAAGCTTGCTCTGTCATTCAATATGTTCATGACTGATCATGTAACTCAGTATCCTATTCCTGCTTTTTCTCCATATCCTTTTATCCCTTTAGTCTTAAGAAATGTATCTTACTCCTTCCTGAAAGCCTTCAATGTTTTCATTTCAACTGCATTCTGTGGCAAGGCTCACCACTCTGGTGAAGCATTTTTTCCTCATCTCAGTCCTAAATGGCCTACCCTGTACCCTTAAACTGTGGCCCCTGGTTCTGGAGTCCCTTCTCATTGAAAACAACCTCGCTGACTGATGTTGACTGGCCTCAACCTCCAACACCCACCATTTGCTCTTCAGCTGTTCTCCAACCTTATGATCAGGGTGGGACTCAAACTTTCTGCCTGCCTATAGACAAGAAACCTGTTGAGCTAATTGAGGAATACAGTAATATTTATGGGTTTTAATGGATGGAAGGAACCAAAGTGAAAATGTTATATAATCGGTAAAAAGTTCAGGTACACGTTGTCCAAGATATCAGTCAGGATGGCTTCTGCATTGGAGACATTTAGACAGGGATGCCCTGTTATTAAACTGTATGAATCCTCAAACCTGCCAGCAAAGACAATTTTAATAGACACCATGTCCTCCTCTGTAGCACTTTTCAGATTAAATATTCAGTAAACATTCAACAAGCAACCATAAAAGAGTAAGAATTTAAGTGCATACATTTATGTACGTGGGGTGGGAGATAGGGGATGTGGTTAGGGTTCTTGTTGGGTGAGTTGAATAGGGTGCCAGATAGTAGAATGTCAGGTAAGTGAATGAGTGCTTAGGATAAGTTGGGTATTAGATTGAGGGATGTTCAGGTTAGGTGAGGCGTATCAGGTTGAGTTGTAAGGAGTGTTTGATATGGTGGGGGATAGGTATGTGATGGGTCAGTGACTGGTTTAGCACGGGTTGGGGGATGGGGAAGCATCAGATCAGGTCGGCATTAGGGCTGGTATAGTTGTGGGTGTCATTTGAGAGTTAGGAGTTCAGTTTATTAGTTAGCCAGAATTGCTGAAAAAATACACGTTTTGTCAAAGCTTTTTGTTTTGCACAGATTATCAAAATTTGCATGCAGCATACAAAAGTAAAAAGAAATCAACATTCATAAATTTCAGTACAATGATTTTATGAAAGTTCTGTTCCAAGCCACTATTCGAGGTAGATTAGTTTTAATTCTCTCACATTCCTTGGGTAACTCTTATGCTTAAGTGAGTCGGAACCTTCCACATTCTCCGAATTTAATGGACATTTTCCAGAAGGTTCCAAATTCCAAGGAATTGCTGATTGGGATCTTCAATTCCCTCAGCAATTCTCATTGAGTCAACTGCGTTTGGATCCCAAATATTCCCAATGCATATTGTTGCTGCAGTGACTCTCTGGATATTGGATTATCAAGGCAATTAATGATTGTTGTCATGGATGTTTTGGCTAAAATGGCACAGAACAAATAATCAACATGGATAGATGGTGAAGAAACTCCACAGAGGCTTGGTATCCTGTCACCAAGTTACCACTTATTTGCACATGAACTGTCCTTGACTTTAGTATTGCCTCATTAAGAATCAGATACCAGTATGTTAGTATTTCTGACATTCAGCCTTTTTATATGTCAGCCACAGCTCCCTAATTGAACCAAATTAACAGCCCCAATCAGGGAATTCATATTCTATGACGTCCACCAGGCTGACCTCATCACAATCACTACAGATGGCATGTATCCTTGATTCTGAAAGAGTTTCAAAAGGAAATTTGTGAGGCAATAACAAATATGGCCAAAGAATGACAGGACACTGAAGATGCGCAATAAAATTGAAAATAGGCCTCAGTAATGACTATGAGAAATAACATGAACAAATCAGCTAAAGCAACTGCTATCCAGTCGTTTTGCCCCAATTCCATCTAAAAGAATTAAGTTATTTACCATACGTTTTTCAGCCTTGAGAAAGTAGCAGAAATTGGGAAAGTTCATGGTTTGGCCTTTTCACCTCAGGATAAAGTGCAAGATATTCACTGTTGGTTGAGGGGTTTGAGGTGACAGTGATGGGCAGCCAACCCATTAAAAGATTTGAAGGTAGCCATTTGGGCTGCAAATTGTGGGGTGGTTTATTTAAAAGGTCCACCTTAGTGCTGTGGGACTTTATCCACATTATAATAATAAAAAAAACCCTCCAGTCCTCACTTCTCACAACACCTCAACACCCATGGACTCCCTATTTGCTATCCCTATTCATACACCCACCCGTCATGATCTCAATGCCAAACAATGGCACTACTGTGCCCATTTAAACTGTTTAGATAATGTAAACACAGTAAGATGTATTGCAAAAAACTTTCCATTCGTTGGAAAAAAATTAAAATATTAGATCATTCAGATGATTAAAATGATCAATAACTGAAATTGCAAGCACTTGCAACCTCTTCACACTATTTTTTATAAAATTGTGAAATTGACAACAGAGACCAGATGGCCAGAGCTCAGCAGAGACCTAGATGTTTGTTGCGAATGGTGGTGGACAATTAAGCAACTCAGTGGAGGAGGAAGTTTCACAAATATCCCAATCCTCAATGATGAAAAAGCCCAGCGCATCATTGCAAAAGATACGGCTGAAGCAGTCACAGCTCTGGAATATTAGATCACATGAAATCCAGTGTGAGCTGGCAAATTGCATACAAAATTGATGTTAGGAAGCAGAGGGTAATAGTGGAAGGATGCTTGTTGGACTGGAGGCCTGTAACTAGTTGAGTGCCTCAGGGGTCAGAGCTGGGCCCAATACTGTTTGTTATCTATATTAATGATTTGGATGAGAATGTATAAGACATGATTAGTCAGTTTGATGATGACACTAACACAGGCAGTATCGTGGACTGTGACAAAGGTTATCAAAAATTGCAGCAGGACCTTGACCAGATGGAGAAGTAGGCTAGAAATGGCAAGTGGAGTTTAATATAGATGAGTGTGAGGTCTTGCATTTTGGTAAGTAAAATAAATGTAGGAGTTTCATGATGAATGACAAGGCCGTAAGGAGTGTAGTAGAACAGGGTGATCTTGGAGTTCAGGTTCACAGTTCTCTAAAAGTGGAGTCATAGGTAGACAGGGAACTGAAGAAGACTTTTGACACACTGGCCTTCATCAATCAGAGCACTGAGTATAGAAGCTGGGAAGTTATGTTGCAGTTATATAGGATGTTGGGGAGGCCGCACATGGAGTATTGTGTTTAGTTTTGGCCATCTTGTTATAGGAAGGATTGTGAGAAGATTTGTAGCTCAGGTGCTCGTTGTTGTGGTTCTGTTCGCCGAGCTGGGAATTTGTGTTGCAGACGTTTCGTCCCCTGTCTAGGTGACATCCTCAGTGCTTGGGAGCCTCCTGTGAAGCGCTTCTGTGATCTTTCCTCCGCCATTTGTAGCGGTTTGAATCTGCCGCTTCCGGTTGTCAGTTCCAGCTGTCCGTTGCAGTGGCCGCTATATTGGGTCCAGGTCAATGTGCTTATTGATTGAATCTGTGGATGCGTGCCATGCCTCTAGGAATTCCCTGGCTGTTCTCTGTTTGGCTTGTCCTATAATAGTAGTGTTGTCCCAGTCGAATTTATGTTGCTTGTCATCTGCGTGTGTGGCTACTAAGGCTAGCTGGTCATGTAGTTTTGTGGCTAGTTGGTGTTCATGGATGCGGATCGTTAGCTGTCTTCCTTTTTGTCCTATATAGTGTTTTGTGCAGTTCTTGCATGGGATTTTGTACACTACATTAGTTTTCCTCATGCTGGGTATCGGGTCCTTCGTTCTGGTGAGTTGTTGTCTGAGAGTGGCTATTGGTTTGTGTGCTGTTATGAGTCCTAGTGGTCACAGTAGTCTGGCTGTCAGTTCGGAAATGCTCTTGATGTATGGTAGTGTGGCTAGTCCTTTGGGTTGCGGCATGTCCTCATTCCATTGTCTTTCCCTTAGGCATCTGTTAATAGCCACATTACCATACATCAAGAGCATTTCCGAACTGACAGCCAGACTACTGCGACCACTAGGACTCATAACAGCGTACAAACCAACAGCCACTCTCAAACAACAACTCACCAGAACGAAGGACCTGATACCCAGCATGAGCAAAACTAATGTAGTGTACAAAATCCCATGCAAGAACTGCACAAAACACTATATAGGACAAAAAGGAAGACAGCTAATGATCCGCATCCATGAACACCAACTAGCCACGAAACGACATGACCAGCTAGCCTTAATAGCCACACACGCAGATGACAAGCAACATGAATTCGACTGGGACAACACTACTATTACAGGACAAGCCAAACAGAGAACAGCCAGGGAATTCCTAGAGGCATGGCACTCATCCACAGATTCAATCAATAAGCACATTGACCTGGACCCAATATACCGACCACTGCAATGGACAGCTGGAACTGACAACCGGGAGCGGCAGATTCAAACCACTACAAATGCCGGAGGAAAGATCACAGAAGCACATCACAGGAAGCTCCCAAGCACTGAGGATGTCACCTAGACAGGGGATGAAACGTCTGCAACACAAATGCCCAGCTCGGCGAACAGAACCACAGCATAGGAAGGATATTATTAAACTGGAAAGAGTGCAGAAGAAATTTATGAGGATGTTGTCCAGACTCAATGTTCTGAGTTATAGAGAGAGGTTCGATAAGCTAGGACCTTTTTCTTGAGAGAGTAGGAGACTGAGGGGAGTTCTTAAAGAGGTGCATAAGATCATGAGAGGTATGGATAGGGTGAATGCATTCAGTCTTTTTCCCAGGGTTGGGGAATCGAGGACTAGAGGGCATCAGTTTAAGGTTAGAGGAGAAAGAATAAAAGGGAACCTGAGGGGAAACTTTTTTATACAAAGGGTGGTACGCATATGGAATGAGCTGCCAGCGAAAGTAGTTGAGGTGGGTACATTAATAACATTTAAGAGGCTTTTGCACAAATACATGGATAGGAAAGGATTGGAAGGATATGGCCAAGTGCAGGGAAATAGGGTTAGCATGGATGGACATATTTGGTCAGCATGGAGCAGTTTGGGCCAAAGAGCCTGTCTCTATGCTGTAGGACTCTATGTCTATGATTCTGTATGAGCACTGTTCAGGCTGAAGAGCTGAGTGCATAAACTACCTTGGCCTCCTCCAGTGATTCCCCAGCATTACACATACCAGACTTCATTCAATTCAATTCACTCCATATATGTCAAGAAACAGTTGGAGGCCCTGGATACTGCGAAGGCTATGGGCCGTGACAACATTCTGGCAATAGTACTGAAGGCTTGTGCTCCAGAACTTGGCACGCCTCTAGCCAAGCTCTTTCAGTGCAATTACAACACTGGTATCTACCCAACAATGTTGAAAATTGCCCAGATATGTCCTGTACTTAAAAAGCAGGACAAATCCAGCAATCCAGCATTTATCTCCATCAGTCTACTCTCGATTATCAGTAAAGTGATGGAAGGTGTCTTCAGCAGTTCTATCAAGTTTTGCATGCTCAGTAATAACCTGCTCAGTGATGCCCAGTTTGGGTTCCACCATGGCCACTCAGCTCCTGCTCTCAATACAGTCTTGATTCAAACATGGACAAAACAGCTATATTCCATGGGTGAGGTGAGAGTGAAAGTCATTGACATCAAGGCTGCATTTGAGTAAGTATGGCTTCAAGGAACCCATAAAATTGGAATCAATGGGTATCAGAGGTAAACTCTCTGTTGCTTGGAATCATACCTTGCACGTAGGAAGATGGTTGGGGTTGTTAGGGGCCAGTCACCTCAGCTCTAGGGCATCTTGCAGGAGTTCCTCAGGGTAGTATCCTGGATTCAACCATCTTCAACTGCTTCATCAATGCCTTCCTTCCACCATAAGGTCAAAAGTGGGGATGCTTGCCTATGATTGCATCATGTTTGGCACTATTTGTGACTCCTCAGATACTGAAGCAGTCCATAATGACCAGAACTTCACCTGGGTCTGCTACATAATCACTGTGGCTATAAGAGCAGGTCAGAGGATAGGAATATTGTGGCGAGTCACTTCCTGACTCCCCAAAGTCTGTCCATCATCTACAAGGCACAAGTCAGGAGCGTGATGGAATACTCCCCATTTGTCTGGATGGGTGAAGCTCCAACAACACTCACAAAATTTGACACCATCCAGGACATAGCAGTCAGCTTAATTGGCACTACATCCTCAAGCATCCAGTCCCTCCACCACCAACTCAGTAATAGCAGTGTGTGCTATCTACAAGATGCACTGCAAAAAATCAGCAAAGATCCTCAGACAGCACCTTCCAAACTCATGGCCATTTCCATCTAGAAGGGCAAGGGCACAGATATATGAGAACACCATCACCTGCAAGTTCCCCTCCAAGCCACTCACTATCCTGAATATAACACTGTTCCTAGGTCAGAATCCTTGAATTCCCACGCTAATGGCATTGTGGGTCAACTCACTGTAGGTGGACTGCTGCAGTTCAAGAAGGCAGCTCACCACCATCTTCTGAAGGGCAACTAGAGATAGGCAATAAATGCTGGCCAGCCAGCAATGCTAACATCGCACAAAGATGATTAAAAAGGACAATGTGCTTATTGCTTCAATACATTATATAGTATGTGAATGAGCATATGAGCACATGAAGAAAAGGATAGGGCGACATAATTTGACATGGAGGTATTAACAACCAAAAGGGAAAGTTTTAAGGATGTAACCTGGCATATGGTGGCTGAAGGGATTGTATTGAAGGGCACAGACATTCAAAGTGTTTACTCATGCAGATCACGGTTCACAATAACTCTGAGGTGTCATAAGCCACAAGCGCTTTAACAAGCTGGTCTGGCTCCATGAAAATTGTCAGTTTGCAATTAAACAGTCAGCATCATGGTGAAGCAGTCTGGGAAGAGTGTGGTGCAATGAACATCACAGTGATGTTCACAATAGTACCTTGTATTTGCATCTTACTGTTTAAAAAAATTCCACCAAAAGTGACATCACACAAAACCTGTAAATTTATTGGCTCAAGTATTAACTTTTTGGAAATTTACCTAACAAGTCAGAGAAACAGCAGGAATTCTGAAGGGGCTGTGCAGAGCAGGCAATCATAAATCAAGGCCAAGGCTTGAGGCCCACACCACTTACTTTGGGAGCTGAAGAGGCAGCTGGGCCTGTGAGGGACCTACTCGTGCTGAGTAAGAGAGTGGAAAAAAAAGCATGACATCAAGGAAAACATCAACTTCATTATTTGGTAAGAAACTATTTTTAGGGATTGTCTACAAATCACTATAAATTAGAAAAGCGCATTTTTTAAACAAGTAATTATACTTTATTTTAACCAAGGAAGTTAAACCAATCGAATAAGGTAATGATGATAATGTAAGGGAAGTAAATTTGTGACTTAAAGTAAGGTCTTCAAAGACTTAAGGCAAGAACTTTGCATTGCTGTGCAAGTTTTTGGAATGAAACAAGGTCCTTAGCATAATTAATATTCTTGATCCAAAGAGAAGTCATGGTAGCAGCATTCAAATCCATCATATGCCCGTCCTGCACTATGTGGGGAGTCGTGGACATTTCTACTGTCCCTGGTGGCCATCTGTGCAGACAGTGTGTCCAGCTACAACTACTGGCCAATGACATTTCTGAGCTGTAGCTGGACACACTTTCTGCACTGTGAAGGATCTGAGATGCTGAAATTGTCGTGGACAACACATTTGTTGAGTTGGTCACAACTCAGGCAAAGACTAAACAAGCAGAAAAAGGATCGGCAATTACCAGGTAGAGTAGAGGAAGGCAGGTAGTGCAGGACATGCCTGTGGCCATCACTCTCCCTAATGTATACACCATTTTGGATTCTTGGTGGGGAGTGCCTTCTTGTGGGATAGCAGTGGAAGTATCATGGCACCATGAGTGGCTCTGGTGCATACAAGGGGAGGTAGAAGAAGTGCAGAGGTATAGTGCCATGGGTTTTAATAATAAAGAAAACAGATAAGTGTTTCTGCAGCCACAAGAGAGGCTCTGGGATATATGTTACCTCCTGGTGCCAGTGTCAAGGATGTCTTACAGTGGTTACAGGGCATTTTGAAGGAGGAGGGTGAAAGTCCAGTGATACTGGTATACAAAAAGCATTGGGGAAAAAAGAGATTGTATAAACAGAATATAGGAAGTTAGGATGTACATTTTAGAAAAAGGATCTCACAGCTGGCAATTGCAGGAGGGATTTGGATTCCTGGGACATTGGGACCAGGATTGGTTGCATCTGGGCAGCTTAGGGATATTTGCTAGTGCTGTCGGGAAGGATTTACTGTCTCAAGTGGCAGGGGAATGGGATGCTGACCAGAGAAGACAGAAAAGAGAGAACCAAGGATAAAAACAAAAGACAAAAAGGTAAGAAGTGAAAGTGGAAAGCAGAAAAAAATCAAAGGTTGAGAAACAAATATAGTGCAAATAGATTTAAGATATCGAACAAGGTTTAAAAAAAAAGAGTTCAGAGACAGTATATTCCTGTTAGTGTGAAAGGAAAGGCTAGTAGGTATAGGGAATGCTGGATGACTAAAGAAATTGAGGGTTTGGTTAAGAAAAAGAAGGAAGCATGGTCAGGTATAGACAAGTTAGATCAAGTGAATCCTTAGAAGAGTGTAAAAACAATTGAAGTGTACTTAAGAGGGAAATCAGGAGGGCAAAAAGGGAACATGAAATAGCTTTGGCAAATAGAGTTAAGGAGAATCCAAATGGCTTTTACAAATACATTAAGGACAAAAGGGTAACCAGGGAGAAAATAGGGCCCCTCAAAGATCAGCAAGGTAACCTTTGTTTGGAGCCGCAGGAGATGGGGGAGGTGCTAAATGAGTATTTTCCATCAGTGTTTACTGTGGAAAAGGACATGGACGATAGAATGTTGGGAAATAGATGGTGACATCTTGAAAAATGTCTGTATTACAGAGGAGGAAGTGCTGGATGTCTAGAAACGCATAAAAGTGGATAAATCCCCAGACCTGATCAGGGTACCCTAGAACTCTGTGGGAAGCCAGGAAGGTGACTCCTGGGCCCCTTGCGGAGATATTTGTATCATCAATAGTCACAGGTGAGGTGCTGGAAGACTGGAGTTTTTCTAACGTGGTGCCACTGTTTAAGAAAGGTGGTAAGGACAAATCAGGGAACTATAGACCAGTGAGCCTGACATCAGTACTGTCAAGTTGTTGAAGGGACTCCTGAGGGACAGAAGGTATACGTATTTGGAAAGACAAGAACTCATCAGGGATAGTCAACATGGCTTTGTGTGTGGGAAACCATGTCTCACATTGATTGAGTTTTTTGAAGAAGTAACAAAGAGGATTGATGAGGGTAGAGCGGTGGACGTTATCTACATGGACTTCAGTAAGGCGTTCGACAAGGTTCCCCGTGGGAGACTGGTTAGCACGGTTAGATCTCATGGAATACAGGGAGAACTAGCCATTTGGACACAGAATCAGCTCGAAGGTAGAAGACAGAAGGTGGTGGTGAAGGATTGTTTTTCAAACTGGAGGCCTGTGACCAGTGGAGTGCCACAAGGATCGGGTGCTGGGTCCACGACTTTTCATCATTTAGATAAATGATTTGGCTGTGAGCATAAAAGGTATAGTTAGTAACTTTGCAGATGACACCAAAATTGGAGGTGTAGTGGACAGTGAAGAAGGTTACCTCAGATTACAACGGGATCTTGATCAGGTGGGCCAATGGGCTGAGGAGAGGCAGATGGATTTTAATTTAGATAAATGTGACGTGCTGCATTTTGGGAAAGCAAATTTTAGCAGGACTTATACACTTAATGGTAAGGTCCTAGGGAGTGTTGCTGAACAAAGAGACCTTGGAGTGCAGGTTCATAGCCCTTTGAAAGCAGAGTTGCAGGTAGATAGGATAGTGAAGAAGGAGTTTGGTATGCTTTCTTTTATTGGTCAGAGTACTGGGTACAGGAGTTGGGAGGTCATGTTGCGGCTGTACAGGACATTGGTTGGGCCACTTTTGGAATATTGTGTGCAATTCTGGTCTCCTTCCTATCGAAAGAATGTTGTGACACAGAAAAGATTTACAAGGATGTTGCCAGGGTTGGAGGGTTTGAGCTATAGAGAGAGGTTCATTAGGCTGGCGTGGTTTTCCCTGGAGTGTCAAAGGCTGACGGGTGATTTTATAGAGATTTGTAAAATCATCAGGGGCATGGATAGGATAAATAGACAAAATCTTTTCCCTGGGGTGGGGGAATCCAGAACTGGAGGGCATAGATTTAGGGTGAGAGGAGAAAGATTTACAAGGTACCTAAGGGGCAACTTTTTCATGCAGAGGGTGGTACATGTATGCCAGAGGAAGTGGTGGAGGTTATTACAATTGCAACATTTTAAAGGTATCTGGATAGGTATATGAATAGGAAGAGTTTGGAGGGATATGGGCCAGGTGCTGGCAGGTGGGACTAGATTGGGTTGGGATATCTGGTCGGCATGGATGAGTTTGACTGAAGGATCTGTTTCTGTGCTGTACATCTCTGTGACTCTATGATGCTATATGTCTTAATTCACAGAGAATTCACAATGAGGTAGGTGAATTTACAGCACAAATGGATTTAACCGTAATGATATTGTTACAATTTCAGAGACATGGTTGCGGGGTTACCAAGGATGTGAACTAAACCTTCAAGGGTAATCCCATTATTGAACAGCGACAGACAAAAATTGGAAAGGAAGTTGGGTAGCATTGTTAGTCAAGGATTAATCAATGCTATAGTGAGGAAGGATACTGGCTCAGAAAGTTACGATGCAGAATCTTTATTGATGGAGATAAGAAATATATAAGAATCGTTGGTCCTTTAGAGATATGATGAAATGGCTGAGGCATTGAATAGATATTTTGTGCCCGTCTTCACAGAGCAGGACACTAATAACATGCCAGAAATTGACAAAGAGATGAAGGGAGGTGAGGACATGGAAACAATCATTATTACAGAAGAGGTGATGTTGGGCAAGCTAATGGAGCTAAGGATAGACAAGTCTCTTGGCCCTGATGGAATGCATCCCAAGGTACTAAAAGAGATGGTGGGAGAAATAGCAAATGCTATTTTTATGGTAATTTTCCAAAAGTCGCTGGACTCTGGGGCAGTTCCAGCAGATTAGAAAACAGCAAATGTGACACCACTCTTTGACAAGGGAGGTAGACAAAAGATGGGGAATTATTGACTGGTTAGCTTAATTTCTGTAGAGGGGAAGATGCTTGAGTCTATTATCAAGGAAGAAATAGCAAGGCATTTAGATTGAAATTGTCCTGTTGGGCAGACGCAGCATGAGTGCATGAAAGGCAGGTCAATCCCAATGAATCTTTTGGAATTCTATGAAGACATTACGAGCAGGGTGGACAACGAGGACCCAGTGGATGTGGTGTACCTAGATTTCCAAAAGGCCTTCAACAAGTTGCCGCACAAGAGGCTACTGCATAAGATAAAGATGCATGGTGCTGCAGGTAAAGTATTAACATGGATAAAGGACTGATGGACTAAAAGGAAGCAAAAAGTGGGGATAAATTTGTGCTACTCTGGTTAACAATCAGTAACTAATGGTGTGCCTCAGGGATCAGTATTGGGACTGCAATTATTCACAATTTATAGAGATGATTTGGAGTTGAGGATCACATGTAGTGTGTCAAGGTTTGCAGCTGCCACTAAGATTAGTGGCAAAGCAAAGTGTGCAGAGGACTGTGAAACTTTGCAGAAGAACATAGATACTTTAAGTGAGTGGGCAAAGGTCTGGCAGATGGAATACAAAGTTAATAAATGCAAAGTCATCCATTTTGGTAGGAGTAAGAGTAAAAAGGATTATTACTTGACTGGTAAAAAGTTGCAGCATGTTGCTATGCAGAGGGACCTGGATGTCCTTGTGCATGAATCACAGAAGGTTGGTCTGCAGGTATATGCAGATACAACAGGTAATTAAGTAGGCAAATGGAATTTTGTCCTTTATTGCTCAAGGGATTAAGTTTAAAAGCAGAGAGGTTATGTTGCAGCTGTACAGGGTGCTGCTGAGGCCACACCTGGAGTACTGTGTGCAATTTTGTTCTCCTTACCTGAGAAAGGAGGTACTGGCACTAGAGGGGTGCTCAGGAGGTTCACTAGATTGATTCTAGAGTTGAGGGGGTTCGCTTATGAGGAGAGACTGTTGAGACTGGATCATGTTCATTGGAATTTAGAAGAATGAGGGGGGATCTTATAGAAACATAAAATTATGAAGGGAATAGAGAAGATAGGCAGGTGAAACTAGGACAAGAAGACATTGCCTCAAAATTAGGGGGAGCAGATTTAGGACTGAATTGAGATGGAACTTCTTCACCCATAGGGTTGTAAATCTATGGAATTCCTTTCTCAGTGAAGGCTATTCTAGGCTGGGCACTGTGTAATGAGAAAGAATTAACCAATAGTGTGGAGTCCCTTGGGCAACAACAACCACAATATGATAGATGTTTTTCATTAATTTGGAGAGTGAAGTAGTTGCATCTGAAACTAAGGCCTTGAATCTAAATAAAAGGAACTATGAAGGTATGAGGCATAAACTGGCTGGGATGCTCTGAGCAACATTCAAAAAGGGTTGCCGGTGCTTAGGCAATAGTTCACATTTAAAAGAACATGTGTGTGAGTTACAACAATTATTCGTTCCTGTCTGGCACAAAGGTAAAAGCAGAAAGGTGGTTCAACCATGACATTCAAAAGAAATTAGAGATAGTATCAGATCCAAAGAGGAGACATATAGAATTACCAGAAAAAATAGCAAGCATGAGGCCGAGGATCATTTCTGAATTCCGCGGACAAGATGTTTAATCAAGAGGAGAAAAATAGAATATGACAATATGATTGAAGAGAAAATAGAAACTTACTGTAAAAGACCACAAAAGCTGGCCTTTAAACAATGAAGTTTAACAGTAAAGTTTAACAGTAACAGACCAGAATAATTTGCAGACTAACACAGAAAGGCAGAAACAAAAAGGCTGCAGAGTGGAATAACAGCATCTTTCAACAGTTTTGTTTGCAAGTTCACGCGCCATTTTTGTTACATGCTTGAATAAATCTTATAAATGGAATATTTACAATAAAAAGAACTTCAAGTGCTATAGTCCCCACTGTGGAAAAAGGACTAATTACAGTGTAAGAGGCACTGTCAGCAGGAGAACATCTAGCTCAGGTGAAACTGCCACAGGATCTCACGATCAACATCGGGTCATGTAATCCATTAAATTACGGACATTAACATTTTTCCATTTCTAACCACCACACCATCCCTCAACCATCACCCACGTGCTCTGTTTATTTGCTTGCATATGTGCTTGTGTATGTGTATGTTGCAGGATTAGGGACGTGTTTTGCCATTTGTTAATATTTCCAGTAAAACAAAGTCCTTAATTTTGGTTAACTCAAGGGATCTGACTGGCTTGCTTCTGCATAGTTTAACAAATGGTCAACTACATATTGAATTGGAAAAAAGAAACATTTTTAAAATTTAGATGCTATTATACCAATCTCAAGAGTGAAAAGAGATATTTATTCACTCCCCCAGAATTTGTTGTAACAATAAAATTCCTTCATTCCAAGAATGAGTCAACTGAACTTTCACTGAACTGCTTCCCACACAATTATATACCTTTTTAAATAATAGACCAAAAATGTATGCAGTACCCCAGGCATGATCTTAATGACACCCTATGGAGCTGCAGTAAAATTTCCTTATTCCTGAATTCCATTCCACTTGCAATAAACCTCAACATATCATTTGCCTTCCAAATCTGCAAGTTAATTTTTGGTGATCCATGTACTAGGATATACATAGTGCCAACTTTTTCAATCTCCATTTAAATAATGTACTATTTTTCTTCATTACAAAGTGGATAAATTCACATTTTCTCACATTACACTCAAACTACAAAAATTTGCTGACCCACTTAACTTGTCTTATCACTTTGCAGACTATCTCCTCTTGACAACTTATTTTCTTCACTGTCTTATGTTGCAGCCTCTTTGTCCAAGTTATTTAATTACAGATTTTAAATAAGGCCTATCGATCCCTCTGACACTCCACTTGTTACAGCATGCCTGCCTAAAAAAGATTCATTTGTCCTAGCCAATCCCTTATCCTCAATAATATATTACCTGCTACCCCATGTTCTTATCTTGCACAGTTAACATTTAAATGACACTTTACCAAATCGTTTTCAAAAATCTAAGCACACCATATCTACAGATTTTCCTTTGCCTGTTACTTTCTTAAAAAGTGACTTCCATTTCAGAAAACTGTGCTGACCCTGCCTGAACCAACAACCTTTTTCTAAATATCCAGTAGTAACCTGTGATAATGAATTATAGCAATTTTCATATGACAGATGTTAAGTTAACTGACCAATAGCTGTGCGCTCTTTGCAATCGAACAATCAATCACTGTCATAACTCTCTGTCTTTAGCCAGTGCCAGATAAGAGATGGCACAGTTCTAGGCAGAAACAGGGAACCAGGAGGTGGATGTATGGCCACCTTAACATTAGTAGAGGAAGAAACTCTGGAGATCAACAAGGTGGCAACTGTAAATTCACTATTGCTGATGGAGAGATGTGATTTCCCAAAAATCTGGCAACAGCATTCGATATTCCACTGCTACTGGTATTTAATTGTTTCTCAGTTTGAATCGATGTCATCAATATATTAAATATCATGATCTGTGGGAACTTGGAACCCTCTTTCACCCACTTTCAGGCCTAACCCATGTCTCTCATTGTCTACAGGTGCCTTGATGGTGCCACTAAAAGTGATGAGAGCGCGGTCCGAAGTGCCCTCAGAGGAGTACCAGCATATTAAGCATGCAATCACACAAATCTTGTGCAATCTCCACCAGTGCAGACACATGTAACCCAGTGGGTTTGGTTTCCTAGCTAGGTGGGCTGGCATATGGTGAGTCTGCGTCACATGTAGGCAGAAGCAGCTTGTTAAGACAGGAACGATCGTGGAGAATCTGCAATGGAGAATGCTGATCACTTCAAGCTCACTTTGATTGGAAGTCGATATTGTACGTTGGCAAGGGAGAATGTCATTCCCCAAAAGTTTACTTGTGTCGAAGCAACATGAAATATATATCCATCTAACCCCACTTCCAGAGCATGGTACACCTTTGCATTGAAAATGGAGGAGCCCAACCTTTGCATGAGTGTCATAATTTCTAAGGCATTTCCGCTGATGACCACCCTCATTGAAAGAGGGATCGACCTCAGAGAGAGTTGGGCATGGCAGCCACCTAGTGCGTGCTGGTTCACACCAAAAGTCTTTACATTCTTACTGTCAGCTTGTCCATCATGATCAGAGCACAGCCTTGGTGCAGTCAAGTTCTCCTGGTCATGGTTAACAGGGAGTACATGTGGGCCCTGAGATGAAGATGGAGTAAAGGCTAGTGGCAATGGGAGCACTCGTAATGGTGCCCCCACCTCCAGGTTCTATCCCTTTCTCCACACACTATGTCCTTCATTAATGACCAAGTCTTCTCCTGCACACATGCAAATGGTTCAGTCTATAGTAGAGCACTTCCCAAACACAGGAATGAAGTGCATAAAAGTATACAAGGCAAAAAGAAATAATTTGACTGCTTATGATATCGAGTTTCCATTTGAAAAGTGGTACATAAGATGTTATTACACTAACTTAGGTCCAGTAGGAATAGAATTTACGATTTTGAATGGATTTAGGATTGGTTAATGTGACTAGAACTAAATTTGACATTTTTCAGTTGGGTAGATAGATGAGTGTAAGTGTTTGGTCCTCAGTTACTTAGGATTTTGATTTGGATGAGAGGAAGTTCAGTTCTGTAACAACTAAGTCTATACGCCATTGTATATCAGTTTTATTCAGCTCTTAAATAATAATAGATGTTGCAGGAGCGAGCTTTTTCATTTTAATGTCCTCACCATAGCAACAGGTTACTTCAAGCTTTGGGCAGTTTCATGTATGTTTGCAGACAATGGGAAGATTACTTGACTCATTTAACTCCATCTCGTATCTAGGTAAATTATCTATTTTCCATTCTACTTTTAAAAATAAGCTCTCTATTTCTTCATAGATGTGCAGGCATAATTACATGGGCATGACAAGATCATTCTATTGAAATGAGATGAGGTGAAATTTCTTTATTCAAGAGTTTGTGAATCTTGAAATTATGAGTGCTATAGATACGCAGTCATTACACATATGTTCAAGTCAGAAGTTAATGAGTGATTGTGTACAACAGGAGTTAAGAGGTATGGAAATATTGTGGAAGATTGGAGTTAAAGTATAAGATCAATCATGATATTCTTGAATGGTGGGCTCGCAAGGCCAAATAACCTTCTATAAATTATGTTGACTGTTGTAGTGCACTTGGTCATCAGGTACAAAGTGATATTGAAAGATGGTTGTCTTTATTCTTGCTTTATCTTGGGATCTATTCTTCAGTAGGGGAAAAATGAAAAAGAGAAATATTTGACACATAATTTATTTACTTCACCCTTTAACAAAATAGTATCCGACAAATTCTAACACTGCTGGAGTCAGAATTGCTCTATAATGTTTGTACAATATTTAAAATCTTTCTATGTGTGGCTTTAATCATAGTGGAGTTAATTCAATATAGATATTGTTAAAAATTGCATAAAGTGGATATTTTGAATGATTCAATTAACATTACTAATTGTACTACAGTGCATTTCTGTATCACTATGCTGACTGAATAATTTAGAAAAGTTCATGCTGTTCTAGAAGCTTTTAATCCTATGATGAATCACCGCTTTATATCTCTAAATCTCTAAATTATTCAAATTATTTTTAAAGTTTTTTTTTGAGTAGCTTTCTAATCTGCAGAGATTGACCTCTGCACAGTTAGTTAATAATAGTCACTGACTAAATAACCACAGATGCTCATTAGCCTCACCAGATATATTCTAACTATAAAATAGACTGAGACAGAGTGAACTGGAAAAGGAAAGTATTGATGCAAGTTTTTCTACATTTGCAGTTAATGAACTTCATCAAGATTTACCAACCTGGAGTAAATGTTCTACTGTACAATGTTCCTATGCTGCCAAAATTATTGTGTATTGCAGACTAACATTTGTTGCCACATAGTAACATTGCTTATTTTGTTGATGCATGTCCTATGAAGGGGGTGGGATACCTGGGTCCCCCCCAAAAAAGCTGAGCCTTTAATTCAAGATTACTGGATAATCATAGCATAGGCACTTGAAAGTGTTCTTCCAAGTACAATCTGGCAATGGCAAGCTTGTACCTAGTCAATTAGCAACTCTTAAAAAATGGTCCAAGGTGTTATTTGTGTCTGAGAAGTAATGTCAGGAAGCAATAAGACAACCAATCTTTTCTATGTAAAATATTATAATTATTTCATACATTTTCCTTTGACTTTGAGACCAGAGTTTGCGTGTTTGAGACTGGAGTTGGAACAGGGATAGAGGGGCAGCGAGGAGGAGAGCCGTGGGGAACACACACGAGAGACAGAGGAAGAGCAGGCTTCTTGGCTCCTCAGCCCTCTTACCTCTTAAACCCCCTGTCATCCCAGCCTCCCCCTTGTCCTGAAGGCTCTTTGCACAGCTCACCCCAACTCCAGCTTCTTCCCTTCTCACTCGGAGAATGCCCACTGTCCGGCATCCCTTTGCTCCATGACTAATTCCCAGGTTAAAATGGCATGTGCAGTTCTGCATTTGTTCATGACGTCACACGCAAATTCTATGTGGTGACATATTGTGTCAGGTACTGGGCACATATCTGTTCCCAGGTGAGCACAGAATGCGTATTTGCCCACAGTTGCTGGAGTCAGCAAACACTAATTTTCTCAAAAGTGAAAATATTGGTCAGGGACCCTATATTGAGAGATAGGACAATAAGCCATAGCAGGAGAAGCAGACCATTGACTCCATCAAGTCTATTTGACCATTGAACGAGATCATGGCTAATTTTATAATCCTGAACTCCACTTTCTTCTCCTTCTAAGTCTTGATTCCCTTACTGATTAAGAATCTATCTCAGCTTTGAATATATATAACTTCCCCGTGTGCTACAGCCTTCTGTAGTAAATAATTCCACAGATTCACTACACTGTTAGAGAAGAATTCTTTTTCTTTTCTGTTTTAAATGAGTGCCCCCTTAATCTGGGATAATATCCTCTGATCTTAGGCTCTCCCACAAGGGGAATAAAACTTCTCTGCACCTCCCCAGTCAAGTTCCCTTGATAGGATATTCCCTCAGGGTATTCCTGATGAAGGGCTTTTGCCCGAAACATCGATTCTACTTCTCCTCAGATGGTGCCTGAACTGCTGTGCTTTTCCAGCACCATTCTACTTCAGAATCTGGTTTTCAGCATCTGCAGTCATTGTTTTTACCAAGGAAATCTGATTGGTGTCTTGTGTAGTTTCAGAAAGGTCAATCTATTTTGATACACCATTCCTTTTGAAATAAAGGCTAGCATTCCATTTGGCTTCCCTCTTACCCAATGAAAATGTGTGCTAGATTTGTTTGTGATTTACACAGAAGGACTCCCAAACTTCTATTTGCTGTAAATTTCTGCGATCTTTTTTCCATTTAAATAATATTCAGCACCTCTATTCTTCCTGCCAAAGTGTAGAACCAAGTTTTAGCCTATTTACTTAACTTATTTGTATCCTTGATGTTTTAAAGCTATTTTAATTATTTCATGGATAGGGTCTTGTGAGTACTAATTGCAATAGGGTTCAGTCTACTTAACAAAAGATGAAGTATTGTTCGTACAGCATGGGTTAACCTTAATAGAAACACACAGCAGGCCCGCAATAGAAATATTAGCATGGTTTATCGAGATGGTAAACAACTGGAAGATTATGATCATTCTTATGAACTCTGCAGTGGTGTTCTGCCAAACAGTTACCCAGTCCATGTTTGATCTCACCAATGTAAAGGAGACTGCATTCTAGGCAGTGGATACTGTAAACTACATTGAAAGAATACTAGTAAATCACTGCTTCACCTGAAAGTTGTAGGATAAGAGGGCATTAAGTCAGAATAAGGGGACACTTACTTAAGGCCTTCAATGGTGAGGAGGGAGAAGGTGAAAGAAAATGTGTTACCCCTTCTGCAATTTCATGGGAAGGTGCCATGAAGAGTGGAAAAGTGTTAAGAGTAATGGAGAAGTGGATCAGGGTGCTACATCCCCACGGAACAGTTCCTGTGGAATGCCGATAGTGGATGGGGTCTTATTTCCTCCTGGAAATGGCAGAAATGGTGGAACATGATTCTTTGAATGCAGATATTTGTGGGCTGGATAGTGAGGACTAGACAAGCACTATTATTGTTCTGGAATTGAGGGGATGGAATGAGGGCAAGAGATGGGACAGATACACTGATGGCCCTGTCAACCTCAGTTGAGGAAAAAGGAGGACATGTCAGAGGTATCCCCGTAACTGGAAACAGAAACAATGGAAATGGGGAAACTGGAAGAGTGGTTTGAAGTCTTTGCAGGGAGCAGGATGTGTCTATATGTGGTCAAGAATCCATTAGCTTCTGCCTTAATAATATTCAAATGCATTTACTAAGTTTTCAAGGGAAGTGCTCCAAAGACTCGTGACTTCAAGAGGCTTTTGTTTTGCATAATCTCTGTTTTAAATGAGTGATCCCTGACCTTTATACAATGAACCATAGTTCTAGGTTCTCCAATAATAGGAAACCGCCTCTCCACATCTACCAAGACCCATCAGGACATCTTCTGTTTCAATCAAGTGACCTCTTACTCTTCTAAACTTTCGGGGCTACAACCTGTGCAACCTTTATTCATAAGACAACCTTCCCATTCCAGTAATTAGTCTAGTAAGCCTTCGCTGAATTTCTTCCACTCCACTTAAGAGACCTAACCCTATTGCAATTAGTACTCACAAGACCCTATCCATGCTATGCACAGCAGTCCTGGTGCAGTCTCTCCAGTGCCCTGTAGCAAAACTGAAGGAAAACCTCTCTACTTTCATAAACAATTGTCTCAGTCAGAGCACTGTGGAAACAATCTGTCTGCTAAGGTTTTCCTCCAAGGAGACAAATAGGGCAGATTGAGAATGTTGGAAGTGAATGGAAGAGCAGTTCATGGTGATATATGAACAGGAGACGTGGTGAGGTTTTCCCAATGAGTGAGTAAGAAGTATAAAGAAGGAAAGGTTAGTAATTTGGGAGGATGGTCAAGAACCATTCTATAGAGATGATGCATGCAATACTGAATGCCGTAATCCATGAGCCTTGGTAAGATGAGGTCCAGTGGTAGTGTTGGAATGAGTGATGAACCTGTGAGAGGTAACAGAAAGAGATCATTGCTTTCCAGAGCAAAGAAGATCTTCAATTTTCTTTCTACAGTGCTGGCCATCCCACTACCTGGGATGCAGCACTGACCTGCACCATCATATGCAGCTAGGCTGTCTGGGTCTAGCAGCATGGTGTCCTCTGGTGTCAACTGGAAGAAGGACTGCCAGTGTCTCCACCTGTACCGCCCAACTCCCAGTTCCCACCTGTACTTCCAGGTGCCTGTCTGCAAAGCAGAATACAAATTTTCCTTTCCTCTGGACCGCATGTTAGTTACAGAATCTTGAGCATCACAGTGCGAGGGGAGTTCCTGGTTTGCAGAGTGGGAAGTGGTGTGTATCTGGGCTTTAAATAGAACCTCAAAAGCATTAAAGCCGAAGTCTTGGCACTAGCAAGTACATCCAGCGTGTGATTCTCTGCAAAAGATACCCAAGAGTGCAGCTATAATTAATAAAGGAAATAAATGGAACATCATATGAGAAAACCAACTCCCAGTCATGACAGATCAAGTACCATGCATATAATTAAACAAAATATTTTAACTGAAATTGGGAAAATTCCTTGCCTAATTTTTAATTCTGATTTTGTAAATGTAATTCATTGTCCCTGAAATGTCCTAGTGATTTATGCAACATAATTTTGCTTTTAAATTCTTCCTGTAATGAAGTGCCTAGTACTTCAATTGTAACCCAAATCATATTGTGTACATGTTTAGAATTACTGCCATGCAATTGTAATCTCTGCCGCTGGAAACAATGCCAAAGCTTGTTTGTCTTTTTAGTAGACTTAATTAGAGATACTATATACACACATCAAAATTTGTTTTGTGCTCTATTGTAAATTAAAATCTTGATTTAAAACTATAGATCAAACATCTTTCTTACGATGAAGAAGTCCCACTGTGTATTCCATGTACTTAATGATCTTACAATCTTTAATATTTTTTTCCAGTATGTCCAGACCCCAAACTTATGCCCGATGACCATTCTTCTCCAACTAGCACAAGTGTTTCAACTACAGTCGCGCAAAACAAAGTCTTGTCTTCTACTCAACAACATACTAAAAAAGCACTAAAACAGGTAAGCTTAATGCAGTTGCAATCTTCACTCCATGTATAATATTGTAGTCATTTTCTTTTAATTACTTTTCCTTTTTTTTTGCCATGTATCAGTCAATTACATTTGTAACTGTGACCTTTTCAGATGTTGGACCACTTCGGTTATGTTTCTCCTCCTAGACCACAGTTGATACTTTATTTTTGTTAGATCGTTTTTTTTTTCCAAGCATACTGAGCGAATTTCAAATCTCTTGTTTAGGTATGTTGATTAAGATTTTCCCCACGTAAAGTATGTGATCTCAGCTATAATTAGCATGTGAAATAAGAATGGAGGAAAATGTTATCATGTTGACCAATTCTGTAGACTGGTTTAATCTGTTGCATCACAGACACAAACAATCCTTTGTAATATTTGTAAATGGAAATGTAAATTATTCAAAATCTCTCTGAAATATTACAGTAAAAACAAGTAATTACTTTATCACATTTCATAAATAAAAGACTTAATTGATATTTTTCTTGAAGCATTCCTCAATTGATATTGTTTCTACAGTCCTGGAAACACACAATGTGCTCCACACTTAGCTGTCACACTTATAATATTTTATCATGTTAAAGCGGAAATTGGTTATGAACTGCAGTGGCTGCTGACAAATGCTGTAGCCATTTTTCACAAATGGTGTCCCAAAAACAAACTGCACATAAATGTCTGTTGAATAGTCACAGTCACAGAGATGCACAACTTTTAGTATAAGTAATTGATGCTCAATTGAGTAGGGTGAGAACTATATGCTGCTTGTAAATACTTCCATGGGATTCTTAAATTAATCTCTTAAAATTATACCACAGTTTACTGTTTTCTGAAAAGCACCTGTTCTGAATATTATCACTCCATGAGCACTACACTAGAGTCTCAACGTGGACCCTGAAAGTATTGAAGACCCAAACCTTCAGTATGAGGCTGTAGCTTAGAAGCCAAAAATGATACCAACTGATTCAAACTAAAACAAAAAATTGCATATTTATCTCTATACAATTTTTAATATTCCTTTCAAGCAAATAACTAATAACTTTACTGAAAAAAGCTGTAATCAACATTCCAGTGGGAATTCTACATATTTGCTTTGTTCCAGAGAGAATATCTTTGAAGTCAAAGACAGATTCTTATTTCATTGGAATTAAGTGAAATAAAAACCATTGTGCTACTTGGTGTATTTTATAAGCCACCAAATAGTGGGAAGGAGCTAGGGGAGCAAATTTGCAAAAGAGTTGCTAAGGTGTGCAAAAAACTACAAGTTGGTAGCAGAAGTCTTTAACTAACTTAATATTGATTGGGCCAGGATTGATTTAAGGACAGAGAAAGAGAAAAAATTCTGAAATGTGTCCCAGTGGCAAGGAGCTATTATATGCTATAATCTTGGAAAATGAAAGGGTCAAGTAAAAATTTGGTAGCATATTGAGAATAGTGTTCCATAAGACCATAAGACCATAAGACATAGGAGTGGAAGTAAGGCCATTCGGCCCATCGAGTCCACTCCGCCATTCAATCATAGCTGATGCGCATTTCAGCTCCACTTGCCAGCGTTCTCCCCGTAGCACTTAATTCCTCTAGACAACAAGAACCTATCAATCTCGGCCTTGAAGACATTTAGCGTCCCGGCTTCCACTGCACTCCGTGGCAATGAATTCCACAGGCCCACCACTCTCTGGCTGAAGAAATGTCTCCGCATTTCCGTTCTGAAATGACCCCCTCTAATTCTAAGGCTGTGTCCACGGGTCCTAGTCTCCTCGCCTAACAGAAACAATTTTCTAGCATCCACCTTTTCAAAGCCATGTATTATTTTGTACGTCTCTATTAGATCTCCCCTTAATCTTCTAAACTCCAACGAATACAATCCCAGTATCCTCAGCCCTTCCTCATATGCTAGACCTGTCATTCCAGGGATCATCCGTGTGAATCTCCGCTGGACACGTTCCAGTGCCAGTATGTCCTCCCTGAGGTGTGGGGACCAAAACTGGACACAGTACTCCAAATGGTGCCTAACCAGAGCTTTATAAAGTCTTAGTAGTACATCTCTGCTTTTATATTCCAACCCTCTTGAGATAAGAGACAACATTGCATTCGCTTTCTTAATCACAGACTCAACCTGCATGTTTACCTTTAGAGAATCCTCGACTAGCACTCCCAGATCCCTTTGTGCTTTGGCTTTATTAAGTTTCTCACCATTTAGAAAGTAGTCCATGCTTTTATTCTTTTTGCCAAAGTGCAAGACCTTGCACTTGCTCACGTTAAATTCCATCAGCCATTTCCTGGACCACTCTCCCAACCTGTCTAGATCCTTCTGTAGCCTCCCCACTTCCTCAGTACTACCTGCCTGTCCACCTAACTTCGTATCATCGGCAAACTTCGCTAGAATGCCCCCGGTTCCCTCATCCAAATCATTAATATATAATGCGAACAGCTGTGGCCCCAGCACCGAACTCTGCGGGACACCGCTCGTCACCGGCTGCCATTCTGAAAAAGAACCTTTTATCCCAACTCTCTGCCTTCTGTTAGATAGCCAATCCTCAATCCATCCCAGCAGCTCACCTCGAACACCATGGGCCCTCACCTTGCTCAGCAGCCTCCCGTGTGGCACCTTATCAAAGGCCTTTTGAAAGTCGAGATAGACCACATCCACTGGGTTTCCCTGGTCTAACCTACTTGTTACCTCTTCAAAAAATTCCAATAGGTTTGTCAGGCATGACCTCCCTTTACTAAATCCATGTTGACTTGTTCTAATCAGACTCTGCTCTTCCAAGAATTTAGAAACCTCATCCTTAATGATGGATTCTAGAATTTTACCAACAACCGAGGTTAAGCTGATTGGCCTATAATTTTCCATCTTTTGCCTTGATCCTTTCTTGAACAAGGGGGTTACTACAGCCATCTTCCAATCATCCGGGACCTTTCCTGACTCCAGTGACTCTTGAAAGATCTCAACCAATGCCTCTGCTATTTCTTCAGCAACCTCTCTCAGAACTCTAGGGTGTATCCCATCGGGGCCAGGAGATTTATCAATTTTAAGACTTTTTAACTTTTCTAGCACTATCTCTTTCGTAATGGCAACCATACTCAACTCAGCCCCGTGACACCCTTTAATTTTTGGGATATTACTCATGTCTTCCACTGTGAAAACTGACGCAAAGTACTTGTTAAGTTCTCCTGCTATTTCCTTATCTCCCATCACTAGGCTCCCTGCATCAGTTTGAAGTGGCCCAATGTCTACTTTTGCCTGTCGTTTGTTTCTTATGTACTGAAAGAAACTTTTACTATTATTTCTAATATTGCTGGCTAGCCTACCTTCATATTTGATCCTCTCATTTCTTATTACACTCTTTGTTATCCTCTGTTGGCTTTTGTATCCTTCCCAATCTTCTGATTTCCCACTGTTCTTAGCCACTTTATAGGATCTCTCTTTTTCTTTAATACATTTCCTGACTTCCTTTGTCAGCCAAGGTTGTCTAATCCCTCCCCGGTTAATCTTTCTTTTCTTGGGAATGAACCTCTGTACAGTGTCCTCAATTATACCTACAAACTCCAATTATACCTACCTAGGCCAATCATAGCATCAAGCTTTAAATTAGTAAGGAAGAAATTAGATACAAAATTAGATTGGAGATAGAAGACAGAGGGTAGTAGTAGAGGTTTGTTTTTCAGACTGGAGACCAGTGGTGTGTCACAAGGAACGGTGCTGAATCCACTGCTTTTCATTATTTATGTAAATGACTTGGATGTGAATATAGGAGGTTTAATTAGTAAGTTTGCAGATAACGCCAAAATAGATGGTGCAGTGGACAGTGAAGAGTGGAGTATAGCGGGACTTTGATCAGATGGGCCAATGGACTAAGGATGGCAGGTCGAGTTTAATTTAGATAAAACATGCGAAGTTGCACTTTGATAAGGCAAACCAGAGCAGGACTGGTAGGGCCCTGGGAATGTTGCCGAACAAAGACCTAGGGATGAGGTGGTGTCGCAGGTAGACAGGCTGGTTAAAAAAGTATTTCGGATGCTTGTCTTCATTGGTCAGAACATTGAGTATAGGAGTTGTGATATCATATTGTGAATATAGTGAGGCCAGTTTTAGAACACTGTGTACAATTTGGGTCGCCCTTCTATAGGAAGGATATTGTTAAACTTGTGGGGACTGAAGGGTTTGAGTTATAGGGGAAGTCTGAATAGGCTGAGACTTTTTTCCATGGAGAGTTGTAAGTTGAGAGGTGACCTTTTAGAGGTTTATAAAATCATGAGGGACATGAATAAGGTGAATAGCCAAGGTCTTTTCCCTGGGGTGTGGGAGTCCAAAACTGGAGGGTAACTATATCCTGCAATCTCACTGTCACTGAGTCAAAACCTTAAATTCCCTTCCTAACATTCTTCATCTACATGGACACTGTTCTCAAATACGTGACTATTGAAGCCCTGGAGTTGTGGACTGATGTGAGCCAAGGCAACAAAGAAGACCTGGATCATCCCAACACCTGTAGCTTGTCAACTACAATAAGCAGCTCAATGGCTTGTTAGTAAGAGTCAGCATAGCCCACAGTGTCACAACTCTCATGCTGACTCCTCCAGGCCTATTGGGAATAAACTGGCATGAGCCTATGTCCCTCATCTACCCTGTAACACCCACAGTCCTGAGGGATGAGACTACACTTCCTAACTCCCACACCTCTGGACTGCAGATACCATCCCCCAAGGGCACAGGGTACTATATCCCTCATTCCTCTATCTTGAGACCTTCATATAATGATCTTCCATGCAGACTCAAGACCTTCAGTCCCAGCCCCCTCCTCGAGAAACCAATCTCCCCCAAGTTCAGGTCCAACACTGTCACATCACCCCTTCTTTGCTTGGATCCCTCCCTTCTCAGCCCCTGCCTTGAACTATTTCCCTTCAGGAACTCTTTCAAACTCCACCCTGCAGCATTTTCCTACAGATTATAGTATAAATAACAATAAATGAATCCTACCACATTTTCAAAACATTTCCTCAAAAGCTTCCTTCATCCTTCCAATCCTGTGAGCTCTATCCCCACAAGCTCGCACCCCTGTGAACTCTCGCTGCAAATTCTCCTGCTTCCTTAGAATCCTTGCTCACTCATAGTCTTAAATTGCCTCAAAATTTCTCCTATGAACCTTCTCCCCTCAGAACTATATTCCTTACCAACTCTCTCCCTGTAAACTTTCTCCTCAACGAACTGTCTGTTTCTCCGCAAATTATTCTGCTCCCATGAGTTATTACCAGCTTCCTGTCCAAAACCAAATTACCTGTCATTGCCTCCATGCCTCAGCATTAAGTGGGTCGCACATAGGGTGTGGACAGGAGAGGAACACGCCTCCACCTAATTACCCATTCCAACTGGCATTTAAACTGAGTGGAGGATGGGGAGAGTGGGGCATATCAGGGAGGGAGAGGGTATCGGGAGTGTGACAGAAGATAGACAGCAATGGAGAGCAGTTGGAGAGAGTTGGGTATATTGAGGATAAGGACAAGAGTGTCTAAGAAGTAGGAGAGGATAAAGAAGAGGGAAACATTCAGAAATTCCATTCATGAAGTCTTGAATTGATAGCTAGTCTGAGGTGCCAAGAAACTGCCATCAATTGTTGTAAAAGCCCATCTGGTTCACTTTCCACAGGGAAAGAAATCTGCCATCCTTACCTGGTCTCGCCTGCATGTGACCCCAGATGACAGCAATATTGTTGACTCTTAACTGTCTTTTCTAATACCCAAAAAGTCAAGGGCAACTAGGGATGGGCAACAAATGTTGACCTTGTCGGTGAAGATCACATCGCTAAAGATTTTTTGAAAATGATCGCTGGATAAATTTGTCTCTCTTAATACATCACACACTCCATGTCACTGAAGCTGTGTCTTAGAAAAATGTCTGAACTTTGTGATCTCTCAATGTCATCTCTGATCACATCTAGACTGAGGAACTGCTTTGGTATTTTTGCATCATCTTCACTACTTCCTCAGCTCATTGCCAGTGATTTCAATTGAATACCATTGACGACAAGTAAATATTTGCAATTAATGTGGTTTAAGCACTGTGCTTTTGTTCAGAATCACTACTTTCAGTAGATCAATATTTATGATGACTTAATGAATAATTTGAAATGCAGATCATAGAACACTACAGCACAGTACACAACGTTGTGCAGAGCATTTGTTTTAATCTAAGATCAACCTAACCTACATACCCCTCAATTTACTGCCAGCACTCGCTTAAATGTCTCTCTAGCCTCTGACTCTACTACAACCGCTGGCACTGCATTTCATGCACCCACCACTCTCTGCATAAAGAACCTCCTCTGACATCTCCCCTATACCTTCCTCCAATCACCTTAAAATTATAATCCCTCATGACAGCCATTTCTCCCCTGGGGAAAAGTCTTGAATGAATAAAATCAATTACTGTTGAGCACAAAATGCCAACACTTCATGGTAGGAAGTTTAGAGGACTTTGTGAATATAAGCTAAATATTGCTGTGTGTGCCTGGGTGGGAATGTTTGAAGCTGACAGAACAGACTAACAAAGCAGAAAATAGACCATTTGGAATACTGTGATCTACAAATAATGCATTGGGCTGAATTTGAACTGCTGAGGGTGAGAGATCAAAATCTTGCTGCAGAAAGCAGGTTCAATTGTGGGTGGGGTTTAAACCACAAAAAATGAAATCTTTTTAGCAACTCAACATGATCCTGTCAACTTCTTGGCTTAACTCAAGCAAGTTTGCAGAAGAACGATGAGCTACCAGTGAGTAGTTAATACATTCAATTCCCCAGTTAATTTAAGCATTAACCTAGAATGTGGGCTTTAACAGCTCATGGGTCAACAAGGCGAGAGTGCAGCAAGGAACCATTATTCAGTGAAACTAACATATTCAAAAGCCTTTAAAGAGTGAAATTGCCAAACTTATGACCAGTTTCTGCAAATGCTTGTGCTCACAGACATGTTCTGAAACAGTGATTACAGTTCTTTAACTGTAATCTCCAATTTTTTTGGAAGTCATTTTGTCTACTTTGCTCACCTTAATCTCAATTTTCCTGTTCATTGCAGCATGGGAGCAAATTATGCAGCTATGTCAGATTTTAAGACTCAGGAAGCACAGTTTACCCAAAATAGTCAGTCAAGACTTCTCAAGTGATTTTCAGGTCGTTCTTTTGGTGAGTTAAGATGCAGTAGTTTAGATATATTCACAACCTGTGCCTTTTGAGAGCAGGTTACTGACTCTACAAACAAACAGACAGATGGTACAGTGTGTGTTGATCTCTGCAGCTTGACAAAGCAATATTCTGCTTAATAGCCAAAGTATTTGGAAAATGTTCCCCAGTCCTCTTTTATCATCTTCATTTTCCCTGGTCTTCCTCCATCTAAACTAGGCCTCTGCCTAATGAGGACCCATACTTCCCCTGAGACCCCAGTCTGTAAGTGCTTGTAAATACACTTTCAAACAAATAAAATAGGAGCAGAGGTAGACCATTCAGCCCCTCATATATGCTCAGCCATTCACTAAAATCATGACTGACCTACTTGTGTTTCAGTTTTCACATTCCTGTTTACTCCCAATAATCCTGTGGTCCCTGCCTAACAAGAATCTATCCATGTCCGTCCTAAGAACAATCAATGGGCCTGTCTCCACTGCCTTCTGAGGCAGAGATCTTCAAGTTCACATACATTTTGAGAGAAAAAGATCCTCTGCATTTTGGTCCTTTCAGGTGTAATTCCTGATTTTAAAACAGTACTGGACTCACACTCAAGAAGAAAAATGTCCACCTTGTCAAGATCATTCAGGGCCTGATACATTCAAATCACCCTCACTTTTCTAAACTTCAGTTAAAACAAACTCAACTATGTCCAGCTCATCCTCATAAGATGATCTGGACCATTTCTATCACTTCCAGCAGGATGTCACAACCAAACACACCTTCCCTGCCCCTCCACTAGCAGCATTCCTCAGGAACCATTCCTTTTATCATGCCCTGGTCCACTTCTTCATCACTCATAAAGTTCATCACTCCCCAATTCAGAAAGAGCAATACTTGACTATTCTCCTCCTCCCTCCCTCCTCATTGTGCAAGGCACAGACACATCTTCCTGCTGAAGCAATGTTTTTCATCTACTTCTTGTACTTGCTGTTCACAGTACAGTATCCCATACATTGGCAAGACCAAATACAAACTAGGTTAGCACTTTATGGAACACTTCCACTTTGTTCACAAGAATGACTCTGACCTCCCAGTTCCTTGCCCAATCAATAAACCACCTTGCTCTTGTGCTAACATTTCTGTATTTGGCCTGTTGCAATTTTCCAACAAAGCACAATGCAAGGTTGAGAAACAACACCTCATTGCCTGCTTGGCATTTTACAGCCTCTAATACTCAATAATGAATTCTACAACATCAAAACCTATTGTGTACAGTTTTGGTCTCTTTTTCTGATGAAGGATGCCTTTGCTCTCTCTCGAGTGAAGCGAAGGTTTACCGGGCTGATTCCTGGAATGGAGAGACTGATATATGAGGAGAGATTTAATAGGTTAGGATTGTTTTTGCTGGAGTTCAGACAAGTGAGAGGGGAATCGCATAGAGATTTATAAAATTCCAACAGGAGGATGTTCCCGAATGTGGGTGCATCCAGACCCGGGGTCACAGTCTGAGGATTTGGGGTAGGGGATGAGGAGACATTTCTTCACCTAAAGAGTGGTGAGCCTATGGAAATCGTTATCACAGAAAGTAGTTGATGCCAAACCATTGAATGCATTCAAAAGGCGGCTGGATATGGCACTTGGGGCAAATGGGATCAAAGGTTATCGGGAGAAGGAAGGATTAGGCTTTTGAGTTGGACGATCAGCATGACCCTGATGAATGGGGGAGCAGGCTTGAAGAGCCTAATGCCCTCCTGCAGCAACTATGACCATATGATGTCTGTCCTCCATTTTCCTTCTGTTCTATTTTGGTCTCAGCAGGGAGGACTCTTTTTTTTCCCTTTTACATCTTAATTTTATACACATTTTACATCTCTAATTCTCTTTCATCACAATCAGCCCATTTATGTTTTGCACTCTCTGCTCCCCTTGCTCTTCCTCCACCTCTGTCAGAAGGATAACAACCATCATTTTCCAAACGGGAATCATAACCTTGAAACGTTAATTCTGTTTTCCATTCTCCACAGATGCTGCCAGACCCACTGAGTTTCTCCAGCACTTTTCATATTTGTCTCATAACAGAACCAATCATTCAAGGTATCCACCTAGTGAACCTCCTCCAATGCACTTTATGTTTTCCCTTAATTGAGGAAACTGCTCACAGGACTCGAGTTAAAAGTAATGAATGACTCACTAGGCCATTTCAGATATTGTTGGAGTCACATGTGAGCTAGACCAGAATAGTAGATCACCTTCCATAAAGGATTTTAATGCAGCAGATGGGTTTCTGCAACAATGGTTTTATGGTTGTAATTGGACTTTTAATTCCATTCATTCAACTCCTTGGTAGGATCCTCAAAACATTAACCTAGGTCTCTGAATTACCTGACCAATGGCAGTAACACAAGGCCATCTCTTCCATTTGTAACAGCTAGTGTTCATTGTTGGTGTACTCCCAGGTTTATTTCTCTCTGCCCCCTCCTGCCATTCCCTAACCCTCATTTTCCATCTTACTATTTTCCTCCCTTACCTTGTCTCTGCAACTGAAAGGAAGAGCAAGGAAAGCATACAAGCTTCTAGCAAAAGTTCAAAATACCATGCCTACCAATTTTATAATATTCCTAAAGATATCATTTCTTACAGCTATAGCATGATTTTCTGCTGAAGCAGTTACCTCTCAACAAGAAGAGATGTTGGGCAGTGAACTCCAGCTTGAGGGAGTTGATATCTAGTTTAAGATGGAAGTGAGCAGGCAAAGGAGTCTTTTAGGTAGAAGTTGATCCATATGTAGTTGTCTGCCACAATTCACAAATTTTGTAAGAAGACGATAAGAAACATTTCAGACCAAATTGAGGATGACTGGATGAAGGTAGTTGGAAATTGATAGGAGGCCAAGAGCCACAAAGTAAAACCACCAAGGCCAGGATGAGTATGTACAAGATGACTGATGACCATTCAACCATAGGCACAAGTATTGGTGAAAGCCAGGTAATGATTGCAGGACATCTGCAAGAGGCTTTAGAGCCAATATGGGTCTTTTCCACTTGGTGGCAGAGAGATAATGACAAAGAAATATGATGGAACCATGTGCATTCAATGTGTAGACAGAAGTGCAGCAGAACCAGAGACTGAGGATGTTCCTATGGAAGACAATGAGGAGCCAGTCTGAGGCAGACCCATGGCATGTCACAGAATCCTGTGCACCTGCCTCTACAACCTGCAGATGTCAAGGCCAGTGTTGGCTGAGGATGTTTCAGGAGACAGTTCCTATATTCTCCTATCAGAATCACTGAATACCATGGTACAGGAAGGAGCCAATGCCAGTTCCTTTAAAAGTTGCTGCAGCAGTAGCCTTCTACACAAGTAGGTTGTTCCACTATGAAATTGAGCGGTGTCTCACACACGTCTCCATTCTGCCTCACATCACTGAATTAAAGAAATGACAACTGCCTCTAAAAGAGTTAGAGTATTTGTCAGCTTAAGAACAGACCCAGAAAGCTAGGTGGAAAGATCTGTAGGCATATTGACTGCTATTGCACTGTTCCAGGTAAGTGGAGAGTATTTCACTGAATTGATCACACTCCTGACTTGCTTCTTATAGATTGTAGACCTCCTTTGGGGAGACAGAATTGAGTTACTCACTGCCGAATTCTATTAGCGCTGCATACCTGCACTATGCCTCTGACAGAGAGGCCTTATGTTCCTCTGCCTTGTGATTGTGACTACAGTAGATTTTGTGACAGAGAGGCCTGTCATCTGTCAGCAGCTCAATATAGGTGTGGCCTCGAGCAGTCCTGTGAGTATCAGGGCCCTCGGCTGTCATATCCACTATCAGCTGCTCCTGTTTGTCTGTGATACACTCACCAGATTGTGAACCAGCTCTAAGCACAAATACATACCCGCTAAGGTGGATGTATCTGCAGTGGATGTTGCAGGAAAAAGATACAATGGGCCCCTCTCTGACACATTGACGTCTCCTCCCTGAGGTAGACTATTGGATCCAGGACAATGGAGTGTGCTGCCCCTACAGAATGTGAGAACCTACATTTCAGAATAAAAAAAATTATGTTCATGCCATTAACAATTGTTTTTCCAATCTTTCTCTGACTCATGTCTCCTTTCTGCCCACTGATTAGCACCAAGCTTGAGGACTCCTCACTGTCTTCTCTCTGCACTCCAGCTTCACCCTGTTCTCCAGTCAATTCTCCTGTCTCCTATGTAGCTGTGAGTGGTCTACTATCAGACTCTCCTTCTCTCTGCTATTTTCTCCTGCAAACAAAAGGGGAGAATGAGTCTCAATTCAATAGATATCCTGATGAAGGGCTTATGCCCTAAATGTCGATTCTCCTACTCCTCATATGCCACCTGTTCCATAAAGAAGAAATGTCAAACCACTGAAAACAGAAAGTGGAGATATTGTCAATGACTATGGGAAAATGGCAGGCATATTAAATATTTACTTTACCACAGTATTTGCAGTAGAAAAAAAGGTTAATTTGCCAGGAGTCCCCAGGAAATTAATAGTGAATCAGAACAGGGGCTAAAATTAATGTTAAATAAAACATCAGTAATGACAAAATTAATGGAATTAAAGAGTTGTCAAATCTGCAGGATGGTCTCCATCCAATGGTGTTAACAGAAGTTGAGGAGCACATTAGATGCCCTATCTATAACTTTACAGATTTCCTAGATATAGGAATTCTCCCTGTGGATTGGAAAATTGCATGTCACTCCTAACGGTGAAAGAGGAAAATGAGGGAATCGCAGACCAGTTATCCTAACATCTATGGAATTGTTGGAGACTTTAATCAAGGATGGGGTAACTGAAAAATGTGAAAATTATGGGCTAATTAGGAAGAGCTAGCACGGATTTGTGACAGAAAGGTCATGCCTGACAAAACTCATTGAATTGTTTGAATAGGTGATGAAGGTAGTGGATTGGGGAATGTCTATGGATATGTATGCCAGAAGGCATTTGATGAAATCCCATGTAAGAAACTGTTAACTAAGATAGAAGCCACAGAATTGAGGGCAGCTTACTGATATGGCTGGAAAATTGTTTGACTGGCAGGTGACACTCAATCAGTGGTGTCACACAAGCATCTAAGTTAAGGCCTCAATTATTCACATTATTTATTAACAACTTGGATAATAGAATAGAAAGTTATATATCTAAATTTGCTGATAATGTAGTTAAATGGCATTATAGGCTATATAGATGATAAATAAAATTTACAAAGGTTAATTGATATACTAAGTGAATTGGTTAACTTGTGGCAGATGAAGTTAAATGTAATAAAGTGTGAAGTTATCCACTTTGGGCTGAAAAATGATATTTGGTATTTTCTAGATTGTATGAAGTTCAATACAGAGGATATCCAAAGAGATTTGTGGATTCAATTCATAGATCTTTAAAATGTCACAAACCAGTGCAGAAAATAATCAAGCAAGCTAATAGGATGCTGGCCATAATATCTAGAAGACTGGAGTACAAAGATACAGAAGTTATACAAAACCCTGGTTAGACCACATTTGGAGCACTGTGATCAGGTCAGGGCAGCAGACTTAGAAAGGATATCATGGCTTGGAGAGAGTACAAGAATGTTGTCTGAAATGCAGGGGTTAAGTTATAAAGTGAGATTATATAAATTAGGCCTGTTTTCTCGAGAATTTAGAAGGTTAAGACACAATCTGATTGAAGTCCTCAAGACAATAATGGGAAAGACAGGGCAGATAAGCTATCACAGTTGGTTGGAGATTCTAGAACTAGGGGACGTGGTCTGAGAATTAAGGCCATAGTGTTCAGGAGAGATGTTAAGAAGCACTTCTACATCCAAAGGATGGTAGATATTTGGAACTAGGATCTGGGATCAATTGTTAATTTTAAATCTGAGAGAGATAAATTTTTGTTGAGTAGAAGTGCTAAGATGGACCAAAGGCTGGTACTTTAATTTAGGCAACTGGCTAGCCATGATCTCATTGAATAGTAGAATAGATTGAGATACTGAATGGCTTACTCTTATTCCTTTGTTCACACAAGCTAGGGTGATATTTCACTGCCTTTTGAATGAGATTTAAAATGAAGCCTTATCTGGCCTTTTAATGGAAACATAAAAGATCCCATACCACTATTCAGAGAAGAACAGAAACATTCTTCCTTTAGCCTGGTGCATATTTGTCCCTCAATCAACATCATCAAAAATGCAAGCTGTCTGGTCATTTACCTCACGAGAACTTGCACTGACACAGTACTTCCCAAACCTTTTCTGTCTGTGATCTTATTTTGAGGCATGAAAATTGTCAGAACCCATCGATGTGAATTGAGAGTACTGGAGGACAGCTATGCAGCTGCTATAACTGGACCATAGCTGTACTGTGGTCATCACAGCTTGCTACCTAAAACTTCTACTTGTGACCTCAGTTGAGGCCCTGACCCCCTTATTTGGGAAGTTCTGCAAGTGTATTGTTAACACGTTTATTTCTAAGTATTCGTAACATTTGAAATGTATTTTCTTTCTAATCCATTTCACTTTATTATTTTATTTTCTGTTGTAATTTTCACTCACTCACTTTAAAGTAGGCTACATTTCTAAGCCCATATAATATTCATAGTGATGTTTTTTCATTCTGAAGTACAAAACGTATTCTTCCCAGTAGCTCTCTAGCAGTTGACTCTAGGTTTTATGGAGAAAGCAACATACTGTATCGTCAATTTTAACTTTTCCTTCAAAGGCCTACTATAAATCAAGTTCACAACATTCTAATAAAGTAAGAAGGCCCAATTTTCATTATATGGTGTACATCTTATGGTTTGATAGTTCAATGCTGTTTACTAATAACTATACATCTTATCAGCAGGAGGAGAGAAACAATAATTTACACTTATAGATATGTGCCTAGGTTTCAATTGTTGATTTCTTAGTTTTTGCTTTCTTAACTACTTTGAAAAATTAATATTTTGATCAAGTTACTGAAAGAGCAGTTTTATTAATTCAGTTCAAAGTGACAAAACAAATCATCCCTCAGACTGAATCTTGAAAAGTGCAGGTTAACATTTGGAATATCAATCACTATTTATTTGCAACCCCTTTTAAACTCTTCTGACTGGATCTCTTGTTCTTAGTTACTGAGGGAAAAATTTCCAAAGTCCCAGGATAGCCCTCCTGCCATTCTTTGAAATATGCCATGGGATTTATTTGTGCCCATCTGGGAGGGCAGATGGAGCTTCAGTTTAAAATTGCATGCAACATTGTGTATATCTGACAAGAAAGCATTCCCTCGATACTACCCCGGACTCAGTTCAATTCTTTTGTCCTCATAAACATGGAACATGATTTGAACCCACAACCTTTAACTCAAAGATGAGAGTGGTACAAGCTGAGCCAGGAGAAGTTCTAAAGAAGAGTCATATCTGATTTGAAATGTTAACTCTGTTTTGTTCTCAAAAAATGCTGCCTGACCTGCTGTGTTTCTCTGCATTTCTGTTTTTATTTGCCTCTATTCTAGTTGGGATGGTGAGGGGGCTCGTGCTTATTCTCAGTACCTCTCTGTGCCATCAAGTGAGCTGACATTAGTGGGAGGCAGCTTAGAAATCCAGTTCCTTTCCCTTGCTTTTAAGATTACCCACCTCCACACCACCCCTCACTTCCCCCTCACCTCACCATCCTGCTACTGCCTTTCTGCTCATATTAGCCTCTCTCCAGCAATCCATCAGTGATTCCAGTTGAGGATGCAATGTACTAAAAGCAATAGATATCTTCTCTCTGTGTTGCTGCTTGTACTGGAGTGATGTCAGCCTCTAACTGGCCAGTAATTCCTAATGATAGGAATTTTATCCTGTGTAGGACATTTGATGACAATGCCATGCTGTCCACTTAGGTGCTGAATGGCCCTGAAATAGTGCCAGGCTCCCCAGAGCTTATAAATGTGGGTCTTTCATTTTCTTACCAGCCAGTGGCCAAGCACCCCACATCACCAACTTTAATTCTGTTCCTGGTGTTCGTACTATCAGGTTAAGGGGATGGCCATTTAGGACAGAGGTAGACAGCTTCTTCACTCAGAGGAATTTGAATCTTTGGATTCTCTACCCCAGAGAGTTGTGGCTGCTCAGTCCTGAGGTTGTGATTGATAGATGTTTGGACTCTGAATGATATGGAGATGGGGTGAGATAGTGAAGTTGTGGATTAGCCATGAATTTATTGACTGGCTTAAGGGGTTGTATGATCTATTTCTGCTCCTAGTTTAATTTCTACTACTTTTATTTCACTCTGTCTGTTTTGTTCTCCTCTAGCTTATTTCTGCTATTTCCCATCATTTATTTGCGTTTCTTCTCCTTATTCTCCAGTGTTTTAGATTTTGATTTAAAAAAAACAACTTCTGCTTTAGTTTAGAGGGTCTGTGTTGAGATATAGGATTCGTTGGGACAACTACCTTTGCTGATTCTAATGGAGTATAGCTAGAGGGAGAAAGAAAAGAAAATATCACTGCAAACACAACAAGTTGCTATGTCTACAGCAACAGAGCAGAGCTTGTGAATACTTATGATATGATATGCAAAGAAGCATATTTATATTTCATATGTAACTTGATAGAGGATGAAAGAAACTGAGGAGACAAGTGCCACAGTAAGATTGTGCTTCAAGACTTGTTACTAACCCAGTTATCAAGCAAAATCCTCAGCTGCTTTCTCAAGTTCTTCTCTATTCCTAACTCTTTTATCTGAAAGCAGGATGTAGATGTTTTGTTTTTGTCTGCTGGCGTATCCCTTCATGCAAATTTAAATAGTAATTAAATTTGACTGTTTTCATTAATTTTTACATTCCTGAATGTTACCTCTGAAGCTGTACAGCCATTCTGTCCTTAATTTTATGCAGTACTTTAACTTTCCTTGAGTTATCCAGTTCAGTTGTTTCTCTTTGTGTCTCTTTGCTGCTGTCACCACCTTTCCTTGTTGTCATAGTAATAGCAAAGCAGGTTTGTGCTTTGTGATTTTTTTCTGTTCAGCCTCATTGCAGCTTTTACCATTTTTCTGTCAATTCTATTCACTAGTTTCTAGTGGAGAAGTCTCACATGAAAGAAAAAGGTTTATGCGCGCAACTCATTCTTTTCCAGCTCTGTCAACAAAATGGAGAGAGTTTTCTCACACTCCCATTCTCCCACTGCTCTGCTTTTGTTCTTCTGCTTTTGTTCTTCTGCTACCACAAATGGAATTTATAACAAATAACCTCTTGTCACAACACACTTTGTTTAACTGAAGAACAATAGGGAGAAAAGAGGAATAATACAACAAGCAGGGCAACTCTGATAACAAACAATGTGAGAAAGAAAGCACTAGCAGAGGCAGATAAGAACAGCAAAGGCATTGCCTTAACATTTCATTTTTTAAGGCACAAGTTGGTGCATGAGACAATAAGAAATCCGAAGAGGAGTTGGCCACTTGGCCCTTTATGTCTGTTCCACAATTCATTAGGATCCGACATTCCTAATGTCTATGTTCCTGCCTTTTCCTCATATCCCTGGATTCCCCTTTCTGATCAAGAATCTATCTCAGCCTTAACTATTCACAAGGACTCTGCCCCAACAACTCTCTGTGTCAAGAAGTTCCAAAGACCCAGAACCGTCTGAGAGAAGAAATTCCTTCTCATATCAGTCTTAAATGAGTGCCCTTTTATTCTGAGACTATGCCCTCTGGTCCTAGACATGAGGAGAAACATTTTTCTCAAATTTATCCTGCCAAGCCCTTTAAGAATCCTATATGTTTTCAATGAGATCCCCTCCCTTTCATTTAAACTGCAGTGAGTAGAGCCCCAAACTGCTTAGCCTTTGCTCACAAGGCAGTCCCTATATACTGTGTTCATCCCCGTGAACCTTCTCTGGTCTGCCTACAATGAATTGATATCTTTCACTAAATAATGGGATCAAAGGATTTATCCTTTACTCCTAAATGAAAATAAATGAAACTTACATTGCACCTTTCATTGTTTTTTTCCAAATACCTTTACAGCCATTTAATTACTTTTGAAATGCATTAACTGTGGGCGGCACGGTGGCACAGTGATTTGCACTGCTGCCTCACAGCACCAGAGACCTGAGTTCAATTCCCGCCTCAGGTGACTGACTGTGTGGAGTTTGCACATTCTCCCCGTGTCTGCATGGGTTTCCTTTGGGTGCTCCGATTTCCTCCCACAGTTCAAAAATGTGCAGGTTAGGTTGAATTGGCCATGCTAAATTGCCCGTAGTGTTAGGGGCAGGGGTAAATGTAGAGGAATGGGTCTGGGTGGGTTGCTCTTCAGTGAGGTAAAAACAATAACTGCAGATGCTGGAAACCAGATTCTGGATTAGTGGTGCTGGAAGAGCACAGAAGTTCAGGCAGCATCCAAGGAGCAGCAAAATTGACGTTTCGGGCAAAAGCCCTTCATCCACACTGTAAGTAATCTAATCTAGAATTCTTTATATGCAGCCAAATGTGACAGCTAATTAGCATAGAGGAAGATTCCACAACTAGTATGTAGATGAGTTAATAGTTAATCCATTTTGGTGTTGGATTATTTACCCACAAATTGGAAAAAACCCATTTGGTCTGCAATGACGAGTGCCATGCAATATTTTACATAAACCTGAAAAGATAAACAGGGTCTCAATTTATTGTTTCTTCTGGATGTGTAGCTCCAATAATGGATTGCATTGAATGGCCAATATAAAAGATACAATCTCATCCTGCTTGAACTCACAGGTCTCTGAGCCAGAGGTGAGAATTTCACTAGCTGGGCCAAACCTTAGACCCTATTAGATTGGAAATATGATGCAATGACAGTGATATTATAATTTTTGGACCCTCTTTACCGCAGGACAGGGAGGTCTCGGTTCAAGGCCCACCTTCTCCTGAGGTACGAAATAACAGCTCAGATTGATTATAAAAACATAGTTAAAAAACAATTTTTCTGTATAAACCAGAATATCCTTATGTAATTGTTGCAAAGAAAATGTAACATGACCGTTATAGTATATAAAACTGAAAAGAAACTCAACAGGACTGGCAGCACGTTTAGAGAGAGAAAGAGTTAACAGACTCTGAAGAACATTTGCACCCAATGTTAACTGTTTCTCTCTCTGCAGACCCAGCTGGACCTGCTGAGTTTCTCCAGCATTTTCAATTTGTATTTCAGATTTTATCATCTGCAGTATTTTACTTTTACGTGCCATTTGGCTGCTTGCTATGACAGCAGAGAATGCTTCCAATTTCACAATTTGCTGTCACTGCTCTTCAACAATTTCCAATATGGTTTCCTTGAACCACCTAGAAGGAGTCTGTATTCTGCTGTCCTACCAGTACAACCTGCTCATCCCAACTGACGACTAGCTTGTCCTTGTAGGTGAACCACAGTATTGATCCTGGCAATATATACAGAGCACTGATACAGCTAGAGAACACTACAGTTTGTATGACAACTGAATTGGCATCATCCTGCTGGGTCTCCTTTCAAGCATTAACAGTCTTAATAGGTTTTCTGGAATTCTTGCTGCGTGTGTAGGTTTGAAAGAGCTGAACTAAAATAACCTAATTATTTACTTCAAAACTGTACTTTCTGCATCAAATGTGCTCTCTTTTCCTCTGCTGTCTTTTACTTTCTCATTTGTTTGATTAGAACTGTCTGCTTATGAGAAGGTCATCCATTCCAATTCCTTAGTAAACAGGCAAACGAGGCTAATACTTCTAACCAGCTATTGGGTATGTGTTCTAGTTATCATTTTATTTGTAGCTGTTAAGTGGAATCATTACAACAAATAAGCTTTCAAAACTGGGTCCATGATGGTTTGTAATGGAATTATTATGAAACAGAAAGAGACTGTTTGGCCAATTGTGCCTGTACCAGCTCATTAAATAAATAGCTTTACCTAGAGCTAATGTCCTGCATTTTCCCTTTATACTTGTACATTATTATTACCCAAATAATCATTCAATGCTATCTTGAATGCTTTGATTGAACTGCTACACCACACATCCAGGCACTGCACTCATACCTAACTACATACCGTGTGAAAAAAAGGTTTTCCTCACTTCACCTGTGTGTCTTTTGCAGAACTTTTTAAATCTATGCCTTTTGTTCCTTACTCTTGTACATTTTATAAATGGACTAAAATAACACTTTGATTAGAGCAGAAATAATTAATATTGTTATGTCTAAAATCAAATTGTTTTCAAAGATAGGCAAGTTAGGTGAATTGGCTATGTTAAACGTTTCAGAGAACACCTCTGGGACACCCGGACCAACCAACCCAACCACCCCGTAGCTCAACACTTCAACTCCCCCTCCCACTCCACCAAGGACATGCAGGTACTTGGACTCCTCCATCGTCAGACCATAGCAACACGACGGTTGGAGGAAGAATGCCTCATCTTCCGCCTAGGAACCCTCCAACCACAAGGGATGAACTCAGATTTCTCCAGTTTCCTCATTTCCCCTCCCCCACCTTGTCTCAGTCAAATCCCTCGAACTCAGCACTGCCTTCCTAACCTGCAATCTTCTTCCTGACCTCTCCGCCCCCACCCCACTCCAGCCTATCACCCTCACCTTGACCTCCTTCCACCTATCGCATTTCCAACGCCCCTCCCCAAGTCCCTCCTCCCTACCTTTTATCTTAGCCTGCTGGACACAGTTTCCTCATTCCTGAAGAAGGGCTTATGCCCGAAACGTCGATTCTCCTGTTCCTTGCTGCCTGACCTGCTGCGCTTTTCCAGCAACACATTTTCAGCTATGTTAAATTATCCATAGTGTTCAGGGATCTGTAGGTTAGATGGTTTAGCCATGTGAAATGTAAGGTTATAGGGAAGGGGTGGGGTGGGTCTGAGTGGGATGTTCTTCGAAGGGGTTGGTGTAGACTCAATGGGCCGAACAGCCTGCTTCTATACTGTTGGGATTCTGTGAAATAATATTTATCCTTAACTGTAGTTATAGCATTGTGTTCTCATGTTTTGGTCAAGGCATCAACACAGTACCTGTTTTTAGGAGTGCTGATTTTCTTCTTGCTCCACAAAAGACTTTATTTATAGAATTATAGAGTCATAGAGATGTACAGCCTGGAAACAGACCCTTCAATCTAATTTGTCCATGCCAACCAGAAATCCTAAACTAATTTAGTCCCATTTGCCAGTACGTGGTCCATGTCCCTCTAAACCCTTCCTATGCATCTCCTCATCCAGATGCCTTTTAAATGTTGTAATTGTACCCGCCTACGTGACTTCCTCTGGCAGCTCATTCCATACATGCACCATCCTCTGCATGAAAAAGTTGCACTTTAGGTCCCTTTTAAGTATTTTTCCCTCGCAGCCTAAACCTATGTCCTGTCATTCTGGACTCCTCCACCCAAGAAAAAGACCTTGTCTATTTACTCTATCCATGCCCCTCATGATTTTATAAACCTCTATAAGATCACCTCTCACCGTCTAACGCTGCAGGGAAAACAGCCCCAGCTATTCAGCCTCTCCCTATAGCTGAAGCCCTCCACCCCGGCAACATCTTTGTAAATCTTCTCTGATTCCTTTCAAGTTTCACAACATCTTTCCAAAGGAGAGAGACCATAACTGCCCACAATATTCCAAAAGTAGCCTAACCAATGTCCTATACAGCCGCAACATGATCCCACATCTCCTATATTCAATGCTCTGACCAATAAAGGAAAACATACCAAACACATTCTTCACTATTCTATCGACCTGCAACTCCACTTTCAAGGAGCTATGAACCTGCACATCAAAGTCTCATTGTTCAGCAACACTCCCTAGGACCTTACCGTTAAGAGTATCTAGGTTAAACTTCATATAACCCTCCTCAGCTTATTATCCCATCTGTCGAAGAGTGTGGTGCTGGAAAAGCACAGCCGGGCAGGCAATATCCAAGGAACAGAAAGTTGACATTTTGAGCATAAGCTCTTCATCAGGAATGGGCGGAGTTGGGGGGGGGTGGAGCCAAGAGGGCTGAGAGATAAATGGGAGGAGGATGGTAGGGCTGGGGGAAGTAATACATAGATGAAGATGGAGGTGAAGGTGATAGGTCAGAGAGGAAGGTAGAGCAAATAGGTGGGAAGGAAGATGGACAGGTAGGACAGTTCAAGAGGGTGGTGCTGACTTGGAACGTTGGATCTGGGATAAGGTGGGGAGAGGGTAAATGACCAAACTGGTAAAATCCACATTGATCCTGTGTGGTTAGAGGGTTCCAAGCCAGAAGATGAGATGATCATCTTCCAGGATTGGGTGGCTAGAGTTTGGCAGTGGAGGACGCCCAGGATTTGCATGTCCTTGGTAGAGCTGGAGGGGGAGTTAAAGTGTTCGGCCACAGGACGGTGGGGTTATTTAGTGCATGTGGCCCAGAGACGTTCTCTGAAGCATTCCGCAATTTGGCGTCCTGTCTCCACAATGTAGAGGAGACCATGTCGAGAGCAACGGACATAGTAGGTGATGTGCATGGAAGTACAGGTAAATCTCTGTCGGATGTGGAAGGATCCTTTGGGGCCTCGGACAGAGGTGAGTGGGGGAGACAGGATGCCAACTTGTGGAGGGTTTCAGAGAACATCTTTGGTACACACGCCTTAAACAACTCCACCACCCTATAGCCAAACACTTGAACTCACCCTCCCACTCCTCCAAAGACATGCAAGTCCTGGCCTCCTCCACCGCCAAACTCTAGATACTGACGCCTGGAGGAAGAACGCCTCATCTTCCACCTTGTGACCCTCCAACCACACAGGATCAATGTGGATTTCACCAGTTTCCCCATTTCCCCTTCCTCCATCTTATCCTAGATCCAGCCTTCCAACTTGGCGCCACCCTTTTGAACTGTCCTACCTGTCCATCTTCCTTCCTACCAATCCGTTCCACTCTCCTTTCCGATCTGTCACCTTTACCCCATCATCATCTATCTCTCACATTCCCAGCTCCTTTCCCCTAGCTCCACCCCTCTCCCATTTATCTTTGACCCCACTTGGGCCATCTCCCCCCCCCCCCCCCATTCCTGATGAAGAGCTTATGTTCGAAATGTCAATTCTACTGCTCCTCAGATGTAGCCTAACCTGCTGTGCTTTTCCCACACCACACTTTTCAACTCTGATCTTCAGCACCTGCAGTCCTCATTTTCTCCTCATTGTCCCATCTGATCAAGATCCCATTGTACTCAGGGGTAACCTTCTACGCTGTCTGTTCCACCTCCTATATTGGTGTAATCTGAAAACTTACTAACCGTGTCTCCTATTTTCATATCCAAAATATTTATATAAATGATGAAAAGCAGTGGACCCAGCACCAATCCTTGTGGCATACCATTGGTCACAGGCCTCCAGGCTTAAAGGCAACCCCACCACCACTCTCTGTCTTCTACCTTTGAGCCAATTCTTTATCCAAGTGGCATTCTCCCTATATTTCATATGATCTAACTTTGCTAACCAGTCTACCATAAGGGACCTTGTCGCATGCCTTACAGGAGTCCAACTTGATCACATCCACTACTTTGCCCTCATCAATCCTCTTCAACAGTTCTTCAAAAAACCCAATGAAGTTAGTGAGACATGATTTCCCATGCACAAAGCCACACTGACTATCCCTAATCAGTCCTTGCCTTTCTAAATATATGTAAATCCTGTCCGTCACCATTACCTCCAACAACTTGCTCACAACTGAAGCCAGGCTCACCGGTCTATAGTTCCCTGGCTTTTCCTTACCACTTTTCTTAAATAGTGGCACCACCTTAGCTAACCTGGCACTTCACCGGTGATATCGATGATACAAGTACCTCAACAAGGGGCCCAGCAATCACTTTTCCAGCTTCCCATAGAGTTCTAGGGTACACCTGATCAGGTCCTAGGGATTTATCCACCTTTATGCATTTTAAGACATTCAACACCACCTCCTCTATAATATGAACATTTTTCAAGATGTCACCATCTATTTCCCTACATTCTACATTTTTCATATCTTTCTCCACAGTAAACACTAATGCAAAATACTTGTCTAGTATCTCCCCTATCTCCTGCAGTTCCACACATATGCTGCCTTGCTGATCTTTGAGGGGCCCTATTCTCTCCTTAGTTACCCTTTTGGCCTTAACATATTTATAAAATCCCTTTCGATTCTCCTTAACCCTGTTTGCCAAAGCTATCTCATGTCGCCCTTTTGCACTCCTGATTTCCCTCATAAGTATACTCTTACTGCCTTTATACTCTTCCAGGGATTTACTCTATCTCTGCTGTCTATACCGGGCAAATGCTTGACCAAAACCTCAGTTTTTCTAGTCATCCAGCATTCCCAATGCCTTACCAGCCTTGTCTTATCCCTTAAAGGAAAATACTGTCTCTGGACTCTCGTTATCTCATTATTGAAGGCTTCTTATTTTCCAGCCATTCCTTTACCTGCGAACATCCACTGCCAATCTACTTTTGTTTGAATTCTTTACTACTTGCTATCAGTATATACCTTGAAATTCTTGCAAGACTCAGGAATCCTGGCAGTAAACCTAAAATGTATTTTTCTGTATTTTTATGGTTGTGGAAAGCTTAAGTTAATGCAGTAACCGAGAGGTTATTTTCTGCCATTTGCTCACTATTATAAAATGAGGCTATTGTAGAAATCAGAGCTCTGGAGATATAATTAGTCAAGTCCCACAATGAACTTCTATTGATTTAATAATTCACTTAAAAATTGTGCTTTTGAAATAAATAGATTTGCTAATAAAAAATGTAAAATTGTTAGAAATATTCAAGGTAATCAATAAAAAGTGTTGTTTTGCTAGAAATGTTACTTATTGATTATTTTAAATTGAAAATTCCATGTTGGTAAAATTCAATTTTGGGAAATAGCATAAAACAGGGATAAGCAAAATTGGATAAGCACCTGAAGGGGAAATAAAAGATGCAAGGCTACAGGGAGTGGGCCTAGATTTATTCCTTCTGCAAAGCACTTGCACAGACTCAGTGAACTGAATGGTCTCCTTCTGTGCTGGAAACATACAATGTTTCTTTGAATCAACAACTGTTTTGTACCCCAACCAATTTTATTTCCGTTGAAAAAGATCAGGCCCAATAATGTGGCTGCCAATCTTCTATTGTCTGTTTTGCAACACTGCTCAAGGTGAATTTCAACCTTGATGTGTCTTGGTCTTGTTTGCTGATTCTCTGTTTAATGTCTCTGTTTGGTATTCTCAGTGAGCAACTGCTTTTCTGCATGTACCTTTTAATGTGTGCAGGATGCAAAATCAAAAGATTAGTTTCTGAACCAATGAAGTGTAAATGAATTTAATGAATGTAATTTAAGTGCCACCCTTGTGGACCATTTATAAGAAATATGATGTTATTTAAATTGTAAGGTGTATATGCTAGCATGTTGATTATTAAAGCACATACCAGGATTCCAAATGATAAAATTCAATGTTTTGTGGAGTGCTATTCCACTGTTAGTTTAATATTTTGTCATTTTAGCTCTGCTTTTTTTTTATTCACCTTTTCCTATGCTTGTCCAACTTCATATTGTCTACTCTTTTGTTTGGAAGCCTTAACAGTTCAAATACTGCAGACAGGCAGAGGCTTTCATGGTCCATTTTGTGAGCAGGATAAATTCCGCTGGTGATTTTTGCCATTTTGAAAGTAACATAATGGTGCTGAGTTTGAACAGGGCCCATCTTTGATGTGGACATGGACTAGCCTGCAGTGTGGGAATAACTAATTTGTGGAGGAGATCCATGAGCACTCATGAAAGGCATATAACGTCTGAACTATCAAACTGTGAAAAATGAAATTTCTCAACAATTTCTAAATTTGAAATAAGGTACCTGTGTTAGTGAAAGCTGGAAAACATCTGCTCTAGCTGTCTGTTGACATTCGTCCAAGGTCAAGCATTGTAACATCATTAATGCTTGGCTGATGCCCATAACCTCATATTATCCCACTGATGAAGGGGGCTATAATTTCACAGTTTAGTTGACAACTCAAGGAGAACTTGAAAGGTTTAGCTGTTTTTGTGTGGTATAAGTCTCTTTGCTTTATAAAATACAAGCTATTTGCAGAGCCTTTAAAGTTTGAGTGGCTTTTATGAATGGACTTTTATTTAACTACCACAAAGTCTATAACAAATGGTTAGACCTCTGTTTTATTTCTGCCTATGGTGAATTCTGGATAAATTAGCATGGAAAGGTGTAAGAAAAAAGATGGAGACAGTGAGAACTATAGATGCTGGAGAGTCAAAATGGATAAAGTGTGGAGCTGGAAAAAGCACAGCAGGTGAGGCAGCATCAGAGGAGAGAGGAGTCGATGTCTCAGGTCAGAGCCTTTCATCAGGACTCGGGGAGGAGAAGGGCGCTGCAAAATAAATAGAGGGAGGGAGGTGGGATTGGGGGAAAGGTGGGTGGGATAGCGATAGGTAGATGCAGATAGGAGGTGGTTGCGATAGATCAATGGTAAGGGTGGAGCAGACAGGAAAGAAAAAAAGATAGACAGGTAGGGTCAAGTTAAGGGAGGGGGGTGGAGGAGGAGGGCTGGGCCTGGGTTCGGGAGGTTTGGAAGCTTCTATGTTAAGGAAATATGGTTGTAAGTGCCCAAGGCGGAAGATGAGGTCTCCTTCCTCCAATTTGCATGTGACCTTATGTTGAAGGTGAAGGAGGCCCAGGATAGACATGTCATCGGATGAGTGGGAGGGGGAGCTGAAATGGATGGTGACCGGAAGGTGTGGTTGATTGGAGCATATGGACCATAAATGTTCTCTGAACCAGTTCCCAAGTTTGCGCTTGGTCTCTTCAATGTAGAGGAGACCACATCAGGAGCAACGAATGCAATAAATCAGGTTAGAGGAAATGACTCGAATCTCTGCCCAACTTGGACTTATGTTTTGGGGCCATGGATGGAGGTGAGCGGGGAGGTGTGGGGAAGGTTTTGCACCACCTGCGGCTGCAGGGGAAGGTTCTGGGTTTGGAGGACGGGATGGTGGGGAGTGTTAACCTAACCAGGGAGTCACTGAGGATAATAAATTGGATGTAGAGTGGAATATGAGACCTGAGTCTGTACCCTTGCTGTAGCTGGGGGAATTTGTTTGAGGGCAGAGGTGTGGGAAATGAGGAGATACACTTGAGGGCATTGTTGTTCATGGGAGAGGGGAAATTGCAGTCCTTGAAGTAGGAGGCTACCTGGGATGTTTTAGAGTGGAATTACTTACTCTGGGAGCAGATACAGTGGAGGTGGAGGAATTGAGAGTATAGGATCACATTTTTGTAGGAGTTGGGGGGGGGGGGAGGAGGAGGTGTAATCAAGGTAGCTGTGAGAGTCAGTGCGTTTGTAATAGATGTCCGTTGCCGGAGATGGAGACAGAGAAGTCCAGGGTGCTGTCAGAATGATCCAGGTGCATTTGAGGTCAGGCTGTATGAAGTGGATGAACTGTTCGAGCTCCTCATGGGAGCATGAGGCAGTGCCAATACAGTCATTGGTGTAACGGAGGAAATGGTGGGGGATGGTGCCAGTCTAATCACCAAATCATCATCTTCAAGACTATCCATAATCTTATCTCCTCGGGAGATCTCCCATCCACAACCTCCAACCACATTGTGCTTCCAAATAAACCTGTTGTACTGTAACCTGGTGTTGTGGGATTTTTAGCTTTATACACCCAGTCCAACACAGGCATCTCCAAATCATCCAACCACATTGTTCCCCAACCCCACACCGCCCATTTCTGTCTTCTCTCTAAAACTCATAAACCTGACTGCCCTAGTTAACTGATTGTCTCTGCCTACTCCTGCCCCATTGAACTTATCTCCTCTTATCTCAACTCCATCCTGTCCCCATTGGTCCTGAAACTCCCCATCTATGTTCAAGACACCACCCATGCCATCTACCTTCTCCACAACTTTCATTTCCACAGCCCTCAATACCTCATCTTAACCAGTCTCTCTACATCTATGTCCCCAAGAGGAGGGCCTCAAGGCCCTCCATTTCTTCCTCTCCTGCAGATCCAACCAGTCCCTCTCCACTGACACACTCATTTGCCTGGCGTAAGTGATCTTCACTCTTAACAACTTTTCTTTTCAAACCTCCCACTTCTTACAAACCAGAGGTTTGGCCATGGGTACCTGCATGGCTCTGAGTTATGCCTACCTCTTTGTGGGGTATGTGGAACAGCTCCTCTTCTGCACCTACATCAACAGCATCCCCCACGTTTTCCTCCACTAGATCAGTGATTGTACCAGTGCTCCCTCATGCTCCCACAAGGAGCTTGAACATTTCAACCACTTCATTCACAGCCGCTAGCCTGCCCTCAAGTTCACCTGGGCCCCCTCCCTCCCCTCACTGGACCTCTCCCTCTCCATCTTCAACAGCCGATTCAACACCGACATTTATTACAAACCCACCAATTCCCACAGCTACCTCGATTGCATCTCCTTCCAACCCCCACCCCCTGCAAAAACATGATCCTCTACTCCCAAATACTCTACATCCGCTGTATCTGCTCCCAGGATGAGCAATTCCACTCCAGGACATTCCAGATGTCCGCTGACTTCAAGCTCCACAATTTACCCACCCCTTTGAGCAACAGTACACTCAACCACATCTCTTCCATTTCTCGCACCTCTGCCCTCAATCACAAACTCATAAACAAGGGTAAAGTCCCCTGGTTCTCACATTCCACCCCACTAATCTCCCAAGTAAAACATATCATCCTCCACCACCTGCAGTTTGACCCCACCACCAAAATGATATTTCCCTCCCCACCTTTTTGCAGTTTCTGTTTCCTCTGCAGGGCAGCACAGTGGCTCAGTGGTTAGCACTGCAGCCTCACAGTGTTAGGGACCCAGGTTAGATCCTAGACTCGGGCGACTGGCTGTGTGGAGTTTGCACATCACATGTCTGTCTGGGTTTCTTCTGGGTGCTCTGGGTTCCTCCGACAATCCAAAAATGTGCAGGTTAGGTGAATTGACCGTGCTCAATTGCTCATAATGTCCAGGGTAGCGTAGGTTAGGTGCATTAGTCGGGTAAATGTAGACTAATAGGATAGGGGAGTGTTATTATTTGGAGGGTCGGTGTGGACTTGTTGTGCCAAATGGCCTGTTTCCACATTATAAAGATTCTATGACTCCCTCATTAGGTTCACACTCCCTACCAAAGCCTCCTCCACACCCAGAACCTTCGGCTGCGGCCGCAGGTGGTGCAAAACCTGCCCTCACAGCACCACTCCAACCCTCCCACCTCCATCCAAGGCCCCAAAGAATCATTCCAAGTCTGCCAGCAATTCACATGCATTTCCTCTAACTTGATTTATTGCATTTGTTGCTCTTGATGTGGTCTCCTCTACTTCAGAGTGACCAAGTGCAAACTTGAGAACTGGTTTAGGGAGCATTTATAGTCCGTACACTCCAGTCAACCTCACCTTCCAGTCACCATCCATTTCAACTTCCCCTCCCATTCACCCAAAGACATGTCCATCCTGGGCTTCCACCAAATTCAACACAAGGCCACATGCAAGTTGGAGAAAGAACACCTCATCTTCTGCCTCAGGAACTTACAACATACAATCTTAATATAGAATTCATCAGCTTACAAATCTCCCTACCACCCCCCACCTCTTCCCAGACCCAGCTCTCCCTCTCCACCCTGCTCCCTTGAACTGACCCTACCTGTCCATCTTTCTTCCCAACTATCCATTCCACCTTCTCCATCTATCACAGTCGCCTCCTATCTGCACCCACCTCTCACCATCCCCCAACCCCACTCCCACCATTTATTTCTCAGCTCCCTTACCCTTCCCCCCCATCCTAATGAAAGGTTCTGGCCTATAACATTGACTCCCTACCTCCTCTGATGCTACTCGACCTGCTGTGCTTTTTCCAACTCCACTCTTTTTTCACTACAGCTGTATTGAGGGAGGATAGTCCCGGAAATACATCCAGGGAAGTTATTTGAGTGGCACTGAGAAATACGAAAGGGACGATCACCTTATAGGGATTGTATTACAGGCCCCCTAATAGTCAGAGGGAAATTGAGAAACAAGTTTGTAAAGAGATCTCTGTTATCTCTAAGAATAATAGGGTGGTTATGGTAGGGGATTTTAACTTTCCAAACATAGACTGGGACTGCCATAGTGTTAAGGGTTTAGATGGAGAGAAATTTGTAAAGTGTGTACAAGAAAATTTTCTGATTCAGTATGTGGATGTACCTACTAGAGAAGTGCAAAACTTGACCTACTCTTGGGAAGTAAGGCAGGGCAGGTGACTGAGGTGTCAGTGGGGGAGTACTTTGGGGCCAGCGAACATAATTCTATTAGTTTTAAAGTAATGATGGAAACAGATAGACCAGATCTAAAAGTTGAAGTTCTAAATTGGAGAAAGGCCAATTTTGACGATATTAGGCTGACCTGTTCGCAGGTAAAGGGACAGCTGGAAAATGGGAAGCCTTCAGAAATAAGATAATAAGAATTCAGAGACAGGATATTCCTGTTAGGGTGAAAGGAAAGGCTGGTAGGTATAGGGAATGCTGGATGACTAAAGAAACTGAGGGTTTAGTTCAGAAAAAGAAGGAAGCAAATGTCAGATATAGACAGGATAGATCGAGTGAATCCTCAGAAGAGTATAAAGGCAGTAGGAGTATACTTAAGAGGGAAATCAGGAGGGCAAAAAGTGGAAATGAAATACCTTTGGCAAGTAAAGTTAAAGAGAATCCAAAGAATTTTTACAAATACATTATGGACAAAAGGATAACTAGAGAAAGAATAGGGCCCCTCAAAGATCAGGTCAGGCAGCATCCAAGGAGCAGGAGAATCGATGTTTCGGGCATAAGCCCTTCTTCAGGACCTAAAGAAGGGCTTATGCCCAAAACGTCGATTCTCCTGCTCCTTGGATGCTGCCTGACCTGCTGCGCTTTTCCAGCAACACATTTTTCAGCTCTGATCTCCAGCATCTGCAGTCCTCACTTTCTTCCCCTCAAAGATCAGCAAGGTGGCCTTTATCATGAGCCGCAAGAGATAAGGGAGATATTAAATGAGTATTTTGCATCAGTATGTACTGTGGAAAAGGACAGGGAAGATATAGAATGTAGGGAAATGGGTGATGGCATCTTGAAAAATGTCCATATTACAGAGGAGGAAGTGCTGGATGTGTTGAAATGCATAAAAATGGATAAATCCTCAGAACCAGTACCCAAGAACTGTGTGGGAAGCTCGGGAAGTGATTGCTGGGCCCCTTGCTAAGACATTTGTATCATCGATAGTCACAGGTGAGGTGCCAGAAGACTGGAGGTTGGCTAACATGGTACCATTATTTAAGATAGGTGATAAGGTCAAGCCAGGGAACTATTGACCAGTGACCCTGACATCTGTGGTGGGCAAGTTGTTGGAGGCAATCCTGAGGGACAGGATGTATATGCATTTGGAAAGGCAAGGACTGATTAAGGATAGCCAACATTTCTTTGTATGTGGGAAATCATGTCTCACAAACCTGATTGAGTTTTTTGAAGAAGTAACAAAGAGGATTAATGAGGGCAGGGTGTTGGTGTGATCTATATGGACTTCAGTAAGGCATTTGACAAGGTTCCCATGGGAGACTGGTTAGCAAGGTTACTCATGGAATACAGGGAGAACTAGCCATTTGGATGCAGAACTGGCTCAAAGGTAGAAGACAGAGGGTGGTGGTGGAGGGTTGTTTTTCAGACTGGAGATCTGTGACCAGTGGAGTGCCACAAGGAATGGTGCTGGGTCCACGACTTTTTATCTTTTACATAAATGATTTGGATGTGAACATAAGAGGTATAGTTAGTAAGTTTACAGATGACACCAAAATTGGAGGTGTAGTGGACAATGAAGAAGGTTACCTCAGATTACAACAGGATCTTGATCAAATGTGTCAGTGGGCTGAGAAGTGGCAGATGGTGTTTAATTTAGATAAATGTGAGGAGGTGCTGCATTTTGGGAAAGCAAATCTTAGCAGGACTTATACAATTAATGATAAGATCCTAGGGAGTGCTGCTGAACAAAGAGACCTTGGAGTGCAGGTTCATAGCTTCTTGAAAGTGGAGTCGCAGGTAGATAGGATAGTGAAGAAGGCGTTTGGTATGCTTTCCTTTATTGGTCAGAGTACTGAGTACTGAGTACAGGTGTTGGGAGTCACGTTGCAGCTGTATAGAACATTGCTTACGCCACTGTTGGAATATTGTGTGCAATTCTGATTCCTTCCTGTTGGAAAGATGTTGTGAAACTTGAAAGGGTTCAGAAAAGATTTACAAGGATGTTGCCAGGAGTGGAGGATTTAAGCTATAGGGAGAGGCTCAATAGTCTGGGGCTGTATTCCTGGAGCATCAGAGGTTGAGGGGTGACCTTATAGAGGTTTATAAAATCATGAGGGGATGGATAGGATAAATTGACAAAGTATTTTCCCTGGGGTAGGGGAGTCCAAAATAGAGAGCATAGGTTTAGGGTGAGAGGGGAAAGATATAAAAGAGACATAAGGGACAACGTTTCCACACAGAGAGTAGTACGTGTATGGAATGACGTGCCAGAGGAAGTAGTGGAGGCTAGTGCAATTGCAGCATTTAAAAGGCATCTGGATGGTATATGAATAGGAAGGGTTTTGAAGACTATGTGCCGGGTGCAGGCAGGTGGGACTAGATTGGCATGGACAAGTTGGACCGAAGGGTCTGAGTCCACGCTGTACACCTCTATGACTGTGACTCACTGTAAGGAAAATGATGGTGGGTGGTCCAGAAGAGGTCAATGGGTTGATCACAGACATGTGTTGGCATTAAGTTGTCGGTGGCTTTCGAAGTTTTTGGTGGACAAGAGCTGCCATTAAGTTAGCATAGTAGATCATTTTGTGGACAGAGGAATGTGTTTCAATGAGGAGGAATGAATGGTGAGGGTGGTGAGCAATTGATGCATATGTGAGGTAAAGGCTAAAGTGCCTAATCATGAAAAATAACTAATGCAAAGTCACAAAGAACTGAGCCTGGGCATTTTAAAGAATCTATCTCAACACAGCAATCCCTTTGGCCACCTCTGAACTATGTCAAGCGGCTGCAAACCCACCCAGCTTCACAGCAACAGTCAACTCCGATAGGACCCAAGGTGGGTGAGGTGTGCCACAAAAAAAATCTCTTCTTGAAAACTGCTGAGTCATACTAGTCTTGAATATTATTCTATTTCTCTCCACAAACGCTGAATTTCTCCAGCATTCTGTGTTTGTTTCAGAATTACAGCATCATGGTATTTTACTTTTGTTGAAAGAAGTATCTCAACTTGCATTACCAGCTTTGAGAATGGGACTCCAGTATACAAATGCCTCCTTTGTCTCACTTCATCACAACTCCCCAAAAAGACTTTGGTCCACTTATAGAGTCATATTCTCATACAGCATGGAAACAGATCCTTTGGTTCAACTAATCCATGCCAAACAAGTTTACCAAATTAAACTAGTCCCATTTGCCTGCATTTGGCCCAAATCCCGCTAAACCTTTCCTATTCATGTACCTATCCAAATGTCTTTTAAATGTTATAATTGTACTGCATTTACCCCTTCCTCTGGCAGTTCATTCCACATATGTGTGAAAAAGTTACAACTCAGGTCTCTTAAATCTTTGTCCTCTCACCTTAAAAATACACCTTCCAGTCTTGAATTCCCCCAATCCTAGGGAAAAGACCTTTGCTATTCACCTTATCTGTGCTCTTCATGAAATTATAAATCTGTATCAGGTCATCCCTCAATCTCCTATGCTCCTGTGAAAAACGTACCAGCCCATCCAGCCTGTCCTTACAACTCAAACCCTCCAGTTCCAATAATAGCCTTGTAAATCTTTTCTGCACCTCTCCAATTTAACCATATCCTTCTTAGAGCAAGGTGATCAGAATTGTACACAGTACTCCAAAAGTGACCTCACCAACCACAACATGATGCCCAACTCCTAAAACAAATGGTCAGAGCAATGAAGGCAAGCATTTCAAATGCTCTAATTGTCACACTATCTAGCTGTTACTTGACTTTCAAAGAACTGTGTAACCAGAAACTGACGTCTGTCTGTTTGACATCACTTCCCGGAGCCCAACTATTAACTGTGTAAGTCCTGCCCTTATTCATCTAACCAAAATGCAACACCTCCCATTTATCAAAATTCAACTTCATCTGCCACTAATCAACTAAATGGTTTTAGCCAAACTCTTTACTTTGCTACATATGTCTCCAACTTGGGTGGATCTTAAAAATTAGCTGTTCTCAGTTTGAAGGAGAAAGTGAGGACTGCAGATGCTGGAGATCAGAGTTGAAAGTGTGGCACTGGAAAAGCACAGCAGGTCAGACAGCATCCGAGGAGCAGGACAATTGATGTTTTGGGCTGGGGGAAGGTAGCTGAGAGTGCGATAGATGGATGAAGGTGGGGGTAATGATGATAGGTCAGAGAGGATGGTGGAGTGGATAGGTGGGAAGGAAGATGGATAGGTCGGACAGGTCATGAGAGCGGTGCCAAGTTGGAAGATTGGATCTGGGATGAGGTGGGAGGAGGGGAAATGAAGAAGCTGGTGAAATCCACATTGATCTTGTGTGGTTGGAGGATCCCAAAGCGGAAGATGAGGTGTTCTTCCTCCAGGTGTCAGGTGGTTAGGGTTCCCCCCAGCCCCATCCCCCTCCCATTTATCTCTCCACTCCCTTGGCTCACAAGTCTTATTCCTGAAGAAGGGCTTTTGCCCAAAATGTCGATTCTCCTGCTCCTCAGATGCTGTCTGATCTGTTCTCAGTTTACTTTTGGTTTCTGATCTTCAGTGTGTTCTGAGATCCTGAGAGCCATAATTAATCAGCCCATTTGTTTCAATGTGCACGAGTTAAACAACTTCTACACTATTTATGTGGCAACTTTAATGTAATAAAATGTAAACATTTTAAAATATTGCAACATACGAAGAGAAATTAGGGCAGATAACCAAAAGCTTGTTTAAAATATTAGGCTTCAGGAACACCTAGAAGAAGGAAGAAAAGTATGAATATGGAGTAATTTAGAGAGGGAATTTCAGTTTATGATGGAGCAATTTGCAGTTATTCAAAATGACAAAATCCATGGAGCACATATCTATGGTGGGGAAGCATGAACCAAAGAATCCCTACAGCTTGGAAGTAGGCCATGCAGTCTATCAGGTGCAGACTAACCCTCTGAAGACCATCCCAACTAAACACATCTCGTACCCTATCCCTGTAATCCTGCATTCATCATAGCTAATCCACCAAGCCTGCACATCCCTGGACACTATGTGACAGTTTAAAATTGTGAATCCACCTAACCTGCATATCTTTGGACCCTAGAAGGAACCCCACGCAAACATAGGGAGATGTGCAAACTCCACACAGACAGTTGACCAAGGGTGGAATCAAACTTGCGTCCCTGGCGCTGTGAGGCAGCAGGGCTAACTACTAGCCACTATGCCCCTGAGTCTCTCTATGAATTTCAAAATAAGAATGAGAATCCTAAAAATGAAGCATTGCTTAACTACAAGCCAACCTATCGCATTTCCAACGCCCCTCCCCCAAGTCCTTCCTCCCTACCTTTTATCTTTGCCTGCTGGACACACTTTCCCTCATTCCTGAAGAAGGGCTTATGCCCGAAACGTCAATTCTCCTGTTCCTTGGATGCTGCCTGACCTGCTGCGCTTTTCCAGCAACACATTTTCAGCTACAAGCCAATGTAGACCAACAAGCACAATGGTGAAGGGTAGATAGAATTTGGTGCGAATTAGGACATAGCAGAATTTTGGATGGCTTAAAGCTTTAAGATGGTGAGAAGTGGGAGACCAACCAGCAGTCTGTTAGTATAGCCAACTGTAGTTGACACACATTCATGGGTGATTCAGCAGCAGATGAATTGAGGCAGGGATGGGATTGGACAATGTCATGGAGGTGGAAAAGGACAAAGTTAAAAATGATTTGGCTCTGAATTCTCACCTTTATTTCAGGATCAAAAATGACACCAAATTTGGAAAGTTGTGTCCATCCTCTGGCAATTGCCAATGAGGGGAATGGAGTTGTTTGCGAGAGAATGCTGTTTCAAACAGGATCACCTTCCATTTTGCATGAATGCAGTATTGTGTTATAACTTCATCATATTGACGTCACTGTTTTAGTTATATCTGGTGCTGCTCTTGGCATGTTCATTTTCACTTCTTATTGAACCATAATTGATCTCCTAGCTTAACTGTTATAGTGGAGTGGAGAATATGCCTGGAAATCAAGGGCTAATTTTTTGCTATATTTTAGATAAGTGTCACATTGACTATCGTGGAAGGTTTCTGTGTGTGAGGAGCAGCAATATTTCTCACCATATCATCCTCTACTCACCTAATGAAGTGCCTACCCTGTCCCAGTGCTGATGCTCTTGTCAGATGCAATCCCAATTCAACCACTCACCATGCCCAAAAGAACCCTCCAATGCTGGGATATTCCAGAACAGACTGTCATCACTGCAGCCAGTACCATCTTTAAATGGCTGTGTACATGCATAAGTGCTCTCATTCTACAGTTGCCCTGGACATGACAGATAAGGGGAAGATGGTGGTTTGCTTTATTGACCTGAAGGTACTTATGGATGGGATTGTGTATGGATGTGTCCCTGGTAGAAGATGCCACTCCATCAAAGTCTTCCACCCAGATCAGTGCTGTCTCAGCCAGATGAAGAATGCCCAGCAGTGTAAGATAAAGGTTAAAGACCTTCTCCACGCCATCTATCTCTTCCACTGCACACACCTTACACCAAGACTTAGGCTCTGTCTCTCATTATTGCATGCAGCATTGCGTGGATGTGGGGTGTATGCGACTTGTGCCCTGATACATTGCACTGTCCAAGATGGCCCCTAGAGGAACAAGCTGAGAGATGAACTCGAAAGGTACTCACTCTGATTTTCATGTTGGGAATTTTAAGCATACAGTTTCTTCACCGGTTGGGTTGTTGGGGGAGGGCAGGGTATGGTTTTGGTAGAACAGGAAGCTGCACATTAACGAGGCAAAGTGAGACCGACAACAATGAACAATCCCATTAATTGGAATCTTGCTGCTGCCTGGTGAGAGTCCTCTCTTGACACCTTGAAAATGCAGTGATTTGCCCAGTTTGGAGCTTCTATTATCTATACTTATCTGACTTGATGCCATTCGGCTTGGTTTGTCACACAAGAAGAAGGTATCCACAGTGTAAAGATTGTGCAATTGTCACTTCTACAAACTTCTACCATCTTAAGGGCAATATGAGGGATTAGCCAGTGCACCACAAGTCATGAATTACTTCTAAAAAACCTTCAAGTTGAGGACTTCCTGAACGACACCTTGCGAATTATATGCTACTCTGCTGCCTTCTCTGAATCTGGGACATTTCTGCAAGTAATCATTTTGTGGCATTTAACTATGCCAGGCTGTTAATGACAGCTCTGTGACAGTGCTTCCAATTTTGACACAGGTCTCAAGTATTAGGAGAACTGGCTAGGATGGGTTTACCCTGCTGTGCCCATTCCTAGGTTGATGCCAGTAATCCATCTGCTTGTATTCTCGGTATATTTTATAGTAGGGATTTTATATAATACATAACCTTGCTAGGCTTTATCAGATGGCCATTTAGAATTAGAATCTGAAGCCATATGTAAGCCAGATAAGGTCAAGACAAATTTATTTCCCTGGAGGATGTAAATGAACAAGGTGGGTTTTTATCTGTTAACTTTTATAGTCACCATTATGGAATCTAGCTTCATATTATTACAGCTTTATTTCATAAACTGAATTTAAATTCCACAGTTGCCTTAGGAGGATTGCAACTCATACATGAGGATTATTAGACCTAGTCTTGGATTTTTAGTTCAGTAAGTAACAATTATGCTATCTATCTGTTCCTGTCGTTTCATGATTCAAATATTGCAGTGTTCCACAAGCAGGTATCCCAACTTACATTCCACACAAATTTCAGCTCATCAAGCAATCTGATTTGCATGTCTTATACCACACCAAATCCCTTTTATCCATTACTTTGAGCTGTACTGCCATTTCCCAAACTTGCCTTTCATGTTCATTTTCGATTTAGATTCTATTGTAGCCTTTCCAATTCTTATATTTGCACAGTTCTCCAGCCCTATAACCTGCCCAGAACTTCACATTCATCACATTTTGCCATTTTGATCCCCAGCACCTTGTCCCTGGTCTTTCCAAACCAATTCCTTTGCTCCCCATTGACTACAATGCCTTTAGTTATTAAGGAACACCCCCAGAACTTCACTGAAAAAATGATCTCCCCTCTGAAATAACTGCACAGAGGTCAGTATCCTGTCACCAAGTCACCTTTTATTTGCACATGCATTGTACTTGACACTGGTCCAGCTTCCTCAGAGCCAGCTCTGAGGAGTGAACAGATTCTCTAACACTCCAATTTATATCTTTCAGCCAGGGTTCCCTGATTTGACCAGATTAACAGCCCCAATCAGGGAACTCATATTCTATGAGTTCCACCTGGCTAACCTCATTACAATCACTTCACAGTCCACTTTCCTCTCTCGTCTCTTCTGTAAGAACGTTGTTAATAACCAGCTCCTCAAACAAGCTATTGATCTCATATGTGAATTATAGAATCATATAATATCACTTTCACTGTCCAGTTTTGTTCAATAACGTCTTTCTGAGGCATTGTGATATCTTTCTATGTTATACGTAGTATATAAATACAAATCATGGTTTGTATTTTTCATGGAGGTGTATTAGAACAACGCTTTTTATTAGTTCATGGGATGTGGGTGTCAGTGGGCTTAACATTTAAGGGCCATGAAAAAACAATGACAAAGTTCTAAGTCAGGTTGAAATATGGCTTGGAGGGGGATTTTTAAGTGTTGATGTTCCTATATATCTCTATTCATGGCCTTCTAATTAGTAGAGGCTGTGCATTTGGAAGGTGCTGTCAAAGTAGCCTTCGAAAATGACTGCTGTACATCTTGGTACAGATTATGATCATTATATGTAAATGATGCAAAAGCTTTATTACTACACTACGTCCATGACCTAAAATTATGATTATTGAGTCCAAGCAAAACAAGAAACTTCTCAACACACTAGTTATTGAGAAAAAGTCAAACTGAAAGTCACCTATAAATTCCCCTGTTTCTAGTTAGTTTTCCTTTCTTGTTACTGGAAAGTATACCTGTAGTGCTCCTGGGTAGTCACTTTGTCGATGATGTAGATCTGAACAAGATGACGAGGCATTGTTCACTTCCTGTGTCAATTTGCATATCTTCAGCCCAAGCCCAAACTCTGGATGATATATATACTGTCTGTCACATACACTTCTCTATCAGCTTTAAGTCTTGATATCATTTGTAACTTAATAATTTTTGCACTCTGCCAGAGAAGTCTGATCAACCTAGAATCATACGAAATAGGAGCAGAAGTAGACCATTCGACCCCTCAAGCCTGTTCCATCAATCAATAAAATCATGCCTAAGCAGCTTGTGTTTCAGGGTCCACACTCCTACCTACCTCCAACAGCCTTTGATTGTCTTTCCTAACAAGAATCTAACTTAAAATTATTCAATGACCCCTGCTTCCACCATTTTCTGAGGTAGAGTTCCAAAGTTATCCAACCCTCAGAAAAATATTCTCCTCATTTTGGTCCTAAGAAGGGTGATTCATAATTTTAAACAGAACTAGACTCAATCACAAAAATAAATATCTTTTTCACCTTGTCAAGATCTTATACATTCAGAATCTTATACATTTCAATCAATTCACACTTCACTCTTCTCAACTCCAATGGAAACAAGCCCACTTGTTTCAGCCTTAAAAATCACACAACACAGGTTATAGTCCAACAGGTTTATCTGGAAGTACTAGCTTTCGGAGTGCTGCTCCTTTATCAGGTAGTTGTAGAATAGGATCTTGAGTCACAAAACCTTTAGCAAAAGATTACAGTGTCATGCAACTGAAACAATATATTGAACAAAACTAGATTGCTGTTTCATCCTGTCAGCCTTATCCATTTAAGACAGCCCCCTCATTCCAGGTATCAGTCTCATAAATTCCTCAGAACTGCTTTCAACACCTTGATATAACTTTATAAAAAAAAATCAAAACTGCACATGATATTCAAGATACAGTGATTCCTTCATATCCACAAGGGTTTCGTTTCTGAAAACCCCCACAGGTGGTGAAAGTGTGGAAACCATTAAAAGTACATGGGTTTTGCTGCAGATGTTGAGTTTTGATTCTATTTATTTTTTGATGTGGATTCTTGAATTTATGAATCGTGAAGTTGCAGAAACCAAGGATATACTGTATGCCCTCACCAATGTCAACAGTATATAACAATATATATCCTACTTACTTTTAAATTCAAATCCTTGTATAATAAAGGATAGCATACCTTTCACTTTCTTGATTTGTATCATGACTGCATATTAATTCTGTGATTCATATACTGGAGCAATTAATTCCTTGAGCACCTCAGAGTTCTGCAGTTGTTCTCCATTTAAGTAATACTCTGTTTCTTCATTCTTCCAGCCAAATTGAACAACTTCATATTTTCTCACATTATACTCCATCTACCATATTTGCACTCATTCAACCTATCTATATACATCTGCAAGCTCCTTATGCCTTGATCACAATGTACTTTCCTACCTACTTTTGTGTGCATGTGAATTAAGCTACCATGATTTCACTCCTCGATCAAATTTCCACCAATGGAAATCCAGCCTTCTCATCAGCATTTTGCAATAAGCTTGATCAATGAACAAAGATATTCTTGCTTTCTGGACATAATCCTAATCTGAATCTCTTTAAGAATATCTCGCTTCCTCTCTGGTACAGCATTGGGTTTTTTCTCACGCATTTGTTTGTGGCAAGCTTGGGCTCTACTAATCATTGAGTTTCACTCTAGCTTGATTCAATATCAAGATCTGACTTACTATTTTAGCACCACTAATTATTCCATCCTGAATTCTTCTTTCTACTAATAATGAGGAATGTGGCAGAGAAGCAAGGCCATCTTCTGGCTCCGTATAAACATCTGAATGTTGTACTGCCCAATATGTGGCTTACAGGTGCCTATGGTCAGACCAAATATGGACCTCAGCCAGCCAGCAGAGGACAATCAACCAATATTTATCAGTGCATGCAGAGATAATCTTATCATCAGTTGAAGGAACATATGGTGTACCACTCCTTCAGCATGGAAGGGATTTTACTTCCTTCATCAAGCAATTTGAGCAGCTCCAGGCCATACACAGATATGATGACAGATTGGGACAACCCTTCTCTGACTTCAGCCTGAGACATCAAACAAACAGTCCTTCTAACTTGCAGTTGCAGTTTATGATCTCTGCTTCTTACATGCTTAAACATCACACAAAACCAGGTTATAGTCCAACAGGTTAAATTGGAAGCACACTAGCCTATAGTGATTTTTAAACCAAAGTTTATTTCTTGAATGAATCCTTTATTGTTCCTACTCTAAACACTTTCCATTACTGATTTTCTTTTCCTAAATAGGAAGCATCTATTTAAATTCCACTGATGAGGATGAAATTCAATCACTTTACAACTGTACCAAGCTGTTAAACAAAACTTGTTTAGATTCCACAAATAACTAGGGAACATAACCACAGCTTCACTGTGTATTTTGTACTCTGTCACTCTTCCCTTGATTTTAGGATGTAAGAATCTGCACTTAAGCTGCAATTGTTTATCTCTCCATGTTTTACAAACTCTTTTGTTCTCTTAATGGTTGTCTGTTCACGCCATTTATTGCTTTATCTTCCCTAATAATGCATTGGGTCTCTTTACTGCCAACAAATTTTTACTCAAGGAATGCAACTAACCTTTTCAGACTAATTTGTTGTTTGCAATTCCAATTGTACAATTACCTAAGAAGTTCAGAATATTGTAGAGTTAGACTTTTCCTTCTACTTTTTACTAATTAACAAACTTGGGACTATGGCTAAACTAGGGTTTATAACATTTTCTGTTATTAAAATGCATACATGCTTAGAACTACCTGTTTACAGAAACCTAATTAATTTCCCTGATGTTCCTTTCAACAGAGAATCTTGTTTTATCCAGTATCTCTATACAGGGACCACAAGTCTGGCTGTGAACATCCACTGCATGTAGCTGCCAACTCCTTTCGGCCATTTTGTGTCACCTAAAAAAAGCCCCAGATGGCCACCTTGTCAACTTTAGCATGGGCTGCTACAACATAACTATAAACTTTTAATTGTCACTCAGTTATATTTAAATTCTTAGAGATTACGCCTGCAACCTTGTTACCGTATCTATTAATGTTTTCCCTTTCTTACCCACTTCTTTCTTGCTTCTGCCTTCTGCCATCCTCCCCGGCCAGGGTCCTTCATGGTTCCAAAACTGCATGGAGATTTACTACCAACTTCTTTTGCTTCCACTTCCCCATACTGAAGTCTGAGAGCTTCGAATTATGGTGAATATTTATCAAAACAAAATTAGAAGTACTCAACACTGGTCACCTCACAGTAGTACTTATGAAACATTGATTCAAAATTTCAATTTAGTCATAAAGTTATCTCTGTTTTGTTCCTATGATATAATTGTATATAACTGAGAAACATGGACAGGGTTCCTCTTAATCAAAGGGTCAATAACAAGGGGCAGAAATTTAAAGTGACAGGCAGGAGGTTTTGAGGGGATTTGAAGAAAAACCTTTTCATCCAAAGTGTGGTGGGGGTCTGAAATGCACTTCCTGGGACAGTAGTTGAGGTGGGAAACCTCACAACCTTTAAAAAGTATTTAGATGAGTATTTGAAGTCTTATAACATTCAAGGCTAAGGGCCTGGTGCAGGAGAGTCAGACTGGTGTAGGTAGCATATTTTAGGCAGCACAGACTTGCTGGGCTAAAGGCCACTTCTGTACAGTGTGATCCTAGCTAGCTTTCCTCTTGTTACTAGTGTCTACTTACAACTTATGAGAATGCGATGGCCAAGTGGCGTTATTACTAGATTGTTAATCCAGAAACTCAGCAAATGCTCTGAGGACCCAAGTTCAAGCCTGCCATGGCAGATGATGGAATTTGAATACAATAAATAATCTGGAATTGGGTGTCTAAAGATGACCATGAAACCATTGTCAATTTTCAGAAAAAAAACACACCTGATTCACTAATGTCCTTCAGGGAAGGAAATCTGTCATCCTTACCGAGTCTGGCCTATATATGACTCCAGATCCACAGTAATGTGGTTAACTCTTAACTACCTTCTGGTCAATTAGGAATGGGCAATAAATGCTGGCCTAGCTAGAGGCACCCACGTGCTGTGAATGAATAAATTTAAAAAACACTGTTCCTGGGCAGTTACTCTGGTAGTGATGTAATTCTTAACTATCTGATTAGGCTGTGTTCATTTCCAGTGTCTGTCTGCATAACTTTGGCCATAGAGCCAAAGTCAGGCTGATATCTATATTGTCTTGTCACCTCCATCAGTTTCAAGTTTCGATCTTGTATGAAACATATAACTTTTGCACTCTGCCCCGATGGTCTGTTCAACATAACTCAGTACAAGTTGGAGACATGAATGCACCAGCTTAACTGGCAGTAATTAACCCAATTTCTTTCTTCAGATGAGGTGTCAATCAAGTGAGCTGTTTAGTCCTGGATGGTGTCTCGAGTGTTGTTAGAGATGCGCTTTCCTTATGAGTGAATTCCATCACACTCCTGACTTGTGCCTTGTTGATTGTCATCATGCTTTAGGGACTCAGGAGGTGAGTCACTCACAGATTCACAGCTTCTGACCTGCTCTAATAGCCACAGTATTTATATGTCTAGTCCAGTTTAGTTTCTGGTCAATAGTAACCTCTAGGATGTTAATGGCATGTGATTCAACAATGGTAATGCCTTTGTATGTCATGAGGTGATGGTTCAATTCTCTTGATAGGAGAAGAGTGCGGTATGAATTTTTACTTGCCACCTATCATTACAAACTTGGATGTCACCCATGTTCTACTGCAAAAAGACACAAACTGTTTCTGTATCTGAGGAGTCACAGATTGTGCAGAACATTGTGCATTCAGCAAACATCCCCACTTTTGACTTTAAAATGGAAAGAAAATCATTGAAGAATCTGAAACGGCTTCGCTAAAGTAGCAAATTGCCAATGATACTGTCCACATATTTCAACAGATAGTCAGAAAGTTTCATGTATCAAAGTTAAACAAACCATCCAATTAAATGTATTCATGAAATGAGCTGAATTTTTCAACATTTCTGGAAGAGAAATAGAACTAGCTCTACCCTCAAGTCATTTTTTTTCAAGACTCTGTTCCCCATGCCACATGCTATCTTTGAGCAAAGGGGCATGATCGGTAGTTTGCTGCTTGAAATGTCTCAATATTCTTCTAAAATCAAGCTAAATTGTTCTATGTTGAATAAAATGTTTTGCAATTGTTACCTTCCTCCAAGTATAAACGTCTAATGTGGCTGAATACGGTACAAAAGCTCAAATACTATGTACTATTAGATTTCTAACTTGTGTTAAGAAAGTTAAAGGTAAACTCCCCCGGTCATAGTTCGTGGTAATAAGTTTTACTTGTGAATACGTTTGAGCCATCTGTTTAATTCCTGTATTACCTGATGTAGTTCTTGGGACCTGTCACTTCTACCTGTCCCATTGTGATATTCTTGCATCAAAGATCCACAATTAGCAACTCTGATAAATAAGGGAGCTACTTGAAGAGAAAGGTTAAAAAATGCCATGGAATTTGCTTTGTGATCTTTAATGTTTGTTCTATTATCTTACAGTTCAACAGTAAATGATATTGTACACAGTTAATGGCATTTCTTGTATGGTATAAACAATCTTTGTATAACAAATGCAATTGACATGTACAACAGCAAACAGTTTCCTGCAGTTTCTAATGAGGAAATGCATTTATTGTTTTGTAGTGCCAGATTTACAACTCTATTTTCCATTTTGTCAGTTTTAAATCTTAACTGTTCATCTGCAAACAAATTTATCACTTCACAAATGATTTGTCTGTGGACGAAGCTCATCAAATACTTATTTCCCCTGAAATTTAAACTGTATTCTTTTATGAACAAGCAAACAGATTTTTTCTGAAAGTTGAAAGCATTATTTTCTGCTAAAATTGTAGTATAGTGACATTTTTTATATCAAAAAGTACTGAGGATATTGCAAACAAACATGAAAAATGCTGAAGAAACTCAGCAGGTCTGGCACCAATAATCTTTTGTTCACATATTTCAAATGAAGTGTGAAATTTATGATCCCTTTTGACCATTCAACTCTATGCTGCCAAAAATACACTACAACTTGCACTAGTTCTGCTTTCCCGCATGGGGCCCATGGCCTTGAACATTATGACACTTCAAGTGTTCATCTAAGTACTTTTAAAGGTTGAGGTCACCTGCTTCAACTACCCTCCCAGGCAGTGCATTCCAGACTCCACCAACTTCTAGTGAAAGATATTTTCCTCTAATTCCACTTAAACCTCTTTTAAAAGTGTGCCTTCTTGTTCTTGACCCTTCAACTAAGTTCCAAATGTTGGCTGTGGAATAAATGCAAATTATCATAAATTACTAGGATTATTATATTAATTGACTTGTTACAACACAGGGTAAACCCCTCTGCTAATTTAAACTCTACACACAGAGAAGCTCACCTCGCACTGTAATCTGTTAAATTTCAAAAGGCAAAGAATTATCCTACTTCATTTCACACTTCATTTGAAATATGTGAACAAAAGATTATTGGTGCCAGACCTGTGAGTTTCTTCAGCATTTTTCATGTTTGTTTGCAATATCCTCAGTACGTTTTGATATAAAAAATGTCGTTATACTACAATTTTAGCAGAAAATAATGCTTTCAACTTTCAGAAAAGATCTGTTTGCTTGTTCATAAAAGAATGCAGTTTAAATTTCGGGGGAAATAAGTATTTGATGAGCTTCGTCCACAGACAAATCACTGTTTAAAGTAAAAATTAACAATTTTATTCTTTAAATCCAACAGAGAACATTAAAACAGCAACTATTTACAACTCATTTCTCTTAAACCTCTTTTACCTCACTCTCTACAATACTGGTCTGATTAAAAAAAGCCTGATTAAGATTTACAAAAAATTATCACGTTTTAAAACCAACCAGCTTTGTCAATTCTCCATTGTAGATTTTCCTCTGTATTTGCCTGGGTCATCTCTTCTTCAGTCTTCTATTGCACAACTTTTTTTATGGACAGGAAGCTTTCAGAGAGTGGTTCAGCTCGCAGTCTGTACATGTTGGTGCCCTTTGCTGTTCTCCCCCCTAACAATTCAAAATGTCCAGTTTTATACCCCAACATATTGGATCTTTTCATTAGTTTGATGTCATCCCAAACAGTAAAATGCAAATTCGATTGCATTTTGGTATCTAGGGCATAATTTAACCTAATTGGTTGAATTTGAATTTGTTTCTGTTCCATGGCAGCGCAACTCCAGCTATTTGTTTCAACCAAATGTTACATTTTAAATTGTTCAGCACACTCTGTGCTATCAGTCAGTCCTTGCCAGCTTTCTTTCTCTCTCTCAAAGTACAGTACACATCTACACCTTCATAACAAGCTAAACATTCAGTTGTAAATGCACTTAATGATAAAATGTAAAGCTACACATAATCGTTTTAGGACTAGCATCCAAGCAGAAAAGTGAACTAGAGTGGTCACAAGGACTTTAAACTAGTTGAAGGGGTGGGCAGAGGGCTTTGGAGAGATTATTAAAGTTTTCAGTGCATGTAAAAGGAAGGAGAGTTCGGAAAGGGTCAGGAATCTAATTTTAGGCAGAGCAGATAAGGGAACAACAATGATAAGGGGACAATCAATGGTGTTGTGCTTAAGTACAAAACAAGATAAATGAAACTGTAGCACAGATTGAATTTGGTGAGTGCGATGATATGTGCATGACAGATGTTGCTGCAAAGGGATCAGCATTGGAAATTCAATTTCCAGGATCCGAGTCCTATTGAAAGGAGAAGAGAATGAGCAGAGGGGGCTGAATGCTTTGTTAGTAAGAAATGAAATTAAATCAATAGTGAGAAGCAATTATAGGTATGGAAGGTGTAGAATCTGTGTGGGTAGAGCTGAGGAACTGCAAGAGAAATAAGACCCGAATGGAAGTTATGTCCACGCCTCCTTGCAATAATCAGAATGTGGGGCAGAAAATAAATCAATAGGTAGAAAAAGAATGTAAGAAAGATACTATTGCAATCATCATGGGGGACTTCAATATACAGGTGGACAGGGAAAATCAGGTTGGCAGTGGATCTTAAGTAAAGGAATCTGTGTAATGTCTATGAGATTTTTCTTTCTGGAATAGCTTGTGGTAGAGCCCACAAGGGAACAGGATTCAGGATTGGTGATGTGTAATGAAGCAGGCTTGATTAGGGAGCTGGAGGTGAAGGAACCCCTCAAGAACAATGATAGAATTCACCCTATAGTTTGAAAGGGAGAAGCTGGAATCAGATATAGCAGCAATAAAATTAAGTAAAACTATCTCCAAAGACATGAGAGAGAAGCTGGCCAGAGTAAGTTGGAAGGGGTGACTAACAGAGAAGATGGTGGAGCAGCCATGCTAGGAATTTCTGAGGTATTTTGGGAGGGCACAACAAAAATTCATCCCAAGGAAGAAGAAACATATTGAGAGGAGGATGAGGCAGCCATGGCTGACGAGGGAAATCAGGGACAGCATAAAGAAAAAGAAAAAGCATGCAATGTGTTGAAGATTAATGGGAACCAGAGGACTGAGAAACCTTTAAAAACCAGCAGAGTACAACTGAAAAAAAAGTAAAAAAGAGAAGATATGAGGAGAAGCTAGTTAATAATATAAAAGGAGATTACGAGAGTCTTTTTTAAATATTGAAATTGTGAAATAGTCAAGAGTGGGCATTGGACTGCTGGAAAATGAGGCTGGAGAGGTAGTAATGGGGAACAGAGAAATGGCAGAGGAACTGAATAGGTACTTTGCATCAGTTTTCATAGTGAAGGATACGAGTAGCATACCAGAAATTGAAGAAAGTCAAGGGGCAGAGGGATTTGTAGTGAGCATCACAAAGGAAATAGTGCTGGGGAAGCTGAAAGGTCTGAAGGTAACGAAGTGATCTGGACTGCATGGACTACACCCCAGAGTTCTGAAGGAGTTAGCTGATGAGATTGTGGAGGCATTGGTGGTGCACTTTAAGGAATTGTTGGAGTTAGAAATGGTCCCAGAGGACTGGAAATTGGCTAATGTAGCACCTTTGTTTACAAAGGAAGGGTGGCAGAAAATTAAAAATTATGGATAGAAAGCCTGACCTCAGTCATTGGTAAGATTTTGGAGCCCATTATTAGGAATGAGATTACAGAGTACTTGGAAATGCTTGAGAAAATTGGGCTGAATCAGCACAGCATCACCAAGGGGTAGTCAAGCTTAACAAGTCTGTTAGAATTCTTTGAGGCGGCAACAAGCAAATTGGACAAAGTAGAGCTGGTGGATTGGATCTTTTTGGATTTCCAGAAGGTGCCACATAGGAGGTTGCTAAATAAGATAAGAACTCATGGTGTTAGGGGCAAGGTACTGACCTGGATAGAGGATTAGCTGACTAACAAAAAGCAGGGATGGGCAAAAAGTTGTCTTTTTCAGGATGGCAGCCAGTGACTAGTGGAGTTCCACAGGAGTCAGTTTTGGGACCAGTATCTGGATGAGGAACTGAGGGCATTGTTGCTAAGTTTGCAGATGACACGAAGGTAGGTGAAAGGACAGATAGTGTTGAGGAAGCAGGAGGCTGCAGAAGGATTTGGACGGGCTTGGATGGTGTGCAAAGAAGTAGCAGATTGACTACAATGTGGGAAAGTGAGAGGGTATGCATTTTGGCTGGAAAAATAGTTGCATAGACTATGTTTCTAAGTGAGGAAAGGCATCTGAAATCTGAAGCACAAAGGGACTTGGGAATCTTAATTCAGGATTCTCTTAAGGTTAACATAATAGTTCAGTTAGCAGTTAGGAAGGCAAATGCAGTGTTAGCATTCATTTCAAGAAAGCTTGAATACTAGAGCAGGGTTGTACTGCTGAGGTTGCATAAGGCTCTGGTCAGACTGCGTTTGGAATATTGTGTGCTGTTCTGGGTCCTGTATCTAAGGATGAGCTGTTGTTAAAAGGGAGAAAGTGACGACTGCAGATGCTGGAAATCAGAGGCAAAAAGTGTGGCGCTGGAAAAGCACAGCAGGCCAGGCAGCATCCGGGGAGCAGCAGAATCAACTTTTCAAGCATAAGCCCTTCATCAGGAATCTGGGGGGAGGGAAACATGTGGAAGATGGGTCAGAGCTAAATAGGAGGGGGGAGGTGAGGCTAGGGAGAAGGTAGCTTGGAAGGTGGGGGGGTGATGGTGATAGTTCGGAGCAGAAGGTGGAGCGGATAGTTGGGAAGGAAGATGGACAGGTGGGACATTTCAAGAGGGCAGTGTCGAGTTGGAGGGTTGGATCTGGGGTGAGGTGGAGGAGGTGGAATGAGGAAACTGGTGAAATCGACATTGATGCCGTGTGATTGGAGGGTTTCAAAGCAGAAGATGAGGCATTCTTCCTCCAGGCATCGGGTGGCTAGGATTTGGCGGTGGAGGAGGCCCAGGCCTTGTATATGCTTAGCGGAGTGGGAGGGGGAGTTGAAGTGGTCAGCCACAGGGCGGTAGGATTGGTTAGTGCATATGTCCCAGCGATGTCCTCAGAAACGTTCTGCGAGTTGGCGTCCTGTTTCCCCAAAGTGAAGGATACCACATTGGATTTATTTTATTGGGTTAGGCTGATGGAGCAGTGGGAGGAGTCCAGGTAGCTATGGGAGTCAGTGGGTTTGAAATAAATGTCCGTGTTGAGTCAGTCACCAGAAATGGATTTGGAGAGGTACAGGAAGGAGGTAGGGGGGAGTGCTGAGGAGTCCGAGATGGTCCAGGTGAACCTGAGGTCAGGGTGGAAGGTATTGATGAAGTTGATGAACTATTCAACCTCCTGCCAATACAGTCATCGGTGTTGCGGAGGAAAAGGCAGGGTAGGTGCCAGTGTAACTACAGAAGTTGGACTACCCTCCTCATTCCTGAAGAAGGGCTTATGCCCGAAACGTCGATTCTCCTTCTCCTTTGATGCTGCCTGACCTGCTGCGCTTTTCCAGCAACACATTTTTAAGCTCTGACCTCCAGCATCTGCAGTCCTCACTTTCTCCTGTTCCATGTATCTGACAAAGAAGCAGACATAGCTGGGGCCCATGCGGGTACCCATGGCTATCCCTTTGGTCTGAAGGAAGTGGGAGAATTCGAAGGTCAAGTTGATGAGGGTGAGGAAGGAGTGATTTTAGAAGGGGTCTAGAGGAAGTTCACAAGAATAATCCCAGGAATGAAGGGCTTGTCACATGAAGTGCAGCTGAGGACTCTGGGTCTGTAATTGGAGTTGAAGGACAAGGGGGAATCTCATTGAAACTTACAGAACACTGAGAGGCCTGAATAGAGTGGATGTGGAGAAAGTGTTTCCACTATTAGGAGAGACTAGGACCCAAGAGCACAGCCTCAGAGTGAAGGGATGACCTTTATGACCAGTGATGTTCCACAGGGATGGGTGCTGAGTCCAGTTTTGTTTGTCATTTAGATAAGTGATTTAATGAGAATATAGAAATCATGGCACATAAGGTTACGGATGACACCAAGATTGGAGTTATAGTGGACAGTGAAGAAGACTATCTAAGATTAGAGAGAGATCTTAATCAATCGGGTCAATTGGTTAAAGAGTGGCAAATGGCATTTAATTCATTGTCAATTGTTGGAAAAAAACATCTACTTCACTTGTGTTCTTTAGGGAAGGAAACTTCCATCCATACCCAATCTGGCCTATATGTGACTCCAGATCCACAGTAATGTGGCTGACTCTTAACTGCCCTCTGGTTAATTAAGGATGGGCAATAAATGCTAGCCTCGCCAGATGTCCTCATCCTGTGAATGAATTAAAAAGTCATAATGGTGAACAGTTTTGGAGGGGAATTTGCAGGTGGTAGTGCTCCCATGTATCTGCTGCCCTTATTCTTCTGAATGGAAATGGTTGTGGGTTTGGAAGGTGCTATCTCAGGATCTTCGGTAAATTTCTGCAGTGCATCTTGCAGATAATACATACTGCTGCAACTGAACATCAGTGATGGAGTGACTCATTAGCACCACATCCACAAACAATTAAGTGTCTGCTTTATCCAGGATGGTGTCAAGCTTCTTGAGTGTTCTTGGAACTGGCACCATCCAGGTAAATAGGCATTTCATCACACTCCTGGCTTGTGTCGTATAGATAGTGGCCAGGCTTCGGGGCGTCAGGAGGTGAGTTACTCACTGCAATATTCCTAGCCATTGACCTGCTCTTGTAGCTACTATATTTGTGTCAAGTCTAATTGAGTTCTTGGTCAATGGTAACCCCTAGTATAGTAAGGCATTCAGTGATAGTAATACCTTTGAATGTCAAGCGACAGCGATTAAATTGCATTTTACTGGAGATGATCATTGCCTGCCATTTGTGTGGCATGAATGTTACTTGTCAGCCCACATATTCTCCACATCTTGTTGCATTTCAGTGTAGACTGCTTCAGTGTCTGAGGTATTGCAAACACTACACAATCACCAGCAAACACCCTCACTTCTGACATTATGATGGAGGAAAGGTTATTGATGAAGCAGCTGAACATGGTTGGGCCTAAGACACTACCCTGAGGAATTCCTGCACGAATGTCCTGGAGCTGAGATGACTGTCCTCCAATTACAACCATTGTACTATGTGCCAACCCTATGACTGCAACCATCAAAGGGTTTGCCCCCTGATACCCACTGATTGCAGTTTTCCTAGGGCTCTTTCCTGTCACACTGAGCCAAATGTGGCCTTGATGTCAAGGGCTATTACTCTCACCTCACCTCTGGAATTCATCTCTTTTGTCCATGCTCGAACCAAAGCTGTAATGAGGCCAGGAGCTGAGTGGCCTTGGCAGAACCCCATTGGGCGTCAACCAGCAATTATATACTCTTTTTCAAATAAAGACACCAATACTGTACGCAGTATTCTAGATGTAGCCTTGCCGTTGCCTTGCACAGCGCATCACAACAAACAACAATGCTTCATTTGCCTTCTTAGAAACTTGTTGCACTTGCATCCTCACCTTCATGTGATTCATGTACCGTGATACCCATGTACGCCTGTACTAGCAGAGGGCTTTTTATTCAGGGGTCTTTATATGTTACTAGCAGTGTACCACAAGGATCTGTTTTGGGGCTGTTGATTGTTTGTCATTTTTATAAATGACCTAGATGAGGGCATAGAAGGATGGGTTAGTAAATTTGCAGATGACACTAAGATCGGTGGAGTTGCGGATAGTGCAGAAGGATGTTGCAGGTTACAGAGGGACATAAATAAGCTGCAAAGCTGGATTGAGAGGTGACAAATGGAGTTTAATAGGAAAAGTGTGAGGTGATTCACTTTGGAAGAAGCAACAGGAATAAAGAGTACTGGGCTAATGGTAAGATTCTTGGTAATGTAGATGAGCAGAGAGATCTTGGTGTCCATGTACATAGATCCCTGGAAGTTGCCACCCAGGTTGATAGGGTTGTTAAGAAGGCATACAGTGTGTAAGCTTTTATTGGTAGAGGGATTGAGTTTCAAAGCCACGAGGTCATGTTGCAGCTGTACAAAACTCTGGTGCGGCAGTACTTGGAATATTGTATATAGTTCTGGTCACTGCATTATAGGAAGGATGTGGAAGCTTTGGAAAGGGTGCAGAAGAGGTTTACTAGGATGTTTCCTGGTATGGAGGGAAGTTCTTATGAGGAAAAGCTGAGGGACTTGAGGCTGTTTTTGTTAGAGAGGAGAACATTGAGAGGTGACTTAATTGAGACCTATAAGATAATCAGAGGGTTAGATAGGGTGGACAGTGAGAGCCTTTTTCCTCAAATGGTCATGGCTAGCACAAGGGGACATAGCTTTAAATTGAGAGGTGATAAATATGGAACAGATGTCAGAGCTAGTTTCTTTACTCAGAGAGTAGTAGGGGCATGGAACGCACTGTCTGCAACAGTAGTAGACTCACCAACTTTAAGGGCATTTAAATGGTCATTGGATAAACATATGGTTGAAAATGGAATAGTGTAGGTTAGATAGGCCTCAGATTTGTTCCACAGGTCGGCGTTGGCCGAAGTGCCTGTACTGCACTGTAATGTTCTATGTTCTATGTTTGTAGACTTTTTCTACTGCCTCTGACACTTAAGTTCTTACTGTGTTTTGTGTCATCAGCAAACTTAGCTACCATATATTTTATCCCCTCATCTAAATCATTGACATAGTTCGTAAGTAGTTGAGCTGATCCTTGACTTGCTGCACAATTTCTAGTTGTCAACCTGAGAAAGACTTCTTTATCCCATCTAGCTTGCTTCTGACTAGCTAACACATTTTTTTTATCAATACTAAAAAGTTACCCATACAACATTGTTTTCTATCCATTTTGGAGCAGTTTTTGATGTGGAACCGTATCAAACACAAGTCAAGTATATCATATCTATCAGATCCAGTCTAACTATTGTGGATTTAATTACTTCATCAAAACTTTAATAAATTAGTTAAACACAATCTCTGTTTCACAAAGCCAAGTTGCCTCTGTGTGATAAAATCATAGTTTTTCCAAGTATCCTGCTATAGCACCCTTAATAATGGATTTGAGCACCTTCTGTCGATAGTTTCTTGCTTCTTTTCCGTTCCTTTCCTGAATAAAAATGTTGCATTTGTTGTTTTTTAATTCATTGGGACCCTTACAGAATCTAAAGAGCTTTGAAAGAGTCTGTCCAATGCATCCATTAAGTGTGCCACCATTTATTTTAAGACCCTGGGATGCAGGCTATCCAGTCTTAGGAATTTTTCAGCCTGTAGTTTTTCAAGTAACTATTCACTGATGGTGATGATTGTTGGAAAGCCATCTGTCCCTGTCACCTCTTCACTTTCACTTATGTTTGGAAGTTTTCTAAGTCTTCTTCAAAATAGCTACACTGGACTTGAAATTTTAACTATGCTTCCTGTCCACAGATGCTGTCAGACCGGCTGAGTTTCTCTAGCAATCTCTATTTTCCTTTCAGATCTTCAACATTTTGTTTTGTTTCATGTTATGTCAAACTTTGTCTCATTCTGAGATATAATGTTTAAAGTCTTGTTCTGAAAATTCTTTCATAGAATCATAGAAACCCTACAGTGTGTAAGCAGGCCATTCAGCCCATTGAGCCCACGCCGACCCTCCGCAGGTCATCCTACACAGACCCACCCCTCTACCCTATTCTTATAAACCTGCATTTCCTGTGGTTAATGCACCTTGTCTGCACATCCATGGACATTATGGACAATTTAGTTCATATGAACTAGTTTTTTCAGGCTGCAATTGTTGAATTGATTCTAATTATCCATATGTAGACTAGAGTCATGTATAGTTATTGTAGTACATTTCTTAGATGTCCCACTTATTTTGTGTATTCTCAGTATTACAGAGTAACTACTGTTGGGGAGTTGGTAATAGTTACTTTCACAAGTGACCTCTTAGCTTTGCTAGTTGTATCACTGTTCAAAGTGTTTCTACATCTTGATATTTTGAGTTAAGGTCATCTTTCAAGTCTGAAGTATTTCTATCTTTAATTAACTGAGCTATTCTGCCACCTTTTCTTACCTTCCTGTCATTCTAATGTGTATCCTTCAACATTTAGATCCCAGCTTTCAGCACCTTTTAAACATGAAATGTCTATTAGGATATATATGTATATAAATATATATATATATATTATGGCAAGCACTGTAGAAATTTATGGGTTGATTTTTGTGTGGATTTTGGCTATCATTGTGAAAATTTACGATGTTCTGTCTCCTCAATATATAATGGCTGTCGTAATGAAAGATTGAATTTCTGACGTTAGCTTTGCATGAAAACCAAAAAAAAAGAAAGACCACAGACTAATGATTTCCAGGGACTGCAGCATCTAATTTGTAAAACAATTTTCTGAACACTAGCCATTTGTAATATTTAGTCTGTGACTGTCAAAATAATAACATTTTATTGTATTTGCCAGTTTCTCAGGTCAAGACTTAGCAGCAGGCAGATAGGAATTTGTTATCATTTTGAATAGCAGATGAATGTTTTGTGTTGCTGCAATAACAGTAATTATTTAATTATGTATATCAGGATTTAGAAATAATAAAAGCTGAAACTGTACTGTTATAAAAGTTTATCTCCAAAATCCACCCTCAGAACAAAATATCAACAGCTCCTGGAGGAGCAACTGTTGCAAGAAATATGCTCATTTAAGAAAAAGGAAAATAACACAATTCATTCATTTCAGTATTTTAAATATACCCAATGTATTTGGGACATAGCAGCTGTGAATATGCCCCAGAATTACCAGCAAATTCAGAATGACAAGGACATGGCTAGATGAAGAAAAGTTAATCTATGTTTTGTTTTAACTGAATAATTGGTCATAAGTATCAAAATAGAAACAAATGCTATTTCACTCACTTAGAAGGGTATTGTTCTGCATAATAACCTTTCCAGCATATGACTACAAAGCATGGTGTAAAAGCTTGACATCTGCTTCTTATAAATTACCCAGCGTTCACTCTCATGATTTCAGTCATTCTTCAAATCCTTTATTAGATTATGGCTTGTAACTCATCACACTTACTAAAGTAAATAAATATGGTTGCACTATTAACAAAGTAATGTACTGTAATCTAGCTTCTTAACTCTGAAGTTACTGTTTGTTTTCATAATAGAAAATTATCTGATAAATCTGCTCCTGTGTGTTGGTTAGAAGCTCTGTCATGTACTTTAAGGATGGAGCATTTGTCAAAGTTCTTTAAGAATAGTATTGACCTTCATTGCTTTGAAAATGAGCTCACCATCTGATTGAAAAGATGGAATATGCCTAATTTTCATTTTTACTTTTTTATTTATTATATTTTTCCAATCAACCACTTCAGAGATGTTATTACACACCGCTGGAGCTGATGAGACTTGAAACCAGGCCTCCTAGTTCAGGGGAAGGGACACTACTACTGCACCACAAGAGGGCCCTTAATTTTCATTTTCATTTTCATTTTCATCTATTTTCTAATCAGCCTGTTCAGGCTTGTTATTTCACACTTCTGAGCAGGTGGTTCTTGAACTCAAGCCTCGTGGTCTAAGTGGGGGCACTACCATTATGCCACAAGAGAGCATTTAATTTTCATTTTCACCTGTTTTCCAAATTAACCTGTTCAGAGAAGTCAGTGCACACCTATGGAGTAGGTGGAACTTGGACCTGGGCCGCCTCGATCACTGAGGCCACAGGAACCATAAAGACTTGCATTCATATAGTGCTTTTCACAACCTCCAAATCATTTTTGAAATTTGTTTGCAGGATGGGTGCATCGCTGGTTAGGCCAGCATTTATTGCCTAATTTTTTTTAATTTAACCTAATCAACCTGTTCTTAGATGTTATTACACCTCTGGAGCAACTGGGACCTGAATGCAGGCCTCCTGGACTGGCTAGAGACACTACCACTGTACCACAAGAATCCCTAATTTTTATTTTAATTCAAACCAATTGAATTGAAGTTAGATGAATTCTACAATGGAACAGGTGGGTGTCTTCTTGTGATGCAGTGGCAGTGTCCCTACTTTGGCCTGAGAGACCTAGGTTCAAGTCCCAATTGCTCCAGCGGTGTGTAATAAGATTAGAAAGATAAGTTAGCTTCATCAGCATACCAACAATTAATCAACAGAGGTTAAAATGATCTCACTTAGTTGCTGGAGAAAGATCTGTTCACATTGCACACAATGAAGGACACCACACAGACCATCTCAAAGGTGTATATAGCAGATTACAGCGCTGCCTGCCCCAGATATCACCAACAATAACATACAGAGGAACTTTGATTATCCAAAGGACATGGGTGGGCAGTACTTCATTTAGTTAATCGAATTCTGGATAATCAAATGCTGTATAACATTGTTTAGCTGAGCATCGGGAACTTGCGATCTTGCCAATTAATCTAGTATTTGGATAATCGAAAGCCAGATAATTGAGGTTCCTCTGTATTTCTAAAATACCTTTAGTGTTATTAACGCCTCAAACAAAGCATGAAATTTATTCACAATAAGGAGATATTATGACCAAATGCTTGGTCACTGAGGTAACATTTAAGAAGTGTCTTAAAACAGGAAGGCTACTTAGAGATGTGGAAATGTTTCTTATAACATAGAACAGTACAGCACAGTACAGTCTCTTCAGGCCTTGATGTTGTGCCAACCTTTTATCCTATTCTAAGTTCAAACTAACCTACATACCCTTCAATTTACTGTCATTCATGTGCCTATCCAAGAGTTTCTTAAATATCCCTAATGTATCTAAATCTACTACCACAGCTGACATTTCATTCTATGCACCCACCACTCTCTGTGTAAAGAACCTACCTCTGACAACTCCCTTGAATTTTCTTCCAATCACCTTAAAATTATGTCCCCTTGTGATAGCCATTTCCACCCTGGGAAAAAGTCTCTGGCTCTCCACTATGTTTCTCATTATCTTGTACACCTCTATCAAGTCACCGCTCATCCTTCTTCGCTCCAATGAAAAAAGCCCTAGCTGCCTCAACCTTCATAAGGCATTCCTCTAGTCCAGGCAGCATCCTGGTAAATCTCCTCTGCAACCTCTGTAAAACCTCCACATTTTTCCAATAATGAGGTGACCAGAACTGAACACAAAATTTCAAGTGTGCTCTAACCAGGGGTCTATAGAGCTGCAGCATATCCTCATGGCTCTTAAACTCAATCCCCCTGCTAATGAAAGACAACATACCATATGACTTCTTAACAACCCTATCAGCTTGGTTGGCAACTTTGAGGGATCTATGGACGTGGATCCCAAGATCCTGCTGTTCCTCCACACTGCCAAGAATCTTGTCTTTAACCTGGTATTCTGCATTCAAATTCAACCTTCCAAAATGAATCATTTCACACTTTTCCAAGTTGGACTCCACCTGCCACTTCTCTGCCCTGTTCGGCATCCTGTCAATGTCCTATTCCAACCTACAACAACCCTCTACACTATGCACCACACAACCAACCTTTATGTCATCAGCAAAATTAGTAACCTACCCTTCCAGAGATCCCAAAACAGATCCCTACGGAAACCAATGGTCACCGAGCTCCAGGCTGAATACTGTCCATCTCCTACCACCCTCTGTCTTCTTTGGGCCAGCCAATTCTATATCTAGACAGTCAAATTTCCCTGTATCCCATGCTTCCTTACTTTCTGAATGAGCCTACCATGGGGAACCTTATCAAACGCTTGCTAAAATCCATGTTCACCACATCCACTGCTCTACCTTCATCAATGCGATTTGTCACCTTCTCAAAGAATTCAATAAAGCTTGTGAAGCATGACCTACTCCTCATAAAGTAATGCTAACTGTCTCTAATCAAACTATGGTTTTCCAAGTCATCATAAATCTTGTCTCTCAGAATCCTCTCTAATAATTTGCCCATGATAGATGTAAGATCAACTGGTCTGTAATTCCCAGGATTACCCCTATTCCGTTTGTCATCCTCCAATCAGCTGGCACTACTTATGTGGACATTGAGGACGTAAAGATCATCGCCAAAGGCGCAGCAATCTCTTCCCTCACTTCCTGTCATAACCTTGGGTATGTCCCGTCTGGCCCAGGGGACTTATACATCCTTATGTTTTTCAAAATTTTCAGCACATCCTCCTTAACATCAACCTGTTTGAGTATATCAGTTTATTTCATGCTGTCCTCACAAACAACAAGGTTCCCCCTCAGTAGGGAATACTGAACCAAAGTATTCATTAAGAACCCCCACCTCCTCCGACTCAAGGCACAAGCTCCCTGCAATATCCCTGATCGGTCCTACCCTCACTCTGGCTGTCCTCTTGCTCCTCACATAAGTGTAGAAAGCCTTAGGGTTTTCTTTAATCCTATCCGCTAAAGCTTTTTCATACCCCCTTCGAGCTCTCCTAAGTCTATTCTTCATTTCTTTCCTGGCCACCTTATAACCCTCTAGAGCCCTGTCTGCACCTTGCCTCCTCAGCCTTAAGTAAGCTTCCTTCTTCCTCTTGATTAGAAGTTCTACATTCCTTGTCACTCAACAATCCTTCACCCTATCATCCCTTCCTTGCCTCAGTGGGACAAACCTATCCAGCAATATTAGCAAGTGCTCCCTAATCAACCTCCACATTTTTGTCATGCATTTCCCTGAGAATATCTGTTCCCAATTTAGGCACCCCAGCTCCTGCTAAATACTTTCCCATACCATCTGCTCCTTTCCTTGTCCATGAGTATAGTAAAGGTCAGGGAATTGTGATCACTATCACAGAAATGCTTTCCCACCAAGAGATCTGACACCTGGCCTGGTTCATTGCCAAGCACCAAATTCAATATGGCCTCCCCTCTAGTTGGCCTATCTATATGTTAAGTCAAGAATCCTTCCTGGACACACCTGCTCCATCCAAACTATTTGAACTAAAGAGGTTCCAATCAATATTAGGAAAGTTAAAATCACCCATGATAACAACCGTTACTTCTGCATCTTTCTAAAATCTGCCTTCCAATCTGCTCCTCTGTGTCTCTGTTGCAATTGGGGGCTCTGTGGAAAACTCCCAATAAAGTGACTGCTTCTTTCCTGTTTCTGACTACCATCCATACTGACTCTGTAGACAAACCCTCCTCGACGATCTCCCTTTCTGCAGCTGTGATACTATCCCTGATTAGCAATGCCACTCCCTCCACCTCTTTTACCTCTCCCCCCCCCCCCCCCCCACTTCCTTTTGAACCATCTAAACCCTGGAACATCCAACAACCATTCCTGCCCCTGTGAAAACTAAGTCTCAGTAATGGCCACAAAATCATAGTCCCAAGAATTGATCCATGCTCTAAGTTCATCTCCTTTATTCCTGATATTTCTTGGATTAAAATAGACACATTCCAGCCCATCACACTGACTGTGAATTTGTCCTATCAATTGTCTGTCCCATCTCACAGACTCTGTGCACACTGTATCTGGCTGTACACTAGCTACTCCATTCTCTGATCCATAGCTTTGTTTCCCACTGGAGGGAATTCAAAAGGCTTACACACTTGAAAGCATGGCTATCAATTATGATAGGGAGGTAATTCGAGGTAAGTTGACTTTGCACAAAATTCCATCACCTTGAGATTCTAGTAGCCACCATTTGTTCAATGTGGCACAATGGATTGTGTCTGTACCTCTGGGCCAGGAAGCCCACGTTAAGTCCCATTTGTTCCAGATTTGTGTCATAACATGCCTAAACAATTTGATTTTAAAATTAAATCTTGTGCCACAGCTTCCATGAACGAATTCCTCACCCTAAGTCTTGTTAACAGACTGCACATTAAATTATTACAACACAAAAGGAGAATATCCAATAACTCTGTCATTTTTTACATTACAGTTTAGAATTGAGGGTGCCTCAGTAATTTATAAATCAAAACCAGCTATCTCTGTGATTAAGCCCCTCAGACATGACTGTACAATCCAAGTAATATTTTACTTTAACGCTTCAAATTTAATATCTTGCTTCTTGAAATCTGTTAGCTGCTAAATAGGCAGATTCTTTTCTGAAGTCAAAATACTCTAACAATGACTGAATTATTTTGGGTGTCTACTGTATTAATTTCAATTGATTCAGAATCTATCAAATGACCCACCTCTATTCTCAGGCCTGTGAATGAGCTATATCAAGCTAATCGAACAGCTCAAATATGATACTACAAATTGATTTTCTTAACAATATCAATATATTCTTGCATGCTTTGGGCAAACCGACCAATTCTGCATTCTGGACCATAATGTGTCAGTGGAAAAACATTTGCATTTAAAGACTCCTTCCATGTCTTTTACCCACCCCCACACCCCAGGCTCTGTCATGGCACGGGTTTCTTACAGCCTCATTTCATTCTCTTATAATTCCCACCATCACCTACCAGCCTCTTTCTCTTTCTTGCTTCCTCATTTTCTCTTTTTTTTCCCCTTGATTTATTTCTTTCCCTTTCCTTTCTTCCTCTCTCTTTCTCTCTTTCTCTCTTCCTCTCTCCCTCAGTGTCCTGTCTCTACTCTCAAAACATTAACTCTGTTTCTCTCTCCACATGCTGCCAGACCTGCTCAGTTTCCACAGCAATCTCTGCATTGTATTTAAAAATTCCATATTTTATGCACTCTACTTATGTACTCCCTTATTGCCTCAATAAAAGAATTCAGAGCTATATTCTGGACCAGTAATCTAGCAGTCCAGGCTCCAAATAGAGTCATGGAGATGTACAGCACAGAAACGGACCCCTCAGTCCAACTCATCCATGCAGACCAGATATCCCACCTGCTAGCACCCAACCCATATCCATCCAAACCCTTCCTATTCATATACCCATCCAGATGCCATTTAAATGTTGCAATTGTACCAGCCTCCACCACTTCCTCTGGCAGCTCATTCCATACACGTACCACCCTCTGCTTGAAACGTTGCCCCTTAGGTCTTAGGGGTCATAGAGATGTACAGCATGGAAACAGACCCTTTGGTCCAACCTGTCCGCACCGACCAGATATCCCATCCCAATCTAGTCAAACCTGCCAGCACCCGGCCCATATCCCTCCAAACCCTTCCTATTCATATATCCATCCAAATGCCTCTTAAATGTTGCAATTGTACCAACCTCCACCACATCCTCTGGCAGCTCATTCCATACACGTACCACCCTCTACGTGAAAAAGTTGCCCCTTAGGTCTCTTTTATATCTTTCCCCTCTCACCCTAAACCTATGCCCTCTAGTTCTGGACTCCCCGATCCCAGGGAAAAGACTTTGTCTATTTATCCTATCCATGCCCCTCATAATTTTGTAAACCTCTATAAGGTCACCCCTCAGCCTCCGACGCTCCAGGGAAAACAGCCCCAGCCTGTTCAGCCTCTCCCTACAGCTCAAATCCTCCAACCCTGGGAACATCCTTGTAAATCTTTTCTGAACCCTTTCAGGTTTCACAACGTCCTTCGGATAGGAAGGAGACCAGAATCGCTATTAACCGCTACTAATCCAAAATTAATAGTTTTGGAATTGAAAGCTAGGCTCAGTGATGATGCATGAAACTATCAAAAGAATGTTGTCACATCCCATCTCCTTCAGGAATGTTGTTTAAGGAAGGATATCTGCAGGTCCTTACCTGGTTTGACATATCTATCCTACAAAGCCAACTGCAATGCGATCTTTGAGGTTGGATAAAATTTGGCGTCTGTACACTGTACCCCCTCCGAAGTGACTGACATAAATAGTGTTAGAGAAACTCCGCAGATATGGTAGCTTCTGTGCAAAGAGAAACAGATTTAACATTTCAAATCCAACATCACACAATGTGAAGAGTCACACTAGACTTGATATGTTAACCCTGTTCTCTTTGTACAGATGCCACCATCGTGCTGAGTTTCTGCAGCACTTTCTGTTTCTACTTCACATCTTCAGCATCTGCAGTACTTTGCTTATATCTTTTCCAATGTGCATTATCTAAAACTGAATTAAATATTTCAGTTGTGTTTGATTCACTGAAGTATAATTTCCTCAATTTTATATTCTTGCCTCCTTTACTTTAACAGCAGTTTTTGTTTTTAGCTTTTATGATTACTTTTTGCTGATATGCATTGGCTTTTAGTGATCTCTGCACACGGACAACCAAATCCCTTTGCTGCTTGTTCCAAATAGAAGAATGTAGAAGAATTATTCAGAATGTAGACTTTTTAAACTTCTTAATCTAACACTGACCAATAAATGTATAACTAGATTTCTTATGATTTCTGATAAGACACTATTTGTTTGCAATGTGTATCGCGCAGTCTGAACTAATTTTCTTATCTGATTAAATATTGACACTTCAGAGAACAATATAGAGGAGTCACTGGAGCAGTAATCTTAAGGCCTATGCTAATAATAAGGAGTCATGGGTTCAAATCCCACCCTAGCAGCTGGCAAAAGCTAAATTCAATTTATAACTCTATTCACGGTAATGGTGACAATTAAAATGTGATTAAAAACCTACCTGGCTCACAAAGGTACCTCAGGGAAGGAAGCTGCTGTACACTGCCAGTCTGGTCTACATTTGACACCACACCCACAGCAATGTGGTTGACTCGCAGCTGTCCTCTGAAATGAACCTCATACCTCAACCAGATCAAGCATAATTAGGAATCAGCAATAAGTACTTAGCTTGCCAGTGATGCCCACATTCCAAGAGTAAATTTCTAAAACAGAACATGAAGATTCACATTCCAGGGTGGGTTTAAACTAATTCCCCAGGGTTCTGGAAACCTAAATTGTAGTTCGAGTATACAGGAGGTTGAGATTAGTGAGATCAGAAATAAAGTTTCAAGGTTGCAAGAGAGTACCGGCAAGCAAGAAGTTGGTTTGAAGTGTGTCTACTTCAATGCCAGAAGCATCCAGAATAAGGTGGGTGAACTTGCAGCATGGGCTGGTACCTGGGATTTCGAAGTTGTGGCCATTTTGGAGATATGGGTAGAATGGGACAGGAGTGGTTGTTGAAGGTTCCAGGATTTAGATGTTTCAGGAAGAACAGAGAAGATGGTAAAGGGTGAGGGGTGGCAATTGTTGGACAAGGACAGTATTATGGTTGCAGAAAAGACGTTTAAGGACTTGTCTACTGAGGTAGTAGGGGCTGAGGTTAGAAACAGGAAAAGAGAGGCCACCCTGTTGGAGTTTTCTATAGGCCTCTGAATAGTTCCAGAGATGTAGAGGAAAGGATAGCAAAGATGATTCTCAATAGGAGCAAGAATGACAGGGTAGTTCTTATGGGGGACTTTAACTTTCCAAATATTGACTGGGAATACTATAGTTCAAGTACGTTAGATGGGTCAGTTTTTGTCTAACATGTGCAGGAGAGTTTCCTGACACAGTATGTAGACAGGGTGAAAGTGAGGACTGCAGCTGCTGGAGATTAGAGTCAAGAGTGTGGTGCTAGAAAAGCACAGCAGGTCAAGCAGCATCTAAGCAGCAGGAGAATCGACGTTTCAGGCAAAAGCCCTTCATCAGGAATGAGGTTGTGAGCCGAGGGGTTGCAGAGATGAATGGGAGGGTGGTGGGGCTGGGGGAAGGTAGCTGAGAGTGCGATAGGTAGATGAAGGTGGGGGTTAGAGAGGAGGGTGGAGCAAATAGGTTGTAAGGCATATGAGCAGGTAGGACAGGTCATGAGGGTGATGCCGAGTTGGAAGGTTGGAACTAGGATAAGGTGGGGGGAGGGGAAGTTAGGAAACTGGTGAAATCCACATTATTGCTGTGGGGTTGGAGGGTCCCGAGGTGGAAGATGAGGCATTCCTCCTCCAGGCATCAGCTGGTTAGCGAGTGGCAATGGAGAACGCCCAGGACCTGCATGTCCTTGGCTGAGTAGGAGGGGGAGTTGAAGTGTTCAGCCACGGGGCAGTGGGGTGGCTGGTGTGTCCCGGAGATATTTCTGAAGCACTCTGCAAGTAGGTGTCCTGTCTCCCCAATGTAAAGGAGACTGCATCGGGGGCAATGAATATAGTAAATTACATGCTTGGAGAGGGGTCACGGTGGCTCAGTGGTTAGCACTGCTGCCTCAAAGCGCCAGGGACCCGGGTTCATTTCCAGCCTCGGGCAACTGTCTATGTGGAGTTTGCACATTCTACCCCTGTCTGCGTGGGTTTCCTCTGGGTGCTCCAGTTCCCTCCCGCACTCACAAAGATGGGCAGGTTAGGTGAATTGGCCATGTTAAATTGCCCATAGTGTTAGGTGAAGGGGTAAATGTAGGGGAATGGTTCTGGGTGGGTTGCTCTTCAGAGGGTCGGTGTGGACTTGTTGGGCCGAAGGGCCTGTTTCCACACTGTAGGGAATCTAATCTAATCTTTAAAAAAGTGCAGGTAAAACTCTGATGGATGTGGAAGGTTCTTTTGGGGCCTTGGATGGAGGTGAGGGGGGAGCTGCGGGAGCAGGTTTTGCATTTCCGGCCGTGGTAGGGGAGGGTGCCAGGAGGGGAGGGTGCACTGGTGGGGATTGTGGACCTGACAAAGGAGTCACGGAGGGACTGATCTTAACAGAAAGCGGCTAAGGGTGAGGAGGGAAATATATCTCTGGTGGTGTAGTCCGTTTGTAGGTGCCTGGAATGGCGGAGGATGATTCAATGTATACGGAGGTTGGTGTGGTGGAAGGTGAGGACCAGGAGGGTTCTGTCCTTGTTGCGGTTGGAGAGGTGGAGTTCGATGGGGGAGTCCCAGGAAGTGGGAAACATCAACCACACGGGAGGGGAAATTGCGGTCTTTAATGAAGGAGGCTATCTGGTATGTTCTGTAGTGGAACTGTTCCTCCTGGAAGCATATGAGGTGGAAGCGGAGGAATTGGGAATAAAGGATAGTGTTTTTACAAGAGGCAGGGTAGGAGGAGATGTAGTCCAGGTATCTGTGGGAGTAGGTGGGTTTGTAGAAGATATCAGTGTTGAGTCGGTCACCGTTGATGGAGATGGAGAGGTCCAGGAAAGGGAGGGAGGTGTCTGAGATGTTCCAGGTGAACATCTGAGATGTTCCAGGTTGGGGTGAAATGTGTTGGTGAAGTTGATGAACTGTTCAACCATCTCCCAGGAGCACGAGATGGTGCCGATGCAGTCATTAATGTAGTGGAGGAAAAGGTGGGGAATGGTGCAAGTGTAACTGCGGAAGATAGACTGTTCCACGTAACCAACAAAGACAGGCATAGCTGGGTCCATGTGGGTACCCATGGCTACTCCTTTTGTCTGTAGGAAGTGAGAAAATTCAAAGGAGAAATTATTGAGGGTACGGACCAGTTCAGCCAAACAAATGAGAGTGTCACAGGAATGGTACTGGTGAGGGCATCGGAAGAGGAAGAAACGGAGGGCTTGGAGGCCCTCGTTATGGTGAATGGAGGTGTATAGGGACTGGATGCCTATGGTGAATATAAGGTGTTAGAGCCAGGGAAACAAAAGTCTTGGAGAAGGTGGAGGTGGTGGGTGGTGTCCCAAACGCATGTGGGTGGTGCAGGAGCAGGCTGAGACGATAGGTCGTCCAGAGTAGTCAGGCTTGTGCATCTTGGTTAGGCGGTAGAACCGGGCGGTGCAGGGTTCCCAAACTATGAAGATGGAAGCTGTGGGTTGGAGATCCACTGAGGTGATGAGGTTGTGTATGGTCTGGGAGATGGTGGTTTGGTGATGGCAGATGAGGTCGTGGCCGGGGATGGTGGGGGGGGGGGGGGGTAGGAGGTGTTGGCGCCAAATTGATGAGGGATTCCATGCCCTCCATTTCTACTTCTCCTGCGAGGCACATTAGATTTGGTACTGGGTAATGAACCCGGCCAGGTGTCAGATTTGGAGGTAGGTGAGCATTTTGGTAATAATGACCAAAATTCGGTTATGTTTACTTTAGCGATGCAAAGGGATAAGTACATACTGCAGAACAAGAGTTATAGCTGGGGGACAGGCAACTACAATGCGAATAGGCAAGATTTAAGATGCATAGATTGGGGAAGGAAACTGCAAGGAATGGGCACAATTGAAATGTGGAGTTTATTCAAGGAACAGCTGCTGTGGGTCCTTCATGAGTATGTATCTGTCAGGCAGGGAGGAAGTTGTCAAGTGCGGGACCTATGGTTTACAAAGGAAGTTGAATCTCTTGTCAAAAGGAAGACCACGGCTTATGTTAGGATGAGATGTGAAGGCTCGGTTAGGGTGCTTGAGAGTTACAAGTTAGCCAGGAAAGACCTAAAGAGAGAGTTAAGAAGAGCCAGGAGGGGACATTAGAAGTCTTTGGCAGATAGGATCAAGGAAAATCCTAAGGGTTTCTATAGGTATATCCAGAATAAAAGAAAGACTAGACTAAGATTAGGTCCAAACAATCAAGGATAGTAGTGGGATGTTTTGCCTGGAGTCAGTGAAGATAGGGGAAGCGCTAAATGAATATTTTTCAGCAGTATTCACGCTTGAAAAAGACAATGTTTTCGAGGTGAATACTGATATGCAGGTACTAGACTAAATGGGATTGACGTTCACAAGGAGGAGGTGTTAGCAAATCTGGAAAGTGTGAAAATAGATAAGTCCCTTGGGCCCGATCAGATTTATCCTAGGATTCTCTGGGAAGCCGGGGGGAGATTACTGAGCCTTTGGCTTTGATCTTTATGTCATCATTGTCCACAGGAATAGTGTCAGAAGACTGGAGGATAGTAAATGTTGTTCCCTTATTCAAGAAAGGGAGTAGAGACAACCCTGGTAATTATAGACCAGTGGACCTTACTTCGGTTATGGGTAGTATTGGAAAAGATTGTAAGAGATAAGATTTATAGTCATCTAGAAAGGAATAAGTTGATTAGGGATAGTCAACACAGTTTTGTGAAGGGTGGGTCGTGCCTCACAAACCTTATTGAGTTCTTTGACAGATGGATGAGAGATGTGGTGTATATGGATTTCATTAAGGCATTTGGTAAAGTTCCCCACAGTAGGCTCTTGCACAAAATATGGAGGCATGAGGTTTAGGATGATTTAATAGTTTTGATCAGAAATTGGCTAGCTGAAAGAAGACAGAGGGTGATGGTTAATGGGAAATGTTCATGCTGGAGTTCAGTTACTAGTGATGTAATGCAAGGATCTGTTTTGAGGCTACTGCTGTTTGTCATTTTTATAAATGACCTGAATGAGGGTGTACAAGGATGGATTAGTAAATTTGCAGATGACACTAAGGTTGGTAGAGTTGTGGATAGTGCCGAAAGATGTTGTAGGTTACAACGGGACATAAATAAGCTGCAGAGCTGGGCTGAGAGATGGCAAATGGAGTTCAATGCAGAAAAGTGTGATGTGAATCACTTTGGAAGGAGTAACAGGAATACACAGTACTGGGCAAATGGTAAGGTTCTTGATAATGTAGATGAGCAGAGAGATCTCGTTGTCCATGTACATAGATCCCTGAAAGTTGCCACCCAAGTTGATAGGGTTGTTAAGAAGGCATATGGTGTGTAGCTTTTATTGGTAGAGGGTTTGAGTTTCGGAGCCATAAGGTCATGCTGCAGCTGGACAAAACTCTGGTGCGGCTGCACTTGGAGTATTGCATACAGTTCTGGTCACCGCATTATACGAAGGTTGTGGAAGCTTTGAAAAGGGTGCAGAGGAAGTTTACTAGGATGTTGCCTGGTATGGAGGGAAGGTCTTACGAGGAAAGGCTGAGGGACTTGAGGCTGTTTTCGTTAGAGAGAAAAGGTTGAGAGGTGACTTAATTGAGACACATAAGATAATCAGAGGGTTAGATAGGGTGGACAGGGAGAGCCCTTTTCCTCAGATAGTGATGGCTGGCACGAGGGGACGTAGCTTTACATTGAGGAGTAATAGATATAGGACAGATGTCAGAGGTAGTTTCTTTACTCAGAGTAGTAGGAGTGTGGAGTGCACTGCCTGCAACAGTAGTAGACTCGCCAACTTTAATGGTATTTAAATGGTCATTGGATAAACATATGGACGAGAATGGAATAGTGTAGGTTAGATAGGCTTCAGATTGGTTTCACAGGTCGGCACAACATTGAGGGGCGAAGGGCCTGCACTGCGCTGTCATGTTCTATGTTCTATATGAAGATGTTGAACTTCATCCTCAAGGCCGGAAGCAAGAGGCAGGAATTTGTTTGGCTCAGCCTGCCCGCTTCAGGAGAAATTGCATTCAGTGTAGGGATTTTCATTGTCTTTTTTTGTCGTTGCAGTGCAAAGTGGATAGGTGCTGACTTCAATCAGGTCAGCCAACCCTGAAAAATTCATCAATAACTGCTGCCTGGTTGACAAGCTGTTTCAATGGCCCACATTGGTGCTGTGGGACTGTGCTTCTGTTCGAATAAAAATGGAAAGACTGTTGAGTCCTCACCTCTTACACATGTACATACTATCCATGCCCAGTCTATACATTCCTATGGTAACTTGTGCCCTCCCACACCAAGTTATGTCCTCCTCAAGCAGTCCTTCATGTCTACTGTGGTTTATTTAAAATACAAAAACATCATATTATGTATCACACTTATTTTTTGCCTATGCATAATGTGTGTTTATAATTTGCCCTATATTTAAGAAGACAATATCTAATTGCTGACTGATAATGGTAGAGTCTGAGTCACTTAGAGGAGAATTGTTTCCCTGTAGATTATCATCTGTTTTTAATCCTATGACCCTTTGCCAAATAGGAACCTGACAGATGATGATGACTTTCAATTTTCTGTAACTTTTCATACTTCAGATTTTGACTTCTGAAAAATGATGAGTGCCATGAGACTTTCAGTTGAATAGATTGAATCCCTTGTTAATCTTTTTAACACTTGGTGAAGAGTGATTAATTGGTCAGCTAACCAGTATCTGTTGGGGAGTACAAATGACTAACATAAAAACATCGACATTTTTTATTATGAATGAATCTGTACTACTTTATTGCAGATCATCATCACTTCAGGAATTAAGATAATTGTTCTCTCTGCTGCCCTACTCCTCTCTTCTTATTTCAAGATTTAGGTATCCACTAAACCGTGACACGCATTTATTTGTCCACTCCGGTTTTTGAGAGTTTATCTCCAGTCTTTCATATCATCACAATTTGCCATATCCATAATTTGGTTTGCTTAATGAAATTTAATATTGTTCTTTCAATTCAAAATCATTTGTATATATTGAAATAAGGTGTCGTCCCGACAAAGCCACCTGTGAAATATGAATCATTGTCTCTTTTGATGATTTTGTTTTATGTGGCACTTTAATGTAAAACTCATGATAATGTGGATGTAATGTAAAGAATTTTATCACATGGTTCCTTGGTTATGGGTGAAAGCATTAAAAGTGTCGATGTCAAATACTGTTATGTTTCATGGGGGACCCTGATATGATTAGAACTGGAGAAGTGCAGAAATGCACAGAAAATATACTTACTATTAGAACAGTATTTCTGCTTTGCACACAATCCGATCACGTTTTTCTGATTTTGTGGAAGTACAGTAGGGCTCCATTTGACATTGTCATTATGTTCCTGAAACTGAAACAACTTTTAAGTAAATCAGATTTTCCCTTTGCAAAGTAAAGTAACTTTAGCCTCAAAATACTTTCTCTGCTTCTTTTTTCACAGTTGCTGCCAGGCTTGCTGAGTTTCTCCAGCACGTGCTGGTTTATCTCAGATTTTGCATTATAACATGGACTTCAGTAAGGCGTTCGACAAGGTTCCTCATGGTAGACTGGTTAGCAAGGTTAGATCTCAAGAAATACAGGGAGAACTAGCCATTTAGATGTAGAACTGGCTCGAAGGTAGAAGACAGAGGGTGTTGGTGGAGGGTTGCTTTTCAGACTGGAGGCCTGTGACCAGTGGAGTGCCACAAGGATCTTATGGAGGTTTATAAAATCATGAGGAGCATGGATAGGATAAATAGACAAGGTTTTTTTCCTGGGGTGGGGGAGTCCAGAACTAGGGGGCATAGGTGCAGGTTGAGAGGGGAAAGATATAAAAAGGACCTAAGGAGCAACTTTTTCATTCAGAGGGTTGTGCGTGTATGAAATGAGCTGCCAGAGGATGTGGTGGTGGCTGGTACAATTACAACATTTAAAAGACATCTGGTGGGTTTATGAATAGGAAGGGTTTAGAGAGATATGGGCCAAGTGCTAGAAAATGGGACTAAATTAGGTTAGGAGATCTGGTTGGCATGACAGAGTTGGACGAAGGGTCTGTTTCTGTGCTGTATATCTCTATGACTCTAAAATTCCTATATTCATAAATGAAATGCTTCAGAGTAAAATAAATTTGAAAACACAAAAGAAAAATGCTGAGTTTTTCTTTCTACTTAATGCTGACACTTTGTCTCTCTGGCTCACTGCCTGTCCAACTCACTTTTCTCCCACTCCTTGAGCCTCCAAGTCATTGTCTGTCCAGCTCACTACCTTTTGCTCTATAGAGATATACAGCACAGAAACAGACCTTTTGGTCCAATTGTGGTAATTGACCTCAGCCCCCCGCAACACCCTAAAAAAAGTTCCCTCTTGCTGAATCTAACTTTTGCCACCTCTCCTGGTCATTGTCTCCTTCTGAACACGCACTATAAATGACTGCACACAAGATAAACAGCAAGAGATAGAAAGGGCAATTTCAAGTTGCACAGATAAGCTACAGGCTGGAAAGGTGAGGCAAAGGATGATCGTTGAGAAGAAAAGTTGGCAATGACCAAGAAGGTCATCGGGAGGAAGGATTTGCTGTGATCGGGAGGGTTAACAAAGGGAGGGTTGGTAGCAGCCAGAGGGTCAGGGTGAGAGACAATGAGGGAGTGATTTGGACAATCAGGAAGAGAGAGGGTCAACAGTGAGAGAAAGGGTTGACAACCTTTGAGATAGCAACAAGATGAAATGCCAGCAAATTTAAGATCGCATTATGGGATTGGAGCCTTATTGATTAGATTAGATTACTTACAGTGTGGAAACAGGCCCTTCGGCCCAACAAGTCCACACCGACCCGCCGAAGCGCAACGCACCCATTCCCCTACATCTACCCCTTACCTAACACTACGGGCAATTTAGCATGGCCAATTCACCTGACCTGCACATCTTTGGACTGTGGGAGGAAACCGGAGCACCCGGAGGAAACCCACGCAGACACGGGGAGAATGTGCAAACTCCACACAGTCAGTCGCCTGAGGCGGGAATTGAACCCAGGTCTCTGGCGCTGTGAGGCAGCAGTGCTAACCACTGTGCCACCATGCCGCCCTATTATCCTTTAAAGCAGAACAACCTTAAATAGTCATGATTTTGAGATGCTGGTGTTGGACTGGGGTGTACAAAGTTAAAAATCACACAACACCAGGTTATAGACCAACAGGTTTAACTGGAAGCACACTAGCTTTCGGAGCGCCATTCTTTCATCAGGTGATTGTAACGGCACTCCGAAAGCTAGTGTGCTTCCAATTAAATCTATTGGACTATAACCTAGTGTTGTGTGATTTTTAAACTTAAATAGGGCATACTGCAGTATTATACTGTTTCTAGGTCATGTTCAATGCAAGTATAAGTGCAGTATTAGAACTTCCATTTGAATTTGCCAACCCCTAGAACATGCAGGAATGGCCCCTTGCTCAGATCTCTGACAGCAGAAATATAATTAGGTGGTCATTTGGAAGCCCTAACATGGTGCATATCCTTGAACAGCTTTTACAGCATGTAAATGGTGAACATCTAGAAGAGCGATTTCCCATGGGGGGAGAGAAAGCAATCTTCTGATTAAAAATACCTTCACTTAATGGTAATATTCTATTTAAAGGTTGAACAGGTATTAGTGCTACGAGCAGTATTGTTACCAGAAAAAAAACAGAAGGTCTTGAATTAAGGTAATTGGCTTTCTGACAAATCTGATGAAAACCCTTGATAATGCTGAGTAAAGCTGTTAAAGCTAATCACTGAAGTGGTAATCATGTTATTAAGAAAAAAAGTGTAATGCAAATAAAGAGTATTGTGACTGAAACTTTCCTGCACTGATTTTTATGTAATGAATAGGCACTGAAGCAGCAACAAAAGCGGAGGATTGGCGTTTCGATGATGATGAACAAGGCCATACCTTGTGTCGTATTGACACCATTGAAAGTGCCAGATGAGCACTCAGAATCACCAGCAGGTAAGTAGAAATTCTGAACAAATCCATTACAACAGAATTGTTTTTATAATGGAAATAGCTCATCAAATAAGATTGAAATGACCGTCTGGAAGCATCCATCATCAATGGTTCCAAAGTTAAGACGCCAGTCATTTGAACCTCTCAGCAGTATATCAGAGTTTCCCCCAGAGGCTGCCTTAATGTAGGCACCACTGTTATTTGCATGGAGCTGACAGCTCACTTGATGTTGAGCAGAATGGTCAAAGATAAAGGAGGGACTCAGTTGGGATGGTTCACTGGTACGATAGAACAAACAGGCTGTTAGCATGGAATGAGCTGAAAATGTGTTGCTGGAAAAGCGCAGCGGGTCAGGCAGCATCCAAGGAGCAGGAGAATCGACGTTTTGGGCATGAGCCCTTCTTCAGGAAGGGCTCCTGTTAGCATGGAATGTCGCTTTAAAGTTGTGAAGGCAGCACCCTGTTTTAGAGTCATACAGTCATAAAGATGATCAGCACAGAAACAGACCCTTTGGTCCAACTCACCCATGCCAACCAATTATCTCAAATTAATGTAGTTCCATTTGCCAGCACTTGGCCCATACCCTTGTAAACTGTTCCTATTCATAACCTATCCAGATGCCTTTTCATTGTTGTTATTATACCAACCTCCACCATTTCCTCATTCCATACACGCACCACCCTCTGTGTGAAAAGGTTGCCCCTTATCTTTTTTGTCTTTACTCTCTCACCCTAAACCTATGCCCTCTAGTTCTGGACTCACCTACACCAGGGAAAAGACCTTGTCTATTTACCCTATCCATGCCCCTCATGAGTTTGTAAACCTCTATAAGGTAACCCCTCAGCGTCCAATGCTCCAGGGAAAACAGCCCAGCCTATTCAGCCTTTCCCTATGGAACAAACCCTCCAACCCTGGCAATATCCAAGTAAATCTTTTCTAAACCCTTGCAAGTTTCACAGCATCCTTCCTGTAGGAGGGAAACCAGAATTGCACACAATATCCCAAAAGTGGCCTAACCAATGTCCTGTACAGCTGCAACATGACCTCCCAACTCCTATACTCAATGGTCTTGATCAATAAAAGAAAGCATACCAAATACCTTCTTCACTATCCTATCTATCTGTGACTCCACTTACAAGGAACTCTGAATGTGCTTTCCAAGCTCTCTTTGTTCAGCAAAACTCCCCAGGGCATTACCATTAAGTGTATAAGTCCTGCCTGATTTGCCTTTCCAAAATGCAGCACCTCACATTTACCTAGGTTAAACTCTGTCTGCCACTCCTCAGCCCTTTGGCCCATCTAATTAAGATTCCATTGCACTCTGAGGTAACCTTCTTTGCTATTCGCTACACCTCCAATTTTGGTGTCATCTGCAAACTTAGTAACCATACCTCCTATGTTCACATCCAAAGCATTTATATAAATGACGAAAAGCAGTGGACCCAGCTTTGATCCTTGTGGCATACCATTGGTCACAGGCCACCAGTCTGAAAAGCAATCCTACACCACCACCCTCTGTCTTCTACCTTCAAGCCTGTTGTGCATCTAAATGGCTAGTTCTCCCTGTATTCCACATGATCTAACCTTACTAATCAGCCTACCATGAGGAACCTTGTCGAACGCCTTACTGAAGTCCATATAGGACACGTCCACTGCTCTGCCCTCATCAATCCTCTTCATTGCTTCTTCAAAAAACTTAGTCAAGTTAGTTAGACATATTTTCCCATGCACCAAACCATGTTGACTATCCCTAATCATTCCTTGGCTTTTCAAATATATGTAAATCCTGTCCCTCAGGATTCCGTCCAATAACTTGCCCACCACTGATGTCAGGCTCACCGGTCTATAGTTCCCTGGCTTTTCCTTACCATCTTTCCTAAATAGTGGGACCACGTTAACCAACGTCCAGTCTTTCAGCACCTCACCTATGACTATCGATGATACAAGTATCTCAGCAAGGTGCCCAGCAATCACTTCCCTAGCTTCCCACAGAAGGGAGAAGTTACACCTGATCAGGTCCTGGGGATTTATTCACCTTTATGCATTTTAAGACATCCAGCACTACCTCCTCTCTAATATGGATATTCTCTGTTTGAAGAAATTAGTCAGAAATCCTCAAACCCCAGTCAAGCTGAACTTCAATAAATCTTTGGCTTCACAATTGAGCAGACCATCAGCCTATTGGAGGGTAAATCACCATAAGTTACCTTTATTTCTGCTATTTATTAAGAAATCTCACAGGCAATCAAGTACTGAATCAATGACTTAAACTTTATTGCATGTAGCAACCAAAATAAAATACCTCACGTAAGCATGTTAAGCCTGACAACTGAACTTGGCTATTACCTGATTAATGGTGGAGCTTCACCATGATCTCACCAATAGTGGTCTGTCTCTGGAAGTATCCAGGGTTTGATTCCTATGCAAAGTTGTTCTCCAGCATTCTGCTAAAGAAGAGTTCTGATCTTCAATTCTTATACAAATTTTTGTGCTTCAAATCTCTGAGGTGATAAATTAATGATTTCTTAAAATTCTTTCATTCAAATTATTGATTATTCTCTTGGAGTCCTTGAGATTGCAGCTTGCTTCCCTACCAGAAGTAATTTCTTTGTTCCTTGTTACATTTGGCCTTCCTGTGACTAACTCCTTAAATTCTTCTGCAGTGCAGTACTTGTCCTTTGTGGCAATAAAGCATCCAGTTTATCAAGCAGGTGTCAAAGCAGTTTTGTTCATGTGATCGTGACTCCCCGTTTCAAGACATGGCTGATTGCTTTCATCTATATATTACAGCAAATGTTCATTCTTTAACAGCTTATTCCAGACAGAATTAGTGCTGCTTCTTTTCATCTATCTTTCATTGATTCCTTCAATACATGAACAGTTATTAAAGTTCTGAAGTCTATAATATCACAGTCCTTCTTCTTTGTTCATTATTTTTAATATGGTGAACAAACACAATTAATTAGCCATTTTCTATCAAATTGGTTCATTTGCAAGCTGAGTTGCTACACCATGCACTATTTAAAAATGCACCATTTTATTGTGCTGTACAGATATATGCAAACCAATAATCAATAAATGAATTATAGAATATTGATCCATAAATAAATCACACGTGTAATAAGCATGCACAAAGAAATAAACAAGCACAAAACAAAACAGAATAAGAAACATGCATCATGCTTCACCCATTGCAGCTTTAAGATTATCATTTGGAAAATGTAGGGGGGATGGATTCTCAGGAGAACAGCCAAGTTTCTGGTACTAAGACTAGCTCTAATGCAACGAGGGTTGCGTCGGGTTCCAAGAGATCAATTCTGTTAGGGGATTGTCTAATCCGAGGTATAGACATACGTTTCTGTGGCCAGCAGCGAAAAATCAGAATGGTGTGTTGCTTCTCGGGTGCCAGGATCAAGGATGTCTCAGAGAAGGTGTAGAATGTTCTCAAGGGGGAGAGGGGTCAGCAAGAGGTCATTGTCCACATTGGAACCAGCGACATAGGAAGGGAAAAGGTTGAGAGTCTGAAGGGAGACTACAGAGAGTTAGGCAGGAATTTAAAAAGGAAGTCCTCAAGAGTAGTAACATCTGTATTACTCCTGGTGCTACTATGCTAGTGAGGGCAGGAATAGGAGGATACAGCAGAATAATGCATGGCTGAGGAGCTGGTGTATGGAAGAAGGATTCACATTTTTGGATCATTGGAATCTCTTTCAGGGTAGAAGTGACCTGTATAAGAAGGACGGATTGCAACTAAATTGGAAGGGGACTAATATACTGGCAGGGAGATTTGCTGTAGCTGCTTGGGAGGATTTAAACTAGTAAGGTGGGGGTGTGGGACCCAGGGAGATAGTGAGGAAAGGGGTCAATCTGAGACTGATACAGATAGGAACAGAAGCGAGTCAAACAATCAGGGCAGGCAGGGACAAGGTAGGACTAATAAATTAAACTACATTTATTTCAATGCAAGGGGCTTAACAGGGAAGGCAGATGAACTCAGGGCATGGTTAGGAACATGGGACTGGGATATCATAGCAATTACAGAAACATGGCTCAGGGATGGGCAGGACTGGCAGCTTAATGTTCCAGGATAGAAATGCTACAGGAAGGATAGAAAGGGAGGCAGGAGAGAAGGGGGAGTGGTGTTTTTTTGATATGGGATAGTATTATAGCTGTACTGAGGGAGGATATTCCCGGAAATAGATCCAGGGTAGTTATTTGGGTGGAACTGAGAAATAAGAAAGGGATGATCACCTTATTGGAATTGTATTATAAACCACCTTATAGTCAGAGGGAAATTGAGAAACAAATTTGTAAGGAGATCTCAGCTATCTGTAAGAGTAATAGGGTGATTACGGTAGGGGATTTTAACTTTCCAAACATAGACTGGGACTGCCATAGCATTAAGGATTTAGATGGAGAGGAATTTGTTAAGTGTGTACACGAAAATGTTCTGATTCAGTATGTGGATGTACCTACTAGAGAAGGTGCAAAACTTGACCTACTCTTGGGAAATAAGGCAGGGCAGATGACTGAGGTGTCAGTGGGAGAGCACTTTGGGGCCAGTGGCCATAATCCTATTAGATTTAAAATAGTGATGGAAAAGGATAGACCAGATCTATAAGTTGAATTGGAGAAAGGCTAATTTTGACAGTATTAGGGAAGAACTTTCAAAAGCTGATTGGGGGCAGATGTTCGCAGGTAAAGGTATGGCTGGAAAATGGGAAGCCTTCAGAAATGAGATAAAGAGAATCCAGAGAAAGTATATTCCTGTCAGGGTGAAAGGAAAGGCTGGTAGGTATAGGGAATGCTGGATGACTAAAGAAATTGAAGGTTTGGTTAAGAAAAAGAAGGAAGCATATGTAAGGTATAGACAGGATAGATTGAGTGAATAGCATAAAGAGCATAAAGGCAGTAGGAGTATATTTAAGAGGGAAATCAGGAGAGCAAAAAGGGGACGTGAGATAGCTTTGGCAAATAGAATTAAGGAGAATCTAAAGGGTTTTTACAAATACATAAAGGACAAAAGGGTAAGCAGGGAGAGAATAGGACCCCTCAAAGATCAGCAAGATGGCCTTCATGTGGAGCCGCAGAAAATGGTGGAGATACTAAACTAGTATTTTGCATTAGTATTTACTGTGGAAAAGGATATTCAGGATATAGACTTTAGCGAAATAAATGGTGACACCTTACAAAATGTCCAAATTACAGAGGAGGAAGTGCTGGATGTCTTGAAACACATAAAGGTGGATAAATCCCCAGGCCCTGATCAGGTGTATCCTAGAACTCTGTGGGAAGCTAGAGAAGTGATTGCTGGGCCTTTTGCTGAGATATTTGTATCATCAATAGTCACAGGTGAGGTGCCGGAAGACTGGAGGTTGGCTAACGTGGTGCCACTGTTTAAGAAGGGTGGTAAAGACAAGCCAGGGAACTACAGACCAGTGAGCCCGACGTCGGTGGTGGGCAAGTTGTTGGAGGGAATCCTGAGGGACAGGATGTACATGTATTTGGAAAGGCAAAGACTGATTAGGGATAGTCAACATGGCTTTGTGTGTGGGAAATCATGTCTCACAAACTTGATTGAGTTTTTTGAGGAAGTAACAAAGAGGATTGATGAGGGCAGAGCGATAGATGTGATCTATATGGATTTCAGTAAGGTTTCGACGAGATTCTCCATGGGAGATTGATTAGCAAGGTTTGAGCTCATGGAATACAGGGAGAACTAGCCATTTGGATACAGAACTGGCTTAAAGGTCGAAGACAGAGGGTGGTGGTGGAGGGTAGTTTTTCAGACTGGAAGCCTGTGACCAGTGGAGTGCCACATGGGTCGGTGCTGGGCCCTCTACTTTTTGTCATTTACATAAATGACTTGGATGCGAGCATAAGATGTACAGTTAGTAAGTTTGCAGATGATACCAAAATTGGAGGTGTAGTGGACAGCGAAGAGGGTTACCTCATTACAACAGGATCTTGACCAGATGGGCCAATGGGCTGAGAAGTGGCAAATGGAGTTTAATTCAGATAAATGCAAGGTGCTGCATTTTGGGAAAGCAAATCTTAGCAGGATGTATACACTTAATGGTAAGGTCCTAGAGAGTGTTGCTGAACAAAGAGGCCTTGGAGTGCAGATTCTTAGCTCCTTGAAAGTGGAGTCGCGGGTAGATAGGATAGCGAAGAAGGCATTTGGTATGCTTTCCTTTATTGGTCAGAGTATTGAGTACAGAAGTTGGGAGGTCATGTTGCAGCTGTACAGGACATTGGTTAGGCCACTGTTGGAATATTGCTTACAATTCTGGTCTCCTTCCTATTGGAAGGATGTTATGAAACTTGAAAGGGCTCAGAAAAGACATACAAAGATGTTGCCAGGGTTGGAGGATTTGGGCTATAGGGAGAGGCTGAACAGGCTGGGGCTATTTTCCCTGGAGCGTTGGAGGCTGAGGGGTGACCTTATAGAGGTTTACAAAATTATGAGATGCATGGATAAGGTAAATAGACAAGGTCTTTTCCCTGGGGTTGAGGAGTCCAGACCTACAGGGCATAGGTTTAAGGTGAAAGGGGAAAGATATAAAAGAGACCTAAGGGGCAACCTTTTCACACAGAGGGTGGTACGTATACAGAATGAGCTGCCTGAGGAAGTAGAGGAGGTTGATACAATTGCAACATTTAAGAGGCATTTGGATGGGTATATGAATAGGAGGGGTTTGGAGGGATATGGGCCGGGTGCTGGCAGGTGGGACTAGATTGGGTTGGGATATCTGGTCGGCATGGACAGGATGGACCGAAGGGTCTGTTTCCATACTGTACATCTTTATGACTCTATATCTTAATAGAAATCTAAAATCTACAATAAGATGTGAAATACCCTCCTATGTCTCGTGTGTACGTTACTTCCTCCATTCCAGATATCATCTCACCAAGACTGTCCTTAACACGTTTAATATCAGTTTTGAATCTTTCTGCATTTGTCAAAATTCCTGTTATTTCATCCAAATGTTCCCTTTATAGAGCAATATGATCCTCATATATTTGCTCTTAAGACATAACCATTTCTCTAGCTAAATCAGTCACATCAAAGGTCAAAGATTTTCTCTTCTTGATGTTAACCAATTCCACTGTTTTTTTTTGTGCATGGGTATTTGAGGATAAATGCAAAATGTCACGTCAGTGATGCGATATTACAGGTTATGATAATGATACTCTTTTAAAGATATTGTTATGCAGTATTCTCCTTTGCATGCATTTCCCATTCTGACTATGTTGCCTTGAATGGTACTTGAAATTTCAAGAGTATCATTAAATGTTTCATTACTGCTGGACTTAAAACTGCATGTGGCTTGTCCAATTGTGTAAATGGGATCGGGACAAACAATAGTTTTATCAGTCTTTCGGCATTCCATAGTTGCTGCCCTTACTAGTCTTCCCTTCCTTTTCCATCACATATGGTAGAACCTCCTTAACTAGCATACAGATAGTGTTTTGGATCACTCCAATATTTTGTACTCTAGTACCATTTAATGGTTTGTCATCGTTAGATATAACAGGGTATGCCTAACACAAGACCTATTCCGTTCCCTCACATACATGAATTATTAGTCCATACATCTTCTCAGCTCACAGATAGAGATTTTACTTTAAGTTCCTGTCTCATTAGCTAATTTCCTTAATTTAGTGTCGTCAGCCCATGTGGGAACTTCTCCCTTTTTAATTTGATTTGTATTTTCTCTGTACTGATCCAATATCCTAATTGCTGTATATACTACACAAAGTTATATTTCTTTGATGTTGATCACTCTCTCCTGCTTCCTTTATTAATTTGTTAAATGCACCAACGTGGGAGTTTATGATGTTAATGATGAGGTATGGTGTTGTTAATGGTGTCCCTTGCCTGACATTCATTGCACCTAGCATAACTTTAACTTGAGAAGTTAATTGATTTAATTGACCACTTAGAACACTGATGTCTATGCCATTAACTGCAGAAGCGCCTGCACTATAAATGCCTGTAGCAGTCCCGATTCTGTGCTTCCTGTTTCCCCTTCAATTGTATGTCCCTTTTTATTAAACATCCTCTTGGCTAATTCCTTATAAATGCTAGGAAAAGGATTTTGGATGCTATGCTGGTAACTGAATACCTGAGACATTCAGAATAACTGGTACTAATTCATAATGACCATTTTCATATAACATTTTACCTGCACTTTGCATGTCTATCCCTCCTCTGGGTCCTCCTTTTCTTACAGAACGCACGACAGAATGTTCAGTCACTTCTGATGTAAGTATGAGTGTGATTTGAAATTCTGTGCATATCATCAGCATAAATAGACTTGCCTTCCCTGTTGCATGGAGAATTAATGCATGAAGTTGTGGGCAGAGGGATCTCCCAACACAGTCAGTCTGTATATATCAGTGTTTGGTTTTGGACACGCACCATGTTCATTTCTACTGAATATTGGATCCCGATTGCTGACTCCGTACTTCACTTGGAAAAGTTAAGCCAGCAATATAGTTCCAATAATCAACTTCAGTTTGAATTTTGTTCTACCAAAATTTGTATTCATCAGGACTGTTGCCTGTGAAATGATGTATACAGACACTTTGATCAATTTATTAATCTAAAACCACTTTTACCCAGGTGCTGTTACTTTATCAGACAAATAAAAGATTGCAGTTCAAATTCAGTTTTATTCCTCTTTACTCTCTCTCTCGGGTACATCACAAGGATATGGGAATCAATTGGGTTTCACTAAGTTTCAGTTCTAGACCCTCTAAGTCTAAAGTCTATTAGAAAAGCATATCCAGGAGATAGATCTTAGCCCTTCTCATGGCTGACTCTAATGTCTACCCACACCCTTAACCTAGCTTCACATTCTGCTATTTGTTTGTCTCATTCTTCAAAACTTTGGTTTATAACTCAATTTTGAATTCTCATTTATGTTGTTGAATACTCATTAAATCGTTATCTTTTCTTTGGGTTTGTACCAGGTATAGGTGGATGCAGGGAACCTTTATCTGAGTATGACAGAGGGACAGAGAGGACTATAATTGTATTATCTAACCTGAACTGAATAATGTGCAGCTTCGTCCTCAACCAATCCCCAATCAGGATCACTCCTTCTGTCTCCCTTTTTTTTGTCTGTGTCCTAAAGCACAGAGAAACCCTCTTTGCCTGGAAAGCTGTAACTTCAAGGTTTAAGGTGAGAGGGACCTAAGGGGCAACTTTTACAAGCAGATGGTAGTGTGCATATGGAATGAGCTGCCAGCAGAAGTGGTGGAGGCTGGTGTAATTACAACATTAAAAAGACACCTGGATGGTAACATGAATAGGAAGAGTTTAGAGAGACTTCGGCCAAATGCTGGCAAATGGGGCTAAATTTATCTAGGATATCTTGTTGGCATGGACAAGTTGGACCGAAGGGTCTGCTTCCTTGCAGTACATGTCTATGACTTTGAGACTCTAAATATTTTCAAGACTGAGATAGACAGACAGATTTTAAATCAGTAAGGGCGTCAAGAGTTTAAGGAACAGGCAGTAGAGTGAATTTGGGGATTATCAGATCAGCTCATTGAATAACGGAGCATACTTGATAGGCTGAATGGCCAACATTTTATGGCCCCTATTGTCTTACCAAGTTTCAGATGTTAACACTTATCCTTCACTCATAGAATCATGCAGTACAGAAAAGGCTCCTCAAATCTGCAACAATAAAAATCTTGTTTAAATCTACACTTATTACACTTTCTACTACTTGAGCCATAGCTTTGAATGTCATGATATTTCGAGTGCTCATCCAAGTACTTCTTTTAAAACTTGTGAGGTTGCCCACCTCAACTATCTTCATAGACAGTGCATGCCAGATTCTCACCACCCTTCAGGTGAAAATCTTTTTCTCAAATTCCCTCTAAACATCCTGCCTTTCACCTTAAAATTATGCCCCATCGATAATTCAACGAAGGATCATGGGGCATAATAATTTTATAACCCTCAGGTCCCCTTCTATCTTCTCTGCTTCAAACAAAACAATCTGAATTTATCTAGCCTCTCTTCATAGCTAAGATGATCCATTCTAAGCAACATCTTGATGAATCTCCTCTGCACCCTCTCGAGTGGAATCACATCCTTCACATACTGAGGTGACCAGAACTGCACACACTACTCCAGCTGTGGTCTAACCAAAATGCACTTCCCTGCTTTTATTACTATGCCTCAACTGATAAAGGTAAGTGTCCCCTATTCCTTCTTAACTATCCTATTAATCTACCCTGCCATCTTCAAGGATTTGTGGACATTACTCCAAGATCCCTCCATTCTTCTGAGCTTCCTAATGTCCTGCCAATCATTGAGTACTCCCTTGCTACTAGACACTGGCCTCCAGTCACACAAATAGCCTTCTACTACTACCCTTTGAATCCTGCCACTGTGCCAACTTTGGATCCAACTTGCCAAGTTAAGCTTGATCCCATGTGCTTTTACCTTCTTTATCAGTTGCCCAACTGGAACCTTGTTGAAGGCCTTACTGAAATCCATATAAACTACATCAACTGCACTACCTTCAGCTACACATGTAGTTACCTCCTCAAAAAATCAACCAGATTTGTTAGGCATGACCTCCCTCTGAAAAATCCATGTTTACTATCTCTGATGAAACCTTTCTTTTCCAACTGGAGAGTCATTTTTTTCTGAATTTTCTCCAATATTTTCCCTACCACTGATCTTATATTCACTATTCTGTAATTTCCTGGTTTATCTTCATCACTCTTCTTGTAAGTGTAACCACTTTAGTTGTTCTGCAGTCCTCTGGCACCTCCCCTGTGGCAAGACAGCACTTAAAAATTTGGGTCAAAACCCCCATAATTTCCTCCCTTATCTCCCACAGCAGCCTGGGATACAACTCACCCGGATCTGGAGATTTCAAGTCCACTAAAATCTCCGGTACCTCCTCATTCACTGGGTAAATCTGCTAAAGAACCTCATAGTCCCTCATCCTATATTCCCCTTTTCCAGAGTGAAGACAGATGTGAAGTATTGACTTCACACCTTAACATTGTCCTCCACTCCATGCACAGATTGTTCCGTTGCTCCCTAATGGGCCCTACTCCTTCCCTTTCCCCTTGATATACTTACGGAATATCTTTGGATCCTCCTTAATCTTGCCAGCCGGGGTTTTCAATGCCTCCTTTTTGCTCTCCTAACTGCTAACTTCGGATCCCCACCACACTTTCTGTACTCCAGTAAGGTCTGTGTTGATATGCTCCCTTCATACCTCGTAACAGCCTCCCTTTTCCTTTTTATTCATTCCTGAATATTCCTCAATGTCCAGGGTTTCCAGGGCATGTTGCTCCTATATTTCACCCTAAATGGAGCATAATGGACCTGTGCTCTTATCAATTCTTGTTTGAACACCTCTCACTGTTCGCTATAGATTTACCCAGATGTCACTGCTCCCAATCTACTTTGGCCAGATCCGGCCCAATTTCAATAAAATATGTCTCTCCCAATTCAAAAACCCTTTTTGCAGACCATGTTTTTCCTTATCCATAACAAACTTAAAACATATGGCAGTGTGGTTGCTCTCAGTAAAATGCCGTCCCATTGCTACCTTGAATAATTTCTGGCATCTTTCCTCAGCATTAGATGCAGCACTGCACCATGTCTTGTTGGACCTTCTTCATGTTGATGTACAAAAGCTCTCCTATAAACGTTACAAGATATCTACCCTCTCCAAACCCTTTACACATGGACTATCCCAATTAATGTTGGAGAAGTTGAAATCCCGTAATATAATTACCTATTATTGTTTGTACTTACCTCAGTGAATTGTCCGCATACCTGTAACACTACTGCCCCCGGAGGCTTTGGGGACCTCGAATACGCAGCCAGGTCTCTGACTGCCCCCTTTTCATTCCTAATTTCTATCCACAAATCCTCATTTGAAGAATCTTCCAAGATGTCTTCCCTCTTTATGGCAGTAACTAATTCCTTAATAATAAGACACCACCTCCTCTGCTGTCTTTATTCTACAGGTGATTGTATTGCTGACCAGTTCTTGACAGACTGACCATCCAACAGACACAAATAAAGTGAATGAGACTATTTATTCACATATTAACATAGACTGCAATGCAACATTTGAAAACCTGTGCCAGCCTTACACATCTACATGCTCTTTTGTTTATACTTTTGGTCACTTCATCATAATGCAACCCCAACAGCTGCCAGTGAGGTGGATACAGGATGGTGAATGATGCGCCTTATTGCTGAGATGACATTGGCGACTGACCTCTGGTGTTGTGAGGCCTGGCAGGTCCTGAAAAATAAAAGGCACAGGCACAGATACATTTTCCTTTCTGTCACTGAGGGAAACTGGCTGAGGGACTGAGGAGCGACTGTTCACTCTTGAAATTCCCTGAGTGGAGCCCCCATAAGAGAGAGCTTCTGCTCTTCCTCCATTTCCATGAGTAATAGCACCTGCCTGTCGATCTGAAAAGGAAGGATAGTGGGAGGGAATTCTAGATATCTTGCTCCCTCTCTGGCATAGTTGTTGATGAATATAGCCCAAGACACGAAAGATGGCACCTAAGTTCAGACACAATTCCGGCAGCCACTGATTGATCCACTGGATCTGGATCACCATGACAGCCACTGGCTTCTCCATGGAGGGAGCCAACAACTGATCTACTTGCGACATTACATAACTCATGGCTTCCTGCGTTGTTGGTGCATACTTACATAAAGCCTCTGCCAGATCCGTCAAATATTCCCCCAAATTTCCAGGAGGTTCAGTGTAACAGAGGCCTGTCACTGACCAGCAGCTCAGTGTAGGTATGGCCTCCAACAGTCCTGTGAGTATCAGGGGCCTCAGCTCTCATATCCACCATCAGCTGCTCCTGTATGCCTGAGATACACTCACCAGATTATGACCTCAACTGTAAGCACAAATACATACCTGCTGAGGTGAATCTATCTGCAGTGTTGGATGTTGCAGGAAAAAGATACAATAGGACCCCTCTCTGACACGTTGACATCTCCTCCCTGAAGTGGACCAAGGGATCCAGGACAATGGAGTGGGCTGTACCTCCAGAATGTGAGAACCTACATTTCAGAACCGAAAGAATAATGTTCATGCCATTGATAATTGCTTTTCCAATCTTGTCTTCTTTCTGTTCACTGATCAGCACCAAGCTTGAGGACTCCTCACTGTCTTCTCTCTGCACTGCAGCTTCATACTGTTCTCCAATCAGTTCTACTGTCTCCTTATGTGTAGCTGTGAGTGGTCTACTGTCAGACTATCCTTCATACTGCTTCAGATATTCTCTGGTATTATGCACCATTTTTTCCAGGAAACATAATAGGAGAACGAACCTGATCGCAGTAGGCACCCAATCTCATTATCAGCATTCATTCCCTTGACAGATGTTCGGTCTTTTATGATAATCCATCTCCACGACTATTCACATGTACTTGAATAATAAGTGTAAGCCTGAAAGTATGGGCCCAAAAATATCTCTGGCTCAAGTATCTGTTCCTGCTCCATTCAGATATATCCAGACCTCCACATCACTGCTCGCTACCCTCATAAGAGCCATATTAATGTAACTCTACCATTGTACTTCCCCCGGCAGTGTTGAGTAAGTCATTGATGCTCTTCATGCACTTAACCACAGTGGACCTCTGGACCTCACTGTGCTGCAATCACTATCCAGGCTTTCTTGGTCAGGCAGTTGGTTTCCTTATACTGTTCGTAGGCAGTCTGGTGGAGAAATTGCAGGGAGGTACTACTGAATTATGGAACCACATATTGCCTGGATTGACCCACGTGCTGCCTGACTCGAGAAATGAAGATGAAGGTCCTGAGGTTTTGTCTGTGGAGGTGAAAGTGTTAACTCTGGAGTTCCGTGGCAGGCTCTGCAAAATAAATGCTGCTGTCTTCTAGGTACTAGAGGCCAGTTAAATATTGTGCTTGGACCTCTGACCCCATCACCTGGACCAAAAACCAGTAAAGATCAATTATACTTGCAAATAAATATACTGGTCGTACTAGTCCATCTCAAGGTATCCAAATTAGTTAGACCAATGCGTTTCATTTGCAAGCTTTACTAGGTTTTTAAACTCAAGCTGACATTTTTTGACTAGCATCCACCCACTGCCACCATGCAATTAGCCTGGTCAAGTGCTTCCACCATCTTCAGTTCTTCAGTGCCTGACTGACTGCGATATACTACAGTCAATCAACCATTGTCATTATGAGCTGATTTCATCCACTTCCAGGTCTGCCATCATGATCGGTGACAAGGTGACTAAATTCTGCCTATTCATTTGAGAGAATACAAGCTATTATTAATAGTAATTATAAATGTAAATTATTTATCTTCTAGAAATGTAGAGTAACTTGGAAAAATAATGTAAAGATCTAATAACTGACATTTTCAAGAATATTGACACAATGTTCACTAAGATGATGGATTTGTCTATCAATGAACATGTGCTAAATTCAGAAAGGTAGGAGCAGAAAATTCAGGTGGAAACTTTTCATCTGAAAAGCCAATAGAGTTGTGAAGTAAATTGTTGAAGAAGATGGTATACATGATTGAAGAGGCAATTAATTGCACCACTGGAGAGAGAAGGAGTTCAGGCTGTGGTGAAAAGGCAGGTTGGGAGGTTGATTGATAGCAAAGACTGGGTTTGACAGCTGTATGCCCTTTTCCTGTTCCAAAAAAATTCTTACACTTCTTTCTTATGTTCAGGGCATTGTTTTTCATTCCATACTAACAAGGCAATTAACCTTGTGCTTTAGGAAAGTATAAGTAGATTTTGACTCTAGAGCTGTCAAGTTTTATGGAGAAAATAAAATGTTATTACAGTAACTTTTATCTATTTACATATATATAAAATGCTATTGATTGCCATCTCTGTTTCTCTCAATTCACAATATTATTGCCTCATCCATAATGCCATAGCTCTGGAATCCTCACACTGCTACTAACTGTTGTATTTTCAAATAGCACTGCTGTCAGTCCACGGTATTCTGATTAGTTCACTGCCACCAATTCTGCTAGATCTATGCTGCATCTAGACCTGCAGCCTTAAGGCTACATGCGGCCTTCTAAGCCATTGTGTGTGGCCTTTTGAATGCATCCAAATTTTGCAGAACAAATCTTTTATTTTTTGTTGATATGTTTTTTTCGTCCTTTGTTATTTTTATTTTAATCTTAAAATGAATGTATTTAAAATACCAGAGAGTAAGAGACAATTCAATGAAATAATCCTTGCAGACTGACCGCCACAATTAAAAAATGTGAATTTTGAAAAATATATAATTGAAGTTTCTTGGATGCGGCCTTATTAGATTACAACTAACATAATGCGGCCTTCCAACATAAAAGGTTCCCCACCTCTGGTCTAGACCATGTCTAATTCTGAGTTGAGAATGATAGGCCACTGATGATTCTAAATAGAAAAGGCACCTGTCTTACAAAACACAATTGTTTATTGCATAATAGCAATAGGTACAGTTTACATTACATTACTGGACATAATGACTAAGGATTCTCAGGACTGGACAGAAGTTATTTGGTGGTTATTTATCTCAAATGGTCGGCGATGCAAAGTGACCCTAACGGTGCAGGTTCAATTCCCAGACAAATTGAGGTTACCGTGAAGGTCTCCTCTTTCAAACTTTCCCCTTACCTGAGGAGTGGTGACCCGCAGATTAAGCCAGCATCGGTTATCTCCCTCTTTTTCTAATGAAAGAGCAGCCCAATGATACTTTGACATTATCGTGACTTTACATGAAATATCTGCTGTGGTTGGGTTTTCATGCAGAACACAACTGTCTGCACCCAAAGACGTGCGACATCATCAGATTGTGTAGACCTCAATGTAACTTAGAATCATTGCCTTCTACAATACTTCCCCGCAAGCCTTTTCCCTACAGTTAACCATTACACATTCGTGTGCATTACAATCCGACACTCACCACTACTCCATCTTCCCCGAAGTCTCTGACTTCATAAATACAGATGACCTAGGTCTTTCACAATTTCCCAGAATGTACCCTCTTCAGCCTTAGAATAATGATCTTCAGTTTGAGGACTGTTGACCTTGCTTTCAACATGTGGGTTATTTCCCTGCTGAAGGATCATTTAATGGTGCATGGAAATCATGGGGTTTCCATGATTTGTGGATATAGGCCTATATCCACAACTTGTTTAACTTTAGTCCAGACATCAATATTTGTATGATTCTGTTTAATCATAATCAATGCTGACGTCAACATCTGTTTCTTGGCCAGGGTGAAGGAGATATAATGCACCATTGTCTAGGTATTACTCTGTGTGTCAGTCACTCAATCTTATATTCAAAGAGCCATAGCCAACGTTCCTCTTGTCTCAGGGGCTGACGGACCCACAACTTCACAATCTGGTAGCTGCTCCCAATCATCTCCTCATGAACCATACTCAGTGGCTTCTCTCTTTAATCTTCCCAGTCAACATCATTGTTATTGTCTTTGAGTCACAGTCTTGGCGCTTGTATTTTACTCACTTTATTTTGCCTCTTTTCAGTCTGTCCTTTTTACACATTTACTAAGTCTTTAGTAGCTACTAATTACTATAAGCGTACCTGTTCCGCATTTGTCTTTCTATCCCACTATGCCATTTGGACATCAGGCACGGCCTTGAGGACCCATCTAATACTTATCATTTCCCTAATCAGATTTTCATGTTCATCTGTTACAAAATTTTGGGTTCTCTCCAGTCTCCAGTCTAGGTCCCTCCCACGAGTGATCAATTTTTTAACTATATAGTTTTGAACTTGTTGGAGGATATCAGCCAAGCCTCCACTAAAATAGGTGAGAGAGTAAATTGCAATGAAGAAACTAAAAATTTACAAATGTATATGGACAGGTTAGGTGAATGGGCCAAAATCTGACAGCTAATGTTTAACATAGATGTATGTAAGGTTATCCATTTTGGTCGTAAGAATATAAAGACAGTTTATAATCTAAAGGGAGTGTAAGTTCAGAATGCTTCGATGCAAATGGATCTTGGTGTCCTTGTACATGAGTCACATTCAGGTACAGCGGGTAATTGAATATTAAAGTAGAGAATTGTTGCAATTATACAACACACCGGAGAACTGCTTAAAGTTTTGGTCGCCTTACTTGAAAGATTGCAATAACTGCATTTGAGGCAGTTCAGGGAAGATTCACTAGATTAAATCCAGGCTTGAAAGGCTTGTCTTATGAGGAGAAATTGAGCAGTTTAGGCCAAAGTTCATTTGGTTTTAGAAGAATGAAAGGAAATCTAACTGAGGTATGCTAAAGGAAATTGACAAAGTAGACATAAAATGTGTGATAATGTCCATTTTGGTCATAGGAATAAAAAGGTAACTTACAATCTAAACAGGAGAGAAGGATCTAGGTGCCCCTGTACATGAGATGATTAAGAATGGATTGAAAGGTAATGGGGAGCGGGCAGGAAAGTGGGGTAGACGCTAAGTTGAGATCATCCATGATCATATTAAATTGTGGAGCAGCCTTGAGGGGCTGAATTGCCTACTGCTGCTCCTAGTCCTATGTTCTTGGATAATAGTGGCCAATGGATAATTTGTGCCCTTGACTCTACCTTGGGCACTTCTAACTGTGCAATTCCCACTTGCTGACATTCAGCTGACCTTTAGGGCCTCTACAAACTGTATTACACAATGGCTAAGGGAGTGGTAAAATAAATATACCGTCTGATCTGGTGCTTCTAACCAGTTCCTCAGTTGCATTGTGGTTGACACGACTTGCAGTGCCAACTGTTGTGCCAATATAAATCAACTGTAAGGAGAATCAAGCAGTAGGACATTGATCAATACAATGTCTACAGCGAGAACACTGTCAGATTATTCCAAAGCATTTTGAAAATTTGAAAATTCAACAGATCTCAAGCACATTTATGTCATTCTTGTAATATTACTTCATGGACCATAATCATATCGTGGATCACGTGCTCTTATTATGTTCTTATCCAACTTGCTACATTCCTGGTCTTTCTTCAGCACAGTACAGGCAAATGGTAGCATATTATTTGTTACGATCTTAATTTTGTTGAATTTGGTTGAGATTTGACTTGCTGGTCTCCATTTCTTCATGAAATATTCCTTTCATGTCATTGTAGGTAGTCTCACTGTATTCTTCCTTCAATTTTAGTTCTGAATCTAAGATGCCCAAAGAAATCTTCAACAGGTTGCACCTCAACCACTTAGAGTCATAGAATCATAGAGATGTACAGCACAGAAACAGATCTTTGGTCGAACTTGTCCATGCCGACCAAATATCCCCACCCAATCTAGTCCCACCTGCCAGCACCCGGCCCATATCTCTCCACCCCTTTCCTATTCATGTACCCATCCAGATGCCTTTTAAATGTTAACAATTGTACGAGCCTCCACAGCTTCCTCGGGCAACTCATTCCATACACACACCACCTTCTGCGTGAAACAGTTGCCCCTAAGGTCTCTTTTATATCTTTTCCCTCTCACCTTAAACCTATGCCATCTAGTTCTGGACTCCCCCACCCCAGAGAAAAGACCTTGTCTATTTATCCTATCCATGCCCCTCATGATTTTATAAACCTATAAACTCACCCCTCAGCTCCAGGCAAAACAGCCCTAGCCTATTCACCCTCTCCCTACAGCTCAAATCCTCCAACCCTGGCAACATACTTGTAAGTTTTTTCTGAACCTTTCAAGTTTCACAACATCTTTCCGATAGGAAGGAGACCAGAATTGCATGCAATATTCCAATAGTGGCCTAACCAATAAAGGAAAGCATACCAAATACCTTCTTCACTAACCTATCTACCTGCGACTCCACTTTCAAGGCCTCTTTGTTCAGCAACACTCCCTCGGACCTTACCATTAAGTGTAAAAGTCCTGCTAAAATTTGCTTTCCCAAAATGTAGACCCTCACATTTATCTAAATTAAACTCCACCTGACACTTGACCATCTGATCAAGATCCTGTTGTAATCTGAGGTAACCTTCTTTGCTGTCCACTACACCTCCAATTTTGGTGTCATCTGCAAATTTACTAACTATACCTCTTATGTTCACATCCAAATCATTTATATAAATGATGAAAAGTAGTGGACCGAGCACTGATCCTTGTGGCACTCCACTGGTTACAGGCCTCCAGTCTGAAAAACAACCCTCCAACACCACCATCTGATTTCTACCTTTGAGCCATTTCTATACAAATGGCTAGTACTCCCTGATTTCCATGAGATCTAACCTTGCTAACCAGTGTTCCGTGGGGAACCTTGTCGAACGCCTTACTGAAGTCCATATAGATAATCTACCGCTCTACCCTCATCAATTCTCTTTGTTACTTCTTCAAAAACTCAATCAAGTTTGTGAGACATGATTTCCCAAACACAAAGCCATATTGACTATCCCGAATCAGTCCTTGCCTTTCCAAATACATGTACATCCTGTCCCTCAGGATTCCTTCCAACAACTTGCCCACCACCAACATCAGGCTCAGTGGTCTATCGTTCCCTGGTTTGTCCTTACCACCTTTCTTAAACAGTGGCACCACGTTAGCCAACCTCCAGTCTTCCGGCACCTCCCCTGTGACTATCGATGATACAAATATCTCAGCAAGAGGCGCAGCAATCACTTCCCTAACATCCCACAGAGTTCTAGGATACACCTGATCAGGTCCTGGGGATTTATCCACTTTTATGCATTTCGAGACATCCAGCACTTCCCCCTCTGTAATCTGGATAGCTTTCAAGATGTCATCATCTATTTCCCTACATTCTATATCTTCCATATCCTTCTCCAAAGTAAGTGCTGATGCAAAGTACTTATTTAGTGTCTCCCCCATTTTCTGTGGCTCCACACAAAGGCCACCTTGCTGATCTTTGAGGGGCCCTATTCTCTCCCTAGTTACCCTTTTGTCCTTAATGCATTTGTAAAAACCCTTTGGATTCTCCTTAATTCTACTTGCCAAAGCTATCTCATGTCCCCTTTTTGCCCTCCTGATTTCCCTCTTATACTCCTACTGCCTTTATACTCTTCTAAGGATTCACTCGATCTCTGCTGTCTATACCTGACATATGCTTCCTTCTTTTTCTTAACCAAACCCTCAATTTCTTTAGTCATCTAGCATTCCATATACCTTTTCTTTCACCCTGACAGGAATATACACTCTGGACTCACATTATCTCATTTATGAAGGCTTCCAATTTTCCAGTCGTCCCTTTATCTGTGAACATCTGGCCCCAATCAGCTTTTGAAAGTTCTTCCCTAATACCATCAAAATTGGCCTTTCTCCAATTTAGAAATTCAACTTTTAGATCTGGTCTGTCCTTTTCCATCACTATTTTAAAACTAATAGAATTATGGTAGCTGACCCCAAAGTACTCCCCCACTGACACCTCAGTCACCTGCCCTGCCTTATTTCCCAAGAGTAGGTCAAGTTTTGCCACTTCTCTTTTAGGTGCATCCACAAACTGAATCAGAAAATTTTCTTGTACACACTTAACAAGTTCCTCTCCATTTAAACCCTTAACACCTACATTGCCAGTCTATGTTTGGGAAGTTAAAATCCCCTACCATAACCACCCTGTTATAGAACATAGAACAATACAACACAGAACAGGCCCTTCAGCCCTCGATGTTGCACCGACCTGTGAAGTATTCTCAGCCCGTCCCCCTACACTATCCCAAAATCATTCATGTGCTTATCTAAGGATTGTTTAAATCTCCCTAATGTGGCTGAGTTGACTACATTAGCAGGTAGGGCATTCCACGCCCTTACCACTCTCTGCATAAAGAACCTGCCTCTGACATCTGTCTTAAATCTATCACCCCTCAATTTGTAGTTATGCCCCCTCATACACACTGATGTCATCATCCTAGGAAAAAGACTTTCACTGTCTACCCTATCTAATCCTCTGATCATCTTGTATGTCTCTATCAAATCCTCTCTTCGCCTTCTTCTTGCCAATGAGAACAGGTTCAAGTCTCTCAGCCTTTCCTCATAAGACTTTCCCTCCAGACTAGGCAACACCCTGGTAAATCTCCTCTGCACCTTTTCCAATGCTTCCACATCCTTCCCAAAATATGGGGACCAGAACTGTACACAATATTCCAAGTGTGGCCGTGCCAACATTTTGTATAGTTGCAGCATGATATTGCGGCTCCAGAACTCAATCCCTCTACGAATGAAACCTAACACACCGTATGTCTTCTTAACAGTATTATCCACCTGAGTGGCAACTTTCAGGGATCTATGTACATGGACTCCAAGATCCCTCTGCACATCCACACTACCAAGAATCTTTCCATTGACCAAGTACTCTGCCTTCCTGGTATTCTTCCCAAAGTGCATCACTTCACATTTAGCTGCATTGAACTCCATTTGCCACCTCTCAGTCCAATTCTGCAGTTTAACCAAGTCCCCCTACAACCTGTAACATTCTTTCACACTGTCCACTACTCCACCGACTTTAGTGTCATCTGCAAATTTATTAATCCATCCACCTATGCCTGCGTCTAAGTCATTTATATAAATGACAAACAGCTGTGGTCCCAAACAGATCCTTGTGGCACACCACTAGTAACCGGACTCCAGGTTGAATATTTTCCATCAACCACCACTCGCTGCCTTCATTCAGAAAGCCAGTTTCTAATCCAAACTGCTAAATCACCCTCAATTCCATCCCTACCATGTGGAACCTTATCAAAGGCTTTACTGAAGTCCATGTATACCACATCAACTGCCCTACCCTCATCTACATGCTTGGTCACCTTCTTAAACAATTTCATTAGGTTTGTGAGACACGAACTGCCCTTGACAAAACCATATTGACTATCTGAAATCAAATTGTTGCTTGCGAGCTGATTATAAATCTTATATCTTATAATCCTTTCCAAAATCTTTCCTACATCAGAAGTAAGGCTCCCTTACCTGGGTCATCTCTACTGCCCTTCTTGAACAAGGGCACCACATTTGCAATCCTCCAGTCCTCTGGCACTAAACCTGTAGACAATGATGACTCAAGTATTAAAGCCAAAGGCTCTGCTATCTCCTCTCTAACTTCCCAGAGAATCCTCTGATAAATCCCATCCGGCCAAGGGGACTTGTCTACTTTCGTTCCTTCTAGAATTGATAATACCTGTTCGTAACTAACCTCGATCCTTTCTAGTCTAATATCTCGTACCTCATTCTTCTCCTCAACAATATTCTCCTTTTCCTGAGTGAAAACCAATGAAAAATGTTCATTTAGCACCGCTCCGATCTCCACAGGTCCACACTCAACTTCCCACTTCGGTCTTTGATTGGCCCTATTCCTACCCTAATCATTCTTTTGTTACTCACAAACCTATAGAAAGCTTTAGGGTTCTCCTTTATTCTATTTGCTAAAGACTGCTCGTGTCCTCTCTTTGCTCTTCCTAACTCTCTCTTTAAATCTGTAACTCTTCATTGCCTCATCTGAACCATCTTACCTCATCAACACATAAGCCTCCTTCTTCTTCGTAATAAGAGATGCAATTTCTGTTGTAAACCACGGTTCCCTTATCGTATCACTTCCTCCCTGCCTGACAGGGACATACCTATCAAAGACATGAAATATCTGTTCCTTAAACCAGCTCGACTTTTCCATTGCCTGCATCCCCTGCATTTTGCTACTCCATTCTACGCTTCCTAATTCTTGCCTAATCGCATTATAATTGCCCTTGCCCCATCGATAACTCTTGACCTGTGGCATGTACCTATCCCTTTCCATCGTTAAACTAAACGTAACTGAATTATGGTCACTCTCTCCAAAGTGCTCACCTACAACTAAATCAAACATCTGGCCTGGTTCATTACCAAGTACCAGAGCCAGTGTGGCCTCCCCTCTTGTCGGCCCTTCGACATACTGTGTCAGGAAACCATCCTGTACATATTGGACAAAACCTGATCCATCCGACGCACTAGAGTTATAGCATTTCCAGTCATTATTGGGGAAGTTAAAGTCCCCCATAATGACCACCCTGTTCCTTTCACTCCTACCCAGAATAATTTTGCTAATCCTCTCTTCCACCTCCCTGGAACTCTGCGGAGGCCTATAAAAAACTCCAAGCATTGTGACCTCTCCTCTCTTACAGATCTGCTCCTATCTCTCTCTCCTATCTTACAGATAACTGAGATCTCCTTACAAATTTATTTCTCAATTTCCCTCTGACTATTCAGGGGTCTAGAATACCATCCCAATCAGGTGATCATTCCTTTTTTATTTCTCAGTTCCACCAAAATAACTTCCCTAGATGTATTTCCGGAATATCCTCCCTCAGTACAGCTGTAATCCTATCCCTTATCAAAAATGCCATTCCCCCTCTTATCTTGCCTCCCTTTCTATCCTTCCTGTAGCATTTGTTTCATGGAACATTAATCTGCCAGTGCTGTCCATCCCTGAGCCATGTTGCCGTAATTGCTATGATATCCCAGTCCCATGTTCCTAACCATGCCCTGAGATTGTGTGCTTTCCCTGTTAGGCCCCTTGCATTGAAATAAATGCAGTTTAATTTATCAGTCCTACCTTGTTCTCTGCTCTGTCTATACCTGTTTGACTCACTTCTGCTCTCAACTGTATCAGTCTCAGATTGATCTCTTTCCTCACTATCTCCCTCGGTTTTCCCCTCCATTACAACACCTTACTAGTTTAAATCCTCCCAAGCTGCTCTAGCAAATCCCCCTGCCAGTATATTAATCCCCTTCCACTTTAGGTGCAATCCATCCTTCTTGTATAGGTCACTTCTACCCCAAAGAAATTCCAATGAACCAAAAATGTGAATCCTTCTCCCTTACCCCAGCTCCTCAGCCATGCATTCATCTGCTCTATCCTCCTATTCCTGCCCTCACTAGCATAGTAGAACCGGGAGTAATACAGATGTTACTAATCTCGAGGACCTCCTTTTTAAATTCCTGCCTAACTCTCTGTAATCTCTCTTCAGAAACTCAACGTTTTCCCTGCCTATGTCGTTGGTTCCAATGTGGACAATGACCTCCTGCTAGCCACACTCCTCCTTGAGCACATTCTGCACCCTCTGTGAGACATGCTTGATCCTGGCACCAGGGAAGCAACACAGCATTCTGAACTTTCGCTGCTGACCACAGAAACATCTGTGTGTACCTCAGACTAGAGAGTCCCCTAACACAATTGATCTCTTGGAACCCGAAATACCTCTCATTGCATTAGAGCCAGTCTCAATACCAGACACTTGGCTGTTCGTGCTACATTCCCCTGAGAATCCATCACCCCCTACATTTTCCTAAACAGCATACTTGTTTGAAAGGGGGATAGCCACAGAAGTCTCCTGCACTACCTGCCTAACTCTCTTACCTTTCCTGGAGTTAACCCATTTATGTGACTGTAATTGCGACATTTCCTCCTTCCTACTACTGCCATCCATCACATTCCCTTGCTCTTGTAAATTTCTCATTGCCTCTAACTGTCTCTCCAACCAATCCATTTGATCTGATAGGATTCACAACCAATGGCATTTATTGAAGATATAATCCTCAGTAACACATAAACTCTCCCTAAACTCCCACATCCGACAAGAAGAGCATATCACTCTACTAAGGGCCATTCTTGCTTCTTTCAATCTACAGACCCAGAAAATAACATTGTCTTATTCCTCTACAAAACACTGCTCCAGGGTAAAGTCATACTTATGGCTTATATTTTTAAAGTTTAATTAAGAGACATATCTCAATATAATATATTGTCAAGAAAGAACCCACTCTAATCACTATTGCAGACTTACTGTGAGGCCACGCTTAAAATATTCACTTATGTGTTTCTGTGCTGTGACCTCTCCCAAACAAGTTCCTCCAAGATCAGTTATGAATTTCACTGTCTGTTAATTTTCCCAGACGCACGCCGATGTCCAGCGATACATGAATTCAAACAGCAAAGACAGTAACTGTGCAGGGTCACTGCTGTGTCAGTTAGCAGTATGGTTTCATTCTCTCTCTCTGTCCTGCACTGACTTCACCATGCGCTTCCTTTGTCTATTCCTCTCCCTTTTAAAACTGATGTTGTTTTGACTTTTTTTTCCTCCAAAGTTCCAGAACAATGCAATAGCATATAAAACAGTGCTTGCTGCTCCTAGAAATCAAGGAAATCACCTCCAATACCAAAAATACCTCAAACAAGGAGCAGCCTGTTACAGCCAGAAATTTTTCCTGTCCTCCATCTTGGATTACCCAGAATCATCTTGACTAACAACTGTTTCTGGATCAGTTGTTCTCTTAGAACTAGATTCTTTCTGCACACATAAAGAAGCTGGAGTTAAAAGATGCATGTAGACTCAGGTGTGAGGCGTGTTGGTTGTGATTTATGCAACCATCTTCAACTCACTCATGCTATTTGGGTTTCATTGAAAGTTGTAGCATTCTTAAGCACTTGACAGTTATTGCACCTCGAGCATGTAATCTCATCCCTGTAGCTTGTAATTTCTGATCCTTCTGCACAGTATCCGATAGGATAGCAGCACTCACAGTTTTATTAAGCTTAAAAGTAACAGGATGTTCATCAATATACATAAGTTCTGTGAATCCTGAGCTGTTGCCATCATGTTAAGCTTTTTCCACATACAGACCCCACTTTTTATTGCAGCTCTATAACTGTGTCTTGTTTCTACATTTCTTCTGGAAATAACCACATTCTTACGATTGTAAAACTATTTTGTCATAGCTGGCAATTACCTGCACTTGTGAGACTTTGCTGTTCCTAGAGTTAGTATCTTAGTATCTGCTCAATGCAATTATATTTTAACTTGATCAGCTTCAATATTGGCACAGATAGTTCTTCTATAACATGACGGTTGCATTCTCATAGAAAAATTATGCTTTAAGAACAGTGTTTAAAGTGTGGGCAATATAATTGCTTTGCAGCCAACACACATTTTAAAAGTTCGTGCTTTAGAAACTATGTCCCTAATTTGTCAATTGCATTACATTGAATTTACGTTAACAAAACTCATGTTATAGCAGAATGCCCTGTATTCAATTTTGAAGCAACTCTGTATCTTAAGAATTATTTTCTTCAAAATGTCTAGTTTTGTGTTTTGTATGCTATGCCTCTAACCTAAAATCTGTTAAATATTAGTTCTCTTTCCATTTATTCTCAGTGTGCTTATTAATTCTTAGCACTTAAGAATTTAATGTTATGAACCATACAGTAATGGGACTAGAGCAGAAATGGGACTATATATTCCTCAAACTTCGGCCATAACACTTCTTAAATTCTATTAATTGTCTGTTCTGAACTAATTTGCTCCTTTCAAATTTTAAAATTTTGATCCCTTGTAGTACTGTCCTCTAGTGCCTTAGGATGATTCATTGCATTAAAGGCGCCATATGAGTTCTTGTCTTCCCCGAACTGTTATTGCAACTGCACAGAAGCCCTCTGGAATACAGTGCCTGTATATGGCAGGTCAGAAGATTACAGGTAGAATTGTCTAGTCTCCATCATTCTTTTAAAGACATAAAGTGTCCATAGGTTACCATATTAATCAAGTTTTGCTTGGTTGTCAATTGAATAGTTTACTTACTCTTCTGTGGCAGTATAGCAAACAAGATTTTTAACTACAATATTTTGCTGATTCTTAAGAATATCTTAAGATTCTGAACCTAGTTTCTTCCACGTGCATGGTGGATGAAATGGCTACGTCAAACAAAAATCATATAATGGCGGTCACACGATTTATGATGCAATGAATATTGTATGCACAGTTGTTTCTTAACAAGGGTCTCATCATGTCTAATTCATTTCATCATCTTAGAAACATTTCATTTGCACCCAAAACCATTGGGAATTATAATGGTGGTTTTTGGACTATAACCTTACATCCACAAATGCTTTCTGAAGCTTATCAGCCAGCAGTATAACACCCATCACTGCACTGCAGATATGCATCAGATGCCTGCACTGAACCATGAGAGCATTACTGTGCAATTCACAAATTCATTTTAGTGATATCCTATGAATCATGCACGTTATTACTTATCGGATTTTGGTATGTATTTTAAAGGACAAACTAAAGATTTAGACGTTTGACAGGTCTGATCATTATTCATTATCCTCGAGGCAATAAAAAGGCCTTTATTGTATTATATTTAGACATTCCACATAAGCTTAGCATCAAAGGCCATTCCTGCAAGACGATCCCATGTTCTTGAGAATCCAGAGTATGTGGTGAATTTCTTTGATACCTTTGGGGTATATGAATGGGGCAAGACTTTGTATCACAGAAGTCAGGCAAGAGTTGTTTATGTCTGTTGCCCACTATTGCTTAGCTTATGCTTTTTAGATATTCCCATAATCCAAATCCAACCTCCATGCCAAGTTGCATGTGTCTTTATATTATTGAATGGTAATGAAAGACAAAAATGTGGCCGATCCAGGTGGCCGGCATTTGTATCTGCAATGCACTCGCTATAACCGAGAGTTACAGAGAGCAGTTGAGACATGTGAAAGTAATAGAAATCAAAGCATAAACAGTCTTGTGTATTTGACCAGCATTTTTGCATTTTGTAAAATAAATTTCTAGTAATGCTTTTACCATTCTGACAACTCCAACTTTTCAATTTATCCCTTTGATAATACAGCAATGTTTTGCCCGTATTCACTGATCTGCTAAAACAGCTTCTGAGAAATAGGTACAGCATTACCTATGGCTGAGTTCAATAGACCATTATCATGACCAGGGACAGTACAGGATTAAGAAAAGGGGAGTCATACTATTATACAGTACTGTTGCATTATTTTAAAAGACCTAGAACATCCTTGGTATATAGATGCACATTCTAGCTGCTATATTTACTGCTGCTCTGGAGTCAGATGCCAGGCAACAATGTATCTCTCCAACTATCCTCAACCATGTTTGGTGATATTCTTAGTATATTGGCTAGCTTGCCATCATCATGCGACATCTATTTTTGTCCTAAGTGCCTTGATGAACAACCTGTACCAGCCATTAAATACATATCATTTGGACTAAAGTGCAACTAAATGGTGGAATGGTGCAACTAAAAATGTATGGGTTTTCAGAGCTGTATTGATCACCTGTTGAAAGAAACAGCAAGAAAGCAGTAAAAAAAAACTTTGAATTACTGGGTGACTCAAAATGGCTGTGCATTTTCCACTCACTGCTGCTGTGAAATTGAAAAGATATGAAATTGAATTGGAATTTCTCCCCACTGTCACTAGCAAAACTATGAAGTAGCTACAGAATTAATTTAAAAACCTGAACAAGTGTATTGTTATGATTCCAACTGATTATAATGTTGGGGAAGTTAGATTGCAGAATGAAACGTCATTTGATATATCATTAGTTTTATTTTGGCAATTTACTTATCTTGGCAATCAGTCACTGAGCATATTCACAAGAGGCCGTTAATTGATTTTACCAAAGGGACTTCAAAGTTATTATACACAAAAAGAAAACAAAGCAAAAATTATTTTACTGTATTTGAAACAATATTATTACAAATGTCAAAAATTAAGATTCAAACATTTTACACTCAACAATGCTCTTGCAGATACTCAAACCTCAGTGAAGAGTCACTCTGTTTACACTTTAAATGTCCTTGTTCAGAATGGCATGCTGCAATTGGGTTTTTACTGGCAAAAAACTACATTTACTCAATATTATTCCTTTAAATCTCTCAGGAAGAAACATTAACTAAACATTAACTAACTGCTAACATCGGTCACTTATTCCATAATATATTCCTTAAATATATGCTGTCAACAGTCTTGTAGTCTGCCTGCCTGCCTCACTGATGCCTTAAAGCCTTCTGCTTCTGGAGCTTTTACTACATTCTAAGCCACTCTGGACTTTTCCTTTTTTCTACCCTGTGTTGGGAATATTTATATTAATGGAGGAGAAAACAGACAGTTCCAATATTTGGGTATTCTGGGTCTTATTCTACATTAAAATGAGTTTTAACCACGTGATTTCTGAGAGTTGTGTTCAGCAGCAATTACTGAAATGTCAAGAGTTGAAGAATGTTAAGTGACTTTTTAAAAGCCAAGGTTTAAGAGGAGAAGAGATAGGTTATAGTGTTAACTGCAACCCCCAAGTTTATTTTCAATTCTTCATTCAAATGTATGTAAAAAAGATTTCCAGACACCCCAATGTCTCTCAGAAATTAATGCTCAAAATGAAAATAAAAGTATATTTCCTTCCTTGTATAGCTTTAAAGTATATTTCTTTCCTCTGAACTGAGGGGCTCAATAGACCATTTCAGGGAGTAGTCAATAGTCCTCCACATGATTGTGGGTCTGGAGTCACATGTAGATCAGGTCAGGTACGGACAGATTTTCTTCACCTATGTCCCTAAGTGTGAATAGTTTCTCATTTGTGGGAATCTGAGAGCACAAACTGGTAGCAATAATTGTCTGTAGGGGACAAAAACTCAAAAAGTTTTACACACTGAATTAGGTTGAAATAGCAATGCCTGATTTGGATGATGTGGGGGTGCTGGCTTTGGATTCGCATGAACAAAGTTAAAAATCACACAACAGGGGTTATAATCCAACAGGTTTATTTGGAAGCACTAGCTTTCAAGGCGCTGACTCTTCATCAGGTGGCTGTGGAGTAAGACCATACGACACAAAATTTATAGCAAAAGGGTTAGTGTCACGGAGGTGTAATGACATATTAAACAATGACATATTAAGTCTTGCATCTTTTAGGATGGGATATGCTGGTTTAGGCTCTTTAATATATAAATTCGAGAATCAATTTTAAGTTACATTCTCAAGGTGTTATCTTAGCTAAGACAATGTATTAAAGATGTGAACTTAAAGTCTGTCCCAATGCTGAGTCAGTTTTATTTCTAAATTGGGCCTTGCAGAATCCTACATGGATTTATGCAATGTTTGAGCAAAACAAAACGTAATTCTGCAACTGCAGATCCACCCCATAAATTTATATATGTGCGCGTGTAGGAGAAATTGGGTGGGTGTGAGTGCATGTGAAAGAATGTGTGTATGGGTGTGTAAACTTGGTCAAGCATGTGTGTGAGTGTGATGGGGTATAGGCCTGTGAGAGGATGCATGCTTAGGTTTGAGTGTAGGGGATGCATGTGTGTGCACATGAGAGAGAGCTTGTGTATGAGTGAAGATCTGCATGAGTGTGTGAGTATGTAGGAGTGTGTGTGAGTGTGAGAGTATGTAGGAGTGTGTGTATGTGCACGCGCTTGTGTTGTGTGAGAGTGTATGAACCCAAGCTTCCGGTTGAGGCCATTTCTATGGATTTCAAACTTGGCTGTCAGCCTCTGCTCGGCCACTTGGCATTGTTGCCTGTCCCGAAATCTGCCTTGGAGAATGGTCACCCGAATGTCCGAGGCCAAATGTCCCTGACCGCCGAAGTGTTCTCTGACTGGGAAGGAACACTCCTGGCTGTTGATTGTTGGGTGGTATCCATTCATCCGTTGCCATAAACTCTGTTCGGTCTCGCCAATGTACCATGTCTCAGGGCATCCTTGATGGCAACGTATGAGATAGACAACACTGGCCAAGTCATGCTTTGGTGCATACACGGCAGATACCTGTGACTTGGCCAAGGTTGTCTATCTCATACACTGCAGGCAAGAATGCCGTGAGGCATGATACATTGATGAGACCGAGCAGAGACTACAGCAACAGATGAACGGATACCACACAACAATCACCAGCAAGTCGGGGGGATGGCCTCAACTGGGAGCTTGGGTTCACTCTCTCTCTCTCTATCTCACACTCTCTTTCTCTCTCTCTCACACACACACACACACACACACACACGTTTGTGGGATGAATTTATATGAGCAGAATTACATTTTATTTTGCTCAAAAATCTCTTTACGATTCCTTAAATCCCTTTTTAAGAAATGGATTCAGTCTGAACATTGAGGCACAGACAGCCTCACTCATGGCACCAAACATTTTCAATGCATTATCTGAGCTAACATGGCACCTATTGTTAAAGTTCACTTGAGAATGTAACTTTTAGAAAAAATTCTGGGATTTACATATGAAAGAACTGAAACTAACATGGTCATTCTAAAAGATGAGACGTAACTAACAATCCAGATCTTTTTCAATATATAATTTCAGTTGCATCACATGTTACGCTTTTGCTATAAATTCTGTGTCCTACAATCTTATACTCCACAACCACCTGATGAAGGAGCAGCGTTCCGAAAGCTAGTGCTTACAACTAAACCTGTTGAACCATAACCTGGTGTTGTCTGATTTTTAACCAAATTAAGACTGTTTGATGTCCTGATTTGGAGGAGCTAGTGTTGGAGTGGGATGGACAAAGTTAAAAATCACACAACACCAGGTTATAGTCCAACAGGTTGATTTGGAAGCACTAGCTTTCAAAGCGCTGCTTCTTCATCAGGTGGTTGTGGACAGAATCATAAGACACAGAATTTAAAGCGACAGGAGTGCAGTGTCATAGAAGGTAAAATTAAACAAATTTAGCTTAAGTCTTTCATCTTTTAGAATAATCATGTTAGTTTTGGTTCCTTCATATGTAAACCCCAGAATGTTTTTAAAGCTACATTCTCAAGATAGCTTTAACAATAGGTGCCATCTTAGCTCAGATAATGCATTGAAAGTGTGAAGTTAAATTCTGTATGTGTCCCACTGCTAGGTCAGACTGATTCTATTTCTAAAGTGGGATTTGCAGAATCATACATGGATTTATGCAATTTTGAGCAAAATAAAATGTAATTCTGCAAGTACAAATTCACCCACAAAGTTATATATGTTCGCTTGCAGGGGAGACCAAGTGAGTCTGTACATGTGGGTGTGTGTGTGGGGGTGTGAGTGTCTGTGAGAGAGTGTGTGTATGTGTGTGTGCATGTGCATGAGTATAATGCGGTATAAGTTTGGAAAGTGTGTGTGTGGGTATGAGTGTGGGAGGTCCACATGTAAGCATATGAGAGAGACCTTGTGTGTGAGAGAGGGTCTGCGTGAGTGTGTTGGTCTGTACAAGTGTATGCGTGTGTGCATGTGTGTTAGAGAGTGTATAGTGCAGTGGGGGTCACTTGTAGAGTGACATGAACCCAAGGTCCTGGTTGAGGCCATCCCCATGGGTACCGAACTTGGTTATCAGTCTCTGCTCAGCCACTGTGCATTGTTGCCTGTCCCAAAGTCCACCTTGAAGGATGGTCACCCGAAGGTCCGAGGCAGAATGTCCTGGACTGCTGTGTCTCACGATTCTGCTCCAAAACCACCCGAAGAAGCAGCACTTTGAAAGCTAGTGCTTCCAAATAAACCTGTTGGACTATAACCTGGTGTTATTTGATGTCCAAGAGACTAACAAGTGAAAAGAATGGTAGCATGAAACAAAGAATACACATCATGCAGATAAAAGAATATGAAAGCGGTGTTGACAGATGCATGAATTCACAGTTAAAAAAGGAAATGTTCCACATATTTATCAAGCTGCAGAGCTTGTGGAAAGCCAAATATTGGGAGAAGATGGGTAGAACAAAGAAAGCAGATCTGGGTGGAATGCTTTTCAGAGGGTTGGCATGGACTAGATGGGCTGAATGGCCTGCTTCCACACTGTAGGGAGTCCATGATTCTAAGATTGCAAACCATTAACCAAAGACAAAGCAACAAGACAATGCAAAGTAAAAAAAATCTGTGACCTGTAAGAAACCATAGAACTGTAGATATTCTGTATGTGATGGTTCCCAGAGAAAGAAAATTCAAACACCCATTCAGATCAGGATGAGAGCAAGAAATAAGCCCACAATTATAATTCTAAAGTCAAAGCTTAATGCCAGAGCATAGAGTAACATTCTCCTACTCAGACGATACCAGATCTGTCCTGAAATTTTTTAAGGGAGAAACAGATGACACAGTGGCTCAGTGGTTAGCACTGGTGCCTCACAACACCAGATACCCGGGTTTGATTCTAGACTCGTGCGACTGTCTGTGTTGAGTTTGCACATTCTCTTTGTGTCTGCGTGGGTTTCCCCCAGATGCTCTGGTTTCCTCTCACAGTCCAAAGGTGTACAGGTTAGGTGGATTGGCCATGCTAAATTGCCTATAGTGTTCAAGGATGTGTAGGTTAGATGCATTAGTCAGGGGTACATATAGGGTGGGGGGAATGGGTCTGTGTGGTTTGCTCTTCAGAGGGTTGGTGTGGGCTTGTTGAAGGGCCTGTTTCCATGGTGTAGGGATTCTATCTAAAATCCAGGAATGGCGCTGCAACACTGAGAAATACCAGTGCTAATGGCACACATGGGAGAAATTAAATTCAATAACTAGGAATCACCTAACTCAGAGGGCCACACAAAGCAAAATATGCTAACTGTATGTTCTACATCACTTAAACCACTGTGGTTCTGCTTTCCTGGAGTTGAGCAGTTGAGAAGAGCTGCAGCTTTTTTAATGAATGATGAGCTGAACACAGAGTTGAAGGTAGTATTTCCATTGAAAAGTGTCCTCCAGCAAAAGCGAGGCTGATCTGGTACAAGTTTACCCAGTACATTTTGATGAGATGGTTAAATGCTGTGATGATTTTGAGTAACACATCACTATTAACCCACCGATGAAATTAGTGATTCTCCCCGACATAAAGTACCAATAGAAACAGAGCTCTAAGAGATGAAAGAAAAAGAAAGTCACAGAGCCTTAAGATTGAATAAATTCTATTTTGGTAATTAAAAGACAAGCCAAATGTATAGCTACAACTTTGCCTGGGTTTCAAAGGTCTTAACCAATCAAGAATCGCTACCCTATTCCAATACCGGGAGGGATCACATCAGCATTGGAAGGACAAGGTTACACTAAACTTGATTATTTAATGTTAGAAATGACTATCGAAATTTTAAGCTTGCTGAGGAAACTTGGCATTTGACAACATTCAACACCTGTTGTAAATTCTGTGTCTAACTTTTGGCCTTAGTTGGGGCTGTTGTGGCACAGTATAGTGTCCCTACCTCTGAACTAGGAGAAACGGGTTCAAATCTCACCTGCTGCAATGGTGTGTAATAACATCTCTGAACAAGTTGATTTGAAAATATTTTGGATCTTAAATGAGTTACAGGACTGTATTTTTCTCAAAGCCTAGTACTCAAGCTGACCAGACAACATATACCCCTTCCCCAGGTATGACTCATCATCGCCTCAAGACCTAAACCAACCAGGGACCTGCCCTGACACCCATCCCACTCCCAGACACACCCCATGACCTGATCCAATAGCACACAACCCCATCCTGTGACCCAACCCATCACCTCCGCATGAATCAAGCTGACAGGACCCTCCTCCAAAGCCTCAGGAATGGTCCTTAATCTCTTCCCACCAGTGGCTGTATACACCTTACCTGCCCTGACTCAAACACCCCCTCCTCACCACCACAGGCAGACCTGACCTGACACCTCGACCCACCATTATTTTTAATTTTTCAAATTAGCACAAGTGTAGAGCTATATTTGCTGTTTTTCAATCATGTTATTGTTGCTATCTTGAAAACATTACTTTGGCTGTGATTATCTCAAATAGTCTTAGTGTGTTACATTAAAAACCCAATACAGCAAACACAAACTTACTTAGAAATATAGCCCATCACTTTATTAATACATATGACCACATTTTACAGACTACAAATTAAATGTTTTGACAATGAATAAAATAAATACATTTATAAGATGGAGTACTTCCTGTAAAATTAATAATTCAAATCTAGAATCTGATACTTTTGGCAAACAAAGCAAATCTTGAGCATAAAACTCTCCAAAATGTCACTAGTTTTTGCAGCAAAATGTAACATAACATCAAACATATCCTGGTTTGTTAGACCTTAGTTTTCTGGAGAACTATAAACTAGTATTAACTTACTGTTTTGTCTGAGTAACCATTCAAATTAATGTGGTGATAACTAGTTGCTATTATTTATAGACCCTCTCGGATATTTCATTCGGGGTAAACAAAAATGTAATGTGGGAGAAGACATTTAGTTATAACAATCATAATGGGTTTATTCCCATCAAGGGGCCATCTAGTGTTCAAACAATAGGAAAATATTATACTTATTACTTTATCATCAGGTGTTCTGTACGTTTTAATTCATGATTTTTCATGTCGTTGTGTATACCTGTCCACTTCTCAAGAGTTTGGTTTGTAGGAGAGGGATGGATTGATCTATGTAGGTGAAATCTGAATCAATAATGTACGGTTACAAACTTTCAAATGGTACTCAGCAGGCTCACAAACCAAAGGGGAATGTTTTAACACTATACATGGGGCACGGTACTAATAGTCTGGAGAAAGAGGTCACCAGAATTTAGTCATGACCAACAAGTTAAATGAGCATCACATGGATAAAATGCATGTTTAGTAAACATGAAATGAGAATAAGAAATCATTCTATATCAGTGAAATGCGGTCACAACATTGATTTTAGAATATTCTTGACTACTTAGATACTAGCTGCTTGGAGCAAGCAGCATACTATAGATTTCCAAGTTCAGAAAGCAGTGGGATAAATGCTTTCTGTTTGTAGCTTGAAGCCTCTTTATGTATCAGCCTAAAAAAATACAAACAAAACTATTCTGTGTGAACCCTAGGTTATCTGGAAATATTTGCAACTTAGGAATGGAAAAGCTGCTGAATAAAATCATCCTGTTGGAACCAGCCAGCTATCAATGAATTATTTGTCTTGAAACAAATGATTTCTAAGGGGTTAATTTGCAGCAATTGTATAACTGCTAATGGTTTTCATTAAATGCGATAGATAATATAGATACTCCTGAAAATGTCCAATAAAACATTGTAAATAACACAAAAGTTGTGATTTAGAAATAATGACCTAACATACTGGAGATGACTCAATGTGCCAGCAACAGATAGTCATCTCCTGACAGGTTTAATAGTTGAGGAGAAAGTGAGGGCTTCAGATGCTGGAGATCAGAGTTGGGAGTGTGGTGCTGGAAAAGCACAACAGGTCAGGCAGCATCTGAGGAGCAGGAGAATTGATGTTTCGGGCAAGAGCCCTTCATGATGACAGTTTAATAGTTGACACCACAGTCCATGCCTTTAGACATAAACCAGTTCTATTTCATTTGATACTGTAAATTTTCAACCTATTTTAAAACATTGTTTAAAACATTGATGTATTAAAACAAAGTTAATTTGATATGTTTCTTTCAGGGTCTGAATTAAGCAATATGGAACTGAATGGTTCCGATAAAGAATTAAAAGAAGGTCCAAGATTCTCACCAAGTCTCATTAAAACAACAGATCCGCATCTGAAAAGACTCAAAAGATCCAGCTCAGGTATGTTTCAAAAAGACCTTCAGGCCAAGGCATTTTTCCTTCATTATACTTCAGCTCTGTCAGTTAAAAAACATCAATCCTAAATTTCTGACCTCTCTTTTATTTAATTAAAAAATACATTGGGACAGATTTTGCTGCCACTGGCATTCGTTCAACTTATATTTCACCATAGACCATTTGAGTGTTTTTGCATAACACACAGAAATAGACCATTCAGTACAACCCGTCCATGCCAACCAGATATCCCAACCCAATCTAGTCCCACCTGCCAGTACCCAGCCCATATCCCTCCAAACCCTTCCTACTCAAATACCATCCAGATGCCTCTTAAGTGTTGCAATTGTACCAGCCTCCACCACTTCCTCTGGCAGTTCATTCCATACATTTACCACCCTCTGCGTGAAAAAGTTGCCCTTAGGTCTCTTTTATATCTTTCCCCTCTCACCCTAAACCTATGCCCTCTAGTTCTGGATTCCCCCACCGCCCAGAAAAGACTTTATTTATCCTATTTATCCTATCAATGCTCCTCATGATTTTGTAAACCTCTATAAAGTCACCCCTCAGCCTCCGACACTCCAAGGAAAACAGCCCCAGCCTGTTCAGCCTCTCCCTACAGCTCAAATCCTCCAACCCTGGCAACATCCTTGTAAATCTTTTCTGAACCCTTTCAGGTTTCACAACATCCTTCCGATAGGAAGGAGACCAGAATTGCACACAATATCCCAACAATGGCCTAACCAATGTCCTGTACAGCTGCAACATGACCTCCCAACTCCTGTACTCAATACTCTGACCAATAAAGGAAAGCATACCAAATGCCTCCTTCACTATCCTATCTACCTGCAACTCCACTTTCAAGGAGCTATGAACTTGCACACTCCCTAGGACCTTACCATTAAGTGTATAAGTCCCTCTAAGATTTGCTTTCCTAAAATGCAGCACATCGCATTTATCTAAATTAAACTCCATCTACCACTTCTCAGCCCATTGGCCCATCTGTAAGGAAAATGGGATCTGTGTAAACTGAACAAATAACTGTGATAGTCTGTTTTCAGTCTGATTAGATTGTGAATGAACAGCACAGAGTGTACCAATGCATGTAGTTCGAATACAGAATTCAGCACAATCAGGAACAAATGATGGAAAGATTGGATTAAGAGAGAGAAATAAAGTGACAAAAAAAAAAATCTTAAGTTGTCAAATAATAAACAAAAGTTGAACGTTCATGAAAAAACAGTGCTGAAGAGATTATCTAGTAGTAATTAAAACTCACCGCCATTAAAAGCATCCTTAGACCAAAGTGAACAAGCTTTTGTGGCAAGTTTAGCCCATACCATGTTGTCAGGGCAGAAATTTCATGCTGTTGAATATAATTCAAATGTGATTTACTGTTTTTTGCAGTTACTAGACACACATAAATCTTAGGCAGCAACTTGTGAATTTTAAATGTGCACTGAATATCCACCCTGTGGAGTTCGAGCTCTTGTGATAGAATCAGTGATAGCGTCTCTACCACTGGGCTAGGAGACCTGGGTTCAAGTTCCAACTGCTCTAGAGGTGTGTCATAACATATAATAAAATCCCTACAGTGTAGAAGCAGGCCATTCAGCCCATCAAGTTCACACTGACCTACTGAAGAGTATCACTCCTAAACCCAAACCCTGTCCTAACTCTTTGTCACTGCATTTCCCATGGCTAATCCACCCAGCCTGCACATCCCTGAACACTATGGGAAATTTAGCATGCTAATCCATCTAACCTGCATATCTTTGGACTGTGGGAGGAAACCGGAGCACCTGAAGGAAACCCACACAGACAGAGGGAGAATGTGCCAACTCTACACAGACAATGTGGAATCGAGCCCAGGACCCTGGCGCTGGGAGGCAGCAATGTTAATCACTGTGGCACAGAACATCTTGGTGAAAAATATCTATCTACATTTAAATAGGAAAGAGCCTTTCTGGTACTGCCATAGCCTCTGAGCCAAGAGATGAAGTCCCACTGGTTCCAGAAATTTGTAACAACAACTCTGAACAGACTGATGAGAAAATATCTCCTCTGAGGAACTCCAGCAGTGATGCTCTGGGCTGAAATGATTGATTCCTAGTGGGTGCAACCATCTTCCTTTGAGCTTGATGTGACTCTGATCAGTGGAAAGTTGCCATAGATTTCCACTGATGTCAAGTTTACAAGGGACAGTCGATATCACTCACTGTCACTTCAGCTACGGATTTAACTTTTTTGGCGTTTTGATAACTAAGCAAGCACATGAGATAGAAAAAAAAGAAAAATATGTTAAATGGTTTTGAAGTAAAGAAATAAGAGAAAATTCGTGTGGAGTATAAATACTAGGACAGACTAATTCACCTATTTTTGTTGTTATAATTCACTTGGGTAGCAGGATTTTGTATTTAACAAGAATCACTATTTATTACAATTAGGTGAACTGCATAGAATCCCTCCAGTGTGGGAGCAGGCCATTCAGCCCATTGATTCCACACTAACCCTCCAAAGAGCATCTCTCCCAGACACAACTCGCCTACCCTACCCCTGTAGCCTGCATTTCCCATGGCTAACCACCTAGCTTGCACATCCCTGGATAGTATGGACAATTTAGCGTTGCTAGTCCACCTAACCTGCTGATCTTTGAACTGTGGGAAGAAGCCAGAGCACCTGAAGGAAACCCACACAGACACAGGGAGAATGTGCAAACTCCACACAGACAGTCACCCAAGGGTGGAATCGAACCCAAGTCCTGGCACTGTGAGGCAGCAGTGCTAACCACTGAGCCACCATGTCACCCTAAACCCTAAGCTTCCCCATAGCTACACATGCACAGATGCTTGCACATGCACAGATGCTTGCACGTGCACACACATGCAAAAGTATTCCACTGGTTTGCAAGAGGTAGATGATGGCTGGTTCACTTTGAAAGGTCTCTCACGTATCCAATTCAAAGTCATAACTTGCAGCATGGCAGCATGGTTTGTTCTTGAGAGTTAAAGTGACTTGCTGCAGAGAACCAAAAGAGGAAGTTTTTGGCTGCTGCCAACCTTCTGGTTTCTCTTCTGATTTAATTAGTTTCTGTCTGTCTTGCTCACAACCAAACTTGCAGATAAATGACAACCAATCATCTTATTGTTGGCACAGAAAACCTTTATTGATAATTACTCCCTAGCCTACAAACCAAGCAGCTTAACTCGTAAACAATTCCTCATTTCCAGTTCATCTACACATTGCTGCAACTCACAGCTACACAGATTTCACAACAGCAATCAAATTCCTTACTTTCAAACATGCAGTCATCCTTGTAAATCTCTGATTTTGAACAGTTCTCTCTCATTTCAGTCCATACCTTTTTAAAAGCACACACAATTGCAGTGTTACTGTGCCCTCTCGATTTTGTTTGATCATTGCTCTGCTCCCAATATGCAATGGAAAAATACCCAGAACCTCTCCTGCAACTGGTTAGTCTCTTTAGCCTCAACTGGACTTTCCGTGATTATCGATCTTTGAGTCTGGTTAAAATTTGGCGTCTGTACACTGTACCCCCTCCGAAGTGACTGAAATAAATAGTGTTGGAGAAATTCCGCAGGTATGGTAGCTTCTGTGCAAAGAGAAACAGATTTAACATTTCAAATCCAACATCGCACAATGTGAAGAGTCACACTAGACTTGATATGTTAACCCTGTTCTCTTTGTACAGATGCCACCATCCTGCTGAGTTTCTCCAGCACTTTCTGTTTCTACTTCACATCTTCTGCATCTGCAGTACTTTGCTTATATCTTTTCCAATGTGCATTATCTAAAACTGAATTAAATATTTCAGTTGTGTTTGATTCACTGAAGTATAATTTCCTCAATTTTATATTCTTGCCTCCTTTACTTTAACAGCAGTTTTTGTTTTTAGCTTTTATGATTACTTTTTGCTGATATGCATTGGCTTTTAGTGATCTCTGCACACGGACAACCAAATCCCTTTGCTGCTTGTTCCAAATAGAAGAATGTAGAAGAATTATTCATAATGTAGACTTTTTAAACTTCTTAATCTAACACTGAACAATAAATGTAAAACTAGATTTCTTATGATTTCTGATAAGACACTATTTGTTTGCAATGTGTATCGCGCAGTCTGAACTAATTTTCTTATCTGATTAAATATTGACACTTCAGAGAACAATATAGAGGAGTCACTGGAGCAGTAATCTTAAGGCCTATGCTAATAATAAGGAGTCATGGGTTCAAATCCCACCTTGCAGCTGGCAAAAGCTAAATTCAATTTATAACTCTATTCACGGTAATGGTGACAATTAAAATGTGATTAAAAACCTACCTGGCTCACAAAGGTACCTCAGGGAAGGAAGCTGCTGTACACTGCCAGTCTGGTCTACATTTGACACCACACCCACAGCAATGTGGTTGACTCGCAGCTGTCCTCTGAAATGAACCTCATAACTCAACCAGTTCAAGCATAATTAGGAATCAGCAATAAGTACTTAGCTTGCCAGTGATGCCCCCATTCCAAGAGTAAATTTCGAAAACAGAACATGAAGATTCACATTCCAGGGTGGGTTTAAACTAATTCACCAGGGTTCTGGGAACCTAAATTGTAGTTCGAGTATACAGGAGGTTGAGAGTAGTGAGATCAGAAATAAAGTTTCAAGGTTGCAAGAGAGTACCGGCAAGCAAGAAGTTGGTTTGAAGTGTGTCTACTTCAATGCCAGGAGCATCCAGAATAAGGTGGGTGAACTTGCAGCATGGGCTGGTACCTGGGATTTCGAAGTTGTGGTCATTTTGGAGATATGGGTAGAATGGGGCAGGAGTGGTTGTTAAAGGTTCCAGGATTTAGATGTTTCAGGAAGAACAGAGAAGATGGTAAAGGGTGAGGGGTGGCAATTGTTGGACAAGGACAGTATTATGGTTGCAGAAAAGACGTTTAAGGACTTGTCTACTGAGGTAGTAGGGGCTGAGGTTAGAATCAGGAAAAGAGAGGCCACTCTGTTGGAGTTTTCTATAGGCCTCTGAATAGTTCCAGAGATGTAGAGGAAAGGATAGCAAAGATGATTCTCAATAGGAGCAAGAATGACAGGGTAGTTCTTATGGGGGACTTTAACTTTCCAAATATTGACTGGGAATACTATAGTTCAAGTACGTTAGATTGGTCAGTTTTTGTCTAACATGTGCAGGAGAGTTTCCTGACACAGTATGTAGACAGGGTGAAAGTGAGGACTGCAGCTGCTGGAGATTAGAGTCGAGAGTGTGGTGCTGGAAAAGCACAGCAGGTCAAGCAGCATCCAAGCAGCAGGAGAATCGACGTTTCAGGCAAAAGCTCTTCATCAGGAATGAGGTTGTGAGCCGAGGGGTTGGAGAGATAAATGGGAGGGGGGTGGGGCTGGGGGGAAGGTAGCTGAGAGTGTGATAGGTAGATGAAGGTGGGGGTTAGAGAGGAGGGTGGAGCAAATAGGTTGTAAGGCAAATGAGCAGGTAGGACAGGTCATGAGGGTGATGCCGAGTTGGAAGGTTGGAACTAGGATAAGTTGGGGGGAGGGGAAGTTAGGAAACTGGTGAAATCCACATTATTGCTGTGGGGTTGGAGGGTCCCGAGGTGGAAGATGAGGCATTCCTCCTCCAGGCATCAGCTGGTTAGTGAGTGGCAATGGAGAACGCCCAGGACCTGCATGTCCTTGGCGGAGTGGGAGGGGGAGTTGAAGTGTTCAGCCACGGGGCAGTGGGGTGGCTGGTGTGTCCCGGAGATGTTTCTGAAGCATTCTGCAAGTAGGTGTCCGGTTTCCCCAATGTAGAGGAGACTGTATCGGGGGCAATGAATATAGTAAATTACATGCTTGGAGGGGGGGTCACGGTGGCTCAGTGGTTAGCACTGCTGCCTCACAGCGCCAGGGACCCGGGTTCATTTCCAGCCTCGGGCAACTGTCTGTGTGGAGTTTGCACATTCTCCCCGTGTCTGCGTGGGTTTCCTCCGGGTGCTCCGGTTTCCTCCCGCAGTCACAAAGATGGGCAGGTTAGGTGAATTGGCCATGTTAAATTGCCCATAGTGTTAGGTGAAGGGGTAAATGTAGGGGAATAGTTCTGGGTGGGTTGTTCTTCAGAAGGTCGGTGTGGACTTGTTGGGCCGAAGAGCCTGTTTCCACACTGTAGGGAATCTAATCTAATCTTGAAAAAAGTGCAGGTAAAACTCTGATGGAAGTGGAAGGTTCCTTTGGGGCCTTGGATGGAGGTGAGGGGGGAGCTGTGGGCGCAGGTTTTGCATTTCCGGCCGTGGTAGGGGACGGTGCCAGGAGGGGAGGGTGCACTGGTGGGGATTGTGGACCTGACAAAGGAGTCACGGAGGGACTGATCTTAACAGAAAGCGGCTAAGGGTGAGGAGGGAAATATATCTCTGGTTGTGTGGTCCGTTTGTAGGTGCCTGGAATGGCGGAGGATGATGCAATGTATACGGAGGTTGGTGTGGTGGAAGGTGAGGACCAGGAGGGTTCTGTCCTTGTTGCGGTTGGAGAGGTGGAGTTCGATGGGGGAGTTCCAGGAAGTGGGAATCATCAACCATATGGGAGGGGAAATTGCGGTCTTTAATGAAGGAGGCTATCTGGTATGTTCTGTGGTGGAACTGGTCCTCTTGGAAGCATATGGGGTGGACGCGGAGGAATTGGGAATAAAGGATAGTGTTTTTACAAGAGGCAGGGTAGGAGTAGATGTAGTCCAGGTATCTGTGGGAGTAGGTGGGTTTGTAGAAGATATCAGTGTTGAGTCGGTCACCGTTGATGGAGATGGAGAGGTCCAGGAAAGGGAGGGAGGTGTCTGAGATGTTCCAGGTGAACATCTGAGATGTTCCAGGTTGGGGTGAAATGTGTTGGTGAAGTTGATGAACTGTTCAACCATCTCCCGGGAGCACGAGATGGCGCCGATGCAGTCATTAATGTAGTGGAGGAAAAGGTGGGGAATGGTGCAAGTGTAACTGTGGAAGATAGACTGTTCCACATAACCAACAAAGACAGGCATAGCTGGGCCCATGTGGGTACCCATGGCTACTCCTTTTGTCTGGAGGAAGTGAGCAAATTCGAAGGAGAAATTATTGAGGGTACGGACCAGTTCAGCCAAACGAATGAGGGTGTCACAGGAATGATACGGGTGGGGGCATGGGAAGAGGAAGAAACGGAGGGCTTGGAGGCCCTCGTTATGGTGAATGGAGGTGTATAGGGACTGGATGCCCATGGTGAATATAAGGTGTTGGAGCCAGGGAAACAAAAGTCTTGGAGAAGGTGGAGGCGGTGGGTGGTGTCCCAAACGCATGTGGGTGGTGCAGGAGCAGGCTGAGACAATAGGTCGTCCAGAGTAGTCAGGCTTGTGCATCTTGGTTAGGCGGTAGAACCGGGCGGTGCAGGGTTCCCAAACTATGAAGATTGAAGCTGTGGAGATCCACTGAGGTGATGAGGTTGTGTATGGTCTGGAAGATGGTGGTTTGTTGATGACAAATGAGGTCGTGGCCAGGCGGGGTGGGGATGTAGGAGGAGTTGGCGCCAAATTGACGAGGGATTCCATGCCCTCCATTTCTTCCTCACCTGCGAGGCACATTAGATTTGGTACTGGGTAATGAACCCGGCCAGGTGTTAGATTTGGAGGTAGGTGAGCACTTTGGTAATAGTGACCAAAATTTGGTTATGTTTACTTTAGCGATGCAAAGGGATAAGTACATACTGCAGAACAAGAGTTATAGCTGGGGGACAGGCAATTACAATGCGAATAGGCAAGGTTTAAGATGTATAGAATGGGGAAGGAATGGGCACAATTGAAATGTGGAGCTTATTCAAGGAACAGCTGCTGTGGGTCCTTCATGAGTATGTATCTGTCAGGCAGGGCGGAAGTTGTCAAGTGCGGGACCTATGGTTTACAAAGGAAGTTGAATCTCTTGTCAAAAGGAAGACCAAGGCTTATGTTAGGATGAGCTGTGAAGGCTCGGTTAGGGTGCTTGAGAGTTACAAGTTAGCCAGGAAAGACCTAAAGAGAGAGTTAAGAAGAGCCAGGAGGGGACATAAGAAGTCTTTGGCAGATAGGATCAAGGAAAATCCTAAGGCTTTCTATAGGTGTATCAAGAATAAAAGAAAGACTAGAGTAAGATTAGGTCCAAACAATCAAGGATAGTAGTGGGATGTTTTGCCTGGAGTCAGTGAAGATAGGGGAAGCGCTAAATGAATATTTTTCAGCAGTATTCACGCTTGAAAAAGACAATTTTTTTGAGGTGAATACTGATATGCAGGCTACTAGACTAAATGGGATTGACGTTCACAAGGAGGAGGTGTTAGCAAATCTGGAAAGTGTGAAAATAGATAAGTCCCTTGGGCCCGATCAGATTTATCCTCGGATTCTCTGGGAAGCCGGGGGGAGATTACTGAGCCTTTGGCTTTGATCTTTATGTCATCATTGTCCACAGGAATAGTGTCAGAAGACTGGAGGATAGTAAATGTTGTTCCCTTATTCAAGAAAGGGAGTAGAGACAACCCTGGTAATTATAGACCAGTGGACCTTACTTCGGTTATGGGTAGTATTGGAAAAGGTTGCAAGAGATAAGATTTATAGTCATCTAGAACGGAATAAGTTGATTAGGGATAGTCAACACATGTTTTGTGAAGGGTGGGTCGTGCCTCACAAACCTTATTGAGTTCTTTGACAGATGGATGAGAGATGTGGTGTATATGGATTTCAGTAAGGCGTTTGGTAAAGTTCCCCACAGTAGGCTCTTGCACAAAATATGGAGGCATGAGGTTTAGGGTGATTTAGCAGTTTAGATCAGAAATTGGCTAGCTGAAAGAAGACAGAGGGTGATGGTTAATGGGAAATGTTCATGCTGGAGTTCAGTTACTAGTGATGTAATGCAAGGATCTGTTTTGAGGCTACTGCTGTTTGTCATTTTTATAAATGACCTGAATGAGGGTGTGCAAGGATGGATTAGTAAATTTGCAGTTGACACTAAGGTTGGTAGAGTTGTGGATAGTGCCGAAAGATGTTGTAGGTTACAAAGGGACATAAATAAGCTGCAGAGCTGGGCTGAGAGGTGGCAAATGGAGTTTAATGCTGAAAAGTGTGATGTGAATCACTTTGGAAGGAGTAACAGGAATACAGAGTTCTGGGCTAATGGTAAGGTTCTTGATAAAGTAGATGAGCAGAGAGATCTCGTTGTCCATGTACATAGATCCCTGAAAGTTGCCACCCAAGTTGATAGGGTTGTTAAGAAGGCATATGGTGTGTAGCTTTTATTCGTAGAGGGTTTGAGTTTCGGAGCCACAAGGTCATGCTGCAGCTGGACAAAACTCTGGTGCGGCTGCACTTGGAGTATTGCATACAGTTCTGGTCACCGCATTATACGAAGGTTGTGGAAGCTTTGAAAAGGGTGCAGAGGAGGTTTACTAGGATGTTGCCTGGTATGGAGGGAAGGTCTTACAAGGAAAGGCTGAGGGATTGAGGCTGTTTTCATTAGAGAGAAAAGGTTGAGAGGTGACTTAATTGGGACATATAAGATAATCAGAGGGTTAGTTAGATAGGGTGGACAGTGAGAGCCCTTTTCCTCAGATAGTGATGGCTGGCACGAGGGGACGTAGCTTTACATTGAGGAGTGATAGATATAGGACTGATGTCAGAGGTAGGTTCTTTACTCAGAGTAGTAGGAGTGTGGAGTGCACTGCCTGCAACAGTAGTAGACTCGCCAACTTTAAGGGTATTTAAATGGTCATTGGATAAACATATGGACGAGAATGGAATAGTGTAGGTTAGATAGGCTTCAGATTGGTTTCACAGGTCGGCACAACATTGAGGGGCGAAGGGCCTGTACTGCGCTGTCATGTTCTATGTTCTATAGCTATGACATTCAGTCTCGACAAATCATTCCTATGAGTAAATCAACTCCATTCAGAAGTAATTTCTCAACATTCCCAAATACCACTTGGGTAAATAAATCGTACTCTCCTTATATGATGGAACTGAGATATACTCTTCACATGTCCCATACACTAACACTTCAACTTTCATTGAACGTTCTGGAGAGAAAACTAAATCCTTCTCTAACAGGAGAGTTTGATTAGCCCATATACCCTTTGGAGTAGTTATGGGCTTGTATGCTTCCTTTGCATAAAAAGGGCTATCTTCCCTTTTGATAAAAACCCTTCATATCTCTCTCAATCTTATGTACCTCTTCTATACTCACAGAAATGTCTACCGCTGGTCTCTTAGTTGTACAATCTGATCTGTGGCAATTTCTTTCTGAGTTTCCTTTATAGACTCATTCCTACAAACTCCAGTATGTCCCATAGATTTCCCTCTTAATGTTCAGCATTCCAAATCTAAGTGTCCTACATTGCTGCAATAAAATACCTTGGATTCCAATTTTCACCTCCATCCTCAGTGCTCTCCCTCTGATCTGAAGAAGAGATCTTGGGCATGTTAATTTATCTATGTTTTACTCAGCCTACTTGACTTCCTTTCACTCTATCTTTTTCTATCCTTTTTTTCAAATTTTTAGGGTGCTGGAAAGAGATGATTTAGTTTTATGCATAAGCTCATAAGCCATTATTGCTACCTGTCTAGCGGTTTGGTCTTTATCTGGAGTTCTTATTTCAGAAGGTGTTATGGACTGGGCCAGACCATTCAAACAATCTTGAACAGGCAACCCAGACCATAACTTTGCAATTTGTTTCAGTAAGTGTACAGTGAAAATTACCCAGAGTAAGTTAGCTAGGTTGACTACTAGGTTTTAAGACAGACAGAAATTTATTCACAAAATTACACAATGGAACACAAAAACAGAATAAGGAACTAGTTCTGTACTGAACTGCTCAGTTAGAGAGCTGACCATGCCCCTTTCATTATCCAGGTCACTTCTAAAACATGACCACTTTGGCCTGAAGTTTCATCTGTTTACACATATATAAAAGGCCTCTCAATACCCTTTAATCTCTGTACCCAACCAGTCTAATCAGGACTGGGAAAGTTTTATGACCCCTCTGAAAAACATCAAAGACACAGTATCCTGGAGAAAAGGAATAGCTTTTAGAAAAAGGGACCAGCTTTGTGACACCTCCCCGCTTAAAAAAACTGAATCATCAATACCAAAAGATGGCTTCATTCTTAAAACCTTTCAAAAACAAGCTGGTTAGTAGCCTAAAGCACACATATACACTATACTAACTATTAACGTGCAAACATGCACAATCCCATGCGAATTCAGGCCGTGACACACCCGCCAATGAACGTCCCTGTATCTCATTCAAGCCTCAATATTGCAACGGCAATCACGTTTTCGCGACCTGCCACATGCACAATTGTCAAATTGAATGGCTGCAACAATGAGCTCCATCTAAACAGTCTGACATTTTTGTTCTTAAATTTTTCAACAAATGTCAATGGGTTATGATCAGTGCATACAATTGTCTCAGATGCATTGCGAGTAATATAAACACTGAAATTTTGTAATTGCCAACACCATACCCCAAGTCTCTTTCTCCACCGTTGAATATTTCTGTTCATGAATGTTCAACTTTCTGGAAAAATACCCAATGGGTCTTTCTATTCCCTCATCATCCTTCTGCAGGAGCACCTCACCAGCATCCACATCACTGGCATCGAAAGCCATCTTGAAAGGTTTCGTGTAATCCAGTGTGGCTAATACTGGGGCAGTGGTTAATACAGTTTTTAGGCTGTCAAATGCCTTTTGACAGTCTGCTATCCGCTAAAACTTCTTGCCCTTTTTTAACAATTCAGTGAGTTGAGCAGCCACACTGCTAAAGTTTAGTACAGACTTTCGGTAAAATCCACTCAATCTCAAGAACCATAGTACTGCTTTTTCTTCAACGGTGTGGGAAATTCCCCTATTACTTTCATTTTCAGATCCCGTGGGGCCATTTGTCCATGTCCAATAACATGGCCCAGGATGGTGACTTGGGCTTTGGCAAATTCACTTTTAGCCAGATTTACCACCAAGCCTGCCTTCCAAAGTTGACTGAACAAGTCCAATAAATGCTGTAAATATTCCGTCCATGCGTGCCTAAAAACCACCAGGTCATCAATGTAAACAATGCAATTAGGTAACCCAGCAATTGCCTTATTAATCAGTTTCTGAAATGTGGCCGGAGCGCTTATCATACCAAATGGCATGACTTTGGCGTTATGAAAGCCGAAATTGCCTTTGCTCTCTCTGACAGAGGTACTTGCCAGTAGCCTCTGAGCAAGTCCAACTTAGAAACGGAAATTGCTTGTCCCACTTTTTCAACACAAGTCCTCCAGCCATGGGATTAGAAATGCATCAGTCTTTGTAACAGCGTTGACTTTGCTATAGTCCACACATAGCCATTGGGTACCATCTGGCTTTGGCACCATGACTATGGGTGAGCTCCAGTTACTGTAACTCACTTTGATTATGCCACCTTGGAGCATGCGCTCTTATGTTCTTCTGAACCTGTGCCAACTTTAGAGGATTATGCCTATAAGGATGTTGATATCGGAGCAGCATCTCCTATATCTACATCATGCACAATTAGATTAGTACTTCCCAGTTATTTCCGCATATCTCTCCATGTGATATTAACAACTCTTTCAGGTCATTTCGGATTCCTTGTAGAAGGTAACTCAATAATTTATCCCAATTTTTGACAACTTCCTCATTGTCCAATTTGATTTGAGGAATGTCCAATTCAGAATCCTCTGAACATGGTTTTTCCTTCTGTGCTGTAATCATTACCACCTTCTCCTCTTGCTTCCCTTCCCTATCAAGATATCTTTTGAGGATATTCACATGACACACTCTGTGAGATTTCTTCCTGTCGAGAGTCCTTATCAAGTAGCTTACCTCACTCAATTTCCTCTCGATTTGATAAGGTCCACTAAACCTTGCTTTTAAAGGCTCTTCTGTTACTGAAAGTAACACCAATACCTTATCCCCAATTACAAAATTGCAAATTTGTGATTTCTTATCCACTTTCTGTTTCATTGTATGCTGTGATACTTTTAAACACTGTCTAGCCAGCTCTCCAGTTCTATTGAAATGTTCTCTAAAATTTGACTCATAGTTTAAATGGGTGGTCTCTGAATTCTGACTTATTAATTTCTCCTTAATCAATTTAAACGGCACTCTTACTTCACACCCAAAAATTAATTCAAATGGATTGAATTTGGTCGATTCATTTGGTGCATCGCTGATTGCAAAAAGTACAAATGGAACTCCTTTATTCCCAAACATCTGGATAATCCTGACCATAAGCCCTCAACATGGTCTTTAATGTTTGATGCCATCTTTCTAGTGTTCCTTGCAATTCAGGATGGGATGCAGTCAATTTGAATTGCTTTATTCCCAATTTATCCATAACTTTCTTGAATACTTTGGATGTGATGTTTGATCCTTGATCTGACTGGACCTCTATTGATAGTCCGTATCTAGTAAAAAATTTAAGTAATACTTCTATAGCACTTTTAGCTTTGATTTTGCATAATTGGATTGCCTCTGGAAATCTAGTTGACACATCCAGTATTGTTAATAAATGCTTATTTCCACTTTTTGTTTGAGTAGAGGACATATGCAATCAATCAATCAAGAGTCTTGTGAAAGGCTCCTCAATTGCTGGAATAGGTACTAAAGGTGCAGGTTTTATTACTGCTTGTGGTTTTCCTATTAGCTGGCATGTATGACACGTCTGGCAAAATTCAACTACATTCTTGTGAAGTCTAAGCCAGTAAAAACGTCTTTAATTTTAGCCTGTGTTTTCCTCACCCCAAATTTCTTGTGCTTTAGCTTGCAACCTACTCTGTGTGAGCAGTACCCAGTCCTCATTTGCCCAGCCATTTTCTCAATGGCAGACATGAAGAATGTCTCCACATCTTCTTCCTCAAACTTTGGTAGATCCTTAAATGTTTTTGTACTGGGCCTCAAATTATAACTCAGTTTCTCCTCCTTAGGACCTGCATCAATATCTGACATTTCCTACTTCATTTGAACTGTTTTAAAATGATATTCTTGCTCCCTTGCATTTCTAATTAGAGTTTTTGCATTTCTGTTCTTCACAATTCAATTCCCTTTCCTTATCTTTCTCTGCTTTCTCTTTACTTTGCTCAGCTCTTTCCTATCTTTCTCTTCCTTTTCAAACGCTAACTTTTCATCCTCTCTTTCTTCATGCCCTCGCTTGCTTTTCTAATTTTCAGTTTGGTTTTACCCTCTGCATTTTCAATACTCCTTTTTTGTATTTTCCACAACGTTGAGCTTTTGGCATATGGTATACTTTTTCTTAATTTGATTTGTTTATTGTAGTCACATGTACCTAAGTACAGTGAAAAGCTTTGTTTGCAATCACAGTACAGGCAAGGACATACAGATCGTAGGGTGCTTAGACAGAGTGAGGCATGCATGTTACACTGCACAGGAGATGTGCAAAGCAAGATCAACGTTATTTTAAGTTAAAGACCCCATTAATCAGTCTAATTACAGTAAGGAAAAAACTATTCATGAACCTGTTGATGCATGTGTTCAAGCTTTCTGCCTGTCTATGGGTCAGGAAGCTAAAGATTCAGTTGCAAAGCGCAGAGCCAAGACTTAGGTCTTGGAGTTTTGAAAGCAGTCTGGATGAGTTGTGTGTGTGTGTGTGTGTGCTCGCATATAAGTTTAAGAAGTGAATTTGTCCTTGTAGAATTACATTTTATTTTGCTCAAAAATTGCATGAATCCATGTAAGATTCTGTAATTCCCTTTTCTAGATAAGACTCAGTCTGCACATTGAAGCACACGCAGCCTCACGCAGGGCACCTCACACCTTCAGTGTATTATCTGGGCCAACATGGCACCTATTGTTAAAGTTCACTTGAGAATGCAACTTTAAGAAAGTTCTGGAATTTACATATGAAAGAACTGAAACCAACATGCCTATTCTAAAAGATGAGAGACTTAACAAACGATCCAGGTCTTTTTCGATATATAATTCCAGTTACATCACACTATAAACTTTTGCTATAAATTCTGTGTCCTACAATCTTATTCTCCACAGCCCTTTAATGAAGGAGCAGCGGTCTTAAAGCTAGTGCTTCCAAATAAACCTGTTGGAATATATCCTGGTGTTGTGTGATTTTTAACTTTGTACACCCCAGTTCAACACCAGCACCTCCAAATCACAGCTTCGCAGAGATTCACAACATGAAAGTTGTGCTTTATTGATGCAAATCCAGCTTGATTTCCTGTGTCTCCAAGAAAAGTGTATCCCTGTACCCTTTAATAACTGCCTATTCACCTCAGGCAAAGTATCTGTTAGTCTTATAACAATCTATATAACAATCAGTCCGTATATTCTATATATATCACAACTGATTATGTTTCTCAGCAGCTACCTTGAAGGCTTTGATAAATTGTCTATAATTGTCCATAACACCTCTAGAGCCTTTGACAAATCTGGGACTGTTCAGTTTTAAGCAAATTACCATAATGTGGCATTCTACCGAAGCCTTTCTTATGGTTACTCAAATTCCTCTCGAATCGTTATCTGTTCTACAGTTGACAGCTCATCCTGTGCTTTGTTTTGTATTGACTTAGTGATTGCCAAAGGCTATATTCTCCTTCCTATTTTGTTCTGTCTTCATATGAATAACACTTCCGCTCCTGAGCGCCAACTATCCTGTTTTTTTTGTTGATTGTACCACTCTGCATTCATCAATTTCCTTGACATTGGATGCCCTGGTGAAATTAACTTTACCTATTCTTTGCAGGTAAAGATAATTTTTATGTGCATTATGCCTGTTTCAACTCAACAAAATAGGTGACTGTCATTCATTGTTTCATTTCTCAGAACAATATCTTGACCAATCAGTGTTAACCTGTCTAGTTTAAAATTTAAACAATTGAAACTGTCATCTTTAACTGGTGCATTTTTCATGGCGGTGCCTGCACCAATTACAGTCCATTTGCCAGCTGTCAGTACACTCTAATCTTAATGTTTTCCCCTTAATTTGGTATTTTTGCAAACTATTTTGGTGAATGCAAGACAAAAAGCTTCAACAAAATGTACTTCTTTTGCAGTAATATTTTTAAAAAAGCTGAAATTTCCAGTTACTAGCTGAAAGAATTACCAGACAAGATTTCACACATTAAAACATTTTTAAGCATTTATGACAGTAAAAGCATTATTGATTAAAGTTTTTTTTTAGTGCAGCAACTTATGAACTACAAAAAGTGATATTCCCCTTGTCTGCTATCACACAATAACCCTTCACGGAATTGCAGTCAATTTAACCAAACAGTCTGCAGTTACCCTAGTTTTTAATTAGTTCCTATAATCTTTATAGTTTCACTAGATAATACCTTTGAGTAACCATCAACAAGGATTTGTCTCGGGTTTCACAGAGGACTTCAAAGCCAAAAACAGTAGTAAAGCCTATTGCAATGATTCGTCTTCCCTAGTCATGCCAGGGAACAAATCTCTTGAAATCTGTAAAAGTTTGCGGGGCTAAACTACAAACTATCGTCTTCCTGCACCACTCTGATAGCTCACAAAGTCCAGCAGACTTTACTCTCTACTGGACTTTGTAACATTAGAATTATTGTTTTGAATGTTCCTGGCAGAAGAGGCGCTGCAAACGTATTAGTGCAAACAACCTTTATTAACTAATTATGTTATGTTCAGCTGGTGCATAAGCTGGACATCTTGAGAACCTTCAAAACTTAGCCTCAAGGTTCATTTGATCTGACATCACTGATAATATAGTCCAGCTGTTAATATTGTTATGACTGAGATGAGAAGAATGCGCTGTCTTACTGGAACTTCATCACTCCACAGGTCAGAACAATAAATTTAATTAATCTTTTGGTAGCTCAAAACTTGAGCATTGCTGAAGAAAGATATATTTTGACAAGCTCTTGTATCTTTTATCAGTGCAATTTGCAAGAAATACCAGTATAAAAGGAAACCTTCATTTATATTGTAAGAGAAAGAGAATACGGATTGGTTGGCAAGTGGACTCTAATTGGTAGAGAATGCGCTGGTTAGATAATGACTGAAAGTTAACTTCACATTGGCTTTTAGCCTCTGTTTTGTAGTAAATCTGTCAGTGGAACAGCTATAGTTCTGAGATTTGGTACAAACTATTGACAAAAAAAAACACATATCCAAAGAAAACCTCATAATTTCTTACTTAGTTTTAGAGGCAGAGAGCTCCACCAATGCTTGTAATTTTGCTATTCATGGAAGTACTTGTCCTTACTCTACTATACTATTGGCCCCATCTAACAGCCATCCAGACATTGAAATACAAATATGTAGGAGAAAGTGAGGACTGCAGATGATGGAGATCAGAGTTGAAGAGTGTGGTGCTGGAAAAGCACAGCCGGTCAGGCAGCATCCAAGGAGCAGGAGAATCACCGTTTCGAGCATAAGCCCTTCATCAGGAATGAATTTCCTAATGAAGAGCTTATTCCCAATACATCAATCCTCCTACTCCTCGGATGCTGCCTGACCGGCTATATTTTTCCAGCACCATGATCTTTGAAGCAAATACGTAGGCAGATTGTGGAAAGAGGCAACAAAAATAGAGTTATCATAGTGGGTAACTTTAACTTTCCCAATATTGACTGGGACTCCCTTAGAGCAAGAGGCTAAGACAGGTCAGAATTTGTTAGGATGGAATCAAGAGGGTTTCTTGAAGTAGTTTGAGGATAGTCTGACGAGAGGAGGGGCCATACTGGCTCTTGTACTGGCTAATGAGCCTGGCTGGATGACTGATGTTCATTGGGAAAGCATTTTGCAAACAGTGATCACAACTCCTTAAGTTTTAAAATGGCTATGAGTAAGGATAAGTTAGGATCTTACAGAAAAAGTACTAAATTGGAGGAGGGCAAATTACGACAGTATTAGGCAGGATCTAGGGAAGACCTGTTATCAGACAAGTCCACATTTGACATGTGGAATTGTTTAAAGACCTACTGATCTGAGTTCAGGTAAGACGGGTAGTGAATTTAGTCAGAAGAGAAAACAAAGCATATGTAAGTTATAGAAATCTAAAATCAGAGGTGGCTGGTGAGGAATATAAAGAAAGCAGGGAATTAGGAGAGTAAGGAGGGCCATGAAAAGACATTGGCAAGTAGGGTTAAAGACAATCCCAAGGCATTCTATACATCCATTAAAAACAAGAGGATAACTGGAGTGAGGGTAGGACCATGCAAGAATAAATGAGGGAACTTGTGCTTGGTGACAGAGGATGTAGGCAAGATCCTAAATGAATACTTTGTGTCAGTATTGATCCAGGAAAAGGATTTGGAGGATAATGAGATTTATGTGAGCATGCTAATATGCAAGGGAATTTTGAGATCAAGAAAGAAATAGTGTTGGGTGTCTTGAAGAGAGTTAAGGTGGATTAGTCCCCAAAGCCCAATGTTATCTACCCCAGGTTATTAAGAGAGATAAGAGAGGAGATTGATGGAGCCTTGACCAAAATCTTTGTAACCTTGTTAGCCACTGGAGAGGTCCCAGAGGACTGGTGAATAGCTAGTGTTGTTCCTCTGTTCAAGAAGGGAAATAGGGATAATCCAGGAAACTATAGACCAGTGAATCTCACAATGGTGGTTGGGAAGCTATTGGAGAAAATTCTTAGGGATAGGATTTACATGCATTTGGAAAAGCATGGCCTAATTAGCAGCAGTCAGCAAGGCTTTGCGTGGCACAGGACATGTCTTACTAACTTGATTGAATTTTTCAAGGAGGTAACAAAATTGATCAATGAGGGTAGAGTAGTGGATGAAGATCTAAAATCTACAAAGATTTTAGTAAGGTTTTTGACAAGGTCCCTCATGGTAGACTCATCCAGAAGATTAAGATGCCTGGAATCCACGATGACTTGGCTGTTTGGATTTGGAATTGGCTTGCCCACAGGAGGCAGAGGATAGTGGTGGAAGGGTGTTTTCCTAGCTGGAGCTTTGTGATTGGTGGTGCACCTGAGGAATCTGTGCTGGGACCTCTGCTGTTTATGTTAAAAAATATGACTTGGATGAATGTATAAGTGGGTGGGATAGTAAGTTTGCAGACAACACAAAGATCTGGGAGTTGTGAATAATATAGAAGGTTGTCAAAGGATAAGTAGGATATAGGTCAGTTATAGATATGGGCTGAGAAATGGAGAAGGCAGTTTAATCTGGACAAATATGAGATGCTGCATTTTGGGAGATCAAATGTTAAGAAAATGTATGCAGTTAATGGCAGGACCCTGAACAGCATTGATGTTCAAAGGGATCTTGGGTCTCAAATCCATGGCTATATGAAAGTGGCCACATAATTAGATGTGGGGATAAGAAAGGTGTACAGCATGCTTGTCCTTATTGGTCAGGGTATTGAGTACAAGAGTCAGGATGTCATATTGCAGCTTTGTAAGATTTTGGTTAGGCTGCACTTCGAGTATTGCGTTCAAATCTGATCGCCACATTACAGGAAGGATGTGGAGGGTCTGGATAAGGTATAGGAGTGGTTTACCAGGATGCTGCCTGGATTAGCGAGTATGATCTATAAGGAGAGATGAGAAAAACTCGATTTGTTTTCTCTGGTGGCAGAGGCTGTGGGGAGACTTGATAGAAGTCTATAAATTATGAGATGCATAGATAGGGTTGACAGTCAAAATCTTTTTCCCAGATTTGAAAGGTCTCATGCTAGGGGATATGCATTTAAGGTGGGAGGGGAAAGTTCAAAGGAAATGTGAGGGGTAAGTTTTTTTACACAGAAAGCGGTGGGTGTTTGAAATGTGCTGCCAGGGATCGTCATGGAGATAGATTTGATAGGGGTGTTTAAGGATCTTTTGATAGTCAAATGAAGAAATGAAGATATATGGACCAAGGGTTGATATAAGGGATTAATTTAATTTAGCGTCACGCTCAGTGCAACATCATTGGCCAAAGTGCCTGTCCTCTGCTGTACTGTTCTATGTTCTTTTTTTTAGCTTAGGTAAAAGGAAGCTGCCAATACCCTTTTCACAAATCTACTTTAGCAAGAATTTTGACACTACCAATCCTATCAATATAGTCTTACAGGTGAGGATAGGAATCAACTTTTGTTACTGAATTGACCTTTCTGTCCGCTATGCAAAATCTATCAGGTTAAGTCATTAACACAACGATAGAACTTGAACTGGTTGGACTGGATAACTTTAGCTACCTGAAAAATTCTAGATGTAAAATAAACCTTGATCTGACTGAACCCATGCATAATGAAGAATTGGGTTAAATTCTCTTCCAATATTTTGTTCGCAAGCAAGTGGCCGTTGGGAAACAAAAAGCTAAACCTATAATAGTATGGATACATTGTTATCTTATTTTTGCTTTCAATAAAGTTGCTAGACAGTATACTAACACCACACTAAATGATTCCACAATAACTCGTATGGGAATTAGAGATGTCACTTTGATTGTATATTGTGCTTTTCCTACCTCCGCCGTGTACGACATGTTTAACAAAGCTGCATTATGTCCCTGTGAAGACCTGGCCTGTAAAGATTATGATGCATACATAACTTGGGTCTTCTAAATTCCTCTGTGTTCTGCTAGCAGAATTTCATGAGGCCAGCCTTAAAGTTTCTTGACAATATTTGGGCAGAACCACCATCTGCTGAACAACAGTGTAATCTTTACTCATAGAGATGTACAACATGGAAACAGACCCTTCGGTCCAACCCATTTATGCCGACCAGATATCCCAAGCCAATCTAGTCCCACCTGCCAGCACCCGGCCTATATCCCTCCAAACCCTTCCTATTCATATACCCATCAAAATGCCTCTTAAATGTTGCAATTGTACCAGCCTCCACCACTTCCTCTGGCAGCTCATTCCATACACGTACCACTCTCTGTGTGAAAAGGTTGCCCCTTAGGTCTCTTTCATATCTTTCCCCTCTCACCCTAAACCTATGCCCTCTAGTTCTGGACTCCCTGACCCCAGGGAAAAGACTTTGCCTATTAAGTCTTCACTATCTCATCAGAATTTCTTTTTTAATTTAGTAGCATTCTGAAACATCCTCTGTTTCAACTTCAGTTTGAGACAATTGGGCTGCTTGCCACATTGAACATTTCCTTCAGACTAACTAAGTCTTGGAAGAAGGCTTCAAGAATCAAATATCTGTTTAAAGTGTCAATTTGACCAACCAACATTGGAGCATTTTAATCTCTCATTTGGATCACGACACAAAAAGAAAACATTCTTAGAATATTTTCTCATAACTGCACCATCTCCTTGACTACTGGAGAAGCTGCTACCTTTCCTCTGGCTAAATCATTTCCCAGGAGTAGGTCAACTGTGCCTCCATCTATAAACTGTGAGCAATAATCAACTCTGAATCTTCAGTGAACAATCCTTGTTCAGACATTTGGTTCACAATCTGGACACATCCGAATGAGATGGGGAAGGTGATGATGTAATGTATTGTTGCTGGACTATAACATAGAGACCTGGATAATGTTTTGTGGACCCAAGTTCAAGTCCCACCAAGGCAGCTAATGGAATTTGCACTTTCAAAATCTGGAATTAAAAATATAATAATAGCATCTTCCAAAGGAACAATCAGAGTCATCTGGAAAGACATGAGCAGCAAATAATTAGGAGCATCACCATCAGCCAGTAACCCTCCGAGTCAACTTAGAAATAAATCCTGCAGTGTGGCTGTGTCAAAATCCGAGAACTGCCTCCCAATACAGCATTAAGTGTATACCCACACCAAACGGACTGCAGCATTTCAAGAAAACAGCTCACTCTTCCCTTTTCAATGTCAGTTATGGAAGGATAGTACATGCTGTCCCAGCCAGTGAAGTCCACAACCCCTGAAGGAATAAAAATTCAATATCATTCACAAAAATCTTGACTTTCATGTAATTCTCTAGTGGATAAGCCGTGCTTTTCCCCACCATCCTAAGCATGACTATAGGTTTACTTGGCTTGTTTGAGGAATAAAAAGTTACTTTTCCACTTGACATGAATCTCCCTTAACCCCCCAGGTATTTGTTTTCCTCCTCACATTCACAGCAATCTTTGTATTTTGTCTCATAGCTGCCCTCAGAGCTATAACTAACACCTTTCAATGAGAGTTCCTTTCTATGCAGTAACCTAGTGTTTTTTAAAGCTGCTTTCTTTGTATTAAACTTGTGTTGCCAGTAAGTCCTATGAATTTAACATTTTGACTGAGATGAGAGGAATGAACTTTCATTCTCCTGTTCAACATGGGTCACAACATAAGTTTAAATGTTTTATCTAGTTCCTGATATGGCCGTTACATGTTTACTCTTTATTAGTCTTTGAAAAAAGAGATCTGTCAACCAGGTTTCTTGAATAAACACTGAATTTTGATTTATTATCAACAAAGATGCGGAGTTGGTTATTGCTCACAGTTTGTACAATGGAAATATAAATGTTTACCCCTTAAATAACACAAAACACATACGCAAACAATTCAGAGGCTAGAAATCCTTCAGTGAATTCTGAACTTTCTGATTCCCAAAGACTATCATCTTTGTGGTACAATTCAGAAATGAGACAGAATGCTCCCCACTTGTCTGGATGAGTACAGCTCCAAAAACACTCAACAAGCTTGACACCATCAAGGACAAAGCAGCCTAATTTATTAGCAACACAGTCACAAACCACCTCCTTCCAAACCAATGATCAGCTGCAGCAGTTTGTACCATCTACGAGATACACTGCAGAAAGAGTCCTTTAACAGCACCTTACAAACCTACGTCCACTTCCATCTAGAAAAACAAGAGTCATGGAAACGCCACCACTCACAAATTTCCCTCTATGTCACTCAGCATCCTGACATAGAAATATATTTACTGTGGGTTAGTGTTCTGGAACTCCTTCCCTTATTGCATTGTTGCTATACCTACAGTAAATGAACTGCACACTTTTAAGAAAGCAGCTGGTCTGGTGCATAAAAACAGATATTGCTGAATTCGTGCAATTATTACTGGGTTGCTTTGAAGAAGTAGTCATTCAAAAAATATCAAGAACTCTTTCAGGGGCCCGTCATAAGTAAGCAATTGGATCAGGGCTCCAGTTACCACAATGGACCTTCATCAAGAATTGTTTCAGAAACAAGAGAGCCAAACGAGGACGTTGCTTGCCTTCAGCAGACTAGTCATCAACTACTTCAAGTGATTTTCAAAGCAGACACTGTAACGTGACTTTCATGCACCCAGGCAGGTAGTCTCCAGTGAACAAGCAGCCATCACAGGCATATGACTACCAAGCAATGTCTTGTTGAAAAGAAGATCCAGTGTCCTTTCATAGGCCTCTTCTTGAAAAAGACAGTCCAGGTTTTCATAATCCTTCAATCTCAAATCATCAAAAATGATTAAATATGAAACCTTCATAACAGCAGACAACTATTAATTCAATATACTTCACTAGCCACTCAACACTGTCTGAGATATTCATTTTTGAGATAAACAGTAAGCTGCTCTCAAAAATGATTTCCCAGGGCAATATGAATCACATAAACTCAGAAGGAATGCTAATTAACTTTAGGTGACCTCAACTTTCTTTCATCTTGAAGAACATTTACAGTTTAAAACACATATGTTTACAACTTGAGATTCTCAACATATTTGTTTTGGCTTTAGAGATATGGGCCTTGGAAATTGGAGTGCCTGTCATTTTACAGGTTAATTGACTGACCTAAGAGGTTATTGACTTTGAAGTGGAATAATAAACTCCAATGCTTGCTGCCATAAGGGATCATGCACTTGAATTAAATATTTGTTATTATGTGACATTATATCATTGAAAGAAAGTAGATGTCTTGTTTTTATATTAATGGAAGGCTGTTTCAAGATAGTGAAAGACACATAAAATTTTCTTTTGATTAATCTTTGCATGGGTCTTGAACTATGCCCATTGTGGCTATTCGGTGAATTGACATTTTAAATATAAGAGCAAAAGATGGTAGATTGGTGGGCATTGTTGAGCTTTATATTGGCATACAGGTTATTAGGTCATGGTATGTGAAGGATAAAATGATTGATGGTGAGAGCTGGATGGGGTGAGGGTTGAGATTACAAAGGTGAGATTTGAACCTGCAGTGCCAAGCGGAGTTTGAGGGGAGAAAGTTGCAGGGCTGTGAGGAGACTGAAGTCTGACGTTTCATACGCAGGTCACAGCAAAGTTGCAATTGGTGAAAGGTGGGTGAGGTTAGAGAGGAGATCACCCAGATTTGTGTTGTTTTCACAGACTTGTTGATTAGGCCTGGAGAAACTGCTCCTATTCCTTCCTTCTCAAAAACAGTGCTATGGATATATTTGTCTTATGGATCTGGATTTTATTTGGTGTCCTCTTGGGGTTTATTCTATGTTAGTCTGTATAACCTGTACCACACAGTCAGATTCGTCTTCAGTCAGAAGTCTGAAGATTATTTACAACTATTTACCAAGCTACATTATCATAGACTTACACACATAATACCTTAGATTGTGTCAAATTGTGTCTGACAATAGTACATTAGTGCACCATTCTCAGATTTGTGTATGAAATAGGACAATCGACAGGTCACTTATCCTCATTACCCTCAATTTGATGGTTTTGCAGAATGCAATTTTTGTACTGTAAAATCTATGATCATTAAATTTGGACTGACTTGCCATCGTGTTCAGGTATGTTAAATCATAAATGTTAAATCTATGTCTTACTCCTCTACGCAACGTATTAGTTATACACCATGTGTAACAGCAGTGGTATAACAGCAGTGGAATCAGCCATCAGAATGTAATCTTGAATCATGGCTCAGAGTGAATCTTGTGAGGAAGGAAAGGTTAAATTTTCATTTTTGAAGTTTCTGGAATTGAAGTATTTCACAGTTTGGCACAATGAATTGGCAGACTCATTGACATTTGAACACAGGTATCCTTTTATAACTATTTTATCACATTTTAAGTTGTATTTTATTCTGGGTTTACTTTGTCCTTTCATGCCCATTCAACTGTTTGTTTTGAATTATAATCAGTCGTGCCTCCCTTTTTCTTTTTAGAGAGAGAAGGTAGTGTAATCGCTGTGCTTTAGCACATTTATGTAGCCTTTAGATTTCATTGTAGCACTTTAGTGTTTGTTGTAGTGGTAACTTCAGCTCTGAACTCAGGTTAATAGATGACTATTAGAAGAAACTGACTTTTCATATCTATAATATTGCTGTCACATTTTCGGCCTTTGGCCTTTCTTCTGCTGCTATCACAACTAACTACGAGCACCCACTATTATGCCGTCTTGTGGTGTACTGTATGTTAGTTTGCTTAACATATACCACAGATAGTCAGATTCTTCTTGAATCAGATAATTGAAGTTTTTTTGCAACACTCACTGTTTACAGTGCTACAATATTACAGATTCACACATATAATCTGTGCTCTGTGATTATTGATGTTCCTCTCCATTATACACAGCATAAACTGAATACACTGACTCCAAGTTACAGCAACAGTAACTGCAGGCTAGCAAGGTACCTTTTATACCAAATCATCATATGCGTTGATTTCATATAATTACTTAAAGGTACAGGCCTGTCACTGTGCTAAAATACAACACTTTACACCTCCTTTTAGCCAGTAAGTTTCCCGAGCCTCATGAAAACCTTCTCATTTTAGTTAACAATGAAAGTGCTTTTAACATGGAGGTGCACAGTTTCTGATAACAGATTGATTGCCTGCCTGCTCCTTGCTATCTGACTGTATTAAAATGGGCAAGATGAGCTCAGATTTTACATTTTTAACATTTTTTTTTCTAATTCTTTTGGTTTAAATTACTCAGTATGTCTGTTGTGAAAAAGTAGCTATCCTGTCAGCATTCACTGTTTTATCCTTATTCTTTATTGGATTCCCACCTCCCACACCCAGTAAGTTTCAGAGATCCATTTCCACACTCTCTAACTAACAGCTTGCTGGAGAGTATTGAAATTTTCAAATTAGCTATGTTCAGCAATGCGCATTAAATTTTATTTTTATATGCTGCCAAGCAGCATTTTAAGGCTCGGTAAGAAGTAGTGATGTGTACATAACATGGCCAGATGCCAGCCAACATGTCCTTTTCATACAAGTGACCGTGATAGATAAGGCCCTTTTGAAGGTTTGATGAATCCTGTACTTTGTATATTTTAGGTGATTTTATCAGACTTCTGACCAGTCACTAAAATATCTTTCTATTAAATAATATAGGTGAGTGCTACTCTTAATTAGAATCAAAGACCAGTTCTTATCTGATTTTATAAGGTGTACCTATGCCTTTGACACAGTGATTTCATATGCTATTTCTGAATTGTAGTTAAAAATATAGAACATCAAAAATGAACTGTTTCACAATTTTGCAAGGTAACTGTAAGAATAACCGTAAAATCACCCAGAACCCAGATATGTTATCATGGCCTTGAATTAGAGTTCCTGGTATAGTCTTGTGGGAGCAAAGTCAGAAAAAGCACTGAGAACAACTTATTGCTTATGTAATGCTGTTTTGGACTTGATCGTCTCTACTCCTCCATATCTGCTTTTGTGTGGCCTGTCCAGGACACCTCCTATGCGCTTTGGTAGGCGCTGACCTGCCTGAACAGCCCAAGTAGCTGATGCGACACCAGATCTCAAACTGGGGCAAGAGATATCCAGGAACCATTTGCATTAATTTGCTAACAAGTAGGAAGCCAAAGTCAATATAGACCTCTTAAAGGGATCGGTTTAACTCAGTTGGCTGGATGGTTGGTTTGCAGAGCAGTGTGATTCCAACAGCCTGAGTTCAATTCCCATCACCGGTTTGAGGTTACCATGGCGGATGCACCTTCTCAACCTCTTTTCTTGCCTGAAGTCTGGTGACCCTCAGGTTAAATCACCACCAGTCGCTTCTCTCTCTAATGAGAGAGAAGCCCCTGTGGTCTGGTAAGACTATGGCAACACAACAATGGACCCTTTAGGGAATGAGGCTGAGGAAATAATAATGGGAAACCAGGCAATGTTAGAGGAGTTGAACAAATACTTTTCATTATAAGTAGAAGACACTAATAGCATCCCAAAATTGCTAAGTATTCAAAGTTCAAAAAGAGAAGAGGAAATAAAAACAATAACAAGAAAATGTGCTAAGGAAATGAATGGAGCTAAAGGCCAATACATCTCCTGGATCTGGTAGGATGTTTACTATGAAATCAAATGACATAGTGACAGAGATATTGGATGTACTGTCATTCTAAGATTCTGGTAAAGTTCCAGAGGATAAGAAAACTGCCAGCGTATTTCATTTACTTATAAAGGGAAGGAGACAAAAATGAGGTAACTATAGGCCAGTTAGCTTAATGACTAATATTGGAAAAATGTTAGCTGCACTTAGGAATGTGTGAGATGATCAAGCATTGTCAGCATGCTTTCATGAAGAGGATACTATGCCTAACAAATTTGCAATAATCCTTTAAGGTAGTATGAAGCCATGGATGTAAAATATTTGAATTTTCAGAAGGTACCACACAGTAGAATGTAAGAGTCCTGTGGTGTTAGAGATAGCACGTTAGCATAATACAGGATTGACTGACAGGATAGAAGAAAGAGGGTTGGAGAAGGGGTAGAATTTTACACCTTAACTAATGGTGTGCTGCAGAAATCAGTGCTGGGACACATTATTTACAATATATCAAATTGCCTTTAAAAAAGAGAGTACGATAGCCCAGTTTGTAAATGACCCAAAAATATATGGGAAGGTAAGTAGTGAGAAAGACACAAAGAGTCTGAAGAGGGCTGTGCAGGTTAAGTGAATGGGCAAAAACTTGGCAGGTGGAATATGATATTGGGAAATGTGAAGTTGTGTACTTTGGCAGGAAGAATAGAGGAGCTAAATATTACATAAATGGAGAAAGACAACAGAAAGCTACAGAACATAGGGATTTGGCCATGAACCACAAGAAGTTGGCATCTAAATTCAGCAGGTAAAAGCGAAGGCAAACAATGCTGAAACTATGTGTGGAGTCTTTGTGTGGAGTCAAGCCAATGGAGGCAGGCTGGTGAAGTAAGTGAAATGTCAACACAAAGACTGAAACTTGAATGGGGTTAGCAGTCACAGCACCTCTTAGTCTGCAGGATAACAGGAAAGTGGAACAAATACTGCCGAGCAGTCAAGCTCTGCTTAATGCCCCCTGCCCCAAATTGAAGATGGACTCTTCCATGCTCTTTCACAGTGACAGGAGGCAGGCTAACCAGTGAACTGATCTTCTCAGTGTGCTCTGCTTGTCTTGCCCTATCAAGGTCCTCATCTCATACCTTTGTAGATGGTGCACTTGCCACCTCACACTCCAGAGAGCTGGGCAATTATCCTTCCATTCACCTCAGCATGTTACTTACTTAATGCTGGTCGCAACTTTATAACAACTGTCAAGGTTAATACAAAGCAGTGATCTGGTGGTATCAGCGAACAAAAGCAAAATTTTAAGTGGTTAGCAATCCATAAGAAACTCTCCTCTGCTAGAGTCTTACCTACCACAAAGTAAAATGGTTGCAGTTGTTGGATTCCAATCTTTTCAGCCCAGCTTGTCACTACAGGACTTTGTCAGGGTAGATTTTATTTTTCTAAGCAACTATTCAGAAATGTGATTCCATGTTTCTGGACGAAGTGTGACTTGTACCTAGGCCTCCTGGCCCAGTGGTAGGGACACCACCACAGTGCCATGAGAATCCACTGTCAGTGTAGTTACTTCAATCAACCTGTTCACAGATGTTATGACAAATGCCTGAAGCAGGTGGGACTTAATCCACTGTACCACACGATCACTCCAAATAGTATCCTAGGCCCAACCATCTTCAGCTGTTTCATCAATGATCTTTACTCCACCATTTGATTAGAAGTGGGATGTTTGCCGAAGTTTTCACATGTTCAATTGCCATGCACAACTCCTCAGATATTGAAACTGTCTACATACATACTCAGCAATACCAGACAATATTAAAACCGGGCTAAGTGCCATTTGCATCTCATAAATATCCATTTCCAACAAGAAAGAATCCAGCTATCCCTCCTTGATATTCAACAATATCACCATCACTATTTCATTCACCGTTAGTGTCCCAAGGGTTATTACAAACAGAAACTTAACTGGACTGTCCATATAAATACTGTGGCAACATGGACAAGCCATGGGCTGGGAAATCAACAGCTCTGAACTCCTCAAACACCATCCACCATCTACAAGGCACAAATCAGGAATGTGATGGAATTTTCTCCATTTGCCTATACATATGCAGCACCAACAATATTCAGCTTGACACCACCTCAATTCTGGTATCCCTGCTATAGGAAGGATGTTGTGAAACTTGAAAGAGTTCAGAAAATATTTACAAGCATGTTGCCAGGGTTGGCAGGTTTGAGCGAGAGGGAGAGGCTGAATAGACTGGGGCTGTTTTCCCTGGAGCATCAGAGGCTAAGGAGTGACCTTACAGACGTTTTTAAAATCATGAGGGGCATAGATAGGGTGAACAGGTCCTTTTCACAGAGTAGCAGAGTCCAAAACTAGAAGACATAGGTTTAAGGTGAGAGAGCAAAGATTTAAAAGGGAAATAAGGCCCAACTTTGCCATGCGGATGGTGTTGTGTGTATGGAATGAGCTGCCAGTGGAAGTGGTGGAGGCTGGTACTATTACAACATTTTAAAGGCATCCGGATGGGTATATGAATAGGATGTGTTTGGCGGGATAGGGACCAAATACTGGCAAATGGGACTAAATTAATTTAGGATATCTAGTCAGCATGGACAAGTTGGACCAAAAGGTCTGTTTCCATGCTGTACATCTCTATGACCATCCCAAAGAAAGCAGCCCACTTAATTGGTGTGTCATCCATCAACATAAATATTCACTCTCTCCACCACCACCATTCCCTCCACAGTTGCAATAGTCTTAACCATCTACTGGATGCATTACAGCAACCTGTCAATGACTCTTCAGCCGATTCTTCCAAACTCTCAATTTCTACCAGCACGTTCCCCTCCAGGACAAATGCCATTCCGTCCTGGAACTATATCACTATTCTGGAGCTTCCTAATGGACTACAGCAATTCAAGGAAATGGTGCATCTCCACCTTTTCCAAATTAGCTAAGGATGAGCAGTAATATTGCCAGCCACCTTCACATCCCAGAAAAGAGATTTTAAAAAGAGTTAGATCAAAGCCGAACCTCTTTAATTTTATCTCATAATTAGTTCTATGTTGTTTTTCTCTTTCCTCCTCCTGGGATTCCTGTGCAGGTGGTAGTTCCCAGGTGTCTCAAAACAGGAACTCAATACAGGAAGATCAGTGGGGTTGGGGCAAGAATCATTCCATCCATGGCCACGTCATAAGAAGCTCCCTTAGTCTATAAGTTAGGAGGTAATGGAGTATAAGGCAAGATCATACCAATAATGTTTCCATTGACATTAGATGCTAAAGGCCCAACATTGTCAACATCATAAAGCATAGAACTACCTCTTTCATAGGACGCAAGAGATGTAAGCAACCTTATTAGTTGCTAGTTCTGCTCTGTTCCCTGTTATTTTTTTGTCACATTGACTTGCAAGAGCATATACAGTGCAAGTGTTTGTGTAGCACTGTAATTGCATAATATGCCTGCTTCAACTCATAGCTGGAGATAAAGGAGGATGTGAGGCTGACAGCTTTGGTGGATGCGTGAAGGTGATGGTAAGTATATAGTAGTCACGTAATAATCTTGAGTGCTAGAGACTGCTGTTGGATACTTGATGTGAGTGTGTTGCATTGAGCAATGTTAAGGCTGGTGTGTAATGGTTTGGAGATGCCCTGTGAAAAAGCATTCACTGACCTTAACCACTTACTTGAGATCATTAGACCTCAAAAGGCACTAATGCTAGGTCTTCAAACCTCTGATGATTAACTCTCCTGAGCACCTGCTTTCATCCACATTTTAAGGTGGTTCTTGAGTTGAGGGTCTCCTGGTCCTCTGACCTATTGCATCTCTCCTCTGTCCACTTGTATCACTTCTACCTCCAGCATGCATCAGTTACTATAAATCCCTCTGTTTCCTCAGTTTTCACTCTATAATAATTTACACTGTAGCAATATTTTTTGTAGTTTTCCTTTAAGATGGATTAAGAAGTGCAGAATGTCTGGTCCACATGGCCATTAAACAACACTGATGCACCCTTCTCCTTTGCAGAGAGGTTGCAGGTAGTTTTCAGTAGTAGTAAGGAATGTTAGAGCTGCTTGGACAAACACTAAATCATTTATATGTAAAGGGCACAAAAGAATAGTATATTGCCAACCTTGACCTGAACAGAAAAGGGTTGGTTGTGAATCATGAACTTTGTGTTCATCAAATGAAGCTAATAAATGGTGTCTTGCAGAAACACCTGAGTTCAGTAGACAACTGGTTGTACTACAACATATTCTTATCCACAATGCATCAAATTATTCATGCAGGGAAACACCCAATTCATATTTGAGAAGCAATGTAATACTTTCCTGCCTCACCCATGTAGATCAATAAGCTTCTGCTGACATGACCAGTACCTTAAATGGGGAGCTGCCACAACAAACTCCAAATCTACTCATTATCCTGACCCTATCAACTTTGGTAGGACATAGTTCAGCAGTGGGTGCAATCCCATATTTGTGCAGCCTGTATGCTATGTTGGATATATAACACATATTCTTTATAACTTATGTATCAAACATAATGGGATAGATTGCCCAATCAGTTTTATCAGATTGTGAAGTGCTTCTTTATCCCATTTAGGTTCTTACTTTTCAAGTTTCCAAATCACAAGTAATATGGGACAATGTGTTTTCTCTACCAAAATGTAATCCCTACATTATTTCATGCTGAAATTAATTTACTAAATGTGGGCATTTTCTTCAAGTTTTTTTTTGTTTTCTTGTAATTTGTTGTAGCACTCCTCCCAACTCCATGTAGAAATTGTGTTTTTGATGCCATAGTCAAAATTGTTAGTACCCATTGATGTCAGTGATGCTGGTGCTAACTTTTGTGGAACATGTCTTTCTTTCTTTAACTTAAACTAGTTTTTTTTTAACATCAATTCTCTGCTTTCTGTCTTGTAGCAAGAACTCTTGGTGGTATACCCAACGTGAGAATTTATAATTAGAATCATATTTCCTTCAGCATCAGAGATGCAGTGTTTATAGAGAATGAAATTTGCAAAAACTTTCAGTGATTATTATACTAAATATTCCACTCCATTCTGCAGCCAAATTCCTCTGTAGGCAAATTTCTTGTCAGTGGCTTTCAAGGTCACTGGGGCTCTTAGGTTTTATAGTCTGATATAATTTCAGGGCACATAAGCCAATCAACTATCCATAACTGTTTAAAAGAAATGAATAATGCCTGTTTACTAGAGCAAGAAATTTTATCTCTTTCCCTATGGACAACCTCCAGTAACTTGAGATAGAGTGTATTGTTATAGAGTTTCTGGATTCCTAATGGTCCAGGCACAATGCACCAGTGATAACCTCCTGCACAATGTCATGACCTGTATGAATGGAAGTTATTCTAATTCATTGATATTTCACATATGTCATTAGATTATACATGTCAATACCATTTTCCATGTAACTACCAGAATGTCTTCATTTTGAGATAATTCACTGTCCTACCAAAATCCAAGGCTCTGGGTGATCATAATTAATATTTTGATTTCCTACTATGATGTTACTTCCTAGCCACTGTCTCCATCCCACTTCCTGCCAACAGTCCAGGACTGAACAGAGACTATTTGCAACCTCAGTGTCATGCTTGATATCCAAGATGAATTTCTTAACACATCCATACCATCACTAGGACCACCTATTTCCACCTACGTAACATTGCTTGATTCTATCCTTGCATCAGTTCAACTATTATTGAAACCCTTTATTTCAACACAGAATAGAAGAGCAAATTATTGCCGCTATTGGAAACTTGAAATAAAACAGAAAATCCTGAAAATACTCAACAGGCTTGGCAGCATCTGTGGAGAGAGAAATAGAGGTAAAATTTCAGGCTGTGTACTTTCACTGTAATTGAAAAAGTTTTGAGATGTAGCAGATTTTAAGCAAATGAAGAGGGAAAGGAGTACTGTACTGAGAATAAAAACAAGTGTTTGATTGGCTGGAAGGCAGGAGAGGTTAAACAGCAAAGGGGATGATCATGCAAAGAAACGACATGAAAACTGGAATCATTAAAGTAACTGAAGCAACAGAAAAATTTTGTATGCAGGTGGGATGAGATTACAAAAGGGGAGAAATGGTAAATGCAAGATGAGAAGAAATCAGTGCTGTGGGACAAGACCAGGCTGAAACGATGAACCTACCAGAGTTGGTATCTTTCTGGATCTTTTGAAGGTTGTACAAGTGGCCATGTACAGGCTTGAGGAACTTCCATGATCCCAACATGCCTTCCACATCCAGATCAAACACCAATTTTCCATTTAGTATTATGGATTCACACTTCATTTTGTAGCATCTTCTGCACTGCAGACAGCTCCATTCAACCCACAAGCATGATTCTGAGCTTCCAATCTTCAGTTATTTTAATTTTCTACAACTTCCATAGCATCATAGAATCCCTACAGTATGGAAATAGGGCATTCAGCTTATTGAGTCTGCACCGACCCTTTGAAAAGCAATCCAACGAGACCCAACTCCCTACCTTTTGCTCTCATTTTCCAAGGCTAATCCACCAATCTGGACCCTATGAGCAATTAAGCATGGCCAATCCACCTAACCCGCATTTCTTTGGACTGTGGGAGAAAACCAGAGTACCAGGAGAAGATCCACATAGATAAGGGGAGAACGTACAAACTCCATACAGACAGTTGGCTGTGGGTTGGAATTGAATCTTGGTCCCTGACGCTCTGAGGCAGCAGTGCTAACCATTCAGCCACCATGCTGCTCATTCTAACCTCTTCATGCTAAGCTTCTTACGTTTTACAATGAAATGCAATGTCAGTTTGAGGAGCAGTAACTCTCCTTGCAGTGAAGCACTTTACAGCCTTCCAGTCTCAACATTAATTGCAACAGTTCATTTGCACTCAATTCTTTGGACAGTACTTGTTGGTAGCAATTCCACGACTACCTTTATATGTCCACTTTTGTTTGTAAATATTATTAAAATATTGTCCAAATGTGGAGACGAGTTAAATCTCCACTGATAGAAATTATAAAGGAAGATATTTCTGTGGGCGGCATGGTGGCACAGTGGTTAGCACTGCTGCCTCACAGCGCCAGCGATCCAGGTTCAATTCCCGCCTCAGGCGACTGACTGTGTGGAATTTTCACATTCTCCCCGTATCTGCGTGGGTTTCCTCTGGGTGCTCCAGTTTCCTCCTACAGTCCAAACATGTGCAGGTTAGGTGAATTGGCCATGCTACATTGCCCGTAGTGTTAGGTGAAGGGGTAAATGTAGGGGAAAGGGTCTGAGTGGGTTGCGCTTCGGCAGGTCGGTGTGGACTTGTCAGGCCAAAGGGCATGTTTCCACACTGTAAGTAATCTAATCTAATTTCTGGTTTATTGAACGCAGTCATTGCAGCCTTAGGATACCAGCACAAGAGTTCCACAGGGTAGTGTCCAAGACCCAACCATCTTTAACTGTCTTATCAACAACCTTTACTCCATCAGGTTAAAACTACCTGATTTCAAAGTCAGAAATGAGACTGAAACAATTGCTTACATAGTTAAATGATCCATATCACATAGTTCAAGACCTGGGCAACATTCAGGTTTCATTTGGCAACTGATAAGTAACAGTTGGGCTGCACAAATGCCAGAAAGTGAACACCCTCAAGAAGAGAGTTTTTTTACGCTCCTTGGGTATTGTGTGATATTGACATTCCCCAGAATCATCATTGTAAGGATCACTGTGGATCAAAAATTCATCTGATCCTGCTGCTGAGCCACAAAGCCTGGATTTAATTCTACTTGCTCCCTGTAACAAAATCACCTCTGGAAAAGCACTTGAACCATGGAACTATTAGCCTAGCAGCAGAGACACAAACACTTCACCACTATAGTCCCTAAACAAGTTGACTGAAAATATATATTAAAACAGTGGCTAGTAGACCGGTTCAAAGGTTGAGAATTAATTCCTGATTCTACAAAAGCCTGTCCATGATCAAAATCAGAAGTGTGACAGAAGGAGAGTAACATCTGCTTAATCAGCAGTTCATTCACCACCTTTATCATTCACCTCTCTACGAATGAAGTCAGCCTTGCCAGCAATGCTCACATCCCATGAAAGAGTAAAGAAAATGAGTTACTCCTGACCATGCAAAAAATGATGTCCAGTAACTTTCCAAGGTTCTTTGATCTCCAACACCTAAGAGATCAAGAACAACAGGTGCAAGGAAACATAATCACCTCCAAACCCCATTCACATGCCATCTTGATTTGAACTTTTGTCACTGGTCCTTCACTGTCTCTGAATCAAATTCCTGGAATTCGCTACCTATTAGCACCATCAGCATTCACTCAACGTATGAGTTGTAGCAATTCAAGAGCATGGCTCACTATCAGCTTTTCAGAAGCAACAATGAATGGGCACTAAATGCTATCCATGCCAAAAATGGACATTTAGTAACAAGAAAATCTATTCTTGTAAGACAGTCAGATTCTAAAGGTGTCATATCACAATTTGAAACAATTAGAAGATGGATACTAATGGGTCTAGTGGGATGTGGATAAGGGGGCAAGATCCTGCAATGAGTTCAGTGTGATGTCTGGACCATTTTTTTCCTGAATCAAAAACAGAATTAGAAGCAAACAACATCATATATAAGACCAGCGGCCTGAGGACATTGGGATTGGGGTATGACCTGGGCATGAAGTTCATGCTTAGGAATGATTGTAAATAAAGAAGCTGAAGCTGGGAGAAATGTGGGTTGGGTGGTGAGACTGAATGGCTGAGATGAGCAGTGTTCTCCTGGTGCACAAAATTTTACATATAGGGAGTTTTAATATTATGCTAAGACTCTTACAGTCAGTCCACTATCCTCCACCAGCATGTGACATTGATTTTAGTGTTCTGCTAGTCTCTCAAGACGTTAAATTAAAATGTTTTGCAGAGTCAATGAAGTCTTTAAATATAATCTTTGTATGTGGGCCAAGCCTTACCTGAGTGGAATACACAGATGTCTGATGCACAGTTTGACACAGCTTAAGGTAGTAATGTTGTCAACATGCTGTGGATGTGGCATTAAACCCCCACCATCACCAATAATTCTCCAACTGCCTCTCTTCACCCTAGCCAACTACACTGTTCCCACCAAGAAGGGCTATAAACAATCTCCAATAGTTGTCATTTGTATAACTCAGATTCAGAGCTCAACCTACATTAACACACCAATACTTTCCAATGAAAGATTGCCTTTGCCCTGAACTGCAAATTAAGTTGTATAACTGCTTTAATAAGGATTCAGTTGTTATATTGAAATGGGTTTGCAGCAGTCCTATGATTAATTCAGCTATGTCACTCATAACATGGTTACTGATTTGGTTGCTATGCAATTTTATAAAAATCACTGTGCTCTGCTTTCTGCAATGCCAAGGGTACTGTTGTGATGAAGCTAGCTTGAGAGCTTGCCATTTTAGTGCAGTATGCAAAATGCTCCTTGTATCCTTAAGCCTCGCAGTAATCAACAACAATGTGAAATAGTGATTTGGCAAGGAATATCATGTCAATGGTAACTTTTTATTCACTTCAAATATCACTAATTATGCTCAGGTACAGTAATTATTGAAACTATAGATTTATCACTATTTGCAACCTTAAAATAAAAGTTTTGCACTTCTGGCTTGTGCAGACATAAATGGAAGCACAAGTCGAGAGTGTGGTGGTGGAAAAGGATTTCTTGATGAAGGGCTTATGCCTGAAATGTCAATTCTCCTGCTCCTCAGATGCTGCCTGACAGCTATGCTTTTCCAGTACCACACTCTTGACTCTGATCTCCAACATCAGCAGTCATCACTTTCTCCTCATAAATGGAAGCACCATGAATATAAAAATTAAGTTTAAAAAGTATCATAGATTTTGGAGATCTGGATTACGAGTAGTAAGTGTTGGATTCATTCAGAAGGCCATATAGTCTCTACATTTGAGTTAAGTTCTATGGTACAGAGCCTATCACTTGCCACTCCAATTTCCCATCACATTCTAAGCTCTTTTGTGCAGTCATTGGTACTATTTTTCTGACATGTCACTTTGCTCACATTTCTGTGTGGCGCTGAATTGAATTCCTTGTGGATGTCCATATTCTTATAAATCTATCTGATGTCACGATTGGTCATTTCAGATCCCAGATTAACATCTGGTTTGATAAATCATACCTTTTTTGACTTGACAAGGCCGTCCTTCACTCAAATGCTGCAGATTTGGTTTTAACAATAAAACAAAAATTCATGAAGCAATAGAAATAACTGTAAAGTTGAACAAACCCAAGCTATTTGCATGCAACTCAATTTAAAAGATTTTAAAATGCAGTGAAATAAAATCCCATCTATTCCCAACTGCATCACTTTACAGGACTTTAATATCAGAGAGTTCCTTTCTGTATCACATCTATAGGTTTAACATAGCTATTTCTTTCAATTCGTCTTGAGAGCTGTTTCTGAGATAAGTCATACAAGTTGAGATAAACTTTATTAATTTCAAATAACCCGTTCATGATTTCTAAACAAAACCTGTGCTCTGGAATTTTCAAACTAAAATCCCTGTACTGAGATAATCCATTCCCAACTGTTCTAAATTAGCTCGGCTCACCAGGAAAAGTTATTCATAGATCTTATTCTTAAATCAGCTAGATCTTCTCAAAACTGCCACAAAAAGATTTTCAGTCTATGTGTTCTCTCTTAAGCAAAAGTAAATCAATTCCTCATTCTTCTAAAGTGAAAGCATGCTATTTCTTTTCAATGTTTACTCTCTTCAATCCTAACACTCTCACAATACAAATAAATTTCCATTATCACTCCAGGACCTGCTGTCTCACACATATTGATTTGAAAATCAGGGCTCCAGAGAGGCTGATATTCCTGATGAAGCGCTTTGGCCAGAAACGTTGATTTTCCTGGTCCTCGGATGTTACCTGACCTGCTGTGCTTTTCCAGCACCACTCTAATCTTGACGCTAATCTCCAACATCTGTAGTACCCACTTACACCCTCCAGAGAGACTGACAAATAAGTACTCATTCTCATGGACTGAAATCCACACGCCACTAGTTCAAAATTCAAACTCTAAAATAAATGTTAATGCATATAATCATAGAGGCAGCAAACAATGTATATTGTATAAATACACTTTCCATAATCAATGTTTTTTCACCACTGAAGTGAAACTGACTGATATGTAATTGCCGGGCTGATCTTGAAGCTTTCAGAGGCTGACGAAGGAGCAGTGCTTCAAAAGCTTGTGATTTCAAATAAACCTATGCCTCTTGTCTCCCTCTTCCTTTTACCATTGTTTTTCCAATGATATCCTTCTAAAAGACTTTGAGATTTTCACTTATATTACTTGTCAGTCTTCATACACCCTCCCTATTTTTCTTCTTTTGCTCTTTCACTTCCCTTCTGGACATTCTGTATTCATCTGGGTTCTTACTATCTGGTATTTACTATCCAATATCTACCATAAACATATTTTCTCTTCATTAATGCAGTTTTTATCTCTTTTGTCATGTTGGATTATTTTGTCCTATCTTTCAGTTTTGAGGGAATATACTTTAACTGTGCCTGAACCATCTCCTATTTGCAGGTAACCAATTGTTCAGCTATTTTTCCCGTTAATCTTTTGTTCCAGACTATTCATTTCAGCCCTGTTCTTCCTTTAAATTTATTCACGGGATGAGGGCATCTCTGGCTAAGCCAGTATTTGTTGCCCATCCCTAATTACCTGGAGGCAGTCAAGAGTCAACCACATTACTGAGAGTCTGGCCACAACAAGTAAGGATAGCAGTTTCCTTCCCTAAATGGCATTACTGAACTAAATGTTTTTTTTTCCGACAATCGGCTCATGGTCATCATTAGTTTCTTAAATCCAGATATTTTATTGAATTCAAATTCCACCATCTCCATAGTGGGATTCAAACCCAGCTCCCAGAACACTCCCTCGGTCTCTGCATTAACAGTCCAGTGATAATACCATTAGGCTGTTGCCACCCCCATTGAAGTTGCCTGATCACCAGTTGAGTATTTTTATTCAGCATTGGTCAATGCCATTTTCCATTCTTATCCTAAACCTTATGATACAATAGTCACTGTACCCCCCAAATGCTCCCAAACTGTTGCTTGATCTACTTGGAACACTCCATTCCCAAGAGCCAGGTCTAGCAGTGCCATTTTCCTTGACAGATACTACTGTAGGAATTTCTTCTCAGCAGAATCTTGGAATGTGTGGCTTCTCTGTGCCCCCGTCATTGCCACTATTCCAGTCTATATGTGGGTAATTGAAAATCCACCCCCCCCCCCCCCAACTATTCTATGATGTCTACATTTCCCTGTATTATTCTTTCTGCTTTATGCCTCCACATCATTCCCAAAAGTTACATGCCATTTGCAATCAAATATACCATTAGCTCACACACTACTCCATTCTCCAACTGTGAATTCAGAATACTTTGCTGACATATTTTTGATACTCAGCCAATTCTGATAATGACATTTGGGAAAATGTCAACAAAAAGCTCTATCAACCAATGCAGTCCAGCTTTAGTCTTTTTAAACTCTCACTGACAGCTGCAGCCTTTTTTAATCCTTAAAGAGGATGATATCTAAAAAATCTTCAGATCATGATAATTGTGTACACTAAACTGGACCCATTAAATCCCAGACTTGTCCTCACTTAGTACCATTTATGAGTGCAACCACTGATTCCTACATAGTCTCAAGTCAATAGATTCATTGACTTGACATGAAAAATTGAATTGTCCAAACAGTTTATGCTGAAGTATGTACAATGCAGAAAGCTTATGATTCTGTTTTATTTAACTAATTGAAAACAATAAAACAGGTACACAGCAACAGAATATTCTTTTATTCATTCACAAGATGACTATGTTGCTGGCCAGGTCAGCATTTATTGCCTAGTGGGTAGGTAAGAGTCAATGACATTGCTGTGGGTCTGGAGTCACATGTAGACCAGACCAGGTAAGGATGGTAGTTTCCTTCCCTAAGGGACATTAATGAACCAAATGGGTTTTTCCCAAAAATGGATTCATGGGTCATCTTAATTCCAGAGTTTATAGAATTCAAATTACACCTTCTGCTTTGTCAGGATTTGAACACAGGTCCGCAGAGCATCACCTGGGTCTCTGGATTAACAGTCTAGCAATAATATCAGTCGGCCATTACCTCCCCTTTGAGCAACGAGTAGGACATTCAACTCTTTGAATCTGGTCTGCTATTCAATATGATCATGGCTGATCATCCAACTCAGTTCCCGCTTTTCCCCCATACTCTTAGATCTCTTTAGTCCTAGGAACTATATCTAACTCCATCTTGAAAACATTAAACTACTTTCTATGGCAGAAAATTCACAGGTTCCAGCTGAAGAAAATTTTCTGCATCGCAATTTTAAATGGCCTAAACTGATCTTTAAACTGTGACCCTGGTTTTGAACTCACTGGTCATTGGAGACATCCTTCTTGCTTTTAGTCTGTCTCATTCTGTTAGAATTTTATTGATTCTTTTAAACTCCAATGAATATAATCATAACCAATCCAGTCTCTTTACAATATGTCAGCCTTATACTTCCAGGAATCAGTCTGGTAAATCCTTATTCCACTCCCTCTTTAGCCAGAACATCTTCCCTCAGGTATGGAAATCAAAACTGCACACAATACTCCAGGTGTGGTCCCACCAAGACAGCAATTGCAGAAAACCATCCCTGCTCCTGTACTTGAATCCTCTCGCTATGAAAGCTAGCATAACACTTGCCTTCTTCACTGTCTGTTACACCTGCATGCTTACTTTCAGTAATTGGTGTACAAGGACACCAGGTCTAATTGTAGCTCCGACTCTTCGAATAAATCATCATTCAGATAATAATCTGTCTTCCTGATTTTTCTACCAAAGTGGATAACCTTGCATTTATTTGCATTATACTTCACCTTCCCTGCATTTGGTCACTCACTGAACTTGTCTAAATCACAGAGATGCACCTCGGCATCCACCTCACAGTTCGCCCTCTGAGCCAGTTTCCCCTGAAATTAATTTTTCCATTAATTTGAAATGAATTATGACTTACGCATTTTTTACAAGATTTAGAAAAAAATTTAGATCATTATACTTTTAATCATGAGTTAAGGAAAATTATTGGCACAGATGCCATCTGAAAGGAATCATGAATGGAATTTTCCATTCCCCAGTGCAGCATGGCTAATAATAAGGTCGGAAAATAGGGCAAAAAATAAAAAAGAATCTAATTCTCAACACTAAGAAAGATTTTCCTAATTTTTCCCTCAAGTCTTAGCTGGCAAATTGCCATTGAGCGCCGACTACTTTATCTCCATGAATTTGCATCTCATTAAAGCTCAAACTCACCTTAGACAAACTTTCAATTATCCTTAATTTCTTACGAAACAAAATGGTCCAACCTGCTGACATATAAATCACAGCAGGTACTTGGTGGCTAGAATTCACCAAATTCTTATCCCAGTAATCATCCAAATGCTTCTTCACAGCAATGTCCCTGCATGCCCCACGGTCACCATCCTCCTTGACCTTTCATCCACCCAAGTCAGCAACAGCAAACCACTAGCCTCACCATCAGAGCTTTGAAAGGCTTACTTAAAAGATTAGCAGAAACCTATACAATTCTAACAGAACTTGACAGGGTAAACACAGGAAGGATGTTTCTCATGACCAAGGAATCTAGAACCAGGGGTCACAGAACCAGGGATACGAGGTAAGCCATTTATTGCTGAGATGAGGAGAAATTTCTTCGCCCAGTGAATAGTGAAATTATTGATTTCTCTGCCAAAGAAAGCAGTTGAGTCCAAACCATTGGTCGTTTTGAAGTCAGACATAGATATAGTTGCTACAGCTGAAAGGATCAAAGGATATGGGGAGAAAGCACGAACAGTGTACTGAGTTGGATGGTCAACATAATCATATTGAATGGAGGAGCAAGCTCAAAGGCCTGAATGGCTTATTTCTGTTTCTATTTTTCTTTGCTTGTGCACAAGAAAACATGCATCTAACAGGATGTATCTTTTGGCTATTGGCTTCTTATCTTAGTACTCATTAACTCTGTGCTTGTTTAGAGGCTGCCAGTCTCTAATAACTTTGTAATGTTATCTTAGCAAACACTTAGTGACTTCAGCCCTGACTCACGACCTGCCAGGCTTTGTGCTGGTCACATTGCTTTCTGAGTGTATGGCTCTTTAGTGCTCAGTTACAGATAGGCCAATCAGGGTGTCCTGGAGAAATAATGTTGAGGAAGTGGGCCACCTCCCTGCAATAAACCAAAAGGAGGCTTTAGTATGATGGAAATTATGGAAAAGTGATCGTTTGTACAGAGTTGGCACAATGTGTCCATAAAGCGAGTAGGAAGGACAGCAATAGTTTAGTTAGTTTGGGAGGATGAGGTGTGTGGGAGCCATTGAGACGATCTTCGACATGCAATATTGAGAGTTGTTGTGCATGAGTCTTGGTGAAATTTGTGTACCCTTGCAGAATTAGAGTGGGTGATGGTCATGTGAGATAGTAGCGATGAGATGATGGGACATATCTTTGTGGAGCACAGAAAATAATTGAATTCATTTGCTGTGTAGGGCATTTTGTTTCACTTCAGACTGTGCACTAATCCAGGCTAAATTAAAAATCACACAACACCAGGTCAGAGTCCAACAGCTTTAATTGGAAGCACTAGCTCCTTCATCAGGTGAACCACCTGATGAAGGAGCAGAGCTCCGAAAGCTAGTGCTTCCAATTAAACCTGTTGGACTATAACCTGGTGTTGTGTGATTTTTAACTTTGTACACCCCAGTCCAATACCGGCATCTCCAAATCATGACTAACCCAGGCTGCAATCCAAGTCCAGGCTAGTTTGGTCTGAAGATCTGGCCTCCTGTGACAGTCAGCTGGAAGAAGGTCTGCTCTCCTCACCATCCCATTCACCAATGCTTCCAGGTTGCTTTTCCACTAGACTGTATTCTGAATATAGTGACTCAAGCATCACAGAATATAGGATTGCTTCCAGCAGTGATGAGCAGTTCTACATCTTTGCTGCATGACTCCCTGAGAAAGATGCCAACAAGCTACTTGAAAGAGATGACCAATCATGGAAATGTCTTGCTCTCTGCTCTACATATAATCAAACATTTTGGGAGTTTAAATGGATTAAGTAAAAAGTTGAAACGTCTTGTGAAATAAATAAGCAATGAGGTCTCAGGTGGAAGATCAAGCGAATAAAGAAGCTCCGAGCCTTGGTGGATTGTGTGATGTGAATTTTCCTCGACGACACAGGAAAACTGCACCCTTTATATTTTAAGGCTGACAAAGGGCATATCATTCAGAGCTTTAAAAGTATTGTTAAATGTTGACAATGAAGGAGATTTTATTCTCAGATTACTGACAATTTTGAAGATGATACACTGCCATCTAATAACTGTTAATCCATCTGCAGTGCCTGCCCCCCTTGTCCATTATTGCCAGAACACTGATATTAAATGTTCATGTCAGTCTTAATCTGTGTCACTGGCAATGCTGGCAGACTGCTGTTCTAAGCTGGATGGTGGAAAATAAATCGATATTAGAAAACTGCTTCAAGATAACATGTTCAAGTAACTGGCCTTATAATCAACTGCTGTGCGTATGACTTTCTGGGATTTAATGAGAATGAGACAGATCAAAAGAATAGCATCATTCTGATCAGAGCCTGAGGGAGACCTACTACTTCATATTTCTCTGCTATCTAAGAACCACATACTATTGATTTATGGTGACTTACTGAATAAAGTTCTTGAGCACAAATGTAACTGCATTTGTAATTTATAGTTTGCTATTATGTCCTATTGAAGTTTGTGTGTATGACGACCTGTGGTTCATTAGAAATTGCATCCACACATATTAATGGTTTCCAGTAAAATTCCAGCAGTGGCATGGGAAGAATAGGAGGGAATTTGGCCTCATGTAGGAAAAACAATGGAAAAGCTACAAAATGGTGTGAAGCTTTGGTATATTTGAGTATTATGAAAGTTAAGGGCTGACAGAATATTGTGTGGTATGTAATGTGGACCATCGTTACTGTGCCATGTTGATTTACTTTACCAGATTTCTTAAATTGTGCCAACCTCATTCACCTTTATGACCTACGTCATGCTGGTACTGTCCAGAGCATTTATCATGACCATTACCTCATGATTAGCATGGACATTGCTGTCTTGAACGTGAGAGGTACTTTTTATCTTTCTTTATTTTTTTCATAGTATATGGGTGTTGCTGACAAAGTCAGTGCTGTGGCTCACCATTGATTGCCCTTGAACTGAATGTTAGGCTATTTCAGAGAGCGGTTAAGAGTCAACCAGTTCACTGTGAGCCAAGTTACATGTAGACAAAACCAAGCCAGCAGACTTCCTTCTGTTAAGGATATTAAAGAACCAGGTCAGTTTTTATAACGATCAATCATAATTTCATGGCCAGCATTACTGAAACAATTTTTCAATTCCATATTTAATTAATTGAATATATTAATTAATTGAATATAAATTCCACCAGCTGTCATAATTTAAGGCCATTCCTCAGAACACTTACGTGAACCTCTGAATTACTAGTCCAATGACATTTCCAATATAGGATCATTTCATGTGTCAAACAGTGGGGCTATCCTTGCATCTACATAATACAGCAGTATGCTCCCTTTTGAAGCATTCATCAAATGAGGTTTTGGTTGCTGCTGTCAAACATTTCTAACAGGCTATTTCAATCTGCTGCATTAATTTTGCTTCACTTCACTTTCCCAGTCATTTCTTTTCATCATTACCCCAGGCAACTTTTGTAAAATCCTTCAATCCATTTCGAATCTTTCAAAAGATTCAAAGGGCTTTTTCCCCATAGGAGGCTAGCGATAGGGAGAGGCTGAACAGGCTGAGGCTGTTTTCCCTGGAGCGTCAGAGACTGAGGGGTAACCTTTCGAGGTTTACAAAATTATGAGGGACATGGATAGGGTAAATAGACAAAGTCTTTTCCCTGGGGTCGGGGAGTCCAGAACTAGAGGGCATAGGTTTAAGGTGAGAGGGAAAAAATATAAAAGAGACCTAAGGGGCAACTTTTCACACAGAGGGGTGGAACATGTATGGAATGAGTTGCCAGAGGAAGTGGTGGAGGCTAGTACAATTGCAACATTTAAGAGGCATTTGGATGGGTTTATGAATAGGAAAGGTTTGGAGGGATATGGGCTGGATGCTGGCAGGTGGGACTAGATTGGGTTGGGATATCTGGTCGGCCTGGACAAGTTGGACCGAAGGGTCTGATCCCATGCTGTACATCTCTATGACTCTATGACAGCACACCTAAATATTAGAACAGAATGCAAAGACATTGCATATCTCATATATGTACAAAGTATAGATTAGATTACTGTAGAAAGAAGAATATAAACTATTGTAATGATCGAACAACATGAAATGCGAAAACAGTGGTCCATTCTTGCAGTATTGCATGAGGGTAAACATTCAATTTATTGTTTCATTAGTTACATTAGAGGAGACAAATATTAGAATAGTACAGAAACTGCTACTACTACCAGACACATGCAAAATAATTCATGCAGCTCAAATTTTGAAAAGAAATATAGATAAAGCCACATTTTACATGTAATTTCAAGACTTTACAAACCAAACTTTATTGACATTGCCTGATTTAGTTGTCTTCAAAATACTATGATCTAATTGAAGGGGTGGAATGAGGCAACATTTTTTACCTGTTGCTTTGCCATGCTATTGTTCACGCTTTGGGGAGAGAGGATCATTAGATTCATTTTCCTATTTGTGGTGATGCCTCTGCATTTGAAGCAGGACTAGCAGAGGTACTCACTGTTCTGAGAATGCAAAGCTTGGAGCAGTTCCAGGATGAAGAACAGAGATTCAAATCAGGCTAAAGAAGAACATTGAGAAAGATTTTAACCCTGTAATTAGGAGGCAATCAGACAAATTGGAAAAGACAAGTACTTTACTGACACCTTCGATTAGACTGCAGTCGTACTGTGGCATCAATATGCAAGGCAGGATATTTACAACCAGCCTTAGGACCTCAACAGCTAGATGGATGTCAGAAAACTTCATTGTGTGTGGAACAGACAGTGATTTTCCTAAATTGGCCAATTAAGAACAGGACTGCTTTTCGTTATTTATATAAATGATTTGAACGTGAACAGAGGAGGTATGGTTAGTAGGTTTGCCGATGGCACCAAAATTGGAGGTGTAGTGGACAGCGAAGAAAGTTACCTCAGAATTCAACGGGACCTTGATCAGATTGGCCAGTTGGCCAAGGAGTGGCAGATGGAGTTTGATTTACATGAATGTGAGACGCTGCATTTTGAGAAGGCAAATCAGGATAGGACTTATACACTAATGTTAAGGTCCTAAGAAGTGTTGCTGACCAAAGAGACCTTGAAGTGCAGGTTCATAGTTCCTTGAAAGTGAGTCACAGGTAGATAGGATAGACATTTACTATGCTTTCCTTCATTGGTCAGTGCATTGAGTATAGGCATTGGGAGGTCATGTTTAGGCTGTACAGGACATTGATTAGGCCACTTTTGGAATACTGCATTCAATTCTGGTTTCCCTGTTATAGGAAAGATGTTGTGAAAGGGTTCAGAAAATATTTACAACGATGTTGTCAGGGTTGGAGGGCTTGAGCTGTGGGGAGAGGCTGAATAGTCTGGGGCTATTTTCCCTGGCGTGTCCGAGGCTGAGGGGTGACCTTATAGAAGTTCATAAAATTATGAGATGAATGGATAGTTTGAATAGGCAAGGTTTTTTCGCTGAGGAGAGGGAGTCCAGAACTAGAGGGCATAGGTTAAAGTGGGAGGGGAGAGATTTAAAAGGAATGTAAGGTCAGCTTTTTTCACATACAGACTGCTGCATGTATGGAATGAGCTGCCAGAGGAAGTGGTGAAGGCTGGTACAATTACAATATTTAAAAGGCATCTGCATGAGTAAATGAATAGGTAGGGTTTAGAGGGCTATGAGCCAAATGCTGGCAAATGGGACTAGATTAATGTATGCTATCTGGTAGGCATGGAAAAGTTGGACTGAAGAGTCTGTTTCCATGCTGTATGGCTCTACGACTGTATGACTTAAGTGGGGAATGTTGTGTCCCGACCTCTGAGCCAGTAGTCCTACCTGCTCCAGAAGTGTGTCTGGTTGAATAAAAATATCTATATACAGCCTGGACTCTGAATAGTTCCCAAATGTATGTTTTTAAAAAAAGAACTAAAGGCAAGCTTTTAAAGCTGGTCAGCCAAGAGGAGCCAACTAGACTACAGGAAGACCAAAGTTTGTAAAAGATCTAAAGGGCTGCTTTTTCAGGTATGTTCAAGAGGGGGCGCTGCAATGCAGTGGCACTCTCACTACAGCTCCAGCATCCAAAAGTAATAACTCACTAAGCTGAAACAGAACACTTGGGGCTTTCAGTGCATGGTGCAGTATGTGTTTGCCATCTGTTGCAAAATCTCCAGCTGTACTGGTAGCAGAATTTTGACTCCTTTAAAACTATCTTAGAAGTTATACTTTCTGAATAGTAAGTATATGAGATTACCACTGCATAACAAAGCATCTTAAGAATCCTGACCTTTTTGTTTCAAGTAATTAAAGCACTACATGCAAACCATAAATACTGTGGCCATTATATTGATCCCCTTTCTGTGATTATAACCTTCACCTGAGAATAAAATGAAAATTTGTGTAAAATTAGTACTGCAGAGAGAAAGGATACCTATAATGCCTGGTAATGAGCAATGTTTTCCTTCTTGTGAAAATATGTGTAACCAAGGCTGCAGTGAATCTTATATCATGTGACACTCTGTATCTTTTAAACAGGGCAATTAAAACGGACAAGAGGAGAGGAAATTGATGTTGAGACCCCAGGATCTATCCTAGTAAACACCAACCTGCGAGCTCTAATAAACAAGCACACATTTGCCTCTCTACCACATCACTTTCAACAACAGCTCCTGATTTTACTACCGGAGGTAGATAGGCAGGTAAGCAGAGTCTCAATGGCTTACTGTGCTGTGTCAGTGACATAGATATGGATCACTTAGCCTCACAATTCAGGAAAGCAAACTGTGGCTAATTTGTTCTTCTCAGCTAACTGACATTGGGAAATTGAAAATGTAAAAAGAAATCCTGTTATAATTATGATAAAAATAAATTATCTTTTTCAGATGCTGTCCAAAATCTCTGTTCTCCCAACATACTGTGTTCTAACTTTCAGTTCTTGTTTTATATTTTCATCATGATAACAGTAATTACAAACAGATTTGAAACTGAAACAGGTAAACGGACAAACATTACTAACTATTGACAAGACATAATTAAATGGGAGAGGGGGTGGGAGGCATCTTGACAGCACTCCAGCTGACTGATGAGACCCCCAGTGCCACAACAGGATTCTACTCAGAGCTGCAGCACAGTTGCTGAGTGCCTTGAACTGTAATCCTATCAAAAAAGGCTCCCCCTGCCCTTGACTACAAGAATACTGAAGATGTAATTTAAAGAAAGAAATTTATAACAGAATTGTACTTGTTGATACCACAGTTTACACTTGCAGAGACAAATCAGGCTGTTTCAGAGTCAGGTTGGAAAATCCCTTGTCAAACAGAAATTGGTTTATATGGTATGTGCACAGAATTTAGAACAACATGTCTTAGTTCAATCCTGTTTTATCAATAGATAATAAACATTTTCTGAAAGCACTGCCAAAGTTTCCACAACATGAAGCAGAAGAAATTACTCATTCAGTTTACCGTTCAATTTTACATGGCTTTTCTTCACATCTTCTTTCTCCTTAACAATAAGCCTCACATCTGTACTGAAGGGTTTTGTATTACCCTTCAAGAGTCAAAAAAATTGAGGATCTGAAATCATTGATGGCACAAGGTTTTCTCACTTACATTGTCAAGGTTAAGGCAAAGTTCTCTGACACCAAAATATTCATAAGCCCTTTCTCTTGTGATCCATTTACATTCTCTGCTTCAATGACCTTCTTTGGTAGCATATTCTATGACTAATATTAATAAGGGTCTCTTCCTTCAATCTTCTATGGCTAATGCAAATAGTTGTCCAAAAACAAACTCAATATTCCACAGCTTTTCTCTATTTATCATTCCCTTTGTTTTCTGTTACCAAGCCAGAATTTAAGCCAGCTGATTTATTCTTCCCCTCAGAAGTCATAAATATTTACACAGTTGAATAGTTGACCTGTTGGCCAAGAGAGTGAAGTTGTAGACTTCCTGTGTTATAAGTGACTTTTTGACAGCAGTATTGAATACAAAAGTATTGAAACAGTTATCCAGTAGAACAGAGCTCGGACCTAGACAGCCTTTTACCACTGGAACACACTGTTTAGGGTCTAAATAAACAATACATATAATGGCTTTGATAGATCTGCAGAGTTTCACTGTCTAAACGAGCAGAGTGTAGCCATACATGTAACATTATGTCAGTAAGTACATTCTGTGTCAGTCAGTCATTCTCGTCATATTCATATCATTAATATAAACCACAGAGCAACTCCTTAAGGATAACGACTCCCAACTTGATACAAGAATAAAGAACAATACGGCCCTTCAGCCTATCAAGCCTGCACACACACACTTTGCCCTTCAGTATTAAAACTGTCTTCACTGACAGAATCTGTATCCTTACTATTCATGTATTCGTCCAGGTGTTTCTTGAATGCTGCTATTGTGTCTGTTTCTACCACCTCCTCTGGCAGTGTGTTCCAGGCACTCACCAATCTTTGTGTGAAAAACTTGCCTCGCACATCTCTTTTAAACATCCTCCCTTGTACCTTGAGTCTGTGTCCCCTAGTAATTGACTCCTCCACCCTGGGAAAAAAGCCTGATATTTTGGACTCTATCCATGCCATTCACACTCTTATAAACTTCTGTCAAGTCACCCCTCAACTTCCTGCATTCCAATAAAAACAAATCCAATCTATCCAACCTACCTTCATTGCTAAAATCCTCCATACCAAGTAACATCTTGGTAAACCTTTTCTGTCCCCTTTCCAAAGTATCCACATCCTTCTGGTGACCAGAACTGCATGCAATATTAGGCTGCAGCATAATTTGTCAATCCTTATACTCAATTCCCCTTCCAATGAAGGCAAGCATGCCTTAGGCCTTTTTTACTGCCTTATCTACCTGCGCAGCCACTTTCAGTGATCTGTGGACCTGCACATCCAAATCCTTGTGCATATCAATGCTCCTAAATATTCTGCCATTCACTGTATAATTTCCATTTATACTTCACCTTCCAAAATGCATCACCTCACATTTGTTCAGATTAAACTCCATTTGCCATTTGTCTGCCCATGCCTCCAACTGATCTGCTGTATCCTCTGACAATCCTCCTCACTATCCGCAACTCCACCAATCTTTGTATCGTCCATATCGTACATGGCTCATGACTCCCCTATACCAGCTGACCACGTGCTGTCATCAAGAGGCTCATGGAGCAAGTATTAGTGTTCTAAAGCAATATTTCTACTGCCTGGACTGTCTACAGTGTAGTCTTTGCAGGCTCAACAACCTGGTTCTTCATCAGGTCTTTGGCAATTAGCTTGGAAGGATAAAGAGGACAAGGAGGAGCAACAAGAGGAATTGGTAACCCCAATTTTGTGGGCAATCTGTACATGTGCTGCTTTTCCAGTCAGACTCTTATTCCCTAAAACTATCACCACATCAATGTTACAATGGCTTTCCACTTTCAATTATAGCATCTACTTAACCAAAATTTTGAAATAAAAATGGCACAAAAACTATTATATTGCTACTTTATCCAACAACATTTCCTAATTATCCAACAAAGCTGAACTCTTCATCCTAATCTATTTCCATAATATCCATCTTGAGATTCAACATGATTCTGGTGATTAAAAGTTTGAGTGCTGCCTAAATAATTTCAACCAAATACAGCACAAAATGCAAAACTAGCACTATTTAATTGTTTGCCTTACATGTGGGGTAGAGCCCTTTCTGCTGCTGCTCTGTCTGTTGGGGAGGTCTACATAAAGTTAGTACAGTAATGGCAGTCTGTGTCTGAATGTGCATGTGTTCATGCAGTAATTGAAAAGCTGAAAATTGAATTCCTTTTAGATTGCATTTGAGAAATTATGAACTTAAGAACATTGTGAAGCACAATTTGAAACTCTGAAGCTGATTTTTTTGGAATTTGAGCAATTTGGAGATTGTGTGCCTGAATGTAGTGTACACACAGAACAATCAGTCAGCACCGTACATCTTGAAAAAAGACCACTGAAGGTACATTTGGAGACAATGGAGTGAATTCAACCCTTACAAAGGAGGCTATGTAATTGTGGACAAATGTTTCCCAATTGGGTTGAAAATAATATGAAATAGGAGGTGAGAATATAGTAAGTGTTTTCCTCCACAAGTTAGAGCCACATACTTTCAACTTGATGTCTAAACAATGTTACCCATAATACCACAGTACAATGGAATATGCTGAAGTTATTATGATAATATTGGAATAGATTCTCTACAGTATGGAAACAGGCCCTTCGGCCCAACAAGTCCACACCAACCCTCCGAAGAGTAACCCACCCAGACCAATTCCCCTACCCTATATTTACCCCTGACTAATGCACCGAACACTATTAGCAATTGTGCATGGCCAATTCACCTGACTTGCACATCTTTGGATTGGCAGATCTAAATCTTATTACGACACAAGTAAGGATGAAATTGAACTGAGAGTTATTTCTGTCAATGGAAGCAGTTGTCAAGTGAAACAATTGCAGATCATGTTCTTGAATTAAAGAAGCTGTTTCATCACTGAGGCCTAAAGAAAAATAACATCCAGACCAAACTTTTTATCAAAGGCAATAAAGTGACTTGGAAGGAGACTTGTCCATGGAAGCGGTAGAAAGGGATAGCTCCAAATCACAAAAGTGAACTTCTCATGAGCCAGCAAGGGAAGTCTACCAGATTTCATTAAGATCTAGGCCACAGTAGCCAAGTTCACAGACTCAGAATCACAAACTTAGATGTTACTATTGCAGTACATGCACAGTCATAGTCGAGTAACAGTGTTATTCCTGTGTTTAAGTCAATCATAATTCAGATCACATACAGGAGGAGACAAAACAGTAGTGTTCCAGTTGTGATAAATCAGCAATGTTTGTGGTAGATGTAAAGCTAGTTTAGGTATCTGTATATTCTGGACTGTACGTAAGTTATATGTAGAAACAAAAATTACTGTTATTATACAGGAAGATCAAGAGTTGTACTCCGTTAGAGAACATATAAACAGCACTTGGAAAATGGAAGTAAAACAGCTGAAGACAAAGCTACAGCACTCTCAGAAAACGTCAGTGAGTCACCACATACTTATATCACTGATTCAGCTCTACAGCAGTATCTATTATCTCAGCAGGAGAGTACAACGCATTCCTAAGTTACATTCCCTTAAGAAAACTGGACTGGAATTGTTTAGATATCGAAATAACAATATTCCAACGTCTGTGCAATTTAGTGTTAGAGTGAATTATGACGATCCATTCCATTGTTTGTCACAGTGTGTGTTCAAGTTTCTGTTCTAGAATAGACAGGCCGGAAGAGCACAGCAGGCCAGACAGCATTGTGAGGTGGAGAAGTTGACATTTTGGGTGTAACCCTTCTTCAGGACTGCTGGAACTGATGGGTTGCGGTGGGGTTGCAGGCCAGTCCTGAAGAAGGGTCACACCCGAAACGTTGACTTCTCCATCGCCTGATGCTGCCTGGCCTGTTGTGTTCTTACAGCCTCCTGCCTGTCTATTTTGGATTCCAGCATCTGCAGTTTCTTTTTTGTCTCTAACCAAGTTTCTGTTCTGACAGCCAAATGCAGTTTCTCTTTGTTTGATCACTGTGCTCTTCTGCTGCTGAGAAAAAATGCATATTTTGAACAATTTTCAAGTTTCACTGTGTGTGATGGACTATAATGAACAATGCAGAGATGCAAACAATATAAAATTCTTAAGGGGCTTGACAGAGCAAATGCTCATGGAGGAGTCTAGAACCAGAAAGGGCAAGAAAGTAGATGTGAGCAATGTTGGATCAGCCATGATTCTATTGAATGTTGATGCAGACTTGAGGGGCTGAATGGCTTATTCCTCCTATCTCTTATCTTATGGTCCTGTTGTGGGCTACACTGGAGACTGGGGAAAGAGTAGCACTAATGCTGACGGGGTGGTGAGATGGGGTAATGCTAAGAATGTGCAGTTTGGATCATTATCAGCAATAGATGTGAAACTCTGCCCTTGCAAGTTCATTGTAGCGTCAGCTGTACCATGCACTTGCCCTGGCTTTGGGGTTACTATTCCACTGCATGCAAGGAGAGTTGGGCGGTGATGGCCAGTGGTATTGTCACAGAACTAGTGATCCTGAGGCCCAGATAATCTTTAGGGAAGCTGGGTTCAAATCATAGCAGAGGGTGGAATTTAAATTTAATAAACGCATGAAATTTTAAGTCTAATAATGACCATATAACTTTTATTTATTGTTATAAAAAACCCTATATGGCTCAGGAAAGGAAAACTGTCGTCCTTTCCTGGGCTTGTCTACAGGTGACTCCACAGAAACATGAGTGTCTATTAACAGCTGTCTGAAATGGCTTAGCAAGGTATTCAATATCAATTGCTGGAATGAGAAAGGAATGAATGGAATCGACTAAACTCTGACATGGTAATACTCACAGAATCATTCTTTACACACAATGTTCCAAACATCACAATCACCATCCTTGTATGTCCTGTGCCACTAGCAAGACAAATCCAGCAAAGATGGTGTAACAGTATTATATTGTTGAGAGATAGCTGCCCTGCAAGTCCTCAAAATTGACTCCATACCTCATGAAGTCAAACATGGACAAGGGCCACCCCTGTTGATTACCATATAACACCATCCTCAACCCCTTGCTGACGAATTATTACTTGAACACATTTGAAGTAACACTGAGAGGCACAGAATGTATTTGGGATCAGGGGCTTCAATATCAGTGGCAGACCTGGTCGCGTCCTAAAGGACATAGCTGTTCAGATTTAAGGTGGGTTATAAGGGATCGATCAAGAGGGTAAAACACCCCTGACCTCATCGTCACCAATCTGCCAGATGCAGATGTATCTGTCTGTGACAGTATTGGTAAGAGTGACCACCACACAGTCCTGGATTTGCAATAAGAAGACCGTCCATCATGTTTTGTGGCACTAGCATCAAATGGAATTGATTTTGAACAGATCTAGTAACTCAAGACCAGGTGTTCATGAGACAGTGTGGGCCATCAGTCGCAGCAGAGTTGTACTCCAACATAATCTGCACCTCCTTGCTCAGCATATCCCCAACTCTAACATTACTGTCAAGCCAGAGGATCAACTTTTCAATGAAGAATGCAGGAGGGCATGCCATGTGCCATAAGTAAAAGCGAGATGTTAACCTGCTGAGCCTACACAACAGGACCACCTGCATGCCAAACAGCATAAGCAGCAAATGATAAATAGAGCTAATCAATTCCACAATCAATAAATCAGATCTCAGCTCTGCAGCTCTGCCACATCCAGCTGCAGGATGATAGTGGAAAATTAAACAGCGCACCAGAGGTTCCACAAGTTTTTCCATCCTCAATGATAGGGGAGCTGAACACATCAATACTAAAGATAATAATCATCAGCCAGAAGTGTTGAATGAATGATCCATCATGACTTCCTCCAGAGATCCCTAGCATCACAAATGCCAGTCTTCAGCCAATTCGAATCATTTCTTGTGATATCAAGAAATGGTTGAAGCTGCTGGATATTGCAAAGGCTGTGGACACTAACAATATAGAAGTGCTGAAGAAGTACTGAAAAATTCAGATAAATGCGAGGTGCTGCATTTTGGAAAGCAAATCTTAGCAGGACTTATACACTTAATGGGAAGATCCTAGGGAGTGTTGCTTAACAAAGAGACCTTGGAGTGCAGGTTCATAGCTCCTTGAAAGTGGAGTCGCAGGTAGATAAGATAGTGAAGAGGGTGTTTGGTATGCTTTCTTTTATTGGTCAGAGTACAGGAATTGGGAGGTCATGTTGCGACTGTACAGGACATTGGCTAGGCCACTGTTGGAATATTGCATGTAATTCTGGTCTCCTTCCTATCGGAAAGATGTTGTGAAACTTGAAAGGGTTCAGAAAAGATTTACAAGGATGTTGCCAGGGTTGGAGGATTTGAGCTATAGGGAGAGGCTGAACAGGCTGGGGCTGTTTTCCCTGGAGTGTCAGAGACTGAGGGATGACCTTATAGAGGTTTACAAAATTATGAGGGGCATGGATAGGGTAAATAGACAAAGTCTTTTCCCTGGGGTCGGGGAGTCCAGGACGAGAGGGCATAGGTTTAGGGTGAGAGGGGAAAGATATAAAAGAGATCTAAGGGGCAACTTTTTCACGCAGAGGGTGGTACATGTAGGGAATGAGTTGCCAGAGGATGTGATGGAGGCTGGTACAATTGCAACATTTAAGAGGCTTTTGGATGGATATATGAATAGGAAAGGTTTGGAGGGATATGGGCCGGGTGCTGGCAAGTGGGACTAGATTGGTTTGGGACATCTGGTCGGCATGGACAGGTTGGACCGAAGGGTCTATTTCTGTGCTGTACATCTCTATGACTCTGTGTCCTGTGTTCCTGAACTAATCAAATGTTTTCCAGTATAGTCAGTTTTTCTATAACATGATGGTTGCATTCTTGTGCAATATGCGTTGTAGAAAAATCGCGCTTTAGAAGCAGTGCTTAAAGTGTGGTGATGTAATCTTGTTTCAGCCAACACATGTTTTAAAAGTTTGCACTTTAGAATCAGCGTCCCCAATTTATCAATCATGTTACAGCAAATTCGAGTTGACGAAACGCATGTTATGGCAGAACGACCTGCACAGCTACAATGCCTGCACTGGCCTGACAATATGAAAAATTGCCCAGGTACATCCTGTACACAAAAAGCAGGACAAAGCCAAACTAGTAATTACTGCCCCATCAGTCTATTTGCAATAATTAATAAAGTGTTATAAGGTATCGTCAACAGTCCATTGAAGCAGTCCTTGCTTAACAATAACCTTCTCACCAATGCTCAGTTTGGGTTCCATTAGGGCCATTCAGCTCCTGCCTTCATTACAGCCTCAGTTCAAATATGAACAAAAAAACCAGAACTCCAAAGGTAAAATGTGAGTAACTGCCCTTGATATCAAAAATTTCTTTGACCGAGTATGACATCTTGAAACCCTAGTAAAACCAGAATAATGGAAATCAAAGGATTATTCTCAACTGATCATAGAATTTTACAGAAGAGGCCCTTCAGCTATTTAGTCTGTATCATCAAAACAGCACTAAATGAACACTAGTTCCACTTTCTAGCATTTGGCCCATAGTCTTGAATTTTATGACATTTCAGTGTTCGTTGAAGTACATTTTAAAGATTGCGAGTACGCCTGCCTCAACTACCCTCCTAGGCATTGCATTCCAGACTGCCATTACAACCTGGGTGATAAAACATATCCTGAAATCCTGTCTAAACCTCCTGCTTTTCACCTTAAAAGTTTGCATCCTTGTTATTGTCACTTCAACCACCCCCCCCCCCCCCCCCCACCACGTCCCCCCATGGCCTTCATAATATTATACATCACTCATAGGTCCCACTCAACCCTTCCTGCTCCAAAAAAAAAATCACACAACACCAAGTTATTGTCCAACAGGTTTAATCGGAAGCACTGATGGAGCAGCACTCCAAAAGCTAGTGCTTCTAAACAAACCCGTTGGAATATAACCTGTTCTGTGATTTTTAACTCTGTACACCCCAGTCCAACACCAGCACCTGTAAATCATGCTTCAAAGAAAACAACTTGGACCAGCTTCTCTTCATAACTAAAGTGCTTCATCCCAGGCAACATTTCCTCTGCAGATCTTCCATGCAATTATATCCTTCCTATAGAGTGCAGACCAGAACTGCATATAGTACAACAGCTGTGGTCTAACCAAAGTTCGATACAGCTGCAATATAAACTCCTTGTTCTTATAATCTCTGCTGTGACTGATAAAGTTAAGTGTCCCATCTGCCTTCTTAACTATCCTATTAACCGACCCTGCCATCTTCGGGTATTTGTGGATAAGCGCCAAAAAATCCCTCTCCTCCTCTGATCTTCTGAGTATCCTATCATTCATTGTGCAATCTCCTGTCTTGTTACTTCGTCACTTTTCGGAGTTAAATTCCATCTGCCACTGATCTGCCCGTTTGACCAAATCATTTATAATCTCTTATAACCCAAGACTTTCTTCCTCACTGTCAACTACAGGCAAGTCCTTGTTTTATCCACAAATTTACTTAGCATTCCCCCCACCCCCATTCTCATCTACATCATTTATATATGTCATGACCAATAAAGGACCCAGACTCTATCCCTGTGCTGTGCCACTGGATATTGGGCTCCAATCACACAAATAGCCTACTACCACCATCCCTACCCTCTGCCACTAAAACAGCTTTCAGTCCAACTTTCCAATTTTTTCTGGATCCCACATACGTTTACTTTCTTTATCAGTCTCTCATGTGGGACCTTGTCAAAGGCCTTGTTGAAATCAATATAAACTACATCAACTGTACAACCATCGCCTACATACTTGGTAGCCATCTCAAAATAAATCAACCAGATTTGTTCAGCATGACCTCCCTCTGATAAAGCTATACTGACCACCGCAGATCAAACCTTACCTCTTTAATTGGAGATTAATTTTCTCCTTCAGAATTTTCTTCAAAGGTTTCCCTGCCACTGATATGAGAATCACTGATCTGTAATTCCTGCTGCTTCTTTCTCTGCACTGAAAAAGCAATGGAAGTCACGGAGTACAGCAGCCTGCAAGTAAACACTGAAAACCCTATGTGCTAAAAACATGAACCATTTGGCTGGCAGCCTGTGCTGAAATCAGTGAATGTGCACTAAGAAAGCAATGTGAAGTAGGATGGCAGCGTCCAAGTAAGCGCAATGTATGTGAGTGCTGGGAAAGAAACTAAGAGCCATGAGATGCATCCTTAAGTAAATACGTGAGATGAATGTGTAGCGTTGTGGACAAAACAATCTTGCAGAAGTATGCAAGTTGTAAATATCCTTCAGTACGAAAGTGAAGTGTTGAAAGGCTGTAATGGTTAGGCCAAAGGCAGTCACGATAATGTGCTGAGGCTGGTGTTTTGCGGTTGTTGGCTTGCCTTGGATGAAGGGTTGAGGAGGATACAGCCAATGGAACGTGTATGGACGTTGAGGTGAAAAACCTGTTGAGATTAGCAATAGTTGAGCTGTGGCTGTCAGGCATTCGTTTTGAACTACAGGTCCAGAATCTGCACTGTCAGTTTGCTTAGGGAAGGAGTGAAGAGTTGCAAAAGAGCTAATTGGAGTATTGATGAATGCAAATGCATGGAACTAACATAGTTGCCAATGAATGGTAAGACTCTAAAATGTAAAGCTTAAGCAGAAAACTTAACTGTTTTGGGTTAAGATTGCATAATGTTCTTCATTTTCCTATGTTCCCTCAATTCTTCTAGTCTTGCAAGGACTTCAGGGAATTTTGGTGCTGAAAATTGCAATTTCATTATTCATCTAGATTATAATTCTTACTGAAAACCCCAGAATGCAAAAAGAAATAGATGATCAGATGGTTATATATCATTATTTATTAATACAGTTTAAAATTTTGCAACGATATGAGAAACATTTTTCTCAATATTTGCAGATGCTGTGCATCCAATTTGCTTTACTCTCAATAGTTGTGATTAGTGTTTTTTGTAATTTCACCATATTACTGTGCCTGAGTCTTTAGAAAAATAACTTACTGCACTAGTTTATACTCAAAAACAAAAGAAAATCCCCAATTTATTTTTAATATATTCAGACTCATGTGGGTACATAGATACAACTGCTCTAAGAATATAATGCGGATCACTGTTTTTTTACATCATCTTATGGGATTTTCCAGCTATTTTCTATTTTTTGTCAATGTTTCAACAAAACTAAATCCATGGTCATAGTGAACATTAGAAATAATAGCAGAAATGGACTAGAAGTAGATCATTGAACCCATCAAGCCTGTTCCCCAATTCAATAAGAACATGGCTGATCTATTCATGCTTTGAATTCTCCATTTCCATCCGTCCATAGCACCTGATTCCCATGCCCAACAGAAATCTACCTACCTCTGTCTTAAAAATATTTAATGATCCTGCCTCCACCACTTTCTGATGCAGAGAATTCCAAGGATGCATGACCATCTGAGAAAGAAAAATCTTCTCAGCTCTGTTCTGAAAAAGCAGCTCCTAACTTTCAAAGAGTGCGCCCTATTTCTTGACTTACCCACGGAAAGAAACATACTTCCTATGTCTACTTAGTCAGGACCATTCAGGATCTTTTATGCTTTTAAGTACAACGGGACTTTGATCAGATGGGCCAATGAGCCAAGGAATGGCAGATGGAGTTTACTTTAGATAAATGTGAGGTGCTGCATTTTGGAAAGGCAAATCAGGGCAGGACTTATACACTTAATGGTAAAGTCCTGAGGAGTGTTGCTTAACAAAGAGTGCAGGTTCATGGTTCCTTGAAAGTGGAGTCTCAGGTAGATAGGACAGTGAAGAAGGTGTTTAATATGGTCAGAGAATTAAGTATAGGAATTAAGAGGTCATGTTGAGGCTGTACAGGATATTGGTAGTCCACTTCTGACAAATTGTGTGCAATTCTGGGCTCCCTCCTATATTTGAATGGGTTCAGAAAAGATTTACAAGGATGTTACCATAGGGAGATGCTGAATAGGCTGGGGCTGTTTTCCGGCGAGTGTCAGAGGCTGAGGGGTGACCTCATAGAGGTTTATAAAATCATGAGGGGCATGGAGAAAGTAAATAGAAAAGCTCTTTTCCCTGGGTTGGGGGAGTTGGGTTTCCTCCGGGCGCTCCGGTTTCCTCCCACAGTCCAAAGATGCGCAGGTTAGGGTGAATTGGCCATGCTAAATTGCCCGTAGTGTTAGGTAAGGGGTAAATGTAGGGGTATGGGTCGGTTGCACTTCGGCGGGTCGGTGTGGACTTGTTGGGCCAAAGGGCCTGTTTCCACACTGTAAAGTAATCTAATCCAAAGGGCATAGGTTTAAGCTAAGAGGGGAAGATTTAAGAGGGACGTAAGGGGCAAATGTTGATGCATGTATGGAATGAGCTGCCAGAGGAAGTGGTGGAGGCAGGTACAATTAGAATATTTAAAAGGCATCTGCATGAGTAAATGGATAGGGAAGGTTTAGAGGGATATGGGCCAAGTGCTGGCAAATGGGACTAGATTAGGTTAGGATAAATGGTCAGCAAGGACAGGTTGGACCAAGGGGTCTGTTTCTGTGCTGTACATCTCTATGACTCTATAGTTTAAGTCACCCCTCACTCTAGACCCCAATGGTTAGAGAGTTAGGACTGCAGATCTGGACACTAGAGTCAAGAGTGTGGTGCTGGAAAAGCACAGCAGGTCAGGCAGCATGCAAGGAGCAGGAGAATCGGCGTTGAGGGCATAAGCCCTCCATCAGGAAGGGGTCGAAACGTCGATTCTCCTGCTCTTTGGATGCTGCCTGACATGCTGTGCCTTTCCAGCACCATGCTCTTGACCCCAATGAAAACAAGTCCAGTCTGTCCAACTTACCCTCATAAGGTAACCCTTTGTTTCAAGTATCAATATTGTAAACATCTTCTGAAACTTCACATCCTTCCTTAAATAAGGAAACCAAAACTACACACGGTGCTCAAGATGTGGTCTCGCTAATGCCCTGTATTACTGAAGTATTGCATCTTTACCATTATGTTCAATACCTCTTGTAATAAGGGATTGTATTCCAAAGCCACCTCAATTGCCAGGTGTAGCTCCATATTAACTTTTTGTGATTCGTGAACCATTTCTGCTTAAGTAAAACTTCGTGTTTTTTCTTCTTCTTGCCAAAGTGAACAACTCCACATTTTCCTACAATATACTCACTCACTCAAACAAACCATCTCTATCTGTCTGCAACTTCCTTCTTCACAACATACATTCCTCCATATCTTGATGTTATCTGCAAATTTAGCCACCATGCCTTCCCTCCCCTCACCTAAGTCACTGATGTAAATTAAAAGTTGAGTCCCCAGGGGACTCCAGTTTGTGCACATTTCTGTGTTTTATCATTCATTCAATTTTCTATCTCTACAAATGTGTTTCCACGTACATCAGGAGCTTTGATTTTCCACAATAGCCTTTGATGCCACACTTAGAGTCATAGAATAATACAGTATGGAAACAGACCCTCAGCCCAACTAGTGCACCCTGACCATGTTCCCAAACTAAACTAGTCCCACTTGCCTGTGTTGGGGCCATATTCCTCCAAACCTTTCCTTATCATGTACTTTCCAAATGTCTTTGAAATATTGTGAGTGAACCTGCATCCATTACTTCCTTTGACAGTTAATTCCACGTATGAGCAACTATCTGTGTAAAAACATGCCTCTCACATCCTTTTTCAAGCTTTCTCCTCTTGCCTTAAAAATATATCCTTTGTTTTGAACTTCTCCATTCAAGGAAATGACCCTTGCTATTCACCATATCTGTACCCCCTATGATATTATAAAGCTCTATAACCTCAACTTCCTAGGCTCCAGAGAAAAAAGTCCTAGCCTATCCAGCCTCTCCCTATAATTCAAGCCTTTCATTCCCAGCAACATCCCGGTAAATCTTTTCTGAACTCCTTCCAATTTAATGGTGTTCTCCCTATAGCAAAGCAACAGAACTATACACAGAAGAGGTCTCACCAACATCCTGCACAACCTCAACATGACATCCCAACACCTATACTCAAAGGTCTAAGCAATGAAGGCAAGTGTGCTAACCACCTTCTTAATCCTGAGATCTCTCTTTTTTACAGTGTTACCCAGGGCCCTACCATTAATTGTATAAGGTAAAAACAAGGACTGCAGATGCTGGAAACCAGATTCTAGATTAGAGTGGTGCTGGAAAAGCACAGCAGTTCAAGCAGCATCCGAGGAGCAGGAAAATCGACGTTTTAGGCAAAAGCCCTTCATCAGGAATACAGCCTCTATTCCTGATGAAAAGGGCTTTTGCTCGAAATGTTGATTTTCCTGCTCCTCGGATGCTGCCTGAACTGCTGTACTTTTCCAGCACCGCTCTAATCCAGACATTAATTGTATAAGTCCTGCCTTGTTTGTTTTACCAAAATACAATGCCTCACAAAAATCCAAATTAAACTCTTTCTGCTACTCCTCAGCCTATTGACTCAATTGATCAAGAAGTCTTTGTATCTTAGATTGCATTCTTCACTGTCCACTAAACCACCAATTTTGGTGTCATCCACAAACTTACTAACCATGTTTCCTATATTCTCATCCAAATTATTTATATTAATAATGAACAAAAATGGAACCACTTCATCAAATGCCTTCCAAAAATCCAGTTATAATGTAAAGCACATTTTCAGGCTCCCCTTTATCAAGAATGTATGCTATTCTTTCAAAGAATTCCAACAAATTAGTTAAACACGATGCACCTTTGAAAAAACCATGCTGACTCTCCTTGAGCACCTTGAGATTTTTATGAGTGCAGTGGCAATCACTCCAATGAATAATTCCAACACCTTCCCTTTGATAGATATAAAGTTACCTATAGTTTCTGTCCTATGCTATATTCTGTTTTTGAATAGAAGGGTTATATTTGATACTTTCTAGCTGGCGGAACTTTTCCTGAATCTAGGAAATTTTGGAAAATTAATATCAGCCTATTGACTCCCTCATTCACAACCTCTTTAAGGGCCCAGGATGAAATCCATCTGAGCTCTGAGACATATTAATCACAGCTCCATCATTTCGTTTAGTGACACTTCTTTTGATTATGATTTTGCTAAGTTCCTCACTCCCTTCCATCTCCAGATTTGCTGGAATGCCTTTTTGTGTCCTCTCTAGTGAAGCAAAATGTTTGTTCCTGTCATCTGCCATTTTTTGATTATCTGCAATTAATTTCCATTCTCACTCTAGAGGAGCATCACTCATCTCCCTTACTCTTTTCCATTATAAGTACCTATAGAAACTCAAGCTATCAATGTTTACATCCCTAGCTAGCTTCTTCTCCAACACAAAGTTCCTCCTGATTAACCTTTTAGTCATTCTCTGCCATTCTTTCCATTCACTCACTCAACTTTGCGCAAACTCTGCTCTGCTATTGAAGGCATAGGGTTTATATGGCTAGGCCAGCTATGTTGCCAGGGAGAATGTGGGGTGGGGGGGATGGTCAACTGTATTTACAAGAGGGACATAAAGTAAAACAATGGAATCGGGATTGTGGCTTCAAGAAGAATTCCCACACCTGTCATAGTCACCTCAAATGCTAAGGGCTGGGGGGGAAAGAGGTGGACAGGTGCTAGCTCACATGGATGGGTTGGGTGAGAACTTGGACAGATTTGAAACTGATAGTGTTCATGGGAATGCCAGTTGGGGAGGGATCTGAAATATTAGGTACTCATTGAAATGTAGTCTCGGAGGCGAGAAGCCACTGGCTGTAAAGGACTCACTGTCACCTTCCATCATGCTCAAAGTTGAAACAATGCAATACAAAGAAAAAAGCTCAAGCGCACCTTGCGTTGATGATGTGTCTCAACTTGTGAGGGAGGGGGCTCCAAGACCTATCGATGTGAGGCACTTTAAAGGGAAAGAACAAGAAATACAGACTTATGCCCTGTTTGAGGCACAAACCTGTAGAGACACTAAATCCTTGTGATCCGAATGCACTGGCTCCCTAAGTGATGCATACATCTCTGCCCAGACATTGCTGACTAACCCATTCCACTTTTGGACACAGAGGCAAGGGAAAGAATAGGGATGTATTAAGATGAGATTCACTGGTGTCAGCAGAACCCATTCCCCATGTACACCTTGTTCATCTTGCTTTCACATTGTGCAGCAAACTGTCAACAGAGACGTTAAACTATTGTACTTCTTGTAGGGAAATGAGGTTAGGTATTATGCTGGCATGGTTGTTTTTGGGATTATGCAGAGAGTCAAACAAACAGATGTAATACCAAAAAGAATACAAATGTCATACTTTCTGTAGAGTGCAATGTCATTCACGCAAGTGCTCTTGATGGGTTTTTTTTGTCTCTCTCCCTCCCAATCTGTCTTAGTGTTGTTCAAGCTTCCACAGCTGGGAAGGAGGAGCTAGCTTTCCAGTGCAACCTGTTGGTTCTAGAAATGTGAGGACTGCAGAGACTGGAGATCAGAGTCAAAAAGTGTGGTGCTGGAAAAGCACAGCCGGTCAGGCAGTATCCAAGGAGCAGGAGAGTCGATATTTCGAGCATAAACTCTTCATGAGGAATCATTATTTGCTTGAAACGTCAACTCTCCTGCTCCTTGGATGCTGCCTGACTGGCTTGTTTTTCCAGCACCACACTTCTTGGCTCTGGAAATGTGGTTGGGTGACTCTGAGGATCTTTGTTTCTGGATAGCCGTGATATGCTGAGGTGGCCTTCTTGACTTAACTCCCAAAGGTTGGATCAGAGGAAGCAGGATGGAGGTAGAGGGCCCAGCCACTTCTGCAGTGTCCCATGACGGAATGGCCTGTGTGTGGTTCCTTCTCTGCCTGGCACCTCTCTGTATCCTTGTGAGGAAGAGGCTCCAGCTGTATACACTAGGTGCCCTGTGCCCCTGTTGCCATGCCTCCAATCCTGAGGACCAGTGATGGGGATGTTGGGGAGCAGGTGTGCATGTATCCAGCAGACCCTGAGTGTGCTGGACCTGGCTCTCCATGGCAGCTGCCAACCTGTCCGTGCAGACTCTGGCTTCTGTGGGCATTGCATTCCTACATATCAGTTGCTGCTCCTGTTCCTCTCTATGAATGTGTATGAATTTCCTGATTACTGATTCCACAGGGGCCTGGCCTGTCTTGGACTGAGCAGATGTTTAGTCTCCACAGTCTTCTGAGCATCTGCTGTATTCCTTCCTCCATCTGTGGAGCTGTCAGTGATGTACTCACAGATTTTACTGTCAGACTTTCTGAACCTATCATTTCCATTGAATTATCAATATCAAGAGGCAGCCTTGCCCATGCCTCCCCTGAGGCCTCAGTACTCACTTCCTCAGAGATCAAAGCAGTGGCTTCTGGCTACAGCTAGCTGTTTCTGTGTAGAGGTCATGGACATTCCTCTGATACTTGCATGGCACAAGAGAGAAGCCAATGGTGTGCAATGAATTTGTGATAGTGTGCAATGAATGACACTGGCATCAGTGCTAATGTGAAACTTGCAATGGAATGAAGAATGGTATTTACTTGGTTGCTGGAACATGGATATCTCAGTATTCCTGCAGGAACGGTCCCAGTCTTCTCCTGCAAGGGCCAGGATTTTCTCCTGGTCAGTAGAGTGAGAGAAGTCTTCTGTCAGCCAGTCCTCCATCCATTCAATCCCTCCCTGCCCTACTTTGGGTGGTTTTCTCCTGGCATGAGAGCAAGGGAGGGAATGATTGAAAGGATAGTGGGTGGCACAGCAGTTAGTACTGGTTCAGGTGGTGGAAAGGCTTGTCAGGCCTCCTAGATGAGCAAGTAGACTGCATTGAGGCCACGCAGGGTTGGTGTTGATGGAAGGCAGAGCGAGTGAGGGAATTAGTACATGCAGTAGCAAGAATGGCAGAACATAGGTCTTGGTGGACACTGGAAGCAGTAACAGCAATAGAGTGAGTTTGGGATAGCAGAGAGATGAATGTGGTACTTATCCTGCAGAGCAGAGAAGCTCGTTTATGTTCCTGACACTGCTGGGCATCCCTCTTCACCTAGGTGGAGACCTCAGACCAGGCTGCCAGGATTTGGAGTCATGACCTCCTGTGTCTGTTCTCTGCCTGAGTGGCTCTAACAAACCCAACCTGCCGTAGCTTCATACTGGTGCTTCCTGCATTGCGGCTGGTCCAGGCCTGCTTCAGTCCAAACATAGCCACTGCTCCGGTTGAAGCTGCTGAGAGTCAAGAAGCACCACCTTTCTGGCAGGAAGGGTGCACATTCTCCCTTAAAGGAGCAGAAGCCCCACGTGCAGCCACTTCACTTCCTGATCAACAAAATCCAAAGGGGAATTTCAGAACTGCAGTTTCAACTGACCGAAACCCCCATCCCCACAACCCCCATCCCCACAAGCCCTTGGCGTCGTTCATCTGTTTTTTCTTTGATACCCCTCTTTGATAGTATATTGTATGCAAAAGCAGCCATTCTGAGCCGCCTTTTGTTCTAACAGACACCTCCTTGAATTTATTTGGGACATTTTTTCTTATTTTACTTTTTTTCACTTTTCCTATTTTGTTTTATTTTTCATTTTACCATCCTTTTCTTACATTAGCTTAGTTTTTGTTATCTTGATTGGTCAATTAGGGAAAAAACAACGGGGATAAGATGAGGTTATTTTCATGCAGTAAATTGGTATAATGTGAAAATGACCATCTGAAAGGTTGATGGAAGCCAAAGTGGCTTGGAAAATAAACTGCACAGACAGGAAAACGCAATCATGATGCCACATCATCTCTGATTACTGCACCCTGACTAGACTCCTTGAATGCTATGCACTGTCCTTGAGATGTCTGCAGCAGTCAAGGGACTGTCACACATCTCTTTCTGGAGCACACCTTTGCAAAGATTTGGCGAAAGATGCAGTTGTTTGTATTGAGGTTAATGTCGAGCAGTTCTGTGATGCAGGCCTGTGTGCCTGGATGACTGTCTACTCAGTGAAAGATACTCTTTTGCCTGCCTGAAACATGTTGGTTTCAATCTCTCAGACAGGTATAGCTCTTCAAGCTGGCTTACTGACTGCTTGTTATCTAATGGGTGATGAAATGAAAATGCACTTCCTTCCTTTGATGTCAACATTCAATCCAGTGTCACTGACTGATATTATAAAGGCCTTGCTGAGCAAATTGTTGTGGTTTTAAAGTAGCCACTTTGAGCCTTGGCTTGAGTTATTGATTGTATTCAAGCATTTGCCCAGAAAAGGCTATGCTGGGCAACCTGGCAAGCATCACAGGTTCTGAAAGGATTAACTGATCTTCTGCATTTTCTCCTCCCTGTCTGCAACACGCATTACCCTTTTGTAATGTAATGATAATCACTTCAGAAAGAACAGTATTCTTCAGCAAATTGGATACAAAGCAAAGGAAGTGATACCCATAGTTGGAAGTTAATATCCACCAAGGAGGTACTTTGATTTTCCTGGAGCTCATTTACTTCAAAAACTACTGGCAATTACCTCAGACCAGGTAATGTTCATAAGATATTAACAAGTACTTTGCAAAATAATTCAAATAGACATGCCGATAAAAGCATACAGGCCAAAGAATTCTATAATTTAAAATCCTTCAATATATTTATGATGGAAGTACCTTAGACAGTGGCTTTTCCCCACTGCGCCTTGCAGTGGCTGTTTCAAAGCTTGAGAGCATCCCTCAGTACATAGTCCTGGACCTTGGAATGTGTCAGTCTGCAACACTTATTCAAGGTCAAATATTTGCTCTGGAAGGCCAACATGTTTCGGGCAGACAAAAGAGTATCTTTCACTGAGTTGATGGTCGTCCAGGCACAGAGGCCTGCATCACAGAACTGCTCGACATAAACCTCAATATAAACAACTGCATTTCTCACCAAACCTTTGCAAAGGCATGCTCCAGAAGGAGATGTGTGACAGCACCTTTACCTCTGCAGCTATCTCAAGGACAGTGTAAAGTGGTCAGAGAGCCTGCTCAGGGAACCACACATCAGGATCAAACATTTCCTTTTCCTGCAGAACCTCAAAGTCATTGCATGCTGACCCCTGCCTCTTGGACTTGTGGTCAAAGGTATTTTTCTGTACAAATATTTCCATCAGGGACACATGACATGATAAGGTCCAAGTGTTAAGATTATTCCATAGCAATGGTGCCAGACCTATCCTTCACAACACTGGGGACAGGCAAAGCTGCAATACAGAGTGACACTTGATGTTTGGGGACCAGGTCTCTGGACAACTTGATGCAACCACAGACAAAGGAGGCCATCAGGATCAGAATAACATTGGATATGTTCTTCCCTCCAATTGAGGGTTTTGTATAAGGTTTCCCTGCTGAAACATCACCCAGGTAAAGTAGAAGATGGCTTGGGTAACTGCTGCAATGCAGGCTTGGGGAATGGGCCAGACCTGCCGACGTAGAGCAATACCAAGACCAGATCATACCTCATGACTAGTTTTATATCTATCATCCAGAAGAAGTGGTGCTCCCACGTGTCCAGTTTCTGCTTCATTGTGGTTTTTAGTAATGCCAAGCCATATACTGGTACCTGCATGCTGATGGAGAAAGAGAGAAGAAGTTGGCCCAGTTCCTGAAGAACATGGCCTCATTCCTACCTTTGCTCCCAAGGCCTGTAACAGGAGATAACGATATCCTCCTTACACAGGGAGGCCTTAAGCTGACGGCCTCTCTGCCGAAGATTGTCACCTCTCTCAGGCTCACATCCTTCCTGATGTATTCAGAAAAAGGCTGTACGTAGGACACAAATAAGGTAGGGAGCGAGGTGAGCACTGCCTGACTCCAGACTTGAATGAGAAACTTTCAGATTCCCAATCAATGACTTAGATTGCCCTAATGATGTTTGTGTAAAGCAACTGGATCCAATTGCAAATCCTTCCCCAAAGCCCATTTTTGATAACAGATTCATCCTGTAGTGTGTAATGTTCTGTCAAATTCCATCTTTTGGCCCAGGCTGTGGAGGCTGGTGTCCATCATCCCTTTCCTGCTTTTAGGCAATTGTATTTCTGAGTAGCACAAAGCTCTTAGAGATCTTCCTTCCAGGTATAGTACAGGTCTGGTCAGGATGAATCACCAATTCTAGAGCAGATTGGACCTGACCTCTTTTGAAAATGTGTCTGCAGAGCTGATTTACTTTTTTAAAAAAGTATACAACTATCTGGCATACTACCTCTCACTGCAGTGTCCTAAAGTTACTTTCTCATTTAACATACCAGTCTAATTATCTATAATTAAATTATACAATTGAGTATTATCCAGTAAATTTCAACAATTTCATGAAACGGTTCTTCGGACATGTTAGACACATTTTTGCATTCACCATGTTATTTTTGGATGTAGCAGTATGCCTAACGAATCAGAAAATTAGACCTCTACCCATTAAATTTTCATTTTCACCTGATTAAAATTTATGATGTCAGATTCAATGTGTGTAGGAAACATCCATGAGTTTGTGGATTGATGCATATAAATGATGACAGTTGTAATGAATGGACATAATTTTCCATAATGTAAACAGAATACTCTGGAAATACTTAGCAGGACTGGCAACATATCTGGGAAACAGTTAACACTTCGAGTCTGTGACCTATCATTGGAACTGATTTCCATTTAGTGCTGCTTTGATTCCCTACCCAAATACTGTATAGACTTGACAGCCAGCTTTGCAGCATGCTGAGCTGTGGACCAAAGCAAAGAGCCAGGAGGAAGATCTCCAGGTCATTCACAATTGTTTTGCTTTGTTTTTTTTTTCCTTGTTATCATTTAGATGTTCAAAAGCCTTTGAGGAATTGCTGTGGTGTTTTCTTGGTACAGCAACTGACATAATGAAGTAAAAGGCTTTCCCCATGAAATCCTCCCAAGATTGAGAGAAGGAAACAATTAAGGAGAGATATTGAGCATTACAGGATGCACCAAATATTGACACCCTGATGAAGAGCTTTTGCCCGAAACGTTGATTTTTCTGCTCCTCGGATGCTGCCTGACCTGCTGTGCTTTTCCAGCATCACTCTAAGCTAGCACCAAATATCACTCCAAGTTGTAATTTATTGTTAGGGGTGTGCTCACCTTAAATTACTATGAAATTAGCCCACTACTTCAACATCTTATCTATATTTTGCCCGGGGTTTCAACAATGTGCTATCCCCTACATTTCAATGCAGGCTACAAATCATGACTTCTTGGTACCTAAATCACTTTCTAAACCTTCACAACATTCTGCACATGACACTTTAATATAACCAAATGTTAATAATTAAAACCTATTTAACTATAGTTTTTGCTACATGGTCACCTTTGTAACAATGTATGTTGAATATTTTCTTAAAACTAACACGATGCTTCTTTTAGGTGATGCTTCAGTGGAAACAGTTGACACAAATGGTAGTGAACCAGAAATCAAGCCTTGCTATTTCCAGATTTACCACAATGTAAAATTTTGATTAAACCACCGGATGGTTAATTAACCTTAGCCATTTAATTCAGGTGACAGCATATGCACTACATTTGTTTTTCATTATCAAAAAAACTATTTTGTTTTATTGTAATAAAACTGTTTTGAACCAACTTCAGGAAGAGAAAAATGGATCATTAACTAATAATTCTATAATGTAAACTCTGCTGCTTTCAAAAATTCCCACACACATACATACAGACTCAGAAAGAGACAAGGCGAAGATATTAAGAGTTTAAAAAGACAGAAAGAAATGCAGACCACAAGAGTTAGCTTCTTTCAATTCCTTCTGCTTTGATTCAGTTCTTTTTTGCTGATGTGATAAGCTTTTTTGCGCTCCAATGCAGTCTTTCATTCACTTGTTGAGTCTTTTCTCCTTTTTACTTTGAAAAGACAAGTCGGAGAGAGCGCAGTTTTAAGGGAAATGATGAGTGAGGTTTTATGTTGCTCTCCACTCAGAAGGAGGAGGCAGAAATTAAGATGCTTTCTCTTGGCAGACTAGATGTTTCTGCCATATGGTTCAGATGATTCCTGTAGCCCTGTCGATGTAGCCCTGAAACTGCCCTGACACTCATATACACCATGGAGCCATTGCATCTACATCTTTTCCACTCCTTTAATGAGGCGACATCGTAGTTGCAACTCACAATGAGTTCCAGCAATTCATTTTAAATACTGCAGCAAGTAACTCACTTCCTAACTCCCCAAAGCCTGTCCACCAGCTACAAGGAATAAGTCAGGAGTGTGATGGAATGCTCCCCAATTGCCTGTTGGATGTAGCTCCAACAACACTCAAGAAGCCTGACACTGACATTGACCAACCAGGTTGTATCCTCTACCTGTCTTCACCTATACCCACTTCACCACCCTGCCCCCACCTCCCCCTTTATCTGCAGCTCCCCCCACACCCACCATCAGTCCTGAAGAAGGGTTACACCCGAAACGTTGACATCTACACCTCCTGTTCTGACTGGCTTGCTGTTTTCTTCCAGCCTCCTGACTCTCCAGGACAAAGCAGCCCACTTCATTGGCACTGTAAGATGCACTGCAAGAATTCACCAAAGATCCTTAGATAGCATCTTCTAAACCATGATCTCCTCCATCTAGAAGGACAGGGCAGCAGATACATGGGACCATCTCCATTTGCAAGTTCCCCTCCAAGTCATTCCCCATCCTGACTTGAAAATATATTGCCGTTCTTTCATTGTCGCTGTGTCAGAATTCTATAATTTCATCCCTAGCACATTGTGGATCTTCATAAAACATGGATGGAATGGTTCAAGAAGGCAGCATATATGCCCTTCTGAAGGGCAACTAGGGATGGGCAATATGTGCTGGTCACCAGTGACAGCCAAATCTCACAAGTGAATAAAAAAAAGGTCTTCTTCCACAATTTCCATGGATTAAAGCAGTATCTTTTTCCAATTTTAATCTACAGTGCAAAACTAAAAGCCAACCAATTCCTATGAATAAGTTGAAGCCTCATGAGGTTGAAGTGACTCACTTTCTTGAATCAGAATCTAAAGCAGAACTGTGTGAACTGAATGTGTCCACAACTGTAAGAGCAGCCTAGGAGGTTTTCAGCCACAGGATACAAGCCAGCGGGACTGGCAAAATACTCTGATAACTGAGATACAACACCACCACCCATGCTCATTCCTGCATTTCAGTACTTTTGAGATCAGTGAAACCCTCTTTCTAGATATTCCATAACTGATAACCAACATGTCAAAGCTCAAATAAATAATGCAGCACAATCTGAAATCCATGAACTCGATGATAATAAACAGTAAGAAAGGCTGCACTTGCTCTTAGGCTGCTGTGTAGACATGCTGATTTAAAACTGCCACACATTTACATTGTGAACTGCATTATTGTAAAACCATCCTCAACAGCAGTCTTGTAGGCTCGTATTCCCAAGCAACTGTCTAAAATACTTAGCTTCATATCTGTACCAATTTCTAGTGCAACAAAACATCCTTACTTTAAAGCAGATAATAGGAAATAGAACTATAAAATTGTTACTGTACAAAAAGAGACAAATTAGCCCACATGACCATTATTGCTATCTGCAAGCGTAAGTTACTTGAATCAATTCTCTGTCCTTGCCCCATTGTGGTGCATTGTGTTTTGCCTTCAGATCCTAATCCAGTTTGGGTTCAAGTCCCATCCGCTCCAGAGACATCTGAGCAGATTGATAATTTAAACATTTTATTGCTATTAACTCTCTATTACCCCATCATAAAAAGGTCAAGTTAATTAAACAGTATTTGTCTTTAATAAATCAATGTAGACTTTCCTGAATTAATCCATACTTATCCTATGATTATTAAATTTTAGCCCAGATTCTGATTTTTAAAAGTATTCCTATTACTGGGGTTAAACTGACTGGTGTTGAAGAGTGTGATACTGGAAACGCACAGCTGGTCAGCCAGCATCCAAGGAGTAGGTGAATTGACATTTTGAGCACAATCTCTTCATCAGGGCATAAGTTCGAAACATCAATTCTCCTTCTCCTTGGATGCCGCCTGACCAGCTGTGCTTTTCCAACAGTACACTCTTCAACTCTGATCTCCAGCATCTGTAGTCCTCACTTTCTCCTCCTTAAACTGACTGATGTTTGACTTTGCTTTTCTTTTGATCAAGGGTGGAAGATAGCTGAGGCAGGATGCAAAATAGTACTCAAGACAACAGGTTTCTCTACGACCTGTGTCATCATTAACTGCTTCTGTTTTCTTAGCTCTTTCACACAAATTATACCCTTCCATTTCACTTTTCTAAATCTGTCAAGACATTTGAAATGAGGGAATTTACCTACAAGAACCAATATTTCCTAGGCCCCACTCTTAGTCATCTCCTGCAGTGAGTCAGTAAGAGAATTTCCAACTGTTCATGGTGAATTAATAATGTCATGGCCACAAATCAGAACCTCAAATTACTGAGGACATCTTTTACCTATAATTCTAAAATGTGTGTTTTTAAAAGAAGGCTGAATAAGACAAAATAGCTGTGAATGTAAGTTAAGGCAACACCTACAGAGAAGTCATATCTATGGACGAGAAGGAAATTTCAAACAACAGCCCTTCAAAGGAAGGATAAGGCAAAACAAAACTGATCCCAGAGGCTGATGACTTCCTGCTCAACAAGAAACTAGCCCCTGCAGATTATGTCCCAAACTGTAGGCACCTTTTGTGTTCTCTCTTTGAAGAACACACTCAAGCCAGTTTCAACTCAGCTGGACTGTGCTAGCTGGACTGAACATTCTCAGGTAAACCAGGCAGCTTTTGAGAATTAGCATGCTGTGAAGGTCACAGTCAAAGAACTATAACCTAGTTATCAATATTTTGCAGGTAAGGACACTCTCTCACCGAGCAAGCTGCCAGACAAAAGAAAATAGCACAACAAACAGAATTTTTCTCACCCTGAATGCTGGAATTCAGTCACAGTCAAAATGAATCCAAACTATAGAATACCATGCAATCTGCAAAACTAAGAATTGCAAAACTAATGCGGCACAGTGGCTCAGTGGTTAGCACTGCTGTCTCAGCACCAGGGACCCAGGTTCAATTCCAGCCTCGGTGACTGTCACATTCTCCCTGTGTCTGCATGGGTTTCCTCTGGGTGCTCCAGTTTCATCCCACCGTCCAAAGATGTGCAGGTTAGGTGAATTGGTCATGCTAAATTGTCCATAAAGTTAGGTGCATAAGTTAGGGGGGATAGGTCTGGGTGGGTTACTTTTCGGAGGGTTAGTGTGGACTAGTTGGGCCGAAGGGCATGTTTCCATGTTGTAGGGAATCTAATCTAATCTAACTCTTCAACTACCAACATAAATATTACTGGAAACCTCCTTGAAAATGGTCACAATATTCAACTATCCACTCTTCCCAAACAATTCAGAGTATGATCTGTATACCTTTCCTTACCTTTCCTTTTGTGTTCATATATGGTTCATTAGTATTTTATCTTGCATGTAGCTACTGATAAATTCTCTTTTTTGTTAATTCAAGGAAGCCTACTTAAATTGGCTCTTTTTAAAACAAATTAATTTGGTTCTGAAAGGAACGCATCCACAAAGAATGGGACCATTTTTCAAATAATCATGTTGCAATCAACCCGGGGAGATGAGAAAAGGAAGTGAGCTACTTCACCTCTCCTCATTTGAAGGCTTAACAATTTGGGGTATTCCATTCAGAACTGTAATGAAATGGGAAATTCATCTGGGATCTGTCAGAATGCTACCTATGATTGAAGTATACATGTATACATAATATTGAGCCATGTTAGATGATTTCTTTTACATTTGACCATTTGCAGAGCTGAATGAATAAACAATTTCTCTGGAATATTGCGCTGTACATATTATATATCTTATATGTTGTACATATTGAGATCAGTTTCATGGGCATTTATTATAAGATTTGAAAGTCCTTCAACTGCTTGGAGGTGAGCAACGATTAGTGTCATAAATACTTACTAATTATTCATAGTTTCTCCTTTCTTAACCATTCAGCCAGCATTTTTCTCCACTGTTTCCACATGTTTAGTGTTTTGTATAAGATATTAAACAGGCAGTGATTGCTGGAGATGATGAATAGATGAAAAAAATACAGGTGATTTGGTGATGGTGAGGAAAAGAAAGTATTCAGTTGTGTCTAAAAGCACTTCTGGATATGAAAAAAGAGAAAAAAGAAAGGAAAAGTAAACTGATAATGACTGCTTTACATTTGCCCTGGACTGCTCTCCTTGAGGGTCATGATGCACTCCACATTTTGATAAAAATTCTACCAGCTCTGTCAAAGATGCAGGATAACAGCAACCTGCTATATGCCTGACAGATGTTATTTTATATAAAGTCCTGGTAGCTCCTAGATTTGAGACTTTCATTTCAATGCCCATGTTAAAATGCTGTAGACCTCAATATTATGTAACGATGCACAAATTGTCTGCCCTGAATGAATTAAACTACCTGTCATAGGTAATTCCACACATAAACATCTTAAATTAGAATGACATACTTAGAGCAGAATTTGATGCCCTCAACCAATGGTATGTCTGCTTGTGAGGACCCTGCTGCCTTTATGCCACTATCTTAACTTACACACAACCATCCTTCTCACTAGTTAATAAAGCCTGTTAACAGCAAGTGGACAATTAGTGCCTACTTAATGTGATGGTTAGTGCCAGGGGATAGGGTCATACTAAAATGTGCCTCATTAGGAGACTTAGAAGGTGGGGTGGACTTGCTGAAAGTTACTCCCTGCCTTGTTGTTAGCCCTTATAACCCTTTACAATACCCACCCTGGGCTTCTACTTAGCATCACTCACCTGCATCTGAATCCATTGGCAATCATAGACCTAGATTGCGTATAGTGCTAGCAGCAGCAACTGCTTCACCATTGCCACAGTTGCTAGTCTCTAAATGGCCAGCAACTCTTTGGTGGGGCAGTACCTCTACCCCCCAGAGAAATGTCATCACTTTCTAACTAAGCATCTGACAGGCACAGCTCTGAAAACCTTTCCAGGAAGAAGTGATGCAAGGCTTTCAGAAGCTATCCAGGCCACTGTCATCTTCATTAAATACTGCCCTTGGTGTCAGCATGGTAGAGATCAGGAAATTGCAATTTATGCACTCCATACAGACATATGCCAATAGAAGTCCAGTGTCACTGATTTATAGCGATGAGCGTCTCCTCTATGCTGCTGGAAAGATTTCAGTTTGCAAGCCAAGTTCACTATCGATTTGTAGCTGAGCTAAACTCACCAACCACAATCAATGTGTGAAACAGTTTAATACAATCACAGCTGCTAGCTGCACATAACATGAACTCAATTCAATAGAGAAGTAGAGACATTTGTTCCCAATTGATGAAGGAACATTTTTAGTATGTAATATTTATTTCATTCTATCTCTGATGCTGAGATTATCTTGTTTTCAGGTTGGGTGTGATGGGGTTTCTCGCCTCAGTGCTTCAGCCCTGAATAATGAATTCTTTGCTTACGCAGCACAAGGTTGGAAGGAACGATTAGCAGAAGGTACAATTAATTCATCAATTCATCTAAATCTGTGATGTACAAACAGAACTTTGAATTTGATGCTTTCATCAAAGTAGGAGTATTCAATTTTGTCTAGCCTGTGGCCATGTTTCTTCTGTAGTATTTCCTCAACCTTCTCTCCCATGAATAGTAAAAATTTTCAGGTGCATTCTCCGCATTGTTAGTGTAGCTTTCGACACCCTCTACCTAACAGAATGGCAACTAGTAAGCAGGTTGAGTTCAAATGAGCTCCTGCTTACTGGCCTCACAAACAAAACTCAAGTTAGCAGCCCTCCCAACTAATATGCACAGTGTGCAATTGTCATTGAATTTCAGGCTGTTTTACTGATCAGTAAAAGTTAGTGTCAATGTCAATGTAAAATCTGCATTATCGTCCACTAGACAATTTATTGGAGTCTTTTCACAAACATATCATGAGGTATTGTGAACATTAAATCAGATGAGGTTTGAACCTATAATAATAGCTATATGTGGAAATTGTGTCAACATTCATAAATTCCTATTTTCTTTCAGAATGAATATCACTTGTATATAAATCCTGTGAAAATATGAATCCCAAAGACATAGCTTTAATTTAAATGGCAAGTATATTCAAAATTCATTAATTTCTAAACCAGGCAAGAAAACTTAGCAGACATTTAGATTTAGAGGTTAAACCTAGACAAATTTTGATTTTGACCTCTTATTTAGCACATATGCTGACATTTTCATCTTGTGATTTTATATTTTAAACTAAAAATATATTTTACTGCAAGAGATACAAAATATTTAAATATTGAATTTTACTATTGAATTTATGCATATTTATCAGGATTGCATCAAATTATAGTTTGGCAACTGCTCTTCCGAAGACCTCAAGAAACTATGGAGAGTTATGAACACAGCCCAATTCATCACAACGCAATCCAACCATTGACTCCATCTAGATTTCCCACTGGATCAGGAAAGCAAACAACATAATCAAAGATCCATCCCACTCCAGTTATGCACTTTTCCACCCTCTTCCATCAGGCAGAAGATGTAAAAGTTTGTATACATGAACAAAGATTCAATTAATGCAGTAACTTATACATTGAGCTGAACTTCTTCACTCAAATTTGGTAGACTCATCTTTTGGTTTGAGTGTTGTTTCAAAGATTCTTGTAAGGGTTGCAATTACCAGCCCTTCTACTTATCTATAACAAGGATTTCCTTTTAAATCTTCTCCAACTGTCCCACAGTGTCAACATTCAATTTAACACTGATGTAGCGAACTTCTTAAATGCAGATATGTCAGGTCAGAATTCTGACGGTTCTAATACTCTTAAATTCTAGTCTTGTACCTGAAATTGTTTGTCTGTCTTTCTTTCTTCAGTTTAGCTTTCACATAAAAAAAATTTTAAAATGAAAATCTGCAGTCAATAAGATGTTTAACATCATTTATCCAGCACACTGAAGTTCAAATTAACTCTACTAGAAATACATGGTCCTTGCTCTGCAAAGAACCATGTATTTCTAAAACTAAAAATTATTAACTCTAAGCCACATTCACAATCGACTCAGCCTGTTCTTAACTTCTTGTTGATCATTGCTTTCCTATTGTTCATTGATGTAACTTGGTCACATAATCATTTACTGGAAGCTAAGTGCTTTACCAGAAATCAACTCCTGATGTATCCTACTTCTTAAAGGTGCTAACATCTATTAAATACACTTTTCTTCCACTCAAAAACACTTAGGCTATCACAATTCTCAACTTATAGTCATAGAATCACAGAGTTATACAGCACGGAAACAAACCCTTCAGTCCAACTCGTCCATGACGATCAGGTATCCCAACCTAATCTAGTCCCACTTTACAACACCCTGCCCATATCTTTCCAAATCCTTTCTATTCATATAACCATCTAGATGCCTTTTAAATGTTGCAATTGAACTAGCCTTCACCACTTCCTCTGGCAGATTGTTCCATACATGTACCACCCTCTGCGTGAAAATGTTGGCCTTCAGGTCGCTTTTATATGTTTCCCCTCTCACCATAAACCTATGCCCTCTTGACTGGACTCCCACACCCGAGGGAAAAGACTGTCTATTTATCTTATCCATGCCCCTCATGATTTTATAAATCTCTATAAGGTCACCCTTCAGCCTCTGGTGCTCCAGAGAAAACAGCCCCAGTCTGTTCAACCCCTCCCTATAGTTCAAATCCTCCAACCCTGGCAACACCCTTGTAAATCTTTTCTGAACCCTTTCAAGTTTCACAACATGTTTTCGATAGGAAAGAGACCAGAATTGCACACAATATTCCAACAGTGGCCTAACCAATGTTCTGTACAGCTGCAACATGACCTCCCAACTCCTGTACTCAATACTTTGACCAGTAAAGGAAAGCGTACCAAATGCCTTCTTCACTATCCTATCTACCTGTAACTCTACTTTCAAGGAGCTATGGACCTATACTCCAAGGTCTCTTTGATCAGCAACACTCCCCGGAACCTTACCATTAAGTGTATAAGTTCTGCTAAGTTTGCTTTCCCAAAATGCAACATCTCGCATTTATCTAAATTAAACTGCATTTGCCACTCCTCAGCCCATTGGCCCATCTGAATAAGATCCCATAATTTTAAACTAGTTATGGAGAAGGACAAAACTGCACAGGTCCACAGGTTAAAATTCTAAATTGGGGCAAGGCGAATTTTGATGGAATTAGACAGGAGCTTGCAGGGCTTGATTGGAGTAATTTGTTTGCAAGCAAAGGGATCTCCATCAAGTGGGAGGCCTTTAGAAGTGATATTGCTCGAGTTCAAGGTCTATATGTTCCTGAGACGGTGAAAGGCAAGGTTAGCAAGAATAGGGAACCCTGGATGACAGGAAATATTGAGGCTTTGGCCAGTAAAAAGGAGGCCTGCCTAAGGTACTGGCAGCTGGGATCAAGGAAATCCCTGGAAGTATGCAGAGAATACAGGTGTTTACTGAAGAAGGACATGAGGAGGGCGAAAAGGGGTCACGAAATAGCCTTGGCTGAGAAGATTAGGGTGAATCCAAAGAGGTACTTTAAGCATATTAAAGGAAAAAGAATAACTAGAGGGAGAATAGGGCCCCTCAAGGACAAAAGCGGTCATGTATGTATAGAACTGCAGGAGATGGGTGAGGTTCTCAATGAATATTCCTTCTCTGTGTTTACCGTGGAGAAAGACATGAAAACTTGTGAACTAAGAGAAGTTAGTAGTGATATCTTGGGGACAGTCCATATCACGGAAGAGGAGGTGTTGACCAGGAAGGTTGACGAGGGCAGGGCGGTAGACGTAGTCTACATGGATTTCAATAACGCCTTTGATAAAGTTCCACATGGTAGGCTGCTCTGGAAGATTAGATCACATAGAATCCAGGGTGAGCTGGCAAATTGGATACAAAATTAGCCTGATAGTAGGAAGCAGATGGTAATAATGGAAGGGTGCTTGTCGGACTGGAGGCCTGTGACTAGTGGAGTACCTCAGGAGTTGGTGCTGGGCCCATTACTGTTCATTAGCTATATCAATGATTTGGATGAGAATATATAAGACATGATTAGTAAGTTTGCTGATGACACTAAAATAGGCGGTATCGTGGAATGTGAGAAAGGTTACCAGAAATTGCAGCAGGATCAGTGAAGTGGACCGAGAAATGGCAAATGGGGTTTAATATAGATAAACGTGAGGTCTTGCATTTTGGAAAGTCAAATAAAGGTAAGAGTTTCATGAAGAATTGTAGGGCCTTAAGGAGTATTCTGGAGCAGAGAGAGCTTGGAGTTCAGGTTCACAGTTCTCTGAAAGTGGAGTCACAGGTAGACAGGGCACTGAAGAAGGCTTTTGGCACACTTGTCTTCATCAGTCAGGGCACTGAGTATAGATATTGGAAAGTTATGTTGCGGTTATACAGGACTAGTGAGGCTGCACTTGGAGCAATGTGTTCAGTTTGGTCATCTTGTTATAGGAAAGATGTTATTAAACTGGAAAAAGTGCAGAAGAAACTTACAAGGATGTTGCCTGGACTCAATGGTCTGAGTAAAAGGGGGAGGTTGGACAAGTGAGGACTTTTTCTTTAGAGCATAGAAGCCTGAGGGGTGGTCCTTATAGAGATGTTTACAATCATGAGAGGCAGGAATAGGGTGAAAGTACTCAAGTCTTTTTCCCAGGGTTAGGGAATCAAGGACTAGAGGGCATATGTATAAGGTTAGAGGGGAAGAATGAAAGGAAACCTGAGTGGCAACTTTTTTATACAGAGGGTGGTACGCATATGGAATGAGCTTCCAGCGAAAGTGGTTAAGGTGGGTACATTAATAACATTTAAAAGGCATTTGGACAAATATATGTAAGTGGAAAGAATTAAAAGGATGTGGGCCAAGTGCAGGCAAATGGGGTTAGTGTGGACGAACATTTAGATCGGCATGGTCCAGTTTGGGGCGAAGGGTCCGTCTCCGTGCTGTTGGACTCTATGACTCTAAGGCTGTATGACTTTATGACTGTACCTGATAAGCCCTCTGACTACTGGCAGCCAAACTCCCCTGACTAAGGTGGCAGGCCATCCCCATACAACTGTTGCCCAATCTCTGGACTGCAAGGACATGGATCTCCAGTCTCTGGTACCACCAAGCACCTGATTATGGCCAAACCCCTAGTCTACAATTGGACCAGCCAAGAAACATAATTAGATATGGAAGGTGATTGGTTGTAGGTTAGTGCTAAAATCCTATGTAGTGACCTGGCAGAAACATACACATTCCTGACTGTCCGTCAGCTCCGGAATATATGCTTGAAGTCTGAAGTATTGGAATTGGGTAGAAAATAAGTGTAATGATATTCTGTGGCTACTGCTTTGCCAATGGCAAGTTGCATGCTAGACGGGTCCAGGAAGAGTGGGATCATTGACCATGAAGAGATCTTGTGCTCCATATAAAAATGAAATAAGATTATGGTCACAGTTATTATGGTCACCAGCTGCACTGGTTGTTGAAGCGATTTTTTTTGTGGCAAATGAAAGATTGGAAGTGTAATTTTAAAATGGTGGATGGGTATTAATGAGATGGAAATGCATGGAAATTAGTTTCTCACCCCTCACAGACAAGATTCTAAACTTGTCATCCTTGGCTTGATGACAAACTCGATAAGTAGTTTTTCACTTTGAGAATCTGATTTTTCACTTTCAACTCTTCGAGGAGGGGAAATTTCTGCCTATCGCTGTTTCAAACTGATGAACAACCAACAAAGGAGATTGTAACGTTCAATCAACAACTTTTGTTTTCACCATTCAATCAATCTGATTACCGATTACCAATTACCATGCCAGTTAGTAAAATTCTTGTAAACTGTATACAAGGCAAAAATGAACTATGAAGTTAAATTATAAATTCAAGGAATAGAAGACAAAAATATTTTGAATATGTAAAAAGAACAAAATCACCAAGGGATAAATAGTTAAACTGCAGACGATAGAGGTATGGCAGAAATATTAAATAATTAGTTCATATTGTTTTATACTAATGAAATAGATAAGCATATGCAGGGATGACTAATGAGATAATTGCAACTATAATAAAAACATAGTCGTAAATTTAAACAAACTAAGAGAAGATAAAGTTGATTGTCCAGATGGATTCTAAGTTGTTTAAAATAATCTAAGGAAGAAATAGCCACAGAATTACTAGTTATATTTAATAATTAGTTCATAAAATGTATCATGCTAGAGGACTGACAGACAGCTAATGTAATTCTTTTATTTAAGAAGAGGAACAGAACATGTCCAGGGAATTTTAGCCCAGCAAGCCTTACATCAGTCATTTGAAAAAATAATGGAATCTTTACTAAATGTGGCAGTAGATGAACATTCAGAAATGAGAAATAGAATAGATATGTCTGTCCAGGATAACTGTTGCCTTTTACTTTATGCTAATGACATTAGCATCTGGCTGTTGTGTTTGCACTGTGTCTTGTATCTAGGATTGTGGCTTAAGTTTTGGGCAGTGTGCTGGCTCAGTGGTTAGCACTGCTGCCTTACAGCACCAGAGACCTAGGTTTAATTCCAGTGTTTGGTGACTGTCAGTGTGGAATTTGCATGTTCTTCCTGTGTCTTTGTAGATTTTCTCTCGGTGTTCCAGTTTCCTCCCACGATTTGCAGGTTAGGTAGATTAGCCATGCTTAAAAAAATAATTTTCGTAGTGCAGTCAGGGATGTATAGGCTAAGTAGATTAGCCATAGTAAGTGTGAGGTGTGGGGCACAGGGATACAGTAGGGGCTGAGTCTGACCGGGATGCTGTTTAAAGGGTTGTGGACTCAATGAGCTGAACGGCCCCTCCTTTCACACCGAAGAGATTCTATGATTCTACTTGACCAATGTACCCAGCATTGCTTGCTATTTGGCCAAGATAGCAATCTATCTGTGTTTTAACATCCAAAAGCCTGCTACAGTAAAGAGACCAAAACTGCACAAAGTACTCCAGGTTTACTCTCACCAAGGCCATATACATATTCAGTAGGTTTTCCTTGCTCCTGTACTCAAATCCTCTTGCAATGAAGACCAACATAGAAGTTGCTTCCAAACTACTTGCTGCAACTGCACCTTGCTTTCAGTGACTGGTGTTCAAGGCAACCAGGTCCCTTTGTACATTGACATTTCCTAATTTATTGCCAGTTAAATAAGATCTGGAATGCATTACAACGTGAAAACGTTGCCCCTTAGGTTGCTTTTAAATCCTTCTTCTCGCACCCTAAACCTAGGCCCTCTAGCCTGGACACCCTCACCCAAAGGAAAATACCTTGTCTATTTACCATATTCATGCTCTTCATGATTTATAAGCCTCTATAAGGTTACCCTTCAGCCTTCGAAGCTCCAGGAAAAACAGCATCAGCCTATTCAGCCTCTCCCTCTAGCACAAACCCTTCAAAACTGGCAACATCCTTATAAATCTTTGCTGAACCCTTACAAGTTTCACAACATCCTTCCTATAGGAGCAAAACCAGAATTGCACACAATATTCCATAGGTGGCCTAACTAATGTCCTGTACAACCAAAGCATGAACTCCCAACTCTGAATGCTCTGACCAATAAAGGAAAGCATACCAAATGCCTTCATCACTATCCTGTCAACCTGCAACTCCATTTTGATGGAACTATGAACCTGCACGCCACAGTGTCTTTGTTCAGCAACAATCTCCAAGACCTTACCGTTAAGTGCATAAGTCCTGCCCTGATTTGCCTTTACAAAATGCAGTATTTCACACTTACCTAAATCAAACTCCATCTGCCACTCCTCGGCCCATTGGACCATCTGATCAAGATCCAATTGTACTTTGAAATAACCTTCTTCAACGTCTTCTACATCTACAATTTTGGTGTCATCTGCAAATTTACTAATTATACCTCCGATGTTCAGTCTAATTGCAAGTCTTTTTTTTTACTATTCATATACTTTCATAAAGATTGTCCAAACTATGTTTGCCAAATTGTCTTTCATACCATTAACACATACTCTAATACACTACTGTAAATTTGGTTTCCCAGACTGTACAAATATTACAGTCTCTCACTACTACTTGTTACACCTACTTCTAATTTGCTGTGGCCTACAGTATAATCATCATATCATAGAATCCCTACAGTGTGGCAACAGGCCCTTTGGCCCAACAAATTCACATCGACCCTCCAAAGGATAATCCACCCAGACTCATTCCCCATTACTCTACATTTAGCCCTGACTAATGAACCTAACCTACACATCCCTGAAAACTATGGGCAATATAGCATAGCACCCAACCTGCACATCTTTGGACTGGGGGAGGAAACCGGAGCACCTGGGGGAAACCCACGCAGACCCAGGGAGAATGTGAAAACTCCACATAGTCGCCCGAGGCTGGGATCAAACCCGGGTCCCTGGCGCTGTGAGGCAGCAGTGCTAACCACTGAGCCACCTTGCCACTACTATCATCATCATAGAATCCAAATCTGGTGTTAAAGACCCATGTTTTCAGTTTCCTAACTCCACCCAATTAATTCTACTCCTTAATATTCTGAGCTAAGATAATTTTTCTCTGCTGTCATGTATACATCTATTATTATCAGAGCTACATTCTGCTTTTTCTTCATTTGCTTATCTCTTCCCAAAGGTAAATCCTGCAATATTTACTTTATAATTGAATTGAGTGGTGGATGAAACTTAAAGGGCTTCCAGATTAAGTACAGCATACTGAATAACATATTGACCATGATAAATGGTGTATTCGGACTTTGACACATAGGAGTCCTTCCATATTTCTCTATCCTGGCCAATCTTTTCATTTGCCGTTAGCTTCCTACATACTCTTCTTTCCTCTTGGTCTTCTCCCATGTCATCTTCTCTCCATGATTCATTTACAAGTCTGTTTCCTCATAAGATATGATCTATCGTTATAGTATAAAAATAAAGAGAATGTGGACACAGTGAGGAGAAATTAAGTTGCTCAAAAATCATAATAAAACTGGAACAATGACTTTGTTCATATGTTGCCTAAAGTTGTATTGAGTTTATTTTTATATCTTGTATTTGAATCAACATAATACAAGCAAATAGCATGTTGACTGTTCAGCCTCAGATGGAGCAATTATACCAATTTCAGATGCATTCGGGCACAGAGATCAATAGATGGCCTAAAAGAATAATGAAGCACCTAATTACAGGTACAAAACACTTGTGCAAGTAAGTCCTTGAAGTTTTACAGGTCTTTGCTGTATGCACTGACTACCTGTCTCTGGACTCCAGTGCACAGGAAATTTCAGCCAATAATGCCAAACGTTGTTTTGCTCAATGTGTCATTATGTAACTGACAGCTTATAAGTATGCAGTGTTAATTTATGCTGTTTGATTCCAGTTACCAACTCTATAATTGCTCAGAGGTGAAGTTAAGGGTCACTGTGAAGTGATAGATATCAACATATTCTTGAATTACAATCTTGATTCACAGAACTAAACCTGAAATCTCTGCTAAACAGTTTTGCTTCTTTTGTTTTATATTTTATGGGAAAGGTTAAGGACATTTTCCATAAAATTTGTTCAAATTCTGAAGAGAATTAATGAAGTAGATAAGAAAATTTTCTTCAATTGGCAGTGGTGTCTCGGACAAGGGAATATAACTTTAATATTAGAGTTAGGCTATTCAGGAGGAAAGTTAGGAAACACGCTTTCATGCATAGGACGACAGAAGAATGGAATTTTCCTGCATAAATACATTAGATACTTTGTGAATTGATAATCTTATGCTAGGGATTGACAGATTTTTTTGCTGGTCAAGGTGTAGCACCAAGGTTGATTTAAAGTAATTGGATACATGATTCACTGAATGGTAGGGTAGGGTCCGCTAAATTATTCCTGTGCTCTTATTCAGAATCCATAGACATAAGCTAAATTATTGGGCACTGCAACATTACAAAAGCTTCTTTTTGAAACTTGTGCATTCTAACAAAGATGATGCCATTTTTGCTTCATACTCTGAATTTTTCGTGTAGGCGAATTTACTCCAGAAATGCAGTTACGGATTCGACAAGAAATTGAAAAGGAGAAGAAGATAGAACAATGGAAAGAAACATTCTTTGAACAATATTATGGAGAAAAGTAAGCATCTTAGTATTTCTTTCATATTGCAACTAATCCTCTTTGCATTTTGTTTATTCATGTTTGGAGTGTGCTGCAACCAGTTTTACACCTTTATGTCTTGTGTTGCAATATTTTTTCAGTTGTGAAATATTCCCCAATTGTTTAACTTTACATACATTTTGAATCAACCTAATACAAGCAATTAGCATGTTTGATTGTTCAGCCTCAGATGGAGCAATTATAACAGTTGCAGATATATTCAAGCATAGAGATCAATAAATGGCCCAAAAGAATAATGAAGTCCATAATTACAGGTACAAAACACTTGTGGACATATGTCCCTGAGATTTTACAAGACTTTGCAATATACCCTGATTACCTATCTCTGGAATTAAATGCACAGGGAATTTCACTAGAATTTGATACAGTAACTTCTGCCAAACGGGTGAGCAATGTACCTTCTGAACCCCTCTCTGAATCCCTCCTGGTCAGTCACACAGTGCTGTTTAGATAAGAACAATTTAGTTAATTTGCATCACTTCTCACAGAGAGATGCTGCAATGTTCATTCAGTGTCTCCTGCCTACTGGAGGTCACACCAAGAATTATCCTCTCCAAATCTGTGGAACTGAACAATTACATTCCAGCCCTAAATGCAATTTCCCAATTTCCACTTCACACTTTATTTGAAAGTTTTGTGAATTTTAAGATATTCTGGTAAACCTTTGTGGCAGGTAACATGTTTGTCTCAGGACACTAATTATGAATTGTTCAGCTTTCTAAGTTGTAATTGTGACATCTACCTTTCTGTTGAATTCAGGATGGGTGTAACACAAGAAGAAGCTATGAAGCAGGAATTAGTAAAAGAGTCTTTTGAAAACCAAGTTAGCTGTTTATTTTCAGCACCACACATCCTATCAGGGCCCTGTGAGATCACATCTGGTATTGAGCATGAAAGCAAAGAAAGTGTTGTGCCTTATACAGATCTAAAGCAAACACAATGCAATGTACAGCAAATCCCGGCCAAAGAACCATCCAAAACTGCTGAAGAGGAGGATATACTAATATCCTTATGTTCAGACATTACCTCAAATGAATCTGTTATTCAGGAAGAAATAGCAGAAGAAGTTGAACTAAATATTTGTGGAAGCTTTGGTGAAAATAGATCTCCAGAGTCCAGTGCCTGTGACTTTGAACAGTCTTGCTTGCTTAGCCTTGATAAGTTGGAACAAGAAATGCCAGCAGAAGACTTGAAGCCTGTTCCTATTACACAAAGTATCAATGAATTTGAGTCTCAATCTGAACACACTGGTGACTTACAGGTGCCTTCTTCTGGGATATCTAGCATTTCCTTACAACACATTACTTCTACTTCTACACCATCTCAACTTTCTGGTTCTTTTAATGAATCTAACAGTGACTTACATGAACTGGCACTGAATGCAAGTAATGAGGAGAGTACCCTGGAACAATGTAGTGCTCCTGTGTGCTTACAATCCTCATCTTATTGTGATGAGCTTGAGGCTGTTATCAATATGACCACTTCACCAGAGAGAAATATACAATGCACATCTCAACAACAACATACCTCTGCATACTCTGAAACCCCTGTACTGACTGAGTGTTCTGAAACTGAGAGAAAAGAGCCTGAAAATGAACCAAGGACATTTCAGTCCATCTCTCAGTCACCTACACGAACGTCAACACCCTCAGACTTTTCAACATCATCTTCAGCAGATGGAAGAAATAACAACAAAGATGTTGAGCTACAAAAGAGAAAACCCATGGAACAGCACAGCCTGGAGATCTGTCAGGAGAAAAGGCCTAGAATTGAAAATGATCAGCCCTTTCAGACTCTGCCCAGCAGAGCACAAAATGAAAAAGAGATCCCCACAAAAGAAGAGCCAAAGGTCCCACCTATCAAGGTACGTTACAAAGAAAAGAAATGACAATGTGTAGCCAATATACTTTTTTATATATATATATATATAGATTGTTTTTCAATAATACTCACAATGTTGACTTTTATAGTTGTTCCTTGGATTTAGATATGCTTTTGTTTTGACCAGCTACTCTACTTGTGAAGAAAATGGAATTATAAGTGATGAAACAAACAAAAAAACTTCTGTAACTACCTGAAAATTCAATAAATTATCAAAATACTCTGCAGAATTTTTGCTCAAGCACTTTATCAGATTGTGGTAATTGAAAATAGGACTTATGATACTTTTATTCAGATAGAACGTGAATAGTTAAGGCTGAAAAAACAGAGTTTAATTGAATATGTGTTCCAATCTTTACCTTTGTTCACTAATAGTGAGAATTAACATCCATAAACTACTGTTCCCAGTTTAAATGGTCTTAAAATGAGCATGACAATAAACTTCAATTTATTAATTTCAGAAACTTCTCCATCATCATTCAATAATGGTATTGAAGTATATTTAATGAGGCAATACTGTATCAGTTTGAAATGTACATAAAGTCACCTTTATGAATACCACTATCTATCCTATAAAATGGGATAGATTATTATGTATGAATTATTAGTACAAAATATGACAAGAAGGTGACAATTTTTGAAAAATCTATCAACTAAAAATAAAATTGCATATATAATTAAACAGGAGCTGAACCAAGTTTAATAGCTGAAGAGGTGTTTGTCACTGTTTTTCTTCTGGCATAATTGTTTTGAAGTTGTTGCTGCATGCTAGTTCTAAGTTTTAGCCAGTGCTACAGTCGCCATTTTTAAAGAATGATGCATACACTTTTAATAAGAGTGCTATGTGGTTCATCAAATCTCAATGGTGGTAATTTCAAAACAACTCAGGAACAATGGAGGATAAACAAAATTCTCAGATTGAGTTGGTCCTTTAATTACAGCCAATATGGTCAAGTACAAAAAGTACCCTCCTGTTTCATTTGCTTGACATTGTTTCTCCGTTTAAAGTGGTAGTTTAGTGTTGCAAATACTGTCAGATTGTTTCGGATACTTAAACCAGTTGTTGACCATGTTTTTGACACTTTAACCATTTTATGTATTAAAAACAATTTACCCAAACCACCTAGTTGGTGAGGCTGACCAAGGAACACAGAATTCAGTTTGCAGTTACACTTGATTTTATTAATAAAATACTCCTTATTAAAAATCATCATGGAAGCATTTCCCAAGTTCGCACAATATTTACTCTGTACCTAGCTCTATCCATCTGAAAAAGGATATTAACCATAACAATTTGAATGTATATGGGTATTTTGAGCTGTTGGAATCTGCTGCCTCTCTGAAATAGGGCTGGCTGTCTTCCACAAAGGTGAGTCTAGCAGTTCAGGATAGGTAGATCTTCTCCTGGGTCTAGTTGGTTTGTCACATGTGCTTTTTTGGGAAAAATATAACTTATTCGTTAAAAAAGTATCTTTATGTACATAAGGTACTAAAACAGTTGTATATAGTCTTTGCATATATAGAGAAAATATATATTGGAATTTACATTCTCTGCAGTTGCAAAAACAATGACATTTCCTACTCATGCAGGATGCTATTTATATATATTTTGAGGAAAAGAGAGAGTCATATAACTGAATGGATCCTTATTGCATTTTGGCATCTTAGACAGTGGTGTTTCCCCACTCCACCTTGGCGACAACTGCCTCAAGCTTTAGTGTGTCCCTCAGCACACAGTCCTGGGCACTGGAATGTGCCAGTCTGGACACTTGGTTGAAGTCAACTCTTTATGATGGAAGACCAACTCGTTTTGGGAAGGCTAAAGAGCATCTTTCACCAAGTTGGTTGTCTTCCAGGCGCAGTTGATGTTTGCCTCCATGTGCTTCCCAGGGAGCAGACTGAAAAGCAGATAGTCCTGTGTTACGGAACTGCTCAGGATGAACCACAACAGGAACCACTGCGTCTCTCTCCAAACCTTCTTTGTAAAGGCACATTTTATAAGAGGATGCTTCAAGCTTCAAGATGGTGGCAGAAAGGCATACATGAAGGATGAAATCAGCTCTTCTTCTCACCATCAGCCAAGCTATGTCTTAGAGAATATTGCTGCATGGTCTTCTACCACTAGTCTTGCTGCATGTCTTCACTGAAGAGATGGCTTTCAGCTGTGTATTTTAATTTCCCTTCTTTCAGACCTTCCTGAATGTTCTGTGGCCTTTGACTAAAGAGGTCATGACTAGGTTTTAAAGCATTCAGTGGAGTAGTGCCAACTTCCTCAGGCACTAGCTGAAAGTAAAGATACCTGGAAGTCTGATTGACAGTCCTATAGTACACAACCCTCAAGCTGGTTGTAACTGGTTCCCCCGAACCTTTATATCCTCCATGACCTTGGTTTATGCTGTTGTCTAGTCACTAGCTGCTGTTTAATTTAGTTTGGCCAATTTTCTATCAAGCCCAATTTCTCCAGCTCTGGGTCATTTATGATTTTCAATCTTGGGCTTGTGATTGCTTGACCACACAATCATAGCCTGGGATTAGATATTGCTGGTAGATAACTTTTGTCCTTTAAATTTGCTGCCTTAGCAATAGTTATCCAATTCTGTAACATCACTGAATAATTCTTCCAACCAGAATAGACATGATGAGGAATTATGGGCAGTAGGTTTGCTCGCTGAGCTGTAGGTTTGATGAGGAATTATGTCTTGTGAGCAAAGGGCTTGGCTTGAGAACTGTTGAGGAATTTGGGCTCAGGGCAAGGATCTGAGGCTTGGGGAGAAAGACCTAATAGTTTGCATATTTGAACATTGGAACTTTGTAGGGAACCTTGAGGGAATGCAGGCATGGGGCCCAGCATTTGCAGCAGATTTGGTCGCAGCAGCAATATGGATTGAGGGAGCTATGCTGAAAGCAGGATGAGTGAAACCAGGGGTCTTAACTGTAAGTAAACAGTAACAGATTGTTTCTTCTTGTGGGTAAATATGGAAGAGTGGAGTGAAGATAAAGATTCTCACTTAAAATTACACTTTTCATCACTTCAGGATGTTCTAAAATGTTTTACAACCAATGAAATACTGCTGAAGTACAGTCTTCATTGCAATCCAGCAACCACGCAAGGCAATGTATGCACAACAAGGTTTCTTATAGTTACTTGATAATGACCAGGTATTCTCTTTTAGTCATGTTAATTAAAGGATAAATATTTGCCAGATCATCCAGAGAATGCCCTTTCTTAAAGAACCAATGCTAAAAGGACAAAATTTGAACTGAAGACTATTGGACTAGTTTATTTCTTCATTAGTGGTGATAGAGGTAGAGGACAGAACACTATTTTAAAGAAAATGGAATAAATATTTGAAAATGAGGAATATGGAAGTATTTGAAGGGAATGAAATTACAGAGAACAGCACTAGAGGATGGTAGTGCCCATTTCTGAGTGCTGGCACTGCTAAGATTGTTGGAGGTGCCAGGCAATCTGAATGGCTTGCTGCTGCCAAGATGGGAGTTCCTTCCCAGTGAAGGACAGAAGTCTGATTTTGCAGAATTTCAGCCCTGCTGGGAGCATGTCATGACCACACCATGGCCTTCTTTCTAGTCACTATGAAACTTCTTCAGGAAGATGCGAACAGTTCACCCAACCTCTAATTTTCTGTCCATTGTTTAAAGAGTAGTTACATCTTTCCAATCATAGCACTATCACGATTCAATGAATGTATTTACAGCTAATCATTTGGTCTTACAGAACTTCAGTATTGCTGAAAAAGACACATTTTGCAAAATGTTTCATCTTGCAATAATCAAAAAATATTCAAAATTATCAAAGCGAAAACAGGATTTATGCTGCATGACAGGAGAGTGCTGATTGATATGCAAGCATTCTCTGAATGGTACGGGTGTTGCTATGTAGAATGCATCAGCTAAAATGACTGCTATGCTTTGTTTAAATTTAAGAGCAAGCAGATTGCATCATTGATAAAGGGACTGCTCTAAGAAATGAACCAGAGAATGGGTGTCACTACAGTTGAAACAAGAATCTCTTTACATGCCTTAATAGACCAGCTTGCACTGAAGTTCACATTTGAATTGAAGCAGTCAAATAAGCTCCCCTTCCTTAATGTCCTCGTTCAGAAGTTGGCTAAGGGCGTCTTTATTACTGTCTTGGCGTAATAGAAACAAAGCTTAGCAGTTACCTGTTAGTCATCATTTATTGACATTCATCATGACAACACCTCTACAAATCAGCGTCCACTTACGAACCAATCTGCACTTTTACTCCCATACATTAATTTTGTTCTCCCTTTGCTTTGGTATTTCTTGCAAAATGTGCTGATGAGTGGGTGATAAAAAGCTTCAGCAATGTGTGGCTTTTTCAACAATACAGATACAACTCATGCTACAGCATTGAATGACGAACTGTAAAAAAATCATTTCGCTCACATTTAAACTCTTCCCACCTCAAATTCATGGTTTGCATTTCTATGAAGTCGGTGTAAAAACCAACAGCTGTTAAAGTCTGGCTGGCTGCCTCACTGAGCATTAAACAAACTTACTGGCAACAAGCTGTCAAACAAGCCATAATGTTGTGAATTGCCTCCTTTGTAGGAACGATCCTGTACTAAGCCCTTCTCCCTCCCTCCCTCCATCCTCATGAAAATGGCCAAAGTATGAAATGGAGCAGGGTTGTATGAGCCACGTTTGTTGGCTGCTATCTGTAGTGCTCTTGCTTATTTACATTCTCGCCTACTTGCATTGTCTCTACCACTTTCATTATGTTGAAAAGAAATTGAAAACTGAAAATTATCTCATGGTGCAGATGGTAAAATTTGACCAATGCTTTGCTGACACAAAATGAATTCAATAAATTATACTGATTACTTTTAATGGCTGCAGATAGATATTTACAGAAAATGTGAAAAGAGTAATGAGTAAAGAAGTCACAAAAAAGACAATTAATTAAATAAATCTTAAGCTCCTGTTTAAGGTTTGTAAAAGATTAATTCAGTTCAAATCCGGAAGGTCTACTGTAGTAGAATTAAATTACAATCCTGTCACACTAAGTTTGATCTATTATGTCCCACTTCAAAATGGAATAACAACTTCAAGAAGTGGGAATTTGTGTTTCAAGCTGTTATTCGAGTTATTGATCCCTCCAAGTCTAAACAAGGATATTCACTCAGTTTAAATGGAGCTTTTGAACAAAGGAAAATGCAAAAGATAAAAACAAAAGAACTAAAACAAGAAAATTCAGATGCTGGTAATCTGAAACAAACATTAAAAATGCTGAAAACACAATAGATTCACCAACATCTTCATAAAGAAATTGGTGAATAAATAGTTAAGATCTTGCCTTTAGGGGTCAGTGCATTGAGTATAGGAGTTGGGAGGTCATATTGAGGCTGTGGCATTGGTTAGGCCAATTTTGGAATACTGTATGCAATTCTGGTCTCCCTGCTCTGGGAAGGATGTTGTGAAACTTGAAAGGGTTCAGAAAAGTTTTTCAAGGAAGTTTCCAGGGTTGAGGATTTGAGCTATAAGGAGAGGCTGAATAGGCTGGGGCTATTTTCCCTGGAGCATCGGTGGCTGTGGGATGACCTTACAGAAGTTTATAAAATCATGGGGCATAGATACAGTGAATAGTCAATATCTTTTGCATAGGATAGCAGAGTCCAGAACTAGAGGGGATAGGTTTAAGGTGAGAGGGGGGAGATTTAAAAGGGACCTAGGGTGCAACATTTTTCACATAGAAAGTGGTGCGTGTATGGAATGAGCTGTCAGGGGAAGTGGTGGATGGGTACACCACTTTAAAAGGCATGGATGGGTACATGAATAGGAAAAGTTTAAAGGGATATGGGCCAAATGCTAGCAAATGGGACTAGGTTAATTTAGGATATCTGGTCTGCAGGAACAAGTTGGACCAAAGTGTCTGTTTCCATGCTATACAACTCTATGACTGTATGTACATGTAGCAACAGACATACAATGGACTGTAAAGTGGTAAGTAGAAAATAAAAGATTGTTAAATGAGATTGACAAGACACAGGAGGCACAATAGGAGAAGTTAAGGGGATGAGCATAATTTTCATCTTTACTGATCAGGTGACAATCTGTTGGAGTGGATCACTCACTCATCATAGAATTTACCCATGTTTCATTATAATGAATTGTATCGAACAAAGATGAGACATATTCTATAATAGGCTGTTAATCCACTCCATCAGTTTATTATTCAAACAGTAAAGGTGGAAATTAGTCTTATTTAACAAATGTGGAAAACATCTGAATCCTGAAGAGATAGGTAACAGGAAAATAAATAAGACAAAAAAAATTAAACTGAAGTTTGAACAGATACATCCAGGCTAATTTTATTTGTTTAAAGCTTTATTTCAGAAAGTTGATGATGGATCAATGGTAATTCAGTGAGATGACAGAATGAACTTCATTTTCTATTTTTGCTATGCTGATACTGTCATAAGCAAGGGTGTAATGGAATGATTTTTTTTGCTCAGTCCCAGTCCTCTAGAAGCTTCTCAGAGAATTGACACCAGTTGCATGGTGTTAAATTATGTTGCTTAAAAATGGTATACTGTTTCATGGGTTGCCATATTGGCATTATATTCAATATTGTTGATTTGGTGCTTCATTCAATATTTATTCTAGTCTTCATTGTCAGGGACAAGTAGCCCTGAAAGTTATTGAAGTGTGAGTGTTGGGGAAGAATTTTAAGATCAGAAATCTGCAAATTGGCAGGCTTGGGCCCTTGTTGGATCAGAAACACTCCAAAGTTGGCCAGACTCCTAGAGAAAGTCGGGAAACTGTAGCTTAGTGAAAAGGAGAGTGAAGGTGTAAAGAGATGAAGCAATTCCTTGTGTGCAGTCTATTCCCAGTGAGAGTGATCGTCAATCTCATAGGAAGCCCAGCCTAAGAGCAGGGAGAGCTGATGTCGGACAGGTAAGCTTGATGAGCTGATGGGGTGGGACACTCTTCTGATTCTTTTGGCCCTCAAGTAGTGTTGTATAGACAGATTCTCCACAAAGCTTTCCTTAATTCCTTTATTTAATGTGTTTCCTGAGATCTCAGAAACCCAGCCAGCCAGAGTTAAGCCTGGATTGATTAGGAAAATTTTATCATCAATGAAAACGTTCATAAAGGTCTACTGGACATGGCAAAGGGCCCCAACCAAAGAGAATTCACAGGAATAATAAACTGGTGTAGTTTCTAGTTTAAAATGGAATGGGACTAAGTTATTTAAGTGTCAATATACTTTGAATAACTAGTTCTTGATTTATGATTTGGAGATGCTGGTGTTGAACTGGGGTGTACAAAGTTAAAAATTACAGAACACAGGGTTATAGGCAAACAGGTTTATTTGGAAGCACTAGCTTTCTGACCACTGCTCCTTCAGGTGGTTGTGGAGTGCCTGATGAAGGAACAGTGCTCTGAAAGCTTGTGCTTCCAAATAAACTTGTTGGACTATAACCTGGTGTTGTGTGATTTCTAAATTCTTGACTTATTGCCAATAAGACCTGCTGTATTCCAGCTGGCTATTAAGCATTCCACGATTTGTTCATATCAGTTCTTGAAGGCCTCGGAGAGGTGAGAGAGGGTCTTGTGCATTTGCTGTTTGGAAATTTGAGAACTCGTTTTTCTGTTTCCTTTGTGCATCTGTTTTATCTTAGAGTACTTTGTTGTTTACTCTTCAGATTTCCTATGCAGTATGTGGAACGTGAAGTGATAAATACATCCAATTTCCTGTTTTGTTTGTGTTGGTTGTTCAAGTGACAGATTAACAGAGAAGCTCCAGTAGTGCATCCTCCAGCCTTTTAAAATAAAGAAACATGCCTTTTAAAAATCTTCTTTAAAAATCTTCGATCAAATCATGTTTTGTCTGAAAACTTGAGACAATAAGTCTTCAAACCTATGGTTTAACATTCAATTATTAGTTTTTCTTTCTTTCCCACTTCTCTCCAGCAAGTTTTACCTCCTGACAAGATTAGTGAGCTGGCCCCATGTCAGAGTTTCTCCACTGAGCCCTTTATCCATGACATACCATGGCAAACTTTAATTTTTGTTTTATCTGGGGAATGCTGTCTTCACAGAGGAGATGAAAGAAAAGCTTTAGAGGCCAAACCTGGAGAAACAATATGTGGGTAACATCTGGGTAGTTGGTGGGGGGGTGGTGCTATGTGCACCCAATCACACAAAGAATGATGTAGGCATCTTCCTTTATGTCTTCTCCACAAACATTTGGATTAAAGGTGGCCTGCTCACTCTGGACCACCTGCTCAGTGATACTTTCCATGGGTTTTCTTGGTACTGAAGTTAACACTCACTGGTGTTTGCCTCAAACTTACAACCTCGTTTTCCTTCCCAAAGTTTATTATCTCATAGTTCACCATGTTAAATTATTCTGCCACTAAAATGAATAAAAGATAAATTGTTGACAATGCAATCATAATTCACTAATTGAAGACTCATTGTGAGAGGGTCCCTAATTGATGTAGCCAGGCACAAAATGATCCTTCTTACCATTACTTCCAAATATATTCTCTCTCCAAGAAACAGAAATTAGTGTTACAAGACAGTAATTGCATATGTGCAAATAATACCCTTCATGCCTGATCCCATGACCTTTGGAAAGCATAATGAAAATATAAACAGCATTGAAGTAATAACTGTAAAAATGACATTTATTGAAACAGAACTTGCTGTTGAATATCCATTAAAAACCCTGAAACAATGACAGAATCTAGGCTTTCTTTTAAATTAAGCATCATGAATAAGTATTGTTGGCATAACTGCACAAAACAAAAGTTGAACTAATGTAGAGTATTGTATCGCTCTTTAGTTAAATAATCTGCATATCAGAATGCTCAGGTCTATCTTGATTTTTCAGTGTTTTTGCGTTAATCTAATTATGTACTTTTCTTCATCAGATTCACTTATCAAGAATCAAACTTCCTTTTGTCATCAAGAGCCAGCCATCTTACCAGATTTGTCCAAAGACATCCTCCAGTGTTGTACTAGGTGGAGGAAGAAATACAGGTGCAAGGACCCTTGCAGATATCAAGGCCAGAGCACAGCAGGCTAGAGCACAGAGAGAGGCAGCTGCAGCAGCAACCGCTGGTACAGCAGGAAATGGAGGAACCAGTAATACAGGATCAAGTGGAGTACAGACCAGAACATTGGCAGATATTAAAGCACAAACAAAGGCAAAGTTACTGGCCAAACATCTTTCAAGAACACAGTTACTGCATTCAGATGAACAGCCCTCTTGTAAACAAGACAGGATTGCAGAGGGGGATATGCAGGATACCAACTTTTCAAAGAGTGAGGAGATGGTTAAAGCAGAGCATATCCCTTCCATAAATACATTTATAACATGCTGTACTGAAAACACCCCTGTTCTAAAAGTAAATGACAGTGTCACAAATAATGCTATGTCTTACTCTCCTGATAATGCTGAAGTGGCAAACCCTGCTGTCAGTAGTACAGTATCCAGCTGTGTCAGTAATGCTACAGTTCTACACTGCACTGACAGTATTGCAGTGCCAAGCACTGCTTGTCTTGCTCTGACCACCTTTACTGATAATATCACTGTACCCAACTCTAGAGTCGAGGAACAGTATCCTCACAATATTATTGAACAGAAATACGCTAACAACATAGGCATGCAAGGATGTGTTGATAATTGTGCTACATCAAATTGTGCTAACAAGAATTCCATATCAAGTAGTGCTGCTAATAACACACTGCCAAGTTGTACTAATGAAATTATTGTCCCAAGTACTAATAATGTTAGTAATAACATAGTCTCTCCATATTCTGTTGGCATTGTTTCCAAAGCTCACACTGAACATACATCCACACAATGTTCACCTGAAGTCATTGTTTTGTCTGGGTATTGCATTAGGGCAAGTTCTCCTAATAAAAGCTCAACTCCAAGCTCTAATGATGATATGACCATTCTCAACAGTAACGAAAATGAAGTTCATAACTGTCATGATTCTTTTGGGTGTCAGTCTGTTGCTAACACCACATTGTGCAGCTCTGTTACGAGGACAGGCATTTCAAGTTTCAATAATAGTTTGAATTTTATGAGTAATATCAATATGCCAAACAACTTTAGTGCTGAAACTATCCCAAATTCTACAAACCTGTCACTAGATCTGAAATCTACTTCAGTACTCAAGGAAAACAATAATAGCAATACAAATGCTGAGCTTTTGAACTCTTTGAAACCTCTTATCATTACAGAAGAACCCACTAATCCTGATATCGGTTGCAGTGAAACTAATTCACAAACTATGGTTAGAAACTACTTTTCAAATTTCAGTATAGATTCCCAGGTTGAAATTATTAAAACTGAAAATGCCTTGAACAATAAAATACATTCTCAGGAATTTGTCAGTAACTGGCCTGAATCAAACTGTGATAATCAATTACAAAATAACAGCAGAAGCAATTACTGTCAGATCTTAACAGACCAAGAGAAAGGTAGACTTCTACTCCCCTCTGAAGACTCACATGGAACAACATTCCAACCTGAAAAAACAGACACTAATGGTCTACAGTTTGAACTTAGTGATCTGCACCATCAAACTTTTACAGTTAAAAACTCAACAGATTTAGAAGGAATGGTTAGTGATAACCAACAGCAAAATACCTCAAGCCAAAGTAAATCTAGTCATCTTGTTCGTGAGGAAAAACAAAGTGTGAATGAACTAATGAGTAATGTTAATGAAAGACACAGTTTGAATACCCGTAAAGAATATGATGATGGTACAGTAAAGAATGACAAATTGTACACTTATACAAATCCTGAAGAAACCACATGTACCAAAAAAAGAACATTGGAGTCACTTAGCATTCGTGCTGAGGCCAAAGCTGATCAGTCTAGGCTTGCGGAACAATATTTGGCCTCTGAAACTAAACTGGGAGAATATCCGGAAAAGTGTAATGGTGTAGAAAATCACCATCAAATCAATCCAATGATAGACAATTTGCAAGGAAAAGGTTCTAAAGCACCTTTAGGCACAAACCAGTCTCAGACCTTCACATTAGCAGCTATTGAAAACCAAGAAAGAACTTCTGCTCCTGGAAGCAATAATCGCCATCTTTCATCAGTCGAAGCCAATAACCCTCTTGTGACACAGTTGCTGCAAGGGAATTTGCCGTTGGAGAAAGTTCTGCCTCAGCTTAGATCAGGTGCCAGGCTTGAAATTAATAGACTTCCACTGCCTTCACAAGGGTGTGCTGAATCCAAAGTGACTACAGCTGATCGAGATGTCACCATTAATATTCCTAACTCTCCTCAGGCCTCAACGGGACATACGTGGGGTACAGTGTGGCAAATTCAATGCAAAACCCGTGATATGCATATAAGCAAGAGACAGGCTAAGTCAGTGGGAGAACAGTCGCAAAGTAGGTTTAATCAAGCAAAGCAGTTCACTGCTGTAGGAGTAAAAATGTGGGCCGAGGATCAATCAGGGGAACAGCAGACGTTATTTAAACAGGAATGGATCAACAAAACTTTTATTCAGCACAAGGTCACTCAAAGCTCAGTATTTAAAGAGTGCAAGAGAACTTTGCCTTCATGCAGTTTTGAGCAGAGCTTGTTGACCAGTAATAACAACAGCAGCAACTTGAATGTTGCGGACCCTGTGTCACAGAGACAGCACACTCACCAAAAATCTGTTATTTTGCAAGGATTGACTGATTCTGAAACCTCACTGCAAGCCTACCTACCAACCACACTGACCTATGCCACTCCAAATGCATTAACATTCAACCAAGCTCTGGAGAGAAGCAGCCCAGCATTTAACTCCACGACACAAGTCAATACATCAACAGACACAGATGAGGAAAACACAGATGCTATTTTCTCAAATAGTGTTAAAAATAAGCAAACTGATAGCAGCTGCAGAGCAAAACAAAGTGTCCAGAATAAATCTGTAAAACATCTTGTGACTCTAAGCGAACGTAATGCACCACCTAATCAAAACCTAGGATCTATTACTATGGAAACCAATAAAAGACCAAGTTTGCTTTCTACAACTGACACCTGTCGTGCAATTAAAATGGAGCAGTTTTGTATTGAGGGCCTAAACAATGGCTGTACAGTGGATGTCAAAGATATTTCAAGTCAGTATCATGAAACAAAAGAGCACCTAAAGGATTTTAGACCAACAATGGACGTATTTTTAGGCAAAATAGTAAATGAATCTGACTTTTCTTCTCCTTTGCCCTCGGGGTCTGGTAAATCAGCTTCACAGGTTGCTACTTCAAAACTTCTGCACCAACAGCAACTCTATGGAAATTATTCTACATTACATTTCAGTGGAACTAATTTAAAACAAGCTGCTTCTGTTATTGAACAGTCCATTGGTAGTTTCTTGGGAAGCAGTGGAAATAGCACTATTACTTTGTCTAATCAGAACACTCCCATTCCAACACATAGATTTTCTGATAATGGTGGTGAAGAACTAGAATTGAAGTGCTCTTGTAGGCTTAAAGCCATGATTATGTGTAAAGGATGTGGAGCCTTCTGTCACGATGACTGCATAGGGCCTTCAAAATTATGTGTAGCCTGCTTAGTAGTACGATAGTGAATGTATAATCAAAAGGATTATTTCTATCCAATGTATAGCACAGGAGTAGCAAGGTTTTGACTGTATGTGATCATGCTAAGGAATCATAAAGAGTATCTTGTTAATCCTTGGAGAAGTCCATTGAGCTGTATAAAGCTTCAAGAATATAATGTTATTCCAATAATGTTCTGGATTAATAAGGGTAACATAGTTCCCTGCATTCACTAAATTCTAATTCTGGATGAGTTAGCGATAGTTGTAGATGTTTATAAATAATTACTGTTTGTTGGTATGCCAATTCAGCCCTCAGTGAATTGGTACGGAGAGAAAGCTGCACTGGCAATCTCATGCAGTATAAAAAGAGTGGGGCAATATTCCTGCCTTGCTGGCAACAGGAATATCATTAGGGTTATTGGCAGCATTGTGAGAGCAAGTGGTCAGTCTTTCTCAGTCAGATGGCAAATAAACTTATAAGTGAACAACCCAAAAACACACAGGTTAAGAAAAGGGAAATCTTTTATTCTGGTGTGATATAATAATAAATATGTTACTTTGAAAGGGTGTTCTGTTTTTATAGGATTAAAAATCCTTTTGGATACTAAAATGCTTTGCAAATAGCTTCTTGAGAGATTTTTATCATTTGCAGATGCATTTTTTTACTTTCTTTGGAGGATTTCAGAGAATCCTATAAGAAAAGTTCAACATTCAACAGGGTTTGTCTTTGCAAAGGTCTGTTCTTAGGTCTATTACACACTTATGTTAATTATGTGCCATAATACTTGAATGCACAAATTTGCATACTCCATACCTGAATTACTAAAGCCAGCTGTGTTTTTAAATACAGAAAACATAAAAACTATATAAAAGGAAAGCTTGGATAAACCTTAGCACTATTTTTTAAGTTTTATAACAGTAGGTTTTATAGTCTTGAAATGAATTCTGCACCAGGATCCTGAAAGTTAGCACATCTGAGATTGAAAGACAGTTGTGCATTAGTTTAAGTGTATTTTTGTGTAGTTTTGTCATTAAAATAGGTATATTACTTTCTCTGACTCTTCATCAGTGTGAGGAATTTTTAACCTTTTAAAAGCACTGAGAATTTACACAAGCTGCTTCTGGGGCTAGTTTAACCCCAAATTGTATCATGATACTGTAATGATCCTGGCAATATTAGTTAAAGCAGGGAATGATATTGTTGCAGTTGATCAATATTACAACCAAATGAGTGTAAGTTCCTTGTAAAACTTGTTTGATTAATTAGATCATTCAAGTATTACACATAAAAAAGTTTTTTTAAATTGTAGAAATAGATGAAAATAAGTAAGTACATTATTTTTCAGAGAAATATAGTAGCCTGCATTTATTTAACATAGTGTTACTATTAATGTTGCTCATCCATATTTGTTACCTTTTTGTTACTTTTATCATGCGATAGCACTTTGTAAGAGTATGCAGCAAACTCAACAAATGTAGAATTGATTGAACTTGGTTTTTTTTGTGTTTTTTTTGTTAATGGAATATGATCTGATCATGCAAATGTTTTGGTCTTTTTAAACCAATCTATGCATTGCACAAAAACACAAGGATCTCACAGGAAGTTGGTGCTGCTAAACTGGGTTACTAGGTGTTTATAGACCACTGTAAGCTTGAAGCCCAAGAAATTACCAGTGATGGGCATTATATGTAATGTCAAGAATCTTTAAAATCATAAAACCATATTTGCTGCTATCACAAACTATTTTAACTGCATTAATGTTTAACTACTAGTCATTTCCAAAGGTTTGTTTTCTCACCCTCCTCCTCAGAATTTAAATAATTCATAACTCATGGAATCGCTCATAATTTCATAACAATTGTCCAATATTCATTTGTTAACATGGACAATGAGTACTAGTATGGAATGTGGAGTCACAAGAATGCCTTCTGTGATCTTATCCGATAATCCACACATTTACAGATGGATGCAATTGCTGTTGGACTCAGCCATAGTCTGTGACAAACCTGCTGTGACCGTTTTCAAGAGCCCCCACATGATTAAAACTGATTACCCACCAATTAGTTAAGTGTTTGTGTTTCTGGGCACAGCAAGATCAATGTTCTCCCTCCAAATGCTACCAGCCAATCAGAGGCTATAGACCTCTAGGCCAGTCAGGCAGGTCTGGAGGAAGGAAATCAGTTAAAAGAAGGAAGGCCTATTCACAGAAGTGCAAGCAGGAAGCAGCAAAGAGCCCATGTTCTCATCCTAGAACTCCAGTTTAGTAGTCTAATAACATGCCCCCTTATCTGCTATTCTGTATAATGCCACTTGACAGGATACTGATCTGGGATGAGGTTTAGCACCTTCTTGATCCATAAATCAGCACTTACCAGCAAATCAAGAGTTCTATAATTTAATAGCTCCATTGTCTTGTTTTTACTACAAGTTAAACAAATTCAAACTGAGTACGGAATTTTGATCAGAAAGCAAACCAATTTTTATACCTAGACTCAGGTAGAGTAAGTAAAATTGATCCAGTAACTTAATGCATCCCAATCAAATGACAGGAATCACTATTGTAACATAGTTTAACATGTAACATGCATTTAGGGAAGAAACGCCTGAAAAAGTGTATTTTTTGACATACATTTTTGACGACCCACTACATACCCAAGAAATAATGTGCAGCAGATAGTTGTCACCTGAAGCTCATCATACATTTTTCTCACCTGGATACTATTTGTTTGCATGTATCCTGCTAGCAATGGTATCTGTTCCCCCTGATCAAGAGTAAAAGCTGCTGCAGGACCTTGCAAGATGGAAAGAACTGAATAAATTAACAAACATCTCAGTACTTTGCCAATGTTGATGAATGCTACATTGTCTTAACACCCTCCAATGCAATATGCTTAGAGTATAGAAACAGTTTTGCTGGATTTAACTTAAATAATCTAAAGCCTGGTAAGTGTCCATGGCAATTGAAGTAGTTTTGCAAGCTATTCTATCTCTGTTTCTCATGATCAGATTTAATGCATGAGTTTGTATTCGTCATTGCCTGAGAGATTGCATGTATGAATGATTGACTAAATTGACTAAATAGTTGACTAAATAGTTACCTAGTTGACTAAATAGTTAGATTCATAAAACCAGATCGATTTGTTCCCTCAAATGCCTTTCGTAAAAGATCATCAATTATCCTCAGGACTCTGTCTCTTGTATAAAGAAAACAAAAGGCACTATAAAATGGGTATTAATGGGGATTTGTTTATGTTGTTTTCTTGTTTTGGTGTGAAAAAGCCATGGTTAAGTTTTTAGCAATGTATTTTACTTAACTTTCATAAATGTTTATTGAATATGATTTCAAGAGTGTTTGTAAAACTCTGAACCATAAACATGACAGTAAGCATTGGTTGCTAACAATTATGAATATTATTAGACTTATACAAATGCAGAAACAGTTAACACAGCAGTCAGCATTAATATAACAAGAATTGATTATTGTGTATGTTAAAATGTATTTTTAAATTTTCAATATGAGCCATTCCAAATTATTTTAGTGCAAAATTCCATTTGGTTTTCAAGTTGTTGTTGCCCATTGCTATTGCTAGACTTACTTCACATTTCTTCCCACTATCAGTTTTGTTATTTTGCTTAATTCAAATTATTAGACATTTCAAACAATTTTAGTGCAAAAGTGGCTGAATTAGAATTTAGTAGAATTCCCTCCAGTTTGGAAAAAGGCCATTTGGCCCAATGAGTCCATACCAACCCTCTGAAGAGCATCCCACCTAGACCCATCCCTCAACCTTATACCTGTAACCCTGCATTTCTCATGGATAATGCATCTAATCTACACATTCCTGGACACGACAGGGTAATTTAGCATGGCCAATCTAACCAACCTGCACATCTTCGGACTGTGGGCAGAGACCAACGTGCACACAGGGAGAACGTGCAAACACCACACAGTAGGCCAAGGGTGGAATTGTACCCAGGTCCCTGGTGCTATGAGGCAGCAGTGCTAGCCACTGTGCTGCCTTTAATTATTGGAAATACATCTTGTTTCAGAATATTCTATGTAGCATCCCAGTCTCGCAATGCCTTCAGTGAAAGAAATCATGAATGTGAATGTTAGTTAAGGCACAGGTTCAAACTTTAAGCATCTTTTTCAAACAAAATGCTACAACTATTGTGCTGCATAAGTTTTAATTTTAGATGCTTTTTCTTCCAACAATTGTACAAACTTTTTTTAATTGAAAAATTTACAAATAGGGTTCTAAAAAATGTTGTGAATAAATCATTGATTTTAAAGCCTGTAAATTGTACAATTGCAACTGGATATTTCTGCATCCATTTCATAACTTGGAAAGAAATAAAGTTGAACTACGTAACTGGAACCACTCTCACTACCAAAATTAATGCAAGTGATCAAATTTCTGGTTTAAAAAATAAATCTATCAGCTTACATTCCTAACATTTAAAATGAAGTTAATTTCAAGAAAAGCTTTAAAGCACATAGGAAAGAATAAACCAATGGGAATAAGTGGATAATTTGTTTCAGAGGGACAGAATTGGCATAATGGACTAATTAGTCACTTATACTGCGTTAACATTTTATGACTATATGTATAATTATATAATCTTTGATTTTATTCATACATTATGGCTATGTTGAAGGAATAAACAAAAGTGGTTCAACTATAGTTCTCAGCTTTTGATGTGTTTCATAATAATTAACTGGTATCTCTACCATCTCCTTTTATATTTCAGTCATTTGTTCACTGTGTTTGTTATTACATAAGCAAATGCTTTCCTTTAATATAATATTGTATTCATGGTATCTCATTGATCCAGACATTATCTATATTGATAAATATGATTTAAAATATCATGCAACAACATGATATTTACTAAAATAATCATTTTGTTGCAGTTTCTTTTTTCTGTTCTGTTTACCAAAGAAAAGATAAATTGAGTCAGGTGACACAAATTCAGAAATGGTTTACAAAGTCCTCTAAAGAGGCAATATATTTTCTTCTGGATGCATTTCTATTACTTAATATGTATTGCCTAACAGTGACTAACAGAACAAGTAGCCAATTCAGTTTTCATAACTAAACAAAGTGTTTATTTTGTTGTAAATTCAGGGAATCACATTTTGCATTGTCTGTTATCTTTCTGTTTTCCAGTCACATAAAATGACATTCCACTTTGTCATAAACTTTTTTTAAAAATTATTGTGTATGTGTTTTCTGTATTTTTGCTGCTTAAAACATGTACCAAACAATCATTTGCTCAATTAATCTTCTGTAGTGAGAGGAAAAATTGTTCAAAACTTTTCAGAACACCTTTCTTGAAAGGGAGCTGCAAGTTTCCTGTTGACACTCCTTATTGCTTATTAAACATGCTGCAGTGGTAATATCCCTACTTTTCAGCCTGGAGCCTTGGGTTCGAGTCTCACCTACTTCAGAGATGTGTAATAACATCTGAACAGGTTGATAAGAAAATAGGTTAAACTTCTTGTTAACAGCCCAACTTGCCATGGATTGCAATTTTCTCAAACTCACCATGCAAACTAGCCATCAAGAAAACTCAGCATAGAAATCAGAGTAGATTCTTGGGTCATTCAGTTTGCTACCTGCTCCAGGAGATCCTTGTTGGCCATGAGCAAACTGGAGAGTATGGCATGATCCACCAGCATCAGCCACAACATAAAACCATAAAATATAGGAGGAGAATTAGACCATTTGGCCTATTGAGTCTCCTCTAACACTCAATCGTGGCTGATACATTTCTCAATCTCATTCTCCTAACTTCTCTCCATAACCATTGATCCCTTTACTAATCAAGATCTTATATATCTCTGCCTTAAAGACTTACAGAAATGACTTTCTGTACACAGCCTTCTGCAGCATTGACTTCCGCAGATTCACTATCCTCTGGCTGAGGAAATTCTTTCTCATCTCAGTTCTAAAGAGTTGTCACTTCACTCTGAGGTTTTGCCCTCAGGCCCTAGTCTCTCCAACTTGTGGAAACATCTTCTCCACTCTAACCAGACTTTGCAGTATTCTAGGAGACAGTAAAGTGGAAGCTGGCAGAGCACAGCAGGTCAGATAGCATCCAAGGAGCATGAAATTCAGTGTTTTGGTCCAAAACTCTTCATCAGAAGGGGGAGGAGAAAGGGTAGATGGGATGGCGATAGGTGGATGCAGGGGGTTAAGGGTTATTGTGATTGGTCAGTGGGAAGAGTGGAGCAGATAGGTGAGATGGACAGATTAGAACAGTGTCAGGAAGACGAGGAGGGATGGGGCTAGTCATGGGCCCGATGGATGCAATAGATGAGGTTAAATGATCTGCAGGTGAATCTCTGTCAGATCTGGAAGGATTGTTTAGGGCCTCAGACAGAGGTGAGAAGGGAGGTGTAGGGGCAGATGTTGCACCTCTTGCAGTTGCAGGGGAAGGTACTGGCTGTGGTGGAGAAGTTGGTGAGGAGTGTAGAATTGGAGTCACGGAGTGGTCCCTGTGGAAAGCAGACAGGGGTGGGGAAGGAACTAACATTTTGATGGTGGTTTTCAGATTATAGGTGGTGGGAATGTCAGAGGACGATGTGTTGGATTTGGAAGTTGGCGGGGTTGTATGTGAAGATGAAGGGGACTCTATCCTTGTTGGGGGGAGGGTATTTACAGGCAGAAGTGCAGGAGATGGAGGAGATGTGGTTGAAGGCATCCTTAATTACTGAGGTGGAGAAACAAAGATCCCTAAAGTCAGAGGATAGCTGGGATGTTCTGCAATGGAGCACCTCATCCTGGGAGCAGATGTGGAGGAGGCACAGAAATTGGGAGTATGGGATAGCATTTTTGCAGAAGAGTCAGGGAGAGGAGGTGTAGTTGAGGTAGTTGGGAGTCAGTGGATTTGAAATGGATATCAGTGGTTAGTTGGTTTCTGGAGATGGAGACGGAGAGGTCAAAGAAGAGGATGGAGGTGTCAGAAATAATCCAGGTGTATTTAAAGGTGGGGAGAGGTATTGTCAAAATTGATGAACTGTTCGATCTCCTCGTGGGAGCAAAAGGTAGCACCGATGCAGTCATCGATGTAGAGGAGAAAGAGCTGAGGAATGGTGCCAGTGAGAGAGTAGAGGGACTGTTACATAAATCCTACAAAGAGGCAGGCATAGCTCAAGCCTATGCAGGTGCCCATGGCTGCCCCTTTGGTTTGTAGGAGATGGAAGGAGTCAAATGAAAAATTGTCAAGGGTGAGGACCAGTTCTTGTTGTAGAGAAAATATGGAGAATCACCAGAAGACACAGAGAGTTCTTCAAAAAGTATGTCTTTTATTTGCAAACAAAAAACCATGACACTAAGAAAGTAGATTCTCGAATGCCCCCGAATCTCAGGGCCCGTGGATTTTTATATCTTTTTTATCATGTTTCTGTTAGCTTATCAGCATGTCCAACTATATAAATCAAAGTACCTCACTCTAGCTACACAATAAACAGTGATGTTAGTTCTCATTATCTCTTTAGTTGTACATTCTACTTAATGTTATTCTAATGTCATGGTTAGATATTTATTGCTAACTATGCTACAGTGATCTTCAATTCCAGACTAACTTGTCATGATAGATATTTAGCTATTCCATCTATTACAATAGTCTCTTGTCTCAAGCTGACTCTACTAACTATTAATTAGATATTTTAATGTCATGTCCCAAATATTTATTGTCCCAATTCTGTCATAATAACACTTAACAGAGAAACTTGCTTTATTACTTGTGTTATCTCATCTCGCCATAGTGACCTTTCAGCCTTAACCTTACTCTGCTAATTGGTGTAAAAACATTCCACTATTCTTTTCCCATGTTGCCTTCCACAGACCACAGATAGCCAGTAGTCTTCATGCTTTAACCCTTCCCAGGCTTTCATGTTCTTTATTTTCCATACTCTACCAAGCGAATGAGGGTGTCAATGGAGGGAGACTGGTTTCACCTACAGAAGAGGAAGAAGTGGAGGGCTTTTAGGCCCTCCATGTGGGGGCTACAGGTGTAAAGGGCCTGTATGTCCATGGTGAAGATGAGGTGTTGGCGACTGGGGAACTGAAAGTTTTGGAAGAGGTGCAAGGCATGGGTTATGTTTCAAATGTAGGTGGGGAGTTTCTGGACCAAATGCAAAAGAACGACAGTAGGAGGTAATGAGCTCAGTGAAGCATGAGCAGGCAAAGACAATAGGTCAACCAGGGCAGTTGGGTTTATGGATTTTGGGTAGGAGATAGAAGTGAGCAGTGTGGAGTTGGGGAACTATCAGGTTGGAGCTGTAGATGGGAGATCTCCTGAAGTGGTGAGGTTGTTGCTAGTCCGGGAGATGGTGGCTTGTTGATCTGATGTGAGGTCATTGACAGTAGGAGATGTCAGAGAGTTGGTGTATGGTTCCAGTAATGTAGAAGTCAGTTCACCGTACTACCGCTGTGCCCTGCCCCCTGATCAGAGGTTTTAATAGTGAGGTTGGGGTTGGAGCAAAGGGAGCATGTTCTCAGTATTCTGTAGGTTTCAATGAGATTCCCCCCTCATCTAAACTCTATCTAAAGTACAGATCCAGAGTCCTCAACCACTCCTTATGACAAACCATTGATTCTTGGAATCATTCTTGTAAACCTCCTCTGGAGCCCCTCCAACTCCAGCATATCCTTCCTTATATTCCTCACAATTTGCCAAATGCAGTCTGATCAGAACCTTATGTAGCTTCACCAGTACAACCCTGTTGGTGTATTCTAGTCTTCTCAAAAGGAATGCTAACATTGCATTTACCTTCCTAACTGCCAACTGAACCTGCATATTAACCTTAAGAGAATCCGAACAAAGACTCCTAAGTCTCTTTGTGCTTCAGATTTCCAAAGCCTGTCCCATTTGCCATTTCTTTGTCTACTCTCCTAACCTGTCCAAGTCTGTAGCCTCCACACCTCCTCAACACTATCTATCCCTCCAACAGCTGCGTATCATCTGCAAACCTAGCAACAATGCCCTCAATTCCTTCATCAAGGTCATTATAATGTGAATAGTTGTGGTTCTAACACTGACCACTGCAGAATTCCACTAGTCACCAGCTGCCAACCTGAAAAATACCTCATTATCCCCACTCTGTATTCTGCCAGTCAGCCAATCCTCTCTCCATGTCAACATCTTGCCCTAATGTGCCCTAACACCATGGGACCTTATCTTATTCAGCAGCCTCGCATACGGCACCTTGTCAAAGGTTTTCTTGAATCCTTTCACCGTAGATATTGGCACTCCACTTTCAGGGAGGCATGGATACAGAGAAAGGATCCCATTATATGGCCTTTACCAGGTTGTCTACCAAGACTGTTCCCTTTCTTTCTTGGTATACATTCACCTGGTTACCAGCATGTCCTTTACATCCATGCTTGCTCTGCCATGCCTTGAATTGATAACTGGCAGTGTCAGACAACCAGACAGGTGACTGTTGCAATCATCAGTTATTTTCATTTACCTCAGTGTACCATTCCGTTTGCGCAACGGGGCTGTGGTTGAACTTCCCAGAGGAACTAATGTTCTTAACCATTTTCCAACATGGAGTAAGATCTGGGGTTTTCTAACTAGCTGCCTGCTACCATTCTTCTGACTGATGGTTACCCATTCCCTCTCTTACATAAAAAAATGCAATCTACATCATTGGTGGATGCACTATTGTGCCTCCAGTTGGTATTCAGGCTCAAAACCCCAATGCTCAAGCTGATCAAATGAATGACACTTCCTGAAGGTATCGTCATCCAGACTGCCAGGAGTGTTTAAGATTTCCCAAATACTGCAGGCTGTACGACACGCAGAAATGATTCTGGAAGACTGTGCAGGTCACACTTGGCCTGTGAGTACTAGGCTCAGTCTGGTCATCAAGACACCCCAACCCTGAACCTCTGTGTTTCTTTGTTCTTGTCATTCTCTTATTAATTCTGTCAGTACTGAACCTCTGACCAATTCCACACATCATTTCAAATTAAATTTTCATCTCTCAGCATTACCTCTGATCCCCAGCACTACATCTTGGTCATGCCAATCGTTGTGCTACACTGTCTTCACATTGATGCCAAGGTGTTCGTGACCATGTTCTCCAATACATGGAGAACCTAATATGTTGCATGCTGTGGGCTGATGTCAAATGATGCCTACAATGGAATGTGCTGGGACCCCCTGAGTGAAAGGTGTAAAACTCCTCTTTGACTTTGAGACATGACCATTTTATTTATGCGCATGCAGTTCTTTGCTGCATATGTTGCTGACATGTGGTGGAGGCATGAAATTGACATTGTATGGTGTTGTACAGCATATGTTCATCCCTTGACTGATTACTTCTGACATCCATAACGAGCTGCCTGTCTTTGAGTCTGTGTTAAATGACAAGGAAAGATCTAAGTACTGCTTTGCTGAGGGGCAAGAACAAAAAGGGAACACAGGGCAAAGTAAGCCAAGGATGCTGTGAGTATCCAAGCACAAAGTGGGTGAGCACTAAGATGAAGGTCCAGTGGAGCAAGAAGTGAAGTGGGGTTGCCAGGTAACTGCTCTGACCTCCATATTGGAAAATGTCAGCATCTAGTTTTCATCCACTGAGTGGTGGAATGGGGAACTGCATTTCAACAAGGAGAGATGAATTAATAATTACACATTAATATGTAAACTATGGGTGCAAAAATGCCCCTCACCTCTCACTAGCAAGACTTTTGTCTCACGTTTAACACTTGCTTTGAAAATGGGCCTTTATGCTCTCGATGTCAAGAAGTTCTCACTGTCAATCTCAGGAATTTTCCTAACTTTGTCATTCATGCCCAAATCATTCAGTACCTGGTAAAATCATGCCCTATAAATCAGAGCCCTGGTATATCTAGGATTACCATGTATTTCAGTATTTATTATTAATGCATAATAAACAGTGTTGCTTCAAAGTCTAATCCTGCAAATAATCATGACTTTATCTTCAACTTAACCAGTCTGTCCCAAACCCAAACTCATAATGTGGTATCAAACTACACAGTAAAGGACAAATGTGACCACGTGAGCTCTTCCTTAGGATACATTCAGGAAATGGAAGGGATTTCTTTGTCTCAACAGCAGCTCCTGAGTGATCACTGGCAGCACATTATGCAGGTAAATGCCTGCTACTCCATGTCATAACCCCATGAATTTGAGACATTTGAAAAGGCATTAGATGATTATTTAATTTTAAAATGTACAGAAGTGTGGGGAAAATCCAGGAGAATGGCACTAAGTCAGGATGCTCGTTGGAGAGCTTTGCAGACATAATGGGCCTAATGGCCTCCTTCTGCACCACAACACTTGGATTCCTGGTTGGCTGGACAGCTAGTTTGTGATAGGATAATATCCAACAGCATGCATTCAATTCCCACACCAGCTGTGGTTACCATAAACAATCCCACCTCATTAACCTTTCCTCTTGCCTGAGGCAGTGTGACACCTTCTCCCCTGTTAAACAATTGCCAGTTGTTTCTCTCGGCCTAATGAGAGGGCAGTCCACTGGGTCCATAACTGTTTACTTGGATAACTAAGCTAAAATCCTTACTTCTATGTTCAATTCCTCTCAGAATAAAGAATATCCTTGCTGCATTTCCATTGATTCTAGTTTTGCAGAGGTCCTTGGCCAGTTTGATTGAAGGCTGTAAACAGGGCAGGAGCTGATTGGCGATGGCAAAACCTAAACTGAGCATCAGGGAGCAAGTTATTCTTTTGCGAGAGCTGCTTGATAGCACTGTTGATGACATTTTTTCATTATCTTGTTGATGATCAAGAACAGATTGATAGGGCAGTCTTTGGGCTCAGTTGGATTTGTCCTGTCTTTTGTGTAAAGGGCTTACCTGGAAAATGTTCAATATTGTTGTGGTGATGCCAGTATCGTAGCTGTACTGGAATAGCTCGGCTTAGGGCGTGATGTGTACTGGAGCATAGGTGATCAATGCTTTTGCCATTATGACGTTAGGGACTGTAGCCCTTTCAGAGCACCTCGGAAATATCTTGAAATTAAGTTCTTGGGTAACTGTTTGTCACTCCTGCTCTCTGTTAAGTGAATGCTGATACCACTTTCTCTCCTTGGGAAGACACCTGGAGTAAAAAGCTTGCCGATCTCTGTCATCTGGCTAATGATGCTGAGCATGCAGAATTAGAAAAAGGTAGCAAAGGATCAAGTACAAATCCAAGATCACTAAGCTTTCTACTAGATCTGGATCTCTAAGTCAACCACCACAAAAGACAAAAGATGGTCAAGCCCCATTCTATTTCCTTCCAGCTTAGTGAGGGCCTTTGCCTCCATGCCTGATGTTCTCATATCTGTCTCCGTCGGCTAACCATATATTATATGGCCAAGTGAAGAGCAACTTCTTCTGTCTGGTGCTGAGAAGGTACCTGACCCCAACCATCATTTGAGCTTCGGGGAATTCACTGGCTGCAAACAAGTGTCAGTGATGAGCTCACCAGACTAAGAATCAACTACATTGCTGTGGGTCTAAAGTCATATGTTAGCTAGACCAAGTAAGGATAAAAGTTGCCTTCTCTAAAAGACATTAGTGAACCAGATGGGATTTCCCAACAATTGGTAGTGGTTCAGTGTTCATTATTAATTCCAGATTTTTATTGATTTCAAATTTCTCCATGGCAGGATTCAAACCCAAATCTACAGAACATTACCTGGGTCTTTGGAATAATAGTCTAGTAATTATATATTTAGGCCATCACCCATCCTAATTAGTTGGTGAAGAAGCACAAACCTTTATGTGGGTGAATGTGTGTTCATGGCTGCATTTCTGAAGAAATCAGATGGCAAGGTTTCTCACTGGTTTTCCCCTATGCTGATCTTTCCGTCAATGCAGGCCTGGTCTTTACCCTCCTCCCCCAGCTGAATTGCATCTCCTTCAGTGGAGTTGAGATGACAAGATCAGAAAGCTCTCCACCAGTCTGAACACTCTCTGTTTATCCTGTAATGAGAAAAACAGAGGGTCATCTGTTCTTAATGTGCACCTAATGTGGTTATCACTCCCCAGTAAGTAAATAGGTGCCCAAAGGCATTAGAAGTTTGTTAATATATGTATTGTGAGCCCTTCAGTGCACATTATGCATGAGATGTTGAAGGCAGCATACCTGTGTGATGTGGCTATGAAGTGACAGTTTCAGACTGAATGATGGTGCTATGAGGGTGATATTGCAACATTGGAACTTAGCCTTGTGCAATACAGGAGATCATCCATCTGTTAATTCAACTGGGTCCTGTTTCTTTTATTCCTACATGGGGCACTGACCTTGTGTGTGAACCTGGTCGAGGCTGCGTGGCTCTGATGGAAGGTCTTCGTTAGCCAGTGAGACAGGACTTCCTCTCTGGCCCAAACAACCTGGAAAAGAGTGTTCAGTGAGGTGAAGAGCCACCTTCAGGCATTTGGCAGACTGGTCTAGTGGTGGGGGGTGGGTGGTTGAAATAATAACTGTTGCCTATTATGGAGCTCCTGGCTTGAAATGGGTGGAGAGGTGCCAAGAGGCCTGTAAGTCTGGCACATAATATTTTGATCTCAGAAGGTGCCAAAGGGGACGAGAATTTCAATGAGTCAAGTACCTGTGATTCACTGTTTATGTTTCCATAAAACATGTTTGCAAAAAAAACTAAAAACCTGATGACCGCTTCAGAAAATTCACCTTCTACCATGGCAGATGTGACATTGTTTAAGAAGCCTGTTCACAATATTTCAGCTGAAAGTGGAAATCCTTGCCAGTTTTCTTTATCCTTCTGTGAGCAGCAAACTTGTTATGGAGGTTTTTCTAACTCTGTTCCGTTGAGATTGTGTGGCATAGGAGTTAAAGCAATTAGCTAACTCTCATATTTTTAGTTCTGTTTAAACTAGAAGGCGGGAAAGTGAGGGGATGCTAAGGGTGGAGCAGGGGAGCACCTGACATAGGCAATAGCTCATGATTTTATGCTCGTTGGGTCCTAGATGGCACATAGATCAGCAAAACAATCTTTCTCGCCTCCTGGGCAAAGTGTTGCCATGGAGACCATCCAGTTTAAAAACTGTCATGTCAAAAGTAGCAGCTGTTCAACATACTTATTTTTCTAGCATCAGAAGAGGCAAGAGTGTTCTTGCAGACACCATATAAAATAATTTGATGCTTCTACCATTCCAGGTTGCCTGACTTCTGCACTCCGAAAACCCTCCCAAGTTCTTTCTTCTTTCAACTGTCCTGTACCTAGCCTTTTGGCACCAAGGTGACAGCCATCTTGTCCCAACTTGTAATGTTCAAACCCAATAAACACCATCTAGGTTACCAGTTTTGCTGGTTTAATTTAAAATGAGGCCCAGCCATAAACATTTGCCAACCAGACATTCTGAACTTAAAATTCCAATGCCTGGATTCATCAGCTCATCCTCTGAAATATTTGCCTATATTTGGGGATAAATTGGTACTTTTTTAGGTTTGAACATAAATTATACTATACTAATTTTACAATTGGAAAAGAAAGTTCAATAGATACCGAGAATGCACACAATCATTCTGTATTTGAATTTTACTGCCTGCCAGTTGACTAAGGAACCTTGTAGATACCCCTGAAACATATTTATTTCGGCAATTTAGAGGTCTAATGCCTATATCAGGCCCTTTTTGTAAATGCTGCAGCATGAATCATGGTCAGTTTCTTCAGGCAGTTGACAGTCAAATCAATGGTCCTGAAGAACACTATACAATACTTCCACCCAACTCAGTCCTCTGAATCTAGAAATCAGTTTTGTGGGTCTTCCAGAGTATTTGTGGTTCTCTTATTTCTTAGCAGCAAGAAAAGGTTACCTCGCAATTGATAGAGTTTGCCGGCTGCACGAGGGAATTATATCAGTAGGCAGCAACATAAAATGCATGATACTTGGCTGCCAAATGCTAAGCACCTTTTGTTGAGTTTCCTTTCCAGTTTTATTAGATTACTCACAGTGTGGAAACAGGCCCTTCGGCCCAACAAGTCCACACCGCCCCGCCGAAGCGCAACCCACCCATACCCCTACATCTACATTTACCCCTTACCTAACACTACGGGCAATTTAGCATGGCCAATTCACCTGGCCTGCACATCTTTGGACTGTGGGAGGAAACCGGAGCACCCGGAGGAAACCCACGCAGACACGGGGAGAACGTGCAAACTCCACACAGTCAGTCGCCTGAGGCGGGAATTGAACCCGGGTCTCAGGCGCTGTGAGGCAGCAGTGCTAACCACTGCTTTATACTGTATGGAAAACTTTCAAATGGATGCATGTCAGATGAATGAGAATAAGATTTCATAATGCAATCCATAACCCTCATCAGCTGTAGAAAATAAATGTGGTAAGAGAGGTAGTTCTCCCCCATGCTGTTTCTTTATTGTTAAAGTAAATAGTTATTCTTGTTTGTCTTATCAGATAACTGTTCCTCTGATGTTTGCTGAAAAATGTGTTGCTGGAAAAGCGCAGCAGGTCAGGCAGCATCTAAGGAGCAGGAGGATCGCGTTTCGGGCATGAGACCTTCTTCCTGAAGAAGGGCTTATGCCCGAAACGCCGATTCTCCTGCTCTTTGGATGCTGCCTGACCTGCTGCGCTTTTCCAGCAACACATTTTTCAGCTCTGATCTCCAGCATCTGCAGTCCTCACTTTCTCCTCTGATGTTTGGTCTTGTCAGACATAGAGAACATGAGGAATATAAAGCAATACTGAATTTCTGACTTTGGTAATAAAACTGTCGATGAGATCATTTGCATGGAGCTATGGACATCTGTATGGACCCTTTACTTCCGTACTTGCACCTTTCCAAGAAGGTGAATCTCAGGATATATCTAAGAAAGGCATTTCCGAAAGCACTAGCTTTAGGAACTTTAGTGAGCAGCAGTTGTAATCTGTAAACAAATAGAAGCAATGCATGTAAGAGGAGAGGGAGTGGGGTAATGGTAATAGCAATGTCACTGGGCTAGTAATCACAGGGTTCATGTAGGTGGGTTGTAATCCCAACATTGCAGCTAATGGAATTTATATCTTTTAAAAATTGGATTTGAAATCTGGTCTGAGTAATGATGACCATGAAATTAGCATAGACGATCACAATAATCCACCTGAAATATGATTTGGAGATACCGGTGTTGGACTGGGGTGTACAAAGTTAAAAATCACACAACACCAGGTTATAGACCAACAGGTTTATTTGGAAGCACTAGCTTTCGGAGCACTGCTCCTTCATCAGGTGGTTGTGGAGAATAAGATCGTAAGACACAGAATTTATTGTAAAAGTTTACAGTGTGATGTGGTAACTGAAATTATATATTGAAGAAGACCTGGATTATTTGTTTAGTATATCATCTATTAGAATGACCATGTTGGTTTCAGTTCTTTCATACGTAAATCACAAAACTTTTTTTTAAAAGCTACATTAAAAGTTACCTGAAATGAGTGTCCTTCAGAGAAGGAATTCTGTCAGCCCTGCTTGAGCTAGTCTACATATCTGACTCCACACTCACAGCAATGTGATTGATACTGAAATGTCATTTGAAATGGCGTAGTTCATGGAAAGAAATGCTAGCTTTGTTAATGACACATGCCCTCCATCAAAGAATCTAAAAATGACAGGCAGTATACATCCTATTCTGCCTGCAGCCATTCCATTTCTTACCCTAAACAGTATCAGTTCTTTAAAGAGAGTGCAGACATGGTGAGACCTCCCCCAGTCAGATCCTGTTGTCTGTTAAGTGCACCTGAGAAACTCCTCTTAAACATCTTGATGTATGGGTAATGCCAGGTTCTCACATTTGGACCAGTGCCACACTTCCACATGGAGCTATACTTTCTGTATAGGAATGATAGTCAAAAAAGTTGGAGCCCATGTTGACATGCAGCTTTCTTTCAGGTAAATGTAGGAAGTTCAAACTACAACATCCAGATTTCAGTGCATATTTGCATTAAGTAGGTCATTACTGTAGTGTTTATATCTGAGAAGCAGTCAGCTGAAAGAATCTTCCACTTACATCATGCGGTGCTATTCTCACAAGTGTAGTTTAGAATTAACGGCATTGACATGTTCCTAGACCCAGTTAGTTTTATTCATGAATAGTTAGGGCTGTCACACCATGAACGTGCAGCTTTATGCAAATCAATGGCAATTATCCTTACCGTTCACATGTAAAATTGTGCCTATGTACCAATGACACAAGCACACAGCTGACATGGAAAGTCAAGGGCAGAGGTTGAAATGCACTCACATAATTCTGCCTTGTAATCTCTTACGGATAATGCTGGGGAGTTGATGCCTCATACTGCTTGAATTTGTGCAGCTCCTTATATTTTCAAAAAAATCAGTTCATTGTTATAAGGAAAACAGGCCTGTAAATCTCCTCAATGGCACAAATGACTGTCAGCAATGATGGAATCCATGGCTGCCATCAACCTTGCTCCTATTGCCACCATTCAAGATTCTTGTTGTGATTCCCAGATGCACAGCAATATGGTCTTAACTGCCCTCTCAGCTAACCGCGATGGACAAATACTGTTCTCACCAGCAATGCCCATAGCTCATGAACAATTTTTTAAAAAGTAATTGGAGTGTAGATCAAGTGGCTTGCAGCTATTGCATAGCCTGGCAGGCAACATGCAGTCTGAGAAAGTGCCACTGTGCTAACTTCATGAAACAGTGGTCCTGAAGTCTCTATGTCAAATTGTTGCTAAGCAATCCAGTAGCATATTTTCAAATCAACAAACCTGTATCTAGCTTGCCAGACCTGGTGTGAGATTGATAAGTTTGTGAAAGCAAAGGACCTTGTGCTATAGTGATAGTGTCCCTACCTCTGGGCCAGAAGTCCCACCTGTTCCAGATGTATATCATAATGTGTCTGCGCAGGTTGATTAAAGCATCAATGCAGAATAGAAACTCAATAATCATTATCAGGTCCAGGCAGCGGGCCATGGAGGGGGTCATTAGGGCCAACTGCCTGCCCCTGTGCCACGGTTACGTTAGCTCCTGGGTGTCTCTGGAGAGGGAGCACGCGGTGTCCACCAACACCCTTGAGCTGTTCAGGGAGAGGTGGGTGCCACAGGGTGTATTATTTCCCTGTCCAATTCAATTTTGATTGAATCCCTGCCCTCCCCTTCACTGTTTGATCGCACAGCATTGCCCTTTGATGTGAAGGGCACTGCTTGTCAGTGGCCACTCGGGTGTTTCCTTTCTTCCTGGTGGTGGAAACTGAATAAAGATTTGTGCACCTTGTGTCTTTCACTGTGTCTCACACCTGCACACACACACCATGGGTGCTGGGGGAAAAAGAAGCACTACCACAATTTTTTTTTCATTTCTTACCCCCACACTACCACAGTTAGGTGGTAGTGTGGGGGTAAGAAATGAAAAAAAATTTAAAAATATAAAAAAACAGAAGTGTCAGATATACTGAAAAGAAAGAAAAAAAATAGAAACTTGATGATTAAAGTTAACGAGTCCCTGACGGCGGCCCTTCGCTTTGGCAGAGGAGTGCGTCAAGGCTGCCCCCTGTCCAGCCAGCTGTACTCCCTGTGCATGGAGCCATTCCTGTGCCTCTTGTGGAGGACGTTGTTGAGGCTGGTACTGCATGGCGCAGGCATGGAGGTGGTCCTCTCGGCTTACATCGACGACATGCTCCTCACTTTCCCCAACCTGACTGACCTGGAACAATACACGCCAGGCCATGTACTTGGCAATGTATTCCGCCATGATCAGCTAGTCCAAATGTTCCTGACTACTGATTGGTCTGTGGCGGGTTGACTGTCTGCCGGAGGAATTACGTGGGTTCAGCTTGGCGTACCACCTATCTCCTCTGCCTGGGGGTCTACCTCAGCCTGACTTGCCTAGGCCACTGGACAGGACTGCTCCAAGTGCTATCTTACAGGAGTCAAGTGCTGGTCATAAACCAGCTGGTGGCCACTATGCTGTGGTACCGTCTGGTCCCTTTGGTCCCTCTTAGTTTTGTCAATGACATCCAGAGAATGTTGGTTGACTTCTTCTGGAACAAAAAGATGTACTGGGTTGCTGTGCAGGTTCTGAGTCTCCCTATTGAGGAGGGCGGTCAGTTGCTGGTGTGCATTCACATCCAGGTGGCGACTTACCGCCTTCAGACCTTACAGCGGTAACTTTACGTCGAGTCTCCTCCTAAGTGGTGAGCCCTGGCGACATTTTTTCTGCCAGGTGCGTAACCTCAACTACAACACGCAGCTCCTGTTCATCGACCATGGCGGTTTGGAGGTTGCCCTCGGGATGCTGCCTGTCTTTTACCAGGACCTGATCACTGTCAGGAACATGGTCGAATCGTGTCGCGCCTACCCTCCAGCAGGAGTAGCAGCTGTCATCAGGGAGCTGTTTCCCAGGAATCCGCACCTCCGCACTACCGGGTTTGAGTGGCTGTCAGAAGGGAAGGCCATGGCTGTGAGGTGACCAGGGTCGGGGACTTGCTGGGTGGCGGAGGCCTGGGCTGGACGCTGCCGCAGGACATAGCCAGCAGGACAGCGGTTAACGTCCAGTTCATGGCCACTGCCATTCGATGCCTTAAAAGGGCAGTGCTCGAACCCAACGTAATGCATTAGTTAGAGGATGTTTGGGTTTGCAGTCGAATCCTGTCTGCGCTTACCCCTGCCTGGACGGAATTGCACATTGGCCCCAAGGTCACTTCACGTGAGAACCTATGCCCCATAACCTGAGCCGTCTCCGAAGTTTTAGTTTTACCCCCTTTAAGGACATAAAACGGCGGGCCCTGTATTGACTGTTGCTGCACACTGTCCACCTCTTCTCCCTCATCCACTGCCCAGACACATCTTGATATGTCCATTTTCCACCAGGTGGTGGGGATCCCCAATGGAGGGCTATCTATGTGGGAGTCCTCCCCCTTTCTCTCAGGGATCTGGGGTGGAGGGTGCTGCACGCAGCGGTCCCATGCAACTGCAGATTGCGGTGGTTCACGGACTCCCAGCCCAACTGCTTGTTCTGTGGCGCTGTGGAGTCCGTGAACCATGTATATATTGGGTGTGGGCACTTGCACTCCCTTTTTGATCTTCTAAAAAAAACCTTCTCTGTTTTTGGTTGCACTTCAGTCCCACGCTCCTGATCTTCGGGCACCCAGTACGGAGTGGGGAGGGCAGGTCTGAGGACCTCCTCGTGGGTCTGCTCCTGGGCCTGGCCAAACTGGCCATAAACAGGCCCAGGCAGGGGCCGTGGAGGGGGTCATTAGGATCAATTGCCTGCCTCTCTTCTGCGGTTATGTTAGAGCCTGGGTGTCTCTGGAGAGGGAGCACGCGGTGTCCACCAACACCCTTGAGCTGTTCAGGGAAAGGTGGGTGCCGCAGGGAGTGGAATGTATGATTTCCCCATCCAATTCTATTTTGATTTAATCTCTGCCCTCCCCTTCATTGTTTGATCGCACAGCATTGCCCTTTGATGTGAAGGGCACTGCTTGTCACTGGCCACTCGGGTGTTTCTTTTCTTCCTGGTGGTGGAAATTTTAATAAAGATTTGTGCACCTTGTGACTTTCACTGTGTCTCACACACACAAAAAAAGAAAAAAAAAGAAACTCGATGATCAGCAATAACTTTTCTTAGACAATGTGAAATTTGAAACAGTACAGAACGTGTACGTTTATTAAAATACCAGGAGGCAGAATTGCTTGACATATGAGTACAAGGTCAGTGAACAGACTGGACAAGTGGTTCACACAAGCAAATATTCCTACACAGGAAAAGTGTACAAAATGGGGAAAAAAATTCAGAAACTGCAAGAGAAAACTGGATGAAAAAAATGGCTACCTTGCTGAAACTTCCCACATGTGGCGCAGCTATAAATCTTGATAAAAAAGTGGGGAGGCAATAACTGGAGTAGGGGAGTCAAAACTAGAGGGCATAGGTTTGGGGGTGAGAGGGGAAAGATTTGAAAGGGACCTAATGGGCATCGTTTTCACGCAGAGGGTGGTGCGTGTATCGAATGAGCTGCCAGAGGAAGCTGGTACAGTTACAACATCTAAAAGGACTCTGGACGGGTTTATGAATAAGAAGGATTTAAATGGATATGGGCCAAATGCTGGTTAATTTAGCATATCTGGTCAGCATGGATGAGTTGAACCGAAGGGTCTGTTTTCATGCTGTACAGCTCTCTAACTCTATGACTCTATGACTGAGTGGCATTATCACTGAACTGTTAATCCAGAGACCCATTTAACATTCTGGGGTCCTGGTTTCAAATCACACCATGGCAGATAGTGGAATTTGAACTCAATAAAAACAAATTTGGAATTAAGAGTCTAATGAAGACCATGAATTCATTGTTCATTTTAGGAAAACTAAATCTGGTTCACTAATGTCTTTGAGGGAAGGGAACTACCATCCTAACCTAAGGACTACATGTGACTCCAGAACCACAACAATGTAGTTGACTCTTAACAGCCCTCTAGGCAATTAGAGATGGGCAATAAATGTTGCCTAGCCAGTGATGCCAGCATTCTGTTAAAGAATGAATGAATCAACTGTATCCATAAAAGGCATGGATTATCATAAAGATTCCCTATCATGAACTAGAAGGCCACAAATGTCTTCCTGAATTTAGACTCATGGACAACAGCCAAAAGAATCAACTGAGCAATTCATTCAGAGGTGTTGCGATTTCACAGGACTTGAGTCATCTGAGTGGATAAGGGTTCTGGTTAGATCTTCAAAGCTGGTGGAAGTCTTTCAAAAAGACATAAGTGAAAAAAAAGTCACAATTGTTATAATTGAGCTCGGAGAAGTGCTCTACCATTCTCTAGTTCCATCAATCCATGGTCACAACATAATTTAATTGCTTTATCTGGTTCCCAATATGGCTAATTGTAACTTTTCTCTGTATAGACTTAAAAAGATCCATTATTCGAGGTTCTTAAATCAAAACAGATTTATGGATTTATTGTAAACAAAACTTATTCAATGATGATGATGCAAAACTGGTTAACACACCTTGTTTGTACAGTGAGAACATAAATGTTTGCCTATTTAAATAACCCAAACACACAGATACACACACACATACAGAAAACCTGATTTCTTGCTGCAGAGACTCACTTTGGAAAAAAGACCAATAACATAAAACATGCAAGAATGGTGCACAAAGCCAAATGTCACTAATTGAGCAGATATCTCTGGGATCTTTTCCAATGCAGCTTGCTCAGGAAGCACAATATTGACAATTCCTCTGAATCCTCTTCAGGAGGACAGTCAGGGTTCAGACTGGCCCACGGCTCTAGATACCACAAGAGGTTTTTCAGAAACATGGCGAGGGAGCAGGGGTTGTGATTCAGTAAAAAATCAACTTATGACAAGACATGTAACTCGCAGTAAAGTTCTTCGTAGAAAAGATTCTATGCTTTTCTTTTATTGACTTATTTAAAAACAGCCCACCCATGTTTCCAGAGCACTTCAGACTCAAGTCTATCAAATTTACTAAATCTGAAGCCACCATAACCTGGTATGACACCCTGCTAATTTATAGCAGAAAATATTTTGTGGTCAAGCAATGTTTCATAACAAAATGAATTACCTTGTATTTCTCCATGTTGAATTTCATCTACCATTTATACACCCATTACACCAACAGTCCTTTTGAAATCTTACTATCCTCTTGACAGGTAACAATACTTCCAAGTTTCAGCTTCAGCTTAAAGCAATAAAATTAAAGCATTTTAATTGCATTGTTTGTTACATTTCTTATTCAGATTTTTGCATTGTGTGTTAATGTTGCTTGACTATGCTACGCAGTAGCAAATAAATCCAACAGAGGGAGCAGAACATTGGCAATAATAAATTAGAGAACATGATGTCAATTTTCAACTATTGGCTGTTTCCTTTTTAATTGAAAATAGGGTGAAGAATGAAGCAACAATGAAAGATATTTTTCTAAACTATCTATCTGATGGCTGCCCAAGAGTCATCCACTGTAATTTTCTGGCACCAAGAACTCATAATAAATATCAGTTAGATCTTCTTTAAAAATTTAAATATGTGTTCAACACTAGATCAGTGGGCCCAATACCTCTGTGAGCTACAATTTGGTAATCTTGGCACAGTTTATGATCAACCCTTCAGTAATAACAAATCAACTAATAAAGAATCTGTTGAAGGCTGTTCTTGGCACCACAAAAATCTTCAGCACTGCTGCTGCTGCTGTGTACCTATGTGCCTCACTTACCTCTCTGACTTCTGACTTCAATTTCAATTCCATGGAACAGTGACCAAATTTCTCCTCGTAAGACATTCCCACCATGTTCCATCTGTAGTCTGATGTAAATAGAGGATATAATAGGAATCTTTAAAATCTAATAAATATTCCAGGAAATCCAGTAAAACCTCTTCAATCCTTCATTACCTTGGAGCTTAGTATGGGGTAATGGGATAAACATCACAATAGGAAATAAAGATTTGACTTGTTGAAGAAAGATATTAGAATGAAATCTTCTTCTTTGTTTAAGTATAACTTAGCCTGCAAATTATTCGCTGTTTAATTTTGAAGCAACACTGTTTTAAAATATTCTGCAAGTACTAAGTGGATATTTATTTTCCCCAGTTGACCATCATAGACACCTTGAAGTAAAAGCAATGCTGGAAATCTGAAATAAAAACTCAAAGTGTTGATGAAACTTAGCATCTGTGAAGAGAGAAAACAGATCAAAAGTCTAATACATTTCAAAGAAGAGTCATATCAGACTCCAAGTTCATATTGTTTCTTGCTCCACAGATTCAGCTAAACCTGCTGAATTTCTCAAACACTTTTTTGTTTTTATTATAGACACTTGAAATGCAGATGAGAGAGTGAAATATCCAGGAATAAAGGATAACATTTTATTTGCAGTATGTGTAATCTGGGAACCACGAATGGACCATGGGCAATAAACTAAAGCCAAAAGGACATTTCTCTCCTTGAGGAGTGTTTCTACATGAAGTGTAGGTTCTCTGCTTCTAAACTTTGCCTCTGTAATTAGGGTAAGTCCATCACAATCACTGCCTGATTTCTGTGAATGTCAGATATGGATGACTTTTATTATTAAACTAGTTCATTTCAAATACCTAACAGAACATGAGGACTGTGAGAATCTTTAATAACAGCTATGTATAATAGTTTGGTGTAAAGGCAAGGAATATTTCTAAAAAGCAAATTTATCATGTGCATGCATTATTCTTTTCTTTTATAATATGGTGACATGTATCAAGTATATTAAGTAATGTTGATGATACTGTATGACATAAACTATCTTCGAGAAAGTGGTGGGACACAACTAGGATCTCTGTAGTCTTAGGTGTTGGTAGATCCACAGTACTGCATGGAGTATTAGGATTTTGACCTAACAACAGTAAATGCTGCTGAACATTGTACAACCATCAGTGAATATTCCCACTTCTGATGGCATGTTTCTTTGAGGAAGTGACCAAATTGTTAGATGAAGGAAAGGCTGTAGATGTAATATACATGGACTTTAGTAAGGCATTTGATAAGGTTCCCCATGGTAAAGTAATGGAGAAAGTGAAGTCACATGGTGTGCAGAGTGTCCTAGCTAGGGGGATAAAGAATGGGTTGAGCAACAGGAGACAGTGAGTAGTAGTTGAAGGGAGTTTCTCGAAATGGAGAAAGGTGACCAGTGGTGTTCCACAGGGATCAGTGTCATTGTTGTTTGTGACCTGGAAGAGGGTATTGTTGGTCTGATCAGTAAGTTTGCAGATGACACGAAGATTGGTAGAGTAGCAGAAAGCATAGGAGACTGTCAAAGAATACTGGAGAATATAGATAGACTGGGGAGTAGGGCAGAGAAATGGCAGATGGAATTTAATCCAAACAAATGTGAGGTGATGCATTTTAGGAAGTCTACTGCTTGAGCGAACTATACTGCAAATGGAAGAGCCTTGGGAAAAGTTGATGAGCAGAGAGATCTGGGAGTTCAAGTCCATTGTACCCTGAAGGTGGCCGCACAGGTGGATAGAGTGGTCAAGAATGCTTATGGCATGCTTGCCTTCATCAAACAGGGTACTGTGTATAAAAGCTGGCATGTCATGTTAAAATTGTACAAGACATTGGTTCAGCTACATTTAGAATACTGTGAACAGTTCTGGTCGCCACATTACCAAAAGGAAGTGGACACTTTGGAGAGGGTGCAGAGAAGGTTTACGAGGTGTTGCCTGGTATAGAAGGTGCTAGCTATGAAGAGAGGTTGAGTAGGTTAGGATTGTTTTCATTAGAAAAAAGGAAATTGAGGGGGGATCTGATTGAGGTCTACAAAATCATGAAGGATATAGACAGGTATATAGAGATAAGTTTTTTCCCAGGGTGAGAGATTCAATAATGAGAGGTCGCGCATTCAAGGTGAGAGGTGAAATGTTTAAGGAAGATACATGCGGCAAGTACTTTACATAGAGGCTGGTAGGTACATGGAACGCATTGCCAGCAGAGGTGGTAGAGGCAGGCATGATAGATTCATTTAAGGTGCATCTGGACAGATGCATGAGTAGGTGGGGAGCAGAGGGATACAGATGCTTAGGAATTAGGCGATAGGTTTAGAAAGTGGATTTGGATCAGCTCAGGCTTGGAGGGCTGAAGGGCCTGTTCCTGGGCTGTAAATTTTCTTTGGTCTTCTTCTTTGTTTATGGAGAAAAGATCATTGAGTAAGCAGCTGAAAATAGTTGGCTCTAGGACACTGCCCCAAGGATTATCTGTAGTGATGTCTCAGAACAAAAAATATTGATCTCCAATAACAGCAACTATCTTCCTTTGTGATAGTTCGAAATGCATCAAACAGAAAGTTATCTCCCTTATTTCCATTGATTTCAGTTTTGCGAGAGATTTTCAATGCAATTCTAGGTCAAATGCCACCCCAAAGTCAAGGACAGTCACTCTCATCTGAGTTCAACTCTTCAAGCATTGGAACAGCGAAAACAATGTCACAATGAGACTGTTGTTATATTGCAAATGTTTTCTTAATACTTGAATGATGAAAAGTGTTCACAAGACTCAAACGTGAGTTTATGTTGATTACTTCAAATTCGATGGTTTTGGATCCTGAAAGCAAACACCAATAGCTCTCACAGTTATCTACCTTCCCACGGTGCATTTATTTTTGCAAAACCTGCCAGCTTGCTTTCAAAATATTTGGGATAGGGTCAATTTGGGATAGAGATGATTCCAAATACACATCAAAATGTGGCAGATTTGGTGTAGACAATTGTAATTGATCAGCAGTGCAGCAATGAACACAGACCCTTTGCAAAGAAAGATCTTTTCTGTAACAATCTAAGATTATATATACAATATCCGATTATTTTTGTGTGATTAATGTGTGTGTACTTTGGGCAGGCCTTCTTCTTGCTAATTTCAAAATGTCTGCCTTTTGTATGTTTAATGACAGGATTAAACCTCAACATTTTCCCTAAATTTCCAATTTAAAATGCTGCACCATCTGCAAGAAATAGATATCCACCTTCCAAAAGTTTCATTCTTGACATCAATGTTTCCTATTTGATGTCATTGTGAAGTTTTTGGGAGGAAACAATAAGGTTCAGTAAGATATAGAATTGTTATACATGCTGTTAAAAACCAGGACCAAATCTCACCAGAAACTGACTTAATGTTATTTCTGTTGAGTTTTATGGAGGATTTCTCTCCATGAGCCCTGGTGGATTTTAGAGAGATGTCAAGCAGGAGAGGGAAAAGGGAATGAGGTTCTGGATATAGGTTTGCTCACTCAGCTGGAAGGTTCGTTTTCAGAAGTTTCGTCACCATACTAGGTAACATCATCAGTGAGCCTCCAGATCAAACATTAGTGGTATGGCCTGCTTTCTATTTATGTGTTTAGGGTTCCTTTTATTGGTGACATCATTTCCTGTTCTTCTTGTCAGGGGTGGTAAATGGGATCCATGTCAATGTGGTTGGAATGCCATGCTTCTAGGAATTCTCATGCATGTCTCTGAATGGCTTGTCCAAGGACGGATGTGTTGAGTCAGCCAACGTGGTGTCCTTCCTCATCTGTCTGTAAGGATACCAGTGAGAGTGGGTCATGTCTTTTTGTGACTAGTTGATGTTCATGAATCCTGGTGGCTAGTTTTCTGCCTGTTTATCCAATGTAGTGTTTGGTACAGTTCTTGCAAGGTATTTTGTAAATGACATTTCTGAGGAGAGTGAGAATATTACATACTTCTTACTCTGCTGGTACATGGGTTTGGTAGCCGTAAGTAGACAACATGCACGGTGAAATTTTCGATACATTACATTTCAGTTAAATAAATAAAGAATTAATCAGTATAGGGATGTGCAGTGATCTTATGGAAAGAATAACCATGACCATAATTTGAAATTCTTAATTTATAGGAATCGAATGTATCATTTGACGAGAGGATATGCAAATCCTAGAAAATATGAAACGTATTTCTGGAGATAGATAGGAATGGTTGTTTGGAGAGAAAAAAAGAAACATTTTTAAAAGATTCTTGGCATAGTAGAAGGGTTAATATTATTAATAACAGAGAAGAAAAAACAGTATAACACAGGAACAGGCCCTTTAGCCCACAAAATGTGCAATAAATATTAATGAAAAAGACAACAAGTATGGATTTTCCACATTCTGACTATGAGAAGTTGCTGAAGAAGGTCATTGAAGAAAGATTAAAGGGATGTAGATTAGAGGGAAAGGGAATGATGATGTTACACAACTTGAAATTGAAAACGAAAGAGATATGTGAGTTTGGTCTGCGTGTCTAAAGGGGATTAATGATTAACTTTTAAGTATTTCTGTAGCCATGGCAACTGATGAGCAACTGATGAGTAAAGCATGGTTTGTAAAAATGTACAAAGGACCTATCCTTATTCAGTTCACAAAAAATGACAAAATAAATAAAATCTGAAAATAAAGGCTGATGTTTATAACAGTGCATATGTCACTACAGGACAATAAACAAGACCTGTCTGGTACACTCATGACTAGGGAAGGTAATTTGCTATCCTTAAATAACTGATTTCACAGTATAACACAATATTATCAGTACAAGAAGATTATACATTTATAGGAAAACTGCATTTAGTGAAAGGAACAGAAATGCAACTGTAAAATGGCACAACAGAATAATGCTATCAGACATAATGTGAGGAGTAGTGCATGGAACTTCAAAAGCATGAAGTCTTTCAAAAGATCCAAACCAATGTGAAGGGACTCGTAAGTAAAGCTCAAAACAGTTCTTTCCCTCCTGCACAGAGAGCTATTCCAACTGTGAATTGTGATGTGTCTTTGTCAGAGAATTTTTTACCAGTTTTTTTTAAGGATCAAAGATGGAACATGTTTATATTTGAAAAGGTTGGATTAAAGAAATTATATTTCCCAAGACACCCCCATGTTGATCCGTAGACAAATGAATAGTAATGATATGAGATGGAAAGATGTTTCTCTGAGACCTACACAATGGAAAAATCATTAACTATGTTTGACTATTTAGAAAGACACATCACACCTTAATTGCAAAAAGGGTTTAATGATTGCTGCGGAGACTGAGAGAGGAGTGTGGTGTAATATGTGTGTGTATTTTAATATTATTTATTTTTTAGTTTGGTTTTCAAACTAGAGGTGTGAAGGTTTGGTCCGTGCGTCTGTAGCCATAGCAAATTTCTTTTCAAAGTACAGTACTAGTGATTTCTTAAAGAGTAATGGGGTTTACATTGAGAGAATTTACACACAAGCAAACAAAGTAACAATGTAGTACACTAAATATTAAGATAGAGGATTCTAGAAATTTTATTTCGATTTAAGAGTATGCTGTTAGCTTAAAAAAAGGGTATGCTTAGCTGAGGCCTTTTAGTAGCCACTAATTGACCAATTAAGAGTCTTAACTGGTAGTTGATTGAAACATTCACCCATGGATCTTCCTGCCCAGAACTTAATTAGTGAGTTTGTGAGAAAAGGGACGTTTTTCCCCAGGACAAGATCACCCATTATTTCCTCCTTTTCACCACCTCTCTTACTATATCCAGGAGAGAAAAATAATGCAATTGTATATTTAAATTGCATTACAGTACACATCCAGTATACTACAAAATGGAAACAACCTCATCCAAATAGAAAATTATTGCCTCCTTAAGATACATAGTTTACTATAAGAATGAAAGTAATTGTTTCAGCAAATGAACATGGTGAATTCAAGGTTTCCCAGACATTGTTATGTGGCATCTACTTGAATTTCATGGAAAAAGTTCCTCTGTGAAAGGAATTCAGGAGATTAATGATTGCCCTGTTTATTTGTGTTTGGGACAGCTTAGATATGGACGCAGATGATTCTGGAGTACACATATTCAGTACTGTTGCAATAATGTGAAGCCCATTATCCTTGCCGTATCCTATACTTTCAGCCATTCCTTCAGGAACAAATTGTTCTGTAATCTTGTGGACCTGAGAAAGAAGCTAAAATGGATCATCTACTTCACAATTCTGTTTTTTATGGATACAAATGCTTCAGTTTTGTGTTTAGCATTGATATGTTGGGCTCCTCCATCATTGACAACGGGAGTATTTGTGGTGTCTCTGGTGAGTTATTTAATTTTCGACTATTATAGCTGAAATTATGTTGCAGAACTGCATGCTTAGATGAGTCTACTGCTTTGTTTCATTGATCACTTGTTGCTTCTGCTGTTTTATAAGCAGGTAGTCTTGTGTTGTAACTTCCTAAAGTGAGGTGCCCAAAATCCAACACCAATGATTTGTGAAGATTTAATATGATTTTCACTTGTTTTCATTTAGTTTCCCTATTCACAAAGCCAAATGTCCCATATGCTTTCTGACCTTTCGCAACCCACTTTCAAAGGTTAATGTATATGCAACTCCAGATAACTCTGTTCTTGCAAACTTTTGATATACCATCTTTTGGATTGTACTTTCTCTCCTTTGAAAATTCAACCCACTTAGCAATTAAATTCTACCTACCAAATGCTCATTTTATCAGCTTATCCACATCATCCTAAAAGTGATTATTATTGTCCTCACTGTTACTATATGTCTACAGTCTGAGTCATTCCAAAACTTTGAAATTGTCTCTTATATACCCAAATTCAGGTCAATGATGAAGACCAAAAAGTCTAGAAGTGCCAATATTGAACTCTGATAATGGATCACCAACAAGATCTACAATTAATATTTCCTCCATCAAGGATGTTCAAGAGATATAAGATCTTCCAAAGGAAAGGTGATGGACAGATCAGATACAAGATCAACGGTCCTCAAGCTGAAAGCTTACCAATCTTCAAAGACCATATAGAATACTTTCTGTGAAACATCCAGAGTTTGCGAAGTCAAGCACTTGGGCTCCAAGAACAATACCTCATTTTCTGCTTACATATTATACAGCCTCTGGTACTCAATATTGAATTCCATAACTTCAGAGCCTGGCCAAATGATATTTGCCCTCCATTTTCCTTACATTTTTATGAGCTCCCCTGCTTCCACAGCCCTGCAGTATTTACTTTGATTTTAACAGAGGAGAACCATTTTCTCCCTTTCACACCTTGATTTACACCCATTTTACATCTCCAATTTCTTTTTCAATACAATTAGCAACTCTCTCATCTTTTCCACTGCTGCTCCACATCATCTGTACCCCTCATTCCTCCGTCCCATCTGTCAAATGCCTAAAAACCGTTTTCCAAACCATTTCATTTCAATTCACAGAAGGGTCATGTCAGTGTTGAAATGTGAAGTTGTATTTCTCTCTCCACAGATACTGCTGGGTTTCTCCAGCATTTCTGTCTTTGTTATAGACAAGAAGGATTTGACGCAGCAAATTACCTTAAAAAACAGTTTCTCTTTGCCACATGCTGGTAGAGTTGACCGGTTCCATGAGGTGAAAAGAACTGAAAAATGTGTTGCTGGAAAAGCGCAGCAGGTCAGGCAGCATCCGAGGAGCCAGAGAATCGACGTTTCGGGCATTAGCCCTTCTTCAGGAGAAGAAAGGCTTATGCCCAATACGTCGATTCTCCTGCTCCTCGGATGCTGCCTGACCTGCTGCGCTTTTCCAGCAACACATTTTTCAGCTCTGATCTCCAGCATCTGCAGTCCTCACTTTCTCCTGGGTTCCATGAGGTGCCAGTAATAGCAATCAGACTAACACCACATGCACAATTCACTGAAAGTATAATATAAGACTCAGATGTTCCTTTTTTTCAGCAGCTCCCTCAGTCAGGCAACCCTTGTGGATTTCTTTGATTTCTAAAGAAGAGCATTGGGTGCAGACTGCTGCTTTTCTGAAGCCAGGGTAATGAACAGACTCTGTGCATTAGTGCTATAAAGTCTCAGTCATTTGTTTCCTGGCCAGATCACTGCTACAAAACCAATTGCACAGCTTTTTTGAAGGAGCTCCTTTGTTTAATTGCAACTAGCCAATCCCACTGTTACCTTTATTTACCTGATACGTAGTTACGGCTAATTAAGTGTAGGTCAGAATACTGAGATTTCTGTCTGAGAGACTATGTTCAGACCCTGTACTATAGCTTTTCCCACACTGTCAGGTCACTTCAGGAGTTGGGGGTTATTCTTTTAATCTCTACTCTGTACTGCAGAATCAGGATAGTCACAGTAGAGTAAAGGTGTAGAGATATTGAATAGAATAAAATTTGGTAAAAATGAGATGTGAAATAGGTTGACATCAGTTTAAGTTAACAATGTATGTGGCTCAATGCATCTTACATTGTTCACAGAAACAAAAGCTCTGAGCAGAATTTCTCAATTTTCCTTTGATATGGGAGCAATGCCGGAAGTCTGGGTATTGCAAATATTACAACATTCCTTAAAATATGAAGAAGGATAAATACGGTAATTACAGGGATCTGCTTTGGGTGGAAAACATTCCTAGATAAATATATCAATGACAAAATTAACTGTCTTGGAAATATATCAGTTAATAAATAAAAGCCTGCACAATTTTTGTTAAAGGTAAATCATGTTTGAATAATTTAATTAAGTTTCTTTAGTGCAGTAATGAGAAGGTGGGTAAGGGTTGAGTGTTGGTATTGTGTGCATTGTGTTTTGAAAGATCTTTCGTAAAGTACTAGAAGATATAATTATTCGCAAAATTGAAGTCCATGGAGTTATTAAAGCAACATTGCTGCATGGACATGAAATGAATTCAAGCAGCAAGCAGGGAGTAGTGGTGAACAGTTATTATTCACATCAGAAATAAGCATGCAGTGATATCCCCCAGAGTTCAAAAGCATCATTGACTTGAACTTGGATATACAGGTGACAATTTCAAAGTTTAGGAATGACTCAGACTGTAGATATGTAGTAAGAGTGAAGACAATAATAATCACCTTTAGGATGATGTGGATAAGCTGATAAAATGGGCATTTGTTAAGTAGAATTTAATTGCTAAATGAATTTTAAAAGGAGAGATAGTACAATCTCAAAGGTGGTATATCAAAAGTTTGCAAGAGCAGAGTTTCTGGAGTTGCACATAAATTAACCTTTAAAAGTGGGTTACGACAGTTCAGAAAGCAGGACAATTGGCTTTGTGAATAGGGAAACTAAATGCAAACAAGTGGAAATCGTATTAAATCTTCACAAATCATTGGTGTTGGATTTTAGGCACCTCACTTTAAGAAGCTACAACACAAGCTTGTAAAACAGCAGAAGCAACAAGTGATCAATAAACCAAAGCTGTAGATCTGATCCAAAATCTGCAGGTCTGCAACATAATTTCAGCTATAGTAGTTGAGGAGGAGAAGACACCACAAATATTCTCGTTGTCAATGATAGAGGAGCCCAACATATCAATGTTAAACCCAAGGATGAAGCATTTTCAACCATTTAAAACAGAACTGCGGAGTGGATGATTCATTTTGGCTTCCTCTTGAAGTCCACAGGATTATAGAACAATTTGATTATGAAGGAATGGCTGAATGCCCAGGATACTGCAAGAACAATGGGCTTTACATTATTGCAGTAGTGCTGAATATTTGTACTCCAGAACCATCCACGTTCATACCTAAGCTGTCCCAATCACCAGCAATACAGGTATCAATCAATCAATGTGCAATATCATGGCAATATAAAACAGGATAAATCAGGCCTGGCCAACTACTATCCCATCATTCTATTTTTGATAAGAAAAGGGTCACTTATAGTGGGAACAATTAGCACTTGCGCCACTTGCTTCACTTGCTCGCTGGTACTAAGTTTCAGTTCCTCCTGGGTCACAGCTTCTGAAAAAGCATGGATAAAGGAGCTAAACTCCAGAGGTGATGTAAGAGTGACTGCCTTTCATATTAAAGTAACATTTGACTCAGTATGCCATCAAAGATACCTAGCAAAAGTGGAATGAATGAGAAGCAGGGGCAAATTCTCCTCTGGTTAGAGTAATACTTAGCACAAAGGAAGATGGTGGTGATTATTGGAAGTCAATCATCTCAGGACATCACTGTAGACTTCTTGAAGTCACCTATCTTCTGTCTTTTCATCAACCACCTTTCCACCATCATAAGGTCTGAAGGGGACATGTTCTCAGATGAGTGCACAACATTTAGCATCATTCATCCATATGTAGCAAGACCTGGACAGCATCCAGGTTTGGGCTGACATGTGACAAGTAACAAGGGCCCAGAAATGATCAATGTTATGCCTCACTGGGATACCATGCTGGAAATCAAGCCTTGCTATTCCAGGAGCTGGTTCAAAAATTAAAGATTTTAAAAGGCACATAGCTTCCCAATTTAGCTGCAGATAGATCCAGGTTGACAAAAAGCACCAACATGTCTCTATACTTCACAAAGTATACCATCTATTAAAAATACAGAGTCTGGCTATAAAAAAAACAATCATGAGACATCAGCTAATAACTACACACATACAGAGACAGATATGGATAGGAAAAAACTGGTGATATTGGTGGAAGAAAAAACTGGGAAGACAGTTCAATGATTCCTGTCTACATGGGGCTGAGATGATCTTAAGCTGTTCAGAATGCTGATTAGTGACTTTCTGTCTCCAGATATTTTCATCTGTTTGCCAGAGACACAAGCGACATTGGTTACCACTTATAACGGTCTATGACTCCAATTCAAAGTCAAAGCTGACTGCAACTGAAAAGGTGAAAAAAATGGCTACCTTCAGGTTTTAATACTTCATATTGCATAGCAAACATACAGCTCCTGCTTTTGTAATAACTGTTCACTAACTCCATTTGTAAACACCCCTTGACACTAGCTTACCTGTAAACTATGCTTCTGTTATTGATTGAATAAGCAGAATTGTAAACAGTACATCAATAAATGTCAGGTTACTTGCTTTTAAAAAAAGTGCAGCAAACCTTCAACAATCCTGAGTTTAAATACAGATGTTTTTCTATTTCAGTCCATAATCAAAATTACAAAAAAAATTAAGGAGTTTTAACTAACTTGCTTTGATGTTCAATGACATCACCAGTGCTAAATCCTCAATTTTCTTAAACCTTGAGATTATTATTGACCAGAAACCAAATGGTACTCATCATATACTGCAGCTATAAGAGTAAGTTGGAGATGAAGAATCCTGCACTGATTAACTCACCTCCTGACTCCCCAAAACCTGTCAATCATCTACAAGACACAAGCCAGGAATGTCATGGAATACACCTCACTTGACCGGATGACTGCAGTTCCAACAATATTTGACAAGCTTGACACCATCCAGTACAAAACAGAGAACTTGTTTTGCATCACATCTGCAATCACACTGACACCACCAATGTACAGTAGCAGGAACATGTTTACAATTACAAGATTCAGTGCAGAAATAGAACTTTTGCGATAAATTCTGTTTCTTACGATCTTATACTCCACAACCACCTGACGAAGGAGCAGCGTTCCGAAAGCTAGTGCTTCCAAAAAAACCTGTTGAACTATAACTTGGTATTATGTGATTTTTTAACTTTGAAATTGACAAAGGATCCCTAGACAGCACCTTCCAAATTTATAATCAAACATTTGGGAAGACAAGAGGAACAGTTACATTGGAAAGTTTCCCTCCAAGCCACTCACCATACCGACTTGCAAATATATTGCTGCTCCTTCAGTATCATTGTGCCCAAATGTTGGAATTCCCTCCCTAACAGCATTGTGAGTCCACCTGTGTTAAATGGATTACAGATGTTCAAGAATTCAGCTCGCCACCACCTTTTCAAGAACAATTAGGATGGGTGCCCAGCCAGCAACACCCGCTTTCCATGAACAAATAAAATAAAGTCTCCACAACTCTGTGAGAGAAAAAAAATTTCATGTCTCTGGCACTAAGAGGACCAGGAAGTTATCCAGATCCTATGGTCTTGATCATTAATAGCATTGCCAAAGTGCACAGACAGACAGAGGAACAGCAAGCAGGTTTGGATGGACAAGTCTACTAGTATTATGAGTACTGTGCTGTCACCAACATGCTGGGGAATCTATGTGCCTTATAAAACCATTAACTTTTGAACCAGCTCCTGGAATAGCAAGGCTTGATTTCCAGCATGGTATCCCAGTGAGGCATAACATTGATCATTTCTGGGCCCTTGTTACTTGTCACATGTCAGCCCAAACCTGGATGCTGTCCAGGTCTTGCTACATATGGATGAATGATGCTAAATGTGCACTCATCTGAGAACATGTCCCCTTCAGACCTTATGATGGTGGAAGGACTTTGACTTCACTCCAGATGCTGTATCTTCCCAGGAAGTGGTCACAGGTTTAGTGAGAGATAAGAAAAAAATATTTCAGACAGCGAGAGGATCAAGTCTGGAAATACACTACCTGAAAGTATGCCAAAGGCAGATTCAAATGAGGGCATTAGATAATTATTTAAATAGAAATAATGATTGGAGCATGTGGAATCGGCACAAAAATGGCACTTAATCATCTTCTTTTGAATGTCAGTGCAGACACAATGGGCAGAATGGCCTCCATGTGTGCTGTTCTGTGATTCTTCTCTGATCCTTCTACAATCTCAGGGCAATTTGGCAGTCTGCATTTATTCTGAGATATTGGAGATTAACCAGCAATAGAAGACTCAATAGTGCATGAGGATTCTTCTCAACCTCCTGCCTTTTATGAGAACTTCACTGCACTACAGTGGACATCATATGCTAATAGAACCCTCAAGAGACCTGAAGTATAGAAACAGAGAAAATAGGAACAGTGGTTGGACAATTATCCCTGTGAATCTTTTTTACCATTCAATACTATACATCAGGTTGATCATCCAACTCAGCATCATGTTCCTGCTTTCTCCCCGTACTCTTTGATCCCTTTAGCCCTAACAATTGTATATAACTTCTTCTTGAAAACACTCAATGTTCTAACCTCGACCACTTTCTGTGGCACAGAATTCTACAGGCTCACCACTCTTGTCGTGGAAAGTTACAGAATCTTCTGTTAATCAGAAATTCTGGCGACCTGTGCAGTTTTTATTCGCTGGCAAGACCAAATTAATTTGATAGGAATAAATTCCATGTAACATGGAAAAAAAACCTTAAGGTCTTGGGCGACTTCCTGCGTTGGGTGGACGACCAAGCAAAATCTCAAACAGGTTAAGATTAGCTCTTCCTCTCCTCCTAGATCTCATCAGCACAATCGGAAGTGCCTTTGTCTATGTCATCCCAAGTTCCTCACAACAGTTTGTCAATTTATTTTTTAAGGTAGCATTTTCCCTTTCCACTGCCCCACCGCTCACTGGGTAGTAGGCACAGCATTGTCTCATGTTTATTCCCAAGTAATCACTGATCTGCTGTAGGGCATATTTGACAAACGCTGTCCCATTGTCACTACTTAGCCTTTCAGGGGTGTCCCATCTTGGAATTATCTCAGTTAGCAAAGCCTTGGCTACTGCACTGGCATCTTGTTTTGACGTGGGGAATGCTTCCACCCATTTGGAAAACATATCAACTATTACCAGACAATAGCTTTTCCCTTCGCTGGGTGTTAGTTCAATAAAATCCATCTGTAAATGTTCAAAGGGTCTTTGGGGTTGGGGTTGTGCTGCCTGACTCATCTGTATTCCCCTCCCCACATCATTAGTGGCACAGATAACACGTCGTTCACAATATTTCTGGGAGTAATGAGCAAATCCCTTAGTGTACCAGTGTGCTGAAATACTGTCATACATCCCCCCTTTTGACACATGGTCCTTACCGTGTGTCAGTTTGGCATAGAATGGGAATAATGGTCGTGGTAGACAGGGTTTACCATTGGGGCCACACCATACCCCTTCCCTCAAGCTATACCCTGGTTTTGTCCACTCACACTTTTCTTTCGGCGTGGCCTGTGACTGTAACTCCCGTACGTCTGCTGTTGGGGTACAAATTTTTGTCATACACTTGTCAATCTACTCACTTATTTGCTGCTGGGCTGCTGTTCTTGCTGCTGAGTCTGCCCTTGCATTACCTTGAGAAATAGAATTGTTATTTTTTGTGTGGGCTTCACATTTACACACAGTGTTTGATTTAGGCAATAGGACCGCTTCCAGGAGGTCAGAAATCAGGCCACGGTGTGTGATGGGCTACCCGGTGGAGATGAAGAAGCCCCTGTGTTTCCACAGGTTTCCAAAATCATGTACAACCCTGAAAGCATATCTGCTATCGATGTAAATATTCACTGTCTTTCCCTTGGCCAACTTACATGCCTCAGTCAAGGCAATCAGCTCCACAAGCTGAGCAAATCCAACCCCAGTCGCTATGAGGTCCTGAGCCATCAGATTTAAAGGACAGAATTCTGATAACAGAAATAAGAATCGGAATTTTCCCCATTACTGGTTTTGCACAATAGGGTGCGGTAAATCTCTCTCGTATCACAACACCTGATGCATCCATTGAGTTCAGGAACATTCCACTTGTCTTTATTGGCTTCGACTCTCTGAGCTGGCTTGACTTAATGACTGAATATGTTGCCCTGTATCTACCGAAAAGGTAACTGGCGTACCCTCCACATATAACATAGAGGTAGGCATTGACTTATACGCATCATCGTTGTACTGGACATCGAGTCCATGCTTCGCAATCTCAGCGCTCAATATAGAGGTGGGATGTGTTTCAGTGCCTGCAAGGTTGGTAGAAGAGGTTAGCATAAGCAAGTCTTCATTGCCAAACATAACGGAAAGAGGCTTACCTGTACCTTGTGGGCTGCCCACCACCACCTCAGCCTTCCCCTGTCAGTCACCCTGCTGTCCAGCCTCCACGGCCGATTGAGGCTGTCTGTGCGGGCAGTGTCTCACCCAGTGGTCCATTACTCTGCAAACAAAGCACCCATCCGACCTACCTTTGCCAGCCCCTCTTCATCTCTCTTTTTCCACAGCACCTCCCTCCGACGACTGGGCAACCACCTGCATCAGAGTAAGCTAAGCTTTATGTGCTTGCTGTTCCATCTTTAGTTTCTACTTATCCTTCTCTTGGGCCAGCAATTTTTCAGCATGTATCGCATGTTGTTCTATCAAATTCAGCTTTCCTGTGTCCCAGGTAATACATGTGTCTTTTACCTTTTTCGCTATTTCATCCTTCATTCCATTGATGAAGCTGTTCCTCAGGTGTGCTTCATACGGCGTGATCTCTGCCATCGTTATGTCTTAGGGTGGTCTCAGTCCATTATGGGCGTTATGGACTTCAGTAAGGCACGTAAGGTGCTGGGACACTGTCTCACTTTCTGGTTGTTTGCACATTACAATTTTGGTCATGTCCATTCGCGCCGGGAATGCCTCCCTACAGGTGGCTGCCAGCGCTGCAACAAAAGCATCAAAATCTCCGTTCTCTTCCGCTTGCAGGTTGACTGCTCTGGCATGGACGTTTACAACTGGCCATTTATACTTGATTTTGGTGACATCGGCATCCAGTTTCCATCCCAGGAGATGTCTTATCTCATGTGATGTGGGACGGAACTGGACACAGAACTTTGTCACTTCTTCAGCGAATTTATTACCTCCAACCTTGCATGGGTCAGGCAACTGCCTATAGGCACTTTCCAAATCCTTCATGGTCCATGGTCAGTGGACCAACATCGGGTGCCCATCTGGATCTGCAAATTCAACCATTGGTGCTTGCAGAACTACCTGATTAGATCATCGTACTCTCGCCGTCTGACTCATCATCCATCGTGGGACGAACAGGCCCTGGATGCCTTTCTGTCTTGGAGTGGCCGTCCTCCTTTTGGGCTTGTTGCTTCAATCTGTTGTGGGTACGAGATGCTACCGGTGATTCAGCAGACCCTGAGGCGGCGGCCGCTGACACGGAACCTTCGCCAGGCGGATTTCATCGGGGGGGGGCTGTAGGTCTCAGAGAGTAGTCATCAAGGTCAGGATCTGAAACAGACTTAAGACACTGCACAGCTTCATTAAGTTGTTTCCGTGTGCATCTGCACGTGTGCTAGTGTTTGTACGTACATTTGATCTATCTTTCCTTTCTCTGATATCAGCCTCAGCCTTCCACATGTTTTCAGCATTCCAATTCACAGGTTCTATCTTTCCCTTCCGTTTCTCCTTCTCTCTCTCCTTCAACCGTGTCCTTAATATTCCAACTGCCTCTTATTAAAACTTCCTCCCTCCTGAAAACCACAATTCCTTGATCTAACTGCATTACTGACTCTGGGCCGTAATTGTTTAACATGTATTGTATTTTTGGGTCAACCATTCCAAGTTATCTGTGGACCCTCTTTTTGTTTGCTCTTGTTGGAGCCCATTTTCAGACTTACTGAAAAAGTGTTCAGCTCTCTCTCTCTCACGCAGTACCATTATCTTTCCCTTTGACTTGCTTTTACCTCCGGAGGTCCCCTCTCGCATTGGGCATGTCCACCTCAATGGCTTGGTTTTCATAAACCAAGAAGCCATGTACCCGGTACAACTTTGGCAAATCCAACTCAGCCAGTGGTGGTTCCAAGTCTAAAACCACCCTTAAACCCGCTGTTTCTTAAACATTCTAGAGACGGCAATCCTTTTCCTTGAGTTTTGCTCGAATACCACATGAGAATTCACTGGACCCTCTTCCTGATTCACTTATTCTCTTAGAATGAGTGTCTATGTAGGATTACGTAAGCCACAACTCTTACTCCGACCCTATTCAATTTGAACCCCGGCACTGGGGCGATCCAGATTCCCTGTCCTCTCATGCAAAGGGGCCAATTTAGTGCTTGAGATGAAGTGCTGGCACCTACTCCTCCTGGGAATCTTCAGAATCTTACCCAGTCACGAGATCCTGGACAAGCCCCCAAGTTTACTGTCATGGAAATTAAATCGGCTCAACTCAAATGCTAGCAAAAGCAAAGAAAAAGCTTTATTGTAACCTCTGCAGGGGATCCAATACACTTGGCAAAACGCCTCATGTAATGGTCCTGAACAGCTTTCACATATTTTCTTTATACTATACTTCGCTTATCACACAACTCAAGGACAAGAGCTGGGAACATTCAAGCTCCTTTCCACATATGGAGCTGTTTTTCTCATTCCTTTGCTGTTGATATAATTGCTTACTGCCCTTATGTTTTCCCTGACTTTGCTGAATCTGACTGTTTGCAAGACTTGCAAGGCCAAGCTGTCTGCTTACAAAATCCAGCAAAATCCAGCAAAGTCAGGCTGTCTACCTAAAAGTTTAGCAAAGTGTTAGATTTAGCAAAGTATTCTCTTTCAGATTTCACTGTAAATGTTAATTTTGTTAATTTTCCATTACACTCTCTAGGTGACGAAATTCCTCCGTATCTCAGTCCCAAAAGGCCTACCCTTTATCCTTCAACTGTGACCCCTTAGTCTTGACTCCCTGGTCATCAGACTATCCTCCTACATTTACCTTGCTTAATCCTATTAGAATTTAATGGGTTTTGATGACACTCCCCTCCCCATCCCATTCTTCCAAATTCCAGTGAATATAGGCTTCACTGATCCAGGTTCTTTTCATACGTCAGTCCTGCCATCCCAGGAATCAGCCTGGTACATCATTGTTGTACTCCCTCCATAGCCAAAACATCTTTTCTCAGATATGGAGATCAAAATGCTCCAGGTGTGGTCTTACCATGGTTCTATACGATTGAGGCAAGATAGCTCTGCTCCTGTACTCAAATCCTCTCATTGTGAAGGACAACATCCCATTTGTTGTTTTCAATGCCAGCTGCATGTTTACTTCCACAGGCTCACTGATGATGCTATCTAGTATGGTGACGAAACGTCTGAAACTGAAACTTCCAGCTCAGCGAGCAAACACATCCGGATTCAACTATCCCTGCACTAAGCAGGGGTATCTTGCTGTATAATCAACAAAAAGGTACACAATTAAAGGAAGTTCAAAACCAGCTCGTTCATCCTGGATGTTGGTTTCAGTCTGGTTCTCCTCTGCTTCTTGCACTTGATGATGCATTGTGTAATCATGGTCTCTGGGATCTCTCTTTAATTCAATGCTATGATTTCCATCCTCATCTTCATCTTTAGAAGATTGTTGATCCTACATTTCATCTGCATCCTCCTTTGTCAAATCCAGTTGTGAAGGGCATAGCATATTACCATGATTCAGAGCACATTTTCTTGAGTTTTATTGCAAGGATCCACCAAAGCACTGTAGGCATTGAAATCTCACCTTAATGTGGCCTGTGGTCTATTCTACTAGTGCCCTGATGGAAAGTTAGGCACTACTTTATCTTTATTCTGCATCAGTCTGAGAGTTTCATAAAGGTGTCATGAACCATATTTGAGGAAATAAAACTTTCTCCCAGCAGCCACTGCTATATGGCCAAAGGATTTGGAAAGGTGCAGGGACAGATGAGTTCTCTCATATACATTGGCGATAGCCAATGTATCTAGCACAGGTCTCCAATATCTGACATGCATGGTCAAATATAATTTGAGTGGAACCCTTTTCTATTGATGAGCTCTGAGACATTCTCAAAGCAATTTGTGTGCAGTCCATAGCAACTTGTACATGGGGGAAGCCAGTGATGGTGAAAAAAAAACACTGCTTGGTTATTTGATATAAAGATGAACAGCTGTGATTTGGAAAAAATGGTAAGAGTGACATTTCAGGTGCATTTATGGGCTAAGGATTGGGAGATGCTGCACAAGTTCCCAGGTGTCCCTTAAAATAAGCCATTGTCACAACAATACAGGGTAGCTGTAACCTTGATGGCCACTGGGGTTGCTACCAAGTCCTTCAGAGCACAAGTCATCCTCCAGCAGATGACACGGTTCATTGATAATGGCCCAAGACATCCTTAATCTTTGCCTGCACTCTCTTTCCAAGAGCTGTAGGAAATAACAGGGAGGCTGCTGGACTTGCTGAAGATATTGGACTTGTTTTCTCCTATGACATTGTTTTGGCATTTGAAGCAACATTTCAAGGACCCGAGCCACCGTAATGTCTATATCTGGATTTCTGTCAGAAAATCTGTGGGTAATGTTGGAAATAGAACAGTGTATCAGTCATGGTACTTCTGTGGCTTCACATCAAGCAAAATATTATATTATGTTATCCTTTAACACAATGCACCATGCCAGTTTTGCAAGAAGGTCAATGTAATGCTTCAGTAAGGAATTCTGAAGTATGTAGTTTCATCTAAATTCATGATGCATAACTATAGTACATTGGGAGAGTGGAATTCTTGTAGTATGCTACTATGAACCCTTGAACACCATAAAATAGGTACTTGAATGCTTACAGTACAATGTATAAGTGTGATGGTTGTGAGATATTGTCTTCTCATGACATCCATGGAATTAATTTCAGAAATTTCCCAAGCTCAGGTAGCAGTTTACAGTTAGTGTCTCAATTCATTTTTAGCTGAAATTAGAAGGAATTAATTCATGCAAATATTCTAATGATCCTCATTGCTTGAACCATAATATTTGTGTTTATTGCTGATTAAGTAAAATTTGATGTCAGGTGACATGGACAAATTGAACCAAAGGGTCTGTTTTCATGCTGTACATCTCTATGACTTTATGACCTTATGAGTGGTATCACTGAATCAGTGCATACATGGTTAATGCCTCAGCAGGACCTCAGATCCGAACAATTTTACTCCATTTCCAAAGGAAAAGAAACTTTTTCTGCCCACATTGCACACATGGGTAGCTATTTTGTATCTCTTTTATGCAGCTGATTTTGGACAGGAGATAGAAAGGTTTCAACTGTGTGTCACTTACAAGGCCCTGCCTGAGATTCAGGATGATTCCTTCCCCACTCCTCATATTTCCTTTCATGTTCCTATCCCCCATAGCCCAATAACCTTACACCCTCCACCACCTTTCTGTAATTGTAATGTTCCTAATTTATTCACAGAGCCAATGGTTTTACACATTGCATTGCTTTTATTGGCAATACATGTTTACTCACACAGAGTCACTCATGAAACTCTCTCCACCTGCAACTCCACCCCCTGTTATAGACCTCGGAATATTATAATTGCTCATGGATTGAAAGGATCAACAAAAGATAAATTGTTATGCATAGAAAGTAGCAGCAATTACCCTGTCTGGAATAACCTATTGAAAACAAGAATAAAGAAGCTACTTCTGAGAAGAATGTATGGTACAGACTTGCAATAATTTGGATGAAAGGATTTTGAAGAATCATCAGTAATATTCTGAAGGTCAAAAATCTGTGTAAGAATTGAACACCAGAACAATTCAGTAGCAGAACTTCAGAGAAAAAAACTGCATAAAGATCAAACCCTGGACAGCCCTGGAGACAGCCTGCTGTTTGTGGAATTCCACTATTGGCTGCGTAAGAGTCAGGTTGGGTTATAAGGCTTAACTTGTTTACTTGAGAGATTTTATTTTGGTACATGCAATAAAGTTTAAATCATTCTCTCATTACTTGATTGTCTGTGAGATTTCTTAATAAGCAACTGAATTAAAGATAACTTGTAGTGAGTTTAACTGCAATATTGATATCTCAATCTTCCATCATGAAATACACGCTTTGCTGTAACCATTTCTTCAGTGACATGATCCAACCTATCCCATCCCTACAAATGTTTCACACTTTTTGCAGGACTTCATTTAACCATTTCCTGATTAAAATCCCTGAATATTTATGCTCAAACCCATAGACTGACCAGGGCTCATCCCCTGGATTGAGTTAGCAGGACAGCCATGATTGAGGATGACTCACCCAATAGATTTCCCCACTGCACCTTGACTGATGTATCTGTAATTCTCAGACTGATTGCATGATCTTCAGGACTCTGACAATGCTCCAACAAAGCTATGGATTCCTACACGCTGTTAGGACTTGATTCTGGACTATGGCCAAATTATAGAATGAAAATGAATGAGCCTCTTGATTGAATGTGGCAGTACTCCCTGCCTGACTTTAAAACTCTGTGACTGCAGTGAGGACTACTCCCATTTGACTTTCAGACCTAGTCTTTTGTTTGCAGCACATGCTTGTTGTAAAGGCTTTTGGAACATGCCGTAGATGTGGCATTGACATGGCACCTTATACTGGTTATTGATAAAACAACTAAAGGTGGTTGATTCCAGAACACAATCCTATGGAGCCTCCACAGAAATGTCCTGGAGCTCAGCCTCACTCAGGAATTGTGGAATGGAGTCATCAGCCATGTTTATTTGGTAGTTATCATTCCACAGTAATCTGTCAGATATCTGGTCCCTCAAACGCAGCAGGAACATAAGAATTCTCAAAGATATAGGCAATGTGACAGCTCTCTGGGTACCCAGCACAGATTTCTAAGGTGTGCTACCAATGATCACTAGTCATTTGGCCATGGATGGAATGTATTGATGAACTCAACTGTGTTATGATATGTTGTTCTCAAAACAATGTGTGTAGTTTATCACATCCTGCACCTGGCCCTTTGTTGACAAAGCTTACCGCCCAAGCTGTAAATTTGACCTTATCCTGATCGACCATAGGTGCATTGCTAATAATTTTGATGCATTTGCGGGTTCATTACTGAGAGACCCCATACAGGTCCCAATGGACCTTGGAAGGAACCAGTTGTATTAAAGTTCAATAAGCAACCACCTTGATGGTAATAGGGATAGAATGGTCATCCACTCTTTCATTTCTGAAGTCTTGCTTCAGCTTTTGGCATAGCTCTGTGACATCTGTGGCAATGCTGTACCTTACTCAATGCTAATTCTTGCTCTGGCTAAATCATGCTTGCAATGAGCCTGTGTAAGAAACAGACCAGTAATGTGAACAGTCAGCATTTGTATCACGCATAAATGATGGTTTAACGTTCATCTCCATTCAGTGGAACATGAAACACTCTGACAGGATGGCCTCGGAATGCTTCTGTATGCACTTTGACACAGGATCTTGGCCCAATGAATGCAGGACAAGTTACATCACAAAAAGTAGGAGGCTATAATTATAGAGTCATAGAGCTGTACAACATGGAAACAGACCCTTCGATCCAACTCATCCATGCTGACCAGAAATCCGAGATAGATCTGGTCTCATTTGCTAGCATTTGGTCCATATCTCATGAGTACTGCCATCTTGTGCACTGAGACCCACATCGCCCCAAAAATGTATTGTTTTATATAAGAAACCATTACAGAAATACCTACAGTTGAAGGTGAGAGGAATGAGTTCCATTCCACTAGGCAACCTATGAAAGCTTGCCTTACACTTGTGAATTGTGGCCCACAGCTGCCAAATTTAAGGTTGTCTATGACCACCTGAGTCACAGAGATGACTGTCTTCAATCTGCAAAGACCAATGACATGGTTAAAATTGATTGGGACTACCCCGCACAGTTATATACTGCATGCATTTCACATGAACAATTCTAAGATTACAGACGGCTTTAACCTGTACTATACAAGTGCATGATTGATGCAATTTCCCCCGAAGGCAAAACAAAAGAACAGAGCATCGTTTCAATGGAGAAAATTGAAGAAAGTTAGTGGACTTGGGAGTGATTGTGCACAAAATACAGAAAGCTTACATATAGGTACAGCAGGTAATCAGGAATGCTAATGGAATGTTAAAGGAATTGAGTGTAAGAGTAAGGGAGTTTTATTGCAACTGTAAAAGGCAACGGGGAGGCAATGATTAGATCACTGTGAGCAGTTTCGGTTCCCTCATTTAAAGAAAGACATTTTTTCATTGGAGGCCCAAAGCCCCATTTCACTTTGGACTTGGACAGATCATGATTACAAAACCCTGACTTGTTCCCATTGCAGGGATTTGGTTTTCAATCAGTTATACTTCTAACTTTTAAGCAGTTTGTACTGTTCCCAACTCCTAGATTTATTAATCAGGATGTAATGAAAAGGCAGAAAACAGATGTTTGAGGGCAAAAGAATCTCTACATTTCTTTATGTTCAGAAAGGTAACACAATAGTACAAGAAAAGTTAACTCAACGATACAAGACCAGGGACAAAATTATTCACTATTTTACAGGATGCACTATTATTTAAAATACACTATTAATTAGAATTACTATATTAGAACCACAATACAGTGATACCACCCGCCTCCCAGTACTAAATCTGGGTCTCGGGATTATCCTCACCACTTCAAATGTGGTTTTGATGTTTGCCTGATGCATATGCTCTGGCTTGCTGTATCCTGAGCATGGTAGAGGACTTTGAGCTGAAAAACTGTTCAGTCTAGGTTGAGTCCACTGATACAATTAGTTGCGTATTGGATCCATCGGGTAAATACTTGGGTCTTCTTTACTCTTGCTGGTTTGTCAGGTTCAGTCTTCACTTCAGTTTGTGTCTGAGGACTGGCAGTGTTGGTCAAATTAATTGGTGCTTTGAATTTTTGTCAATCTTGCTTCTCATTAGCGTGGTCGGTCAAGATAGTTGTTGAGGTTTGCTGTCGGTGTTTCTGTCTCTTGGTTCAGAAGCTCTCGGTTCAAATACCTCTCCGTTCAGGTACCCCATAGATGTGAGATCAAGGCCTGTAGTTATATCCCCAATCTTGGTGCCAATCTCCAGGCCCATTGTTTGGTTGATGCTCCCTTTGGTTAGGTTAATTGGATTTCCCGATGTTTAGACAAGATGTGAATGGATTTGACTGATGTTGGATGCTGGTGATTACCACCGTAACCCTCTTGGCTCCACAATGTTTCATGAATCAGTACCTTCTATGAGCCAGGTGTCCAGATTTGTAAAAAACAACTTTGGGTTGGATTCCTTTGATTTTGTATTGATTGTCTTGGATGCAAGGTGTAAATTGTAAATGCAAAATGTTGGATTGTGACAATGTTCCCTGCCGACAGTCATTTCTTTGCAGTGGTGTCCAGGCCCTGCTGGTGGTTTGTTTACCCCTCAGCAAACACAACACTGTTTTAAAAATTTTTGAAAATTTCAGACCTCTGTCTTTATACTTCCAATACTGGGGATCTTTGTAAAGTATTATGAAGGGACACCACCTGAAATTATGACTAACTCTCAACCTTATCCCTTGAATCCCATCCCTAAATTTAATCCCGCCCACCAATGTAATACACATTCCCCTGCTTGAGGCCACAGTAATGGTGAGTGCTGATAAAATCCCCCAGCCAACAGTATCCTGTGTCTTTCCGTCAACCATCATCTCCTGCACTTTCGTATCAAATTTCCCCTCTTCTCCTTCTGCATTGTTGCCCCCAAAGCCCAGCATTGAATTTTCCCACTTCCTCACCACAGCAGTGTCCCCTGATGTCCTGCCTTAACTTTCACCCTGATAGTCCCTGAACTGAATGTGACCCACATCCCTGATCAATGTGGATGAACAGTCCTGACTGATGACTGACCAGGCACCTGAGTGAATTCCTTACAGCTCCCTAGCTGACACTCCATGAATTCCCTGTTTGCCCAAGACCTACAGACTGACATGGTCCCTGAACTGAGTGTAATTTCCAATGACTGTGATCTAGTCTAATAGCTTGGCCTGACTATACTGGAATGCTGAACTGAAGACAACCACTTTTGACTTAAGACTACTTCTCTTTGACTTTCAGGTATGGCTGGATGTACACGTTGTTCTGCTATAACACGACAGTTGTCTTCATCTGCAACCTCATGCTATAGAAAATTGTGCTATGGAAAACTGCTGTAGAAAATCGCTATGCCTGTTCAGTAGAAAACTTGCATTATCCAAACAACGTTCACAATTTGTCAATTGTGTTATAGCCAATTTGCACTGATGAAACACACGTTATAGCAAAACAACCTGCACGTGCTGAGTATTTGCCACATTGGTCACTGATGCATGTTGTAGGCCTGATATTGGCATAGTAGGATCTCTACAGTAACATGACTACTTGACTGAGGACTGCTGATAAGCATGAAAAGCTTCCCAGATGATGTATTGGACAGGTGTACTGTGAGAATTTCAAGTGCAGCTGAGAGAGTCAAAGTGCCAAAAGGCAAAGCAAGGAAGGAGAGCTGTGAGCATCATGGAGGTACAAAATAAGTGAGTGCTAGGGAGCAAGTGAGGAGCCCTAACAAATACCCCAGTACAAACCATGAGCTCGGTACCTGTCCTTTCTGCAGCATTCCTATGAAAGCTTCAAAGTACAATATTGAACGCAGAAACGTTCTGCAAGTGGATTGGAGATATGCCATGATGATGCGTGAGCTGATATGTGTCAGATGTCAAGGTCCATGGATGTGCAGCCACTGCCCATGATGTAGGCCCGGAGATATTGCTGATGACTGTCCAATATAGAAGACAACAGGAGCAAGTGGTAAGCTGAAGTAACCTGTTAACCACGGTGACACCCATGTAGGAAATTATTAGAATCCATTTTCTGTCTAGCGGAGGGAGAATAGGGGATGGCATATTAATGAGATTCGGGCGGCATGGTGCTCAGTGGGTAGCACTGCTGCCTCACAGCACAAGGGACCCAGGTTCACTTCCACCCTCAGGTGACTTTCTGTGTGGAATTTGTGCATTCTTCCCATGTCTGCCTGGGTTTCCTCTGGGTGCTCCGGTTTATTCCCAAGGTCCAAAAATGTGCAGATTAGGTGGATTGACCATATCAAATTGCCCATAGTATCCAGAGGATCTGCAGGCTAGGTGGATTAGCTATGGTAAAATGAGGGTTATAGGATTGGTGGATGGGTCTGGCTAGGAAGCTCTTCGTAGGGTCGTTGTGGACTTGATAGGCCAAACAGCCCTCTTCCCCCTCCATTGGTATTTTAGGATTAAGTAATGATGATAATGCATGCAATTAGACATCCCACTGCTGACTAGTGAGAATCTTATTTTTCCATTCAAAGTTGTTTGGAAAATGGGGCTTTTTGCATTAAATGTCAAGAAGCTCCTTGCTGGACATCTCATTCAATGTTCCCAACTTTCTCACCCACACCAAGGTTGCCGAGGGAAGATTTTGCATTGTGGCTTTGCATGTCAAAATATGCCAACTTTATATTCCAGGTGCTACACTGTGAAGATTAATCAGTTTAGAAATCACTGCATTCTAGTGATCAATAGCAATATCAGCTGAATGTGACTCAGTTGGTTTATCTGAAGAAGGGCTTATGCGAGAAACGTCGATTCTCCTGTTCCTTGGATGCTGCCTGACCTGCTGTGCTTTTCCAGCAACACATTTTCAGCTCAGTTGGTTTATCACCAAGACAGATTTCGTAGTAACAAGGCTGGGCCTGCTGTTGTTTAACATTGTTGGCAGCTGGTGCTTCACAGCAATCAGGGAGTATGTTTTTCACTTTATCAGGTGCAGACAGATACAGGCAGGTCAGAAAACTGTAGACAGATACAGGACAGTCAGATAGCTGTAGACAAGTACAGGCAGGTCAGATAGCTGTAGACAGATAGAGACAGGTCAGATAGTTGCAGATAAATACAGGCAGATCAGATAGCTGTGGACAGATACAGGCAGGTCAGATAGCTGTGGACAGATACAGGCAGGTCAGATAGCTGTAGACAGATAGAGACAGGTCAGATAGCTGTAGACAGATACAGGCAGATCAGATAGCTGTGGACAGATACAGGCAGGTCAGATAGCTGTAGACAGATACAGGCAGATCAGATAGCTGTGGACAGATACAGGCAGATCAGATAGCTGTGGACAGATACAGGCAGATCAGATAGCTGTAGACATATACAGGCAGATCAGATAGCTGTAGACAGATAGAGACAGGTCAGATAGCTGTAGACAGATACAGGCAGATCAGATAGCTGTGGACAGATACAGGCAGGTCAGATAGCTGTAGACAGATACAGGCAGATCAGATAGCTGTGGACAGATACAGGCAGATCAGATAGCTGTGGACAGATACAGGCAGGTCAGATAGCTGTAGACAGATACAGGCAGATCAGATAGCTGTGGACAGATACAGGCAGATCAGATAGCTGTAGACAGATAGAGACAGGTCAGATAGCTGTAGACAGATACAGGCAGATTAGATAGCTGTGGACAGATACAGGCAGATCAGATAGCTGTGGGCAGATACAGACAGATCAGATAGCTGCAGATTCATGCAGACAGATGCATTAAAGTGCTAACAGGTACAGACAGATGCAGATAGATATAGACAGGTACAGGTGCAGATATGTAGAAATTTTCAGATGGGCACAGATAGCCATAGGCACAGAACCAGTAAACATTGGTTCTTTAGAGGATGAGAAGGGGGGTTTAGTTATGGAATATGATGAAATGGCTGATGCATTGAACAGGATTTTGTATCAGTCTTCACAGTGGGGGACACTAATAAGATGCCAGTAAGTGACAAAGAGACAAAGGTAGGTGAGGATCTGGAAACAATCATTATTATGAAAGGGCTAGTGTTGGGCAAGCTAATGGAGCTAAGGATAGATAAGTCTCCTGGTCCTGATGGAATTAAAAGAGTATTAAAAGAGATGGCTAGAGAAATAGCAGTGCACTGGCAGTAATTTTCCAAAATTCACTGGACTTTGGGGCAGTCCTAGCAGATTAAAAAACAGAAAATGTGATGCCACTATTTAAAAACGGCAGTAGACAAAAGATGGGGAATTATAGACCAGTTAGCTTAACCTCTGTAGTAGGGAAGATGCTTGAGTCTATTATCAAGAAAGAAATAGCTGGGCATCTCAAAAGACGTTGTCCCATTGGACAGACACAGCATGGGTTCATGCTTGTCAAGTCTTTAGGAATTCTATGAAGATATTACTAGCAAGGTGGACAATGGGGACCCAATGGATGTGGTGTACCTACATTTCCAAAAACCCTCGACAAGGTGCCGCACAAGATGCTGCTGCATAAGATAAGGATGCATGGCATTAGGGGTAGAGTATTAGCATGGATAGAGGATTGGTTGACTAACAGGAAGCAAAGAGTGGGGAAAAATGAGTGCTATTCTGGCTGGTAATCAGTTACTAGTAGTGTGGCTGAGGGATCAGTGTTGGGACCACAATTATTTACAATTTATATAGATGATTTGGAGTTGGGGACCACCGTACAGTGTTAAAGATTGCAGATGACGCTAAGATGAGTGGCAGAGCAAAGTGTGCAGAGGAATATAAAACTTTGCAGAGGAACATAGATACATTGAGTGAATGGGCAAAGGGCTGGTAGATGGAATACAAAGTTAGCAAATGTGAAGCCATACATTTTGGTAGAAATAACAGTAAAAAAGATTATCACTTGAATGTAAAACGTTGCAGCATGCTGCTATGCAGAGGGACCTGGATGACCTTGTGCATGAATCACAGAAGGTTGGTCTGCAGGTACAACAAGTAATTAGGAACGAAAATAGAATTTTGTCCTTCGTTGCTAAAGAGATTGAGTTTAAAAGCAGGGAAGTTATGTTACAGCTGTACAGGGTGTTGATGAGGCCACACCTGGAGTACTACATGCAATTTTGTTCTCTTTACTCAAGAAAGGATGTACTGGCACTTGAGGGGGTACAGAGGAGGTTCATTAGGTTGATTCTGGAGATAAGGGGGTTGAATTATGAGGAGGGACTGAGTAGGTAGGGATTATGTTCATTCAAATTCAGAAGAATGAGAGGGGATCTTATAGAAACATCTGAAATAATGAAGGGAATAGATAAGATAGAAGTAGCTAGGATGTTTCCATTGGCAGGTGAAACTAGGACAAGACAGCATAGCCTCAAAATGGGGGTGGGGTGGGGAGGGGGGTGCAGGTTAAGCACTAAATTGAGAAGGAACTTCGTCAACCATGGAGTTGTTAATCTATGGAATTACTCACCCAGGGAAGTAGTTATTGCGACTTCAAAAAATGCTTTTAAAGATCAGGTAGGTTTTTTTTAAAAAGGAATTAAGGGTGATGGTGAGAGTACGGGTCAGTGGAGCTGAGTCCAAGAAAAGATTTGCCATGATCTTATTGAATGGCAGAGCAGGCTCGAAGGGCCAGACGGCCTACTCCTACTCCTCGTCCTTATGTTCTCATGACAGATACAGATAGCTGCAGATGGGTGCAGGCAGGCACAGACAGGTACAGCTTTTATGGCAGGTCAACTGTTTTATAATCAAAATATGGTTAAAGTAATGAAAGGGATTGCCATTTGAAAATCAAATCATTTACTTGGTGCTTTGCAAACCTCATAAAAATGGTGTGTGACAATGTATCCTGTAAATTATTTCACATTTCATGAAGTATTTCCTCTCACCTTGTTATTTATTCAACGTGTTACATTTTTAACAATTTTTATCCATAGGTTTTCAGACTGGTAGCAGGAATTGAGAGTCTGATAGCTGACCAGATGTCTACTTATTACTGGTACAATATTTTCTCCCATTCCCTTCCAATGATACAATTAGATAGATATTTGAGGACTGACCTTTTAAAACCATTCATTTTCAGGATGACAAGGTCAATACCATATTCTTTTCAGTCCCCTACTTCCCTTGGTCTTCATGACAGTCTTGTTTTCCTTTGGGTAGTGAACACTGGTCTAGAAATCAATCAATGATGACTATTTATGTAAACTTGCCACAAATAACAACCAAATTGAATAAAATTCATATTTTCCCTTCTTCACACTGCTTCATGGGCTGTAATCATAAAGGTAGGTGCAAGGTCTGATTATATACCAGGAAGGGATTATCATGCATCGTAATATGAATAAATTTCACATTTAATTTGAGGGAAAGAGTTATGGATCCAAGACTACTGTTTTAAACTTAACAAGGACAATTGTGAAGGCATGAGAGTAGTCCTAGCTAAAGTGAACTGGGGAGTTGGGTTAAAGGAGACATCAGTAGAGAAACAGACGGGCACTTAAGAAGATACTTTAGAATACTGAGATTTACAGACAGGAGAGACAGGCGAGCAGGGTCTGACTACAGCAACTTTAGCAGAACACTGGATTGGGATCTCAACAAATAGTGACATCATAGGACAGTTGTGAGTTGGTCCTTTGGTGAATGATTGCTGGTAGGGGCTACGCGTATTATGCTGGCACTTGAAAATTGTTTTAAACTCTCAAGCCCCTACAGTTATTAGCAATTGTAAATTTTATTAGCATTGTTAATGTTTATTAATCGTGCTAAAGCTCATTAGGATATGTAGGTTTTTTTTAATTTTGAAGTAAAACTATTAATTAATTAACAGATAGCAAAGGTGGCAGAGTGGCATATTGGCTACAGTTGCAGAATGTGGGTCTTTCCAGAGACAAGTGTGATTCAGGGTAAACACATCGCCAGAAAGTATCTATTGCTATGGCAATATCATCTCAAGGTCAGTGATCTGGAGGCTGAGCTTCAGACACTGTGGCACATCAGGGAGAGAATAAGTCCCCCTCCTTATTTTCTTCTAGGAGATGGTTACAACCCTTTGTACAAAGTATTCTGATTTAGTCATTGGTCAGGAAAAGGAGTATATGACTGAATGAATCAAAAAGTGTGGTGCTGGAAAAGCACAGCCGGTCAGGCAGCATCCAAGGAGCAGGAGAGTTGACAATACAAGCATAAGCTCTTCAGTAGGAATGTTGGGGTGGCCCTAGGGGGCTGGGAGCTAAATGGGAAGGTGGGGTGCTGGGGGTAAGGTAGCTAGGAATGCAACCAGAGGATGAAGGTGGCAGGGTGATGGCGATAGGTCGGAGAGGAGGGTGGAGCATATAGGTTGGAAGGAAGATGGACAGATAGGACAGTTCAAGAGAGCTGGTGGGTTGGATCTGGGATAAGGTGGGGGGAGGGGAGATGAGGAAACTGGTGAAATCAAAATTGATTCCATCTGGTTGGCAGGTCCCAAAGCAGAAGATGAGGTGTTCTTCCTCCAGTCATCGAACGGCTAAGATTTGGCCTTGGAGGAGGCCCAGGACTTGCATATTTTGGCAGAGTGGGAGTGGGTGTTGAAGTGATCAGCCATGGGGCAGTGGGGATGTTTAGTGCATGTGTCCACAGATGTTGTCTGAAACATTACGCAAGTTGGCAACCTCTCTCCCCATGTAGAGGAGACCACATTGAGAGAAACGGACAGAGTAGATGAGGTGTTTGGGTGTGTAGGAAGATCTCCGCCGGATGTGGAAGGATCCTTTGGGGCCTTGGATGGAGGTGAGCGGGGGAGGTGTGGGCACAGGTTTTACACCTCTTGCAGTGGCAACGGAATATGCAGGGACTGAAGGTTGGGTTGGTGGGGAGTGTGGACTTAATGGGGGAGTCACAGAGGAGGGTGCACCTCTGCACTTGAAACCCACTCCTCCAACTGCAACAAGGATAGAAACCCCCTGGTGCTCACCTTTCATCCCACCAACCTCCAGATACAATGCATCACCCTCCGCCATTTCAGCCACCTACAGTCAGACCCTACCACTAGAGATATATTTCCCTCCCCACCTCTATCAGCATTCTGCAGAGACCAATCCCTCCGCGACCCCCTCATTAGGTCCACACCCCCATCAAACCACCCTCCACTCCTGACACCTTCCCTTGCCACCGCAAGAGGTGTAAAAAAAACACCTCCCCCCCCTCACCTCTATCCAAGGCCCCAAATCATCCTTCGACATTTGGCAGAGATTTTCCTGCACCTCCAAAGACCTCATCACTGTGTCTGTTGCTCTCGATGTGGTTTCCTCTACATTGGGGACACAGGACACTAACTTGCTCAACATTTCACAGAACATCACTGGGAAACGCACACTAAGCAACCCCACTGCCCTGTGGCCAATCACTTCAACATCCCCTTTACTCTGCCAAGTCCTGGGCCTCCTCCGAGGCCAAATCTTAGCCATTCAATGACTGGAGGAAAAACACCTCATCTTCTGCCTTGGGACCCGCCAACCACTTGGAATCAATGTCATTTTCACCAGTTTCCTCATCTCCTCTCCCCCCACCTTATCCCAGATCCGACCCTTCAACTCGGCACTGCCCTCTTGAACTGTCCTAACTGTCCATCTTCCTTTCCATCTATCTGCCTCACCCTCCACTCCAACCTATCACCATCACCCCGCCACCTTCATCCTCTGATTGCATTCCTAGCTACCTTCCCCCCAGTCCCACCCCCTCTCCCATTTATCTCTCAGACCCTTTGGGGCCACCCCCACATTCCCGATGAAGAGCTTATGCTCGAATTGTCGATTCTGCTGCTCCTCGGATGCTGCCTGACCAGCTGTGCTTTTCCAGCACCACACATTTTGACTCTGATCTCCAGCATCTGCAGTCCTCACTTTCTCCTGGTATGACTGAATAAGGTAGGTAATGAAATCCAGAGGGTGGGAGAAATGGACCCTCAGTATTTGCAATTATTCAAATTACTTTGCCAGACATTCTCCAGGGCAATTAGGGTTAGGCAATAAAAGGTGGCCAATCCAATGATGTCCACCTCTCATAAACAAATAAAAAAGTGAACGCTGCAGGAAGGCGAACTATCTGACTGTGACACCATGTTACAGTATGCCATTCAAGTTGTTGGAACAGTTTAGTGATGGGGATGGATGATGTTCTCTGTGGAAAACAGCAAGAGCTCAGACATCTGTACTGTCTGCATGGTGCCAGGTCAAGGTGGTTGACGAACTAACAGTCAAAGGGAAAGGGTCCAGTCATTGTGGTCCATATAGAAACCAATAGCATAGGCAGGACAGGGAAAGAGAGTCTCCATTATCAGTATAAAGAGCTAGGTGCCAAATAATAAAACAGAAGCTTTAAGGTAACAACCTCTGGATTATTAGCTGAGCCACTTGTTAACTCTGCTAAATATTCCTATAATTTCTTTCTTGACATTATTTCAGGTTTCCAGAAGCTGCATACTTTAATTTTATATTAATATCATTTCTTATGCTTACAAATGGCAGGGAGACAGTGACACAGTTACTTGCATGACTATTACAGTGCAATAATGGAAGCAGTTTTCCTGCCTGAAGCCAAATCGCTTTCCTAGCAGACTGCAATTGCCTGGCAACAGATGCAGGGAAGGTAATGTCAGCAATGCATGACACCACCTTCCTGGCTTTTATCCAAGCTCTGAATAAGCTTTCACTATTGCAACTCACAAAACAGTGTGAAGAGGGGCAGTGCTGATTGATTTTATGTCATTACTGAGAGTAGATATTGGCAGTTTCACTTTGTATCTAAATGTAAATGCAGTTAATAACAGTCTCATCCTACTAAAGGGATTTTTTGTTTAAATGTGTGGCAGATTCAATAGCCAAGAAGACCACTAGAAAATAAAATGGAAGGTTACAATGTAAAATGATGGGTTTAGCACACTTTTTTGAAAGAATCTCCAAAGCTCAATTACAATGATCAGCCTTTTGTGTAGTTAACCAAGAACAAAACAAGAAGTGGGGAATTTATAAATTCTCATCCTTCATATAAAATCTCCTTAGAACCTAAATCCTTCTTGACTCTGTAGTCTCCTTTGGCCTTCCAACTCTCTGTGCTTCTAAGTCTGTCGCCTTGAATAGCCTTGGTTGAAATCAATCCACGATTGGTGGCTATTTTTAGAGTCTGCCAAGATTTTATACTCTGCTATTTTCAGAGTGTAATGCTGGAAAAGCACATCTGGTCAGGCAGCATCTGAGGAGCAGGAGAATCAACACTTCAGGCATAAGGAAGTGGAAGGATCCCTTGAAGCCTTGGAAAGGGGTGAGGGGAGTGCTGTGGGTGCAGGTTTTTCACTTCCTGCAGTGGCAGGAGAAGGTGCCAGGAGTGGGGTGTGGACTGGTGGGGGTGTGGACCTGACAAGAGAGTCATGGAGGGTATGGTCTTTTCGGAACGCTAATAGGGATGGGGAGGAAAATATATCTCCATTTGGAGGTGGTGGAAATGATGGAGAATGATGCCGTTGCATGCGGAGGCTGATGGGGTGGAAGGTGAGAACTGGGGGTTTCTGTTCTTGTTGTGTTGGAAGGGGTGGGGTTCAAGGGCGGTAGTGCGTGAAGTGGAGGAGATGCACCCGAGGGCATCATCAACTATGTGGGAAGGGAAGCTTTTCCAGCACCACACTCTCGACTCTGATCTCCATCATCTGCAGTCCTTACTTTCTCCTAGTTGATTTCAACCTGACTGCGAAGCCTCTTCCAAGGATGCCTACCTTGAAGAAGTTCTCCTCCTTTCTCTACAAAGATCTCATTGAGTCTCTCTCTGACTGTACCCCCCAAGTCCTCTCCTCTGCCCTGAAGCTCTTCAGCCATGTCCTCAATCAGACTCGCTACCACAGCCACATCACCTTCTTCAGTACCTGCCTATGGGACTGTTTGATCCCACGTAGACTCCGGACCACATTCAGGTCAACACAGTTTAGACCTGAACAGGATACCCAGTACAGACTACAAATCCGAAACCTTCAACAACAATTCTTTTTCCAGACCTCCACTCCACGCTATAGCTATGTGCCGCCATCTTCTCTACCTACAGTCACCCCTGCCCCAGTTCACAGTCTCACTTTCCCAGACCTAAAACAGACCTCTGTACTTTTACATCCACAGGAGGATACATGCATTCAACAAACGGTATTTCTGTACTGCATTGGACATAAAAGAACGTAAGTTAAACAAACTTTGATGTACTTCCTTCCATACACGGGTTTCCTCAAACCTTCTAGAAACTTCCCTCGCCCTCTGGAACTGCCCATATGCCATTAGCCACACAGCTGCTCCTTCCACGACCGCCAAGGTGTCACATCCTGTGATGTCATCAGCTGACTACCTAACTGAAACGTTGCCCGTACTGATCGTGATGTCACTACCGCCCCCGTTAACACAGCCATAAACACTACTGATGCCCCCTTTGTGAGCATCACTTCAGTTGGTGATGTCACAACTGACCCTACAACCACGCCAACTTAAGCAACTATCTCCACCCCCACCTCAAGCTCCAGCCCCTATCCAGGTCCTAGCTCCCAGCGCCCATCCCTGCCATGTCTTCACCATTCCCCAGACCTTCCCCTCACTGAGGATGAATGTTTATTCCTCAGTGAAGGCCTCACCTTTATCCCTCTACACTTCCATTTAGTGAATTTGACACACGTTGTGACCTTGAACGTTTCTTTTGCCGCCCCCGCCTCTGTGCCCACTTTTTCAACCCAGACTCCCGCCCAACTACCAACCGCTTCAACCTGTCCAACCACCTCACCCACTCCAACCTCTCGTCCTCCTAATGCGCAGCCCTCCATTCCCTCTGCTTCTACCCCAAACTCACCATCAAACCCACTGACAAGGGGGGTGTAGTAGTAGTGTGACACACTGACTTATACACTGCTGAAGCCAGGCACCAACTTGCAGAAACCTCCTCCTACTGCCTCCTTAATCATGACCTCACCTCCCATCACCAAACCATCATCTCCCAGATCATCCACAACCTCATCACCTCTGGGGATCTCCCATCCACAGCCTCCAACCACATTGTCTGTGAACCCCGCACTGCCCAATTCTACCTCCTTCCTAAGATTCACAAACCTGACTGCCCCGGTCGACCCATTGTCTCAGCCTGCCTTGCCCCACTGAACTCATCTCTTCCTACCTTGACACTGTCCTGTCCCCCTTAGTCCAGAACTCCTCACCTACATTCATGACGTCACCCATTCCCATTACCTCTTCCAAGATTTTTGTTTCCCCGACTCTGAATGCCTCACCTTCACATGGACATCCAGTCTCTGTACACATCGATCCACCATGCCGAAGGCCTCCAAGCCCTCCATTTCTTCTCAACCAGTACCCTTCCACTAACACCCTCATCCGCCTGGCTGAACTGGTCCTCACCCTCAACAACTTCTCCATCCAATCCTCCCACTTCCTCCAAACCAAAGGGGTAACCATGGGCTCCCACATGGGACCAAGCTATGCCTGCCTGTTTGTCGGATATGTGGAACAGTCCACCTTCCACAGCTACACAGGCACCAACCCTCACCCTGTTCCTCTGCTACATTGAAGACTGTATCGGCGCCACCTTGTGCTTCCACGAGGAGGTTGAATAGTTCATCAACTTTGCCAACATCTTCCACCCCAACATCAAATTCACCTGGACCATCTTGAAAACTTCCCTCCCCTTCCTGGACCTCTCCAGCACCATCTCTGGAGACTGACTAACCTCAGACATATACTACAAGCCTACCAACTCCCACAACTACCTAGACCACACCTCCTCCCACTCTACATCCTGTAAAAATGCCTACCCTTATTCCCAATTCCTCTGCCTCTGCCGCATCTGCTCCCAGGATGACCAGTTCCACCTCAGAAAGTCCTAAATGGCCTCCTTCTTCCATGATTGCAACTTCCCTTCCCATGTGATTGACAATGCCCTCCAGCACATCTCCTCCACTTCACGTACCACCATCGTTGAACCCCACCTCTCTCAATGCAACAAGGACAGAACCTCCCTGGTCCTCATCTTCCACCCCACCAGCCTCTGCATACAACCATCACCATCTGCCACTTCCGCCACCTCCAAACAAACCCCACCACCAGAGATATAATTCCCTCCCCACCCCTATCAGTGTTCTGAAAATACCATTTCTCCGTGACTTCCTCATCAGGTCCACACCCCCCACCAGTCCACACCCCACTTCTGGCACATTTCCACGCCTCCACAGGAAGTGCAAAACCCGCACACATACCACTCCCCTCACCTCTGTCCAAGACCCCAAGGGATCCTTCCACATCCATCAGAAATTCACCTGCATCTTCCCAATGTCATCTACTGCAACCGTTGCATCCGGTGTGGTCTCCTGTACATCATGGAGACGAGACGCCTTCTTGCGGATCGTTTCAGAGATCATGGGTGGCACAGTGGCACAGTGGTTAGCACTGCTGCCTCACAGTGTCAGAGACCCGGGTTCATTCCCCGCCTCAGGCAACTGTCTGTGTGGAGTTTGCACATTCTCCCCGTGTCTGCGTGGGTTTCCTCTGGGTGCTCCGGTTTCCTCCCACAGTCCAAAAAAATGTGCAGGTCAGGTGAATTGGCCATGCTAAATTGCTCATAGTGTTAGGTGCATTAGTCAAAGGGAAATGGGTCTGGGTGGGTTGCTCTTCGGAGAGGCGGTGTGGACTTGTTGGGCCGAAGGGCCTGTTTCCATACTATAAGCAATCTAATCTAATCTAATCATCTCTGGGATACCCGCACCCACCAATCCCACCGCCCCACGGCTGAACACTTCAACTCCCCCTTCCACTCTGTTCAAGGACATGCAGGCCCTGGACCTCTTCCACCCCCAAACCATTACTACCCAATGCCTGGAGGAGGAATGCCTCAAACTGCACCTTGGGACCCTGCAACCACATGGGATAAATGTGGATTTCAACAGCTTCCTCATTTTCCGTCACCCCACGTTATCCCAGTCTCCAACTTGGCACGTCCTTCGGACCCATCCATCACTGCCCCCTCTGACCTATCGCCTTCTCCCCCACCTTCATCCACCTATCGCTTTCTCAGCTACCTTCGCCCCAACCCCATTCCCCTCCCATTTATCTCAGTCCCAACCCACAAGCCTCATTCCTGATGAAGGGCTTATGCCCGAACATCGATTCTCCTGCTACTCGGATGCTGCCTCACCTGCTTTGCTTTTCCAGCAACACACTCTCGACTATGACCTCCAGCATCTGCAGTCCTCACTTTCCCCTACTCTACAGTTTTGCACTGTAATGTTCAATTGCTCGCCACTTGATTATACGAGTCTGTACTTGATTAATGCTCACTGTACTTGATTAATTAAGCCTGAGTTTGAATTAGAAAAGTGTAAATAAACTGTAGAATTTGCTGGAAGCTAGAGCTGTAAATGTTGACCTGTAGAGAATTAATCTACTTTTGGCAGAATGACAATGTCTTGTGTATTTCTAAATTGGCTGCACACCTCCTTGTGTCAGGCAGCCTGCTGATTCCAGACCTGTCATCAGTAGAACTTAATAATAGCAGGACACGGTTAGAGGAACAACGTAAAATGGTGCCCCTTCCCTGTGATTTTAGTAATTCCCACTCCATTCTAGCTTCCTGTTCTGGGGGTGCTAGGGAGGTGAAAGTGGCAAGGAAATGCTGCCTCAAATATCAGTCATATGGTGCCTGGTTTATGATTCAAATCAATCATTAAAGATCTTTGCTTTCATTTATTAACTCTATTTTGCACATCATTCACTTTATAATTCATTCATTTGCCGATCAATTATTGTATTGAATTTGCAATACTTGCACCAAACATTATATTGACTGTTTTGAGATATTCACTGACATACCAATAAAGACAATAAGAAGACACATAAATTAAAAGTTCTAATAAAAAGATTAAAGATTGCATAATGCAACATATGCATATTTGGAATAAATACACTTCTAAAACCACTTAATAAGGACAACTGGAAAAGCTCCTGAACCTTTATGTGATCAATATTGGTTAAAGTTTTGTGTCATGGAAGGTATGTAGAAGTTTCCTTGTACTTGATAATGATAGTTATATTTCCAGGTGGATATGTGTATTTTTCTGCTCATGAAGTGACTGAGTCAGTTTTAATAATCCAGTAGAAACGTTTTTGTTCTTTCAAATAAGTAAACTTACTTTAGTTTTACAGGCTAATACAAGTGTGATGTCTCACTCACAATGTCTCATCCAAATTACCACTCACATCAAGATTAAATGAAGATAAACAACAACTATAAATATAAAATTTAATTTAGTCTCTATCTTGTTGCAGTTCTGGTGCATTTTAATTGATTTATTACTTTGGATGAAGTGAAGGTTTTGTGAGGGCAAAGATTTTTGCTATGATGGTCCTTGTCTAGAGGTTAATTTCTGAGGTAGGCTTGAAGATGAAATAATTTGGAGCAAGTTAAAAACTACACAACACCGGGTTATAGTCCAACAGCTTTATTTGGAAGCACTAGCTTTTGGAGTGCCGCTCCTTCATCAGGTGGTTGTCTTTTGGAGAAGATAGAGTCACTGCTTCTTTTCAATTATCATTAGGCACTTTAGCTATGAAGTTGATTCCAACAGTCAGATGCTTGCAAGATGTCCCCTCTCTGATGAAATTCTTCCTCTTCCTTGATATGTCTCTAAAAAGCCTCAGTTTGAATCCCTTCCAAAAGATGCAAAGGGGGCCACAATGGCCAGGTTGATCATGTGACCTGTAACAAGCATCAAGTCACGGTCCAAAAAAGAATGGTAATTCAATGAGCAGTCTGTTATCTATGTCTCACCCACAATTTTAAATAACCATAACCATTTGCTTTTTCGCAAAGCAAATCTGCATTTTTTTACAAAGAAGGTGTCAAATGAGTTTATTTATCGCTTGACCAAAATCAGGAAGTCATAATCAAATACTGATGAAGGGCTTATGCCCAAAACATCGATTCTCTTGCTCCTCGGATGCTGCCTGACTGATTCGAGTCATAATCAAATGTATAGTTAACTTAGTCCTCTTGTGAGATAAAATAATTCAATCCACAAATTTATTTGGCTCTCCTCAGAACCATCTTGAGTTCCAGAGTTTATTTAAATGTTGCCTTTAAAATATAGTTTATGATTAAAAATGTGTCATGCTGATACTGGCATGACACTTAATTGAACAGATTGAACCATACTGGAGCTGGACCTAAACTGTAGCTGCAGCCATTCAGGACTCAATCCCAATACAGGAGGCAATCCCAATACAGGACTCATTCCCAGTACAGGACTCAATCCCAGTACAGGACTCAATCCCAATACAGGACTCAATCCCAGTACAGGAGGCAATCCCAATACAGGAGGCAATTCCAGTACAGGAGGTAATTCCAGTACAGGAGGCAATTCCAATGATAATGCTATGGAATGTCAAGTGGTGATGGCTAGATTGTCTCTTGTTGGAGATAGTCATTGTCTTGCATTTAGGAGAAAGTGAGGGCTGCAGGTGCTGGAGGGCCAGAGTTGAAAAGTGTGGTGCTGGAAAAGCACAACAGGTCAGGCAGCATCCAAGGAACAGGAAACTTGATGTTTCCGGCATAAACCCTTCATCAGGAATATCTTGCATTTGCATGACATAAATGTTAATTGTCACTTATCATTCTAGGTCTGGATATTGCCCAGGTTTGCTACATATAGACAAGGACTGATTCAGTTTGAGGAGTTGTGAGTGTTGTTGAACATTCAATCATCAGCAAACATACCCACTTTTGACCTTATGATGGGGAGTAGGCCATTGGTAGAGCAGTTGAAGATAGTTTTGCTTAGGGCACTACCTTGAGAAACCTGTGTAGTAAGATCCTATGGCTAAGATGATTGACCATCAATAGCTATCTTCTTTTGTACTGGGTATGACTCCAACCAACAGAGAGTGTTATCCCTTCTTTTGATTGGCTCCAGTTTTGCTAGGATTGAAGATCAGTCGAATGCTGCCATGACATCAAGGGCAGTGATTCTCACCTCACCTCTGCACTTCAGCACTTTTTTTCATGTTTGGACCAAGGCTGTAATGACATCAAGAACCAAGTGTCCCTGGTGAAATCCAAATTGAGTGGCAGCAAACAGATTTTTCTTTTACAAGTGTCATTTGGTCACACTATCAATGACTTCTTTAATGGCATTGCTGATGATTAACAGTACATTGATAGGGTGGTAATTGACTGGGTTAGATTTGTCCTTATTTTTGCACACATGACATAGTTGGGCAATTTCCTATTTTATCGCAGATTCCAGTACTTTAGCTGTATTGGAACATCTTGGCTATAGATCAAGCCTTCAGTACTATTGCTGCAAAGTGGTCAGGGTAGCTAGTGTTTACAGTATTCAGGGTCTTCAGCTGCTTGTTACTATATATGGCATGAATTGAATTGGTTGACCACAGGCATGTGTGATACTGGAGATCTCCAGAGAAGGCTGAAGTGGGTCATCCAATCAGCACATCTGTTATTTTTTAATTGCCCACCACAATTCAAGACTGAACCTGGTTGAAGGTTATATCTGAGCTGTTAGTTGTGGGAACTTCTTGCCCTCTCTATTGCATACAACATGCAAGTGTTGTAACTTCATTAGGATGACATCCCATTTTAAAATTGTATCTCATGTTGCACCTTCCTTCCTGCACTCTTTATTGAATCAATGTTGATCTCCCGGTTTAATGGTGATGACTGCAGTTTCATACAATTCTGCTGCTGCTGGTGGCCGACAGCAGCTCCTGGATTTCAACTTTTGACTTACTAGATCTTTTTAGATCCAATTTAGCACATTGGTAACATAATGGAGAGTCTCAACATGATTGAGGATATCCACTATAATGTGAAGAGATGACTGTGTCCCCACAAGGACTGTGTATTGGTCACTCTAACCAAAACTGCCAAGGGTGGATGCATCTATAATAGATAGACAAGTGAAGAAAAGGTCAAGTATATTTTTCCTTCTTGTTGGTTCCCTCACCACCTGCTGCAGACACAGATTAGCTGCTTTGCCTTTCAGAACATAGCCAACCTGGATAGAATTGGTGCTGCTGAGCTACTCATGGTGATGGACATTGACATCCCCCATCCAGAGCACATTCTGTGCCCTTGCTATCCTCAGTGTTTCCTTTAAATTATGCTCAACATGCAGGAGCACTCATCCATCAGCTAAGGAGTGGGTGTGAGTTACGGTGGTGATAATCACAGGGGCTACCTTGCCCATATTTGATACGATACCATGGAACCTGGGGTTAACCTTGAGGACCCAGGCAACTCCATGCCAATTGCATGTTCTGATGCTATCACCGCTGGTGAATGTGAGTTTCCAGTAGTTCAGGACTTACACAGGGATTGTGATTGCAGTGGCTCTATCTTTGCCCATAAGGTATGATTGAGTATGGAAATATCAGGCTGTTGTTTAACTAGTCTAAGAGACAGCTCTCCTAATTTTGGAATGAGCACCACTTGTTAGACAGGAAGACTTTGTACACTCAACACGGTTATGTTTGCCATTGTCATTTCCTGTCTGCCACATGATCCTGGGTGGCCCATCTAGATTCATTCTTTTGATTAAACCATTGTGGTTTGATGCAACCAATTGGCTGGACTATTTCTGAGGACTATTAAGAGTCAACCATGTTACATAGAAAAATAGGGCAGCAAGCCAATTGGTTGCACTGCCAGCAGATTTTCAGGCAGACCTATAAAATTCCCAGCTCCTGCTTGTCAGCCTCAGATATCTCTGTAATTTTTATGGGGTGATTGATGCCTGTTTTCACTACAATTGAGGTCATTTAATGGTCAATTAAGTGCTGCTTCCCACCTGACTATGATGTGTGGCCAGAAGGCAGAGGAGCTGTGGGGAGGAATGGGGCATATTTGTTGGTGGGGGGCCTTGCCCACTTGGATCTTGGATAGAAATGGCACACGAGAATAGAGGCAGCTCTTCCGATGGTGAGGACGGGCGCAAGGAAGGTCGTCACCAGAGGAAGAGACAGAGCGCCGTGGGGAAAAAGGAGGGCAGCACTGCCCAAACAGGAAAAGACGATCCCTCTGAGGGGATGGGTAAAGACCTCCCCCCACCCGGTGAGAACCACGAGGTACCCACTGCCCCACAGCTCCAGGTAACTGGGAGCAGCGGTCCTGTGACAGCCCCGCTGTCAGATGGAGAACTGGACGGTGCGGACCCTGGCCCCGACCCAAAGACAGAGCGGGGAAATGGCCCCAGTGTGGAGCCGGGCAGCTACCTCAGCCCTGGGAGGATCCAGCAGTTTGCCGTCACCACAAGGATGCACACAGCTACCACAGAGAGGCAAGACCAGCAGCAAATGGACACTGGTAACCTCGTAAACTGTTAAAATGGGGATAAGAATTGCCAGCATCAATGTGCGTAGCATCAAATCGGCTACGCAATGTGTTTCTTTGATGGCCTTCCTGGCCAACGTTAAAGCCGATGTCCTGTTTCTGCAGGAGTGTGGGATACCACAACTCAGCAGCTACAGGATATGGTCGAGCTTGTGGGCCCATGGGCCGTCAGTTTGGTTGAGGGGCAACAATAGCCGCACCTCCGGCCTGGGTATCCTGTTGTGAGGAGGCAACTTCACCATCTCCGAGGTTAAGGAGGTGGTGGGCGGGCGCCTCCTCATCACCGACGTCATGTACAGGAATGCTCCCCTGAGACTGATTAATGTGTACGCCCCAGTGGGTAACAGTGAAAGGTTGGCCGTCCTGCAACAGCTTCCACTGTTGCTGGCTACGTCCAGGCTGGTCATTCTGGCCGGAGGCTTCAACTGTATCATTGATGCAGATGGACAATCCAGCAGGGGGGAGGGGGGGACAGTAAACATCCAGAGCCCTGATGGATGCGGTAAAAGATACGAAGCTGCACGATATCTTCAGCACCCCTGCAGACGGAGCGCAGCGTAGATACACCTGGTCACGGGCAGACAGGTCTATTCCGCTCAAGGATAGATTACTTGTTTGTGTCCCGAACGCTCTCAGTCAGATCCACCAATGTCAAGCCAGTGTTCTTCTCTGACCACTGCCTCCTGCTGGACGACTGTCACCTACAGGACGATCTTTGGGCTGGTATGGGAACATGGAAGTTGAACACAAAGCTGTTGACCCCGGTAAACATTGAGGAGCTCAAGAGGGACTACGCAGGTTGGAGAACCGTGAAGCCCCTCTTTGAGTCCCCAGCGGACTGGTGGGAAACAGTAAAAGGGAACATCAAGAGGTTCTTTATCCTCAAAGGTGTTCAGGAGGTGAGAGAGAGGTGGGGAAAACTGTCCCAGCTCCAGGAAAGTATGCAGAACCTGGTCCTGTTGTAGATGATGGGAGTCGATGTCACGGAGGACCTCAAGGAGGTGAAGGGCCAGCAAGCCTCGCTTTTTGCCTCGGAGGCCTCCAAGATAATCTTCCGGTCCGGGGTCTACTTGGTGGAGCAGGACGAGACGTGCTCACGTTTCTTCTTCCAGAAGGTGCACAAAGAGAGCTCCGTGCTCAGCAGCCTGAGGGAAGAAGATGGCTCAGTAACATCATCTCAGGCTGACATCATGAGGATCAGCAAATCCTTCTATGCCAGTCTGTATGACGCAAAGCCAACCGACAGCGCGGCCTCCCTGTCGTTCCTGTCCTCTATCACGGAGGTCTTAGATGACAGAACACGGGAGAGGCTGGACCAGCCGCTATTTCTGGACGAGCTGATCAAGGCCCTCGAGTCCTTCGAAAAGAATAAAACTCCCGGAAGCAACAGCTTACCAGTCGAGCTCTATTCTGCTCTGTGAGACTTGATTGGCCAGAACCTGCTGGAGGTGTATGTCAGTATGCTTCGGGCAGGTACCATGAGTGAATCCATGAGAAAAGGCATCATCACCCTCATCTACAAGCGGAAGGGGGAGAGGGAGGAACTCAAAAATTGGAGACCAATTTCACTGTTGAATGTGGATCACAAAATTCTGTCAAAGGTTATCGCCAACCGGGTCAGGTCTGCTCTGGGGTCAGTTATTCACCCTGATCAAACCTGTGCTGTACCGGGCAGGAAGATCGCTGAGAGTCTCGCACTCCTCAGAGATACGATCGCCTAAGTGCAGGACAGAGGGTTGGACACCTGCCTGATCATCCTGGACCAGGAGTAAGCCTTTGACAGGATATCACACAGGTATATGAGAGATGTTCTCTCCAAAATGGGCTTTGGGGAGGGAATCTGCAATTGGATCAGATTACTCTACACCAACATTGTCAGTGCAGTTTCAATCAATGGGTGGGAATCAGATAGCTTCCCAGTCAGATCTGGAGTCAGGCAGGGCTGCCTCTCTCTCCTGCCTTGTTTATGTGCTGCATTTGGCTTTTGCCGAGTCCATCAGGAAAAATGCGAGCCTGGCAGCGGGGGCCTGCAGGTTAAGGCCTCCCTGTACATGGATGATGTCGCCGTTTTCTGCTCAGATCCACTGTCCGTACACAGACTTGTGTGCATATGTGACCAGTTCGAACGGGCCTCGGGGGCCAAGGTAAACCGAGGCAAGAGTGAGGCCATGCTCTTCAGGAACTGGGCCGACCAATCCGCGATCCCTTTCACCGTCAGGACCGACCACCTGAAGGTGCTGGGTATTTGGTTCGGGGGGGCTGGGGCGTGTGCCAAGTCTTGGGAGGAGCGTATCAGCAAATTTAGGCAGAAACTGGGCAGATGCTAGCTACGGTCGCTCTCCCTCACGGGAAAAAACCTGGTCATCAGGTGTGAAGCACTGTCATTGCTGTTATACGTGGCACAGGTCTGGCCTATTCCCAGAACCTGTGCCGCTGCAGTCACCTGGGCCATCTTCCAATTTATATGGAGATCAAAGATGGACCGGGTCCGAAGGGCATCTGGGCAATGGGGGAAAAAACACACCCAATGCCACTCTCACCCTGATGGCCACCTTTGCGTGTGGCTGCATCAAGCTATGCATGGATCCGGGGTACGCAAACATCAAGTGTCACTACGTACTGAGGTTCTACCTGTCCCCGGTGTTGCGAAGGATGGGCCTGGCCTCGCTGCCATGGAATGGTCCGAGTAGTTGGACCGTTCCGTATCACCTGTCCTTCATAGAGAAGTTTATGAAGAAAAACACCTTTTGACCACAATTCCATCAGGAAGTGGTCAGCACGTAGTGTCCTTGAGACCCTTCGGGAAAAGGAGAGGGCGGATCCTATCTAGCGGTTCCCTGAGCAGACTGTCAAACTCATTTGGCCTCATCGCCAGAACTTTCCAACAAGCACCAAGACATGGCTTGGCTGGTGGTGAGAAGGGCTCTGCCTGTGAGATCCTTTATGCAAGCCCGGGCTCTTAGCCGCACTGCACACTGCCCTCGAAGCAGCTGCGGGGGGGGGGGGACAAGACTGTCTCACACCTCCTTCTGGAGTGTGTCTATGCAGAAGACGTCTGGAGAGGAATGCAGTGGTGTTTGTCGAAGTTCGTCCCGAGCAGCGATGTGACGCGGGACTCCGTGCTCTACGGTCTGTTCCCTGGGACACACACCGAAAAGAACATCAACTGTGCCTGGAGGATCATCAACTCGGTGAAGGACACTGTCTGGGAGGTCCGAAATCTTCCAGCTGAAGTAATTGACCCCGACTGAGTGTTGCAGACTTGAACATTCCAAGGCCCAGGACTACGTGTTGAGGAATGCGCTGAAGCTTGGGGCAGCTGCTGCCAAGGCACGGTGGGGAAAGACCACCATGTAACACCTGCCTGCCTAAGAAGCACAGGGAGCCCACGCAGTCCTTTGGGCTCTGCTGACGCCTCAGCTAAATATGTGGACATATGATTGATAAACATACAGACCTGTATATACAAATGATGAATGCTGATGTCTGTATGCAAATGTTTACGTATGTATGGCATGACCAACTGTACAGACCAACAAATTATTTTATGAATAAAGTATATTTTTGAAATTAAAAAAAAATGGTGGTGATGCCTCCAAAATGGCCCCCTTTCCCAATTAATAGGCCATCCAAAAGCTGCCTCTGCCTTTCCTGCACGATGTGCCCCCTCCCATCCCCCTTTCCCAGCCTTACCCCTTTTCCTGTCCTGACCCTTTTCCTTTCCTCATCACACCCTTTCCTGGCCCCCATTTAGCTGTATTTTTGTTCACAGTATTTGGAATCTGTGTAGGCCACCTGTGGCTACCACACCTAATCGCGCTGCTAACCAATCAGATGGGCTGTTAGTTGATTTTGAGGCAAGACTAGATTTTGAATGAGTGAAGCAAGTATTATTTCCAGCCAATTAACATCCCATATAGCTTTAAATGGTTGAGTGGCACAGTGGGAAACTTTGCCATCTGCAAAATCCTGCCTTTGGAAGAGTGGTGTATCATTTAGCCTAGTGAGTTTCTGTATAAAGCCATATAATCTTATTGGGCTGGTTTTACTCCTCTCATCAGTGGATTTGAAGCTTGCAGGACGTCTGAAATTCGACACGAGGCCTTTCTACTGCTTAGTCCCCTGCAAAAACCCTGTATGAAATTTTATAGATGGACACTGGGGCTTCGGATGATAGTGCACCCTTGAGCCAATTACTAGCCATTTATGGGCCTCATCCGACCTCCATTACCACCTAACTCAAAGCAGAGGTGGCCTATTCCAAAGGGGCAGTGCAGGAGCTATTGAGGCTAACATCAGGCAAGCAGTGGCCAGTTCCTGTGATGATGGCCAAAGGGAACTGATTGGCAGCAGCACTCTAAGATGGGAGATTTTATCATTTAGGAGCAGATATCCTGCCTCAAACCTTGTCAATTACAGTGGGGCATTGTTTCCATGGACAGACTCCCCACTGACCTATTAGATGGAGTTTGGGGGAAAAACATGGTGCCCATTAAATCTAGTCCAGTATCTTAGAGTACAGAAGGAGGCTAATTGACCCAATGTGCCTTATCTGTCTTTCAGTTCAATCATGACTGATCTATATCTAAGCATTATTTACCCCAAATTGTTTTCCATAAGTCCTGAATTCAGTTAATCAGCTTCCAGATTTCCTTCCCTTTCCAATGAAAAGGTGTCTCCTGATTTAAATCTTAATACTATTGGTCTAATTTTAAGATTATCCCTCTTGATTTGGACCCCCTGCCAGTTTGCATATTTGATATGAATATATATGTAGCCAGTATACAATAAAATACTAGATGCAGGTGCAGAAGAATGACAAGATTAATAATTGGACTTTAATTGAACGTAGCAGGAGAATACAAAATAAATTACAACCGCTCATTGCTCAATTTTGCATTGGATGACTGCCATTCTGAAATAAATCCCAGCATAGTTGCATAATATCCTGGGTTTTTTAAGGACAAATATTCCTTTACTGATAGTTCTCTAATATAGAACCTAAGTGCTCATTTTTAACTTCTGGGGGAGATTACAGAAAAATAAGCAAACAGGTTCACTTGGGAATGGCAATATGGGTGAGAACCAATTTTAATGGCTCATTGTGATGCTGTTTTCCAACCTCCCAACTATCAACCTAAAGGAGGTAGTCTTCTGCAACCAAAGGAAATATTAACAACCTTAAGAATTCAGGAGGGAACCTTGGTTGGAGGAGAATGATGTTGAAGATCCCTTTTTGGGACTTACACTGTTGACCAACAATAAAACTAAAAGAATATCAAATTTGGAAGGGTGTCGTAAATCAAAGAGTAGAGACAAATGTGGAAGGTATTAAAATAGATAAGGATAAATAGAATGTGAAAGCAGGAAAGAGTACATATCTAAGCATAAATCAACAGGTAAGGTTAGCAATTCCAAAGATAATAAAAGAATAAAATGACAGGTTGCGTAACCACATGTTCATAGCATTCAAAGCAAAACAGTTGAACTGATATTTTAAATAGAAGTGCAATCAGATAGTCATTATAGAGACATGGCTGTAGAATAAGAAAGGTTTTGAATTTTGAAGGGTACATGACAAGATAGGGAACTAGGAAAAGATAAATGGGTGGCTCTGTGGCATTAGCACAATAGAAATGAATAACCCAAGTTCAGGAAACCAGGTTGTAAAAACAGTTGGGTAGAGATGAAAAACTATAAAGGCAAGAAGACATTTGTGGGAGTGGTATACACACCCTTTATCAGTGGCCAAATGGTAGGATGGAAAATAAAGAAAGAAATCAGCTTGTCAGAAGGTACTAGTTATGGGGCATTTTAACTTTCCCATAAAATGAAAAAGTCAGATGATCAAACGTAGCAGCATAATTGAAATTTGAATCCAGTGGACAGTAGGTGCAATCCAATTTAAAATTTGTTTAGAGTGATTTTGAGGATATAAAACTAGAGCTAGCTAAATTGAACTGGCAAATTAGTTTTACAGATAGGTCAATGCAGTTCAGTGGCAGACATTTACAGAGATATTTCAAAATATACTGAATAGACATTTAAAAAATTACAGTATCCAACTTAAAGAGAAAGTATAAAATTGCATGGAGTTGGAAGGCAGATCAGAATATTACAAACAGTAAAGAGTGACTAAAATATTAACAGGAGGAGAAAATAGGGTACAAAGACTAATTAGAAATATAAAAGCAGATACTAAGACTTTCTATAGATTTTTTAAAAAGACAAAGGTTATTAGAGTGACCATTATTCCTATTGAAAATGAGTCCGGGTAATTAATATCAAAAAATAAGGAGATGATAGATAAATTGAACAGGTGTTTTGTTTCGGCTTTTCATTATAAAGGATACAAGTAATGTTTCAGAAATAGCTGTAAATCACAAAATGGCAGGGAGAAAGGAACTCAAAAAAATTATAGTCTCTAGAGAAATAGTATGAATATGAATAGTGAGCAAATTTTAGAAACTGTGGGGTGAAAAGTCTTCAGGTCCTGATGGACTCTATAATAGATGAGATGCCCTACAATGTGGAAACAGGCCATTCAGCCCAACACGTCCACACCGACTCTCCGAAGAGTAACCCACCCATACCTATTTCCCTCTGACTAATGTACCTAACACTATGGGCAATGTAGCATAGCTGATTCACCTGACCTGCACATTTTTGGATTGTGGGAGGAAACTGGAGTACCCAGAGGAAACCCACGCAGACACTGGGAGAATGTGCAAACTCCACAATGACAGTTGCCCGAGCTTGGAATCGATCTTGGGTCCCTGGTGCTGTGAGGCAGCCGTACTAACCACTGAGCCACTAGGCCTAAAATTAAATGGTTAGTGAAACATTGATAACTTGTTTTTGATTTTCCAACAGTCCTCAGATTTGAAAGATAGGAAATTAGCGAATGTAACTCTTTTATTCAAAAATATGGACAGAAAGCAGGAAACTACAGACCAATTAGCTTAACATCTGTCAAAGTGAAGATTTAGAAGCTATGACTAAAATTAAGGGAGTGAAAGGAGGGCATTTAGAAAAGTTGAAAGCAATCAGGAAAGTGTTGTAACTCACCAGGTTGGAACCTCACCCCCAATCTATACGTGTATCTAATGCTGTTCCTGGCATTTCCATCTGCATTTTACATTGAACTGTGGTCAATCCCTTAACTTGATGGTAGCGTTACATAGCAGGGTATGCTGGGTTAGAAGTTACAGATTGTATTTGATTACAATTGTCCTCTATCTGAACATGAGACTGTGTCTCCACAAGCAAACTGCAGTGGTCATTCTTACCAATTCTGTTATGAACAAACTTATCTGTGGCAGTTGGATTGGTGAGGATGAGGTCAAGTATGTTTTTTTCCTTCTTGTTGGTTCCCTCACTGCTGCAGATTTGGTCTAGCCTCACTGTCCTTTAGCACTTGACCAGACTAGGCAGCAGTGCCATGACTGGCCACTCTTGGTGAAGGCATTTAAGTCTCCATCTAGGGTTTACTTTGTGCCCTTGATACCCTCAGGGGGACCTCTATGTAATGTTGAGCATGGAGGTATCATGACTTATCAGCTCTGGGTGGGGGTAGACCATGTACTATGAGCAATCAGCAAGAGGCTTCCTTGCCCTTGTTTGATCTGATGCATGCCTTCATGTGATCCAGAGCCAATTTTGAAGACTCAGAAACTCCCTCCCAAGTGTATGTCACTATAATGCCATTTCTAGTGGTATCTGTCCTGCTGGTGCGATAGGAAAAAAACATCGGGGTGGTGATGAGGGTGCTTGGGTCATTATTTGTAAGATATGATTCCATGACTATGATTATGTCAGACTGCTGCTTGACTAGTCTGTGAGACAGTTCTCCACATTCTAAGCATTTGTCTCTTTATTAAACAGGACAACTTTACAGGGTTAACAAGGCTGAGTTCATTTTCCTTTAACCTATTTTTCGAATCAACCTTTGGCATAGGTGGGACTTGAACCTGGGCCTCTCAGTTCAGGGCTAGGGAAGACTACCGTTGCGCCATTATTGTCTGTATTGCCTAAAGTGATGCCAGGTAGTCCATCCTGTTTCATTCCTTTGATACTTTGTGGCAGTTTAATTGAGTGGCTTACTAATCTATTCCATCGGGTAGCTAAGAATCAACCACAAAGATGTCAACTACATTTTTGTGGGTCTGAATTCATCTGTAGGCCAGACCAGGATATTGACAATCGACATGACAATCGACAATGATTTCATGGTTATCTTCTTAATTTCAGATATTTTAGATTGAAATTCCACCATCTAGACATTGCCTGGATCTCTGGATTACTATTCCAGTGACAATGCCACTGTGCCATTACCTGCACCGCCTGGAGTTGGAGGAGATTACAGAGATAGTAAGGACTATAGTGGCTGGAAGAGGCGACAAAGATGTTAAGTGTTTTAGGGGCTGGTGACTGTTGTGGTAATAATGAGGGGTTGAAGTGACTGGTAGAAGTTAGAGACAGAAAGGACTGCAGGGACTGGAAGAGATTAGAGATACAGAAAGCATTGCAGGAGCTGGAGAAGATTACACAGACAGTGTTTTAGCAACTGGAGGAGGTTACAGAGGTTTGAAGCAACTGGAAAGTTACGGACATAAGGAAGACTGGAGGGACCGGAGCAGGTTGCAGAGATAGGGAGTTTGTAAAGACTGGAGGAGGATGCAGAGTTAGGAGGGTCACTCATTTTATTCCTGCCTGCCTCCATCTGTTGTGTGACCACTTTGTGAAGCTGAGAACTATGTGGACATTATTTTTCACAGATGTACCAGTGATTCCAGCTGTGACTTGAGTTCTAAAACGTGGAGTTTTGCAGTTGAAGATATTTCTTGCACAAGTGACCACCTAGTAGAAAAGTAAGTTGTGAGGATGTAAGGATGCTGCAAAGCAACATGGATAAGTTAAGAGATAGGCAAATATTTGGCAAATGTAGTATGATGGGGGAAAAGTGAAATTGTCCAATTGGCAGGGAAAATAAAAAGAAAAATCTTACAAATGTTGGGAGATTGCAGAGCACTGTGATGCATAGGAATCTGGGTCCATTAATATATGAATGGTAGACAGAACGAGTAATTAGCAAAGCTTATAACATATTGTGAAATGCAATTGTAAGTAGGGAGGTTATACAAGACATTGGTGAGACCACATTTGGAATTCTGTAGTCATAAGAGTCACAAAGCATGGAAACAGACCTTCTGCTCAACTCATTCATGTTGACTAGGTTTCCTAGTCCCATTTGCCTGCATTTGGCCCATATTCTTTTAAACCTTTCCTATCCATGTATCCATCTAATGTCTTCAGATGTTGTAACTGTATTCACCTCTACCACTTCCTCTGGCAGCATATTGCACATATGCATCACACTCGGTGTGAAAATGTTGTCCCTCGGGTGTCTCTTAAATCTTCCTCATCTCACTGAAAATCTATGCCCTCTAGTTTTGGACTCCCCTACCCTGGGGAAAAGACCTTGGCTATTGATTGTATCGATGCCCTTCATGATTTCATAAACTTCTATAAGTCACTCCTTAGCCTCCTATATTCCAGGAAAAAAAGTCCCAGCTTATCCAGCCTCCCCTTATAATTCAAACCCTCCAGTCGCAGTTACATCCTTGTAAACCTTCTCTGCACCCTTTCCAGTTTAATAACAGTTTAAGTTTTGTTAATTTCACAAACTGAAATTTTTGCAAAATTAACATTTTCAAAAGACATTAAGACTCAGATGTGTATGTTTTGTTTGATTTGCACCTTGATGGATACATTTCATATATTCAAGATGAAAGAGCTGCCTGCAAATTATCCAATTTGGAAAACAATCAGCCCAGACATGAAAATACAGGAATGATCTGTATTTCAAGCAGCTGAGAGAAAAAGATGGATGTATAACTGGAACTGAACTATCTCCGTTTTCTGTCAGTTCTTAAAGGCACAGACTGATGATAAAGCAAATTTGAGAAATATCCCTTTACTGAGAATTCAATGATATTTGCAATATTCTCTACTCCTGAGTGTACAAAATAGAAATTAAACAACTGTGGTCTCAGGTTAAAACCGTACCACAAGGACATTCCTAAGTGTTTGGAGAAATGTAATTATACCTTCATGTATTGGCTGGATTGCTGTAGTCACATGACCTCTACCTCTAATATAAATGCTTTTGTGTGAAGTTTGTGGAAGCCAGTAAATAAGCAATGCATCTATTAATGGAGTAGTGCATCTGTGTGGATTTTCAGAGCTATGAGAAAGCCAGCTACTAAAAGGAGCAGCATGTATGTGGTAAAAATAAACCAGTCTGTCACTTTGAATAACTTGGTGAGTCAAAATGTATATTTTTATTTTCTGCTCATGTGGAAATGAAAGGAGATAGGAGACAAAATTGAAAGTGTTTCTATTCTCAATGTCAGAACTGTAAAATATCAACAGATTTCTTATAAATTCTTGAGCAGGTAAGAGTTGTAATCCTGCTAGCAGTGATATGGAAAGAATGTGATCTTGCAGTCTAAATCCGACTGATTAACACAAAAGGACAGAACTTGGAGAGATTTTGCAAACTTTGAAAGCACATTTTGAACTGTATATTAATGTTACTTGTGAATGCTATTTTGCCAACTCAAGAGTTTGAGGAGAGAAGCAGATCTTTGATTAGTATTGGTCAGTTCTTTTGGGTACAGAACTGTCAGAAGGTGGCAAAGCAAGCTCCTTTTCCTTGGCAGTCAGCTGCCATATTCTGAAATTTCAAAGTTCCTGACAGCCCATTCTAAAGGATAAATATTTAAGTGTGATGTTTTAAGCTGCTGAGAGAGTTGAGTTTTGATAGGTAGGGAAATAGGGTGACAGTTGGGGGTTAGCAGAGTTCTACCTGGGGTGGGGGTAGGGTAAGGTCCAACTGTAGGTTGCTGTGAGAAGTGGGTGGGAATGACAGGGAGCAAGGTTGCAGGAGGGCCAGTATGTGTTTTTAATAGGTTGGGATGAGCTGGAGTTATTCTGGCAGGAAATGAGGAGGATGGGTGTTGAGGTAAAAACAATGACTGCAGATGCTGGAAACCAGATTCTGGATTAGTGGTGCTGGAAGAGCACAGCAGTTCAGGCAGCATCCAAGGAGGATGGGTGTTGAGTCTGATTTCAGGTCCAGCAGTGGGTGGAGTGGGGGTTATCACCTCTGGTGAGGGAATGAGGGGCATTGGGTCTGTGTGGTTCAGGTCTGCCAATATTTAGGGTGGTTGGGTTGGGTCATGCCTAGAATAAAATATGGAGTCAGGACCAGGTCTGATGATGAAGGGCTGGGACAAGTGGTGACAGTGAGAGTGGTTGAGGGATTGGGTTGGGTCTGCTGGGGGAGGTGTGTGTGTGTGTGTGAATGAAGTCTGGTGGAGAGAGGGGTCAGGGGTCAGATCCAGTGGAGAACATGCTGTTTTCGGGGGAGGGGGGGAGGAGGTGGGAGCTCAAAGAAGGGAGGTGCTAGCTCCTAGGGGTGCCTCACCAAGGTCTGGTCTACTATGATGGGAATTGGACAGCCTCTCCAGAAGCAACTCCCCTCCAGACTGGCATACCAACTGCCTGGTCAGTGGAAAATCTTGCCAGACCACTTCCCAGATAGTTGAGCAGAGCTATGTATGAATTGTAGTGTCATTGCAATGTATGTAGGCTGTATATTCCAACAATAGGCTGATTAAATCAAAAAACACATTCCTTTGTCTCTTCATATTAGGCTGCACACACAATAGCCCTCAGCCAGTCTGTGCTTACAAAACCCAAATAAAAGTATCTTCTAGAAGAAGTGATTCCATGATTGGGGAGAAAATGCTGAACAATCCAGAATGCACTAATAGCTGCACTAATAACTTACACTTGCTAGAAGTGTATTTTCAATGTTATTTTGCTTTAATAAGTTTTGATTTCATTATCTAAGTCTCTACTAACTGTTAATTTATTTCAGTGCTCCATTAGAGTCTGTTTAACCACAATTTCTTTGCTTAGAAGAGCAGAAGTACACCTTCATATTGAGGAACCCATTTTCTGCAAAGAGAATATTTTCAATTCTTGCACTTTTCAAGAGAGCCTTTCATTTTCCATGCTTACTATATCGTAAAGACTCAGCCAATCAAAGTTGACTTGCCAACCAATCAGCATCCAGCAACACCCATGGCCACTTAAGGGCCTTGTCCTTCTGTTATTGATATTAATCCAGTGGAGAACAGGGGATTTGCCTTGTTGGAAGCATGTTAAGCAAATCCAGATGTTTTTGTGATCCTGGAGCACAGTGGTGGTCTCCCTTGTTCAGATATCCAGTGACTGATTGTAGCATCAACATTGTGAAGGGGGTGCCTGAAGAAGTCATACCAAACTCAAAACATTAACTATGTTTCTCTCTCCACGGATGCTGCCAGACCTGCTGAGTTTCTTTAGCATTTTCTGTTTGTTTAGATTTCCAATATCTGCAGTATTTTGCTTTTATTGGATCATAACTGCTCTTCCAAAATTGAAGACTGAGTTTACACTGCAGAAGCAGGATCTCTTAAACACCGGGAGAAAGTGAGGACTGCAGATGCTGGAGATCAGAGCTTAAAAATGTGTTGCTGGAAAAGCGCAGCAGGTCAGGCAGCATCAAAGGAGAAGGAGAATCGATGTTTCGGGCATAAGCCCTTCTTCAGGAATGAGGAGGCTGTGCCAAGCAGGCTAAGATAAAAGGTAGGGAGGAGGGACTTGTGGGAGGGGCGTTGGGAATGCGATAGGTGGAAGGAGGTTAAGGTGAGGGTGATAGGCCAGAGAGGGGGTGGGGGCAGAGAGGTCGGGAAGAAGATTGCAGGTCGAGAAGGTGGTGCTGAGTCTGAGGGTTGGGACTGAGAAAAGGTGGGGGGGGGGGGGGGGGGGGGGGGGGGGGGGGGTGGGGGGGGAAATGAGGAAGCTGGAGAAATCTGCATTCGTCCCTTGTGGTCGGAGGGATCCTAGGCGGAAGATGAGTCGCTCTTTCTCCAGGCGTCGTGTTGCCATGGTCTGGTGATGGAGGAGGCCAAGGACCTGCATGTCCTTGGCGGAGTGGGAGGGGGAATTAAAGTGTTCTGCCACAGGGCGGTTGGGTTGGTTGGTGCGGGTATCCCAGAGGTGTTCTCTGAAACGTTCCGCAAGTAGGCGGCCTGTCTCCCCAATGTATAGGAGGCCACATCGGGTGGACATAAGAGGACACCCGCACCAACCAACCCAACCATCCCATGGCTGAACACTTTAATTCCCCCTCCCACTCCGCCAAGGACATGCAGGTCCTTGGCCTCCTCCATCGCCAGACCATGGCAACATGACGCCTGGAGGAAGAGCGACTCATCTTCCGCCTAGGAACCCTCCAACCACAAGGGATGAATACAGATTTCTCCAGTTTCCTCATTTTCCCTCCACCCACCTTTTCTCAGTCCCAACCCTCAGACTCAGCACCGCCTTCTTGACCTGCAATCTTCTTCCTGACCTCTCCGCCCCCACCCCGTCTCTGGCCTATCACCCTCAACTTAAGCTTCTTCCACCTATCGCATTCCCAACGCCCCTCTTCCCTACCTTTTATCTTAGCCTGCTTGGCACATCTTCCTCATTCCTGAAGAAGGGCTTATGCCTGAAACGTTGATTCTCCTTCTCCTTTGATGCTGACTGACCTGTTGCGCTTTTCCAGCAACACATTTTTAAGCTCTTAAACACAGCCAACAATTGATGTAAATAAAGACTATGATAGAACCTTTTCCTGGGCAATGCATAGAATTGCTTTAGAATAGCAAGTGCATAGATAGAATCTACTAAACTCAGGTGTTATCAAGGACAGAAAGGCATTTGCATTCCACTACAAATATATTTTGGCATTATCTGTCAAGATGTTTCAAAACTAATTTTGTTCAATATTTATTGGTTCCAGCTTTCTAATAAGAGGTATATGCTGCAGAAGGAACAATCCACAAATATTTGGATTATAGCAGTGACGGTTTTCTCACATTTATATTCACCTACAATACCAACCATTTTGACTTTGTTAAACAGTATACCAATCAATCAAATAAACATTACAAAAAAGCTTAGATGTCAGTGCTGTCCAATTACTATAGAACAAAGTGCACATAACGCAGTTCACAATCACAGTCAGGAGTTGTTAACAAATTGAAAAACATCTACTCAATGTTACTGATTCATTAAACACAATTATCAAAACATAAATGAGAATCAACATGAATGAGACAAATTAAGGAATTTACAAGTGTAGAAACTATACAGGGATTTCCACTATACCTCTTCACTAAGTGCACAGCAAAATACAAAATTTAAATTATATTCTAATATGAAAAGCAATTTTTTCAAGAATTACTGATAAAATGGTCCTAAACAACAGAAATTAACATCAATTTGTGTATAAGTAATAATTTATAAAATAATTGACAGAATTTAAGTACACCCACAGTAATTGTGAGAGAACTGCATCCGGTCAGTACAGATTTCAGGGAACAACAAAATACTGCAGTAAACTGCACATTTTGCACATCACATCAAAAAATGTCTCCTGGCCTCTTCATAGAATTCTGTAAAATGGAACTGTACAAAGATTTCACATTGTTACTTGCAAAATATACAACCTACAGCAAAATACATCCCACAGTAAATGATGTCTGAAGACATCCTCTCATAGAATTCTCTAAAATTAAACTGTACAAAGTTCTCAGATTGTTACTTGCAAAATATACACCCTACAGTGAAATACATCTCATAGTTTTTTTTTATTCATTTCTCCAACAAACATCAGATTTAAATTAGTCCAATAAACAAATTGTCTATTTCGTGTTCAGATGCATTTATCCAGGCACCATATTAGTTTTCAGGATTGAATTTACCTGAACATAGGGGCAGGCTGACTTGTGAGTGAGATGGGGAATAGATAATAGTTGGAGTATAAAACCAATATGATAAATTGGCTCAGATAACTCCCCATAAATCTGTCATCACAACCCTGAAAACCAGCACCAAATTCCCAACTTCTGCTCCACAACTACTACAACATGATTATTTTAAAACCTTCTTAAACTCTTTTCATCTTGTAATTGTCCAAAATAAACTATTAGCACCTTTAAAATCATATTGCACTTGGAACATAAGACAATATTGATGCTGCTGTTTTTAATTGGCTTTCAGTCATTTGAAGATGGTTAAATATTTGTGGGTTTTTTGTTACTTCAGTTAGAAAATATGAAATAGAACAGATTGAAGCCTTATGCTAAAAAGGCAATTGTTCCACAAAATGACAAGAGGCATTCCAATATGTCTTACATTCAGGGATATGATGGGAGACTGTGATAGTTATTGTTCGATGGTACCGCAGAGTAATGGAAATGCATTTGCCCCAAAAAATATAAACATCAACAGCAACGAGGGTAGCTTATCAGGAATTAATTCTGTTGTAAAATTAGATTTTCCAACTCATCTGCAGAACGAAGTAAAAATGCTGCTGACTCCCGATATCCTGCAACAAGTTGCCGTACTGCATTTATTTCAGTTGGGCTCAGCTGAGCTGGTGGGGTTTTGGAATTGTTAATGTTGGATGACCCAGAGTGTGATGCAAGTGACTTCTTCACACTGAGATCTGCTGGTCCTTTAAATAGAATTGAAACATTACTCTACACATGGATTCATTTCTAAATGAATATCTCTCCACAATTTTAAATCATTCTCATGATTCCTGCTTTGATAATTCCATAAGCAAAAAAATTACTTACATATTTGATATTCCAACTTTCTCTTGGTAGGATTACATAATATATAACAGATCATGTACTGTAAATCTTTAAAAACATCAAAAATGAAATATAATGGCCCAGAAATTCTGATGAGAAGATAAACGTTGCAGCAGTGTAGATGCATGTCAGGACTATGTGGAAATCCTAATGCAGTAGACTAATTGGAAATTGACAGGTAAAGTGAAATTTTCTTGCAGACAATTGCACAATGTCTGAAACCCTCTGGAAGAAGTCCCCAACCCTGAACTAAGAGTTGGAGATTTCAGATGTTTCTGACTCACCTAAGTTTAATAGTTACCCAGAAAAACCTGATCTAACTCTTGGATAACTGTTTAACTCAACTCTGAATTCCCCCTCATTACTTCTCCCAATTATCGATTCTGACCCCTCCCACCCTCTGATCCTCACCTACCTTGCATCCTAACTGCTTCCTTTATCACTACCTTATACTCCTGGCATCCAACCCTCTAACTGTCTCATACCTGCTACCATAACCTACTTAGCTACTTACATTCTTATCTATCTGACATTCTATAAAACTGACACACCTGCCACCCTACCTCCAGACTTACCTTTTATATACCTAGCTTCTCTCAGCTTTTACAGTCCTCAAAGAGAATATGGCATTTACTGCTGAAAAAGGAAGATAGTTTCCATAATGATCCTCTTTATTCCTATTGATAGATTCCCCTCTATTCTACTTCAGAAGAGATCTCCTGGTCAAGAAATTTCAGGACAGAACTGATTTAATGTTGAGTGTATATTTATTTTTCTGATGAGGATGGTAAAATCGACGCCATTATTTATCAGGGAAATTCTTTATCAATATAGGAGATTGTTAGCTGCAGCTGTTTTTGTACAAACCTGACTAAAAACAGTATAATCTTTTAGTATTCGGGTACTGTGCTTGTTGATAACAACTGCAAAGTGTAAGGGATAAATTTTGACCAAGTTACAGCGTTAAAATCAATGGCTTTGAATAGGCGCTTGGGATCCTGGTCTGAACTGAGACAGTATTAATGTGAGACAACTTGTTAAATCCCTTCACTCATTCACTAATTATAATGTCTCCTTTTTCTGTTTAGGTCATCATCCTGTTGTGTAATTTATATTTGTAATTGATATATTGATGTATACTGTGACTTACATATATAAGTATTTAATGGCATTTATTGTAAGTTTGGGTTTGGTAGTTGAAATGGTAACTTGTGAATTTTCTGTGTCTCGAGTTAATAATTAACTTGTAAGTATTTCTGCAGCCATGGTGATTTAAAACTGTCTTTGAGGCCTAGCTTTAGCATAAAAGGGAGATGTACCATGAATGGATTTTAAAATTTATCTTGGATTGTTTGGGGCTTCAGGTTTGCTAGATACTTCTGAACAATGACCACAGCAAAGAAAGGGAGATTTTCTTTGTCTTCACTTTTACTTTGAAACTTGGGCAGTCCTATGATGTCCCATGTTGGTGTATAGACTAGTGCTTCAGAGAATGGATGGATATATAATGAATTAGGTTCCCTTAAGAGTGAAGTTAGTGTTGGCAAAAAATCACGAAGAACCAAAAAACCAAAAAACTTAAAGCTAAGTACATCTAAGATTGCGTGTAATTAAGCTTCAGGGAGAACCTATTTGCAGTACTATGCTAAACAATGAAATCACAACTGATCTATTGAGGTGTTAGATATATGGACTTTGGCATGAATATTGTTAAGGGTGTTTTTGGGTACAGTATTAGAGATGTGATTTTAAGTACTTTGGAAGCATGTTTTATTTCTTTTCAATTTATACAAGTGTCTTGAGATTAATGGGTACATACTTATACTGAATTTACATTTTTTTGTATTTGTATTATGATTAGATAATTGGTTTATTCTATTTTTTCTTCAGTATTTTTGAAAATAAACTTCTGTTTTATTGTCAAAGCAAAATCTGAACCAACGTGGTCTTGTGTTTCAGCAAAAGACAATTTGGAAAAAAACCCAAATAAATCAAACTATGATCTATCCAATCAGGCTCCCATCTGGGATCTGTCTTGTCCAGTTACAACATCAGTTGGGATCAAAACAAAATCTTTATACGATAGAATTTACATGGATATAAATAATGGATGGTTGTGCAAAGACTGTTGTTTCACATTGAAACCATTTGAGATATTATTGATGATGATAATGCATAACTAATGCTACTTACCACTGTTGGTACCATCACTTGGTAAGGAAGATGGATTTTGCTTCCCACCACCCAGGCCTCCATAACTGTGGTAATTATAGCTCGTATTTCCATTGATATACATTAACTCCTGTGAGTAAGAAACTGTTGGGGCTGTATACGTGACCTGAGCAGATTCTCTTGTCCACTGTTTTCCAAGTGCAACTGGCTCTTCCTGCAAAAATACAAAACAATTTCCTTATTGGAGTGCAAAGTTCATATATGAAAATTTTATATGATAACAATAGAAGCAAAAGCAGCCTAAAGCTTTCATTCAAAATTAAAATAGTCCTGTTCTTAGTAAAAGCTCAGGAAGTACATCTTCTTTTGGAACCAAAACAAACTTTCCTAATATGGCTGAACAGAGACCAAAATTTTGCTCTCAGTTATGGAGTGAATGGCTTTCAACATTCATCTTGCTATATACTTGCTGCAAACTTGTTTGCAGTGACATCCAACAATCTGCTTTCTGTTCCAATATTATACCCTCTACAGGGGATCTATGATGTTTGTGGACAGACCATGCAAGAGCAAAGATTTTCAACCAATCCGATTGCAGTATTACCACTGAACCCTGTCATATCCAAAACAGGAAGTAAAAACCCGGGAAATGTGTATTACTTGTAAATGGTGTAAAGAAAGCAAAATAAATATTGTGAATTACAGATTTGATTAAAAGAAAGAGATAAATGTATCAAACATAAAAGAAAACATACAACATTAATTTTCTTATTTAGGAATAATAGTCCATACAAAGAGCTTTTGAATAGTAAATATCACTTCTCGTGTTGTTGAAAACTCACTTGCTCCCAAGTACACCAAAGTTTTGGGCCATGGTAATACTTTGACTGAAGTTCTTAGTTCCTGAACGAGCCATGCTCCAAGGCCAGCAACAGCCACAACAATGATATCTACCCGGCAATGTACAAAATTAGCCAGTTTTGACGTGTTCACAAAAAGCCAGTGATTGCGCTGTGAGCCAACTTGATCAGCATCTCATGAACTCTTTTAAAGATTAATTTCCTCCACCACTGCTTCACAGTAGCAGCAGCAGGCATTATCCAAAAAAATCCATCATAACAACCTGCACTGACAACAACTTTCAACATGGCCCTTCTACTCCACAAAGGCAAGGGAAGGAGACACATATGGTCATCACCCTCAAAGCCACAAATCACATTGACTTGGAATACTCCTTCATGATTGTTGGGTCAAGAATTTAAAACCTCTTTCCTAGCACCATTGAGTATCCCAAGACATAGACTTTTTCACATTATCAGCTAGTGGTCAGTGATAAACCTGATTTGGAAAGCTTGGTGAGGGATGTGGCCAGTTCTGGAGCATAAGGATTCAATGCAACAGTCAAAAGGCTTTCAGGGCCAACAGTCTGTCCATCATCCAGTGCCTTCAGCTGCTGTGTGATATCATGTGGAGTAAGTTGAACTGGGTGAAGATTGACATCTTTGTCCTAATGAGGATGCTGAGATGGAAAATCCACTTGGCACATTACTTTAAGTTCAGCTTTGTCTTTTGCAATGTTACATTGGTTTCCCTCATCATTGAGAATGAATGTATTTATAGAGTCATAGAGTTATACAGCATAGAAACAGACCCTTCGGTTCAACTTGTCTATAATGAACAGATATCCTAAATAAATCTAGTCTCATTTGCCAGCATTTGGTTCTTATCGCTCTAAACTCTTCCTATTTATATACCCATCCAGATGCCTTTTAAACATTGTAATTGTACCAGCCTCCACCACTTCCTCTGGCAACTCATTCCATACACACACCACCCTCTGCATGAAAAAGTGGCCATTTAGATCCCTTCTAAATTTTTCCCCTCTCACCTTAAACTTATGCCCTCTAGTTTGGGACTCCCTCAGCCCCAGTAAAATAACTTGTCAATTTACCCTATACATGTCCTTAATAATTTTAGAAACCTTTCTAAGATCACCCATCAGCCTCCAATGCTCCAGGGAAAATAGTCCCAGCCTACTCAGCCTCTCCATGTAGCTCGAACCTTCCAACCCTGGCAACACCCTTGTAAATTTTTTCTGAACCCTTTTGAGTTTCACAACATCTCTTCAATAGTAGGGAAACCAGCATTGCACACAATATTCCAATGCTGGCCTAACCAATGTCCTATACAACCACAAAATGACTTCCCCACTCCTATACTCAATGCACTAACTAATAAAGGCAAGCATACCAAACACATTCTTTACTGTCCTATCTTCCTGTGATCCCAGTTTCAAGGAATGATGAATTTGTACTCCAAGGTCACTCTGTTCAGCAACACTCCCCAGAACCTTACCATTAAGTGTAGAAGTCATGGAATCTTTTTCAGAATCAGCATAATGGTAGTGGTAGAATGTGGGGATATGCCAGGCTGTTTGCTTACAGATTGTGGTTGAATGTAATTCCGCTATTGTTAATGGTCCATAGTGCTTTATGGGTACTAGATCTGTTTAAACATCTCTCATTTCTCTTCTTAGGCTGTCCTCAAGATCAAGGATACCTTTCTTCCACTCTTGTGTGGTTAAAGGTGACTAAACAGTCTAAAGCTACATCCACAAAGCCATCCACAGCCATCCTGCTGAACCAGGAGTTTGGGAATCTTTGGTTTTCACATGCCCCTTTCACTCTTTGTGCCCGGCCTCAATCCGGGCCTGTCAGGGAAGCTCAAGATGGTTGGTACTTCATAAATGCTTGTTCTTCTGTTTGACTGTTCTTGACTTGGATTTTCACAGGTCAGGTGGGAATATTGCACTTTTTCAGGGAATTTTAAAAAGACTTCCTTGAAGAATGCTCTCACCCTTCACGGTAACTACTTATCAAGACAAAGTTCAGAGTATGTTTTGGAAGTCAGGCATGCAGACAGTATGGCCTGCCTAAGGCAACTGATTGACAGTAATCATTGGTTCAGTACTGGGGATGATGGCCTGACAGAGGACACTGATATTGAAATACATATCCAGGATTTCAGGATTTTATCACTAGCAAAATTTCTCAAGAGGTTTAATGCGTTTGCTGTACATTGTTCATGTCTCCGATCGAAACAAGAGGAATGAAAGCATTGTTGTCCTTCAGACCATGAGTTTGGTAATAGGTTGATGACACTTTCATCAAACACTCTATTCCTCAGACAAAGGCTGCAATGACACATTGGAGGCAACATTGAATTTCATCCTCAATGTTTGTCCTCACTGACAGGAATCTCACAGGTTTTGGGAGTTGATCCACATAGTCCAGTGGTTTGACACTTGCGTGGTGAGACCAAAATGTCCATCATTTCATGCACTATCCCTGTATCGTTGAAGTTTTTAATTTGTCAAACCTATGAATATTAATCTTTCATTAACTCAATGACTCCAGAGTTTTCTAAGTCAGGGAATTCCAATAATTTATGACTCTATAATGGAAAAAAATTCCTCCTCTGCTCAGTCCTAAATGGCCTTACTGTGAGATTCTGTCTACTGATTGTAAGATTCCCCTGCCTCAGAAATTTTTACTGCCATATTCAAATCCTCTTGTTATAAATACCATTTGCCTTGATTACTTGATGACCTGTGTGTTAGCTTTCAATGACTCATAAATAAGGAGACCCAAGGCTTCTTTGATGCTCAACACTTCTCAGACTCTCACCATTTAAAAAATATCTATTTGTTTCTTCAACTAATCTCCAAGTACTCCACATTGTATTCCATCTGAATTACACACTTCGCTTCTTCAATTTCCCTTGAAGCACCTTTGCAATCTCCTCATGAAGCACCTTTGCAACCGACTTCCACTTGGATTTCCACAAGGATGCCCGAAGGCATCGTACATTGGTGAGATCAAGTAGAGGGTATGATAATGGATGAATGGACTCTGCACAACAATCAATAGACAGGAGTGTTCCCTCCCTGTCGGAGAACACACACACACACACACACACACTCCTACAGACTCATTCACTCACGCAGATCCTCTCTCATACACAAGCTCTCTCTCATACGCTCACACATATACACCCACACATGCAACCTCTCAGACTTATACCCCTTTACACTCTCACTCACACACACACACACACACACACAAGTCTGCAGGGTGAATTTGGACTTGCAGAATTACATTGCATTTTGCTCAAAAACTGCATGAATCCATGTAAGATTCTGTAAATCCGTTTTTTTAGAAATAGAATCAGTCTGAACGTTGGGGCACAGACAACCTCATACAGGGTACCTCCCACCTCCGATGTATTATCTGGGGTGACATGGCACCTATTGTTCACTTGAGAATGTAATTTTTTAAAAAGTTCTGGGATTTACATATGAAAGAAGTGAAACTAACATGGTCATTTTGAAAGATGAGAGACTTAACAAACAATCCAGGTCTTTTTCAATGTATAATTCAGTTGCATCACACTGTAAACCTTTGCTATAAACTCTGTGTCTTATGATCTTATATTCCACAACCACCTGATGAAGCAGCAGCGCTCCAAAAGCTGTTGGACTATAACCTGGTGATGTGTGATTTTTAACCATTTCCCTCGACAATCATCGGCATTATCATCAATGAATTCCTACCATCAACACTCTGGGGCTTACCATTAACCAGAAACGGAATTGGATTAATGATTATAAATACTGTAACTACAAGAGCAGGTCAGAATCTGTGTATTTGGTGGTAAGCAATTCATCTTCTCATTCCTCTAATCTTGTCCATTATCTACATGTAACAAATCATGAGTGTGATGGGCTGTTCTCTATCTTCTCTGGATGAGTGTTGCTCCAACAATACTTAAGATCTACATTATTTAGGACAAAACAACCTTCTTGAGAAGCAACTGAACAAAACACCTATCACTAGAGAATAAGGACTAGGGAACCTAATGGTGCTAAAGGCCCATCAAATTCCTGGGCATGATGGACTGCACCCAGGGATTTTGAAACAAGTGACTGCAGAGGGATGTACTGGTAGTAGTCTTGTAGCCTCAGAGAAACTTCAAAGGATTGGGAAACTGCCATTGTAATACTCTTATTCAAAAAGGGAAGGAAACAAACAACAGGTAACTAAGCCACTTAGCTAAATACTTGTCAATGGGAAAATATTGGAGTCTATTAAGAATTAAAGTATGTAATAGCACAACATTTAGAAATACATTACACAGATTCAGTATGGCTTCATGAAAAGGAAATCATACCTGACACATTTATAGAATTATTTTAGGAGGTAACAGGCAATAGTGATAAAGGAGAATAATTTACAATTATTTACAATATGTTGTTTATAGACTATATTTTTGTGCCATCTACAAACTTGACAAGAGTTCATTTACTTCCTGTATCTAAGTCAGTAATATATCATAAACATTTATGACCCCAGCAATGGATCCCTCTAGCACTCCACTTGTTTCAGATTGCCATCTTGAAAATGCCTCCCAGTTTCATCCTAACTTTCTGTCTTTTATTAATTAACTACACCTCTGTCAAATTAACATACTGCCGCCAACACCCACCGACTCTTCTGAATTAGCCTAATATGCTATATCTTATAAAGCATCTTTTGGAAATCCAAAAATATTAAATCCACTGCTTCCCTTTTACAAAAATTCAATAGTTTTGTCAGGCATGATTGCCCTTTCATGAAGCCATGCCAAAACTGAATGATCATATTATATATTTCTAAATATTCTTTATAAAGAATGTAATAACAGATGTATAAAGGAAGCCAAGTGGTGAGAATAAATCAAAGAGTCAATAGAGAGATCTAGACAGACAGTTGGAATATTGTATGGGGAAATATGAGATTATACACTTTAGCAAGAATAATAGAGGAGCTAAATATTATTTAAATAAAGAAAGACTGCAGAAATCTACAGGACAGAGGGGTTTGTGAGTCCTTATCCATGAATTACAAAAAAGCTTATATTCAAGTTCATACTGTATTAGGGAAGGCAAATGTAATGTTGATCTTTATTACAAATGCAATGGAGTATAAAAATAGAGGAAATTTTACTAAAACGATATCAATCAGACCACAGCTGGAATACTCTGAACAATTTTAGCCCTCTGTCTAAAGACAGACATACCGGCATTGGAGGCAGGCAGAAAAGGGTCCTTTTTTTCATCCCAGGTATGGAGGGGTTTTCTTATGAGATGAGCTGAGTAGCTGGGCCCGTACTTTTTGGAATTTAGAAGATTGAAATATTTAAGATTTTTAGGGGGCTTGATATGGGCAATGCTGAGAGGTTGTTTCCTCTAGTGGGAGGGTAGGACCAGAGATCATAATCTCAGTAAGGGATTACTCAATGAGACAGAGATGAAAAGAGGTTTCTCTTTTCTGAGGATAATGGATGGGTGGAATTCTTTACCATGAAGAGCTGTCAAAGCTGTGTCATTAAGGATATTTAGAGCTGAGGCATATTTGTAATGGTAAGAGAATCAAGGATTACGGGAAAGAAACAGAAAAGTGGAGTTGAGGATTATGAGATCTGCCATGACCTCATTGAATGGGGGATAGACCTGATAGGTTGAAAGACTCACTTGTGCTGCTATGTCTTGATGCAGCTATGTGCTGAATCTGCTGACCTTGTAGTTCTAGCTGGTAGAGGCCAAAACTTTTGGAAGGTGCTATTGAAAGAGCCTAGTCTACTGCATTGCATCTTGTACAACTTGGTGTCACTGTGCGTTGGCAGTGGAAGGAGTGAGTGAAATTAGCAGATGAGCTGCAGATCAAGCAAGTTACCTTGTCCTGGAAAATGTGTTTTGATCAGATCAGTTTCCCAGAAAAAAAGAAAGTCTTTGATATTCAGAGTAAATAACATTTTGAAATTGAGCCACGTAGGAAGTGAAAATGTTTAAATTAGCTACAAATGAACCCTAAGTAGAAGAGAACATTTTGTATCATGCCTCAAAATGCTTTAGCAACAGCATTTGTATTATAGTAATCCAAAGTGTTGTTCAAAGTCTACAGTTGAGATTCACAAAACCTGCCTACATTTGGTTGCTGCCATGACAACTATCCAGAGGGGAAAGCCAGGTCAGCCACTAGTTTACATTTTTGAGACATAACTGCTTTGGCTGAGACCTAATAGACATATAAGATTTCTCTTTTGAAAAATATAAATTAGACATATATGAGCATATTCATCGATTCCAGGTAAAATGGTTTAGAATTACTGTACATTGGAAAACTGATTTCAAAATATTTACCATGGTCAATTAATTAAAATTATATGTAGAAGTTTTTTCCTCAAGCATGAGATGCTATGGTTGCTTATGGGTAAGGAATGCAAATTCAAAAGTAGACTATTCCCAGGAAATCTTTTGTAAGCCGAAAATGGCATAATGTTAAGGTGCATGATTTACACGGGAAATATGTTGCCATTTTTCATAAAAGCGAAAATCCTCTTCGGATTCGCGAAAACAGGCACTAATGTAGGTCTTTCGTAAAGTGGTTTTAAAGCAAACGTTTGAAAAGTGGGGGATGCCTAGAAGGGGAACAGCAGTAAAAGGTGGTTAAGTGGTAACTTTAACCCTCGCCTGTCAGTGGAAACCAAGATGCCAGGCAATTTTTAAAAATGTCACACATGGAACTTGCCCACCTTCTCTTGATAAGGTCCACCACAGAAGGTTGGATAGCACAATTCAGCACACAGAATATGAAACAGCATACTGGCATGGATTAAGGATTTGGCTAACAGACTTAAAATAGATAATAGGAATAGGCTGTTATTTTCCAAGAAGAACCAGGAGAAACTGTTTAACAGCAGGGTCTTTATTAACGAGATGTATTCTCTATTAAGGAGTTGTTTCCTACCCAAATTACATCATCATTATGTCATGTGACTGGACTCTTAAAGTGGCAGTCCACCATACTTACACAAATATACAAAATCCATTCCCTTTTACATCAGAGGGTCCTGTAATGAAAACATTCACAATATTTACAATCAAGTATACAACAGTCAACAGGTAAGATGTTGTGGAGGTCATCGATTCCTGTGTCTGTTTATTTTTCCTGTTGACATTAACCTCTGGTGGTTTAGGTGCAATGGGAACACACTCTATCATTGTCTTTTCCTGAATATTCAGACATTTACATAATGCCTTGGCATTATCCATTAAGATACCGCCTCCCTCAGATGTTCCAGTTATTGTTCTGTCCTCAGGTATGTATTCAGATTCACTTGACATTTTTGGAAAATGCAATATTTTCTTGCCATTTTATTATTGTTTAATGGGAAGGACTGAGTGCCACAATGTAACATGAAGATTTTAGAGCTACTTCCCATTAAAACAAATATTCCTGCAACTGTGTGTTTCTTTGAGTCTGTGTCTTTAGCTCAAGATATTTCCCTCCATGTAGGGTTATTCACTACTCAGTGTTCCTTCAGTGGAGCATGTGGCAAGTGCCTTCTGCACTCTTCACCATTTTCCTGGGATGAATTATTTTTACTGATTGTAACTACTTTGTTGCAGCAATGGCAAATTTTGATTTCATTTCTTTTTCTCATTGAAGCAGTGAGGAGCACAGCTTTTTGAAACTTAGAATGAATTAATCCATTTGATCACAAAGCAGATATTATCTTTGTCACCAGCTTGCTTCTAAGTTCCAAGAAGGACCAGAAAGCCAAAGTGTTTAACAGCAGGAGCTTCATTGAGGTGATGATCATTCAACAGGAAGCAAAGTTTGGTCAAGTTATTTTCTGCCAAAATGGCTGATGACATAATGATTAGATCATGTGACTGGACTCTTAAATTGACAGTCCACCAAACATATACAAATACACAACAAAGAGTCATTCTTACACTGGCAGATATAAGCACTTATGACCTTTTGCTGCTGTTCTCCTTATTCCAAGGCAAATCTGAAGGTCAGTTTTCCATTGTGCAGGAAGGAACATCAAATACAGTAAATTAAAAAAACGTTCCTCGCAGTTTCACTTGGAAGATGCATGATGGGTAAGGAGGAAGTGGTATGTTAGATACAATATCTCCTGCTTATGCAGGATGTTGTTAGAAATGGTGCAAGTGTCAGGCTTTATTGAAGAGTTGATCGGAGTGTTGCGAACAGAATGTTTTCCTTGGAATACAAAAAGCAGTAGAGATGAAAATGATTAATTATTGGTGGATTAGTGTTGGAGTTGGCATAAACTATGGGGAATGACCTGTTGAATATGGTTGCTGGCAGAGTGGTGGTGAGGACAAGGGAGGACAAGCCTATTGTAATTCTGAGAAAGAAAGAGGAATGGGTAAGGGCAGAAGTGTGAGAAATTTGATGAAATAGTTGAGGGTTCTGTCAAGCTCAGTTGAGAAGAAATCTTATGCAATACTGGCATCGGTCATGATCAGAATAGATGTGATTAAGACAGAGAAAAATGGAGAAAGGAGGTGAATCTTTTCTGTTCCCTTTCTCAACAACACGCTGAAACTATTCCTGGTGTGTATCAATTTAATGGCCAAGTCGTTTTCAATGTCCATTCATGAGTTAATGGTGACATGATCACAAACCCAGAAAGAAGAATTTAGGACAAGTGCTTTGGGCCTCAATGTAAACTATAGACTGAAGCAATTAGCACCAGTTGCGATTGCATAATGTGAGACTTGCAAGCATTCTACGATATCTCACCCAACACACTCTTGATATTTTCCTTCTGAGAATAAATTTACATCATCATTTCAAAATGATTCTAGTCATCCAAATTTGAGTAATATAAATCACTCTTCCTGCAGCTTTTCTTTCTCTTTACAAATTCTATAAACATCTGATTGGGTTTCTTGTAGTCCTAAATTTTAATTGATACACTTTAAGCACAAGCTTGTAAGCACCCATTATTTCCTCCTAGACAGCTTTGTACTCTGCAAATTGTTCTTCTGGCAAACTGGTGTACACAATCATCGTTGTCTCTTAGAAAATACACTGTAACAGATTCTGCTGCATATGGAAAGGGATTGCACAATATCTGGAGTCATGAATTGTGCAATCTTCAACAAGATCCTCATTTCTGAGCTTAAGATAGTTTAAGATCATTGACGAGCAGCTAAAGATGATTGGGCCTAGGACATCTGCAAAGGAACAAGAGTAAGCCCCTTGGTCATCAAGAAACTATCTGCTTCTGCCATAAAAATACCAAAAGAATTTACATTTACAGCCTTTTGAGGAAGGGAATTCGAAAGACTTGTAACCTTTCCTTTCCACATCTCTGTTGTAAATGGATGTTTCCTTATTTTTAAACTATGACCCTTCATTTTAGATTCACCCACAAGAGGAAACACCCTTTCAACATCCATCCAGTCGAGTCACCTCAGGATCACATGTTTCAATTAAGTTACCTCTGAATCATCTAAACTCCAGAGGATATAAGCCTAGCCTAGCTAGCTTTTCATCATGGGGCAATCCATTCATTCCAGATAATAGTCTAGTAAACCATCTCTGAACTGCGTCCAATTCATTAACGTCATTCTTTAAGCACATTGACCAGCTCGATACATGGTACTCTGGATGCAGTCTCACCTGTGACACTTGCCTGAGAAATGGCTGCAGTGACATCCTGAGACTGAGGTGCATGATTTTCAGCAACCATAACTATTTGTACTCAATATTACTTCAACTCGGGAAAAGGTTCCCCCTCCTGACTCCCACTGACTCCAATTTTACTACAGCTCCTTGATGCTATGCTTGGTTAACTGTTGACTTGATGTCAATGACTCTAATGTCACCTCTGAAGTTCAGCTCATCCACGTTTGGACCAAGGCTGTAATGAGTTTCAGAGCTGAGCTCAAGAGGTCCAAAGTTATTGTTGAGGTCTCCCAGGGAACCTCCCTCCTCACTGTATTTGTGTGCCATCACATCTGCTGCCTTTGTTCTGCTGGTGGTTAAGGACATACCAATGATGATGGCTGGGATATTGTCACTAAGATAAAAATGACTATGTCAGGCTATGGATTGACTTGTTCGTAGAACAGCTCACCATATTTTGGTAGGATTGGAACCTGCGTCTCCAAGGCATTAGCCTGACAGCCTAAAATACTGATCCACATGGTATCAAGAAACAGCTGAAGGCACCGGAAACTGAAAAGGTTTTGGGTCCTGACAAAAATTCCAGCAATAGTACTCAAGACTATGACTCCTAAACTAGCACTGTCTCTAGTCAAGCTGTTCAGGTACAGCTACAGCACGAGCATCTAACCAGCAATGTGAAACATTGTCCACATATGTCCTGTCTTCAAAGAGCAGAAAAAAATTTAACCATCCAATGGTCACTTCATCAGTCTACTCTCGATCATCATCAGAGTGATGGAAGGGGTTGAAGATAATTCTGTTTAACTGCCACTTGCTTAGCAATGAACCATTCACTAGTGCTCAGTTTGTGTTCCAATCACTCAGCTCCTGACCTCATCACAAACCTTAATCAAAATATTGACAATACAGCAGAACTCAATAGGTGAGGCAAGAGGGACCATCTAGACAGCATTTAACCAAGTTAGGCAACAAGCAGCTCTCGCAAAACTGGAGCCAATGAGAATAGGGAAACTTAAGAATCAAAGAACTTAGAGCAGGAGTAGGCAATTCAGTCCCTCAAGCTTGCTCCTCCATTTAATATGATCATGATTGATCTCATCTCGACCTCAACTTCACTATTTTGCCCATAAACCTTAAACTATCATTAGTTAAAAATCTATCTCCTCCTTAAATTTACTCAATATCTTGGCATCCACAGTACTCTGAGGTAATGAATTCCACAAACTCATGATACTTGGAGTGAAGCAATTTCTCTAGGGGGTGGCATGGTGGGTCAGTGGTTAGCACTGTTGCCTCACAGCATCAGAGTTCCAGGTTTGATTCCAGTCTCGGGCGACTGTCTGTGTGGAGTTTGCACATTCTCCCCGTGTCTGCGTGGGTTTCCTCCTGGTGGTCCGGTTTCCTCCCACAGTCCAAACATGTGCATGCCAGGTGAATTGGTCACGCTAAATTGTCCATAGTGTTAGGTCTATTAGTCGGAGGGAGTTGGGTTACTCTTCGGATGGTTGGTCTGGACTTGTTGGGCTGAAGGGCATGTTTTCATACTGTAGGGAATCAAATCCTTGTTTCTGTTTTAAATCTGCTACCCCTTAGGCCAAAACTGTGACCTCTTGACCTTGATTGTCCCACAAGAGGAAACAGCCCATGTTCACTTTGTCAATTTAGCATTCATATACCTCAATGAGATCTCCTCATTCTTCTGAACTCTAGAGAGTATAGGTCTAAACTGCTCAACATCTTTTCATAAGACAAACCTCTCATCTCTGGGATGAATCTAGTGAACCTTCTCTGAACTGCCTCCAATGCAACCATATCCCTCCTCAAGCAAGGAGACTAAAATTGTATGCAATACTCCAGGTGCAGACTCACTAATATCTTGAATACTTGCAGCAATAAACTTCCCTACTTTTATACTCTATTCATTTAGCAATAAATGCCAAAATTCCATTTGCCTTTCTTAATACCTGCTAAACCCTGCATTTTGGTTTTCTGCAATTCATGCATGACAATACCTTGATCCTGCTGTCCATTATCCTTTAGTACCAAAGCACCTGAATTTCTTTCCATTTAGATAATACATTTCCTTTCTATTCCTCCAGCCAAAATGAATAATCCGACACTCATCCAGTTAAACTTTACCGGTCAAATTTTCACCTATTCACCTAACTTATTCCTATTGATTTGTAAATTTCTTATTTATCATTTGTTCATTGCAACTTACTTTTCCAGCTATTTTAGTGTCATCTGCAAATTTTGTGATTGTGATCTGCTGGTTGAAGTCACACCTGGTGCAAAGGAAAGGTAATTCGGGCTGTTGCAGGCCAATTATTTCTGTCCCAGGATATCTCTGCAGGAACACCTCAACATAGTGTCTAAGATTCAACTATATTCAACTACTTCAACAATGACCGTCCTACAATCTAAAGTTCAGAGTTAGGACGTTAACTGATGGTCGCACAATATTTAGCACTATTCATAAATCCTCAGATACTGAAGCAATCTGTGTCCATTTACAGCAAGACCGCAACAACATTCAGGCTTGGATTGATAAGTGGCATGTAACTTTTGTGCCACATAACTGTCGTGCCCAACTTCAACAAGTGAGAATCTAACCAGCTCCCCTTGATATTCAATGACATTTCCATTGCAAATTCACTACAATGTGGTGTTTTCATAAGGATAGAAGAATAAGTCATAGGCAAGAAATTCTGTGGCAAGGAACTCACCTCCTGACCCAAATGTATCTACATCTCCAAGACACTGCAGTGTGATGGAGCAATCTTCACTTGTCTGAAAAATGCAGATCCAAGAACACTCATGATGTTTGACACTATTCATGACAAAACAGCTGCTTGATTGGCAGTCTGTCCACCACTTTACCCTCAAACACTGATGCACAGCCAGCAGTATAGACTATCAATAAGACATGTTGCAGAGGCACTCCTAGGTATTTTCAAAAACACACACCTGATACTAACTGCAAGGAGGAACTCGCTGAAGAGGAACATCGCCATCTTCATACTCCCCACCAAAGTCACACATCATCTTTCTTGGAACTATATTCCTTTGTCTTCACTTTCACTGGATTAAAACCTTGGAATTCCCATTTTAACAGCTTGTGGCTAGACATACATCACACAGATTGCAGTAGTTCAAGAATTTGGCAATCACAATCTTCTCAAGGGCAATAACTGTTGACTGAGTAAGCAATGCCCATATCCTCTAAAATGAAGAAACAAATTGAAAAGTGTTCCTAAACATTAATATACTTCATTCAATGAACATATTTTCAAAAGTCTAACATATAGATTGATTTTGTTTTCTTTATTTATTCACAGGATGAGGGCATCATTGGCTAGGCAGCATTTATTGCCCTTCCCTAATTGAGTTAAGAGTCAACCAAATTGATGTGAGTTGGGAGTCACATGTAGGCCAGGCCAGGTAAGGATAATAGTTTCCTTTCCTAAAGGACATTAGTGAACCAGATGAGTTTTTCCAGTAATCGACTCAGGGTCATCATTAGATTCTTAATTCCAAATTATTGAATTCAAATTACACCATCTGCTGTGACAGGATTCAAACATAGGTTCAGGAAACATTATCTGGGTTTCTGAATGAACAGTCCTGCAATAATCCCACTAGGCCATTGCCTTCCCAGTGTTATATATCACAGAGTGAATAATCATTTGTAATCCATTATTTCAATAATCATTTAAACTATATACATAATCTCATCACGGAATATTATCAGAAGCCTCATAACCTAGGCTAAAATCTGTGCATATGGGTGGAATCTTATAAGAACCTGACAAACATGGACTCTGATATGACGTGTGGCAGAATAACACAACAACTGCACTGAGGCCTATCTCAACATTGAGATAATCTCAATTCATCTTTTATGCTTTTCACAAGTGTCGGGGTGAAATTCTCACAAAGCAGCAGTGAGATACGAACAGATAGCCTTATTGCCTGTTAAATGTCTTGTTGATGCCACAACCAATTTCATTAATATTCAGACTCCCATCTTACCAAACTCATCAAAGCATACTAAATATCAGGCAAGCTTGACAGAGAAACCAAAGTGAGCACCTGGAAGATTCAGCTTACTCATGCTCTGAATAGCCTCCATGGCTGCTTCATGGGCACCAGTCACGAACACCTCACATCCACAGACAGTGACACCTGAGGATCTAAGAATCCTTGATTCACTTACAGCTCAGTTTTTGCTTTAATACTGTGTCACAGGATGAACTGGCCATTTTCATGATAATGCCACAGCAAGGATAACTTGTGCTCAGTGACATACACTCAGCTCATGTACACAGAATGGACGAGGCTGTATCTCTGGGCTCTTATCTCACAGTCAAAGCATTATCATTCTGAACCTACCTGGATGACCATGGCATCAATGCCTTGGCTTGCCTTTTTGCACTTTACCCCCCGAGCTAGAGATAACAATCTCATATTGCTGCTGGCTTGCCTTGCTGTTTAGAGCTGACACAAAAGCAAGAATCTTGTCAGTGTTGTCAGCAGTCCTTAATGAAGTCAAGCCTTTGTTCAGGAGGTTCTGGTAAAATAAGTCCAGGAGTTGGTCGTCTAGATCAGAGTCAGAATTCTCTCCACAAGAAGGGTGAGGAGCCGAATGACAGACAGCACACTACCCATATTGACTCTTTGTGCCCTGCTGTGAACTATTTTTTTCTCCTGGAATGAGAGAAAGGCAGGTAATGACAGGAGATAAAAGTGGTGGCATAGCTATTACTTTTGGTAAATGTTGGGACATATCCTGAGTGAATGATTAGGCAGCACAGAGGACATGTAAGGTTAATGTTGTTGGGGATTGAGGTAGGTGAGGGAGACTAAGGGAAAATGTTACAAACAATAGTGAGACTGGTAGAGTGTCAGCCTTGGGATGTAGGGACAGAACATTGGTACAGTGAGTGTGAGATATCGGGGAAAAGATGGCAGATCTTAACCTGGCAGCGTGACAATGGATATTGACCATCTTCCTATATCACTGGGCATTTTGCCAAACAGCTGAGACTGCACTAACTCAGGTTGCAACCTCAGAAAAGGCTGACATAATCTGATGTGTGGCCCCTCTGATTGTTGTGGGGCAGGAGGTTCTGTATCAGCCCTACAGCTTGTGAGGGGCTCAAAGACCTGAAACACAAAGTAAGGCTCTGAATTCCCCAATTTGCCATATCTGAGGTAAATGTGAGGAACAATGAAGGGCAGCTCAGAACTGATAGTGCCTGTCCAGGTGCATAACAGGCTTTTAAAGTGATACAGTTGCCATGGATGCTGGTGAGTTCTGGGATATATGTGGAGTGACAAGTTGTCCCCAGAAGGACATGTGGCAAGATGGGGTGGAAATTAGACATGAGAGACATCATAGGACATAGTTGATAATTAATGAGGCAACTTTGGTGAGAAAGGGTGTGAGAAGTTGCTCGGCTGGACAGGGTTATATTTGTGCTGGTCATGCAACTCAGAAACTTTAAAAAAATACTTTCAATTACCACCATCTACTATAATCATCAGCTACTTGAAGAGTTCTCATGACATTGAATTACATCCAAAAATATGAAATATCTCTGCTCCCAGATGTCAAACTGTTACGTGTATACATATTTATGTTTTTAATACAATAAGTGATTCTGTAAGGATCACAGTTAATTTCACATTTTAGTACAACACTTCAGACATCACACATCAGATATCAAACTTTTGCACACCTTCTGATGTCCTGTCCCATCAAACAGCCCCAGGGCAGGAACAACGTGGATTACAGTTCTCTCCAAATCTATTCAATAAATAGTCCCAGAATTGTTATGAAAATTAGTTTGCATGTATTCATAAAAATAAAACAAAAAAAAATGACAATGAATATAAATTCTTTGTTACATTTCAGCATTCAGATGTTTTCCTTTTATACTGTGCATGGTGTGTAATCAATATAAAACTGACAATTTTTTAACTGATATCATAGAAGTGGCATATGGATGTTAGTCTATTTTTGTGAAGTGTTTTGAAAATTGAGTCGGTCAGTCTTTCTGGAAACATTATTTTAAAGCCACTAAGAGCCTCCTGGAATGTTAATGGAAGTTTGAAGGGAGACTTGATTATGGTTAGAAGCAAATATTGTCTCTCCTAGAAAAAGGAGCTCGTTTAAAGCAGTTAAGAAATAAGTTACTTTAGTGAAAGCCTGTAGTTTGGTTATAACATTGCAGGCTATTAAAAGGCTGAGCAAGTCTGTGCTCTTCTTTTGAGTGGTCAAGGGAAAAGACCTCACAGCTGACAGGGCTGTAACCGAAAAGAAGCAGCTCGGTCAAGCCTGTGGATTAGGCAGAGAAGGAATTTCTCTGGATTTTTGAGTAATCATAATATGATGCTGTTGGGGAGTAAATGGAATTTTGTTTTACTGTGAGATTTGAAATCTTTCAACCTGTATTAAATGTAGGTAGCATAGTTTATTTTATTTTTATTTATTTTGTTTAATAAACTTACTCTGTGTCTTGTCGTTAAAATCAAGTTTGCAGTCTTATCTGCTTATGTTTCAGGGAAAGGCCATCACATGAAGTTAAAAGAAAACTAATTATGATGTATCAAGCCATAGTTCTGATGTGTCTAATAATAATGTCAGCTAAAACAATTTTTTCATGGGATGTGGGCATTATTGTCTGATATAACATTTATTATCCATCCCCAGTTGTCCTTGAGAAAGTGATTGTGAGCTGCTTTCATGATCCCCTACAGACCATGTGGCGTAGATGCAAACACAGTACTGTTGAGAAGGGATTCTAGGAATTTGACCCAGAAGCAGACAATAATGATATATTTCCATGACAGGATGGTATGAAGCTTGAAGTGGTGTTATTCCCTTGCGTATCTTGTTTTCATACATGTTAGAGGTTGCAGGGTTTGGAGTATGCTGTCTATTCATCATCTACAAGGCACAAGTTAGGAGTGTGACGGAGTACTCCCCATGTGCCTAGATGAATGCAGCTGCATCAACATTCAAGAAGCTTGACACCATCTAGGAGAAAGCAGCCTGTCTGATTGAGACCATAGCCACTCATTTTACCACCAATGCTCAGTAGCAGCAGTGTTACTACTATCTACAAGATGCACTGCGGAAATTCACCAAAGATCCTTGGACAAGACCTTCCAAACCCATGACCACTTCCATCTCAAAGGACAAGGGCAGCAATTATGGGAAAACCATCACCAAATGGTGTTCCTGCAAGTTCCCCTCTAAGCCATTCACCATCTGACTTGGAAATATATCATTGTTCCTTCACTGTCGCTGGATCAACATCCTGAAATTATCTCCCTAAGGGTATTGTGTGTCCACCTATGTACATGGACTATAGTGGTTCAAGAAGGCAGTTTACCACCACTGGCCAGCCAGCAATGCCCACATTCCACAAGTTAATTAAAAAACCACCAATAATTTTTCATTCCCTCAGTAATCAAGAATCTATTTACCACTATCTTAAAAAGATTAAAATATGTTGCATCCAGTGCCTTTGAGGAAGAGTCACAACCCTCTGAAAGAAGTCTTTTCCTCACCTCTGACTTAAATAGCAATCAATTATTTTTAAATTACAAACTTTACATCTAGATTCTCCTTCCAGAGGAAATATCTTTTCAATAATCTATTCAGTCAAGTCTACTCAGTATCTTACATATTTCAATTAAATTACCTCTGACTCTTTTAAACTCCAGAGAATACAGGCCTAGCTTGTCTAGCCTTTCCTCGTAAGTCAATTCACACATTCCAGGTTTTAGTCTAATAAACTTGCTCTAAACTGCTTTTAACACGTTAACATTCTTCCGTAAGTACGGTGACATGTACTCCTGTTATAGTCTCACCCAATGCCCTGTATAACTGACGCATAACCTCCTTACTCTTGCATTCAATTTTCCTCACAGTAAAACATAACATTCTATTAGTTTTCCTAATTATTTGCTGTACCTGCACGTCAACCTTCGGCGATTCATGTACTAGGACACTCAGATCTCTCTGTGTCTTAGAGCTTTGCAATATCTCTTTACATAAAATGTTTATATTTTAGTCTTTCTGCCTAAACAGGCAATTCCCACTTTCCCAAATTATATGCCATTTGCCAGATCTTTGCCCACTCACCTAATATAACTGTACCTTTTCTTAGGCTACTTATGTCCCCTTCACAACTCAGCTTCCTACCTATCTTTGTGTCATCAGCAAAGTTAGCTACCAAATTATGGTTCCTTCATACAAATTATTTATGTAAATTATAAAGAGCTAAGGCTCCAGCACAGTCCCCAGTGGCTTACGAAAAAGAACCTTTGTTCCTACTCTCTGCTTCCTGTCAGACAGCTAATCTTTCCTCCATGTCAATATTTTACTCCAAAATACCATGAGTTTTATTTTCTGCAATAACCGTTGATCTAATCAAAAGTTGTAGAGTATCTTAAATGGGTACACACTGCTACCACTATGAGTCATCAGTAGAGGGAGTGGACGTTTAAAGTGGGCTTGAGTATAATTGGTGTTCAACTCTTGCGAGTGGAGATTATTCTTCACACAGTGGACTTGTACCTTCTAGACATTAGGATAAGTTTTGGGAAGTCACTACATGGAGAATATTTGCTGCAGAATTCCCAACCTCTGACCTGATTTACTTTATTTTTCAATAGGATATGGTCATCAGTGGCAAGGCCAACATTTGTTGTTCATCCTTAATTGCCCTTGAACTGACTGGTTTCCTAGACTATTTAAATGTTATTTAAGAATCAATCACATTGCTTTGAGTCTGGAATCACATGCAGACCAGACAAGATAAAGATGGTAGATCAATGAACAATGAACCAGATGGATTGTGACAGCAATGAATGGAAAGTTTCATAGTCACCATTATTTATACCTTCTTTCTCTTACAGCCACAGTATTTATCTGGATGGTCCAATTCAGTTTCCTCTGGTAACACCCAGGGTGTTAATGTTGAGGTATTCCGCAACGTGATGTCGTTGAATTTCAAAGGGAGATCATTGGATTCTCTATTTTTGGCAAAAGTCATTGCCTGACAGTTTCAATAAGCCTGAGTGTTATTCAGATTTCCCTGCTTATGGACACAGACTATTTCAGAATCTAAGGAATTGTAAGTGCTGATGAACATTATGCAGTCACCAATGAACATTCATGCTTTTGACACATATGATAGAGGAAACATTTCATTAAGCAGCTGAAAATGGTTTAGCCTATTTTACCTTGAGTAACTCCTACATTGATATTTAGGGATTGAAATGATTAATTCCTAACAATCACAACCAGCTGATCTTGGTTGAGTGCATTCATCATTATAAAAGGCTGATGAAGCAACAGGTACTAAGGCATGGCAGCAGTATGCCTTATATACATTCAGCCTTATACTACAATCAGATTGATGAGGTGACAGTACGAACTTTACATTCTGCCTCCCTCCACCTCAAAAATCACAATTCACTGCCATCCTTCCCTTCCTCTCTTGAAGGACAGTTGGCATACAATAGGAAGATCAGAATAATACTAAAAAGATCCGAGTAAACAACATTTCTTGAAATTTAAAGAAGAGATCATTCTTCACATCATGCTGCTGACTGCAGCATTCCTCATGTTGTCTAATGATTTTCAAAACATTCAGTCAGGTTCCCTTGCATTTCCTGTCCCTTTCCAAATTGTAGTTCATCCTCACCCTGGCATATGACATAATAAGCGTGCTTCAGATAGTGTGATCATGGACTTGTTTGCTCTCTCTATCCAATGCCTTATCACAACCATTCCTTTCTGATTTCTTGTTTTCAGACCCCCAAGCATGCCCAGACATAGCTGCATCAGGAAGGGGAACAGAGAGCAATATCAATGATGAACAGGCTCTATCACCTCATCAAACATTCACAGGCACCAGTTCAAATACTGCCATTGCACTTTACACAGAGGTTAGTGTAAAGTCGAGAACAGAACTTGCTAAGATTTTAAGCACAAATGAGTAGCATCTGGCCAGAGGTTTAGGTAGTTAATTTGCTAGCTCAATAGAAAACTAGGGCATAGGTGAATTCTGCCAAGGAACTTAGGTGCACACCTCAAAAGGGGTGCTCAAGAGGATGCTTACCAAGACGTTGCATGTTTTAGCTTTCCTCCAACCTCTTATCACTGTTGAGAAGCATGAAAAGAGTCGGAATCCACGCTAACAGATAATCATACAGAGGTTTCTGTCCTGTGTAGCCTTTGCTCCATCACCCTGCTATGATGTAGATCCAGAGTCCCTGTACCAAGTGTGGCTAGATCAACAAATCTGCTCTCCATGGTGAGGATGCAGAAATACTCTCTGTCAAAGCCAGGAATCCACCAAAACACTTCCAAAACCATTCTACTGTGTTTTCAGAAACTTTCTGATAACAGGCAGCACTTGCTGGTGCTCCTCTAAATAATATTAGTGCTGAGCCTCAATTTCAGATGTATGCTTTATTTTTGGTGAGTGTCAAGCAAACTAGTTAAATGAACCCAGGTGGCCCAAATTTGGAAAATGGATGTAACAACAGCCAGTAAGGCCACCTAACTCCATGACTGAACCTTTTGAGAAGCTTATAATGCATGCTGGGTATGCCTATGTGACACCCTCCTCAACTGCTTCAAAGGCTCCACTGAAAACAGCTGGCAGTTGAGTGTACTCCTCCAGGAGGACTGTGAGTGACTGTACACAGCCTCTACTGGTGCTGGACACCTCAATACTCATCCCATCATGTTTAAATTGAGCATTGATAATTCATCTTAAGGACAGTGAAATGGTTTTATAACAGTCAATGCATGCTTACAATGTTTCCATAGTATTGAAACTGATCTTTTTAATAATTGAGATTTAGGAAGAACGAGACTTTACAGCATGATTTATCAATTGGAACAGACTGACAAAAGTTTGGTCACACACAATTTGCATCCACTTGCATTAATAAATACTGACCCTGACCTTAATTTCTGAGTTATTCTAATGAGAAATTTAGAGTAAGACCCAGGTGTTGAAAATATTTCAGATTGACATTTATCTGTACAGGCATTGAAAATGACCTGCTGGTGCACAAGTTAAAGCCCGACAGCAGCTTGAACAGTCATATATCATTACCAAAGAAATGGTTTGTGAATCCTGTGTCTACTGTCAAGTAGAAGGGTATGTGTCTGCTACAAATTCAGGACAAATATCAATATCTCCTCCCTCCCAGTCTATTATAACAACAAAGGAAATGGTGTTCTCCCATTCCTCATGTGGCACATCTTGATGAGGTGATAGGCTGTTCCCTAGGCAGCTTTGGAATAATGCAATAATTCAAGCTTCTATGCTTGCAGAAGCTCCTTTTAGCATGTTCAAAACTATCCCTAAATAAATCAAGTAAGTATTTAAATCAATTTCTGCGCTTCCTCACTCACATTTTAGTTGACTGTCCACATTCTGATTTAAAAAATGAATGTACCAGCAACTGACAGAAGCACCCATAGAGAATACACAGATAGTGAGTTTACACAAAAAAATTATGCTGTATTTAAGGAAAAATAAATCAAAAATAGCAAAATTGGAGAGGGTGGTGTCACTACACAGGAGTGGCCATAAACATAGATTAAACTGTGACTCCAAAACTTGTGAGAATGCAGGAATATGAAGAAATAAAGTTGAACAATCACATAATAAGATAAAATATTTTTCCAAAATTTAAACTGAATAATTTTAAAATTCAGTTATTCCTTTTAGGTAAACACATGAAAGGGAAGCATTTCAGCAAACTACTGCAGAATTATTATTACTAACAAAAGCATCAGCCGTTTTGCCTGAAGACTGCTTAATTGTTTAGATACTCTATCCTACTGTAAACTATGCAAAGTGACATCCATTTGTAATTTCATAGTTATGCGATCATGAGAAACTCTTAGCTGTCCTTCTGTCTGAAGGAGAAAAGTACAGAAGTAAGCATGTGACTGATTTGGAAGGAATTGATTGGCATGCAAGACAAAACAGACTCAAAGTTCAGTCAGAACTGATGAAGCTTGATATACATAAGGCTGACTTTTAACGATGGATTTTAGAATATTCTCAGAGCGAGACTGGGCATGCTGAAATGCTAGCAAGGTCATGCAAGTTAAAGCATTTAGAACCTTTTCGGCATTAACCTTTGTTAGGTTTTGTCTTACACTCTGTTTAGTATACTATTGATGTACATTTGTATTTAACATTTTGACTACTTACTTTGACCTTTTAATAAAATTGTTATAATTTAGAACAAAATTCTCTGTAGTCTCTTGATATTGCAAATCAAATTTAATATACTCAACTTACAATCGACACACAGCAAGATCACACAACCAGTCACAAAATCAATACTCCTTTATATCTTTGGCAATGTTACACAAGGGAAGAATATTACAGCATTTATAGAATTTATGTTCATTTTAAAATAGCACCATAAAAACCTTAGCATCTCGGGACTTTTTGTAACATCTCACCTGTCAATTTAGAAAATTTTCAGTCGTGAAGTATTTTCTCAGTGAGTGTCTCAAATTTGTGCTCATGTCACAATGAGCAAATTAGTTATTGGACTAAAAACTTAAAATGTGCATAATGCTCAACTTGTAAATGCTTTATCATGAGGTATTCAATTAATTATGATTGTAATACCTGTTGCTGTTGACGCAAATCCAGACGCATTCTCTTAGCTGCATTTTTGCTTTCGCTCTCACAAGCTGTGGCCAAGATATTCTCTGCAACTGCAGATGTGAGATGTGAAGGGATGGGACGTGACTGAAGAAAAAAATACAAACAAAATATTATATCAGCCTTTAAATAGAGATAAGCAAAAACATACATAATATTTTTAATTATGGTGTATTTAAAAACTGTTATCATAAACCGACAACACACTTGATTGCTCCAATATTCTATAAATCAGAAATGAAAATTACAAATCATAATGAGAAATGTAGCAGGGAGGCCACAACTGGCAATGTCACAGAAATCCATTAAAACTGAGCTGTTTTGCTTTTCTGTCAACAGAATTCAGTCCACTTCATTAGCCTGCCGTCATATTTCTAAAGAAAGTGGCATCTTCTGGATACTTGTGCTGCAAATCAATTGCTGAGTTACTACCTTGCGTTGAACTCAATTGTCATGTACTACCTAAAATATATGGAATCATTCCTGCACCATAAGAAAATATTTTGGGGAGTCTGCAATTCTTCATGGATTATAATGCTGTATTCTTTTTCAGATCCTTGTTTCAAAAATATTACAGAGAAGAAACAAAAACAGCTATTCTGTATTATAGGTAAGCTACTACAATTATGTTTGCATGCAAATACAAATGTATGAAAATTAAAGTCGTAATGTGAAAGGACTGATTATGAAGAAATCTCAAGACAAAATGGCAATTAATACTAGTACGATTGGGTCTGCGGTTACTTGGTGAAACATTGCTAATGAAAACACAGTCCATGATTTTTTCACTATTTTCATCTGATTTCCAGTGGTAGTTTTCTCTGAAGATTGAGAGCATTAAAATATATCATAGTGAAACTAGAAACAATTGTAACCTGTAATATACATCATTTATTCACTTATAGAACATGTAAAAAAAAATGGCACAATAATTTAACAAGTTATTTGGCAAGGGCATATGAGCACATTCTTGATTGTAAATTGTTATAACTGACAGTTGTTATTGTAACAATGATGTGACATTGTCCATTAGTGCACTATAAGCTATATTGATGATAAATTAGGTTGACAAATGAGAAAATGCTCTCAATAACTGTCTAAACAACTTAATTTTGAATCAATGCTTTTAATTTCTAAGGATCCTATATTGGAACATCGGGATTATTAGACAAAAAATTAAATTCATTCTAGTTTGGTACCTGCCATCCTGGAAGAAACAGTGCTAAATATATTGTAACAAAATGCAGAATTTGACTGACTTGAAAATAATAACAAAGTTCAGATTCACAGAACAACATATCTCATTGTAAATGAGATGTCGAGCACAGATTAAATTCCCAAACTCCCAAAGATTTGTGGGCGGCACGGTGGCAGTGGGAGGCACGGTGGCACAGTGATTAGCACTGCTGCCTCACAGAGCCAGAGACCCAGATTCAATTCCCGCCTCAGGCGACTGTCTGTGTGGAGTTTGCACATTCTCCCCGTGTCTTTGTGGGTTTTCTCCAAGTGCTCCGGTTTCCTCCCACAGTCCAAAAATGTGCGGGTTAGGTGAATTGGCCATGCTAAATTACCCATAATGTTAGGTGAAAGGGTAAATGTAGGGGAATGGGTCTGGTTGGGTTGCGCTTCGGCGGGTCGGTGTGGACTTGTTGGGCCGAAGGACCTGTTTCCACATTGTAAGTAAACTAATCATAGTCCAAAAGTAGCTACTGTATATTCAAACTTCCATAAAACATACCTGGATGGAATTTAAAATATCTTTCAATTACATGGAATTAAATGTATAATTAGTACAAATGAATTGGCACAAAGATAAATTAAGCTGAAAATGAAGAAGTTAATATTTGTACAGAAAGGGGCTTTTAGTTTATAATGCAAGTGGGAACAAGATAAACATCTCCAAGTAACACTGAACATGAACTCTTACGAAAGCATTTATATTGGCCCAGAGTTGCCAGTATTGTAATGATAGATTAGTCAGCTCTGATAAGTCTGGCTTTATTTCTTTTTTTTTTCTGTTATGGTTGGTACAACTGAATTGTTTGCTTTACCATTTCAGAGGGTATTTAAGAGTCAATGACATTGCTGCTTGTCTGCAGTCAGATGAAAGCCAGACCAGGTAAGGATGGATGATTTCCTTCTCTAAAAGGTTTAGTGAACTGATGTGTTTTTAAGATAATTGATGATAATTTTATTGTCACCGTTACTGGGAATTGCTTTCAAATCCAAAGTTAGTAAGTTAAATTTAAATTCAATCAGCAAACAAGATGGGATCTGTACCTGTCTCCCCAGAGGGCACATGATTACAATGCACCGCCTCTCCTCAAATTTTTTTTTAGCAGGTTTACTTTTAAGTACAGCTTGCCGCTTTTCTGATACCCTCTCTGCTGTTAATCACTTTTAACTCAAGTTCTTTATCTCTGATTAACAGCTGGGATAAACATCCATACAAGTTTTGGGCACTTAGGCAATGTCTCCAGTGATAAGTTCAGTGGCCAAGACATCCATGAAACAGTTCAGCTGTGTAATTCTGCCCACTGGAAGCTTGACATTTCCCTACAAATTAGAATCCCTAGTGTGGAAACAGGCCCTTTGGCCCAACAAGTCCACAGCGACACACTGAAGAGTAAGCTATCCAGTAAGCTACTCTTATCCTATATTTATTCCTGAGTAATGCAGTTAACCTACACATCCCTGAACATTACGGGCAATTTACTGAGCTAATTCACCTAACCTGCACATCTCTGAATTGTTGGAGGAAACCAGACCACCTGGAGGAAACCCATGCAGACACAGGGAGAACGTGCAAACTCCACACAGACAGTCACCCGAGGCTAGAATCGAACCTGGGTCCTCGGCACTGTGAGGCACTGTGCCTTGGATTGGAACCATCCATCTTCCTCAGGGTCCAGACATGCAACTTTAATGAACACCTGAACATTCACCACTTGGTCATTACAATCCCCACACTGAATCAGCATTATCAAACACGTACAAAAATACATATAGTTCACACTGTGATTCCTGGCGATACATACAATCACCTTTGTTGTTATTTATGTGTCACAAGCAAATGAAGAGCAGTGCTGCAGACTTTACCTCGATTTGACACAATTTAACCATTGCACAAATGCAGAATATAGAGTATAAAATAGTTTAAAACAATTGTTGATTTATGTGAAGCAGTATTAAATTCCTGAGAAGGCCACATCCTGTAAATCTTTCCTTATTTAGGGTACTTTAACCACTGAAAAGCACTGCTGTAATCAATGGAACCATTTTCTGAATTTTTAATGGTACAAAACAGTTGAAAGAATAGGCCAGTCTTTTCTCATGTTAAAAGTGTCACTAGCATTGTTATGCCAGTAAGTGGAGCTCTGTCTGTGCATTTAAGTATGTATGCTTTGGAGTCATTTTCCTCTCTATGATCAGCAAGCATGTTGGAGCTATCTGTTTCAATCTGCTCTTGTAAAGGATGTTGACTTAAATAATGTTACATATCCAGCATGGGAATCACTACTAACAAAAGAACAAAATAAAGTAATTCAACAGCAGAGTAATCTGTTTTACCAAACCCACATGAGTGAGCAGTAATGCTGCAAGAACTAACACTGGACAAAGCAGCAGCTGATTGTCTCTTCAGATTTTTAAAGCAATAGGAGCCACATATATAGGTTGGGGAAGAAAACTTTGAATGCTATTGTATACCTACCTTCGAGGAAAATGTTCTCCCAGATCGTTAATGAGAGTTATTCTAACTGTGAAACCATAAGCAAAGCAATTTCTTTCTATTAATCCAATTCCACTACCTGGACTCAATGTAGATACACAAATAAATAGATTTTTTTTTAGAAAACTATGGTAACCTCCATTTAGAATTATATTCATTGATGCCTGTAGTTTGGCATCAGTTTCTCAGTTGTATGTGAGTTTATTAATACCTCCGAAGAAAAGGATGATTTCAGATTAAATATTTTAAAAATGAATAACTATGCAGAGAATTCCTAGTCTCTTGTGTATCATCAACACCCCTCCACTGCTTGTCCCTTCTACAGCCTCAATAGATAGCACATAGTATTCTACGGAAAGATAAAAAGCGAAAAAAGTCTTTTATGGGTAGCAAAGGCACTATCACATAGCTGCAGATTGTGTGTTTGCAGATCTTTTTTATAATTCCAAACATGCAAAGACCAAGATTTTTCTACTGATTTTCTTATGGAAAAATGATTTCAGCCTTCAAAGACAATGCTGCTGAAAAAAAAACTCAACAGAATTACATATTACAAATTATTGAGCAGGTCTTAATTCTCGACAAAGCATCCAATAATACATCTCAATTCAAACTCAAACCTAAGAATGAACTGCTGTATTCAGCATCATGCTGTTTCCACAGTTCCAGCTTCATCAAAATGTGCTGTGTAATTAATTAAACGTTACACTTGAACTTTTGCTATTTCTTCTAGATCTCAAAGACCTTTTTTAGGCTTTTCTTCCACATAAGCAAATGAAAAATATTCTTTTCAATGTTCATCTATTACTGATAGTATAGTTTCATTTAGTTTGTAAATTGGTAAATTTGTATTTTACTTAGATTTGATTCTTAGGAGTGCCTATTTTCAACATGTATAGATGAGAAATAAGGGCAATGGAATTTAGCTTTGTAGTGCTATTGATGCCAATGCAATGGATGTCCAAAACTCAAAAAATATTTCAGAATATTTTTGGCTCAACTCTAAGGATGTTAGACTCAGTATCTAACATGAACTTAGTACTGAGCTTTCATTTTGAGCCTTATCAATCTGTGAAAGCCCTCTCTTAAGTACTTTCAGAGGGGCACTCCACTAGTGCTTATTTAAAGGATTTCCATTCAAGCATTAGGCAAACTTCTTTTAAAGTTGACTTTCTTTTGGTGCTTCACAGTTAGTGAAAGTATTATGTTGAATACTGTTGGATGAGTTAACAGGTTTTTGGATTTAGAAAGGCTGACGGTTTAAAGATGACATACTGGCAGAAGTGAAGTGCTTGGTTAAGGACAAAGCTCTCAACTAAAGACATATCACCAAATATCTTCAAGGAGAACAATCTCCACATCCAACTCAATCTAGATAATCTTTGAAGTGGCCAGCTTTTACCAATTGTCTGAACTGTGCTATTTCGCATAGCTGAATACTCAACTGCATTGCAGGCCTAGGAAAGTAATATCAGTGTCTATCAAGATAACAATGACCCTCAATTTCTAAGTCAGTGGATGTTTCCATTTGACAGCAGATAATGTTCTTTTTAATATTTCACATTTCACCAGGCATCACTGCATCAGGGAGGTGACAAAGACCCTCTACACAAGGGGAGGGAACTTCTCCCTTACCAGAGAAAAGGAGGAGTGAGCATTTGCCAGCAGGAGTTCTACTAGTCCTATTCATTGCTTGTACATGGTTCTGTGAGCCAAAATATTCACAGGGAGATATTCCCAATTACAAGGGTTACCATTCTAAGATCAAGTTGTATGTGAACATGCCCAGAAATTCCTATTCGTGAATGGCTGTCACTAGATGATGCAATACTCTCACTTTCTGTCTGTTTTGAGTTACCACGATGAAGGAGAAGCTAACTACAGGGTGATGAAGGATCTACATATCCTCAAAATACCCTTCAGTCACTGACTATGTATGGACAGCACACCTACAATTAAAGCGATAATGCAAACTGAAATAAGACAGAGAGGAGAGAGAGAGAGAGAGAGAGACTGCAGGTTGCACCAACTCAGTACAGGCACTGACTTGTTGAGGCATCATCAGGGGACTTGGTGCAGTGGTGCAACATGAAGGGTGTCAACCTGAACCAGGACAAAGCATTCACGCTCCAGTGAATATGTGCCTTCCATCATGGGTGGTACTTCAACAAACCTGTGATTGCCTGCATGCTCCTTTGAGATCTTTATTTAAAATTGTTCACAAGATATGGGCTTTGCTAGGCAAGCCAACATTTATTGTTCATCCCAACTTGCCCTTGAAGAGGTGGTGGTGAGCTACCTTCATGAACTGCTGGAGTCTGCGGGGCATACTGACACATACAGTATTGTTAGGAATAGAGTTCTGGATTTTGTACCCAGTGTCCAGAAAGGAATGGCTATATATTTCCACATCAAGTTGGTGTGTTGCTCTGGAGGGGAATGTGCATTTGGTGGTGTTCTCATGCATCTGATGCCCTTGTCCTAGGTGGTGGAGGTTGTGAATTTGATATAAGGATGCTGGATAAGCAATAGTAAAACACTGCAGTGCATCTTTAATGGTACACACTGCTGTCACTGTATGTCAGCAGTTCAGGGAATGTTGATGGTAAAGGATACAATATCAATCATGGGCTTTGCTTTGTCCCGAATGGCGATGAATTTCTTTAATCCTTCAGGGCTGCACTTAGCCAGGCAAGCAGGACGTATTCCATCACACTCCTGACTGCTGCATTGTGACAAGTGGAGTTCTGAAGAGTCCATGCTGAGGCCACAATTTTTTACAATTTAAATTAATGACATGACAGGAGTGACGTCATTCTAGCTAAATTCACAGACAGCTCTAAATTGCTATAAAAGTATGAAAAAGACATAAGGAAGTTGTACATATATAGGTTGAGTGAGTGGGCAAACATCCAGCAGATGCAATTCAGTGTGGAAACATGTGAAGTGGTCACTTTGGCTGAAAGAATAAAAAAGCAAGGTATTATTTAAACAGAAAGTGACTGTAGAATTACTTCGGTGTTCTCATACATGTGTCACAACAAGTTAGCATGCAGACACAGCATGTAATGGGATGTTATCCTTTATTAAGACAGGAATTCAACATTAAAGTAAGGATATAAGATATTGGTGAGACCACATTTTGAATACTCTGCAGGCTTGGTCTCCTTATTTAAGGAGGGACATGAATGCACTGGAGGCAGCTCAGAGAAAGTTTATTAGATTGATACTTGGATATTTGAATTGACTTATGAGGTTAGGTTAGGCAGTTTGGATTGTTTCCACTGGAGTTTAGAAGAGGAGTTACTTGGTTGAAGTATATAAGATCTTGAATGGTTTTGAGAAATGGAACACTGAAAGAATATTTCCTCTTGTGGTTTGATCCAGAGCTTGGAGGCACTGTTTGAAGATTAGAGTCTCCCTTTCAGAACAATGAAAATGAGAAACACTTTCTGAGATTTGTAAAACTTTGGAATTCTATGCTTCAGAAGGTGGTCAAAGCAGGATTATTAAATATTTTAAGACAGAATTATGTAACTTCTTGTTAGGCAGGGGAATCAACCGTTATTGGAGTAAATGGGAATATGGAATTTGAAACACAATCAGATCTTATTGAATGGTGGAGCATGCTGAAGGGGGCCAAATGATCGATTTATGCTTCTGTTTGTATGTTGCAGAAGTGGACAGGCAATAGGGAGACTCAAAGTGAGTTACTCACCACTAAATTCCTAGCCTCTGACTTATGCATGTTATCAAAGTACTCATGTGGTTAGTCCAGTTTGGTTCTTGATCAATGGTAATCCCAGGGTGTTTATTGTGGGATTTTCAGCAATGGAAATCTAGTGAACATTAAGTGGAGATGATAAGATTCTCTCTTGTTGGTAATAGTCATTGCCTGGCACTTGTTTGGCATAAATGCTATTTGTCATTTGTCAGCCCAAGCCTGAATGCTGTCCAGCTCTGCCTACATACAGACATGGGCTGATTCAGTAGCTGAGAAGTCATAAATGGTGCTGGATATGGTACAATCATCAATGAACATCCTCATTTTTACCATTATAGTAGAAGGAAGGTTATTAATGAAGCAACTGAAAATGACTGATCCTAGGACATCAGATGCATGGACCTAAGACACTAACATAATGCCTGCAGCCACGAAGGTATCAGCATGAGTCTACCTGGTACCAAGCAGAGCTAACTTGTCAGCATGGCATCAGCCTGAGTTTCTGCTGTAGCTGGATTTTGCCCGTGCTCAGTGGAAGCTGAGACATTGGCCATTAGATACTACTTCATCACTGTTGCAGAGGTAGCCACCAATTCCACACTGTAAAAGATTGGTTCTGAGCTTTGTATGGATACCTACAACAAGCAAAATCTCTATGTTCCTTGACAGTGATAAAAGATTCTGAGGCAGGGCTGCCAGCACACCAAGCATACGGAGTACATGTGCACATCAGAGCTTTCCAACAAAATTCTCATTAGAGTCTACTTTAGCAAAATTCTTCTGTTACTTTGCTCTCTAAACAGCTACCATCAAACTATCCTTACCAACTGGCCAGACTGCTAGGTGACTCACCAGCTATTGAAAGAAGCTCGATTCTACTCTCTAATGATTCATAGGTTCAATATTTCTGCAGTTTTACACTTTAGACCAGATAGTCAGATGAAGTGGTGAGATTTAAGAATGGGCATAAAATTTTAAAAATTCTTAGTGATTCTTTTTTATTCATTCAAAGGATGTAGGCTTTCCGGGGCCAGTATTAATAGACAATTCCTCAAGAAGTTGCTGCTTTCCTGAGCCATTCAATACATTAGTGAATGTTCCAGAATTTTGACCAATGGCAGTGATAATTACAGTGATACGTTTCCAAGTCAGGATGGTGAGTGGCGTGGAGGGTTACTTGCAGGGGGTATGTATATGCTACTCATGTCCTTCTAAATGGTTAAGTGATTTTAAGGAGTTGTTTAAGAAGCCTTGTTGAACTTCTTCAGCATACCTTTATGGGGATGTTACATATTGCTACTACAAAGCATCAGTGTTGGAGGGAGTGCATACAGGTAGTTCTTCTGTAAAGCAATGGTTGTGTTTGTATGCAACCCCGCATTATAGAAAAATCACTTTAGAAACAGTGCATAAAATGTTGGTGATGTAATCACGTTGAAGCCAACACACATTTTAAAAGTTTGTGCTTTATTCGTCAACCCGTTACAGCGAATTTGCATTAACGAAACACACGTTATAGTAGAATAACCTGCACTTGTGAATGCCAATCAAGTGGGCTGTTTTGTCCTGGATAGTGCCAAGCTCCTTGAGTATTGTTGCAGCTGCACTCATGTTGTCAAGCAGGGAGTTTTTCAGTGTGTCCCTGATTTGTGTCTAACAGATAATAAACAAAATTTCTGAAGTCAGGAGGGGAGTTTCTCACTGTAGGATTCTAACTTCTGACCTGCTCTTGGAGCACTGGTTTTATATGGCAAGTCCAGTTCAGTTTTTGGTCAATGGTAATGCTGGGGATGTTGATAGTAGGGGATTCAGTGATGGGGATGCCATTGAATGTCAAAAGGAAAAGGTTCAATACTCTTGTTGAATATGATCAGTGCCTGGCACTGGTAAGCCACAAATATTTCTTGCCACTTTTGATCCTATATCTGAACACTGTCCAGGTCTTGATGTATTTGGACACAAACTGCTCCAGTATCTGAAGAATTGTGAATGATGTTGACAATGATACAACTGTCAGTGAAAATCACCACTTCTGACCTTATAATGGAAGGCCATGATGAAGCAGCTGAAGACAAGTGGACCCAGAACACTAGCCTAAGGAACTTGAGGCCTCATGGACAGTGGTAGTGTCCCTCCTCTGAATCAGAAGTGGGTTCAAGTCCCAGAAGAGTGAAATAAGATCTCTGAACAGATCAATTAGAAAATATCCATCCTGAATAACTCCTGCAGAGATATCCTGGAGTTGAGAACACTGACCACACAACCACACCCACTTCCTATAGTCTAAGAAAGACTCAAAAGTTTTCCCTGCTCCCCTTAAACTTTAGTTTTGCTGGGATTCCTTGTTATTACATCTCATCAAATGCTGTCTTGATATCAACAGCAGTCACTACACTCAGCTGGGCTTCATATGCAGAGCACCATTTCTCCTGAACAGCTAAAGCCGTGCCCACAGGGTCTCTGCATATTTCACTGTGGTTGTGTGCAACCTTGCTTTACAATGGGATAGCAAATTGTAACTCCCCAGCTACCTAACCAGCTAAAAAGCTAGAGGTGTGTGAAAATTGCAATCGGATATTCTGTTTGGTATCTATTATCTGTTTGGTATTTAACTGTTCTTAACTGTTCTGTGTTTATATCAAGTGGTTACTGAGTTGGGCAAACCGAACTGAAACAAGCAAAGGGGAAGCACAAGAGCAAATATTTAAGACATTTTTGACAATAAAACTCCTGTTACATAATATACAAAGAAATGGTGTCATCTCTACATTTGTCCAAAACATTAAAAACAACTTGGAACAAGATGGAGAATATATTAAATTTGTTGGCACCAGGATTTTTCCTTTCTTCTGTAATTGATCTACTAATGTTGTGTGATTGATAGATGAAAAGCTTTGTTTTTGACATCTCACATCAGAAGGACACTTTAGCAAGATTGCTTTTCAGAGTTTGTCAGTCAACAGATAGAATGAGCTAGCCAGTCTTCTGTTCCACCAGTGAGAAAGAGTTGACAAATTTGAAGTTCTGGCCTCAATTGAATTGGTCTAGACAGCTGTAATGCTGAGCAGATGCACAGATGCAGTTGATTCCTGTTAGGCCTCAGCAGTGTCAACAGGCCGATATCAGGCTTGGTGCCCAGAGTGGAAGAGGAGCAGGCAGTGCTGACAGCACTGGCCTAAAACCACAGTATATTGTGGAGCCAGGAGAAGGACTGCAAATGTTGCAGTCCCATGTTCCTCAATACTTGAACCACCTAGGAAATTAATTGCTGTTTAACACAAAAATCCGGTCAATTGTACCGCCCTGGTAATTAGTGTTTGTTCATAATACTTTGCTCCTTTGAGCATGTGGCCTTGGAGATCTATTACAGATACCAATGATAATGTTTGTGCAGTTGCTAGATTTATCTTTACCTAACATATTTCAGCTTTATCTTACAGATCAATATTATTTGTTCAATAAACAAGCCTGCCCTAATTTGCAGTTACAACACTCCTTTTGTCATATATACTCTGGGATTCCTTATAAGCTTTTAACTGGATGTTTGCTCTATTATTTGCCTCTAACCACTTTTCGCAGTTTATCTGTTGGATAAGAAGATCCTCCTTTTGCGCCAGCAATTTTATAGTTTTGGGGTTCAAAATCTTCCCTGAGAGGAAGGTCAACATAGATGAAGCAGCAACTTGCAAAAGTTGATAACATAAAGACAGCATATCTTTCGAATTTAACTTTTTTTTGATTGTGGGTGATTAGGAAAACAATTATTTTACAAACAAGGATTGTGGATGAAATCGCTGCACTTTGAAAGAGCAAATTACTAACAAGACTGGATGAGATGCATCTCAGGGATAGTGAAGGAAGTGACAATAGTAATTATGGAAGCACTGGCCACAATTTCTCATTGTTCCTTAGACTTCAGTGTGGTGCCAGAGGATTGAGAATTGTGAATGTTATACACTTGTTCAAAAAAAGTGTAAAAGTAAACCCAGAAATTACAGGCAGTCAGTTTAACTTTGGTGATGGGGTCATTTATTGAAACAGTAATTTGGGTGAAAATATATAGTTGGCATAGACAAATGCAGGTTAATTAAGGAAAGGCAGTATGGATAAATTGTGCTTAATCAAGTTGCTGGGATCTTTTGAAGGGGTTACTTAAAGACTTGATGAGGGCTATGCAGTTGATGTAGTACACATTTACTTCCAAAAGTACTTGTGAGCAAAGTTAAACTACATGGAATAAAAAGGGGCAGTAGTGACATAGATACAGGCTTTTGACCCTGGCATTAATTGACCAAGATCTTCTGTACAGGACACAATTTTGTGGGTGATACAGAGGTGGGAAGCATTATAAACCATGGACAGAACTATTTTCAAAAAAATCACAGAAAAGCTATGGTGGAATGGTGGACAGGTGGCAGATGAAATTCAATGTGGAGCCAAGTAAACTGATGAATTTTGGTGAGAACATAGCAGGCTTATGGTGAGAATGACAGGACCAATGCAACATACAGACTAAATATCCTCATTTTGCACCAGCAATTTTATGGTTTTGGAGTTCAAAATCTTCCATGAGAAGAAGGACAACTTGGATCAGGCAGCAACTTGCAAAGGTTGATAATGTAAAGATAGCATTTTTTTTCAAATTTTACTTTCTTTTGATTGTGGGCTGATTAGGAAAACAATTGTTTTACAACCAAGGATTGTAGACGAAATTGCTGCACTTTGAAAGAGCAAGTTACCAAAACCAAACTTAGGTTGTGTTTACATTGTTGTTTTGTTCAAGAGGTGGGGGAAGCTGTAGATGGATTGGCACCACAGCATAGTCTTATATGCTGTCGTGATTCAAGTGATCATCTGACTATGTCTTAAATATTGGGATGGTTCCTGCCTTTACTACTGTTTCAGGCAGTGAGTTCCAGATACCCACAACCCTGGTTGAAAAAAATTCTTCCATATATCCCTCTACATCCCTGCCCTTTACCTTAAATCCATGCCACTTGGTTATTGATCTCACTACTAAGGGGGAAGGTTTCTTTATATTTACTCTCTATCTACATCCCTTATAATTTTGTACACCTCAAGTAAGTTTCTAGTTAATCCCTACCACCCTTCTTGAATAATTATACCATATTTGCAGCCCTCCAGTCCTCAAGCACCTCTCTGGTGTCAAGAGATGATTTGAAAATTAATGTTAAAATCTCTGCAATTTCCTCCATTGCTTCCACGGTAGCTTTGGATATATCTTGTCTGGGCTTGGGGACTTAATTTTAAGCTTACTAAAACCACCAATAGTGCCTTCTTCTGAAGAGGTAAATTGCTTAGATATATCACTCTTCTCTAATTTCTATACCTATATCATTCTTCTCTAGCATTATTACAGATATAAAATCCTCATTTATAGCCTCACCTAAGTCTTCAGGATTCTCAAACAATTTGCCACTTAGATCTCTAATGCCCCCCACCTCCTCCTCCCCCCACCCCCCACCCCCCACCCCCCCTTTTGCTGCTTATCCCCTTGCCTTTGTGATATTTATAAAATACTTCTGGACTGCCCCTTTAATCTAACCACGGATTGTTTTTATCCCCTCTTCACTTTCCCTAGTTCTTTTTCAAGTAACCTTCCTGCACATTTTATATGCTCTAGGGTTTCTGGTGTTCTGAGCCCTTGGTATCTACCATAAACTTCCCTATTTTCCCTTATTATAGTGTTTCATCATTCAATTGATCTCAGGGGTAAGATGAAGAAGGAAATCTTTAAACCCTTTGATCACATACTGTGGTACAGTGATGATGACATGAGCATGTCTATTAAATGTATGCTGACTGGAAATAAAATACATCATCTCACTTGTTCCAAATATAAAAACATATCCCAAACAGATGTATTATACTTGGTTATACATAGGCACATATTGTCAATTCAACAATTTGTACAAGTATAGATGTATACAAGACTAACATTTCAAACATTGTTGTCTTGCTGTTGTTTGTTCACTGCATAATCATTATTTTCTTCGTCACTTTGTTCATGGATGTTTGGTGTGCCAAATATTGGTCTGTGCTGGCTTCTGTTCTTTTATAATATCACACCATGATCAGTAATGATTCTGCATGATCTCATCATCCAAAAAATAATTCTAACAGGCTTTGTATGGTGTGGAGACAATTACTAGCTCAATGGAGCTAGTAATTGTTCCTTTACAGAAAGCCTTTTGCAGTGGTACTTCCAGCCAAACTGGTCAATAAAATCTTGCAATTGCTGTCTGATGACATGGGTTAGTCTGTTCACCCAGAAGCCAATCCTTACCTGGGTCTTCGAGAATTTACAAGATCTTTTCTGATTCTTTCTGAACATCCATGGAAAGATCAGATGTGTTAATTCTGTGAAGCCCCATCTTGCTAAGGCCAAGCAAGATATTCAGTGTGCTCTTTTTTCAGGATCAACAATGATTTGGTTTATTAAAATAAACTCCATATGCTGTCTGAATAGTTAGAATTCAGTAAGGATGTCACTGGATGATGCCATTTCATAATTAAGTCTTTTCTTTCTATTTTCCATTGCAGGTCCTGCTTTATTTTTACATGTAGAATGAAGAGCAGTATTTGTTTATTGATTTTGCTTTTCTCTCCTTTTATTTTTCATTTCCTTGTTTCTGTATCCCTTAGTTTCTCAATGACATTGCTCCTAGGTTGTTTCTGGTCCCTTTAAAACTACAACTCTAAGAACTACAGTCTAAACGTTTCAGATGTTCATGCTTGTAGTTGCAGTTTTGCAGATGGCTTTCACACCAAATAAAGAGTGACGATATCTGTAGGCTTTTTTAATTTTCATACTGATTTAGACAAAGAAAATGGTGGCTATGAATGAAGTCTGGATACATTAAGCATCCTTAATGTAGATAAACATCTTGAAGTGTTTAAAGCTCTACTTAACATTCCTTGGGTGTTTATTGTTTCTGAAGGGGTCTCCATAGACTCTGGTCTCCATTCCAATTAGAATGTGGACTGCATAATGTTTAATTGAATAGGCATTTTAATCTAAGTCAAAAGTCTTTCGCTGAGAATGAGGTGCAGCATATGTATGCCATTACAAGTGGTGAATACTCAGGTGAGACTGTAGGCAGTTTTGTGTCTTTTCTCATCAATACAGCAACAAACTTTACCGTTGATATTTCTCAAACTCTCATCCCTGTCACAGGCATTTTTCAGGTAAATGATGGGCTGATTATTCTGCTTCTGTTCAAGACTGATCACAGTTCCAGTGTACTGCAAAAAATGTCACCCTAGACAGGTTCAAATGCTACTTTGTCAAAGGCAGAAGCCCATTGGGAAAAATCCTATTCAGTAGACTTGGCCTCAGATTGGACAATCCTAACGAAGCGTCCAATGGCCTGAATCTTGCAAGGTGTGCAATCACCATTAGATTCTGATTCTGTTGTAGTTGGAATCATGGTGGTATTAGAACAGGGTAAGTCTGGTAATTGGAAGTGTAAGTTTCCCATCGAACTACTGCAGATCTGTACATACTCAGGACTCTATGGTACATCAGGAACATAGATTGAGTCAGAAGCCTCTCCACATAACAGAAAGATTTGGGCCCAACTTGATTGATGACACAGTCTTTAATAACAAAATCCTTAAATTATTAGATTTGAATACGCTAAGAGGTACTGTCATACTTGGTGTCTCAAATTTGCCAGTTTCATAATATTTGGAGTGGTTTCCATTTAAAATCTGTACCCAAGTGTCACAGGAGCTTAGAAGACTTGAAACAGTACCATTGAGCAAATTGACTCGTCCACATTGATATCAAAACTAGTCAGTGCTCAATGCAAAAAAAACCTCAAGATTATCCATCAGTCCTCGCCAAGCCACTCACTATTCTAACTGGAAATATATTGCAGTTCCTTCATTGTCACTGGGTCAAAATCATGGAATTCTCTCCCTAAGGGCATTGAGGGTCAACCTACGACACATGATCTACAGCGGTTTGAGACGGCAGCTCACCACCACCCTCTAAAGGATAACTAGGGACGGAATGTGAAAAAAGGCGGTCAACAAATCAAACAGGTATCCACTTTCTATAATCCAAGAATTACCAGCTTTATTTCAAGACTCCACAATCTTCAAGAAGTTCATTATGTGACAGAGCATTCTTTCGATACCACTAGTGGAGCAAAGCTGATACTTTGCAGCTTTTCTTACATATGAAGGTGTATTACAGTACCGCAGAATGCTCTACGGACTAAATTCAGCTCATTTGAGGGGATAGCTTTTTCAGTCAGATCAGACATTGAGGAGATGCTCAATCTACTTTACAATTTTGTTGCTCACGAAGAAACAACTGACATTCCTCAAGCAAAGGTGCATATTCGTGGCATCTGAGGTTTAATTGCAAGTCACAACTTATATAATAAAGCCTATACTTGACAATATCAAAGCCTTTCGTGCACTTCCAAACTTGTCTTAGATGAAATAATTGACACTGTTCTCACTACTGTACTATCAACTTTTATCACAAATTCATGCCTAAGTTTGCAGAGACCGCAAAGTCTCTTTGAAAGCTACTACGCAAAAATGCATAATGGGAAAAGTCAATCATATAGCAAACAGCATTTGACATATTAAAGGTGAAGATAATATCTTCATCAATCCTTGCACATTTCAACCTACGTGCAAAATCATACGCTACAACAGATGCATCAGGAAAAATGCCTGGAGCTGACAGAAATTAAAAATAAATCATTGGCAATCACTTCCACTGTTGGAAACTGTATGCAAATATTTTGTTGGAGAGCATAGCGAACTAGCCTGAACACAACCACCTGATGAAGGAGCAGTGCTCTGAAAGCTAGTGCTTCCAAATAAAACTGTTGAACTATAACCTGGTGTTGTGTGACAAGCACCTGTTGAAGGAGCAGTACTCTGAAATCTAGTGCTTCCAAATAAACCTGTTGGAGTATAACCTGGTGTTGTGTGATTTTTAACTTTGTACACCTCAGTCCAACACCAGTACGTCCAAATCATTGCCTCAAACTATACTAGCGAACATTGATACAACATCTCCATGATATAAAATTCACTCTCAGTAACAATCACCAATCACCTGGTAATATTGTTAGCTATGTCAGGATGAGGCCATCAGCCTTTACACATCTGCAGATGGGCAAATTGTCTTTATCAGTGCAAGTTTGAGGTTCAGTATCTCAGTGGTTCACATAATCAAGTAATGGACATGCTTATTGAAATTACTATCACAAACAGCATTTTCAACAGGGAAGTGATTGGCAACATTGAATACTATAATCACAGTAATTCTACATGCAATAATGAATCTTGTTATACAAGAAAAGCTAAAGACAGAATCTGCGAAAAACAGCATATTCCAGAAAGTTTTTAAAAGTGCCTGATATTCAGTACCTAAAACTTCAGTAGCCTCTCAGAACAGAGGAAGAGCTGATCCTTGACGCACTCTGTAAATTTGTTTTCATGTTGCTCTTGCTTGCCAATCCCAGTTGTCCAATATGCAGATTAAAATCACCCATGACAATTTTTTGCCCTTCTTACATACTTACATTATTTATACTTTATTCTACAATGAGCAACTTTATGGGGAGCCTACTCACAAGTGACACCTGTGACTTCTTTCCCTTGTTAGTCTTTATTTCCACTCAATCTGATTCTTAAGAATGATCTATGCACTTATGTCTTTATTACTCATCACCACACTGACTCCTTCCTTTATTAACAAAACTACTCCATCTCCTTTTTGCCTGTTCTTCTGGAATATTCTCCTTGAATATTGAGTTCACAGTTCTTGTGACCAGTCAACCATGTCTCAGTAACAGCTATCAAGTCATATTATTTTGATGATGTCCTATCTACAACTCTCATTATACAATTCATCAGGACAAGCATGGTTCAAGTGAAGGTTATCCTGATGGAACAGCTCTCTTTTTCCTCAGAGTTGGTGCCAGTGCTCCATGAATTGCAATAAAATTTACTTAGGTTGGCAGGCTCTCTCCTTATTCCCTTTGCGTCAACTCACTTCTCTCCCTCGCCAATTTTCAGCCACTCATTTCTACTCCTCTGTCCAGTCACCCACTGCTCCTTTTACCTAACAGACTCTCACTTCTACTGGTGTTTTTGGCAAACTGACCACTCCACACTAACCTTGCTAATCTTTAGTTTTGCTTAATAATCCACCTTCCCCCTCCTACCTCACCTGGCAAAATGACTCCCACATGGCCTTATCTGGCAGATGAGCTTGCACATCCTCCCTTCTCCATAGCTTTGCTTAACTTGATCACCATTGCTCCTCACTTTCTCGCTGCACCTCCAATCACAGGCTGTTGCTCCCGTGAGTTGCTGCTGATAGATTCCATGAGTAAGTCTATCAGCAGCAAACCCACAGGTTAAATGGCCTGTGATTGGAGGAGTAGCTCCTTTCAAAATTTCTCACATAAAAGTGACATTTTTCTGATTGGTTGCCACTATGATTCATTTCTTCTGTGTTGTTTGACTACTTTTGGAGGTAAATTTGCCTTTCCTTGTGTGCTTTCAGTATCATTTCACACATAAGCATTTGACTGGTTATCCAGGAAGTGCTACAAAAACATATATTGCCCATAAAGGACATTGTTAAGAAGAAATAATGATCCCATAACAGTCTGGTGGCCAGTAATAGATTACAGACTGGAAGAGTTAACTAGAAATTACATCATTTACACCGTGTAAAATCTGTTCTGCATCTCTAAACCAAACCGATGATCAATGAAAACACGGTAAAAATACTTTTTATTGAAATGCAAGCAGTCCTGAGCAATCAACATTTCTTTGCTTGTTATGCTTAATAACTATATAGCTATTGGGCAGAAATCACTATAGCAAATTAATATTAATATATTAACCACTTATTTTTCAGTGATATTCAAGATAACTTGCAAAATGAGGTTTGCCAAACACAATCACTTGGACACAAGACTTTGGACACAAGCCACAGAATTTGTTACATTACATGTGACATTGTGATGCAACCCGCAACTGATTTATGGCATTAAACAATTTGGTGAAGTCATGAAGGATAGTCTGAGAGCTTCAGGGGAATGTTTGAACAATCTATTCATATCCTACAACCTCAAGATTGTGGACATTAGTGCTTATCAAAAATCTTCATGTCTCAAAAACTTTTCTGTACTTGGAGAAAACACTGCAAATTCTAAGAAATGTCTTACTCTTCCAACCTTTGTTATTTATGATGGTTAATTTAAAATAAAGTATGTAGTTTAACAAAAGGAAAAATATGTAGTATTCATGTATCCATGAACTACACCCTAAGCTTTTAGTCAAAACTAAGTGTGCTGAAACAGAGACACTAAACTGAAGCAAAAATAGAAAGTGAGCAGACATTTTAGAAGTATTTATAAGGAAAATTTCTATAATATATGTAGAAATTGGTCTGTATATATTATCAAGAGGCTATATCCTTTATTTATGAAGGTATGAGTTTTTAAACTTTAAACCGAATGTATCTGTCACAAATTGAACTGAGACAAGGTAAATTACTTCAAAATGCAAAACCACTTTGAGGAGGAAGGCAGAACAAACAAATCACTCTCAGGAGAGGTAGGAGGGAATTTGCAAAAGAGAGAAAGTCCTGACAAATCCATCAAAATCTATTACTGTCTAAGGAAAACATTAACCAATAGAAAGTACTAGATTAGATTACTTACAGTGTGGAAACAGGCCCTTTGGCCCAACAAATAGATGTTGACACTATGGTTGTTATCAATGATCTAACCTGAAAGAACTGTAAAGGGTCACTGGACCCAAATTTTTGACAGCTTTCTCTCAACAGATGCTGCCAAACCTGTTGAACATTTTCAGATATTTCTATTTTCATAACCTGAAATAATTTCTTACAATGCAAACTGGCACCATTATTTTAAGGGAGGTTTCAAGAGCAATTGGAGATTATTGAAAGGGAGACAGCTGTCACCACTAATCACTGTCTCTCAAAGAAACTGGCCTAAAAAATAATCATAGTAAAAACATTCCAAAAATGTAGAGATTTGAAATATTGAGAAAGTTTGTTATTGCTGAATTTATCCAAGAAACCAAACTAAGCAATCTTGTTATAGTTAATCGTTACATTGCAAAGATATCAAAAAGACTTTCAATTGTATATTTTATAATCTTCCTTTCTATCCCTTTTTAACATTATATGTGTATGTATTTGTGTGTGTGGTGTAAGTGTACGTACATGCGTGCTCAAGTGATTGCACAAAAGTTGTATTTTCAATATTGTCTTTTTATTATTTTACTCAGGGTTAGCAGTTAATAAGCATGTTATTTCTTAAATTTAAAGATATCTTGTGACTGGCTTTTTACTGTTGACAATGAAATTAGTTAATAGTCTTTAATTAGCAGAAAATATCGTTTTGTACTAAAAATAACTTCAATCGTTGCTGTGATCAACTGAGAAGACTAAACAGAGGAGAACTGATTCACACCTTATCACGTGGCTATAATAAAACTTCTCCAAGGCATAAAACACATGTGAGACACTTGCAGCATTGATCAGTATGTGTCAAAGTTGCAGAGCACCCAAATGTTAGGCATGAGTACTAATGGCTGATAGCTGAATTAAGGGTCTCTGGAAATATATCTCTTTGGTCACAAGATCATGTTGTTTTCACAGTGTATGACCTAAGAGCTTCCTAACACTCCACAGAAACTTGCCTTGCTCTTCCTTCTGAATTCTATCAATAAGGCCTCAAGACATATGTGTTCTATTTCACCCCCACTGCCAGTCACTTTCTTTCAAGTAAAGTCTTTCTAACAGTTACAGCAGCTACTGTACCTTGAGCACACCTACCCTTTAAGAGGTGCAGGTTGCCTTTAGGAATTGCAAGCTGGATGTTCATTGTATAATGCTCACTGCTGGGTCTTAACTGAGGGTGCATCCAGTCAGAACACATTTCATGTTGAGCTTCACACCATAATTATTTGATCGTGAGGTAGTACAAAGCGTCCCTGCTGCCTGCCTCAATAAGTCCAAGAGTAGGTGTGGTTGCACATCACGAGCCTGTACCTGATTCTAGGACTAATCTAATCTTTCCTAGAAAAGTGCTCTGAAGGGACTCAAGTGGATTCTCATATCAAGAGACCCTCTACTTTACTCAAGTATGACTCTTCCTTTTAAAGCTATTTCTCCCTTGCAGGAAAAGCCGCATTCCTTGATCAGTACTTCTGCATTTGGTGGGCTGAAAGACAGAGGGAGTAAAAGATCAAATCTATATTTGTTTCACTTGGGGAGAAGGGATATCAATCTCAAATGCTGAGTACTGTGGAAATAGTACAAATATTTAGAGATCGAAAATAGAACAAAGGATATGTTTTGTATGCATTATCTCCTCACTTACATAGCCGAGTTAACAAAAAAAAACTAATTTATTCTGATTTGGCTCATAGAAGCACAGCATGTTAGATTTTTTTCTCTAAGTAGTGAATAGAACAGAATTTGTCACTTCAGTATTAAATTATTAATTTAATAGAATTTTAGGGCCAAATTCCATTCTGTTTGGGCAACTGCAACAGAATGGGATTTCCAGCCAACTGTTGTTTTTGTCCCCAAGCCTTGTGTACTTCCTGGTGCATAGGCATTGAAAAATTTGACTGATGGTGCCACCAGTTACACCCCAAGTAAAAACAAATCTGAAAGGGTTTGAAAATTGATGTACCATGGCTAGAAAAAACATGCATAAGTATTGGGATGGAGAACTAATATCAAATGTATTTTTTATCATGAAAATAGAAATAGTATTGGTGACATCCACAATAGCACACCAGATTTAAAAAAAACAATCAGAACAAACCCGGCTACACAAAAAAAAGAATAAATGGATTTGCTGTTAAACTGTTTCATGTTCTTGAATATTACCTCGTATAAGCCTTTATGGACTAAGAATTTTTATTTTACAATTTTAAATCATTATTTCTGAAGGATAATTAATTCGTAAAACACAGTTTGGTTTCTCAGCTGCCTTTGAATTGTTAGTGCAGTCATTTGGAAAATGCGTTGGTACAATCTGGAATAACAATTTTTCCCCCAATCTCTCCCTGTTAATAATAACATGGCCATAACAAAAAGATTTTACTTTTAGTAATTCAGTTATTCAATGGTTCAGGAAAAAAACTTGAATATCTTGCAAACTGAAGTTGAGTGTAATTGCATTGTTAAAGATGATGCAGCATGATTTGTCAAAAACAGTAATTGCAGGTTAAAATGTGACCCTGCACATGCAGCGATCCGATGCCTGCTTTCTGCTTCTAAACTCCAAAGTTGCTTTCCATGAATGTTCTTATAGATGCATAAGCCTCATTTAATACTGTTCTACAAAACTGGGAGATGCCCAAAGCACGCCAATCCTTCAAAAAGGTCTGGAGTAGTAGGTTGGAACCAGTAAAGGTTTTGTACATATTTTCTCCTACCAAGCAGTGAGATTGAATCTCAGAATATTCTGGCTACCAGATAGGCACTTTAACCCATTAAGTCATGAGATGATGTTCAACTGCATTACTTAAAATTAGTGAATAAACACGAAGGGCAGAATTTTCCTGTTCCCAGTATTTCAATAAAAATGGCAAGTGAAATCACAAAATAACATGAGAGTGAGGAAACAGAACTTGTCAACTGTGAGAAAACCTTGGCTGATTTATTCATCAGCCTGAGATGGTGATTTTGTAATCTCACACTTGCGTGATAGCAAGCTTACTGAATTACATCTGAATGTTGTTAATATGGCATGTTGGCATATTAACATTGCACTTTTGATCTTTCACTCTTTAAATGGGAAACTCAATGGCGCAAAGCCTTAACAAGTAAAACAGAATGGGTACCTGATGATTTGTCTCACCAGAATCTGGTGTAGCTCACAGAATGCCACTGCCCTAAGTTTGCTTTATGTGCCACTGCTTTTTTTGTACAAGGGCCCATGATGGTCAACACAGCTCAGCACTGACAAAGCACCAGCCTCAAAAAATCATGCCTGCTCTCAGACTAGTTCAGCTACTACTTCAGGACTTCAATTATCTACTTTGTAGCTGAAGGACACAAAGGACTTGCACGTTTTTGCTAGGCCAATTTGCACTGAGGGATGGCCAAGCATTTCATTTATTTATTCAGGACGTTTAGCATTGACATACAACCAGGCATCTTTTGACTCATTGCTCACTTTTTAGCACACAAGGTCTTTACCTAACTTAGAGGTAGATAGATTCTGTGGTTGAGTTTACTTGTTTTCAAATTTGAGCCGAAGTAATAGCTGGCTTGGCCAGCATTTATTTTCCAATTGGCTGCTGAGTGTGATATAGACTTACAATGCAGTTATTGGCAATGTTGAATTTATCCTGCTTTTTGAAGACAGAACATATCAAAGCAATTTTCCAACATTATTGAGTACATGCCACTGTTGTAGTTAGTAGCTATTTCTAGAGCATTAGCCTTCAATACTGCTGTGGGAATATCATGATTTGCAGCATTCAGTGCCTTTGGCTGTTTCTTAATATTATATGAAGTGAATGAAATTATTTGATGATTGGCACCTTTGATGCAGGGTACCTCAGGAGGAGGCATCTACCCAGCATTTTTGTCTGAAGCTGGATACAAATCCTTCAGCACTATCTTCTGCACTGATGTGCTGGGCTCTTTCAGTTTGAAACAGTGTAGCCTCTTCCTGCCAGTATTTGTTTAATTTTCCGTAACTATTTGGACCAGATGTGGCAGGGTTGCAGAGCTCAAATCTAATCTGTTGACTATGGGATCAATTAGTCCTGGATTATTCCATTCTCTGTTTGATATGCAGGAAGCATATTGTTGTAGCTTCACCAGGTTGACACTTCATTTTTAGGTATGTCTGGTGCTGCTTTTGGTATGCCATCCTCCAGTCTTCATTGGACCAGGACTGATCCCTTGGGTTGACAGTGTTGGAAAAATGGAGGATATACCAGGCCATGAGGTTACAGATTGATTGCTGCTGATGAGTTACAGAGCAGTCTTAAGATGTTAGATGTGTTCAATGTCAGTTCCATTTAACATTCTATTAATGCTGCACAACATGATGGAATGTGTCACTAATGTGATGACACTTTCTTTCCACAGAAACTGTGCAGTGGTCATTATATACAATACGGTCATGGACAGATATTTCTGCAAAAATAGATTGGTGAGGATGAGGTTTTTTCCCCTCTTGTTCACACCTACACTATCTGCTGTAAATCCAGTCTGGCAGATATATTGTTTCAGATGAGGTGGCAGGTTGGTACAGTGGTTAGCACTGCTGCCTCACAGTGCCAGGAAGCCAGGTTCAATTCCACCGGCAGGTGACTCTCTGTGTAGAGTATGCTCATTCTCCCCAGGTCTGCATGGGTTTCCTTCAGGTGCTCCGGTTTCCTCCCACTGTGCAGGTGTGGTGGATTGGCCATGCTAAATTGTCCATTGTGTCCAGGGATGTGCAAGCTAGGATTTGGCATGCTAGGTCAGTATTGGCACTACCAAGCCACTCCCAGTGATGGACACGAAGGTTATCCAGTTGGAGTACATTCTGTGCCCTTGCCACCATCAGTACTTCTTCCATTCAACATGGAATACATGTATCATTGTGAAAATATTTTGCTATTATAAAATATGTAATAACAGAGCATTTAGAAATCCCTAACATAATTTAAGTAGCATAGCTTTATTAGAATTCTTTGAAGAGGTAACAATATGGGTAGATAGGGGGAACTCATAGGTACAATATACTTGGATTTCCAAAAGGCATTCAATAAGGTACCCCACTATAGGTTACTTAAAATTATAGATTGGTTAACTAATAGAAGACAGAGAGTTAGGATAAGCAGAGGCACATTTTTAGGATGGCAATCTGTAAATTATGGAGTATCACTTGGATCAGTGCTTAACTCATAATTATTTTACAATGACTTAGATGAGGGAAGTGTTATCATTAATTTGTGGAAAGAACGGGTGAGAAGACAAATGGTGAGGAAGACAAAAAAGTCTACAGAGGGCGATAGACTGGTTAAAATATTGGCAGATGGAATACAATGAGATAAAATGTGAGGTTCTACATTTGGCAGGAAAAATAGAGGTGATGAATATTATTTAAATGGAGAAAGACTACAGAAAGCTGAAGCACAGAGGGATTGGGAATCCATGTGCATAAATCACTGCAAACTAGCACACAAATTCAGCAGGTAGTAGGAAAGGCAAATTGAATGTTGGCCTGTACTTCAAAGGGAATGGAGTAAAAAAGTAGTTAAATATTGCTAAAACAAAGTACTAGACAGACCTAGAATACAATGAAAAGGTTTTGGCTCCTTATGGAAGGAAAGATATACTGGCATTGGAAGCAGTTGAAATAAGGTTGACTAGGTTGATCCCAGATATGGAGGGACTGCATATTGAGTATATTGGGCCTGTACTTATTGGAGTTCAGGTGAATGAGAGGCAACCTTATTGAAACATCTAAAACTTTTAAGGAGATTAATAAGGTAGATGTGGAGAGGTTGTTACCCCTTGTGTGAGAATCTTAAATGAGACGACATAATGTCAGACTAAGTGGTCACCCAGTTAGAACAAAGGTGAAGATGAATTTCATCTCTCAGAGGTTAATGAATTGCTGAAATTCTTTATAACAGAGGGTTCTAGAGGCCAAGTCACTACGTATATTCAAAGCTGAGACAGACAAACATTTAATCAGTAATGTAGTCATGGGTTATGGAGTAAAAAGTGGGGAACTGAAGTTGAGGATTATCAGATAATCCATGACCACATCAAATGGCGGAGTAGACTCAATGGGCCAAATAACCTACTACTGATCCAAAGTCTTGTGGTCTTATCTTACACTTATGGTGATTATTGTTCATCAACTGAGAAGGGGTGGTCGGTGGTAATCAGCAGGAGGTTTCCTTGGCCATCTTTGACCTGTTGCCATGAGACTTCATGGGGTTTGGAACCAATATTGAATAAACCATGGCAGTTCCTTCCTTATTGTATATCCCTTCGCCATGACATCTGGTAGCTAAATCCTGCTGGTGGGACAAGACATACCCAAGGATGGCAAAGGTGGTGCCCTTTATATTGTCCATTATTTACGATTCTGAAGGGTGATCTTGAACAGCACCGGGTTAGGTACTCTCGCTGCCTGATACCTGATAACTTGCTTCCAAGTCTACTCTGCAGAATGGTTGACCTGATGATTTTGATTACTTTGAAGAAATCATCAGCATTCTACGCGTGGTTGATCTTTCAAATAAATCAAGGAAACACAACTGTCTCACCATATGACTTTTTACAAGTGTAAGCCTTTCTCCAAATAAGGGAAGGTGTATCAAGCAGACCCTACATCTTGTGTTGTTCACGGTGGTGGCTACTTCACTCTGCCAAATTTTTCCTTTTGCCCAATTTGAGACAGGCAGTCTGGAAACTCCATCTTTCTTCTATGTCTGCCTATTCTTGAACAAAGATCTGTGAATTCCTTCAAAGGTTGTGAATGTCTATATATAATTAGATAATCATTTGAGACTTAATACTTATTGCAGATCAAATGCTAAAGGTCACACAATTTGCAGCAACCATTTAAACAGATTGTTTGTGTCCAGTCATTAGAAGTACTGATTGAGTTCATAAGATGCCATTGGACCAGACAAGAGGTAACCATGTTTTCCTGAATGGCAGTAACAGATGGCAGTGACAGATTTTGCATCCTCAAATGAGTAAATAAAAGGCATCAACAGGAGATCAGGGAGCCCTCTGTTCCTGTGAACTCTTCGCCTCATCATCTTTGATTTTCTTTGACAAAATGATCAATGTTGTAAAGGCTTGCTTTATTTTTTACTAAATATGACTTCAAATGAGCTCTGCCATCTCTAGAGGATCCAAAAAGGTCAGTTATCCACAGAAAAGAACAAACGTGTGACAAATAACCAAATATATAATAACATTGATGAAAATCAGTAGTTACTAGCAATTTCAGTGAAATACAATTATGTAGTGATTCTGTTCCACAATGTCAATCTTATTCCCAAGGCACACTGGTGTGGGATTAAATGGTACAAAGTTGAAAATTAGGTTTATTTGCCTAAAGAATACCATCATTTATGATAATAACTTAAAGAAACTCATGTTCATGGGATAATAAAATATAAATTTTACTTCAGAAAATACAATTAATCAGGTTGAAAAATGTTTTGAATTCTAACTTCCTTAGAAGTTTTCCACCTAAGCTTCCACATTAACTTAACAGATCAAACTGAAACATAATTTTGTTTTAAACAGTAATGGTATTTTTTTGTTTTTCCTTTTCAGAATGAAGTAAATCTGCCAGAAATAAAACAAACACCTGCAGATGCTAGAGATTTAATATAAACAAAATCAGAAAATGCTGGAGTAATGAGTATGTCTGGCAGTAACTACATAGAGAAAGAAAACAGAGTGAACATTTCAAGTTCAGTGACACAGCATCTAGACCTGCTGAACTTCTCCAGCATTTTTGGCTTTTGTTTGTCTTAAATTCAAACAAATCAAGTATCTTTTTTTTTCAAAGTGAACAGGAACCAACAAAAGTAAAATTCTCCTGATTGATTGATTTGAATTCCACTAATTTCTTTCTGAAAACCCTATTATTTCCATTTTTTCAAAGGACATTATGATAAAGGAAGCTCTACAAACTAATTGGTCTGGTGTATATGACAAAAGGTGTTCTGAAAATTGAAATATGTACAGAATGAAGTACTACAGAACATGTGCTAGAAAATAAGATAGCTCACCTTTCAGAGAAATTCTTTCACCATTTATTTCTGAAAAGAGGAATTAAAGCATTTTCAAGCAGTTTAAATCCTTAACTCTTGTTACCAATATCAGGTTAGTAATGAAGACTCAGGCTGTCACATAGTACATTAGCCAGTTGACATGAAACATCCATAGGAATTGAAGGAGGCCAACATATTCCACGTCTCAGGGCTAGTTGGTCAAGTGTTCCTGTATTGTATATATGGGGGAACTTTCATTTGCACTTCTGTTAAATTATGCTTAAGTTACTAGTTTTATGCAGTGTATTAATGAGAATGAAGAAAAGGAATAACCACATTTATTAGAAATAATTCAGAATATGCTAGAAGTCTGTAGACAGGTACATAGTATAGACAGGTACATCAGGCATAATATACTGTTAAAGTGCTTTATGAGGCATTTTGATAAGCAACCTTGAAACTGCAAACATTCACATAAAATATTCTCCTAGACACCAGTGACACAAAATAAATATGGTTTGGATGAGAGGGAAGGGTCTTTTGAGCCGATGTTATCAAAAATAACATTTAAAAAAAATCATCAGAATGATTGGGAGGTGGGGTGGGGGGGGGGGGGGGGGGGGAAGAGTGTGGGTGGAGAAGTCTTGTGATGAGTTTATGCATGGGAATTAGATGCAGACTGGGAATGGGTTGTATTTGGACAGTTCAACTCACCGTCTCAAAACCATTCTTTTTCATCCGCCTGCAGGACTTGAGGTAAGTACGTATGCGCTTCCGGGCACGCTCCTGATATTCAGGGAATTGCCGGCTACATGACTCAATTATTGCCTGGATCTTTTCTTTGGGCTGCTTAGAAATGGGGACCATTCGGTCCAAGTTTTCATCTACAAACAGCCTCACAAACATCTGTTGGCAAGAGGAAGACAGAGGAAAAGAATGCATTGGACCGCTCTCTATTTTGTACTTCTTTACTCCCATCATAAGTGGGCACCGCAGGATAAATTCAATGACTCTGCACTCACAATAGGCCACCAAGCTTGATGGAAGAGGGTGATGTGGTGACGGTGCTATAATTCATCAACACTGATTTTCCAATACATGTTGCTGTCTTGTGAGGCTTCCCACTGGGGTGCAGATTCAGTGAATAAACATTTATATCTGCAACCCTATCCAAGCAGGACCATTTTAACATCTATAAAATTTAGTAAGCAACAAAAAATGCTGGTTAATTGAATGAGAGAGATTATTCTTGAACTAACTATTGCTGTGTGTGTGTGTGTGCACTATAAAATAACTAGTACCAGGCTATCCATCATAACTATCAAATCTGAAGTTGACATGAGTTTACATTCATTGAGCAAGCTACTGGCATAATGCATTTATGGGAATATATTCTCTGCTGTGACCCAATGAGTTCAGAGAAGTGAAGTTCAATAATGTAATTTGGCTGTGTTCGCTGAAACCAATAAAACTATACATTGGTCATGTTTAACAGTCCTAATTCAGCATTTGCTGCATTTGGCTTTTCTTCCCTTACTTCCATTAGAACCTATACGTACACTTACCCTCTCTATGATTCTGAAGATAAAGCATTAAAAAAAATAAGCTTTTAAGGATATCTAAGAATATTATTTGATAAATTGTTCCATTTCATGAAGAACTATATTTTTACATCTATAATGCTTTTATGCAGAAATCTGAGTCCTGAGCATAATTGCTCTGTTTTAGAGGAAAGCTGTCTAGTTACAATGTATAATTTGAAAACAAATTTCATAGGTAACCCAACATCCAAATATATTATGTATATAAATTTCTTATTCAAGATGCAAATTTTCTAAATTATACTTTTCAGTAAGATGTTGAAACTACATTCTCACAAACATTTAAATTAAACATTTTAGTTGATTCAAGTGTTTTACTGTTCTAATTAACACCATGTTGGTAGGGTCTCAAACAAATCTTTAAACAACATCCAAAAACAATGAGAAAGTAAACTAATAGCTGTTAATACATATTACACTAAGAATAAAACTGGTTTTTACATTTAAAAAAAAGCTGCAGATCTCTATTATCATATATTTCCTATATGTCAGCTACAAAATTTGTAATCTATTTGTAACAGTCCTCAAGTAGCTGTAAAATTGAAATATCTTACAATGTCGACTTAATTAGGATTATTTTAAGATTTAGTAATAAACAAATCTGAATTTTGCAGATTATGCCATTGAAACCATAGCCTAATTTCTTCAAATTGTTGACCTGAATGGCGCTTGAAAGGTTTTATCTTTAAATTTTCAATCCAAAGATAAGAATATCCAAATATCTTAGCATATTAACCTGTAATAGGTGATAAGTTTAAATTTTCTTAATTGTGATAAAGCAAGCAATAATAATTATTGAATCAAATATGTTCTTATGATAATTTAAAAGAGATGAAAACTGATTTTAGCAACTCCAACAATCTGCTGCAGAAGATGAAGTTGCAAAAAGTATCTGGACAACAATAACAAGATAGATTTGTGTGGTACACAACTGAGGAAGAAATCAGCAAATTGAGTGACATCAATCTCTTTATATTATAATTAAGCTTTTTTAAAAAAAGGCAGAGAAATGGCAGACATCAGAAAAATCACCAAACATGAAGAAAAATCAAATATCCAGTTTTGAAAAATGATTAAATTGAGTAAGGATCTTATTGATCTCATGGAAATGTATAAGATTTTGGGGGGAATGGATTGAGTGGATAATGAGAGGATGCTTCCTTTTATGGAGCAGAACTAAACTAAGGGACATAGTTTAAATAGAAGAGTTCTGCCTTTTGAGACAGAGATAAGGAGAAATTTGTTTTCTCTTGAAGGGTTGTTAGGAGTGTGGGATTCTCTTCCCCAGAAAGTACTGGAGGTTGAGTATTTAAGTGTATTCATTAAAAGGTTGAGATTGGTAGATTTTGATAAACAAGGATGATAACGGTAAGGGGAGCTGAGACCACATTAGATTAGACATGATCTTACTGAACAATGGAGAAGGTGTGAAGTGTCAAATGGGCTCTCCCCGCTCCTAAGTTATATGTTCCTGTGCATCCAGATGATTTGTTCTAGTGGTAAAGCTTAGATTCTTATTTTCATGAGGACCAAAGTTAAAGTTCTAGTCCTACCATGTCATTTTTATAATTAATCTGTTGATGAATTCAAGCCATACTGAAATAGGCTATCAACAGAAAACTGAATGTGTCAGCTTTCTCTGAAAAGTAGAGTACTACTATAGATAAAAAATGCTTATGAAACCAGGACATGGATTTGTACACCAAATTTGCAAGAGGAAGGAGCTTCAGTACACATAGCCACGTATAACAATTTGTATTTATATTGCACTTTTAACATAGTCCCAAGTCACTTCTCAGAAATATTATAAAACAAAATTTACCACCAAGCCAAAGAGAGATAATCAAAAGTTATAACAGAGAATGTTGTTTTCTCTCTTAAGATTGTGATAGCTGAAAGCATAGCTGTCAATGTTAAAGTACATAAAATTGGTGACATGCAAAAAGTCAGAGTTAGAAGAGTGCAGAGATTTCATAGGTTTGTATGGCTAGAGAAGAGTATTAGGTGAAGGAGGAGTGAGACCATGCAGGTTTTTGAAAACAAGAATGAGAATTTTAAAATTGAACTGTTACACAAGGGCTAGAAATCAATGCAAGTCAGCAAGCACAAGGCTGAAGGGTAAATGAGACTTGCTGCAAGTTGGGATACGGACAGCAAAATTTTGAATGAGCTTAAGCTTATTAACATTAAAGATAGAAGACGGCCAGGATAGAACTGGATTTGTCAAGTCTAGAAGTAACAAAGTTATGTATAAGAGTATCAGCAACAATTGAAATAAGACAATGATGAAAATGCTAATTACCTTGAAAATTATTATGGCTAACATTTAAATATCTGGATTTTCCAGTCATTGGCAAACTAATAGTGTTCATTGCCTATTAAACTTACAATAATCCACCAATTTTCTGTTGGATTATGAGACGTACCTTCTATCATTATAGTTTGCTACCTGTGGTATTTTCAAGCAAATGGTTTTGTGAACTAACTGGATTGAAGTATTCTCACTAAGTCAAGCAGGAGAAAATTTTAACACCCTGTAATTAAACAGCACAACTGATTTTCAATTTGTCCAATACCAGATTTAATAGAGACTACACAATGACATAAAAATCAACCTGCTACCAGAAGGCAGAATAACAGTTCAAATATTGCAATAAGGCTGATAGCCATGGATTAAACCTGCTTTGCAAGTTTAATTCTACTGACTCAATCTGGATAAGACCATAAGACATTAGAACAGAATTAGGCCATTCAGTCCATCGAGTCTGCTCTGCCATTTGATCATGGCTTATATGTTTCTAAGACAAATTCTCCTGTCTTCTCCCTGTAACTCTTGATCCCCTTACCAATCAAAAACTGCCTTAAAACACTGAATGACTGGTTTCCACAGCCCTCTACGTAATGAGTTCCATTTATTAACGACCCTCTCGCTGGCTGAAGAAACTCCTCCTCACCTCAGGTTCTAAAGGATCATTCCTTCAGTCTTAAACTGTGCTCTTGGGTCTTAGTCTCTCCTATAAGTCAAAATATCTTCTCCATGCACACTCTACCCAGACCTGTTGGTATTATGGAAGTTTAAAACTGATTCCACCTTATCCTTCTAAACTTCATCAAGTACAGACCTGGAGTCCTGAACTGCTCCACATATGACAAGTCCTTCATCCTGGGATCATTCTTGTAAACCTCCTCTGAACTCCTCCAACACAACACATACTTCCTTAAATACAGGGCCCAAAACTGCTCACAATATTCCAAATATAGATTGGATTACCTAAAGAGTGAAAACAGGCCATTTGGCCCAACAAGTCCACACCAACCTCCAAAGGAGTAATCCATCCAAACCCTTTCCCCTACTCTACATTAACCATTGACTAATGCATCTAACACTATGGACAGTTTAGCATGATCAATTAATCTAACCTGCAACTCTTTGGATTGTATGAGGAAACCGGAACACCTGGAGGAAACCCAGGCAGACACAGGGAGAATGTGCAAACTCCACACAGTTGCCCAAGGCGGGAATCGAACCAGAGGCCCTGGTGCTGTAAGGCAACAGTGCTAACCACTGAGCCAAACCTTAATAGTTTGACCAAAGTCCAGCCTCAGCCTCAGAGGACATTTTTAATCTTATAATCTAGCCCTCATGAAATGAACATTAACATTGCATTTGCCTTCCTAACTGCCAAATGAGCCCGCATGTTAACCTTAGCAGAATCCTCAACTAGGAGTCACAAGTCCCTTTCTGCTTCATATTTCAAAAGCCTTTCCCCATTTAGAAAATAGTCTACGCCCGTGTTCTTCCTTCCAAAGTGTACAACCTCATACTTTCCTACATTGTATTCCATCTGCCACTTCTTTGCCCACTGTCCAAATCTGTCTAAATCCTTCTGCAGCCTCCCTGCTTCCTCAACACCACCTGTCCTTCCACCTATCTTTTGTGCCATCTGCAAACTTCGAGACAATGCCCTCAGTTCCGTCATCCAGATCATCAATGTACAATGTGAATAATTGTGGCTTCAACACAGACCCCTGCAGATCTTCACTAGTCACTGGCTGCCATCCTGCAAAAGACCACTTTAATCGCCACTCTCCGCCTTCTGCCAGTCAGCCAATCCTCTATCCATGCTAGTACCTTGCCTCTAATATCTTATTTAGCAGACTCCTGTGTGGCACCTTGTCAAAGGCCTCTAGAAATCCAAATAGATTACCTCCACTGGCTCTTCTTTGTTTGACTTGCTCATTACCTCTTCAAATAATTCTAACAGGTTTGTCAGGCATGACCTCCCCCTGACAAAACCATGTTGACTCTGTAATTTTACCATGCACTTTCAAGTACTCTGCAATCTCATCCTTAATAGTGGACGCTAAAATCTTACTGACAATTGAGGTCAAGCTAACTGACCTATATTTTCCTTTCTATTGTCTTGTTTCCTTCTTCAACAGGGGTAGTATATGAGCTATTTTCCAGTCCTCTGGGACCCTCCCCAACACCAGTGATTCCTAAAAGACCACCATCAATGCCTCTATTATCTCCTCAGCTATCTTCTTCAGATCTCTTGGGCGTAATACATCCGGTCCAAGTGATTTATCCACCTTCAGACCTTTCAGATTCCCCAGCACCTTCTCCTTAGTGATGGCCAGCCTTCAGGAATCCTGGCAACTGAAGGAGGAAAGGAAAAAACTCAATGAGAAATCTGAGCCCTTACAGCACTGCTTTTGGTTAGAAGGAGCAGAAGTCCTTCACCCAATCTGCCAAGATTAACTTCTTCAATTGGGTCAGGCGACTCTCTTCCCCCCTCAAAAATACATTTTTGAATTGGTGATTGGGATACTCTATCCTCCACTAAGAATTTGAAGGTTCTTGCTTATGGAAACATAGGAAATAGGAACAGAAGGGGGCAGTTCAGCCCTTTGAGACCGCTCTGTCCTTAAATATGATCACGGTTGATCAATCGGCTTAGTTCTCTGTTCCTGCTTTTACCCCTTATTCCTTGATTCCTTTAGCCCTAACAACTATGTCTAACTCCTTTGTGAAAACATTCAATGTTTGGCATCAACCATCTTTTGTGGTATAGAATTGAAAAAGCCATGCTGACTCAGCAATATTTTACCATGCACTTCTAAGTATTCCGCAATCTCATCCTTAATAGTGGACTATAAAATCTTACCAAGAATCCTGGTCAGGCTAAATGGTCTTTAGTTTCCTTTTTTCTGCCTCCCTCCCTTCTCAGACGGGGTGATACATGAGCCATTGGACAAGAAACATCCTCGACGTGAAGAAAGGTCTCCTTATGTTAGTCTTGCCTACCCCAGGACTCCCCAGTCATCGGAAACATCCTTCCTTCATTTATCCTGAATAGTTATAATTTTATAAAGAACCCCTTTCGCTCCCCTAAACCCCAGTTAATATGGTCTTAACCAATCCATGTATAAGTCCAGAACTACAGGACACAGTTTTAAAATTAGGGGTTGCACTTTTAGGACAGAAATTAGGTTGTGCTACTTTGGAAAACTGCCTCAGAAGGTGGTGGAGTAGAGTTCAATGAATATGTTGAAGAGACGTGGATTGATTCTCACTAGGAAGGGGAATCAAAGGTTAACAGGGACAGACGGGAATGTGGAATTGAAAACACAAATAGATTGGCCATGGTCTTATTGAACAGCAGAGCAGGTTCCAGGAGTCAAAAGAGCTTATCCTCTCCTATTATGGATGATCATATGTAACTATGGATTCAGAATTAAACTGTTTGAGAATTTTTTTCTCTTTCTTAAAAGTAAACTGGCCTGGTTCCCCTGGAAACAACAAAGAGGAAGCAACAGGGAGCAAAGAACATTAAAATAAATGCAACTTTCACTATGGTTTCCTGAGTGCAGTCAGCCAGTGAATACCACCAGCGTCTCAGGTTTAAATCTTGCATTTCAATGACACTTAACACTACTCAGATCAAAATACTATAGATGCTGGAATTCTGAAAAAAAAAAGCAAAGTGCTGGAAAAACTCAGCAAATTTGGCAGCATCTGAGCAGAGAGAAAAACAGTTGATGTTTCGAACTTCAGTAGTTTTGAAAAAGAGTCATATCGGTCTCGAAACATGAACTGTTTCTCTAATCATAGATGCATGTTGAGTTTCTCTGGCATTTTGTATTTTTTACACTAAATTGTATTTTCTTTTATCTTCCTTTTGCACTGAACATTATCACCTTTGAACTTTCCACTCGTGCATGGATGTGAGAGAGCCCAAAATGACTGCGTGAATGTTGCATGCTCGATATTACTATTTTTTATTTTCCTTGATTTGAGCAGGTAATAAACTAAGAAAACCATGTAATTGGTGAACTACATTTATAGTCAAAAGGTATTTTGCCGCATACTAAAAAGAACATAAGCCATTGTTGCAACCAACCTAAGTAGATAGAAAAATAAAAATGAAAGTCTCTCAAACAATAATTATATCCTGAAAGACTAAAAATTCATACATAAAATTAAATGTTCAGGTTGAGAGAAGTTATCTGGGAGTGTCATTCCTGCTGAATGCAGCAGCCCTAATGTTTTCTGACACTTGTTCATCAGTACAAAAACTTTCAATATTTTAAGTTTCAGTGCCAAAATCTTTCAATGAAATACCAACTGCAGTGAGGCTTTTGAAGAAGAGGTGTATCTTGGACCTCAATTCTGGTTTTCTGAATTGCACTGCACATGTACATTGTTAGACTTTATCATCCAATTTACTCCCTGCTACTGCTAATGCTATTGTACAATCCGGACCATTGCTGAAATTAAATGGAAGCACTGCTTCAACCACCTGATGAAGAAGCAGTGCTTCGAAAGCTAGTGATTCCAAATAAACCTGTTGAACTACAGCCTGGTGTTGTGTAATTTTTAACTTTATCCACCACAGTCCAACAGCGGCACCTCCAAATCACGAAATTAAATGGGAGGAGATAAAAACAGAGTTTATGGGAGTTACATCGATTCTATTTTTGCACAACCTATGAAAACCTTTTAAATTATTTTAGCATGAGGATTGTCAAAAATATTTTCTGGCAATGGTAACTGTATGAATCTCATTTTTATAAATCTTATATAATTTCTACCAATGATTAGTCAGTTTGGATGTAGCTAGATCTTACTACTGCAAATGTTAATGTACCTAAAGGTGATGATGTTAAAATTCTTTGGGCTAAAATTTCATTCCTGGGGTGTGGCAACAATGCTTCAAGAACAGCCAATTAAGTTGCCACTGAGGCAGGCAGCACATAAATGTGGTGCTGCCTTTTCATTCGCCTAATTGTAGTTTGTATTGTAGGATGCAGCCAGCACGCAACTCATTACAGTAAGTCTCCCCCACTTCAATGGAATTAGCACTCAGTAGTAGGGAACTGGTCTGCCTGGCTGGCATACAAGAGTTGTACAAATGTACCTGGAAAGTGAGAAGTTGCCTAGATTCAAGGATGTAGTAAGGGAAGCCTTAGTAATGGAGGTGGACAGGTTTCCACGGGATCTGTATGGCCAATACAAGAAGTCTTCTGCCAAGAAACTGGCAAGCAGTGTCACAAGTCATCTGATGACATTATACAGGTGATCAAGATAAATGAATGCATCTTGAAAAAAAACTTCATACTCACTGATCCACTACTTCCAACGTAGTTAACTGCACCATCATTACTTGTCAGCAATATGTGGCACCCAGGGCATGTGCTTGATATCCATAATCCTCATCAAGTACATATTGTAGAGGTATCAGTCTCATTATGAGGTGTCACAGCTTTCACATATCTCTAGCCATTCAGCAATAACAGGTACATCACCAAAATTAGGTGTAACACAATAATTAATGTTCTGCCCTCTCTCTCTTGTGGGAAAGGACAACCACAACCACCAGGAACAACGCAAATCAATGAAAAAACAGATGGAGGAGATGGCTCTCTATAACATCGGCTGAGCCAATGAAAGAGTCCATGGCTTCAGACATCATTTACAACATTTAGGGTGAAATTACGCACTGACCTCATGCCCCTTCTTCACTTCCAGCTTACTCCCATCGTGTTATCTGTAATGTCTGTGTTGCTGATGATAACCAAGGACCTCTTGATTTCCAAGTCACACTCTTGTCTCACCCCAATCTGCTTTTCTGATGGTTTGCAGTCAAACACCTAAGATCTGTTATATGTCCAGTCACAGCATCCCCAGGCAGAAGAAGAGTAACACCACTCCACTGATGAAGGGACCCCTTCACTTGACCTGACACTTGCAACTACTGGTTTAGTGGTGCTGGAAGAGCACAGCAGTTCAGGCAGCATCCAACGAGCAGCGAAATTGACATTTCGGGCAAAAGCCCTTCATCAGGAATAAAGGCAGTGAGCCTGAAGCGTGGAGAGATAAGTTAGAGGAGGGCCTCGTTAGCGCAGTAGGCAGCACGTCAGTCTCATAATCTGCCTCCTCTCGTTTATCTCTCCACGCTTCAGGCTCACTGCCTTAATTCCTGATGAAGGGCTTTTGCCCGAAACGTCGATTTCGCTGCTCGTTGGATGCTGCCTGAACTGCTGTGCTCTTCCAGCACCACTAATCCAGTATTTGGTTTTCAGCATCTGCAGTCATTGTTTTTACCCTGACACTTGCAATGTCTCACCAGCTAAGGTACTGGTACTACATGTGCCTTACTATTGCATTAGGATCTGTATAAGGTAAGTCACTGGGTTTGAATGGAAAATAGATATTTCAGGTATCAGTTCATCAAAGACCAAGGTTACACATGAATTTTGTTACACAGGATACAGATAAGAACTAAGTTGCATGTACATAGATTGGGGTGTTTTGGCAAATCTATCGCCAAATAGTTATCTGTTCTCCGTCAGCAGATGAGACAATACCATGAGCTGCAAGTAGCCTACAAAATGCTCAAAGAAAGATAGAAAAAATGTAGGAATACAAAGAATACTGGAATTTTGAAGAATGTGTGAATCTTGAAGAATGCTGGAATCTATCATTAAAAGGGTATAGTTAGGAAATCTCATGGCGGGAAGCAGAGTTAACATGGTGTGTGAAAGAAAAATTATGTTTGGTTAATTTACTTGATTTCTTTGTAATAAACAGCATAGATGACAGAGAAGCTGTGGATACACTGTACTTATTTAGATTACAAGAAGAATACATTTGACAAGATGCCACATTAAAGGTTACTGTGCAAAATAAGTGCAAATAGTGAAGGGGGTAACATATTACCATGAACAGAGGATTGGTTATCCCACAGGAAACAAAGTTGGGGCTTAATTTTCCCACTTTCTGGCAAAGTATTTTATTGAGTGAAATTCATGGTGTCCAATCTGCTAAGACCCATGGTGACACATCCCACGTAATCTTCCGCACTTCATCTCATTGATCACGCAACTGGCATCTTTGGCATCCATCTCATGGAATCACATGGTAGAAGTGGAAGTGTTTGCCACTGCCAGGCCTTCAGAAAGTTCAAGCATCATTTTTAAGGTATTGTAAGCTACGAATTGCCCTTCATACTGTTATCTTGCATGACAGTTCTAAAAGAAATGTCCCAGCAAATTAAATCACCAGTTCACCAACAGGGGTTTGGAGAAGCTGATCATAGTGTGGTGGAAAGGATGGTTGTATTTTTCTTACTGACCAATAAAGGAGGACATGCCGCCAGTCTCAGCCAGCCTAGACTGAGATAATAGCCTAAGTACTGTTTATTGGGTGAAGAGCCATGCAGAAAGTGCAGGAGAAAAGATTTCCACAAGAATAAGTGCCACTATTTTATCTCTGCTTTATAAAAAAAAGATTGGAGATCTGAATTCTGAATTTAACCAATAAGTAGAAAATTGTAACCTTTTTCACAGTCTCTTTCGAGATTTTTGGCCATGACTTCCCACATTTCTCACCATGGTCCATACTGCTCAAGGGAGTGGAAAGTTCTGCCTGAGGCAGAAATCGGCAATTTTTAGATGAATGGAGTTTCATAGGTATCTGTGTTAGGGTCTCAACTGTTTAAAATTTCTCTCAGTGACTTAGATGAAGGCACCGAATGTATGGTTGCTATATTTGTTGATGACTTGAAGAAAGGTAGAAACATAAGTTGAGAAGGGGACGCAGCAAACCTGCAAAGTAAATAAGAACTAGGAGTAGGCAATTCAATCCCTCGAGCCTGCTCCACCATTTGATATGATCATGCTTGATCTCATATTGGCCTCAACTCCATTTTCTTTTCTATTCTCTATAACCCTTCAACACATTGTTAATTAAAGATCTGATTATCTTCTCCTTAAATTTACCCAATGTCCCAGCATCCATCACTCATTGGGGTAGTGAATTCCATAGATTCACAACCCTTTGAGAGTAGTTTCTCTTCATCTCATTTTTAGGATAAGGGGTAGCAGATTTAAAACAATGAACTCTCGAAATGGGGGCAAGTGAGTGAGCAGAAATCTGGCAGATGGAGTATAATGAGGGCAACTGTGAACTTGTCCACCTTGACAAAGAATAGAAATATTATGTAAATAGAAAGAGTCTGCAGAACTCAACAGAAAAGGGGGATCTGGATATCCTGGTAGATGAGTCACGAAAGTTAATGTTTAGATACAATTGAGTGTTGTCATTTATTGTGGAGAGATTGGAATATTAAAGTAGACATGTTTTGCTACAGTTGTTCAGGACTGTAGTAAGACCACACCTGGAGTAGAGTGTGCAGTTTTGGTATCCTTATTTAGAAAAGGACATAATTGATTTTGGGTAAGTTCATTTGACTAATATTTAGGATGAAGGGTTTTTTTATTTTAAAAAATTACCAGATGTGGGCTTTGCTCACCAGGACAGTATTTATTGTCCATTCCTAAGTACATTTGTAAAATTGGTCCTGAACTGTTTTCTTGAACCGTTGCAGTCCGTGTGGCATACGTACATCGACATTGACGTTCGCAACAGCGTTCTGGAATTTTGACCCTGTAACAGTGAAGGTGATATATTCCAAGTCAGGATGGTACGCATCTGAAAAGAAAACTTGCAGACGGTTGTGTTATATGCATATGTCCACCTGGTAGAAGTCACAGTACTGTCATAGGAGCCTTGATGATTTGGACAGACTGGTACTGTATCTACTGGAGTTTAGATAATGAGAGTTGATCTTATCATAGCATGAGAGATCCTAAGGAATAGTGGATATTCAAAGGATGTTTCCTTTTTGTGAGAAAAAGGTGGGCAAAGTTTAAAAATGTGGTCTCCTTATACTCTCTCCTTCATGGAAGGTAGATGGATTTTTGACTATTAAGAGACTTATACGCCATCTGCCAAATGTTTGCTCACTGATTCAACCTACGTTTGCAGCTTCCTTATGTCTTCTTCTCAAAATGCTTCCCTATCTTCCTTTGGATCATCCTCACGATTACATTTGTACCTTGCTTTGTATTTTCAGCAAACTTCTATATTTTCCAAAGACACTCTGTCTCAGTCTTTAGTACAAAATGTAAACAGTTGAGACCCAGCACGGATTCTCGTGGCACTTCGCTAGTTACAGTCTGCAAAATGTAAAGTGCCCTTGTTATCCCTACTTACTGCTACATGCTGTTAACAAACTCTCCAACAATGCTAATAATATTACTCCCAACTTCATGATTCCTTGTCTTGCATCTCATCTTCAGTGTGGCACTCCCTGTGTGGATGGGAGCCAGGACTGCAAGGACAATGAGCTCACTGACCATTACACCATGGTGCAGGACGCAATTCAAGTCGACAGTTCAAAGGAATTTAGTTCGAGTAAGGGACAATACAGTTATTGAGATAAATATGGTTCTCTGCTGCCAAGAATGAGAGTCCTGAAGGAAGCTTTGCCTCTTCAACCTAGAGTTAAGGACTTTCGTTTAAAGATAGAAAGCAATTAATGGAATGTTGGTCTTTATTTCAAATGGTTGGAGTATACAAGTAGGGAAGTCTTACAGCAACTGTATAAGGTGCTGGTGAGACCATATCTGGAATACTGTAGACCCCTTATTTAAGAAAGGATATCCTTACATTGGAAGCAGTTCAAAGAAGGTTCACTAGGATGATCTCTGGTATGAGGGAATTGTCTTATGAACAAGGGCTAAACAGATCGGGACACAGCTCACTGGAGTTTAGAAGAATGAGGGGTGATATTATTAAAACATTTTGGATTTTTAAGACGCTTCACAGAGCAAAAGTTGAAAGGATGTTTCCTGTTATGGGAGAGTCTAGAGCCAAAGGGCACTGTCTCAGAATAAAGGAAAGCCAATTTAAGACTCAGATAAGGAGGAATTTCTTCCCTCAGAGGATTCAGAATCTTTGGAACTCTTTGCCACAGATAGCATTTGGGGACAGAGTGTTTAAGGCTGAGATCGAGTCTTGATTAGTAGAAGAATAAAGGTTTTTGGGGAAAGGGCAGGAAAGTGGAAAAGAGGAATGCTGGTTCAGACACAATCCTATTGAACAGCAGAGCAGGCTCAAGCAGCTGAACGGCCTATTCCTATTCCGATTTCATACAGAATTATGATCTTACGGAACTTGGAAAAAGAGGGGAATGACCCAATTCCCATGATCCACATGGTACCATTATCATCAGTATAAGAAAGAGATTCTGCTGAAAGAATTTAAGTATCTATGCACTAAAGCAAAACGTTAGTACACAAAGGTTAAAATCTCTACATTATTACATCAACCACACTTTAATTGGCATAAGGTAATACGATCGAAGTTAAACGTGTGTTCAAAGGCTGGTTTAGGAGAAATGGTTTTGATTCATGGGGAACTGGCACAAGCATTGCAGAAAGAGGGAGCAGTACTGTTGGGAAAGCCTTTACATAAACAATGATCAGACCAGAATGCTGGAAAGTTGCACAACAGAGAGAGGTCTTTAACTTAAATAGTTGGGGAGATGTTCGCATGAAGAGAGATTTGTAATGTTAAAAAGGTATGGTAAAAGTGCAGAATGAGAGGTAATGAATACCAAGCAAGGACAGAACGTGGAAACATAGCTGTGCAAATAATATCACAGTAAGCAAAAATGATGAAAAGGCAGATTTAAACTTGGTTTATCTGAATGCTTCGGCATTTATAACACGATGGATGATTTGATATAAGTAAATAAGCAAGATAATAATAGCAATTATAGAAATATAGTTGCAACGTAGCCAAGCTTAGCAGCTGAATATTCATGATATTTGTAATTTTGGTAGGATGGGAAGAAAGGAAACAGAGATGGGGCAGCTTTGGAACAGTTTCTTAGAAAAATGAGTCTGATGTCTGTTCCTGCGAAAAAGGGAATGCAGTGAAGGTTTATCAAATTGATTTCTGGGATGGCAGGATTGACGAATGAGGATAAAGTGAGTCAGTTACGATTGTATTCACTGGAGTTTACAAAAAGTGAGAGTGATCTCATAGAAACCTTTAAAATTCTAATGGGACTAGGTCTGTTAGATGCATTTGAATGACAGAGCAGGCATGAGGGCTTGAATGGCCCACACCAGTTCCTACTTTCTATTTTTCTATGTTTAAATATATTCTATAACCCACTAGGGAACAGAATACTTGGATCAAAACATGTATAATGATCCAGGATTAGTAAAGATTGCAAAGTAAATGACCCTCTAGACAAGAGTGATCATAACATGAGAGAATTTCACATTCCATTTCAGAGTAAGAAATGTAGGTCAATAACTAGTCTCTTAAAGTTAAATGAAGACAACCTCAAGGACATGATGACAGAGTTGACTAACATGGACATGAAAAATAGGTTCAAAAAGAAGATGAAGGTGATACACAGTGACATTTAAAAAATAGCTCATAATTCTTGAAAATGAAAGATGCAGCAGATGTGGCTAACTAAAGAAATTAAGGGTGGAATCAAACTGAAAAGATAAGCATGCAAAACTGTGCTTACTAAATACCTTTTGGAAATCCATGTAGAAAATACCTACAGCTTCCTCTTTGTTTATCTTATCAATTACAACTTCAAAAAGCACTCTCATTAAATTTATTAAACATAATTTCCCTTTTATAAAACTTTTACGGCTCTGTCTAATCATACCATGATCTTTCAGTACACTGGCAGACTTCCTTATTAATAAATTTTAGAATTTTCAAATCAATGATGTCAGGTTAACTGGTTTGTTTTATCATTCATAGTTTTCTTGAAAATCAGCATATACTGACATCCAACACTCTGGGCCTATTGCAGAGTTTGAAGAATAATGGAACATCATGACCAGCGTATCCATCATCTCAGAGGCCACCACATGGCAACATTTGAACAAGAAGCAGGAGTAAGACGATCTTTCTAATGTATGAATTAGATGAAGAAGTAAGCCATTCAATCTCTGTAGCCGAAAGGAACACTCCCTGATAACACTCAGCCTCCTGCTTAACAAGAATTTATCTACCACTGCCTTAATATGTTCAAACACTCTTCTACCTAATTTCTGGGAAGAAAGTTCCAAAGACTCAGGCAATCCAGAGAATTTATTTTGTCTCATCTCTGATAAGGGGGAAAACTCCCAATATTTAAACAGCGACTCCTAGTTTTAGACTCTCCCATCAAAGGAATCAACCTCGCCACATCTACCCTGTCAAAACCCCTCAGGATCTTACATGTTTCAATCAAGCTAACTCTTACTCTTTTAAACTCCAGCAGATAGAAGCCACGCCTGTTCAACCTTTCCTCATAAGACAACAGTTCTTTGAATTATGCCAGTGCATTTATATCCTTACTTAAAATAAAACACGTGGACAATACTGTGCACAGTGCTCTAAATGCAGTCTCACTTAGTGCCCTGTATAATTGATGCATAATCGCCCTCCTTTTGTATTCAATTCCTCTCATAACAAACTACAACATTCTATTTGTTTTTCTTATTAATTTTTGTATCTGTAGACTAACCTTTTGTGATTCATGCACTAGAATAGCCAGATATTTCTGCATCTGTTTTGCAATCTCTTATACTCTAGCTATTATATTTTTTAAAAACTTCTTCCTGCCAAAATGAACAATTTCACATTTTCCCACATCTCCATTTACCACAACTCTATCAACTCACTTAACTTAACTGTAGCCTCTATATATCCGCTTTACAACTTACTTTCCTAACTGCCATTGTGTTGTCAACAACTTTGGCAAATATTCCTTTCAGTTCTTCATCTTAGTTTATGTAAATTGTAAACAATTGAGGTCCTAGCAGCAATTCCTGTGGCACCCCAGTCATTAAATCTTGCCAACCTGACAAAGAGCCATATATTTTACTCTCTGCTTTCCTCAAGTCAGCCAATCTTCTATTTAATATATGCCCCTACAATATTAGCTTCGGTTTTTCTGCAAAACCCTATGATATCATACTTTATCAACTACCTCCTGGAACTGTATGGAGATTACATCTACTGGTTCACGTTTAGCCATAGCAATAGCTCAAAGAACTCCAATAGATTGGTGAAAGGAAAATTTAAGTTCAACCAAAGAGTGTGTGTTTCCTCAATCGCTTTGAACTTAGCAAAGTGCCTGGCTATAACCTCTTTAACGACAGCTTCTAACATTTCCCTATGGCATACATTAACCAAGCTGGATTGTAGTTTCCTATTTTTCTGTCTCCTTCTCTGTTTGAATAAAGGAGATGCATTTACTTTTCCAATCCAATCGGACCACCTCCAAATCAAGGGAGCTTTTAAAAATTAAAACCAGTAACTACCTCAACAGCCACTTCTTTTAAGAGCACAGGAAAAATGTCCATCAAGACTTGTTAGTTCACAGCTCTAATAATTTGCTCAGAAGCACTAGCTCTGGTGATTTTCTTAAAAATACTCTATAACACTTGGCCCTGGATATAGGTCAGCTGTCAGTCCCTTAGGTCTTCTCAATTATTTTTCTTAGTTGAAATTAAATACTTTAAGTTTCTCATTTTCATTTGTTTCTTGGTTATCCAATACATTTTGTTTGTGATTGTGATGGTGAATTCAGACCCAGAGGATGGACAGTAGGAAATTTGGAAATGTAATCTGAAGAGAAAGAGAGATTTTTGATTCTTGCCTTTGAATTTTCTGCTTATCACTCTCCTTATTTCCCCATTCTATCTACTGCTTTTGCCCTTGTTTCCATCTCTTCTGTCTCCCTGTATATGTTTCTATTCCCCTGCCATTTTACTTTGAACCCTCCCAACTACACTCCCCCTAGGATGTCAGTTCAAGTCCTGCCCAGGTGCAACCTGTTCAGCTTGTACTGGTGCTTATCTCTTCCAGAACTGGTCCCAATGTCCCAGGAATCCAACACTCTTCCTTTTGCATAGTCTCTTTCGCCACATATTCATCTGATATATCCTGCTTTTTTGACTTTGACGAGCACTTAATACTGGTGATCAGTTGTGAGATCATTACCTTTTGAGTTCCTACCTTTTAAACTTTGTTCCTGACTCAAGTACCTCATCCGTGCTACTATTTATGTTGTTGATACTGACAGGGTCCTCTTGGTCTTCACTTAACCCCCCCCAGCTTCTGCATCCTAAAGGTTAGTAGGATGCGATTTCTGTCACCTCCAATAGAATGCCACAATCAGGTGCATACTTCCCTCCTTTGTCAGCATTCCACAGGGTCTGTTCTCTCAGTGACACCCTCCTCCACTCTTCCTCCATTCCCAACACTACTGCACACCCAGAGGCACCTTCCCACACAATCGCAGAAGGTGTAACACCTGCCCATTTACATCCACATTATCCAAGGCCCCTGTCACCTTCCAAATGAAGCAGCGACCTGCACTACATTCAATCTACTGTATTTGCTGCTCACAATGTGGTCTCCTCTACACTGGGAAAACAAAATGTAGACTGAGTGATGTCCATAAAAATAACCCTGAGCACCTGCCACTTCAACGCACCACAATGTTCCCACACCAACATTTCTGTCACGGGCAGCAGTGTTCCGCAGAACCTCAGTGCAGTTCTATGAGCAACATCTCATTTTCTGCTTGGGGATCCTACAGCCTCTCGGACTCAATATCGAGTTTAATAAATTTAGACCATGATTCTGTCCTTCCATGTTTATATTACCCATTTCTTGCCCTATCCTGTCATGGCATGGGCCTACCCATTCTCATGTACTCTCAGCTCAGCTCTCATTATTACTTACTCAGCTTCTCTTCTATCCTGGCCTATTTTCAACATACCCCTTTCATAGGAGTTTTTTGCTGAGCTCCATCTCGATCTGTCCGCTCACCTCTCCCTGCAAACTCATCTTCAACATAAAAAACACTTTTTTCCTAGCTGTCATCACTTCTGAAGAGTCTCCTTTCTTCCCACCGCAGATTCTGCCAGATCAGCTGAATTTTGACAGCAATTTCCGCTTTTGGTGTCATCCTAAAATATTGTTTGCAGCCGTTGAAAGTCTATCTTTTTTCTTTACAACTGAATCCCCTATTACTATAGCCTTTCCACACTTACTCCTCCTCCCTCATGCAGCAGAGCCAATTGCAGTGCAATGAATTTGGTTCTTGCTATTTTCCTCAGAGAGGCTATTCAACCCAACAGTATATAAAGTATTTTGCAGGGAAATGGCCCCAGGGATTCCTACACTGCCTGTCTAGTCCACTTTGTCCGCCTGGTGGTTATCCAATCCCTCCTTGAGTAACCATATCACATATGTGCTATCCATGATACTCACAGCCTTCTGGTTGATCCTCAGTGTCCCAGCTACTGCTCAGCTCTGACACTTGGGCTTCCAGGAGCTGCAGCTGGAAACACCGTCCTGCCCACCTTCTGGTCCCAGGCCCTGGAACTGTGCCCAACTTTTCACATAGGGCAGGAACACACCACGCTTCAGGCTCACTGCCTTTATTCCTGATGAAGGGCTTTTGCCCAAAACGCCGATTTCGAAGCTACTTGGATGCTGCCTGAACTGCTGTGCTCTTCCAGCACCACTAATCCAGGAACACACCACAGTCTTGAGCTCTGTCTCCTTCAGAAAATTGTATCAAGAAACCCAGGCGAGGGGGTCACAAAACAAGTATGGGTCTAGTGCAGGACACTGGTTAATGACCTGCTCCAATCCCTATGTATAAGTGCTAGTGTTGCAACTTCAACAGGAGTCATGCACTATTAATAACTATATGAAAATTTGCCAGTCGGCAGTTTTCCCATAAGAGTGAATGCACAATCAGCTTTCGTGCCGGATTGCAATGAGGGCAAAGTGTATGGAGGTTTGTCTTTTGGATGCAATGTGTGAATGACAGGTTGATATCTGTAACAGGGATGCATGCAGACAAGAAGGTTAGTTGTCACTTAAAATATCTTTGCCCTTTGTAACGTAAAGAAATAACACTAAGGACAGGAGACACACAAGGAGAGAAGTTTTGAACCTAAAGGTCCTCAAAGCATTCAAGCAGGAAACGATGAAGATCGCTGGTGAAGACGGAGCGTAATCTTTGGCAGAAGATGATGATACACTTGCCTTGCTCCTAGTTAGTGTATGATTGTATCATCCACCTTGCTCCTAGTTAATGACACAACCATCTTGCTGGTAGCATATCCCCGAGGGTATGCATCGCTGAACTTCTCCAGAATGGTCAAGGAAGTGGTGGCATTTTTCAAGATGACCAATGGTATGTTTGATAATGCTCTTATGAATTCATTAGATTGATTACAGTATTCCTCTGGCTCACTCTGGGAAGGACTCATTGTTGTATCAGCCACATCTGAAGGGCATACCCGTTGACATCAAGGAGCCATTAATCAACCTCAGATGGAATTTCTTTGGTCACCATTACCAAGGTTCAATTCCAGTCTGTGTAGAGGTTGCACACTCTTCCTGTGTCTATGTGGGTTTCCTCTGGATGCTCTGGTTTCCTCCCACAGTCCAAAGTTGTGCAGATTAGGTGCATTGGTTAAGCTAAAGTGTTCATAGTGTGCAGGGTGTGCAGGCTAAATGGATTAGCAATTGGAAATGCAAGATTACAGGGAGAGGGTGGGGGGAAGAAGGGGTGCAGGTGGGTCTTAGTAGGATGCTCTTTGGAAGGTCGGTGAGGACTTGATGGGCCAAATAGCCTGCTTCCACATTGTAGGGGATTCTATGATATGGACACACAGGATAGATAAGACAAAACATGAGGTGTTTAAACTTTAATGGTTCTTAATCCGATTCTTTTTGTTCTGCATCATCTAAGGACCAAATGGCAGGCACAGAACAAATGGTATAACTGCATCTCTGGAAACAAAGCAGCCACAGCCTATAAGGATGCAACATCACCTCCCTCATCAGCTGCCACCAGCAATTACCCCACAATGTTCACAGAGGGGGTCACATATAGTTTGCAGTACAATCTGGTAAGCACAACACAGACATGCCCCAGCATGGCAGCACAGTGGCTCAGTGGTTAGCACTGCTGCCTCACTGCACAGGATGCCAGGTTGATTCCAGTCTCGGGCGACTGTCTGTGTGGAGTTTGCACATTCTCCCAGTGTCTACGTGGGTTTCCTCCGGGTGCTCCGGTTTCCTCCCACAGTCCAAAGATGTGCAGGTCAGGTGAATTGGCTATGGTAAATTGCCCATTAGGTGCATTAGTCAGAGGGAAATGGTTGTGGGTGGGTTACTCTTCAGAGGATCAGTGTGGACTTGTTGGGCTGAAGGGCCTGTTTCCACACTGTAGGGAATCTAACCTAATTTAATCTAACCTCACAGATGGAGTTACAGCTGGGTCCCCAGACAATTAGGAGATGACTGGGGATCAGGATCCTGTTGAGTCTCATGTTTGTCACAATGTGATTTCTAGAGAGGAGATAAGACATGAAACACAGATTTAGAGATAACTTGGCAAGGGAAGATGGCCAGGCCGGGTCTATGACCCAGGAAGATGATGGAGGTGAGGCGATGATCCAATACTGTTGTATGAACCATATGTAGATATGGTCAGCCCTGACATCCCTTGGATATCTCTCCAGGCCTCAGCATGAACTTATAAAATCCTTCTCATATTCTGACAAATCCTTGTCATCTGAGGAGTGCTAATGTTCCTTGCATTCTTCCCTTTACATCCACATTTGTCAATGCTCTGCTAAGTTGTACAGTGCAAAGCAGACCAGTACTACTTGAGATATTCTTAGGGGTATGCATTGCTGAACTTCTCCAGAGTGATCAAAGAAGTAGAGGCATATTTTAAGAAGACCAGTGGTACACATAATAATGCTCTGCTGAATCATGAGATTGATTGCAGCATTCCTCTGGCTCCTTCTGAGAATGACTCATTGGTGCATAGCCTTTGACACCAAGCAGCCATTAATCAACCTCAGATGGAATTTCAAGAAGCTCAGGGAGCTTTGAGTTGTGCAAGATGTATCAGATAGCTCCACAAGTAACGATCAAGAGGTGCATTGTTCTTCTCTTGTGATGCAAAACAGTTGTACATTTGTGGAGGGAATCATTTTTCAACTCACAAATGCAGCTGCTTGCTCCCAAGGAGTCTTTTTGACTGTAAGTGCAGTCAATGATATCATACACTCAAAGAAACCTAGCATTGTCACTGAATGCAGTTGACATTGGTGGTGAAATGGATAAATCACTGACATAATCACTGTGGGCGGCACGGTGGCACAGTGGTTAGCACTGCTGCCTCACAGCGCCAGAGACCCGGGTTCAATTCCCGCCTCAGGCGACTGACTGTGTGGAGTTTGCACGTTCTTCCCGTGTCTGCGTGGGTTTCCTCCGGGTGCTCCGGTTTCCTCCCACACTCCAAAGATGTGCAGGTCAGGTGAATTGGTCATGTTAAATTGCCCATAGTGTTAGGTAAGGGGTAGATGTAGGGGTATGGGTGGGTTGCGCTTCGGCGGGGCGGTGTGGACTTGTTGGGCCGAAGGGCCTGTTTCCACACTGTAAGTAATCTAATCTAATCTAATCTAATAAAATAGGGTGCCTGTCACCCCTTTATATAACTATGAGATGCCATCATCTGTCATGCTCTGGAGCCCCACCCTGCAAAAATTTAGCACCACTGTAACCTTAAGGGTCACTGGCAATGGGACTCCCACCAAATCCACATAGCTGAACATCTTTTACACAGTCCAACATGGCTCATCGATCATATCCTCTAGCATTTTCATATGCCCTTGGCATTGCCTTTATGATATCCAGAGTCAGTTTCTTCTTGTTTTCTGCATCTGTTGACACATCATTGCCTGTCTTTACTGATGTGTTCCCCAGACATCTGCATCAGACCAGCCTCCTTCTCGGAGACTGCCTACTGTTAGTCTTGCATCCTCTGTTGGACAACTAAAGCTTTCCTTCTTTGCATTCTCTCTTCATGCATCTGATGTTACAGGAACAACATATGAATGAGACCCATTGTTACAGCATTAATGGCACTGTATGAAGAGGGTAGATGTATGCGTGAAAGCATAGCTCTCATTTTTTAAAAACTAGTCATTAGGGCATCCTTTTAAAGGGCCAGTTGTGCACAATATTATCTTCTTTTACCAAAACAACATTCTTCTACTTCAAATTGATTTTATATTCAGACTGTGTTGGATCTAATCCTAGTCAGTTTCATGAAGGTTAACCAAGTTGTGTAGTTTTGGTCCCTTTTCAAAAACTGTTTCCACCCAGGAAAATCACACATATTAAATCAGCAGATGGAAATTAAAGATCAGTTGTCTGTTTCTATACATGATTATGACACCCTTAACCCTCTTAGTAAGCCTCTTCCATGCTTTTGTTCATCCTCATTACCTACCCCAATCCCAAATCTGGACCTGTCTCCATTCAGATCACAACTTCCTACTTTGGATGTGACTGCTACCTTCAACACTCAGACCCATCAAGGCACCATCGCTGATAGCACTGACCCCAACTTTTAGGCCGTTCATGCATCTTTCAATATCTGGCTTAACCTACCCAACCCTAGTCACTCTAAAGACCACCATAGCAAGGATCGTCCCTTCACTACATCTCGTACAGAGTTGTGTGAATTTGGAACTCCCTGCTTCGGAAGGTTGTAGGGGCAAGGTAATTAAATATTTTTAAGATGGAGGTGGATTTTTGTTAGGCAAGGGAATCAACAATTTTCACAGAGGGATTAAAATATGGAATTTGGAACACAAGTAGATTAGCTGTTATCTTATTGCATTGCATAGCATATCTGCTCCTAATCTGTAAGTTCATATGTCACCAATTTCTTAATTTTTTACATTGATACATGGGATGTAGGCAATCCTGGTTCAAGCAGCATTTATTACCCATCCCTAGTTGACCTTGAGAAGGTGGTGGTGACCTGCCTTCTGGAACCGCAGTAATTCATTTGATACAGGAACTTCAAAAATGCTGTAAGGGAGGTACGGACAGGATTGTGACCCAGAGATTTTGACATCCATGCTAATACAGTATCCGAAAACAACCAGCTCTTTACTTGTACAGCCACATTTTACGTGGACCTAATTAAATGCGTTTGGGAAATGCGAATATGCAACATTTACTAATGTCCCTCTATCTACACTGCTTGTTACATTCTCAAATTAAAACTATTAAACATAAATCTGATTGCAAAAAATGTTGGAATTTACTTTTTACACCTTTTACTTTGGAATAATTCTCGTGTCTTCTGACTTGAACTCAGATAAAAAAAATACCCTTTCAAAGTCTCTACTATTTCCTTCTTTCCCATTATTAAAATTGTCAGTCTCATGTTTTTATGGACTAACACTCAAATTAGTTATTCTTTCCTTTTTTATATACTTGAAGTGTTTGCATTTGCTTTTACTTTTTTTTACTAGTTTTCTCTCACATCCTAATTTCGCCCTCTTTAACATTTTAATCATCTTTAACTGGTTTCTAAATTTTCCTAACCTTCTGACCCACTAGTATTCTCTGCAGTATTTTTTAAAGCTTTTTTTCCCAATTTGATAGCATTGTCAACAACAGCATCGCAGATTAACAGAAGTGTGGCATCACAGAAGCAGACCTGTATTAGCTCGGTGAATGAGCAATTTGCTTAATTCCATTCTCCTGTTTTTTCCTGCACTTTCTGCCTTTTCAGAAAACAGCTTAACTCAATTTTGAAAGATGTGGTTGATAACATGGATGTAGAAAGAATGTTTCCTCTTCTGGGAGAATGTATAACGAGAGGTTACCATTTAAAAATAAGGAGTCATTTATGGCAGACATGACGAGAATTTCATTTTCTCTCACAGGATGATGGGTCTTTATAATTCTCTTCCTCAAAAGGCAGTGGAAGCAAAGTTTTTGAAAATTTTGAAGGGTCACGGGTTTGTCAGGAGGATGGGATGAAAGGTTATAAAGGGTGGGCAGTATTGTGGAATTGAGATTACAATCAGTTCAGCCATGATCTTATTAATGGTTAGATCAGCTTCAAGGAGTCAAATGGTCGATACGGTTCCAAATTCTTTGTTGGAATAATGAGAGGCATTCTCACTGAAACACACAAGATTCAGAAGGAACTTAATAGGATAGATGCTGACAGGTTAGTTCTGGTAGTCAAGTGGACTTAAACATAAGGGAAACAGACTCAAGATTTAGGATTGAGATCATGAGAAATACCTTCACTCAAAGTGTTGTGAACTCTCTTAACAATTTATTGGAGAGGTTGTGAAGTCCTCTATTCCAGTTAAGGCTGGTATAGACATATTTTTGATCTATCTGGAAATCCAGGTGAAGCAGACTCATTGGTCATATAGTTTGTTTCTGCTTAAGTTAGAGGAAATATCTCATTAGCCTTCAGTCAGATTTCTAATGGAAGACAGGGTTGTAGGAAGGTCAAGGAATCCTGAAGGATCACAACAGAGATTTGGTTGAGAACAGTGTCAGAGATGTGAGAAAAGAAAAAGGCTTGAAAAAAATCTCGGAGACACAAAGAAAAACTATCAGAACACATAGCTCAATCATGGACTCAGCTGCAGACTGAAATCTTTCAGTTGAAGTAATAGTACTGGGGCCAGAGCTTTAAATCTACTTGAAAGCCTGCCATGCTCATCGTCAAAGTAGTCCAAAATGTTTTCACACAAAATATAAATAACATAAAATGTAAGAAAAAGGTGAAAACATAAGTGCTGTACTTGGATCCAGAGTGGCAAACAAAATACACACTCAGATGGAAGCAGGAAGTTCCAGCTATATAGATCTGGTTATGGAGCAATTTAGAATATGCACAGAGTACTTGGTTGTAAACAGGGTATAGATTGGACAACAAGTGGAGGGAGACCAGAGTGAATGTTTAAGGTTCTGTGCTGAGGTAATGCTGACAAACAGTGCTTAAATATGCATGCAGCCTTGATAAACTATTGCCCGCGTTCAGAAACAAGTGCAGTGACTGAGGAAAAATTACAAGGTATTTAAGGTTAGAGAATCTGAGGATGCATTGTTGAAGGCATTTCTGAAGGAATTAATATCCAAGGTATGCACAGAAATGCTTCTGGGAAGAAAAATAATAGCCAAATTGGAAGTTGTAATAAGACCCAGGAGTGATGGAAAACTGTACTTCTACCCATATGGGTCAATCACTGCCGATCACTACTGCTGAAGCTCAAAAAACTAGAAGAACCTTTAGTGCAATCAAAGGCTCAGGTGGGGACTGAAATCCTTCAGTTGCAACAGTAGTACTGAGGGAAGGTCTCTAAATCTATCAAGTTGAAAGTCTGCCACACTTACCATCAAAGCAGTCCAAAACCTTTTCACATAAAAAAAAATTCTGAAGATTTCAGAAATATACAAATCCATAGCCATGTAATTCTCTTGCTAATCTAAATAAGGACTGGAAGTAAAAAAAAAAGCAAACCTGCAGTGAATGGTGCAAAATTAAGCAAAATGTTTATTTAATATGCTCGAATGAAATCTAGGCCCTTGGTTTGTCTAAGAAACAAATAAAAAGTATCCTAGCACACAAAATATTGCAGCCCATGAGACTGTGTGAAGTGAGCAAAATGCCTACATATCCAAATCTTACAACTCCACTGTGGCCATAGTGCAATAACTGTCACAAAGGCATAGTAGTGCAGAATCCATTGCCATTTTTAGATTGGAAACACCAATTGGAAAAACAACAACGGTTTTAATATTGACAACCTTACATCTGGAGCATCTCCTTTCCATCTCTAAATCCACCTTCTCTCTTACCTTCTGTGCCTCTCCTATGTCAATCCAGGGCCTCACTGTCCAATATCTATATTTCTCTGGATGGGTATCTTATAGAAAACACAGCAGACCCTGCAATTACTGATTTGCTTGAAGGTGCAAATTGGAGGGAGCTACACTTCCAGTATAAGCACTAGAAACATCTTTAGTACTCCAATGGTCAGTTAAATTATTGTCTCACTAGAAGATATTCATGTAGGTTGGACTGGAAGCTGATGAAGGAGTCAAGGAAGCTAACAGAAAAATGAAGACTGATGTAGGAAGCTTCTTTTGTGGTCATCTATAGAGTCCTCCCGACTTTTCTTCTTGTTGGAATGTAACTAGTCAGTACCTAAGACATTGCTTCCTTAAAAGGTAATTCACTGTTCCATTTTCAGTTCTTTATATCAAAACCTGATTCCATTTTACCCTGGATAGATTCCCTCTCATCTCATTGAGGTTAGCCCATATCCAGTTCAAAACATCTATTTTTGACTTTTAACTGTCCTTTTCCATTACTAATGTAAAACTTGGGATCCAATGATAACCCCTACTCAAGTGTTCTCCCACAACGTCATTCACGATCACCAGATCCAGCAACATATCCTTCCTAGCTAGATCCTTTTGCAGTTCTTCTTGTCTTTCCATTACTTGACAAAAAAGGCCTTTTGTCATGTTGGATGATATTTTAATGTGCCCTCCTGCATTTAGCTATCATTAAAAACAGGTGCAAGCACAGTTCACTTCAGACTATTGTAATGTAAGAAGAGTCTGAAAGCTAAATGTGAGGCTGCATTTTATGGATTTGCAGTACTAATGCTTGTTATCTTTTAGGACAATTATATATCACAATCATTGAAGGGTAGGGTGCAGGTAAAACAAAAAGCAATAAATGGGGTCAATATAGTTATTGGCGTTTTACATATACAGGGTCACTGAATGCCAAAACAATAAAATTACATATTAATTGTAACCACTCGAAACTTGTCCACATCATAAGTCAGAGGTATTACAAAATACTGTCCGCTTACCTGGATGAGTGTAGTTCCAAAAGCACGGAAGAGACTCAATACCCTTCAGGACAAAGCAGCCACTCGATTGGCAGCACATCTAATACATTCAACATTCACTTGTAAGATGCATTGCAACAACTCTTCAAAACTTCTTGAGACACCGATAAACATCAGCATCTGCAAATTCACCTCCAAGTCACACACAATCCTTGGAACACTACTGCTGTTCTTTCACCATCATTGGGTCAACCTCATTACATGGGTTGCAGTGGTTCAAGAAAAAACTCATCACCACCTTCTCAATAGTAACGGGGATGGCCAATAAGCACTGGCTTAATCAGTGGTGTCCGCATCCCATAAAAGTATAAAAATGTTAGTATTTTATATAATATTTGTTAGCCCATCATTGTGAAGATTATGGGAAGCTCTGTTTATACCTTATAGAAAGGTGATTAGAGCCATGATAAGCACACAATGTTAAAATTATTTCAAACGTTATACAATACAGTTGTAAAGAAAGGAGTGAAAACTGTTTTTATTATTAAATAAGGGCAAGTTAACACAACAGAGTTTTCACTTATGTTTTTACAACCATTTGTGGCATTTGGACATCGCTGGTTAGTCAGCATTTTTTTTCTGTAACTGCCCCTGGAACCATGATAATGAGTCACCTTCTTGAACTGCTGCAGTCCAGAGGGCAGGAAACCCCATAATGCTGCTCAGAAGGATATGTATGCATGTTTGACTGAGTGACAGTGAAGTTTCAAGACAGGATGCTGTATGACAGGCAGAGAAACTTACATGTGGTGGTGTTCCCATGTACCTATGCTTTTCTCCTTCAAGGTGATAGGGTTTGCCGGTTTGGAAAGTATTGCTGAAAGAGCCAGGGTGAGTTGCTACAGTACATCTTGTAAATTACACACAATGCTCCCATTGGGTTGGTGGACAAGGAAGTGCATTTGAAGGTAATGAACGAGATACCAAACAAGCAGGCTGCTTTGTCCTGAATGAGCTTTCCTAGTGTTGTTGAAGTCAAAGTCATCTCAGCAAGTGAAGAATACTCTAACACACTCCTGAATTTTGCTTTATAGATAGCGCACCAGTACTGGGGAAACAGGTAGTGAGTTACATTCCATAGAATTCCTAGCCTCTGACATATTCTTGTAGCCATAGTATTTATATAGCTCATCCAGTTTAGTTTCTGATCAGTTCCAAAATCCAGGATTTTGATAGTTGTGGAAGTATTGGAAATTATCAATAGTGGAAGATTGATTCCACTGATTAACTAGTGGTAAGAATTATCATTAGAATTTTTAAAGAAAAGTTTAAAAAAAATTCCACAAATATCTTTAGAATATGGAATGCTGTAGTACAAATAACTAATAAGACAGAAACTTGGTTTCAAACTAAACATTTTCAAAAGGAAGAGTATATTTCTACACTGCATTTGTTATAGTTCGACTAAAAGTGCAGAAAAATATTTGGATTTTACAATGGTGTATCACTTACAAAAAGAAAAACGTGAATACAAATGTTGTAGAGACATTTCTTGAGGATATAGATTGAAAATCTAGCTGTAACTCACATTAAAAGCTTTAAGGCGCTCAGATTCTGCTCCATCTGAATCAATAATCTTCTCAGCATCATCATGGTCATCCTGATCATCATCATCTTCGATAGTTCTACTCACAGTCAGATCTTCAGGACCACCTCCTACACTTTCATTTCTTAGAGACTCATAGCTAGAATAGCTGTGTGCAGGTGACTGAATCGGGAAAAAACAGACATGAAACATAATTAGCACCTGTATTAATTATTATGGATAAAATACAACTTGAAAACAATTTAGTAAATTTAGATAACTATGAGTTTCCTGTTGAGTTTTGATTAACAATCAAGATCTATCTCCTCTTTAAATAAATAAATTAGTTTTAACTTCAGAAATGTATAAAAGAGTTAAAAATTACTTCTATATATTTCATACCTCAAGTTCTACTTTAAACTGACATTAAAACAAGAGTATCCTCATTATAGCTCCAAATTTCATGATTCTTAAGTGTAGTCCTAACAGCCAGTTGTCTGATTAATCAAAATACTCTGAATCAGAATACAAATGGTTGTTAACAATTGGAAAAACTGAGCAAATTAATGCTTCCAACTACTTTCAGTCATTAGCAAAGTGATCCAGGGAGTCATGAATGATGCTATTAGTGGCACTTACTCACCAATAGCCTGCTCAATGATGCTCATTTGAGTTCCGTTTGAGTCATTCAGTTATAGATCTCATGACAGGCTTGATTAAAATATGGACAAGAGTTGCATTCCTGAATTTTGGTGAGAGTGACTGTTCTTGTGGCATAAAGAAACCTCAGTAAAACTCAAATCACTGGGGGCCAGGAAAGGTACTTTCCATTGGTTGGCATCATCTTTGACACATATTCTCTTATGCCAGAATCTAAGGTCCAAATATCTTCAGAAGCTAACTCATTTACCTTAATCCCATTATCACATCAGAAGCAAAGCTGTTTGCTGATTATTGAAAAATGCTTTGGAAGTTCACAAATAATTCAACATTTTGTAATGTAATATGACCGTGGCAACATCCAAACTTTGGCTGATAATTTACGAACACTACACAAGTATTAGGCAATGGCCATGGTCAACAGGAGGGAATGTGTCCACAGTGTTTAATGGTACTACATCTCAAATTTCTCACTATAATTATTCTGGAGAAGTGGCCATCATTGACTAGAAACTCAACTGGACCTTCCATATAAATACCCTGGACACAAGACTGGGTTTACTACAGAGTAGCTCAACTCCTGAATTCCTAAAACCTCTGCAGGCAGAAATGAAAAATCTTGCCAGTTGCACAGCAATGAAAACACTCAAGAATATCATCATAAACCAGATCAAGACTACTTTAGCCTGTTTTATGGACAGCCTCTTCAAAGCCTTAAGCACTCATCCCTCCATTTTTGGTCCATTGTAGCTACACTGTCTATTATTTGCAGGATGCACTGCCACAAAGCTTCTTTGACAGCACCTCTCAAGCCTCTGACTTCTATCACCAAGAAAGACAAAGGCAGAAAGTGCATGGGAACACTATCAGCTCTAACATCCCCACAAGCTCACACATCATTCTGACATGGAATTATATGGCCACCACTTCATCTTCCCTGAATCACTTCCCTCGAACACCTATCTAAAAGGACCAAAGCATGGACTGTGTAGGGGATGTACACAGCCACCTTCTCAAGGGTAACTAAGAATTGCCTATAAATACTGAGCTCTTGGGTGACATTGATATACCAAGAATGAATCATCAAGAGAAAAATAAATCTAAAATTGTGGTCTCAAAATATCTCAATCTTCAATGCATGTGTGAGAGAAAAATAATGCTGCTGGCCAGTATCCAAGTTGTTTATGATTACAGAACCATAGAGAAGCAATCAAGAGTAAAATTATTTAATGATAGACAATTTCAATGGGTTGAGAATGGGCCTATTCTGGAAACTAGAATGAAAGTTTAGCAAGTAGAATTGCAGCTGAATAACAAGTTCTCATTGAAGGGAAGATACTTTGGTTACAATTGAGGTATATTCTTATGAGGCAGAACACTAGGGCAAAAAAAGTCAGAATCCTCTGGATAGGTGTACATGGCAAATGTCAGGTTGGCAATGCAAGTGAAAACCAGGCTGAATACAGAGAGGTCAGAGGTAAAATGAGAAAAATAAAAGAAGCAAAGAAATAGTCTGAGAAGACATTGGCAACTAACACAAAAAAGAATCCAAAAGTCTTCTTTCATCATATAATTAGTAAAAAGGTGACCAAAAAGGAGGAAGAGGATCCACATATTATACTAAACCAGTGCATCACATCTATCTGAAAAAGGATGATGATGATTCTGGAGCCATCATAAATGATGAAGTAATTGAGGTATTGGATGAACCAAAGATGAGATCGTAAAAGGTTGGCTGTATAGAACGTTAGTCATCAGAACCAGATGGAATGAATTAGAACATTCTAAAAAAAAAGAGCAAAGGGTGGAGATACCAATCGTTCTCAGATACATCAGTGGTGTCAGTCCTCTGGAAAATTGCAATGGTACCCCCTAGTTTAAAAACGGTTGTATGGATAAGCCCCGCAACTAAATTAAAAGTAAAACCTTCAGAGCTATGTAAAAATTAAAGTATAGCTTACTGCAGGCAGAGGCAGGAGAATTTATAATGGGGAATAAGGAAATTTCAAAACCTATACAAATGCTTTGTATCTGTTTTCATGGAGAAATGTACAAAAAACATCTGAGAAACATTAGAGGACCAAGAGATGAGTGAGAATAAGGAACTGAGAAAAAAAGTTGTAAAATTGTAGTATTGGAGAAAGTTGATAAATCTCCTGGACTTAATTACCTATATCCCAGAGTATAGAAAAAGATGGCTGAAAAGATAGTGGATGCATCGGTAATTATCATACAGTGGGACCAGTGGCACAGCAATGTCACAAACCACTGCATGGTCTGAGTGCAGGGAAAGCAGCTGACCAGTAAGTAGCCATTGTGAATATTTCCAGCAAAGTTAAAGTAATGTTTACAGTTTGTGTTAAGGTTTACACTGTTTTTCTTCTCTCTTTTCTTGAAAAGAACTGCTTAAGTATCAGATTGATATGATTTTTTTTCATTTTAGTTTATAAAAATCAAGTATTATTATAGTGAAGTATAAAGAGCAGGGTATCTTAAGTAATTAATTTCTAGGTTAAGTCAAACATAGATCCCTCAAAGATGACACCCAAGTTAATAGGGTTGTTAAGAAAGCATATGGTGTGTTGGCTCTCATTAGCAGGGGACTTGAGTTTAAGAGCCACAAGGTTATGCTACAGCTCTATAAAGCCCTGGTTAGACAACTCTTGGAATAATGTGTTTAGTTCTGGTTGCCTCATTATAGGAAGGATGTGGAAGCTTTAGAAAGGGTGCAGAGGAGATTTATCAGCATGCTGCCTGGACTGGAGGACATGTCTTATGATGAAAGGTTGAGGGAGCTAGGGCTTTTCTCACTGGAGCGAAGAAGGATAAGAGATAACTTGATAGAGGTGAACAAGATGATGAAAGGCAGAGCGGATAGCTAGAGATCTTTTCCCAGGACGGAAATGCCTATCACAAGGGGGCATAATTTCAAGGTGATTAGAGGATGGTTTAGGGGAGATGTCAGAGGTAGGTTCCTTACACAGAAAGTGGTAGGTGCATGGAATGCACTGCTAGCAGTCGTAGTAGAGTCAGATATATTAGGGATATTTAAGTGACTCTTGGATAGGCACATGGTTAATAGTAAATTGTAAGGTATGTAGGTTGGTTTGATCTTAGATTTGGATAAAGGATCCACGCAACATCAAGGGCCAAGGGGCCTGTAATGTTCTACGTTATATGATAGTGAAATATGGAAGCTGCTGGACTCTAATGTGGTCCAAAGCCAGTATGTATATTGTAAGTGCTCACAGCTCAAGGAATTTTGGAGTTGAAGTTGAGTAAGATGAGCAAGCTGACCATAGCACATTGGTAGAGGGAGATGTTCAAGTGAGGTAGGAAATAGAAATATAATTATAGTAGAGGACAACTTATACCTGATGAAGGAGCAGCACTCCGAAAGTTAGTGCTTCCAAATAAACCTGTTGAACTATAATTTGATGTGTGATTTTTAAACTTTGTCCACCCTAGTCCAACAACACCTCCACATCATGTTCTGCTTAGGAACTTTATAACCTCAAGGTCTCAATATTAAATTCCATAACTTCAGAAACTGACCACATAATGCCTATTCTCCATATTCTTATATTATTACACAACAGCCTTAACTTGTTTGTGACTTTTTTTACTTTGCTATTGGTAGGGAGGACCCATTCTCTCTGCTTTACACTTTAATTTGCACACACTATATGTCTCCCTTTCTCTTTCTCACCATTAAAACCACTCTGTCTTTTGCACTAAGCCTCTGCTTCTGTTGAAAGTTTAAAAAAAATCATTTCCAAACACATTTCAGTTTTGAAAAAGAAATGCACCAGTCTTGAACCATTAATTTTGTTCCTCTTTAAGCAGACATTGGCAGGCCTGTTTCTCTAGCATTCTCTGTGTTTGTTTGGTTGTACGCCAGTGAGTCTAAGTTCAAAGGTGAGGAAACTATTGGTAGGCATTCTGAAGGACAGAATAATCTCCACTTGGAAAGACAAGGATTGATTGGGGACAGTCAGCATGGCTTTGTCAAAAGTAGATCATGTCTGACAGGTTTGATTGAGCTTTTCAAGGAGATGACTAAATGCGTGGATGGAGGTAGTGCAGCAGATGTAGTGCACACGGATTTCAGTAAGGCTTTTGAGAAGAACTCACATAGGAGAATGGCCACAAAGCTAAGAACTGTGAGATATGGAGCAATTTGGCAAATTGGATCCAAAATTGCCTTAGTAGCAGGATACAGGGTGTGATAGTGATGGCATAAATAATTTGTTTCAAAAATGCATAAATTGTTAAGGTAGCAGGGCAGGAGGAGAAAATGTATAAAAAGGCACATGGGGTCCCTGGGTTTTAATAATTATAGGTACAGAATAGAAAAGCAAATGGGCATATAAAAGATTTATGAGAATAGTTTCATTTACGAGAATGGAGGAGGAATAACAACAGAGATGAAAACATGGAGAAGCTGGGCGTGTTCTGTTTAGAAAACAAAGGGTGGAGATTTGACAGACATGTCCAAAATCATTCAGGCTCCAGATAAAGAAAACAAAATATTTTTGGAAGTCTTTTTCAAAGTTCTGAAGAAGTCATGTTGGCTGCAAAACATTAATTGAGAATTTCTTTCTCCACAGATTCTGTGAGACCTGCTGAGACTTTTCAAAACTCTGTTTTCATTTCAGATTTCAAGCACAGTATATTTATTTTATTTATATGAGAACATTTTTTAGAATCTGTGGTTAGAATCTGAAATGCACCATGCCACAGTGTCAACAATTTTTCTCACAAGGGAACTAATAAGGACCTAAGAGAAAACAAAAGGGAGAAAAGATTTTACAAAAAAAAGAGCACAGGTATGGGATTATGTAAACTGTTTTTGCAAAGAGCTATCCTGAATGACCATAGACAGTCACCATGTGTGCTATAATCACTTTACTTTGAATCCACCAAAACATTGAGTTTCATTATTTTATTTTATTCTGGGCATGATAAGGATCTAACTATACTTTACATTGTTGGTGAGAATGAGGATGGTGTTATATTCCTTCATGGAACGTGGGCTTCAATGGCAAAATCAGAATTTACTGCCCATTCCATTGAGTAAGTGATGATGAGTAATGTTCTCGAATTCTGCAGTCCCTGTGGTGAAAGCCATGGAGGACAGTGTAGAACTTCAATAGGTCATTGACAAGTCGGTGGAGCAGGTGGCAGATGAACTTTAGTGCAGAGAATTGCGAGATTATACACTTTACTGACAAGAATATGTAAAGACATTATAAAACGTTGATCACCATTCTAAAGGATTTGCAAGAGCGACAAGACCTGGATGTATATGCACATAAGTCAATAAAGATGGCAAGACGGGGGGGATCCAAAATGGCGGCAATCGAGTAAGATGGCTTTGCAGAGCTTCACACTGTATCGCAGGTGGGATGAAGCCCTAACCCACCCTATCCAGGTCATTGCAGTATTCTAGGACTCTGAAAATGTCACAGAGCCCTAGAAAGTTCTAAGAAGTCACTTACCTGCATTCTCGCTGTCCAGGAATGCCTAAGAAGGGAGCAGGCTCACCCGAGGCTGGGGCAACAGCTCAACCTACAGGATCCTCGGACTCTATTTCTTACCAGGCCCTGGTGTTGGAGCTTGTGAAATCTCGCGAGATGCTGGGTAAGCAAATTGAAGAGAAGCTGGCCTCAATTTCTATTATGCTGCAGAAGCATGATCTACAACTGGCAGACCTCAGAAAAAGGGCGGACAAGGTCAAATGCAGGGTCACGGTGGTAGAAGCTCAGACTGATTCCTCTAAGTATAGAATCCAGGCCCTGGAGACATAGGTCCGTAATTTGCTTGTACAGGTCGATGATCTCGAGAACAGGGGCAGGAGGGAAAATATTCAGATCGTTGGTCTGCTGGAGAAGGAAGGTGAGCGACCGATGGAATTTATTGAGGACTGGCTGCTGAAAATCTTTAACTTGGAGGCTGGAATAGGAAGTCTGAAGATTGAGAGGGCTCACCGGGTCATGACATAGAGGCTAGGTCTGGACCAACGCCCTTGCTCTATCCTGGTGCAGTTCCATAATTATAGAAACAAGCAGAGAATTGTGGAAGCTTCCAGAGTCCAAAGAAAGGATCTGAAGGCCTTAGTTTATGAGGGCTCAAGGGTCATGTTTTTCTAGGACTTCTCAGTGGCAGTAATTCGGAAAAGGAAATCCTACGATGGCATTAAGAAAAGACTGAGGGAGCCCGGCAGTGCTTCAGATTACCTTTAATGGATCTGAACACTTTGACTCATCAGTGAAGACAAGATACTTTGCAGACAAGTTAACATAGTCCAAACAATTCAATATGTACAGATAACAGCATTGTTTGGATATGTCTTTACCTGTTTTTTAAAAAAAGGAAGTTGTGTTGGAGCTTTCTTTTCCTTACTTATTGGCAATAATCTGGGTTAAATTATGCTCAGGGACAGATGGGGTATTTACTTTTAACTTCTAAGTTAAGTTGTAACAGGGGATGGGTACTTACGTACTATTTACTTTAACTTCTTTGTTCACATTGCTATTCTGTTTTGTATTTCCCTTTTATGTTCGCTTGTGTTTGTGGTGTGACTCTAGCTAGGAGGAGAGAAAATGTTTGGGATGGCTAGATGCCTGGTAAAAACAGATGCCTACTAATGGGTAGTATACATCCAGTTCAGGTATTTAAATGCCCTGGTTGCTGTGTTGGCAGCGAGGTGGTAAATTGGGTTTTGGGGTGTGTAGCTGCCCCCTTTGGGCATGGGGGGGTGAATTCCCATGTCCAGTGCCATTGGCGCTTTATATGTGGTTTTGTTTTTTGGTTTTTGTCGTATATAGCCTTTGATAGTTGTGTAGGTTTGTTAACTATAGTGGTTTTAGTTTGTGTAGTTTTTATGTTCTGTGGATTAAGGCCCAGTGATTTTTAATTCGAGTTCTTTCTCTTTGGAGTCTAAATGCTACTGCAGAAGCTTATGGCTAATGACTCTGTTAAATGGTGTACCTGGAATATCAAGGGGAGTCACTCACCAAGTAAGAGGAAAAAGGTACTCTTGAGTCTTAGAAAGGAAAATGGGGATATTGCTTTATTGCAGGAGATGCATTTGGATGATAGGGAAAGTTTGAAATTGCAGCAGAAATGAGGTAACTGGTGAAGTCCAGATTGATGCCCTGTGGTTGCAGGATCCCGAGGTGAAAGATGAGGCATTCTTCCTCCAAGCATTGGGTGGTGAGGGAGTGGTGATAGAGGAGGTCCAGTACTTGCATGTCCTCGGCAGAGTGGGAGGGGCAGTTGAAGTGTTCGGCCACAGGATGGTAGGGTTGATTGGTGCGGTGTCCTGGAGATGTTCTCTAAAGCGTTCTATGAGAAGGCTTCCAGTCTCCCCAATGTAGAGGAAACCGCATCGGGAGCAACGGATACAATAAATGACGTGCGGAAGCACAGGTGAAACTTGATGGGGTCTATTTGTAGGTGGAGGATGTGGAGGCTCCTTTGGGGCCTTGGATGGAGATGGGGGGGGGGGGGGGGGGGAGGTGTGGGCACAGGGTTTGCAATTCCTGCAGTGGCAGGGGAAGGTACGAGGAGGGGTGAGTGTCTTGTCAGGGGTATGGACCTGACCAGGTAGTCGCGGAGGGAACAATCTTTGCGGAAAGCGGACGGGGTGGGGAGTGAAATACATTCCTGGTGGTGGGGTCCATTTGTAGGTGGTGGAAATGTCAGCGGATAATGCAATTTATGTGGAGGTTTGTGAGGTGGAAGGTGAGGACTGGGGGGTGTTCTGTCCTTGTTGCAGTTGGAGGGGTGGGGTTCGAGGGCGGAGTTGCGGGCGTGGATGAGATGTGTTGGTGAGCACCTTCAATCATGTGGGAGGGGAAATTTCAGTCTTTAAAGAAGGAGGCCATCTGGTATGTTCTGTGGTGGAGCTGGTCCTCCTGGGAGCAGATGCGGCAGAGGCGGAAGAGTTTGGAATATGGGATAACATTTTGCAGGAGGTAGGGTGGGAGGAGGTGTAATCCTGGTAGCTGTGGGAGTTGGTGGATTTGTAAAAAAAGTGTCAGTGTAGAATCGGTCTGCATGGATGGAGATGGAGAGGTCTAGGAAGGTGTCAGAGATGGTCTACATGAATTCGAGGTCGGGGTGGAATGTGTTTGTGAAATTAATGAATTGTTCAACCTCCTAGTGGGAGCACAAGGTGGCGCCGATTCAGTCATCAATGTAACGGAGGAAGAAGTGGGGAGTGGTGCCGATGTAACTCCGGAAGATAGACTGCTCTACGCAACCGACAAAGAGACAGGCATAGCTGGGGCCCATGCGGGTGCCCATGGCTAACCCTTTCATCTGGAGGAAGTGGGAGGATTGGAAGGAGAAATGTGGGATTCACCAGTTTCCTCATTCCCACCCCCCACCTTACCCCAGTTCCAACCTACCAACTCAGCCCCATCCTCGTGAGCTGTCCCACCTGTCAATCTTCCTTCCTACCTATCCACACCACCCTCCTCTCTGACCTATCACCTTTACCCCTACCTCCAACCACCTGTTGCACTCTCAGCTACCTTCTCCTCAGCCCCACCCCCTTCCCATTTATCCCTCCATCCCAGAGGCTCCCAGCCTCATTCCTGATGAAGGGCTCTGGCCCAAAATGTCGATTCTCCTGCTCCTCAGATACTGCCTGACCTGCTGTGCTTTTCCAGCAACACACTCTCAACTCTGATCTCCAGCATCTGCAGACCTCACTTTCTCCTAGAGAAAAAATGTTCCCAGTCATAAAAGTTCAATAATGAGGACCACAGGTTGAATATGCTTTACAAAGGAAGTAAATGCAAGATGAGGAAGACCTTTTCACACAGTAAATGGTTCAGGTTTAGGATGCACTGCTTGGAACTGTGATGGAGGCAGGTTCAACAAAGAGGGCATTAGGTGATTATCCAAAGAGAAACTATGTGCATGATTACTGAAGAAAGGCAAGAAAACATTAGGGCATGATAGTGATTTAGGACCAGAGCAGAAATAATGGGTTTTGTGACCTCTGTCAGCACTGCAACAATTCTATAATTTGGTGAAGCGCTTCCACAATGTTGTTAGCTAGGCAGTTCCTGGATTCTGACCAAACTGCAATGGAAGAACATTGATATATTGCCAAGTCAGGATGGTATGCAATTTAAAGGAGAAATTGGATGTTGTGTTGTTCAAATTGTTTGCCATCATTGTTCTTCTAAGTGATAGCAAAGATTGCAAGTTCTATCCAATCAAGGAATCACATTTAACGCTAGTGATAATGCTCTGGTCATTGCAGGTATAAGCTGGTTGAAAATGGTCAGTAAGCTGCAGACTGTAAATACCCAAAGTGACATGCTATTTGATGTGATTTTTTAAAATTTCTGATCAGGCCAACATCTATTATCTACCCTTTTGAGAAGGTAGTGCACTGTCTTCTTCAACTACTATGGTCCTTGGCGTTTGGTATACCCACAGTACTATTGTGGAGCAAGTCTAAGGATTTTGTTTCAGTGAGTGTGATGGAACAGGGATAAAATTCTAAATCAGGATAGAGTGACGCTTGGACAGCAACTTGCAAGTGGCGGTGATCACATGTGACTACTTCCCTTATCCTTCTTAATTGTAGAGGTTAAGGATTTAGAAAGTGCTGCAGTGCATCTTGTAGATAGAACACACTGCCATTACTGTGAATCAATGGTGAAGGGACTGATAGTGGAATGTGGTGCATTGGTTGCCAGACTGTTATGGGCTGGAGTTCAGTTCTGGAGGAGAGTCACACTGGACTCAAAGCATTAACTCTGTTTCTCTTTCCACAGATAATGTCAGACCAACTAAGTTTCTCCAGCATTTTATGTGCTTGTTTTAGATTTCTAACACAGACAGTATTTTGCCTTTATTCGAGGGACTTAATTAAATGTTACTTGATGTCAAGAACAGATAGTCACTTTTATGTGTAGAGTTTAGTTCTTTGCTCCATGTTTGGACTAAGGCTGTTGTGACGGAACTGCACCTTTAACAAGATTATGCAGTCCTTGGCTTTTTTTTTTGCGGAGAGGTTGTAAACAACACAGACTCTGAAAGGTCTGGGGGGGGGGGGGGGGGTTCAAGGGTTTTAGGGCCAATTTGATAACAGCTAACAAATACTGCCTCAGGCAGAAGGTTTTTGGGTTTTAAAAAATCTTGTACATTGAAAGGGGTGTGACCAGTTCTCCCAGCTCAGCTTTTCTCTTTTTTTAAGCGATAATGTGAAAAAGGCTGCTGGACCCAAAGAAGCAGGTCCAGGTTGGTCTGACATTATCTGTGGAAAGAGAAACAGAGTTAATGCTTTGAGTCCAGTGTGACTCTCCTCCAGAACTGAACTCCAGCCCATAGCAGTCTGGCAACCAATGCACCACATTCCACTATCAGTCCCTTCACCATTGATTCACAGTAATGGCAGTGTGTTCTATCTACAAGATGCACTGCAGCAACTTCTCTCCTGTAAGAACCTATGCTTGATTTTACCTTTTGTGCCAAGGGGTGTTTATGGTGATTGTTACAAGTATTCAGAACAGCACCACTAAGTTGGGATAGTCTGTTGGGTTTTCAGATAGGATAAATTATTCGGTATTCTGTTTTCTGTTGTTTGTGTTTCATTCAGTAATCTTGTAAATAAATTCTGTTTTATTTAAAATGAAGTGGTTTGATCAGCTGATTCTCTCCTGGAATATCCACTTTACACCTGGTTAAAACAACTAGTAAAGTTAGGGTCTGGGCTACCTTCTTGAAATGTTTTGAGGAGTCTGGCCTAGTCCATAACACTGTTAAGAGGGAATTAGATGGTTCTTTGAAACTGAACAATGCGCAGGGATACAATTGGGGAAGCAGGGGAATGGTACTAGGCAAGATGCTGATTTAGAAAACCAGAGAAGACATGATGGGCAAAAAGGATTCCTTCTGCACCATAACAATTCTGTGATTCTAGGACCTACCCTGCCCTGCATAAAATGCCCCGAGAAGTAAGATCCATCACTTTGTGCCAGAGTAGCCAAATGAGGAACAGTCACCCTGTCATTGCTACAATACATGGGATGTGTTGAAAAGATTTAAAGCTGATGGTGGATTTCTACAGGGTCTCAGTTATGGACTTAAGCAGCATGACACCAGTACTATGAAATCTGATAGCTGAACACATCTCGGAGAAAATTCTTCAAATGTAGAGCAGTGAACATACCTGATAAGTGAGGACTGTCTATCTAAATGCCTCTAATATCCCTTCAGTCCCTCTCAACTTCCTCTTCATTCTTTTCCTTTTGTAGTAGCGAAGATTGGGTTATTCAAGGCTGAGCTAAATATATTTTCAATCTACAAAGGGCATCAAGTGTCATGGGGAATAGGCAGGAAACTGGAGTTAAGGCTGCAAAGCAAATCAGCCATGATTTTATTGAATGATGGAGCAGTCTCAAAGGGTCAAATAGCCAGTTGGGTTACTATTTCTTAGGCTCTTACGTTACAATTCTTTCACATCAAATGTTTCCCATTTCTTCGTAGATACAGGCATAGACTAACTTATATGAGGAACAGATAGTGGGGAAAAGCGTTCCACAATCATCGGCAAACAGTTCCTTCTATATATGTTACTAAACACAACCCAGCAATTTTTGAATGATCTCTCATCATTCATTCTGCTGCCTGCAATCAATGGAAAACCACGGCATTAATAGGAACTTCTAAAGATGCAAATTTGCATAGACCCACAGTATGTAATGAAATACATGCATCATATTCTGAATTAAATATTCATGTATTATGGTGACTTTGCATTCACCAAAAGTAATTAAATGAGGGAACTATTAAGAAAAGAAATGAACAATTAGGCATTGGGACCTGTGCTCATACTTTGATTCATTATCCTAATCAAGCACAACTCGAGTGAATCTATTTACATTACCAATCTAGAATCTATTTACATTACCAATATTGTGCAACTTATTCATTGCTTTGAATTGATTTTTATATTTAGTTATTTGCTTGGTCATCAACAGGAAACTATTTTTGAAGAAAGTGGTAATGAGTATATCCAAGCTATTAATTCCTTAATGCATGTTATCTTTCATCAATTACACAAAAGCTTTGCTGTAGAAATTCACCTTGGACAGTTGTGTAATGGATATCAGGTCAACTTTATTATGTAGAGTGCATAAGATTTTGTTCAACTGCAGTCAATGAAACTAAATCTCAGGTTCTGCAAGCAAGAAACAGTTGATCCAATTCAAATGTTTAGTTCCAATTTCTGAGACTTTCTAGCCCTTTGCCAATTATAGATGAATCTTTCTTTTTTTTTTGGTTGAGTTGGAGTCGGGTTGAGTTTTATTAGATGGAATTCCACTGCAAGACCTCATGGGCTTTCTCCTCATGTTTTACCAAACTCGCCTTATTAACTAACTACTCAGCTCCTATGACATTCATCATATCCTATTCTAAACCCATATTACTGCATGATTCTATGACAGGGCAACCTGTTCCTGGCAGACTGGTCTGATATTATCATGCAGATCAGTGTGGTCTCCATGGTGCAGAGATGAAGCAGCAGTGCCATAAGAAGTCAGTGAAAGTCTCTGCTGTGCCAGGGTAAGTGTCATATTCTTCTTTCTATAACCTCATACTCGCTCTCTGTTATTGCACCATTTCCCAGCAGGGCGCATGCTCTGCCATTCTCACTATTGCTTACAACATCTTTCTTCATCCACTCAACACCCCTCCAACCTCCCACACCATTAATCTTGTATGTTTTATGCTCTGCCCACTCACTCGCTCTAAACACCTCACCGTGTTTTGTCACCCTCACCAGCAATAACATCTGTGTCACCCACTTTCACCTCACTCAATTTCTTCCTTTTTCTGATTAGAAAAGTCAGCCCATAAGAGGGTAGCAAGAGCTCATAGCAGTGGAGAGATGCTGGACATTAAGTTTCTCATCCTTTATGAGGAGAGAATTCTGGCCCTTGCAGAAGGGGACTGGAATGATACACATATGGCCCATTAAGCAATAAGTACCTCTCCAATTCGGTTCAATTCTGATATTAATCCTACTGTCAATGCCATTCATTGCACACCACTTCTAATGCAATGTATTCTTTCATTGTGTCTTGCAGGTACCACCAAGCAAGCCCACCCCATGTCCATGGAGAAAAAGCCAGCTCCTCTAGAAGCCAACTTCTTGACTTCTGAAGATGAGTACACTGCGGCTTCTGAGGGAGCATCAGCAAGGTGCATCTTGCAGCCCCTGCTTGCTAGAGGTACTGACAGTTTAATGGAAATGTTAGGCTCACAGAGTGTGGGGCCACAATGTGGTGAGCACCTCACTGCAGCAGCTCTGGAGCTGGCCAAGTGAAAAGCATCCCAGGCACTGTCATTTGGAGGACTACTGGAGCCCCAAGCAGGAGCTGGCCCTATGTTGTCAACTTTGTCTGTATGTACTAGGAGGAAAAGGGGCTGCAGACAGGTATGTTGAATGTAATGACCCTTCTAGCCCAGAGGCTTCACCGGTACAGTGAGTTATTTGATTGTCTGGTTGCTTCCATGGACAGATTGGCAGCTGCCAAGGACAACCAGGTCCTGAACCATTGGGAGTCTGGTGGAAAGGTGTACCACCTGTACCCCTGTACCCTAGTCACTGGTCCTCAGGACCAAAGGCATGTTTACAGAGGAATGGGGAAACTGGCACTCATTCTTCCTCAGAGGAGACAGGACAGTGCCAGGAAACATCCAGATAGAGGAGAAATCACATGTGGGCCCTTCAGACATCTCTACTCAGAGCACCCCAAAAATGGCTGTGCAGGAGAGAAAAAGAGAAAGAAACTGACACTGCCTTTGCTGTTTGAATTCATTAATCGCTGGACATCGGAGTGCGTTTAGGAAAATTAACAAACAGTGAAATTCACAACTGATCTTGGAGGAACTGTTGGGCGAAGTTCACAGCACAGAATCAGATAAGTATTTTGTCTTAAATGTGGCCTACAGAAAGTCTGCAGTAGTGAGTAGAGTGGGTTCTTTCTTGATTATATGTTTTTGGAGATATGTCTCTTAATGAAACTTAAAATATAAGCCATAACTATTAATTTAGCCTGGGGCAGTGTTTGTAGAGGAATAAGACGATGTTATTTTCTGGGTCTGTAGATTGTGAAGGAGCAAAATGGCCTTCAGAAGAGTGATATGTGCTTCTTGTCAGATGTGAGAGTTTAAGGGTTACTGCGGATTATATCTGCCATAAATGCTGTTGGTTGCGAATCTTATTGGATCAAGTGGATCGGATGGAGAGACAGTTATAAGCAATGAGGAATTTGCAACAGCAACAGTTTAAGAAGGGTGGTAAGGACAAGCCAGGGAACTATACACCAGTGAGCCTGACATCAGTGGTGGGCAAGTTGTTGGAGGGAATCCTAAGGGACAGGATGTACATGCATTTGGAAAGGCAAGGACTGATTCGGGATAGTCAACATGGCTTTGTGTGTGGGAAATCATGTCTCACAAACTTGATTGAGTTTTTTGACCAAGTAACAAAGACGATTGATGAGGACAGAGCAGTAGATGTGATCTATATGGACTTCAGTAAAGTGCTCAACAAGGTTCCCCATGGGAGACTGATGAACAAGGTTAGACCTCACGGAATACAGGGAGAACTAGCCAGCTGGATACAGAACTGGCTCAAAAGGTAGAAGACAGAGTGGTGGTGGATTGTTTTTCAGACTGGACCAGTGGAGTGCCACAAGGTTCGGTACTGGGTCCTCTACTTTTTGTCATTTATATAAATGATTTGGATGCGAGCATAAGAGGTATAGTTAGTAAGTTTGCAGATGATGCCAAAATTGGAGGTGTAGTGGACAGCAAAGAGGGTTACCTCAGATTACAACAGGATCTTGACCAGATGGGCCAATGGGCTGAGAAGTGGCAGATGAAGTTTAATTCAGATAAGTGCAAGGTGCTGCATTTTGGGAGAGCAAATCTTAGCAGGACTTACACACTTAATGGTAAGGTCCTAGGGAGTGTTGCTGAACAAAGAGACCTTGGAGTGCAGGTTCATAGGTCCTGGAAAGTGGAGTCGCAGGTAGATAAGATAGTGAAGAAGGCATTTGGTACGCTTTCTTTTATTGGCCGGAGTATTGAGTACAGGTGTTGGGAGGTCATGTTGCGGCTGTACAGGATGTTGGTTAGGCCACTGTTGGAATATTGTGTGCCATTCTGGTCTCCTTCCTATCGGAAAGATGTTGTGAAACTTGAAAGGGTTCAGAAAAGATTGACAAGGATGTTACCAGGGATGGAGGATTTGAGCTATAGGGAGAGGCTGAACAGGCTGGGGCTGTTTTCCCTGGAGCGTCGGAGGCTGAGGGGTGACCTTATAGAGGTTTACAAAATTATGAGGGGCATGGATAGGGTAAATAGAAAAAGTCTTTTCCCTGGGGTCAGGGAGTCCAGAACTAGAGGGCATAGGTTTCGGGTGAGAGGGGAAAGATATAAAAGAGACCTAAGGGGCAACCTTTTCACACAGAGGGTGGTACGGATATGGAATGAGCTGCCAGAGGAAGTGATGGAGGCTGGTACAATTGCAACATTTAAGAGGCATTTGGATGGGTATATGAATAGGAAGGGTTTGGAGGGATATGGGCCGGGTGCTGGCAGGTGGGACTAGATTGGGTTGGGATGTCTGGTCGCCATGGACGGGTTGGACCGAAGGGTCTGTTCCCATGCTGTATGACTCTATGGATGACAGTGGACTGACAATGGCAACCATTCAAGGAACGCATGGACGAACTGCAACAACTGTTCATTCCTGTCTGCCACAAATGCAAAATGGGTAAGAGAGTCAATCCATGGCTTACAAAGGAAATTAGAGATAGTGTTCAAGCCAAGGAAGAAGCATACAGGTTGGCCCAAAAAAAAAGGTCTGAGGATAGGGAGCAGTTTAAAATTCAGCAAAGAAGCACCAAAGTATTGATTAAGAATGGAAAAATGCAGTATGAAAGTAAGCTTGTAGGGACATAAAGACTGACACTAAGAATTTCTACAGGTACATGAAGAGAAAGAGATTGATGAAAACAAATGTAGGTCCCCTACAGACAGAGGTGGGGACAAAGAAATGACTGAGCAACCTAATACATACTTTAGCTTCTGTCTTCACAAAAGTGGACACGAATCAGATACCAGAAATGTTGGAGAATGTGAGATTTAGTGAGGGGGAAAGACTGTGGGAGATCAGTACTGGAAGAGAAATGGTTTAAGGAAAATTGAAAGTAGATAAAACTCCAGGGCCTGATAATTTACATCCCAGAGTACTAAAGGAAGTGGCTCTAGAAATAGTGGAGGCATTGGTGGTCATCTTCCAGGATTCTATCAACTCTGGAATAGTCCCTGCAGATTGGAGGGTAGCTAATATCACTCCAATATTCAAAAACAGGGGTAGAGAGAAAAGGGGCAATTACAGATCAGTAAGCCTAACCTTTATAGTGGGTAAATTCTTGAATCCATTATCAAGGACTTTATAGCGGATCATTTAGAAAGCAATATCAGGTTCAGGCAAAGTCAGCATGGATTTATAAAGGGGAAATTATGCCTGAAAAACCTGTTGGAATTCTATGAAGATGTAACTAGTAGAGTTGACAAGGGGGAGCCAGTCGATGTCAAGTGCTTTGTCAAAGTCTAAAATGTTACAAAGTCCCATACAAGAGATTATTGTGCAAGATGAAAGCACTTGGGATTGGGAGACATGTATTGAGATGGATAGAAAACTGGTTGACAGAGAGGAAACAAGGAGTAGGAATTAATGAGTCTTTTTTAAATTGGCAGTGTCATGGACTAGGCTCGACCCTTCAAAACATTTTTAAGCAGCTAGTCCAGACTGTAACTTTGCTAGTTGTTTCTGATAAGTGTACAGTGGAAACCCAGAGTGAATTAGCTGATCCAACTGCCAAGTTTTAAACAAACATAATTTATTTACAAAATTACAGAATGATACACAAAGAACAGAAAATAGAATACCGAAAAACTTATCCTATCCAAAACCTGACAGACTATCCTGACTTAGTGATGTTGTTCCGGAAGTACTTGCAACAGTCCTAATAAACACATCCCTTAGCACAAAGAGTAAAAATGACACATAAGCTTATAGGTTACAAAGTCAGAAGGAGGGAGAGAACCAGCAGCCTTTCTTCACACACGTGCTGCTGAACTGAATACAAATTCTAATCTAAACGAAGGCTAGCTACACAGCTAGCTGGCCACTCACCTCTGATTATACCAGGGTTTTTAAAGACATGAAAGCCTTAGGCCGGATGCATTATCCGTTAGTGGTAAACAAAAAGGCCTCCAATAAGCCTTTCAAGCCCAGGCTAATTGGAGCCTGGCCAATTACCCCCAACTGGGGAATAAATTCAAGGGCATAGTAACCTTGTAAAAGACCAGCACTGTGACAACAGGCAGTAACTAGTGGGGTGCCACAGGGATTGGTGCTGAGACCCCAGCTATTCACAACATGTATTAATGATTTGCATTAGGGAACAAAATGTAACATCTCAAAGTTTGCAGATGATACCAAGTTGTGTGGAGGGTGAATTATGATGAGGATACAGAGATCCTTCAGCATGATCTGGACAGGTTGGTTGAGTGGGCAAATCAATGGCAGATGCAGTATAATTTGGATAAATGTGAGGCTAAAACAAGAAGGCAGATTACTGCCTGTAAATTGGGAGAGTGGGGTGTGTACCAGATACTGAAGTAAGCATGCAGGTGCAGCAGGTGGTAAAGAAGGCAAATGGTATGTTAGCCTTCATTGCAAGAGGTTTTAAGTACAGGAGCAGAGTTGTATTGTTGCAGTTATACAGGGCGTTGGTGAGGCCACACCTAAAAGTTGTGTGCAGTTTTGGTCTCCTTTTCTGAGGAAAGATGCTCTTGCTCTGGAATGTTTCTACGTTTCAATGCATTTTGAGGTGGATCAGCTTGCCCGTGCATGTTTGTCCTGAACAGGCACAAGCATATCCAGGGCCAACAAGTTCCACTGCCAAGCAGGCTTCCTCCACCTCAGTGCACTCCCTGATCCTGCAGCTAAGATGTAATGGAAGGGAGAGGAGAAAAGAAACTTATTGAGGACACGTTAGTTGCGCAAGTAACAAGGCACTATATGTAATTTTGTACTTTTATATAAATGAGACGGCTTTCACCCTACATTTGGTTGTTTGTCTCTCTGTATAGCCCTGAATGTCATTGTTCCAGCATGATGTATAACTTCATTGTCACACAGGATATTTCACAGGACACATGTCTGTGTTGAAAACCTGCTGCATCTGGGACCAAGATAATCTAGACAAATAAAAGGAAAAGGATCCTGCTTTCACTTTTGGCCCCTGTCTAACAACACCCCTATTCTTTCTTGGTCTCTGCATCAAAAGTGTTAGCGGGAATGAGTTGGTCAGTGATGTCTGGGGCAGGGATGTGCAAACTAAACAGGACAGCAATACATTCAGATGGCCAGGGATTAGAGAATCCTCAGATCTGTGTATAATGCTCTTTCCGTTTAAAATTCCTTGCATTGGTTGGTCCTGCAGCCCCTTCCCTCACAGGCTGAGTCACTTATCCTGCCCACTTTGAGTGTGATGACATCCATTTCCTTTCTCATTGTGATGGAATGATGGAATTTGACAGTAAGCAATCCTTGGCCACTGGCTTCCAGCCTCTGCCTCTATGTGCCAGTGAGACCCCAGGCACCTAATTCCTCTTTGTACTGTCTCCTCCCATAAAATCCTTAGACTTTGCACCTCCTCAGTCTGTATACATGAGTCTGAAGCTGCCCACCTTTTCACATGCCAAGTGTAGTCCTAAGTTGTCCCACGCCAAACCCCCCATCCTGCTGGATTCCGTCCAATCCACGATTTATGGTATCACCTCTTTACACACACTTTCATTGAGTTATAGAATCAGAGTCATACAGCATGGAAATAGGTGCTTTGATTGAACTTATTTGCAGCGATCAGATATCCTAACTTTGCCAGTATCTGGGCCATATCCCTCTAAACCCTTCCAATTCATATACCCATCCTGATGCCTTTTAAATGTAGTAATTGTGCCCCGCCTCTACCAACTCCTCTGGCAGCTCATTCCATACATGCATCACCCTCTGCATAAGTAAGTTGCTCCTCAGGTCCCTGTTAAAGCTTTTCCCTCTCAAATCATACCAATGCCCTCTAGTTTTGGATTCCCTGGGAAAAAGACCTTGGCTATTCACCCTCATGATTTTATGATACTATACAAGGTCACACTTCAGCCTCTGACACTTCAGGGAAAAAATCCCTCAATCTATTCAGCCTCTCCCTTCAAACCCTCCAGTTCCAGCAACATCCATGTAAATCTTTTCTGATCCCTTTCAAGTTTAACATCCATCCTACAGCAAGAAGACTAGAACTGAACATAGTATTCTAAAAGTGACCTCACCAAGGTCCTGTAAGGCCACAACATAATGTCCTAACTCCTATACTCAATGCACTGATCAATACCAAGCACCTTTTTCACCACCCTGTCTACCTGCAACTCTACTTTCAAGGAACTAAAACACCTGCATGCCTCCTCGCACCTCCCCCCCCCTCCCTATGCCGCTTTGTTCAGCAACATTCCCCAGGGCTCTACCAGTAACTGTATAAGTCATGCCCTGATTTGCCTTACCAAAATGCAATGCCTCACATTCATCTAAATTAAACTCCCTCTGCCACTCCTCAGCCCATTGTCCTATCTGACCAAGGTCCCATCCTACTCTGAGATAGCCTTCTTCACTGTCCACTCCATGACCCTGTTGCCCCTTTCACAACTATCAGCATCTCTTTGCCTCCGCTTGCAGTCCCTAGTCTGGAAGAATAACTTGTAAGATTACTTCCCCCTGCAATATCCTTGTTCGTGCTTCCAACAGTTCCCATTAGTTTCTGTGAAGAATCTAACGACCTAACCATGGTGGCCCATCTCCTTGAGTAACCTAACCAGACAGCCCTGGACAAGAAGTGCCCAAAGCTTTGACGATGGCTGTACATCATCACAACCATCAGCCCTACCCCGTCCCCAAATCAGCTGGAAGAAAGCCACAGGACTGACTAGCATGGAATCCCCAGACTGCAGAGGCACAGAACCCCTGACTGAGCAGATACCGGACTGTGGTCAATCCCCTGGATTGGCATGGAAAACTGCCCTTGACATACTGTGCTGGGACCCCTGACTGACAGAGACTCAGTGGACTTCAGTGAGGATTAGACCTGAAGAGCATGAAACATGGTTACTTACTTATTGCTCATGTAATGCGATTGTTGCATAAACTGCTGGTACATGATGAAGGTGTGAGAATTATATAGCACACTGCTGTACAACCCCCCCTGACTGAGGACTGCTGACCTACAAGGTAAACGGCCTGGTTGTTTGATTGCACGAATTGGCATAGCAAGACAAGGCAATGTAGGGATGCTGTCAACATACAAGTAAGCACTAAGTAAGTGATCTCTAAGAGAGCAACTGAGCAGTCCTGAGATGCAGCCTGGTCCAAACATTCAGTGCTATCCTCGCTATAGCCAATCAATGCAAGTTGCCAGTGCATTCTGCATCATAAGACTGTGCTTTCAGAGTGCTCTGTCAATGCTTCAGAGAGGTGTGATGATAGTCATTTACAGTCTGCAAATGATAGACAAAAATGCCTATGAATGGGGGTGCATGCGATTAGTGCCAATGGATTATGCTCTAAGACACTGTTTGTGATATACAACATAGAGGTCCTTCAGAACAAGCAATGAGGTGAATTCACCAGATAACTGGTCTGAGTTTTCTCCATGTCCAGCTTGTTTTTGTGCATTTGGCAAGAAAGAAAGCTGGTTATTAATGAGGCAAGCTACGCCATTAACAAGGCATTTAGTAAGCAATAGTGCCCCAAATTGGCAAATTCCACTGCAAAATCCTCATTAGCAAAAAAGTCACCATGCCATTTGTCAAAAGCATGAACAGTGGAGTAAGATGCTCCTGACACTGAAATGGGTCTCACTGGACTTCTGATTCTGATCGAACTAATTCTGACCCAAATCTTGCCATAAAGCAAGGCTAGAGAGAGAGCAATTACATCTATTGGAGATAGAGATTATTCATGTGGGTTATTGAATCAAAGAGATCTGCTAAAGGTAAAAATAATTTGGTTGCATTTCCATCTGAGCCATCCACAGGACATCATATTGCCACAGAGCTGGGCCATGGAGGGTAGAAGGTTTCTTTGTTTAATTTTTTGGATATTCTCACAGAAGACCATTACTTATTTTTGTAGCATAGGCTACAGTTCAATGAGTTAAAGAAGCAAAATCAGGTACGTGGGCAGCACGATGGCTCAGCACTGCTGCCTCATAGCGCTAGGGACCCGGGTTCAATTCTAGGCTCAGGCAACTGACTGTGTGGAGTTTGCACATTCTTCCTGTGTCTGCATGGGTTTCCTCTGGGTGCTCTGGTTTCCACCCACAGTCCAAAGATGTGAGGTTAGGTGAATTGGCCATGCTAATTTTCCCATAGTGTTAGGTGCATTAGTCAGAGGGAAATGGGTCTGAGTGGGTTACTCTTCAGAGGTTCGGTGTGGACTTGTTGGGCCGAAGGGCCTGTTTCCACACTGTAGGGAATCTAATCTAAATTGTAGTCAGGACTGTACCTAAAGCAGTTAAACATGGACTCAATCATTTACCGTGTAAAATATGGTGAAACAGGTGTTTATATGCTGATGTCTGAAGAGCCTCAGAGATTGCTGCAGAAGGTCAGCAGGTCTGATAGCATCTACAGAGGGAAAGCAGAGTTAACATTTTGGGTACAGTGTCCCTTCCACAGATGCTGCCAGATCTGCTGAGCATTTCCAGCAATGGCTGGTTTTGTTTCAAATTTCCAGCAACCACAGTTTTTTGGGATTTTGTTTAGCCAGCACAGTGTTTTGCTGTGAGCAGCAGGTCAGAGATTGGGAATTCTGCCAAAAGTAACTGACTGACTGCCATCCCAAAACTTGTCTCCAAGTGAAAAGGATGATGGGCTACTCCCTATTTCCCTGTGTAAGTGCAGATCCAACAACCCTCAAGAAGTTTAACATCTAAGACAAAGTAGCCAGATGACTGGTGCTCCATCCACCACCTTTACCTCCTTCACCACTGATGGTGGTGCTTTACTGTGAGGGTCATCATATCTCAGTGAGGGGACAGGTTAAGAAGGCAAAGGAAAGTACTTCATGGTAACTTCAATTTCTGTGAGAATTGAACCCACACTATTGACAACACTTTGCATTGCAAACAAGTTGTCTAGCAAACTGAACTAACCAATCCCATCTACCTTAGATAGCACCTTCGAAACCAATGACATTATTTCACCTCGAATGACAAGATAACAGACACATGGGAACACCACCATAAAGTCACACACCATCCTAACTTGGAACCATATTATTGGTCTTACAATAGCGATGGGTCAAAATCCTGAAATTCCCTACTTGATGGCATTGTGGGTGCACCTACACAGATGGCTAGCAGCAGTGCAAGAAAGCAACTATCAAAGGTAATTGGTGATATAGAATAAATGAAGTCAGCAAAACCCAAATCCTATGAATGAATACATTTCAAAAAAGCATAAGTCTGCCCTTTGTCAGACTTTTCTGATGCCTTTCTCTTGTTCTTAGAACATGACTGTGCTGCTCCAAATTTCTGTGTCCCCATTCAGATCTAGGCTGCTGATATGCTGTTATAGGCACTGACCATGCATTCACACAAAGATAACCCTCTCACCAATGTTTGGAACAGGATTTGGGTCCTATGTATTAAGCTGGGCATGTACCACCAATAAACATTATCACTATGGATGGACTAATTAGAATTTCAGCCTTAGTTAATTCACACCTTCATTTACATTTCGTTACATATAGCATTAATAAACTTTGTTTTTATTTGTCCATTATATTACACTCATATTTCAATAACATGTGAAGTAAGGATAGTTATTTGTGGTATTTTCTGTCTTAATGTCACATTCAGAAACAAATATCACAATGTATGCCTCATTTTCCCTTCTATTTTTTTCTATGATTTGCAATCGTTTAGTGCTCTGGCACACAGTTTTCTTTCCCATCAAAACAAAAGTATTGTAAAATGTTTCTTCTATGAACCCATGATGTCCTCTCATTGGTGTAAAATTTACATTATGGACCAACAGGAAAACAAATTATCGAGAAAATAAACCATGACTAGGATTAAAAGTAAAAAACAAAATCCAATTCTCAACAAAGTATGACAGACATGAACTGACTCCTCAATACTGATCGTTGCTTTTAAAGAACATGTACAATCTATGAGTATGTATGTTTTATTACAGCACTGATGTTGCATTGAATTTCTATTAGCCTTTAATATTCCTGGTGAATAATTGAAGGGTTAACTGACTGTTAATAAGTTTTTAAGTATTATAAAGAAAGCTGCATAATTTATTATTCTCCTATTTTCAGTATACTAAGAAATGACTTCACAGCAGGCCATCCATTGATGTGGAAGAAGCAATTATCCTTATAATCAGTTGTAAACTGCAATTCAGCGACATTTAAACAGGAAATAAAAATGGGCACAGGCCAAGGCAGCTGTTCATTGAGCAAATGAGAATTGGGAAAAACTAGTGAAAAATTGATGTTTCAGGTTGAAGAGAAGCAGATGTATTATGCAAAAGTTGGAAATGCATCAAAAATGTTTGTATCATGTGTTTTCTTACTGCCTATGAACAATGCTTTTATATGAGGCATATGTAATTTCTTACCACCAACATAGTTGGCTTTTATTTATTCATGAGATATGAGCATCACTGGCTATATCAGTATTTATTGCCCATTCCTAATTGTTCTTGAGAAGGTTTAGTAGGTTGCCTTATAACTGCACATCTTGCGTTATTAATATGCAGATTCTTATCCTACTACATTCAACTACCAAACTAGACACTGTAAATTCTTTACACAGAAGTCACAGCGGTCGGTCACCACACAACAGTATCTTGGGACAGGCTACATGAGCATTAGTCACATGCATTCCTCCTCCACAGACAAGTGTCATCCAAAAACTCCCATCCATGTGGTCTTGTTGCAAGTTCAGAATTCTTTCTGAAATAAGGTGATGTGTCTGGTAGGTTGATAAACATCCTGTAATGTGACTTTTTTATATCTTGAGAGTTTGAGAAAACATAGGTCTTTGTGGCTACATGAGGGGGCCATCACAATACAATGAAAAGTCAGTGGGATCCATTTGACATTCGTTGCACACACATTGAGATCCAACATCTCTTTCCCCATGATGAACACAGATAAGTCAGCTGCTTTGCTATATATTTTTTGTTAAACAAACCCTTAAACAAGAAGATAAGTGAATTTCACAAGTCACTGCGAGGTTCCTTCACTCAGGTCCATATTTAATCTGGTATTGGCTGCAAACTCTATTGCTTATAATTCAAATGCCAGAAGGCATCTGGCATGCTGTAGTCACCTCAAAACTGTTGTGTTCACTTTTAAAAATGTAATTTTAAAACTTGTACTATCTTTGTAACCTGTACTGGACATGACATTAAGTAGAAAAGAAACACTGTGACTGAAACTGATAAAGACAAGCATTATAGTATTTTGCTCTATGACATGAAAGAAGGTAGCAGAAAGCAGCCAATTGTGGACTTGTTGACTCACATAGAACCCCATCGATGCCTACACCAACAGGGCCATCAATCATTGCACTTGAACCAGACGCATCAATGATGGGGTTATCAGAACAGATTAGAGGCTGTGAATGCTGCAATTAATAATACATCTGCTGACTCTCTAAAGCCTGTCTACCATTTTCAAGGAACAAGTCAGGAATGTGATAGAATACTTTCCATGTTAAGTGCAGCTCCAGTTACACTCAAGAATCTTCGCACTTTCCAGGACAAAGCACCCTATCCACCACTAGAACTATTCACTTTCTCCACCATCGCCACACTGTATCTACTACCAACAAAATGTACTGCAGCATCTCAACAAGGCTTCTTTGACAGCAATTTCCAAACCTATGACCATTACCACCTCAAAGAAAACAGAGAGCAGATGCATAAAACATCACTATCTGCAAATTTCCTAACACATCATCCTGGCTAGGAGTTACATTGTTGCTCCTTCCCTGACCTTGGAGCAAAACCCCCAGACTCTCCCTATACCTACACCGCATGGAATGAAATGCTTCAAGAGGATCATCAATTTCTCTACGGTAATTAAATATAAGCTGTAAATTCTGGCCTTGCCAGTGATATTCACATTTCATAAATGAATATTAAAAATGTTAACTGTCAATATAGCTTATAGTTTGCCAGTGCTAACTGGATTGTTTAGAAGCAGTAGGTTAATTGTCATATCTCTGAAAGTATATGTATTTTCTTCTATATATGGCACTCTGCCAACTAACAAGATGTAATCATTACGTAATGAAATAAATAACTTAATACACTTGGTTTGGGTTGGTTTCAAGAATTAAGAAGGAAGTGGAAGAGAGAGTTTGGGCACTGGTTAAGATTTTCAGTTTTATTTGGGAGCTTTTAACTTTACTTATTGTAAGACCATATCCTCTTATTTTTCAGTATTTTGATTGTGGACTGAAATGGGCCAAGGACAGTTTTAAAAATGAAGGTTTGTGAAAAGGATTGCTGCACTGTTTTTAAAAGCAAATTGCCTGATACTCATTGTAAATGAGGTTTATGCTGCTGTTTGCTCAAGCAGTTGAAGAGTGCAGGGGAAGACTTTTAAATGAGTTGAAGGCCAAGGAAGTGTGTACAAATGGACACTTGGCTGGCAACAAGTAGTTGAATAGTCTGGAGAACAGTGACCCTTTGTCAATGACAAAGGCATTCTGCTTACCAACAACTATGTGATGGCCTCCCAAGTAGATGAACAGCCTATGAAACCATTGTGCCTCTTAGAAGGAAGGAGCTGTCCTTTCCCTTCAGAAAAAAAAACACCTCAAACCTGAGGAAAGTCAGTTTATTTCCCTCATCAGTTGCTGTAAGCTGTAGCTCTTAACCCATAAGTAAGAGATGTTATAAATATGAACCAATGCCCCATGCCTTCTGAAAACAAGTGAAATTACCTGGAGAAGGATGTTCAAGGAACCAAAAAGGTTCACCTCAGCAAGGACCATTAAACTGCCTTCCCTGTCTTTCTATCCACCATGACAACAACACATTTTGTTTTGTCATGCATTTTAGAAGGGGATTGCAGTTTTAATTAGTAGAGTTATAGGTCAATGGATCGTAATCGTTTAACTATAACTAGAATCTATTTGTTGTGGTTCTGTTCGCCGCGCTGGGAATTTGTGCTGCAGACGTTTCGTCCCCTGTCTAGGTGACATCCTCAGTGCTTGGGAGCCTCCTGTGAAGCGCTTCTGTGATCTTTCCTCCACCATTTGTAGCGGTTTGAATCTGCCGCTTCCGGTTGTCAGTTCCAGCTGTCCGTTGCAGTGCTCGGTATATTGGGTCCAGGTCGATGTGCTTATTGATTGAATCTGTGGATGAGTGCCATGCCTCTAGGAATTCCCTGGCTGTTCTCTGTTTGGCTTGTCCTATAATAGTAGTGTTGTCCCAGTCGAATTCATGTTGCTTGTCATCTGTGTGTGTGGCTACTAAGGATAGCTGGTCGTGTCGTTTCGTGGCTAGTTGGTGTTCATGGATGCGGATCGTTAGCTGTTCATCAATTGTTAGCGCGATTTCATCAACTGATGCCTAAGGGAAAGACAACGGAAAGAGGACATGCCGCAATCCAAAGGACTAGCCACACTACCATACATCAAGAGCATTTCCGAACTGACAGCCAGACTACTGCGACCACTAGGACACATAACAGCACACAAACCAACAGCCATTCTCAGACACCAACTCACCAGAACGAAGGACCCAATACCCAGCATGAGCAAAACCAATGTAGTGTACAAAATCCCATGCAAGGACTGCACAAAACACTACATAGGACAAACAGGAAGACAGCTAACGATCCACATCCATGAACACCAACTAGCCATGAAATGACATGACCAGCTATCCTGAGTAACCACACACGCAGATGACAAGCAACATGAATTCGACTGGGACAACACTACTATTAAAGGACAAGCCAAACAGAGAACAGCCAGGGAATTCCTAGAGGCATGGCATTCATCCACAGATTCAATCAATAAGCACATCGACCTGGACCCAATATACCGACCACTGCAGCGGACAGCTGGAACTGACAACCGGAAGTGGCAGATTCAAACCGCTACAAATGGTGAAGGAAAGATCACAGAAGCGCTTCACAGGAGGCTCCCAAGCACTGAGGATGTCACCTAGACAGGGGACGAAACGTCTGCAACACAAATTCCCAGCGTGGCGAACAGAACCACAACAATGAGCACCTGAACTATAAATCTTCTCACAAACTTAGAATCTATTTATTTACAATAAGTAGTAATTCTTGTGAAGTACAGAAACCTGGTCTGTGCTCTGTCAACCTAGATCTAAAAGACAGGAAAATGGAAGAGTTTATATTGTTTTATAAAGTCTTTAATTTTTTGATGACTCCAGGAAGAGCACAGCTTGATTTGCAGCACACCACTCAGTGACGCATAACATTGCATTGGAGCTTTTCTAACTTTTTGTTTATATCTGATTATCTTTATCTTAAGACTGAAGCTAATTAATCAAAACTAATATTCAATCAATGAATCACACATTAAGTTAAAGTTATTTCTTCCGTTTGTAATTATAGAAACTTGCCATATTTTATCAAAATAAGCTTGGGGGAGGAACTTGCTCTTTAGGTCTTTTAAACATTTTACATACATTTCCTTTGGATTTAGAAGAACATAATCGCCTAAAGATATGAATTGTTGCTTCTTTTACCAGTTTACCTTGTTGCATTGTCAACTCAGCACTAAAATCTCAATGTAATTTTCTCTCACCTACTTTGCTATGGTTTTGACTTCCTGTTTATCAACCATCTCAAAGAGACTGTTTAGAAGAAAAGTTGTGCCACATTTATAGGTGACAATATTTGACTCTGTGGCATCTCCAATCAATCAAGCATTGCTTCAAGATTTAAAAATGTGTGTTATTGTATAACCTTTGTTTTCCCGGTACTCAGACTCTTCTACCTTTGATGTGAAGGTGTATGGTCTAAGAATGCAGTAAATAGTCTCGCTTTCCCAAGGGCTGACATTCCATTCTTCTTTCCCCGCGAGTCAGACGATTGACTTAAAATCAAAGTATTATGACAGCTCCCAGTGAAGTAAATCTACATGATTCAATGTTGTTGCTCACATAACAGCTGGGTATTGAAAGAACACCATCCATTTGAATTGATATTGCACAAAATTGACACAGAGAAAGGAATGAGCTGGCACAACTCTATCACCTGTTAAATCTCAATGTTCATAGGCAGTTGGCTGTATCATTCTCGGTAGTTGTCCCTATAAACCTGCAGCATTGTAGTGCAAATATCTGATGAAACAAAATCTGTGCCACTTGATATCAGAGGCAGACCTCTCCTACTTTTGTTCTCCTCTGCCAATATTGTGCCAGTGAAGCATAAAATTCAATTTTCATGGTGTGCTAAGTAATTGAAGTTTAAGGCAGCTCTCCTTTCACTCAGCAGCCTAGGACATAAATTGTGATCTCCGCAAGCCATAGTGATTTAATGTCAGGGTTAGCCCTAAGTTGTACACACACCACTTCAGCAACGGAATATAGTATGTTACAATGGGAAGAATAAGGCTAATGAACATTGCACACATCTTCAGCACTGTAGCATTCAAAACAATTTTCATTTTGTCACAATTTTGCAAAACTTGTGAAATAAATGGTGAGAATAAATATTTTTAGATTAGATTACGTTACATTACATTACAGTGTAGAAACAGGCCCTTCGGCCCAACAAGTCCACACCAACCCGCCAAAGCGCAACCCACCCATACCCCTACATTTACCCCTTACCTAACACTACGGGAAAGTTAGCATGGCCAATTCACATGACCTGCACATCTTTGGACTGTGGGAGGAAACCGGAGCACCCGGAGGAAACCCACGCGCACACGGGGAGAATGTGCAAACTCCACACAGTCAGTCGCCTGAGGCGGGAATTGAACCCGGGTGTCTGGTGCTGTGAGTCAGCAGTGCTAACCACTGTGCCACTGTGCCACCCATAAAATGTACTAAATGATTGATTATGCTTCAATTGTTCAACTGCTCAATTCAATAACAGCAATTTCCATGCTATTCTTACAACGCAGCTGCTAAACAACAGTAGGCAAAATTGAAAGTGGAATTCTCATTTTTATTGATGTTTTTATCGTATGCTGTTTGTTTTTGGGAGAATCCCTGTGTCTTATAACATTACTTAACAAAGGGACAGTAGACAAATTATTTTTGGGGCTATCCGAACACTGCACTTGAATTGATAAGATTTCTCTCAATATCATTTCTTTCACACATAAAAACTTGATAGCTGTATTGCTTCAAAAACAAATCATTGAGAGTGCTTTGTAAACATAAGACCATAAGACATAGGAGTGGAAGTAAGGCCATTCGGCCCATCGAGTCCACTCCGCCATTCAATCATGGCTGATGCGCATTTCAGCTCCACTTGCCAGCGTTCTCCCCGTAGCCCTTAATTCCTCTAGACAACAAGAACCTATCAGTCTCGGCCTTGAAGACATTTAGCGTCCCGGCTTCCACTGCACTCCGTGGCAATGAATTCCACAGGCCCACCACTCTCTGGCTGAAGAAATGTCTCCGCATTTCCGTTCTGAAATGACCCCCTCTAATTCTAAGGCTGTGTCCACGAGTCCTAGTCTCCTCGCCTAACAGAAACAATTTTCTAGCATCCACCTTTTCAAAGCCATGTATTATTTTGTACGTCTCTATTAGATCTCCCCTTAATCTTCTAAACTCAAACGAATACAATCCCAGTATCCTCAGCCGTTCCTCATATGCTAGACCTGTCATTCCAGGGATCATCCGTGTGAATCTCCGCTGGACACGTTCCAGTGCCAGTATGTCCTTCCTGAGGTGTGGGGACCAAAACTGGACACAGTACTCCAAATGGGGCCTAACCAGAGCTTTATAAAGTCTTAGTAGTACATCTCTGCTTTTATATTCCAACCCTCTTGAGATAAGAGACAACATTGCATTCGCTTTCTTAATCACAGACTCAACCTGCATGTTTACCTTTAGAGAATCCTCGATTAGCACTCCCAGATCCCTTTGTGCTTTGGCTTTATTAAGTTTCTCACCATTTAGAAAGTAGTCCATTCCTATATTCTTTTTGCCAAAGTGCAAGACCTCGCACTTGCTCACGTTAAATTCCATCAGCCATTTCCTGGACCACTCTCCCAACCTGTCTAGATCCTTCTGTAGCCTCCCCACTTCCTCAGTACTACCTGCCTGTCTACCTAACTTTGTATCATCGGCAAACTTCGCTAGAATGCCCCCGGTTCCCTCATCCAAATCATTAATATATAATGCGAACAGCTGTGGCCCCAGCACCGAACCCTGCGGGACACCGCTCGTCACCGGCTGCCATTCTGAAAAAGAACCTTTTATCCCAACTCTCTGCCTTCTGTTAGATAGCCAATTGAAATTGAAATTGAAAAACCATAAATTGAAATTTTGACCAGTTAGTGACACAAATGTATTTCAACGTAGATTTAACCAGCTATGTTTAGAGTACATATAATGTGCTGCCCTCATGGACTCTCCTTGCAACCCCCTTAAAAAATTCTGTCAAGTTAATTAGGTATGATCTACTTTTAACAAATCCATGCTGACTACTGTTGACAAATCCATGTCTTTCTAAATAATCATTGATACCTTTAGAACTCTTTCCATAGTGAGGTAACATTGACTGACCTGCTATCTTCTGACGAAGGAAGAACAAATATTGTCCACAACCACATCTACAAGTTCAGAACAGTAGAAAAAGTTGGCTCACAGCTTAGATAAATGTCGACAAGCTGATGCACCTCTGATTATGGGCATTTATAAAACAATTACATTGAAAGCATAGCTACTTGACAGCTGTGCAATAACATCTCTGAACCGTTTGATTAGAAAATATCTACCCTAAGCAATACCTGTAGAGATGGCCTGGAACAGAGATAAATAACCTTCAACAATTACGATCATCTTCCTTTGTGCCTGGTATGACCCAGCCATTGGAGAGTACATTGACTTCTATTGCTAGGGCTTCTGGTGTCACACTTGGACCATTTGCAGCATGGATGTCAAAGATGGTCACTCTGAAATTCAGCACTTTCTTCCATGTTTGAAACAAGGTTGTAATTAGGTCATAAGCTGAGTGTCAGTGGCAAAACCCAACTGGACGTTAATAAACATATCTTTGCTGAGTCAGTACTGCTTACTAACAACAGTGCAAATAACTTCCAACACTTGACAGATAATCAGGAACAGACAGAAAGGGTGGTAACTGACCACATTGGATTTTTCCTGCTTTTTGTGTACAGGACATAATTGGCCATATTTCTACATTGTAAGGTATACACCAGTATTGTAATGTGGCGATGGGCACAACAAGTTCTGCATCACAAGCCTTCAGTCCAATGCTAGAACATTGTCTGGGCCCACAGCCAATGCCTCCAGCTGTTTCTTGATATCATATGATAGAGATGCCAGTCTGCAGCCAGATGCTGGGGACCTCCAAAGGAGACAAGAATGATCATTGACTTGGCACTTCTAGTTGAAGATTGTTACAAGTGCTTCAGCCTTATCTTTTGCACTCATGTGCTGGGCTCCCTTATCACTGAGAATGGGGATATATGTGGAACTTCTTCCTCCAATAAGTTGTTTAATTGTCCACTACAATTCATGACTGGATGTGGCAGGTGCAAAGCTTCGATCTGATCCGTTGGTTGCGGAATGACTTACCCCCATCGATCACTTACTGCCCATGCTGTTTGGCATGAAAGTAATCCTGTTTGGTAACTTCACCAAATTAATTCTTCATTCTTAGGTGTATCTGGTGCTGATCCTGACATGCTCTCCTGCATTCTTTATTGATCTCCTGGCTGGATGGTAATGGTTGAGTGGTGTATGTGTCTGGCCATGAGGTCAGATTGTGTTTGAGTATGATTCTGCTGCTGATGGTTGATGGCACCTCATGGCTTGAGTTGCTAGAACAGTTTGAAGTCTTCCCCATTTAGCACAATGATAGTGCCACACAACACAACAGGTATTCTCAATGTGATGGCAGGACATTGCTTCCACTGATACTGTTACAGACAGTTGCATCTGCGGCAGGCAGGTTGGGGAGTTTAAGGTCATGTATGCTTTTCCCTCTTGATGGTTTCTTCACCACCTGTCACAGACCCACTCTAACAACAATGTCCTTTAGAACTCAATCAACTTGACCAGTAGTGCTGCTGCCAAGCCAGCCTTGGTGGTGAACATTGAAACCCCAAATTCAGAGTACATTCTGCAGCCTTGCCACCCTCGTGCTTCCTCCAAGTGTTGTTTAACATACAGGATCACTACTTCCTTAGCTGAGAGGGGATAGGTTGTCGGTTTGCTCACTGAGCTGGTGTGTTTGTTCTCAGACATTTCATCAGCAAGTTAGGTAACATCATTGGTGAGCCTCCAGTGAAGCACTGCTGCTCCAGCCCATTGCTATTTATGTGTCTTGGTTTGTTGTGGTGGGTGGTATCATTTCCGGTTCGGTTTCTGAGAGGTTGGTAAATGAGGTTCAAATCTACTTGTTTGTTAACGCTAGTTCTAGTTTGAATGTCAGGCCTCTAGGGATTCCTGCGCATGTCTCTGTTTGGCCTTTCCCACGGATGATGCATTGTCCCAGTCTAACTTGTGTCCCTCTTCGCCTGTGTGTATAGTGATAGCTGGTCATGTCTTTTGGTGGCTAGTTGGTGTTCATGCAGCCTGGTGGCTAGTTTCTTGCCGTTTGTCCAATGTAGTGTTTGTTGCAGTCCTTGCAGGGTATTTTATATATTACAATCATTCTGCTGGTTATGGATATGGGGTTCTTTAACTTCATCCCGCAGTTGTTTTAATGGGGTAGTAGGTTTCTGGGCTACTATGATGCCTAGGGGCCAGAGTAGTCTGGTGGTCATCTTTAAAATGCCTTTGATGTTTGGTACAGAGGACAGTATATGGTGATCAGCAAGGGGTTTTCTTGCCATATTTTACATGGTGCTATGAGACTTCATGGTTTTCAGAGACAATGTTGAAGACACCCTCTCGATTGTATATCACTGTGCCGCCACCTCTGCTGGGTCTGTCCTGCTGATAGGATAGGAAATACTTAGAGATGGTCACTGCAGTTACCGGGACATTGTTTGTTAAGTTATGAGTCCGTAGTACGATATCACAGGTTTGTTGTTTGACTCAGCTATGAGACTGCTCTCCCAATTTTGGCATTAGCTCCCAGATATAAGTAAGGAGGACATTGCAGAGCTGTTTGCCATTGTCATTTATGGCAGTTAGGTTGCCATATAATCCCAGATGATACATCTATGGTTTTTTAAAATATAGAATCCCCAGTGTGGAAACAGGCCATTCGGCCCAACAAATCCTCACCAACCTGCTGAAAAGCGTCCTAGCCAGCCATATGTCCCTACTGTATACCTGTACTACTGCATTTCTCAAGGCTAATGCACCACATCTGGACATCTTTGGACTGTGGGAGGAAATCAGAGTACTTAGCGTAAACTCATGCAGACATGAGGAGAATGTGCAAACTCCGCACAGACAGTCACCCCAGGGTGGAATTGAACCCAGGTCCCTGGCGCTGTGAGGCAGTAGTGCTATCCACTGAGCCACCAAGTCACCCTTATCTAGTTTCATTTCATTTTGAAACTTTCCATTGATTGCTAAAACTGAAAAGCTTGCAAGGCTATTTCAAAGGGAAATGCAATCATATTGCTGTGGGTTTGGAGTGATATGTAGGCCAGACAAGGTAAGATTGGTACATTTCCTTCCCGAAAGGACATTTGTGGATCAGTTGGATTATTCAGACAATTGATAATGGTTTCATGGCCATCATTCGCCTCTCAATTCCAGATTGTTTCTGAACTGAATTTCTACTATCTGCCATGGCAGGATTAGATTATTAATTAGCTCTTTCTCATTACATAATACTAGATCTAAAACAGCATAGTACCAAGTTGGTCCCTCACAAATAGCTCTAGAACACCATCTCATACACATTTTAGGAAATCCTCCTCCACAGCATTGGCGGTCTTTAGATTTATCTAGTACAATGAAGTAATCTGTGATTACTGTATTATCCTGGTTACATTTACCCATCGTTTCCTGTTTATACCATTTGATACATTACCACTACTGTGGAGACCTATAAACACTCTGACTAATACTTTCCGCCTCTTGCTCCTATTTGCTCTGCCTAAGCAATTTCTACAACTTGTTCTTTCAACCTAAGGTCCTTTCTTACAAACGTACTGATTCCATCTATTATTATCACAGTGATGCCACCTATTTTTCAGTTTTGCCAATCCTTCCCAAATATTGAATATTTTTAAATATTCTTACTGTTCGGCCATATCTCCATGATGACAATTAGGACCCCTTTATACAATCAATTCACAACTTGTTCTGATTGTTGTCTGTATTCAGCTAGATTTCTTTTAATTCAGCATTTGTAACATTATTTTACATTTTGGCTTTACTTGATTTATTTCTGCCGCCCTCCTGTCTGTGTTTATTACTTTGCTATCCTGCATTTCTAGCTGTGTTAGTCTCCTTTCCAAATTCCCTCTCAAGTTCCGAACCTCCTGTCAAGTTAGTTTAAATTCAGCTCAAGACTACAAGTTAATATCCTTTCAAGGATATTAATCCTGGTCCTCATAAGGTGCAATCCTTCCTTGAACAGGTCTCATCTGTCCCAGAACAGGTCCCAAAGGTGCAGAAATCTACAGTCTCTCCAAGATTTATTCAAGACATGTAATTTTGGAGTAAATCATTGTTTACATAATCGGACAGTTTTCAAATTATTGAAGGTTATGTTATGAAATTTTAGCTATAACATGCAACTTGAAAGATACTGAAATAAAAAAAATTATCAGCATTAAGTTGAGCCAATCACTCATACTAAGCATCAACAAAGTCTATTTAGCTTATTCTACCATCAATCTCATGCTTATTTAAAATATGCCATTTTGAACCAGAAGAGAAGTAAGGCTGCATGTTAAAATAGTGTCAGACAGAAATATGGATATCAGACAAAGACAGGATAACATTTCGCTGTCACATTGCTCATAAATGTCTGCACAGTCAATTTATAAATGTCATGCACTGCTATCATAAAAATGAAAACAATTAAGACAGAAAATTAGAAGAAAAACATTCAAAATTACTTAATTTCACACACTGTAAAGACTTATTTTTACATTAATTTTATTTCACCGGGTTATACATAACAATGTAAATTTTCTTATTCATTCAGGATCTGTACAATCCAATGGCCAGGCCAACAAGATGGTTAGCTGCCTTTTTGAGTCATCCATTAGGTCGAGATACACCCATTGTGAGGAGGACTTGTAAAATTTTGACCCAGCAAGTACCTTGGAGTACTAACTTGCAGTAGAATAGATCTCCTTAGTAACAAATCTGACATTCTTACCTCTCTTGAATTTCTAGGTGTAAATTACTTAGATTGATGGCCTTTAGTTAAACTCTTAGCGACAAATGGAAAAATTCTCTCTGTATCCAGTTTATCAAAATGCCTCAGCCTTTGTTTTTCAAAGTATGAATTCAGAGCAGGAGCAGGCCATTCAGTCCCCCAAATCTGTTCCATCACAAAATAATATCAAGGATAATCTGATTGTAACCTCAAATTTGCATTCCCACAAAAATCTATGCACTCTGCCTTAAATTCAGGGAGTCTGTTTCTCCCACTTTGTCAGGCAGAGTTCCAAAAACTCACTGCATTCTGAAAAAAAAACTAAAATCCTGATCTCAGCTTTAAATGGGTGACCCCAGACTTTTAAACAATGATTTTTAGTTCTAGATTCTCTCATAAGAAAGAACATATTCTTCATGTCTAGCCTGTAAAGATTCCTTTGAATTTTACATAATTAGTGTGAGGTTAATTTTGTGGATATGAGGGATTAGTCCTGTGTACAAGAGTGCTGATGGGTGTGTATTGAGGGTGTGATGTGTTGAGCAGCATAAAAAGTTGGTAGTGTTGGGGGCAGAATTTTCATATAATAATTCATCTTGGCCACCCATGAGAGGTCATTGAACTTTTCATTTGTAGAACACCAAAAGACAGATATTCCTATTTCATGTGTCTTGGAAGCAGTCTATCAAGATATAACAAGTAGCAAAGGAGGTGGAAAAATGTCACACTGGGTTGTCAACACTATGCATTACCCAAGCTTTAAACGATTTCTTTGAGGAAGTCAGGAGTAGACAAAAGCAAAGGGCAGTGTGGGAGAGGGCTGGGAGAGGGCATTCCAAAATCTTCCATCTTACTTTCCTAACATGCTCAAGAGAGACAATCACAAAAGGGTAGAAGTCAGTCTTGTATCTGCCATTTACAAAATGCAGAACTGAGTTGAGCAGACAGCAAGGTTTTTGCAGTTCAAACTATTAGGTAACAGCTTTTGCTCATCCTGGATTGCTCTGATAGCCACTTTGTGATAAACCCAGAAATAGAGTCAGTTTCCCATTATTGCAGACAAAGTAACTTTTTTTTTAAATTAGTAAAATCATTTTGTAATCTCTTACAATGTGCTGCTTTGGTAATAGTGAAATAGAAGCAAAATGACTAAAAATGCTCCTAAAACAGGCTTTCAATCTGATGGGAGAAATAGAACACAGCTGCAGAAGTAACTTCTAAATCCTGCTATTTGTCTTATTATAGAACCAATGACAGATAAAACATTTCTTAGTTGTACTGGGTGTCCACATTCAGGGAAAAACAAGAAAATATGGACTGATGCCTTGTTTTCTCAAGCAAAGAACTTCATCTTCTCAATTTGACAACAAACTATAGCTTAATAGAGCTATACAGGTTTACAAAGAGACAGCAATCTCTCATAAGCATGGGGTTATCGATCACATACTTATAGAATTCTATACTTCCTTGCACACTCAAATACCTGTGTAAGAAAGGATTCTACAATAAAGATCAAATCGTAAATGCCAGTGTTTACTTCTCAGGCAGCTGTTGCTGTTATATTTATTTTAAAGCAATTCATCAACCATCACATTTGCCAATAAATTGTCAGGATGGCAGATTTATAGAATTGGCTTATAAAATCTCTGTTGTCTAAGGATACTAAACAAACCTAGGTGTCATGAGGTTAATGCTGCCACTAGACTAATCATCAATAATTTATGAAATATTTGAAAATACTCTTCAGGGACTGGAATAGATCTAGGGACATCCTGCAGTCCAATTTAGCTAAGGTTTTAAGGATTGTGGTAAACTTCTGCAGGCTACTTAATCTGGCTACAAAGAGGCAGTGCCATTGCAGTATCACTCAAAATAAGAACAGCTAAAACAGACTGCAGAACAAAATCAGATGATTGGCTAGGAAAACCACTTGACAGTGTATCTCAGAACATGACAAAGACACAATCAATCCAGGTGTCCCTACCAATAAAGCTGGTCTTCACAAAATGATCATTAAAACAGACCAACAATAATTAATACCATAATTGACATTAGTTTTAGAATCCTGGTGCTTTGAAGATTTATTGAAGAAATAATCAGGATCTGTGAATTAAAGTATGAGCAAAAGCAATGTGCTGAAAAATTGAAATAAAAACTGAAAATGCTGGAAACATTCAGCAGCTTTTGCAGCATTTCTAAACAGAGAAACATTGTTGATATTTCAAGTCGAGAACCTTTCTTCAGACGGCAGAAGGTGCCCACCATGGTTTCCATGGTGCTACAAAAAGCTGATGGATACACACACTGAATACATGTTGCATTAGTGAGATGGATAGTAAGACCACCATCAGTGTCATGAAGCATCAACTTTTGCACAGAGTTTGAAGCCCAGTCTTTCCATTGGCACACTCATAGATCCACCTATAATGTAGTATCTGGTGGCCAATGTCACATAAATCATACAAGGTTTGAGTGCTATAATGGAAGTTCAGACTGAAATTATGTAAGTGCAACTTCTGAAAGATAAAAATATTCAAATGGATGTGCAAAATCTCACATCAGTCCAGCAAATTGTCCAACACTATATGACTAACATTGCTAAAGCATTGCTACGGAGGAACAGCAGTTTTCTGTTGAATGTGAACCTGCTATTTTCTCTCAGGATAACATAATTTGTTTTCCCAGCACTATTGCTCTGCCAGCATCTTTGAGGTTGCCTATCAGCCAAACAATCCAACATCTGTTGACTGCGTTAATGTGACACTGCCCATAGCCGCATGTTTTAAAACTGCAACTAATACCAGTTGAAGTCTCCTCTACTGAAAACCAAGAAGGTAGAAGTGGATTGTATTGCTCTGTCTTCCTCAGATCAACAAACAGGACTGCCTGGACAGACATTTTTGTCAGGCAGGAATAGGCAGAAACACTTATTTCTTCCTACCACACATGAATCTTTTTCTCCCTTGTCTAGTCACTTTACACACATGTCCGTGAATCTTCAGACTTCAGTTTCAAATGTCTGTTTTGCAAGCACCGGCTGCCTCCTATTCAATCCCTCGATAATTCCATTCCCCATTAGGATATTCTCAGGCTTCTTCTGGAAATAAGGTCTCAACCTTTGCCATCCACTACTACCCTCTTCTGCATGGCTGAACTCATCCTCACTTTAAATAACGTCACCTTTAACTCCTCTCACTTGCTTCAGATCAAAGGTGTGGCCATGGGTATCTGCATGGTCTCCAGTTATGCCTGTCTCTTTATGGGATATATGGAACATTCCTTGTTCCAATTCTACTCAGGTTCCTTCCCACAACTCTTTCCCTAATACATCGATTATATTATCGGTATTGTTTCCCTCTTTCATTTCGAATTGGAAGGATTTATTAATTTTACTTTCAATTTCCACTCTGGTTCCACCTTCACCTGGTCCATCTTGACTCCTCCCTTTTTTCCTCCACATCTTTATTTCCATTTCTGGGGATAGGCTGGCCACTAATATCCATTACAAACCCACCGCCTCTCATGGACTACAGATCCTCACTATCTGCTTCCTGTAAAGACACAATTCCATTCTCCCAGTTTCTCTGTCTCCATTGCATCTGTCCTGTGATGCCACTTCGTACAAGTGGGGCTCCAAAATGTCCACATTCTTCCTCAATGGAGGACTCCCTGTCACTGCGATTAACAGGTTCCTCAACTGTATTTGACCCATTTCTCGCACTTCTGCCCTCACCTTTTCTGTTCTCTCCCACCAGCATCCTCCTGGTCCTCACTTACAAGCCATTTTGCATCCCCAGGATCATAAGTCACCACCTCCAGTGGGACGTCATGACCAGACCACATATCACCCTCCCCTTGTCAGCAGTTCACAGAGACCATTCCTTTCATGGCAGCCCAGTCCACTCCCAACACCTCTCCACACCCTGACAGCAGCTTTCCATGCAATCGCAGAAGGTGCATAACCAGCTCCTTGACTACGCGGAATACTTCTGATCAGTTGACTTGCACACTTTTTTCAGTGGTTACCATTGCTGCCTCACAGCACCAGGGACCTGGCTTCAATTCCAGTTGGGTGACTGTCTGTGTGGAGTTTGCACATACTCTCCATGTCTGCGTGGGTTTCCTCCAGGTGCTCAGATTTCCTCCCACAGTCCAGAGATGTGCAAGTTAGGTACATCGGCCATGCTAAATTACCTATAGTGTTCAGGGATGCGTAGGTTAAGAGCATTAATTAGGGGTAAATGTAGAATAATACAGTAGAGGAATGGATCTGAGTGGTTACTCTTTGGAGGGCTGGGCCGAACGGTCTGTTTCTACGCTGTAGGGATTCTATGATTCTATGTTCCCTGGACCTATATGTGCATCTAATACTACATTTACTCCAAAGAGCATGGTTTCAGGTCTTTGCTCACAGCTGTCTAATCAGAGTCTTTTTCCCAGTTTTCTATTGTTGCCTCGACACCTTAGTGAGGCTTTTTTCATAAATTCAGTTTTTACTTTTAACCTAAAATTTCTCTTTGACTTCGCCAATTCATTTTCCCTTTTCCACTGCCACCGTGCTTTATCATAAAAAAGTGGATGGAAAATCTTCAAATGAACCTCAAGAAACAATCACCACAACAGCTTCCATTCGACATATGTAAATATAGAGGTAAAAACAATAACTGCAGATGCTGGAAAGCAAATACTGGATTAGTAGTGCTGGAAGAGCACAGCAGTTCAGGCAGCATCCAATGAGCAGCGAAATCGACATTTTGGGCAAAAGCCCTTCATCAGGAAGTTGAGTATGAAGCTCAGGGATAAGCATACTTACGCATCACAATATTGGTGTTTGTTTATTTCACATACACTATTACAGAAATAAATCATAACTATGACACTGCAAACATTGCATTCATCAGTTATTTATTTATATTGCTGATGGAAGCCTTTATGTTGTCAATAAATTCCACAGCAGCCTTGGAAACAGAAGCTATGTATCTTTATAACTGAGGAATTCACATGCCTCTGTTTTCATACAAATGCATAGCCAAACTTTAACTGAAAAATGGGACCATTCCTGGGACATGAGCGAAGTATGCAAGTTATCCACTGAAAATTTCAACAGAGCTCGAACAGGTATACTTGTGGAGATATTATCTAGTTCTGTGATGAATAACTTAAACCAATTTGGCTGAAGAAGGAGCACCGAGAAGAAGCACTGAAGAAACTAAACAAATTGTGTATACACTGGAAAAAAAAATAGCAAAGGAATAAATAATACTGTCGTTAAAAATTTGGAGAATGAGACAATGAAATGTGAAGCTTGTTTTGGACAGCATGTGCTGATTAGATTAGATTAGATTTCCTATTGTGTGGAAACAAGCCCTTCAGCCCAATCAGTCCACACCGACCCTCCAAAGAGTAACCCATCCAGACCCATTTCCCTCTGACTAATGCACCTAATACTATGGGCAATTTAGCTTGGCCAATTCACCTGACTTGCACATCTTTGGACTGTGGGATGAAACCAGAGCATCCGGAGGAAACCCACGCAGACACGGGGAGAATGTGCAAACTCCACACAGATAGTCACCTGAGACTGGAATCGGACCTGGGACCCTGGTGCTGTGAGGCAGCAGTGCTAACCACTGAGCTACCGTGCCTCCCCTATTAAGCATAGAGTATGATTTTAGAAAAGAAGTTTGGAAGCTGCAGCCACAAGTCGCTACATGGATCTATGATATTGTGGAAACAACAAAGACCTGCCTCAAACAAGGGTAGGATTGGCAAACTTATATTTCTAATTTTTTTCTGTGGAGAGGAAGTGTACAGTAGCAATATAATCAAATACACAAGAACAAAACTGAAAAGGAATGCTAGTCTTCAGCCAATTCAATTCAATACGTGATATCAAGGCACAGGATACTGCAAAAGTTATGGGACCTAACAGCATTCCAGCACTCGTACTGAAGACAGGTGCTGTGAATTTACTGGACCACTTGCCAAGCTGTTCCAGTATTGAGGAGTCAAAAAGTGTGGCACTAGAAAAGCATAGCATCCGAGGAGCAGGAACTCAATGTTTCAGGCATAAACCCTTCACCAGGAATGTTTGGGGGGGGCGGTGCTGAGAAATAAATAGGAGCGTGAGGGCAGAAAGTAGCTGGGAAGGCGATAGCTGAATACAAGTGGGGGTGATTGTGGTAGGTCAGAGGACACAGCCGAGCAGATAGATGAGAAGGAAGATGGACAGGTAGGACAGTTCTAGAGGATGGTGCCGAGTTGGAGGGTTGGATCTGTGATGAGGTGGGGAATTGGGAGATGATGAAACCAGTGAAATTGACATTGATGCCATGTGGTTGGATGGTCCCAAGGCAGAAGATGAGGCGTTCTTCCTCCAGGTGTCGGGTGACTTGGATTTGGCAATGGAGGAGGCCCAGGTCTTGGATGTCCTTGGTGGAGTGGCAGAGAGAGTTGAAGTGGTTGGCCACAGGGTAGTTGTTTGGTGCGTGTGTCCTAGAGATGTTCCCTAAAATGTTCTGCAAGTTGGTGTCCTATCTCCCCAATGTAGAGGAGACCACATCGAGAGCAACGGACACAGTAGATGACGGATTTGGATGTGCAGGAAAATCTCTGCTGATGTGGAAGGATCCTTTGGGGCTTTGGATGAACATGACGGAGGTGGTGTGGGCACAGGTTTTACACCTTTTGCTGCACCAAGGGAAGGTGCCGCGAGCAGAGGGTGGGTTGGTGGGGGCATGGACCTAACAAGGGAGTTGCGGAGGGAACGGTATACTGATAGGGGTGGGGAGGGAAATGTATCCCTGGTGGTGGGGTCCGATTGTAGGTGGCCGAAATGGGGGGCGGGGGGGGGGGGGGGGGGAGTTCATTCCTTGTTGCGTTTGGAGGGATGGGGTTCAAGGACGGAAGTGTGGGAAGTAGAGCAGCTGTACTAGAGGCATTGTTGACCACGTGGGTTGGGAAATTGCAGTCCTTGAAGTAGATGTCTTAGAGTGGAATGACTCCTCCTGGAAGGAGATATGATAGAGGCGGACGAATCGGGAGTAAGGGATAGCGCTTTTACAGAAGGGGTGGTGTGAAGAGGTGTAGTCCGGCTAGCTGTAGGAGTTGGTGGGGTTTGAAGTAGATGTCTGTGTTGAGTCGGCCCCCAGTGATGGAGACGGAGGGGTCCAGGATGAGGAGAGAGGTGTCTGAGATGGTCCAGGTGAACTTGAGGTCAGAGTGAAAGGTGTTCATGAAGTTGATGAACAGTTCAACCCTTCATGGGAGCACGAGGTAGAGCTGATACAGTCATCTGACGAAGAGGCAGGCATTGCTGGGGTCTATGCTGGTGTGCCCATGGTCTGAAGGAAGTGGGAGGATTTGAAGGAGAAGTTGTTGAGGGTAAGGACCAGTTCCACCAATTGAATGAGTATGTTGGTGGAGAGGTACTGAATGGATTGATGGGAAAGGAAGGAACGGAGGACTTGGAGGCCTTCGCCATGGCGGATGGACGTGTACAGCGACTAAATGTCCATGGTGAAAATAAGGCGTTGGGGATCAGGAAAATGGAAGTTATGGAGGAGGTGGAGTGCGTGGGTGATGTCCTGAATGCATGTGAGGAGTCCCTGGATCAAGGGGGAAAGGATGGTGTCAAGATATGAGGGGATACGTTTGGTGGGGCAGGAGCAGGTGGAGACAATAGATCGACCGGGGCAGTCAGGTTTGTGAATTTGGGGTAATTAGTTTTGTTCCAGTATTGATACAACACTGGCATCTACCAGATAAAGTGGAAAATTGGTCAGGTATGCTTACACACAAAAAGCAGGACAAATCTAATCCAGTCAATTTCAAGCTCATCAGTCTACTTTCCATAAAGTGATTGAAGGGATCATGAACAGTGCTTTGAAGTACCACTTGCTTGGCAACAAACTGCTAACCCACAACTGTGATTCAAACATGGACAAACAAGATGAATTACAGAGTTGAGTGTCTGTCTTCAGTGTAAAGACTGCATTTGATAGAGTGTGCCATCAAGCAGCCCTGGAAAAATTAAATTCCATAGCGTCAAGGGGAAAACTCTCCATTTGTTACAATCATATCTAGTATAAAGGAAGATTATTATGACTGTTGTAGGTCTATCAGCTTAAATCCAGGACATTCCTGCAGGGATTCCTCAGGATAGATTTAGCTGCACCATGAATGACCTTCCCTCCATTGTAAGGTCAAAAGTGGGGATGTTCACTGATAATTGCATAATGTTCAATATCATTCATGGTTCCTCAGATAGTGAAGCAATCCATGTCCAAGTGTGGCAAGACCTGGACAATATCCACATTGTGGCTGATGAGTGGCAAATAACATTCACGTCATATGTGTCAGGTGCCAACAAGTGATAATTAAACCTTCACCTCTTGACATTAAATGGTATTAACATCACTGCATTTTGCACTGAGGTGTTGCCATTGATCAGAAACTTAATTACGCTAGCATATAAATACTGTGATTACAAGAAGAGATCAGAAGCTAGGAATTCTGCAGTGGGTAACTCACTTCCAGACTCCCCAAACCCTGTTCACCATTTACAAGGTATAAGTCAGGAGTGTGATAGAATACTGTTCAATTGCCTGAACGAGTGCAACTTCAACACTCAAAGTAGACGACTTGATTGGCACCACATCCAATAACAGTCACTCTCTCCCCAATCAATACATAGTACCAGCAATGTGTACAATCCACAAGGCGCACTGCAGAAATTCACCAGAGATTCTTAGACATCATTTTCCAAACTCACAACCACTACCAACTAAAAAGTCAATGGCAGCAGATACATGGGAATAACATCACCTAAAATTTTTCCTCCAAGCCATCACCATCCTGACTTGGAAATACATTGCCATTCCCACAGTGTCCCTTGGTCAAAATCCTGGAACTTGCTCCCAAATAGCATAGTCAGACTACTTTCTCCAAATAGACTGCAGCAATTTAAGATGGCATCTCACTGCCACCTTTTCAAGTGCAACTAGGGATGGGCAATAAATGCTGGCTTAGCCCACACCTGATAAATAAATAATTAAAGAATCTACAAGTGTGGTGCTAGAAAAGTACAGCCAGTCAGGCAGCATCTGAGGAGCAGGAGATTCGATGCTTGGTGAAAAGTTTATGCTCAAAGTGCCGATATCCTGCTCCTCAGATGCTGCCTGACCGGCTGTGTTTTTCCAGCACCACACTTTTTGACTCTGATCTCCAGCATCTGCAATCCCCACTTTCCCCAAATAAAAAGATCTAGTTTGGGAAATGTAGCATGGCTACTGGAGCAAGATTCATGAAGAGCATTTGAGTGAAACAATTAACACAATGCCTCGATAGCCATGGAAAAGGGAAAGGATATATCAAACTAAAAAATGCTAAACTAGAAGAGGGCTAAGTTCAGAGAGTTAAAACATAACAATGGTCTAAGTCTATTAGAATCAAAGATTTGCAGGTAAAGTAAATAAGCAATGGAAAGTATGCAAAGAAAAGGTTGTTCAGGTACAGATTAGACCAATTCTCATAAGGGACAAAGAAACTTCATCCAAAGCTAGAACTCTGGATGGCTCATGGTACAAAGATTACAATGAATCTGAAAAGGAAGGTTACCGTAAATGTTCAGCATTCGATACAGTGGAAAATGAAGTCGAATATATGAAGTACAAAGGAGTGAAAAAAAGGATGTAAGAAAATGTCTGGGAATTGAAGAGAAATGAGGGTCACAACAGCCTTATATAAGCATATAAATAGCAAAAGGATAGTCAAAATTGTATGGGTCCAATTAGCTAACAAAAAAGATCTTTCTTATGGAGACTAAGGGCATGGCAGAAGGGGGACGTTGCTACTACTACAGTGATAGTAAAGGAATTGAACAGGATAAGTTATACATAGAGGAGGTACTTAAAAAGGCTAGCAGCACTCAGTAGTGAAAAACCACCCTGTCCAGAATGAATTGCATCCTTTGTGTAGTAAAGGAGGAAAACACAATCCTCCGAGGATACGGAAGTGGTGCAAGATGATTAAAACATTGCAAAATGTTACACCACCATTGAAAAACAGGTGAGGAATAACATCAACAATGATTGGCCAGTCAGTCTAATATCTATTTTACAGGCAATCCACTGAAAGGCAAATTCATTTTAAAAAAAACCTTGATTAACAAAGGAAAGTCAGCATTAATTTGTTGAATGTAAATTGTGTTCAGTTAATGAACTGAGTACTCCAGTAATGGAGAGAAAGAGAGAGAGAGAGAGAGAGAGAAAGAAAGTAAGTAATGGAGAAGGTAATCCTTCAGGTATTGGGACATACAGTTTTAACATATAAATGATCTGGATTAGGAAATACAAGTATTATTTCAAAGTTTCCAGATTGTAGAGAACTTGCAATTGTAACAAACAATGAGGTCACTACTTTAGTAGGATATAGTTCAGAACAGCATATATCTAATCAATACACTTAATACAGAGATAATTTTCAAGAAGGTGCAGGAACCAAAAGATCTGGGGTTTACACACATCTCTTTAAAGATAACAGGAAAAGTTGGCAAGACTTAAAAAACATATGATTTCCTTGGATTTACAAAACATAACAAACAAAAGCAATTACATTATGTGCGAAGCCTCATAAAATGATTACAACTGGCCCAACGTCAAAAGAGGAAGATTGTAAATGGTAAGGGAATCTCAGCTAGGAACCCAGGAATCCAAATTTGCTAAGGTTGTGGATACTTAAATTCACATGATTATGTTTTTAATCTGAATAGAAACCCTTCTCAGAAGGCAGCTTGATTGACAAGCATGGCTTCCAATTGAGTGGGAAGCATTTTGGAGTGAATGTAACCATGGTCACAAGTCCAACTATTAGCATTACATTGCCTGTTAGTTTGCAGCAGCATCACGATTGGGTTTTGCCAATAACAGGATGCTGCCATTAAGCCAAAAAGACAAATGAGTAATATAGCTTATGAATTTCACTTGTGGCATAATGCTAGGCAGGTAACCTGCGCATTGTGCTGACTGGTGGATTATTATCAAACAGCATATCCCTTCAGCTATTTGCAACAAACAAGATACCCAACCAACCTGTGCTTGCTAGATTTCCAACATGGTGTCCAATATTAAATGCGATCTGTAATTGAACATAATCCTGAGCATGCAAAGAATTATTCTGCCAAAAAATATACGATTGAATTCACAGTGTGGTGTACTTCAGTGTACATATATTAATACACAGGACCCTGTTGCTTATAGACAGAAAGGACATGTACACACACTACACCTGTTTCGAGTAACAAAATGGGTGACAGTCATTTCCCGGTTCATTACTCAGGACAATGCCTTGACCAATGAGAGTTAAGTTGACTTGTTTAAACTTTAAACAAAGGTTGGCAATTATTAAATTATACATTCTCAGTGGCAACACCTTTACCTATCACAGTCTACTTGCCAGCTAATAAACTCTCTCATTTTATTCAGTATAAATGTTATTTTCTCCTTACTTTGGTAATTTTTGCAAATTGTCCTGAGGAGTGTGAGACTAAAAGCTTTAACAAACCAGAATATGTATTGCCAATGCCAATGTGGCTGTCTGAAAATGAGCAGATGGTCAAGGTTTGAGAGAAGATTCGTAGCTCAGGTGCTCGTTGTTGTGGTTCTGTTCGCCACGCTGGGAATTTGTGTTGCAGACGTTTCGTCCCCTGTCTAGGTGACATCCTCAGTGCTTGGGAGCCTCCTGTGAAGCGCTTCTGTGATCTTTCCTCCGCCATTTGTAGTGGTTTGAATCTGCCGCTTCCGGTTGTCAGTTCCAGCTGAACATTGCAGTGGCCAGTATATTGGGTCCAGATCGATGTGCTTATTGATTGAATCTGTGGATGAGTGCCATGTCTCTAGGAATTCCCTGGCTGTTCTCTGTTTGGCTTGTCCTATAAGAGTAGTGTACAAAATCCCATGCAAGGACTGCACAAAACACTACATCGGACAAACAGGAAGACAGCTAACGATCCGCATCCATGAACACCAACTAGCCACGAAACGACACGACCAGCTATCCTTAGTAGCCACACACACAGATGACAAGCAACATGAATTCGACTGGGACAACACTACTATTATAGGACAAGCCAAACAGAGAACAGCCAGGGAATTCCTAGAGGCATGGCACTCATCCACAGATTCAATCAATAAGCACATCGACCTGGACCCAATATACCGACCACTGCAACGGACAGCTGGAACTGAAAACCGGAAGCGGCAGATTCAAATCACTACAAATGGCGGAGGAAAGATCACAGAAGCGCTTCACAGGAGGCTCCCAAGCACTGAGGATGTCACCTAGACAGGGGACAAAACATCTGCAACACAAATTCCCAGCTCGGCGAACAGAACTACAACAATGAGCAGATGGTGTTAGGAATGTCACACTGCCATGAGACCCACGAACACAAGAATGCAATTTTACACTGAAGCCAAGAAGACAACATCCTACCTTGAATTATAGCACTCTGTTACAGAATCTGTATTACATTTCAAGGATGAGGCCAGTTCTGCTAATGAGGAAAACTCTCAGAATGAAAATTAAAAGTACTGGCAGATTTTGGTCTCAGATTTTGGCTGGGAATATTTTCCTGATCTTCAGGGACTGCAGAAAAATGGGTAGCAACCCTAGCCCACATATATTCTGTCATTGTGCTCCGACAGACCCCTGAATTGAGAAGATGATGTGCACAGCCCCGAGTCACTCCAACCATACTTTATGCCTCAATTTAAACACAAGGTTGAAAACAGGCCTCAATTAATCATTGCTAGTGCCCCCAAGTGGTGGAATCATCAAGAAGATGCAGCCTGACAAAGAGTCTCTGGTTTTCAGCAATGCTCAAATAACTATAAATCAGTGTCCCCTGGTACTCAACCTGAATGCCAAGAAAACAATTTCTTTATACTTATGCTGTCAGACCCTTCATGATTTTGAACACCTCCACCAAATCTTCTCTTAACTCCTCTTCTCTAAAGAGAACAGTCCTGGCTTCTCCAATTTATCCACAAAACCAAAGTCCATAACTCTGGAGTCAGTTTTGTAAATGCTTCATGAACACATTCTAATGACCTTCAAACCTACTAGAATGTGATGCCCAGAGTTGGTCATGCGTAACAAATCCATTAGAAATCTTTTAAGGATGTAATGAGCAAAATAGATAAAGGAAAGCCAGTGGATGTCAGAGTTATAGAGATGTACAGCATGGAGACAGATCCTTCGGTCTAACCCATCCATGTCGACCAAATATCCAAACCCAATCTAGTCCGACCAGCCAGCATTCAGCCCATATCCCTCCAAACCCTTCCTATTCATATATTCATCCAAATGCCTCTTAAATATTGTAATTGTACTAGCCTCTACAACTGCCACTGGCAGTTCATTCCATACATGTACCACCCTCTGTGTGAAAAAGTTGCCCCTTCAGTCTCTTTTATATCTTTCCCCTCTCATCCTAAACCTATGCCCTCTAGTTCTGGATTCCCCTATCCCAGGGAAAATACTTTGTCCATTTATACCATCCATGCCCCTCATAATTTTGTAAACCTCTATAAGGTTACCCTCAGCCTCCGACGCTCCAGGGAAAACAGCCCCAGTCTGTTCAGCCTCTCCCTATAGCTCAAACCCTCCAACCTTGGCAACATCTTTGTAAATCTTTTCTGAACCCTTTCAAGTTTCACAACATCTTTCCAATAGGAAGACGACCAGAACTGCATACAATATTCCAACAGTGGCTTAATCAATGTCCTGTACAGCCGCAACATGACCTCCGAACACCTATACTCAATACTCTGACCGATAAAGGAAAGCATATCAAATGCCTTCTTCACTATCTTATCTACCTGTGACTCCACTTTCAAGGAGCTATGAACCTGCACTTAAAAGTCTCTTTGTTCAGCAACACTCCCTAGGGCCTTACCATTAAGTGTCCTGCTAAGATTTGCTTTCCCAAAATGCAGCACCTCGCATTTATCTGAATTAAACTCCACCTGCCACTTCTCAGCCCATTGGCCCATCTGGTCCAGATCCCATTGTAATCTGAGGTAACCTTATTCGCTGTCCACTACACCTCCAGTTTTGGTGTCATCTGCAAACATACTAACTATACCTCTCATGCTCACGTCCAAATCATTTATATAAATGACGAAAAGTAGTGGACCCAGCACTGTGCTGCAGTGTGTGTTGGCTCGCTAAAATAATGTTTTGATGCAGTTTAATTTGTGGATGTTGGGATGATTGCTTCTGTAGTTCAATATTTGGTCTGTATGTGTTGTTTTTCTGTAGGCACTGGTTTGAAGTTGCCCATTGGCTGTTCACTCTACTGTGACATCTAGGAATGGCAGTTTGTTTTTGTTTTCCTCCTCTTTGGTGAACTTTATGCCAATAAGGGTATTATTGATGTTCACCCTTTCCTCTAGCCTGCTTCTGTCCTCTTGAAGTCTATCATTATTGTCCCTACTGTTCACAGTACTTTTAAGGTTTGTGTCATCCACAATACAAAATTGTCCATTTCAGTTATTGAAGTAAATCAAGAAAATGACTGTCCTAATAAAATCCAACATTTTCTCCACCCAAAAATATCATCACTACCTGATCTGCTCAGCTAACTTCAAATCCCATGCTGCAATTATCATCATTATTCCATGGACTTCAACATTACTACAAGTTTGACTTGGAGCACTTAACCAAGCATGTTTTGGAAGAAAAAATGTACACTGCATCGACTAGATTACTCACAACAACCCTCTATGTTCCCTCACCAAAGTTACTCAGGCAAGTTAGTTAAACATGATTTGCTTTTCATAAATCTCTGCTTGCTTTCCATAACTAATACACATTTATTCAAGTAGCTGAATTTTGTCCCAGATTTTTTTCTAAAACCTTTCCAATCATTGAGGTTAAACTCATTAGCTTGTAGCATTTGGTTTTATTCTTAGAAGAATTCTTTGAACAGTGGCGTAATTATTTGTAATTCAGCAATTCCTTGGAATGCTCTCTCAACATAAGGAAGATTGCAAGATTATGACCAGTGCTTCCCCAATTTTCACAGTTCCCTCAATAACCTTTGATATACTTGATTCGGTCCTGATTACTGAATAAAAACAAAGGAGTTCAAAACTTTGAATCATTTTAATAAAGAAAAAAATGTTGAAATAGTTTCTAGGAATTAAACTCATTGGATCAGTCTTTCAAAGAGCCAAGGCAATTTGAACAGGCTCCTTCTGTGTCTCATTCTGATTCTATGGCTCCAATACTGATGGTGAGGCAGGAAGGAGTGAACTGCCAGTCAGACCTGGGGAAAACTGAAAGCACTTCAATCTAAATTTAATGAATACTACATAAATTCTTTTTACTCAGATTGCCTGTGGGGAGGGTTATGAAAGGTGAGGGAATTGTGGAGATCATGTTTTTGTCAGGGGATAGAAAGATTCATGACTTGGAGACTGCAGATCAGAGAATGTTATTTGGATAGGAGAGTAAATGTTGGAGATAGAGGGAATGGATGTTTGTGGCTGCACTGACAATAAAGTGTGCTGCTTTGTCCTTTATGGTATCAAACTTCTTGAGTGTTGTTGGAGTTGCATTCAACCAGGCAAATTGCAATAGTCATTCAATTCTGACATGTACCTTATAAATGGTGTACAGGCTTTGGGAGTCAGAAAGTGGGTTACTTGTTGCAGGATTCCTAGCCTCTGACCTGCTCTTGTATCACAGTATAGCTAGTCCAGTTCTGGTCAATGATAACTCCCAGAATGTTGATAGTGAGGGTATTCAGTGATGATACTGTCATTGAACATAAAGGGATGGCAGTTAGATTCTGTCTTGTTGGATATGATCTTTATCTGATACTTGTGTGGCCTAAATCTTGCCTGCAATTTGCCATTCTGAACTTGGATATTGCTGAACTTGGATACAGGCAGATTCAGTATTTGAGGAATTGCAAATAATACAGAACATTGAATTTTTGCTGACACACTTCTGACTTCAAGATAGAGAGAAGATCACTGATGATCCAGTTAAAGATGATTGGATCCAGGACCCTACTCTGAGGAACTCTTGCAGTGATGTCCAGCAGCTGAGGTGACTGATGAGATGATGATTGCCAGGGTTCACTGATGCCAAACTTGGTCAGACGCGGACTTGATGATACAGTAACTTATTTAAATGTAATGATTAGCGACCTGCCTGTCAAGATTAAATTACTTAGTGAGCCCAGACTCATGTGGTTAAACTAGAAGTAGCATGCTTACAGTGGGTTACAATTCCATTTCCCAATCTTATCAATTTAACTTCTCCCATGATATTGTTCAGCCAATTCCAGGGATACAGTTAAAAATACCCCCTTTTCTGTATGCTTCTGCAATTGTGGTGTTTGCCATTTAAAAAGCACCAAACTGCTATTAAACTGTTGTACAACTTGCAGCCCGCAGACACAGTGTTAGCAACAAATTGAATGGCCGGTAAAAATAAAATAGTTCTTCTTAATCCAGTACTTTAAGACAAGCAGTCGCATTGTAGAAATGAGAGTCAACATTTTCTATAACAAGGATTAAGCACAGCATATCACATTTAATACAAATAACAACCTAAACGTTCTGAGCTTGTGTTGATAACCGATATCTTAAAGGACAGAGAATTGTAAGCAATCTGTCTGTGATTTTCTGGTTTCTGCTTTCTGAGAGTAAAGGGTTCCACCACTGGAGTCAGCTCAGAAACATTATGCAGCCAATTTCATTATTATATTTGCAACAAAAACTTTAAACTCTGGATTCATTGTTTATATTTGAAGCAGCTTTCCTCATTAAAGGCACACATTAGGAATATTTGTTTAGAATATAAAGTCTATGAGTAATGCTGTGATGGTGAAGGAGGAGAAAGGTAAGAGGTGTATAATGACATCATCTGCAACAGTGTGCAATGAGGAGGAGGTTGGATGTGAGAAGATTGATGAGCATAATTTCAACATTTCCAATGGTCATAATTTCAGCAGTGGTTATTCCACGAAGAGCTACAAGAGCATGTTGGGAATTTTGTGACATGCAACTCACATCCCAACTCCTTAGACATATTCATCAGCTACAGAGAATGATAAATTATTTTATTTGCCTGGATGTATGTGGCTTCAACAACAGTCATAGAATCAGAGAATCCCTACAATGCAGAAAGAGGCCTACTGAGTCTGCACCAATTCTCCAAACAGCACACCCGTCCAGATCTAGACCCTATCCTTTCCCCATAACTCCACATTTAGCACAGCCTAACATGCACATCTTTGGACTGTGGGAGGAATCCAAGGCACATGGCAGAAAGCGATACATAAGCAGGGAGAACATGTAAACTCCACACAGACAGTCACCCAAGGCTGGAATTGAACCCAGGTCCCCAACACTGGGAGGCACTGAGCTGCCACACCACACACCAATTGAGAGGTTTAACACCATCCGGGTCAAGCAACCCACTTAATTGACATACCATTCACCTCCTTAACTTCACACCCTCCACCTTCACAGTGGTAGCAGCGTGTACTATCTTAAAGAGACACTTCAGCAACTTGCCAACTGTCCTTCATCAGTGCCATCCAAACTTGAAACAACACGAGCAGCAGGTTTAGGGGAACACAAACAACTGGTAGGAGGAGTGTACAGACCCACAAACGGTAGCCTCTCTGTGGGAAAGGTTATACGCAACAATAAATAATAAGAGCATCTAAAAATAATAAAGCAATAATAATGGGATATTTTAAGTTTCATGTTGATTGGGTTAATCAAATTGGAAAGGGCAGCTACGACCACAACATCATAGCGTGGATTAGGGATCGTTTCTGAGAGCAATATTTCATGGAGCCAAACCAGGGAGCAGGCTATTTTGGATCTGGTAACAGGTAAAGAGGCAAGTCTAATTAATGACCTCCGATTAAAAGATCCCCTAGCAATTAGCGATCATAATATGATAGCATTTAATATTCAGTTCAAAAGTGAGAAACTTGCATTGGTGTATCAAATGTGTCTTTAAGAAGGTTTTGTTCTGTCATGCTTCTTTTGAAAGCAAGTGTTATAAATTTGAAGCTGAGCTGTCTGTTCTGAGCCCAGCAATGCAAAGCTAGCTTTGGTATTTTTTAAAAAGAAACTAAAATGCTGCCTGAACTGGAGGGCAAGTCTTATGAAGAAAGGTTGAAGGATCTAGGGGTTTTCTCACTGGGTGAAGAAGGATAAGAGGTGACTTGATAGAGGTGTACACGATATTGAGAGGCATAGATAGAGTGGATAGCCAGACACTTTGTCCCATGGCAGAAATGTCTATCACAGGGGGTCATAATTTCAGGTGATTGGAGGAAGGTTTAGGGGAGATGTCAGAGACAGGGTCTTTACACAGAGAGTGGTGGATGCATGGAATGCAGTGCCAGCAGTAGTAGTAGAGTCAAATACATTAGGGACATTTAAGTGACTCTAGGATAGGCAGATGGATGATAGTAAAATGAAGTATATGTAGGCTAGTTTGATCTTAGAATGGGATAAAAGGTTAGCACTACATCGAGGGCTGAGGGGCCTCTAATGTGCTCTACTGTTCTATGTTCTCAAAGCATGAGTGGATGGAGTGAAGAACACACAGACCTCGAGTTTGCAGGTTTTGCTTTTCAGTTGGTGAACTAGAACTTTGGAGAGAGATACAGCTCTTTGCTTCTGCAAAAGCTTGAGTTCTCTCTTTTCTTCTTTTGAGTTTATTTCCTTTCTACCGGTCTGGAGATCAAGTGAGGGAGGTTTATTTTGCTGAATTTGACTTTGCCAAGGATATTTATGGGGCGCTCCTATATTAGAACAGCTAATCAGTAGTAGTTAGATAATCTATTAGTTTTTAATTGTCCAATAGAGTTGCTATTTCAATTTTTCTTTCTTTTGTTTATATTTTAACTTTAGTGCAAGAATTAAGTGTATTTTGCATCACGTCTGGTAGTTTGACCAATCAAATTGCATCTGGAACACAATGCCGTACACTTAAAAATGTTGGGGTCGAGGTATCTTATTAATATATTTTGAGGGGATTTAGTCTGGTCCGTAGCACAACTGTGTTTAATTTAAATAAAAGGAATTACAATGAAATAAGGATAGTTTGCTAAAGAAAACTGGGTGGATAGATTAGCAGAAATGACAGTCAGCATGAGTGGCAGACATTTAAGGAAGTAGTTCATGACTCTCTGAAACAATACATCTCAGTTAGGAGGAAAGACTCTAAGATTGGGATAACCAACCATGGCTAACCAAGGAAGTTAAGAAGAGCATATAAAGAGGTCAACAGCACTGAAAACTGGGATAAATTCAGAATCAAAAAGACTAAAAAAAACAGTAAAGTAGAGCAAACAAACTACAAGGGTAAACTAGTGAGGAACATAAAAATTGGTAATATAAAAAGGAAAGAAGTCAAAGTGAACATAGGCCCCTTAGAAAATGTATCAGGGGAGATGGTTTGGGGGAACAAGGAAATGGCAGAGGAGTTAAACAGATAATTTGCATTAGATACTTTGAACATTTCAATAATACTGAAGAATATGTAGGATGAATTAACTACAATCACCATCATTAAAGAGGTATTAGATAAATTTATAAGGCTAAGTCACAGAAGCCGCTTGACACTGAATGGCTTATTTCCTAGGATCCTAAAAGAGCTAGCCACAGAGATAAGAGATGCATTGATTAAAATTTTCCAAAAGTTGATGGATTCTGGAGAAGTACCAGAGAATTGGAAACCTGCTAATCTGACATCCCTGTTCAAAAAGGGAAGGTGACAAAAAGCAGATAACTATAGGCTGATTAGCCTAACATCTATTGTTAGAAAAATATTTGAATCAATTATTAAGGAAGTAATATCAGAACATTTGGAAAATTATAACCTAATCAAGCAGAGTCAACATGGCCTCATGAAAGGAAAATCATGTCTGACTAATTTATTAGAGATTCTCAACAAGAGTGGACAGAGGGGAAACCAGTAGGTGTGTTATATTTGAACTTTCAGAAGATGTTAAACCAGACTAAGATGAAGAGGAATTTCTTCTCTCAGAATGTTCAGAGTGTTTGGAACTCTTTGCCACCGAGTACAGTGGAGACAGAGTCCTTATTTATAGTTAAAGCGGAGATAGACAGATTTTTGATCAGTTGGGATATCAAGGACAGTAAAATGGACATGAAGAACGTTGGATCAGTAATTGAATAGCAGAGCAGGGACTCCTCTTCTTATGTCTTATGGCCTCATTATGGTCTATACTGCAAATTCCATTCTAAGTCACACATCATGACTTGGAATGTATCGGAATTCACTGTCAATGAGTCAAAATCTGGAACACCTTTCTGAGCACTCTGACTAAGACGATACCAGATGGCCTGCAATGGGTCAAGGAGTACTTTCATAAACATTTACAGGAGGGCAACAATTGTTAACCCTATCAGCAACATGAATGTCTCACAAAGCGTAAAACCTGAGTTTGCCTTTACAATATCTGCTTCCTATTATCTTAATGCGATTTTTATTGTAAGAACCACTGAAATAATGTGGCTGCAAAGCACAAGTGTACTTACATGTACAGCCTTTAATTCATAACCATATTAACACACATTAAGCTGATTGAGTGTCTGCAGCAGGGAAAATGTTAAGATTGAGCACAAACAAATCTGTAACATATGAAAATTGCAACACATTCAGATACAATTTCGCATAAATTAATAGAAATACAATTTCACCCTATTGTTACCAGTCATCAGTGCATGAAGTCTTCTTCCTAATGGTGCCTGACAAGCTAAATGGGCATATCAGGGACACAATGTAGTTTGAGATAAAATTAACTATTTATTTTATTCATTCTTTGGATGTGAATATATCTGGTAAGGCTAGTATTTATTGCAGGTCACTTTTACGAATGCAATTGAGTGTCCAACCCAACCATTTCAGAGATCAGTTAGGAGTCAATTGCTGTTCATCTTGAATCACACAGATTGCAGACTAGAACGAAAAGTAGATTTCCCTTCCTAAAAGGATACTAATGGAGTGGGTTTTTATGATAATCCGATAGTTACAGATTTACCATTACTGATAACAACATTTCCTTCCAGAATCAGAATTGTTGCATCACAGGAGTCTATTTGTACTTTGAAATAGTGATTTATAAGTGCCACTCTCTGTCTTTTCTCTGTAGCCTTCACAATCTTCCTTTTCAGATAATAACACCATTGCTCTTGAATGACTCAGTTGAAACTGCCTCCTCTGCATTCTCAGGCTGTACATTCCAGATCTCAACCAATACTTCACAAAAAAGGTTTTCTTTCTGCATTAAGAGCAAGGGAATAATAAAGGACAGGGTATAAAGTGACTTATGTGTAAATGCAGAATATGTTGTTAGGATTCTCAATGAGAACATTGGTACTAATCTTACAGTTTTTGGTTAACTTGAGTTGTGTCAATTTTTTTTAAGGGTTTTTTCACCCTTTCTTACCAAAATTGCTGCATTAATTCCTATCACAACCCTACAGCGTCTCTCACATCTGCATTCCACCCCACCTTACCAGGATCAATTTCAAAAACAACTCGTCACTCAACAGCTATCTGCCCAAAGATGGGCATCCCATTCCCCAACACATTCCTTAGAAGTCCCTTGTGCACATGGACAAGCGCTGGCATTCTGAAGCTGCCCTGATCATTAAGAGATAGATTCTGAACATGTTGAAGAAAAGAAAGATGGCACCACAATTCTCTGTCAGGGACCTGGAGGTGCAAGTAGACAGGGTGGTACAAAAGAAAGTTGTCCTAGTGCCGGAGCACCAGCAGGGAAGGCTGTTCTACCAGAGCCTATTGGCTTGGTCAGGGCTATCCCCAAAGGAACAGCCAGCAGTGCTGCAAGAAGTTCAATAATCTTCTTTGCTCAGCCAGGATGAGTGCGACACTCTGCCACCTCATGTCTACTCTATGACTGTAATTTCACACACCTTTCACTCCTGCCTGCAAAATGTTCCCTTGCTCACTCTAGATTACCCTCTCCAAATTTCTCACGCCAATAAACCTATATGCCCTCTGCACTGCCTCCTCAGTCTTTTGTACACCTCACAAATGTTCCTCACTTGCATCAGTACTAAAGGCCATGCCACCCACCTGGTCAACCATGCTGCATCAGAGTAGCAAATTCTGCAATGTCTGACTGCATTTATGGACAGTTTGGCAGCTGCCATGGAAAGCCAGGTCCAGTCAGGAGATAGGATGCTGCCAGGAGGCATCCAGCTAGAGGTGGGACTACACGCAGGCCGCTCTGCAACAACCTCGACATTCCAGATGTAGGTGAACCTTACATCTCCATCCAGCTTGCATTCTCCAATCCTTGGCTGACTGAGGTGGTCAACAAGGCTCAGGCAAGAAAAACCTCAGCATGACTGCCTCTTTCCAGTTAAAACTGCACCCAGGGTTGCCCTACTAACCCTATAAAGCCAACAGGCTCCACATTGAAGCAGTGTGCATCCATCCCAGCCATGGAACCAAGCACTGAATTAACTCATCCTCTAAGCCCCACAGGCTTCACACTTCAAGTCTCCACCCAATCCATTTACCAGTGGCTACACCTGCCTACCTTTCCTACCAGCTCCTGGCATTTGAGGTGTGGTCATTTACTGCCTCTCCCTTGAGAAGGTAGGTACATGGTCACTTTTATGAATATAACTATTTCAGAGATCAATTAGGAGTCAATAATATTACTGTTCACCTTGACTCACATACAGTAGTTTTTCCTTCCTAAAAGGATATTAGTGAGGTAGACTTTTATTTCTAATGCTGTATCTGATCACTGACAACTGCTCTGTCACAATACTGTCTTCCAACTATGCCTTGAGCACCTTATTCCTCCTCTAATTCCATATGCTCCTGCTCAAATCACCTGGAAATTTACTTTAAACACTCTCCAACCATTCAAGTAAACCTCTCTGCAAGGACATTGGTGACTCAAGGTATTCTAGAACTGATTCTAAAGTCACAAAAGCAAGAAACTTTCCATCCAGTACCATGCTTCATGCCACATGTTGGCTTTTGCTCTCTTCCTATTTCTATACTCACTAGTGCATGGAACTGGAAACAATCTAACATATTAAATTACATTACATTACTTACAGTGTGGAAACAGGCCCTTCGGCCCAACAAGTCCACACCGCCCCGCCGAAGCGCAACCCACCCATACCCCTACATCTACCCCTTACCTAACACTACGGGCAATGTAGCATAGCCAATTCACCTGATCTGCACATCTTTGGACTGCGGGAGGAAACCGGAGCACCCGGAGGAAACCCACACAGACACGGGGAGAATGTGCAAACTCCACACAGTCAGTCACCTGAGGCGGGAATTGAACCCAGGTCTCTGGCGCTGTGAGGCAGCAGTGCTAACCACTGTGCCATCGTGCCGCCCTAAATCTTCAAGTTACAAGCTTTTAATTTATGTTGTAACTTCTGAAAATCTAATCTTAGGACCTCCTCTCTGCCCCATTCGAACCAATGTGCTAAACAACTCCTAACTCTGTGATATCTTTTAATCTGGCACCAATGAGGTAATATAACACATCCGACTCATCATAATAGATCATTTATGTCTCTTGATTATCGAATTGCCCATAACACACTCTTCCTGATGAGCTGTAGTGACTACAATTGCCTTTCGAGGTTGCAAATCCTGAGCTTGAGCTGGAACAGCTGGAGACATTTCCGATATATGGTCACCCAAGACATTCGAAGCATTGGAATGTCCCAGATCATGCAGAAATTACAAGCAGCTGGGTCACTGATACCCAGATAAAAGGCTGTGCACATTTTTAAAAGAGGCATTATTCTCTCATCCACAGGCAATTTCAAGGAACACCTCTAGACCTGCTTTGAGATTATAACCTTATTAATACCCTTATTACTGTGGTATTCAGATTTAAAACCTTGATTTCATAGCTCCTAATTTGAAATGAAAACCAGAATTTCAAAGAAGAGATAAAAATACTTGCCAAGCAATCACTTACTTGGTTTCCTGTAACATCACACTGTAATTTTTATTTGAAGACTGCTTGCTGGTTTGCTGTGAGTCTAACACACTCACCACTACTTTCCTGCTTGTCACTGTGCTCTTGCTTCACCCTGTGCTCTCTCAGTGAGACAATTACTCTCTCCGCATTATTTTTCTTACTGCTGTGCTCTCCACACTCTCACTGGGTTTAGAACAACTCAATCACTTTGTTGGCCACTCCTTTTATCTCGATGGTCTCACAGATTTAGTCAATTAATGGAATTTAAACTCCTTAGCCATCAGTGCAATTTTGACTTATGCCCAATTAATCCACGCCTCTGAAATACCATTCCATAACATGACTACATTGGTACCATTTTCATACATGTGAGGTATGGTGTGTTTGATTTTCTCTTTTCCGTTATTCTAAAAGTAAGCCAGGTTTGCACACATGGCTTTGAGTAATATGAAATAGTTCCATATTTTATAGGGCCTTAATGTATGTGCACTTGTTTCAAGTAGCAACTTGTGTACATGTTATTGCTTTCCTAGTCATAATTAGGAGAACCAGTAAGAATCACTTAGAAAAGGCGCAGCACAATAAAAAGGCCATTTGACCCAACATGTCTGCACCAGTTGAAAAGGGGGAAAAAAAATTAGCTGTCCATTCTAATTCCATCTTCCAGCAAGTGACCTGTACACTTGCAGGTGACAGCACTTCAAGTACAGATCCAGATGCCTTTCAAATGCACTGAGAGTTTGTGCCTCTACCACCAAACTGGGCAGCAAATTCCAAACAATCACCACCTTCTGTTTGCAAAACATTTCTCCTCTCGTATTCTCCAATCCTTAAAGAAATAACCCCATAGCTGTGATTCCTCTGGTTTTAATTGGGAAGCTAATTATTGGCACATTTTTGCAACCTTTAGGAGATAAAATTGTGACTCTTCTATGTTAAGGAGCAATTAGTAGTTACAATTTGTGTTTATATTCCTGAAATATGGTCCAGGTGGATAAAATTCACTGTCTGCCTTGCAGACTAACAGAACTGCCAGCAGAATCATCACCTTCTATGCTATTCATATTGCTAGGTGCTTTGTCAGAATCAGAAAAATGTTTCAATTCTTTGAACAGGCACATTTCATTTAAGAAATTATGTTTGAGGAAAATCTATTTTGGTATAAGCAAAGTATAAATGGGAAAAATCTCAGTTCGTGGGGAAGTATAACACCTTTGATGAAAAACAGAATTCACACAGTTGAATTACTCCTTAACTGTAATAAAATTTCATCACCAGAACCATTCAGATTATCAGTCATGGTAACAGACAGATGCATGCCTACTTATGAGACTTCTGGAGAAACTAAAGGAATAATTTTGCAAATTGTTAAAACACACTGTCAATATATCATGCTTCAATATCAGCCAAACATATTACACAAACTAAGTTACTAAAATGTTTAGAAACAGCCCCACAGTATGGGAGCAATAAAGTACTACAACTGGGCCAATATTGCAAATCTCTTCCTGATCAGCAAGAATTAAATATGTTTAAAATATTCCATCAAAAAAAACTAACAGAGGCTAAGTATCAGGGTAAGTCAAAAGGCAAATTCTGTTACGCTACAGAAGAATTAACATACTAGAGCTTTGATAGGTTGAATCAATTTTTGTTCACCCTGACCTTTTAAAATACATTTCTATTAATCATGAACAGCCCAGAAATTTAGAGTTTGGAATTCCATTCTGAGGCAGCATCAAATCCCAGGTTTCATTAATATTCAAATCCAGTTTTCCAAACTTTGCCTTGGTGTTAGCCAATTTTTTTCAGATAAAGCATCTTGCACACGATGCATTACCACATCAAGTTTGAGTAGTATAGAAGTAAAACAATCAGAGAGTCCAGCAGTGCTGCACAAATATTTTTCTCATCACAGCCAGTATATCTTGCCTCATTGGTCAGAACATTGAGTATATAAGTTGAAATGTCTGTTATGCCTGTACAGGACATTGTTGAGGCCACTTTTAGAATACTGTGTCCAATTGTGGTCACCCTTCTACCAGAAGGATGTTGTTTAACTTGAGAGGGTGCAAAGAAAATTTGCAAGGATGTCGCCAGGATTGGAGAGTTTGAGCTATAGGGATTGTCTGGATAGGCTGGGCCTTTTTTTTTGGAACATCAGAAGGTTTAAGGTGAAAGGGGAAAGATTTACAAACAACCTGAGGAGTACATTTTTTTACAAAGGGTGGGACATGTATGGAACAAGCTGCCAGAGTAAGTGGTGGAGGCAGGTACAATTACAACACTTAAAAGACACTTGGATGGGTATATGAATAGGAAGGATTTACAGGGATTTGGCAAATGCTAGCAAATGGGACGAAGTCAGTTTGGGATGTCTGGTCAGTATGAATGTGTTGGACCAAAGGGTTTGTTTCCATGCTACATGTGTCTATGACTTCATCTTGGAGGATAGCATGGCTGAGCATTGCAAGCAAAAGATGAAACCTCCATACTTTTTCCTTGGAATTGGGTTATTCAATTCAAACAAAAAAATGTTTGTTAACATCAGCTTGCAAGTTATCAAAATTTAGAACTGTAACTATTAACATTTACCATGTGTGGCAACTAACTTTTGAATTAATCAGCAGTTAATCACCAGCAGTTCATGAAAACTGTTAGAATCTATGTTCAGGGGACATAAATTACTCAGTTGACAACAAATTAAAGGGAGACAGGAGCTTTGCAAATTTGAAAATGAAAGAGAATAGGTGGGTATTTGACTTTGATATTGGACATATAAAATATATGAAGCTGATTTTTCTCCTCCTAAAAATCTGAGTTGAAGATTTGGAGAAATATGTAATCCATTATTATACTTCCTTCAATTAGTGGAGTTCAGTCAATAGGGTAACATTATGCATGTGTCTTAACTGCCGGCGAGTGAAATTTTTTGACAATTATTTTCAATGGAATGTCAACAGGAAAATTGAGTCAACTATGGCTAACAAGAAGTTAGAGATTGTATAAGATTGAAGTCGGAGGCTTATTAAGTTGCAAAAAAAGTTGCAGTTGGACTAACTCAAATTCAGCAATCGATGACCAAGAAACTAACAAAGCAAGAGAGAAGAGCATATGAATGTCAACTAGCTTTAACATAAAAACAAACTGTAAAAGCTCCTATAGGTGCCTAAAAAGGAAACAATTAGCAAAGACAAAGGTTGGCCCATTACAGGCAGAGACAAGAGAATTTTTAATGGGGAAGCTTCACAGAAGCTAAATCATTACAAGTGAGAATAAGGAACTGAAATAATTTAATATTATCAAAAAAAAAGTATTATTCAAAAAATTAATAGTACTGAAGATTGACAATGAGACCAGATGATCAACATCTCAGAGTTTTGAAACAGGCCTGTATAGACACAGTGGATGCATTGGTGAACAGATTTTATTATGCTACAGATTCTGGAATGATCTCTGCAGACAGGAAGGTTGCAAATGCAACCAGATAGCTTGAAAAGGAGGGCAAAGAAAACCGGAAACAAGACACCTGTTTGCCTGGCATCAGGAGTAGGAAAAGTACTAGGATCTACTTTAGAGGATCTACTTTATAACCAAGCGCTTGGAAAATAAATTATCTAATTGGGTACAGTCAACTTAGATTTATAAAAGGCAATCATGTTTGACCAACTGGCTACAATATTTGTCAGATATTACTAGCAGTTTAAATAAAGAGCAATCAATAGATGGTCAATAAAGTCCCAAAGAAGTAAACAAAATTATAGGACACAGAATAGGAGGTAATGTACAGGCATGCATTGTGGATTGGTTACTTTAAAAAAAACAGATTAGAAGTAAATGGCCCATTCTTAAATTTGCAGATTGTGATCACTAGTCGGGTCTAAAAATCGAGTACTTGATTGCTTGCCGTTCACAATTTGTATCAATAACTTGAAGACCAAATGCAACTTTGTAGGTGATACAAACTAGGTGGAGATGTGTATTTTGAGGATGATCAAAGAAGATTTAAGGAGATTGGGATAGGCTGCTTCTGAAAAAGATCCCAGTGACAACCATACGGGTCTAGGGACAAGTGTCAATGTGTATCAGGACGCCAAACCCATAGTAATTGGGATCATTTCATTTCTTATCTTTCCTTTATCATGAGGTCTTTTTAAACGATTTCTTTATTTTTCTTTATCAAATGGCTGTGCCTAGTTATTTAGAAGGATTGGTAATAAAGTACAGTACCATATTTCAAATCGTGTGCTAATTAGTAGTGCATCTTTGGTGAATATGCTTTGTCTTTATAACAAATCATTAAGTTTGTTGATTATTAAAGAAAATTGGCTTTTAAAAAAAGTCAACAATTATAAACAAACCAATACAAACTATGTATTTCGCGATATCAATTACTAGGTGAAACATTTAAATATGATGTGACACTGGCATAGTGGAACCAGAAAAAAGACAGTGCACTTCTCCAACCTCGACTGTAACAGATGTCTTGTTTGGAAAGGAGCAAGCACAGCAAGGACAGGACAGGCAGTTAGCATCAGTGAATGCAGTATTCAAGATGAGGATAAGTTTTTATAGTAAGTTATTGTTTCATCTGAGGATATGAAATAGGTTTCAGAGTTATGGAATAGCAAGTCAGTGTGAACAAGTTGAAAGTAATCCTGTCTTCTATCTTAACTTATTGCTGCATCTATGTGATAGCCAACATTCACAACTGAGGTAGAGTCAGAAAGCTGACTAGTTTGCCCTGCTGGCTGCGATGAGTTAGATAGGTGTCCTATGGTCATGCAGGGCCTACATGCACTGATGGAGGAATACCATACTGGAATAACCTGGCATACTGGGGTCATTGGAAAAAGGAGTTGAGGAGACAGGGAACTGCTGAAATGTCCTGAATTAAAGTTCTAGCTGAAGTAACGAATAGGTTAGAACAAGGAGAATCAATGGATGTTATCTACCTGGACTTCAAGGAGGCCTTTGACAAGGTGCCACATAGGAAGCTACTGAGCAAGATAAGGACCCATGGTGTTAGAGGTAAGATGCTAACATGGATAGAAGCTGCCTGGCAGAGAGCAGACATAAAAGGGTCCTTCTCAGGATGGCAGCCAGTGACAAGTGGTGTTCTGCAAGGTGTTGGGACCACAACTTTTCACTTTATACATTAACAATCTAGCTGAAGGAACGGAGGGCTTTATGGCTAAGTTTACAGATGATACAAAGATAGGTATAGGGACAAGTATCATTAAGGAGACAGGGAACCTGCAGAAGGATTTGGCCAGGTTAGGGGAGTAGGCAAAAAAGTGGCAGATGGAGTACAATGTGGGAAAGTGTGAGGTCATGCACTTTGGTAGGAAGAATAGAGGCTTGGACTATTTTCCAAATGGGGAGAAAATTCAAAAGTCTCAAGTGCAAAGAGGCTTGGAACTTCTAGGTCAGAAGTCTCTCAAGGTAAACTTGCAGGTTGAGTCAGTAGTTAGGAAGGCAAATGCAATGATGGCATTTATTTTGAGAGGATTGAATAGAAAAGCAGGGATGTACTTCTGAGGCTCTATAAGGCTCTGGTCAGACCACATTTGAAGTATTGTGCGCAGTTTTGGGCCCCATATCTCAGGAAGGATGTACTGGCCCGAGAGTGTGTTCAGAGACAGTTCGCACGAATGGTCTCATGAATGGAAAGCCTAACATATGAGGAATGTTTGAGGACTCTAGGTCTATAATCAATGGAGTTCAGAAGGATGAGAGGGAAATTTAATTGAAACATAGAGAGTACAGTACTTACTGAATAGCCTAGACAGAGTAGACGCCAGTAAGACGTTTCCATTGTTAGGAGGGACTAAGACTCAAGGAAACAACCTTAGAGTGAAGGGAAGACCTTTCAGAACGGACATAGGGAGAAACCTCTTCAGCCAGAGAGTGGTGAAACTATGGAATTCATTACCACAGAAGGCTGTGGACGCCAAGTCATTGAGTATATTTAAAACTGAGATAGATAGGTTCTTGAGTATTAAAGGGACCAAGGGTTACGGGGAGAAAGCAGGAGGTAGGATTTATAACCATCTAGAAAAGAATAATCTGATCAAGGATAGTCAGCAGTGTTTTGTGAAGGGTAGGTCGTGCCTAACGAATCTCATTGAGTTTTTTGACAAAGTGACCAAACAGGTAGATGAGAGTAAACCGGTTGATGTGGTGTTTATGGATTTCAGCAAGGCGTTCGATAAGGTTCCCCTCAGTAGGCTATTATACAAAATGCGGAGGAATGGGATTGTGGGAGATATAACAGTTTGAATCAGTAATTGGCTTGCTGAATGAAAGAAAACAGAGGGGTTGTAGTTGGTGGAACATGTTCATCTTGCTGTCCAGTTACTAGCGGCGTACCGCAAGGGTTGGTGTTGGGTCCACTACTGTTCGTCATTTTTATAAATAACCTGGATGAGGGCTTAGAAGGGTGGGTTAGTAAATTTGCAGACGACACTAAGGTTGGTGGAGTTGTGGATAGTGACGAAGGATGTAGTAGGTTGCAGAGAGACATAGATAGGATGCAGAGCTGGGCTGAGAGGTGGCAAATGGAGTTTAATGTGGACAAGTGTGAGGTGATACACTTTGGCCAGAGTTATCAGAATGCAAAGTACTGGGCTAATGATAGTATTCTTGGGAGTGCAGATGAGCAGAGAGATCTCGGTGTCCACGTACACAGATCCCAGAAAGTTGCCACCCAGATTGACAGGGTTGTTAAGAAGGAATACAGTGTTTTGGCCTTTATTAATAGAGGGATTGAGTTCCAGAACCAGGAGGTTATGCTGCATATGTACAAAGCTCTGGTACGGCCACACTTGGAGTATTGTGTACAGTTCTGGTCACTGCATTATAAGAAGGATGTAGAAGCTTTGGAAAGGGTGTAGAGGAGATTTACTAGTATGTTGCCTGGTATGGAAGGTATGTCTTACGAGGAAAGGCTGAGGGCCTTGAGTCTGTTCTTGTCAGAGAGAAGGTTGAGAGGTGACTTAATACAGACATATAAGATAATCAGAGGGTTAGATAGGGTGGACAGGGAGAGCCTTTTTCCAAGTATGGGGATGGCAAATACGAGGGGACACAACTTTAAAGTGAGGGGAGATAGGTATAAGACAGACGTCAGAGTAGTTTCTTTACTCAGAGAGTAGTAAGAGTATGGAATGCTTTGCCTGCATCGGTAGTAGATTCACCAAGTTTAAGTGCATTTAAGTCATCATTGGACAGGCAAATGGATGTACATGGAATAATGTAGGTGGGATGGGCTTCAGATTAGTATGACAGGACAGCACAACACCGAGAGCCGAAGGGCCTGTACTGTAATGTTCTATGTTCTATGTCCTAATGGGGTTGAGAATCGGATCAGAAATTATTTAATAGCGGAGCAGACTCAATGGGCTGAATGGCCTAAAATCTGTTCCTATGTCTTATGGTCTTACTCCTTTTTCCTGTGAGTGCGTGCCTGTACCTCCCTTTCTGCTTGAAATGACAAACTACATGCAGTGAGGTTAAAGTACTGCCTCTCCTTTTCACTTTGGCATTGATGGTCTGTACTGAAGCTATGGATTTCATGTTCAAACATATATCCAGTAGTCACCAAGTGTTCAAGCAGATATCTAGCAGTCACTGTATGTTCAAACATATATCCAGCAGTTACCAAGAGTTCAAGCATATATCCAGCAGTCACGGAGTTCAAACAAATATCCAGCAGTCACTGAGAGTTCCACTTGACCATGATCTTGAAGACAACCTTCACCTCTTCTTTGGAGTAATAGGCCCGCCTACCCCATCCATCCCACAAAATTGAAGACTGTTTCAAGGTAAGAAAGGTGCTTTGTGAATTTTACAACCATCCACCTGTCAACCTGATAGTGGGGGACTGTAAAATTTTGCACTTTATTTATTTAATTTCAAGGAAGTTGCTCACAACCATTCACATGCCAAGAGTGACCTTTACCAAACAATATTTATTCCTATTTCCTCACATATTGCCTCATATCAATATTCAGATTTCTTTTAAAACAAAGGGACACAAAAGCCTTCAGAAAGTCCTAGCACCATCAATTTGCAGTTCCAAAAAATAATTTTTCTGTATCTCCCTACATACCATCACATTTACAAAATCCAAATTTCATACAAAGCTAAATATCTTCTATGTATTCTCCTTAAGAATTCATTCTGTATTTATTATAATCTTTATGTAAAATTGAGTTCCTTATTTCATGAAGATCTGAACATTTATCTTCTTTTCTTCACCTTCCAATTTAGATAGAACAAAGATTGTACCTTGCAGTTGCAATGGTTGGATTTTTACTTTTGAAGGGCTCAAAGCCCACATTCTCAAATAAGGGTTTCCTCTGTTGAAACAGTGTTCATCAGAAAAAGAAAGTGCTCGAATAAAAGCCTTGCATTTTTTTCTCCTAGATCTGTTTTGTCAATGACTAAATGCTATTTATAAAAGATAGAGGCATTTAAGTACTTATAATTTCCATTATTCATACTTTCAAGGCCCAGTTCATTGACTGTTTTACAGGCTTGTAGTAACAACTATTAAAAAAAAACTTGGAGTGGTTTTTCTTAGCCATAGCTACTGTAGGGTTCGTTGGATATATACCGACTATATATTGTGCAAATGATCATGGAAGTGTCATGAATTGGCAAGGGGTCAATGGCAGAGAGCTAAGAGATACCTACAACAACAAATGGAGTTATCTAGGTGCAGATAGTCAAGTCAAAGTTGAGGGCAACCAGAATGGGGCAAAAATCTTGCAATCGGGTCTCACCTGCCATTTTCAAAGATCTACAGAGTTCCCACAATTCCGCAAAAATCTAGCAAATGTCATTAATCCTACAGAAATTAATAATTTTGTAGTTTGTCAGTATAAAATCTAGCATCTCTTGAACTCACTGTACTTCATTTAAACTGGAAGCTTTGGCTTCAGAAGAACAAAGTCTCATTTTCTTAAGCTTGCACTTTGTCATGGGTATATTTCAATTCCTCCTTCAAAATGAAGTTTTAGGTATGGTAAATGATGACCCGAAGCAACTATTTAGATTTTGCTTAGTTATTTGTTTTCCCTCAACCTTGCCTGAAAGCTTTCACTTCTTGTTCATTGTGAAATGACCAGAAAGGCTTGTATATTCAATCCCATTGAGTTCTCACTCACATTCTACCAGACTTTTCAGGGCTGCCCTTGAGTTTCCAGAAATGAAAAAAAAATCTCATGGTCAACACTTCAGGAGTCATCAATTTTTTAAAATTAGATTTTTTAAAAAACTATTTGAATACATTTCTTTTATGAAAATATTGGAAATGACAAATTTTCTTCAGCTGACAATCAAGAATTATCAAATGTAGTTTGTTGTCTCCCAAATTGATAGGGGAAAGAAAGTAGTGTATCACAAGAATGGACACATTTAATGACCAATGACAGGAGCTTGGGGGCATGTAATGAAATTTCCAGGACAATGTCCAACCAGAGTTGAGAGCCCATCTTCCAGCAGAAACACCAGGTTAGTAACAGGGAGCAAATTCTGACCAATTCCACCTCAACCTCCACGCTCTCAGCTCCAAAGATGCTTTGGTAATACAATAGTAAAGTAGTAAAGTAGCAAAACAGCGAATACATCTGGGACCTTCCTGCTCTGTCCAATTTAACTATTTAACTCTATAAACTCACTGAACTGCCAGGAGTTTATTTTTAAATTTTGCCTCTGATGCGAAAAAAGAAAGGTACTTTACATTTCCACTGATCATTTATTTTCTGATGTTCATACGGAAAGCTGACATGCTGATACAAATGACAGTAAATTTAAGGATAGAGTATCGAGTGATCTTGAAAAGTTCTTTTGGCTGAAAATTATGAGTGAAACTAACAATTCAAGTCTAAACATTCCACTATTGGTGCAAATAAATAGAGATACAGTCATGGAAGCATTTACAAAATACACCATCATGCAAATAGCAGAACAATACTCTCAGGCTGGAAAATAGGAAGCCTTCAAAAATTAGATAATGAGTCCAGAGACAGTATGTTTCTGTGAGGGTGAAGGGCAAGGCTGGTATGTATACAGAATGCTGGATGACTACAGAAATTGTGGTTTTGGTCAAGAAAAAGAAGGAATCATATATCAGGTGTAGACAGCAGGAATATTGCATTCAATTCTGGTCTCCTTGCTATTGGAGGGATGTTGTGAAACTTGAAAGGGTTTAGAAAAAATTACAAGGATGTTGTCAGGGTTGGGGGGTTTGAGCTACAGGGAGAGGCTGGAGCTATTTCACCTGGCGAGTCAGAGGCTGAGGGGTGACATGATAAAGGTTTATAAGATCATGTGGGCATAAATAGAGTGAATAGCTAAAGTCTTTTCCTCAGGGTGGGGGGGGGGGGGGGGGTCTAAAACTAGAGAGCATAAGTTTATAGTGAGAGGGGGGAACAACATGTTCACACAGAGGGTGGTGTGTGTATGCAATGAGCTGCCAGAGGAAATTGTGGAGGCTAGTACAATTACAACATTTAAAAGCCATCTGGATGGATATACGATTAGGATGGGTTTAGAGGGATATGGGCCAAATGCTGGCAAATTGGACTAGATTAATTTAGGATCTCTGGATGGAATGGACAAGTTGAACTGAGGAGTCTGTTTCCACACTGTACAGCCCTATGACTATGATTCCAAGTAGTCTTAAAAATCCGGAAACAAACCATAATTTTCTATCTAAATTCTTCAGACTGAATGCAAACGGTTATCATGAAAATACCAACACCTAAAAGAAATTAAACTAGATTTTTTCAAATCTTCAAAGTAAAACAGATATGTTAAAAAATTCAATTCCGTTGCTGTATCCTTTCTCCTCAGAAAAATTTTAAAGGTTATACTTGTTTTTGAATACCTGCTGGAAGACTGATTTTTTTCTTGTAGATGTGGTGGAATCGCTAACATATCACAACTTCTGAAACTAAACTTTGTTGCAATATCCAATAATTTCTTACCTTACTTCCCAAATCTCTTGAATCTCGTTCCAGTTTAATGTCAGTAACTGTGTATTTCATGCGATTTCTTCTTCCATTACTGCTGTTTTCTGTGCCATAATCTGGTGTTATCTGGACTGAAAGAGGACTGTCACTGAGGTTTATTGGTTGCTCATCCTGGCCAGCAATGTGGTCTGAATTGGCTGTGCCGTTACCATTAATGTCTCCCATACTTGCATACATCTCCCCGCAGTGACCTGCCTCTGCAGCACCAGAATTAAGCATCAAGTTCTCATTTCCATTGAAACACTCCACAGATGAATCTTCTGTAAAGACAAAAGTGCTAGATTTTAGGAAGTTTTAACTGATCCAAACGTTAATTTTCTGCAACATCAGTTGAAGTTCTCTTGGTCAAACAGCACGAGGTACAATTAAAAATCATGGGATTGAAACTTAGCGAGAAAAGAATTTTGTATTGATGTCAATAATTTCAATAAGCTTATCCACATTAAAAATTTATGCTTTTTAAAATTTCCAACTCAAAGTAGTGTGCATTTACTGTATGGATAATAAATTTTCCTCCAATTATTGATAGATGCTAAGTTAACTTTCCAGTATTTTTGGAAGTTAATATATACCAATTTGGTAGTGCACATCCCCCAGGTATGGGGCATTGCTCACCAACTTTGCCTCTACTATGTTTGTTTCATGCCTATTTATGTAGTGCTTCTGTGAGGTCCACAAGGAAAGACTGCTGCTTAGTATCCTCCCAAGTCCTTGCTGGAGAATAGTCACCATATTCCACCCTCTCCAACTCAACGCAAAGGACTTAGCTCAGTGCTCGTGGCAGACCCTCAACATTCTTTTCATATTCACTTTTTGCAGTTCTTAACTATTATTTGTCTTTCTTTACATTTTCCAATCAACCTGTTCATAGATTTTATTATACACCTTTAGAGCAGGTGGGTCGTGAACCCAGGTCTCCTGGCCCACACTGCCAGTGCACTACAAGAGGCTTTAAAATCATTCAATTTTGATTTGCCTGAATTTAGCCTGCTGCCTCTCACTACCTTTGTGGATGAGTAGTGAGCTAGTGGGATGTAATGAGGCTTGCCATAAAAATCTATCAAGGCTTTGAATGGAGATTCCCCAATCTCCCTCTGGTTTTCGACTGAAAAAGAGTACTTCAAACTGGATCTTAATGCACTGACAACATGCCTTTTCACAAGATCTTGTTAACAAAGCCAATACAGAAAAATCTCGAGTATCCGAATTTGGATTATCCGAACAAGATCGCAAGGTCCCAATACTTGGCTAAACTGTGATATCCAAACATTCGATCATCTGAACATTTGAGTATCTGAACAAAATATTCCCCACCCAGGTCATTCAGATAATCAAGGTTCCTCTGTATATATACCAGGTAGATTGATGAGTACCATCTTTCCTCTCCATAATCACCAGAATAGTAACAGCAAACTGACATCATTATTGGCTGTATTATGTTTTCTTCCCACCTGTCTCTGGACTCGACCCCATATCTGCTCCTGATATTTGATGTTCATTTTTTACTATTATTAAAACACGGAATATATATCACTATTATTCTAAAACAACATGCAAGCCATGAGGCTAATAGATCTAATTTAGTTAGTTTAATAGCCTTACAAATAGCAACGCTCAAAAATTGAGACCGATATGAATTAAACTAAAGGGATATCTTACACAGCAACCAGGAACTAACTAGTAGGCAACCTCCATGTAATAATGTTACAGTTGTGTATTTCTACACATTTGCAACATTGTACCAGAGTTTGAAAGGCAACAGATTGCTGTGTGTGGTCCCTTCAGCCATTTATTTATGGAGGTCAACACGCTTAAAATAAGTAAGAGTTACAAAATAACTTGTCCCATAATTAGCATTATGATATTATTGCTCATCTTAGTTTCTGAGGTACTATACTGAATCGAGTGAGATTCAATGCAACAACTTCTTTGAATTTGGCACTAAATTTATCTCAATGCAAAAAAGTAGCCATGAATCTCCTTGAATGATCTACCTCATCTCTTGTCATTAACTCATTGGGAGACTGGTGAACTCCCGCTGCATTGTGCAAACTCAACTTTCTGCCAGTTATGTTCTTTTCTATTGAGGTTACAACAACTTCTGTAGAAATTACAGGAAAGTATCATGGAATATCTGGACCAAAGCTTTTGGATTATAACCTGTGTGATTTATTTCCAATTTCATAATCCTGGCCCCTCACATTAACAGAAAGGGAACATGTTCACAAAGGAGAAGCTTGGAATTCTATGGAAGGAGAGGTGCTCCTAAATTTAATACCTTTCATTCCAATTTTTTTACATTGTTTCAACATTTAGCAACAATGTGCATTGTCCAAATGTCCTTGTAAAGGAAGCATTATCCCAAAACATTGTACAGCCAATTGAGTACTTTTCAAGTATAGTTTACATTGTACTGCAGGAAACACAGGTGAATATTTCTACATTGCAAGCATAAAAATTATAAGATAATCTGTTTTTTGTGATATTAATTGACGGATAAACATTGGCCAGGATGTATGGATAACTCCTCTGTTCTTCAAAAGTGTGCTACAGGATAGTCTACATCCATCTGGAGGCAAGTAGGGCCTCAGTTTCGTGCCTCACTCCTTGTACTGCACTGAATTGCCAGCCTTAATTTCTGTGCCCTGGTGTAAAATTTGAAATTACAGTCTTCTGAAAATTGGCTAAGGGTGAATAACATTGGAGAGGTAAAAGCATGGTTCAAAGAGTGGTGTGGGACAAATAAGGTCTAAATCATGGGGCACTAATATCAGTGTTGAGAAAAGAAAGAGCTGTTCTATTGGGATGGGATTAATTAGAACTATACTGAGACCTCTGTCCTGGATGATCATAAAACAAGGATTATAGGGACAGTTTTTAGTTAATTAGTGGAGGTTGGGGGGGGGGGGGAAATCTTCAATTCAAAGGAAGTTTAAAAAAATCAAAAAAAAAACGACAGCACGGATGTGTAGTGAAGAGATGAACAATCATCAACATGTGACAGGAAGAGTCAGCAAATGTACCCAGAAGGTTGCAGAAGAAATTAGAACCGGACAGATTAATAATGGTAAAAAGTCAGACCTTGAGGTTCTTTAACTGAATGCATGCAGCATTTGAAACAAGATAGGTAAGTTGATGGCATAAGGAGGTGTAATAGCTTTATTAATAAAGGTATCAGAATGGAGGTGGTGTGTATAGTTGCAACAGATCATGATATAGAATCAGATTGGGTGTAAATAAGGAATGGCAAGGGAAAGAAGTCATGAGTGGGAGTCATTTATGGCTTTCAAAAAGGTGCTGCACTGTAGGAGAAAGTATGAATCCACAAGTAATGGAGGTGTGTAAGAACAGCACTACAATTATCATGGATTATTTTTAATCTGCATATTGACCAGACAAATCAGATAGATAAAGGCAACGTAGACAATGAATTTCTTGAGTGCATCAGAGATTGCTCCTTACAGAAGTATGTTGCACAACCTACCCAAGAACAGGCAATTTTAAATCCACTAATGTGTAATGAGGTAGGATTAATAAGAAAATTCATTGTTATGGATCGTCTAGAGGGCAGTGATGACAGCACGGTAGAATTCCAAATTCAGTTTGAGGCAGAGCAACTCAGGTCTCAAATTAATGTCCACAAATAGTTACGCGACCCCGAGCTATACATGGATTTTAGTAAGGCATTTGATAAGGTTCCCCATGGTAGGCTTATGCAGAAAGTCAGGAGGCATGGGATAGAGGGAAATTTGGCCAACTGGATAGAAAACTGGCTAACCGGTCGAAGGCAGAGAGTGGTGGTAGATGGTAAATATTCAGCCTGGAGCCCAGTTACAAGTGGAGTTCCGCAGGGATCAGTTCTGGGTCCTCTGCTGTTTGTAATTTTTATTAATGACTTAGATGAGGGAGTCGAAGGGTGGGTCAGTAAATTTGCAGATGATACGAAGATAGGTGGAGTTGTGGACAGTGAGGAGGGCTGTTGTCGGCTGCAGAGGGACTTAGATATGATGCAGAGCTGGGCTGAGGAGTGGCAGATGGAGTTCAACCCTGCCAAGTGTGAGGTTGTCCATTTTGGAAGAACAAATAAGAATGCGGAATACAGGGTTAATGGTAAGGTTCTTAGTCAGGTGGAGGAACAGAGGGATCTTGGGGTCTATGTACATAGATCTTTGAAGGTTGCCACTCAGGTGGATAGAGTTTGTAAGAAGGCCTATGGAGTATTATCTTTCATTAGCAGAGGGATTGAATTCAAGAGTCGTGAAGTGATGTTGCAGCTGTACAGGACTTTGGTTAGGCCACAGTTGGAGTACTGTGTGCAGTTCTGGTCGCCTCACTTTAGGAAAGATGTGGAAGCTTTGGAGAGGGTGCAGAGAAGATTTACCAGGATGTTGCCTGGAATGAAGAGTAGGTCGTACGAGGATAGGTTGAGAGTTCTCGGCCTTTTCTCGTTGGAATGGCGAAGGATGAGGGGTGACTTGATAGAGGTTTATAAGATGATCAGAGGAATAGATAGACAGTCAGAAACTTTTTCCCCGGGTACAACAGAGTGTTACAAGGGGACATAAATTTAAGGTGAAGGGTGGAAGGTATAGGGGAGATGTCAGGGGTGGGTTCTTTACCCAGAGAGTGGTGGGGGCATGGAATGCGCTGCCCATGGGAGTGGTAGAGTCAGAATCATTGGCGACCTTTAAGCGGCATTTGGATAGGTACATGGATGGGTGCTTAATCTAGGTTAGAAGTTCGGCACAACATCGTGGGCCGAAGGGCCTGTTCTGTGCTGTATTGTTCTATGTTCTATGTTCTATGTTCTATGTTCTAACTTAAATAAGGGCAGTTACTGAGGTATCAAGAAAGAGTTGTCTCAAGTGAGCTGGGAAAACAGAAAAAGTGGGACGTCAATGGAGGAGCAGTAGCAGACATTTAAGCAGATATTATGCTCAGTAAAAAATTATTCCAGTCAAAAATAAGGACTACTTAAGAAATGAACCACACAGCATTAGCAAGGGCAGTCAGTTAGCATACAAAACAAAAATGCATACAAAATGGCAAAATCTAGTGACAGGTCAAAATATTGGGTATTCTTTTGGAACCAGCAGCAGATAATCGAAAATGTAATACAGAGGGAGAGAATTGATGGTGAAAGTAAATTGGTAAGAAATACAAAAACAAACAGCAAGTCCTCCTACTGATTTCTAAAAAGAGAAACTAAAAAAAAGTGCAAGACTCTTGGAAAACTCAATGGGGGGAATTAATAACATATAACAGGTCATTTAAACCTAAATTTTGCATCGGTAATTTTAAAAATCCAAAAATAAGATAAGCAAGGTGCTAATAATGGAAACATTTTGTAACAGTCTCAATCATGAGGGACAGAGTGTTTGACAAACCAATGAGAGTAAAGTAGATAAGTTAGGCAGAAGTGAAGACTGGAGATGATGGAAACCAGTGTTTAGATTAGAGTGGTGCTGGAAAAGCACAGCAGGTCAGGCAGCATCCGAGGAGCAGGAAAAACAACATTTTGGGCAAAAGCCCTTCATCAGGAATGGAGGCAGGGAGCCTTCAGGGTGGACAGGTATGTAGGGTGGGGGGGGGGGGGGAGATGATAGGTCAGTGGGGGTGGTGGAGCGGAAAGGAGGGAAGGGAGATTGGTAGGTAGGACAGGTCATGAGGACAATGCTGAGCTGGAAGGTTAGAATTGAGGTAAGGTGGGGGGAGGGGAAATGAGGAAACTGATGAAATTCACATTGATGCCCTGGGGTTGAAGTGTTCCGAGGCGGAAGATGAAGCGTTCTTCCTCCAGGAGTCGGGTGGTGAGGGAGCGGCAGTGGAGGAGGTCTAGGACCTGTATGTCCTCGGCTGAGTGGGAGTGGGGAGTTGAAACATTGGGGATTGATTGGTGGGGTTGATTGGTGTAGGTGTTCCAGAGATGTTCCCTGAAGTGTTCTGCAAGAAGGCGTCCACTCTCCCCCATGTAGAGGAGACCGCATCGGGAGCAACGGATACAGTAAATGACATTGGATGCGCAGATGAAACTCTGATGGATGTGGAAGGCTCCTTTGGGGCCTTGGATGGAGGTGAAGGAGGAGGTATGGGTGCAAGTTTTGCAATTCCTGCTGTGGCAGGGTAGGGTGCCAGGATGGGAGGGTGGGTTGTGGGGGGTGTGGACCTGACCAGGTAGTCACGGAGGGAACGGTCTTTGCAGAAAGCTGATAGGGATGGGGAGGGAAATATATAACTCTGGTGGTGGGGTCCGTTCAGTGGTCCATTCATCTGGACCATCTCTGACACCTCCCTCCATCTCCATTAATGACGACCCGACTTGACACTGACATTTTTTACAAACCCACCGACTCCCACAGCTACCTGGATTACACCTCTTCCTACCCTACCTCCAGCAAAAATGCCATCCCTTATTCCCAATTCCTCCGCCTCCGCTGTATCTGCTCCCAGGAGGACCAGTTCAACACATACCAGATGGCCTCCTTCTTTAGAGACTGCAATTTCCCTTCCCACGTGGTTGAAGATGCCCTCCAACGCATCTCATCCACATCTCACATCTCCGCTCTCAAACCCCACCCCTCCAACTGTAACAAGAACAGAATCCCCTGGTCCTCATTTACCAACCTACCAACCTTCGCATAAACCGTATCATCCACAGACATTTCCGCCACCTCCAAACAGACCCCACCACCAGAGATATATTTCCCTCCCCACCCCTATCAGCTTTCTGCAAAGACCATTCCCTCCATGACTACCTGGTCAGGTCCACACCCCCCTACAACCCACCCTCCTGTCCTGGCACCCACCTCTGCCACCGCAAGAATTGCAAAACCTGTGCCCATACCTCCTCCTTCACCACCATCCAAGGCCCCAAAGGAGCCTTCCACATCCAAAGTTTCACCTGCACATCCACCAATGTCATTTATTGTATCCATTGCTCCCGATGCGGTCTCCTCTACATGGGGGAGAGTGAACACCTTCTCGCAGAACACTTCAGGGAACATCTCTGGGACACCCACACCAATCAACCCCAACATTTCAACTCCCCCTTCCACTCTGCCGAGGACATGCAGGTTCCTGGGCCTCCTCCACCGCTGCTCCCTCACCACCCGACTCCTGGAGGAAGAACGCTTCATCTTCCGCCTCGGAACACTTCAACCCCACAGTATCAATGTGGACTTCACCAGTTTCCACATTTCCCCTCCCCACCTTACCTCAGTTCCAATCTTCCTGCTCAGCACTGTCCTCACGACCTGTCCTACCTGCCAATCTCCCTTCCCAACTATCCACTCCATCCTCCCCTCTGACCTATCACCTCCATCCCCACCCCCATTCACCTATTGTACTCTTTGCTATCTTCTCCACAGCCGCCCCAACCACAACCACCACCACCAACCCACCCCCCCTTATCTCTGCACTATGGAGGCTCCCTGCCTGATGAAGGGCTTTTGCCCGAAACGTCGACTTTCCTGCTCCTCGGATGTGCCTGATCTGTTGTGCTTTTCCAGCACCACTCTAATCTAAACTAAAGTAGATAAGTTGCCAGTCCTTGATGTCCTACATCCAAGGATATTAAAGGAAGAGGCTACAGAGATAGTGGAAGCATTGGTTGAAATATAAACATTTCAGAATGTGCTGGATTCCAAGGAAGTTCCTTTTCAAGGAAAACTGCTGATGTCGTGTATAGTTACAGAATAAGGGAACACTAATTATAAAACTGGCATGCAAAGGAATTTCTTCTTTAGAGGGTAGTGAGTGTCTGTAATTCTTTAGATCAGAGATTTGTGGAGGCTAGATCATTTAAAGTATTTAAAGAGGAGGTAGCTAGATTTTTGAAATATCCATAAGTTGCCAGCTATGGCACAAAAGAAGGCTGAGGCCTGGAGCAGATCAGACATATTATTGAATAGTAAGGTGGGCTGAGGGACTGAATGACTTACTCCTACTCTTCTTTCTTATTTTGTTATTTTCTGACTCAAAAATGAAAGTGTGACAAACTAACTCATGATCCAAAATACTCAATAACAGAAGTAGGCTACTGGCCTTGCTTTTGTAAGCAAGTTAAAATTTATTTTGGGCTTTCACAACAAAAGCACTGATGAAGAATTTAAAATCTAGCCCATTTAATTTTCGAGGCAAAGTAAAATAGTGATGGAAGAGGATAGACCAGATCTAAAAGCTGAAGGTCTGAACTGGAAGAAGGTTAATTTTGATAGTATTAGGCAAAGAACTTTCAAAAGCTCACTGGGGGCAGATGTTCGCTGGTAAAGGCGAGAAAATGGGAAACCTTCAGAAATGAGATAACAAGAGACTAGAGACATTATATTCCTGTGAGGGTGAAGGAAAGGCTGGTAGGTATGGGGAATGCTGGATGACGGGAGAAATTGAGGGTTTGGTTAAGAAAAAGAAGGAAGCACATGTCAGGTATATTCAGCAGAGATCGAGTGAATCCTTAGAAGAGAATAAAGGCAGTAGGAGAGGGATCCAAGATGGTGGCGATCCAGCAAGTCTGAGACTACAGTGCTCCTCCCAAGACTTGGGCAAAGTGGGCCACCCACCTCCACCACACTCACCAAATCATTTAGAATAGTTTTTACTTAATGTAATTAGTTGCTCAGTACTGAATTTAAACAATTTAATCTCCTGTAAAAATGACAAAAGGGAAGGGAGCCCGCAGTTCTCAGCGGGCAGGAACCCCTCCCCCACCCTCCCCAGCTGCAGCAGAGGTGCCCGCAGCCACCCGGGGGGACTTACCTACAGTGGCGAGCCTCGTAGAAATAATCTCTAAACTCAATGCAAAGATCAACGCCTTCATCGAAGAGTCCCAGAGCCGATGTGACTCACTCTTGGCCGCACTACAAAAGCACGACCGAGACATCAAGGAAATCGATTGTCGAGTCAGAGGGGTGGAGCTAAAGGCCGCAATCTCCGAGACTATAGCAGAATTGGCTGTGGATCAGGTCCGGACTCTCGAACAGCAAGTCCGGACCTTAGAGAATCACATTGACGACCTTGAAAATCGAAGTCGTCGAAAAAATATTCGTTTGCTGGGCCTTCCCGAACAGGAAGAGGCAGGCCAGCTTACGGCGTTTTTCGAACAGTGGCTTCCACAGCTTTTAAATCTGGAGGCTGGATCAGGCCAGGTAAGGGTGGAATGGGCCTACCGGGTTGCAATATGCGGGCCCGGCTTGAACCAGTGCCCCCGCCCTGTCCTGTCCTGGCTGCAGAGCTATAAGGAGAGGCAGATGCTCTTAGAAGCTTCCAGAAATCTTGGGAAAGATCCCCAAGCCATGATTTATAAAGAATCCAAGATTATGTTATTCCAGGACTTTTCCCCAGCTCTGATCCAAAAGAGCAAGGCATTTGACGAAGCAAAGAAGCATTTAAGGGACTTAAATATTCAGTACTCCTTGTGCTACCCAGCAATGCTACGTTTTAACCATGAAGGGTTCGTGTATAACTTCGGATCACCGGAAAAGGCCAAGGAATTTTTGGACTCCCTTAGATAAATTGTAAGAGTTAATTAATGTTGTTTTGCTCTCCCCCCACTCTGGTTTACACCCCTTTTTTTATATTAATCCCTTTCTTTACCTTACTGTTTAATATTATCATCGGGGGAGAGAGGGGTTTATTTATTTGTTCTCTACTTAACGATTTTCTCCCCTTCTTTTTTATATATATATATATATATATATAGGCCGGGGGTTCTAGTTAATGTTGATGGGGGGAGGTGGGTACCTTATCCTATTTTATTTCTGTCTTTAGGAGCGGGGTTGTTTTCCCCTGTTATTTTGAATTACTATATTCAATTATTACTTGTTGAGGCTGTAATTTTATAGTTATATATGTTTATACTTGGTATTAACATTACCAAATATATCCAGGTGTTGGTTTGAGTGGGGGGGGGGGGGGTGTAGGGTGCTCACTATTAACTCTAGCTCTGTAGTATATTTGAATTTTCTTCATCCTACCGAGAGGCACCTGGGTCAAGGGTGGGTCAAGGATTGGGAGAGGATATGATGGACATTTGGAAAGGAAGTGACACCCCTGGGAACAAGGGGGAAAATCTCCATTTAAATACTTTTTATATTGTTTTTATTTAGAAATAGTTTTTTATTATATTGATGTGAGTGTATTAAAGAGCCTTTACTTTTGTGAATTTTATATGCTCTATGCTCAGGATGTTCTGGATAGGGTTTCCCCTCCCGAGGGGTCTCGGACTTGCCGGGATGATTATGGTTAATCAGTCGGTTAAATGGTGAACCTGGAATGTCAAGGGGCGTAATTCACCAGTCAAAAGGAAAAAAAAATTATCAAACCTCAAGAAAAAAAGGGTTGATATAGCTCTCCTACAGGAGACACACTTATTGGATAAAGAACACTTGAAATTACGACAGGGTGGATTTGATCAGGCCTTCTTTTCTTCCTTCAGCTCAAAAAGTAGGGGAGTTGTTATTCTTATCCGGAAGAATTTCCCTTTCAAAATCCTAAATCAGATAAAAGACGAATCTGGACGATATGTTCTGATTAAAGCCCTTATAAATGGAGAGGAATATGGGATCTTAAATTTGTATTGCCCACTGGCATATCCTTTTAAATTTATAATGGAAGCCTTCTAAAAATTGATGGTTCTCGGTGCTCGTCATACAATTATAGAGAGAGATTTTAATGGTATTATGGATCCAGAAATAGACAGGATTCCCAAGAGTATTGCAGGAGTATCTCCCAGATCTAGACAGGAGATGCCTTCATCCACAGGGCAGAGATTTTTCTTTTTACTCCAATCCACATAAATGTCATACCAGAATTGATATGTTTTTTGCCCCCTCGATTTTTTTAAATTCCATATCATCCTGTAAATAGGCAGTATAGCAATTTCTGACCATGCTGCTGAATATATGGAAATCAAGGTGAGGAACAATGAGACATACCCCTGGCATTGGCGTATGGACCCTTTCCTGATGAAAGATAGTAAATTTGTAAAGTACTTCTCTCAAGAATTTAAACCTTTTTTAGAAATTAATTCAGGTATGGCGAGCAACCGATCAATGATGTGGGAGACCATCAACGCTTACTCGCAAGGTTTGGTCATTTCGTACTCAGCGACCCAGAAAAAATTATAGGGAGAACAACAGCATCTGCTTGAAGCTCACTTAAAAGCGGCTGAAACAGCATACGCTGTCAGATCTTCTATTATCAAGTTACGAAGGATTTTGGCCCTTAGGGCAGCTCTAAACACCACGCTTACCCAAACGGCTAAGAGAGAAATATTATTTGCAAAACAAAGGTTATATGAATTTGGCGATAAACCTGGTAGATAATTAAAATTTCTCACAAAGAAAAAGAAGGCCCCTCAAACTATCACATCTACCAAGGAAAGTACAGATATTCTGACTCATGATCATAAAAGGATTAACGCAATCTTTAACACAATTTTATTCTGATTTATATAAATCGCAGGATTGCAAGGACAGAACTAGGAGGATGCAGTAATTTTTTAAAAACCTGACCTATCCGGACCTACCTCCAGAACAGGTATCGGTCTTGAGTGTTCCCCTAACAATCCAAGAAATACTTGACGCAATCAGGCAACTTCAGAGCGGTAAGGCGCCTGGCCCAGATGGCTTTCAAGCTGAATTCTATAAAGAATTTACAGCAATATTGGCTGGTCCACTTATGGACATGTATAACTACTCATACAGTCAGGGCTGTCTCCCGCCTTCGCTGAAAGAGGCGAATATCTCTCATCTTCAAAAAAAAGGACCCAGAAGATTGCACGTCATACAGACCAATATCCTTGCTAAATGTAGATTTTAAAATCCTCTTTAAAACGTTAGCATTGAGGCTAGAAAGGGTATTGCCACACATCATAAAGGAGGGATCAGATGGGGTTTATTATTGGATGATCTACAGCCCTTAATGTTAGAAGGGTTTTGAATGTGATTCAAGCCTGCCATCAGGGAAAGATACCAGGAGCAGTCGTCTCATTAGACGCGGAAAGGCATTCGACAGGGTTGAATGGTCATATTGGTTTTACACATTGGAAAGATTTGGCGTTGGAAAGGTGTTTACCAAATGGGTCTCAACACTGTATAGTGATCCCAAAGCAGTCGTGATTACCAATGGATAGGCTCGGACACCTTCAGTGTGGATAGAGGCTGCTGTCAGGGATGTCTTATTTCGCCATTGCTATTTATGCTAATAATTGAGCCATTAGCAGAAGCTATATGGGCTGACCCTAATATAATGGCCCTGAGGATTGGTACAGGTAAACATAAAATTACCCTTTATGCAGATGATGTTCTTCTATTTCTCAGTCATCCTTTGATATCCGTGCCTCGCTTAATCCAAGTTATTACATTTAGTGTATTTTCAGGCTATAAAATTAATTTCTCAAAATCGGAAGCTATGCCAATGGGTGGCCTTGCTAGTATATCCCACTTATTGGACGGATCCCACTTTCCCTTTCGGTGGTCCCTGGAGGGTTTCTTATGTTTAGGCATTTTTATTACCCCAGTATTTGGTCAGTTATACAAGGCTAACTTTGTCCATTTACTGGAAAGGATAAGGCAGGACCTCCAGTGATGGGAAGACCTTCCAATTTCCTGGCTTAGCAGAATAGCACTAATTAAAATGAATGTCCTGCCCCGTCTCCTATACCCTATGAGAATGCTTCCGGTGATGCTGCTGAGGTTGGCACTACGTAAATTATATGGCTGGTTGGGTTCCTTTATCTGGAATCATAGACGGCCCCTCATTCAGCTGAAGAAGCTACAGCTTCCACAGGCAAGGGGAGGATTGGATTTCCCAGATTTTAGGAAATATCAGTTAAGTTCCCTATTAAGCTACATAGCCGATTGGGTCTGACCCGCAATCAATCTGGCTGGACATCGAGGCTTCTCAAGTAAAATGCCCATTTATTAACCTCTTGTTTTCAGACAAGAGGAAAATCATCACGGATCAATGTAAAAACCCTTTAATACTAAACACAATTAAAATTTGGAATATAATGCGACAAAATGAGGGCAACTCACATAAAACATCCCCCTCTGCTCCAATAGTGGGAGCATAGGGATTTCAACTGGGGCTTACAGATGCTACTTTCAAACTCTGGAGATCCAGGGTATCTCCTGTTTTGGGGATCTGTTTAAAAAGGGTCCTGATGTCTTTTGAACAGCTGCATCAGAAATTTGGATTACCTAGCGGAGACCTCTTTCGATACTTCCAAATTCGAGATTACATAAGGAAGAAGACTACGTTATTAAGATAGTCTTTATAAATCAGATAGAGAACGTAGAGTGTTATGGCCAATGGGGGTTATCTTCCGTCAGCACTATTTATCATTTATTACATGATGAGGTACCGGGAGATATGGACAATCTGCTTAAAACATGGGATCAGGATTTGGGACTGGAAATCTCTATAGTAATGTGGAATGACATTTGAGAAAATGCCAGAAGAATCACCATCTGCAACAGAACTCAGGCCATTCAGTTGAAGATACTTCATAGGGCCCATATAGCACCGGACCGATTGGCAAAATTTAAGGCAGGAGCATCTCCAATGTGACCCAAATGTAAAATAGAGGTGGGCACTCTTGTACATTGCTTATGGAACCTGTCATAATATCCATAGATATTGGACTAAAGTAGCAAGTGCTCTGACAGAAATCTTAGGAACGGAAATTAGAGTGGACCCTTTATCTCTCCTTTTAGGCTTTTCGAACTTACCCTCCCTGGATATGCACGGGAAAAGATTATTTTCTATTCTCTCTTTCTGTGCAAGGAAAAATATTTTGGTAAACTGGGTGGCTGAGGGCCCCCTTGGACTTTCAAATCGGCACAGATTAATCATGGAATGTATTACCCTTGACTTCCTTACAAATAAGGTGCACCAAAAGACCACATTATTCCATAAAATATGGCAGCCCTTCTTGAATTACATAAATACAGATATTTCAACCATCCTAACAAGGGCTTTTATTTAATTGAGATGGCAAACCTGGCTGGTCCAGGGCCCCTTGGGAGAGGAATCCCGCATGAATACAGGTCTTGTTACGATCTAGTGTTAATATATTCCGAGCATGTATCTCACTACTCAATTTCTGTGTTAACCGTCGTTTTTTTTTCTCTTCTTTGAATAATGTAAGAGACTTAATTATACTTTCTGGTTAGTTGTAGGTAAGATTAGTTTAGTTTTGTTTCTTTTTCTCTCGGTATCTTTTTTTTCTGTTTGATAAATTTTGATTATTATTTATTTAAGATTTAAATGTATATCAATGTTTATACTTGGGTTTTTTTATTTGTAAACTTATAAAAATATGTTAAATTTTCAATAAAAATATTTATTAAAATAAAGGCAGTTGGATTTTACTTAAGAAGGAAACCAGGAGAGCAAAAAGGGGACATGAGATAGCTTTGGCAAATAGGGTTAAGGAGAATCCAAAGGGTTTTTACAAATACATTAACAACAAAAGGGTAACTAGGGAGAGAATAGGTCCCTTCAAAGATCAGCAAGGCTTTATGTGAAGTTGCAGGAGATGGGTGGTGGGGAGGGTGGTGGTGGTATTTTGCATCAGTGTTCACTATGGAGAAGGATATGGAAGATATAAACTGTAGGGAAATACATGGTGACATCTTGAAAAATGTCCATATTACAGAGGAGGAAGTGCTGGATGTCTTGAAAAGCATAATGGTGGATAAATCCCCAGGACCTGATCAGGTGTATCCTAAAACTCTTTGGGAAACTAGAGAAGTGATTGCTGGGCCTCTTGCTAAGATATTTGTATCATCAATAGTCACTGGTGAGGTGCCGGAAGACTGAAGGTTGGCTAACATAGTGCCACTATTTTGGAAAGGTGGTAAGGACAAGCCAGCAAACAATAAACCAGTGAGCTTGACATCGGTGGTGGACAAGTTGTTGAAGGGAATCCTGAGGGACAGAATGTACATGTATTTGGAAAGGAGAAAGTGAGGACTGCAGATGCTGGAGATCAGAGCTTAAAAATGTGTAGCTGGAAAAGCGCAGTAGGCCAGGCAGCATCCAAGGAACAGGAGAATCGACGTTTCGGGCATAAGCCCTTCTTCAGAAATCAATGCCACAAGGATGGGTGCTGGGTCCACTTCATCATTTAGATAAATGATTTGGATGTGAACATAGGAGATATAATTATTAAGTTTGTAGATGACAGCAAAATTGGAGGTGTAGTGGACAGTGAAGAAGTTTACCTCAGACTATAGCGGGATCTTGATCAGATGGGCCAATGGGCTGAGGAGTGGCAGATGGAGTTTAAGTTAGATAAATGCGAGGTGCTACATTTTGGGAAAGCAAATCTTAGCAGGACTTATACACTTAATATTAAGGTCCTTGGGAGTGTTGCTGAACAAAGAGACCTTGAAGTGCAGGTTCGTAGCTCCTTGAAAGTAGAGTCGCAGATAAGACAGTGAAGACGGCATTTGGTATGCTTTCCTTTATTGGTTAGAGTATTCAGTATAGGAGTTGGGAGGTCATGTACAGGACATTAGATGGGCCACTTTTAGAATACGGTGTACAATTCTGGTCTCCTTCATAAAGGGTTCAGAAAAGATTTACAAGGATGTTGCCAGGGTTGGTGGATTTGAGCTATAGGGAGAGGTTGAATAGACTGGGGCCATTTTCCCTGGAGCATTGGAGGCTGAAGAGTGACCTTATAGAGGTTTATACAATAAGGAAGGGCATGGATATGATAAATAGACAAAGTCTTTTCCTTGGGATGGGGGAGTCCAGAACTACAGGGCATAGGTTTAGGGTGAGAGGGGAAAGATATAAAAGAGACCTAAGGGGCAACCTTTTCACGCAGAGGGTGGTGCGTGTATGGAATGAGCTGCCAGAGGAAGTGGTGGAGGTTGGTACAATTACAACATTTAAAAGACATCTGGATGGGTATTTGCATAGAAAGGGTCTGGAGGGATATGTGCCAAGTGCTGGCAAGTGGGACTGAATTAGTTTTGGGATATCTGGTCAGCATGTACAAGTTGGACCACAAGGTCCGTTTCCAAGCTGTACACCTCTATGACTCTAAGAGATTACTGGCCTATGAATAAACAAAAGAGTGAATTTGCAAGGAACGGTAACAATTTCTGCACATTGGACATTGTCATTCTCAACTTTACCAAAGCTTTTGACTCTGACAACACAAAAGCTTATTGAATATCCCCCTCAAATGTAGCTGCTCTCCAAAGTTTGTCATTATTCATTTAATACTTAGGGAACCACTAGCCATGATTCTCACCAAGTGAACTACCATGGACCCGACCTTAGTGAAGACTATGGTCAAAGAAGATTGTACCACCACACTAACTGTACACTTAAATTTTCCTTACTTCATTCATCCTCTTCCAACCGCTTTCACAAAACATCAAGTCATTTCACAGATTAAGATCAATGTTGAGATCGTGGAACAACATTAGCCATTTTCGTACCACAGGCGCCTGCTCTCAATAAAGTTAGGTGCAGAAAATGAAATTTATCTTCGTCTCCCATGTGCCATCACAAACCTTGCACTGACGTAAAAACAGAGCTGTTTTTAAAATCCGCTCATGGGACATGGACATCGCTGGCTGGCTGGCATTTTATTGCATGTCCTTGTTGTCCTTGAGAAGGTGATGATGAGCTGCCTGCTCGAAATGCTGCAGTCCACATGCTATAGGTTGACCCATAATACTCTTAGAGAGGGAATTCCAGCATTTTGACTCTGACAACAATGAAGGAACAGCAATATATTTCCAAGTTAGGATGGTCAGTAGCTTGGTAGGGAACTTCCAAGTGATGGTGTCCTTCTCGATGGAAGTTGACATGGGTATGAAAGATGCTGTCTAAGGATCCTTGGTGAATTTCTGCATCTTGTAAATAGCACACATTGGTTTTCTTGATGGAGGGAGTGGATGCTTTTGGATGTGGTGCCAAACCATCAGGCTGCATTGTCCTGGATGGTATCAAGCTTCTTGAGTGCTGCAGCCATCCAAGGTAGGTTGAGAACTGAAATCTCAAAAGTGGACAGTAGTGAGTCCTGCAATCCCATTTACAGCAGAGATCTGAATAACTTACTACAGACATCTGAAAGTTAAATAGCAAGAAAGACAGTCCAACAACAGCTTCCTCTCCAATGCTCAAAAAAATCCAGCAGCAAGAGACAAATCACTCAAAATCAAAAGTCAGATTGGACATATCATTCCTTTGCCTGACACCACACCCCTAAAGCGAGTGCACGGTGGCTCAGTGGTTAGCACTGCTGCCTCACAGCAGCAGTGACCCAGGTTCAATTCCCGCCTCGGGTGACTGTGTGGAGTTTGCGCATTCTCCCTGTGTCTGCCTGGGTTTCCTCAGTGCTCAGGTTTCCTCTCACAATCCAAGGATGTGCAGGTCAAGTGAACAGGCCATGCTAAATTGCCCATAATGTTCAGGGATGTGTAGGTTAGGTGCATTATTCAGGGATAAATGTAGGAGAATGAGCCTGGATGGATTACTCTTCAGAGGGTCAGTGTGGACTTGTTGGGCTAATTGGCCTGTTTCCACACTGTAGGGGTTTTAATCTAAAGCAGTTATTCTGCTTGAGCCAGAAGAGTCCCAAAAGCACAGCAGAAATGTTGTGAATGTGTGTATCAGACAGCGTCTGTGTGAATGTGTTTGTGTGAGAGAATGTGCATGTATGTGTGAGAGTGTGTGTAGTGTAGTGGGGTCATCTATAGTGCAATATGAACCCAAGGTCGCGGTTGAGGCCATCCTCATGGGTACCGAACTTGGCTATCAGCCTCTGCTTGGTAACTCTGCATTGTTGTGTATCCCAAGGTCCACCTTGGAGAATGCTTACCCAAAGATCCAAGGCCAAATATCCTTGACCGCTGAAGGACTCCCTGACTGGGAGGGAGTATTCCTGTCTGGCAATGGTTGCGTAGTATCCATTCATCCCGTTGTCGTAGTGTCTGCATGGTCTCACCAATACACCATGCCTTGGGACATCCTTTCCCGCAGCATATGATATAGACAATGTTGGCCGAGTCACATGAGTGAGTATCTGTCATGCACGTGGTGAGTAGTTTTCCTACCTGTAGTGGTAGTATCCATGTCGATGCTCTGATATGTCTTGCACTTCATTTTCATGCTAATTTTTCTGTGTGTCCTTGTTCAGGGATACCAAAATATCTCTAAACATTAATATTGATAAGTTGCACACTTGTTAAAAATATCAGGTTTTCCCCTATTCTTAATACGAAAGTGTATAACCTTACCCTTCCCTACATTATATTGCACAAGAATTCCCACTCATCCAACTCGTCTTCACCTCTTTTAAGGCTCTTTATGTTCTCCACACAGTGGACATTCCCAACTATCTCTGTTGCATTATTTCCTTTCAAACCTTGCTTTGTATTTTCCAAGTGCAAATTGTAAAAAGTCAGTGATGCCGCCTGTACAAAAGCAATAAGCTAGGGTGAATAGGATACAGAAAGTGAGACAACACAGGCATGACGTTAGCTAAGAACCAGAAACTCCTTGGAGATGACAAATAAAGAAATATGTGATGACAAGTTATAAACCAGTTACAACTCAAAGGGGCAATTTTAAAAAACTACCAAAAAAAAATGACAATCAAATAGAAGAAATAACTAGAAAAATTCAGACAGTTGGAAGGGAGACACAAAATATATTCTGTGTTAACCAAAAAAACCAATCCAATCTCTCTATTCCAAACCCGTTAGACTCAATCTTATGTCCTTAATATGGGCCTTTCAACAACTCAAAACAAAGCCATCACTTGACAAATTTAAACAGGTTTATGGAATCACTGTGAACATATTTCTATTCTAATGAAAATAATCTCAATTGTCAATTTATTACTTAGAATTTTTATCTCCTGAGAACAGGCAAAATAGCAGTGGATCTGCATTATATCCTCACTATAGTTTCATTGGAAATAATTTACAGGAAGCACAATGTTTTATTCAGATTCACTATTACATTTTCCTTTTACCTTTTGATACAAATTGCATTAAAATGTGTTTTTTTTTTTTACCTTATCCACTTGGAATTCAGCTTTTGAATCTTAGTTCCTCTTTGCACCTTCTCATCACTCAATCTTCCCCCATTCAAACTGCATTATTGTAAACTTTACTTTTATAAAATACACCATTTTTTGACATTGAATTCCATCAACCATTTTCTGGGGCCAGTTCATCATCTTGTTAATATTCTTTTCCAGTTTCCTTTGTCCTCAATATTATCTACTACATCTCTTATTACTATTTGAAAATTTGAACACATTCTACCCTTACATCCTAATAGGAGAACAGAAATTTGACCAAGCCCAGTGGGGCATTGTTACACACTGACAACCATTTTGGTAGATGATTAAATTAAAGCCTAATCCCATTAATCAATTAAACTCACTCTCCCTAATGTCTATTTAAATATTTTTCCTCCAATCAGCATTTTTATCAAATATCATAAAAGTATTTCCAGGTATGCTGTCATGTCATACATTGCAAAGGTAAACATCATTGCACTAACAACTACTTTGCAGTTTTATCAACATTGGTAAACATTGTTGTTTCTTTTGTTCCAATATACAAATTTAAGTTCTAAAATGATACTACTACACTGTAAATGATACTAATACACTGTAACTATATGTCCTGAACAGATCTTAATATATTTAATAGTTGAGTACAATTGGGATTTTAAATGGCATCTTCAGTACTTCTATCAAAGTATGTGCTCTGGAATCCACACTGTTCTTGCATTCAGAATTAGTGCACTAAAGCACTGGAAAGTGGCATAATTCCAAATTAAAACAAAATAATGATATTACAGTCACAGCAGGAAAAAGGTATAATTTTAATTCAAATTGTCCATTTATAGTTTCTTGATGAAACTTTCCAAACAATAGCAACACTAAGAGTATACAATGAGGTTTATTCACAGAAGGAAATAATAATTGAAAAGGAGTGATTGCATATATTAAGAGTATTTGAGGGTTAAGGTCATGGTTTACTGTATGTCCGTGTGTACTTCTACATATTTCAGAGACTTGGACATGCAATTGGAAAGACCTCAAAACACTGGAGAACTACCACAAACAAAAAGAGTGAATTTTTCAGTGCAATAGGGAAGCCAGATAAGATGTCACAAAATTAAGCTCTTTGGGAACTATAGCAACACACTATAGCAGAACAAGAAAATTTGTAAATTCTATAACCTGTAGGGAAAAACAATAACACAAGAAGTACAGGCCCCAAAATTATTTCTGCAGTTCAGTCATCTATACACAAACTGTTATTATTCAATTGCCCATTTCTTCAATAATCTAGCAGATTCTCCTGAGGTTCACCATCTTCTACACAAAGAAGCCTAAACTATCATTTTTTTCAATTTACCCCTCCTAAGACTATCCTATAATCTGTCACCTGCTTCCAGAGTTTATACAATCTAAAACATATTGTGGAGCTTCAAATTGTATATTTTCTTGGTATCCTGAATGCTTGACTAATATCTCCATTAAGAACTTCTCTCCTCCACTTTAAATAAATCTCGGACTCTTCATTTTCTCCTAAAAAATCAGATGCAGTAACATCAGGTACAGTATTTGTTTAGTTACCCATTTTTATATGGTCTTCAAAGATGTTTGTTGAAGCTGAGTGATCAAAATTGTATATCATTCTCCAGGTTTGGCTATGCTGTCACCTCAAACAGATTCGTGATTGTCTTCTGGATATATACCTCTATAAGCTTTTTGTACTTTTATTGAGCCCTCCAGATTGTTTTCTTGTCTTATCTATATCCTATAAGACCATAAGACAGAGGAGCAGAAATTAGGCCATTCAGCCCATTGAGTCTGCTCCACTATTCAATCACAGCTGATATGTTTCTCATGCCCATTCTCCTGCTTTCTCCCTGTAACCCTTGATCACCTTGATACTCAAGAACCTATCTATCTCAGTCTTAAATATACTCAATGACCTGACCTCCACAGTCTTATGTGGCAATGAATTCCATAGATTCACCACTCTATAGTTGAAAAGGTTTCTCCTTATCTCCATTCTAAAAGGTCTTCCCTTTACTCTAAAGTTGCTTCTTTGGTCCTAGTCTCTCCTACCAATGCAAACATCTTCCTAACATCTACTCTGTCCAGGCCATTCAGTATCCTGTATGTTTCAATTCGCTCCTTCCTCGTCATTCTAAACTCCATCAAGTATAAACTCACAGTCTTCAAGCATTCCTCATAAGAGTTAAACTTTTCATTCTTGTGAACCTCGTTTGAACATGCTCCAGGGCCTGTACATCCTTCCTGAGATATGGAGCCCAAAACTGCACACAATACTCCAAATGTGGTCTGACCAGAGCCTAATAGGGCCTCAGAGGTACGTCCCTGCTTTTATATTCAAGTCCTCTCATAATAAATGCCATCATTACATTTACCTTCCTAACTACTGACTCACTCTGCAAGTTTACCTTGAGAAAGTCCTGGACTAGAAGTTCCAAGACTCTTTGCACTTCAGGCTTTTGAATTGTTTCCCCATTTGGAAAATAGACCAAACCTCTATTCTTCCTACCAAAGTGCATGACCTCACACTTTCCCACATTGTATTCCATCTGCCACTTTTTTGCCTACTCCCCTAACCTGGCCAAATCCTTCTGCAGGCTCCTTGTCTATTTAATGACACCTTTCCCTACACCTATCTTTGTATCATCTGTAAACTTAGCCATAAAGCCCTCAGTTCCTTCAGCTAGATTGTTAATGTATAAAGTGAAAAGTTGTGGTCCCAACACCTTGCAGAACACCACTTGTCACTGGCTGCCATCCTGAGAAGGACCCTTTTATGTCTGCTCTCTGCTAGACAGCTTCTATCCATGTTTGCATCTTACCTCTAACACTATGGGTCCTTATCTTACTCAGTAGCCTCCTATGTGGCACCTTGTCAAAGGCCTCCTTGAAGTCCAGGTAGATAACATCCATTAGCTCTCCCTGGTCTAACCTGCTCATTACTTCCTCAAAGAATTCTAGCAGATTTGTCAGACATGACCTCCCCTTGATGAAGCCATGCTGACTTTGCCCTATTTTACTGTATAATTCCAAGTATTCAGAAATCTCATCCTTCACAATGGATTCCAGGATCTAACCCATGTTTGAGGTGAGGCTAATTGGTCTGTAATTTTCTATCTTTTGCCTTACTCTCTTCTTAAATAGGGGTGTCATGTTAATGATTTTCCAGTCCTCGAGGAGCCTCCCTGATTCTAGTAATTCCTGACAGATCATCACTAATGCCTCCACCATCTCTTCAGTTATCTCTCCAAGAACTCTGGGGTGTAGTTCATGTGGTCCAGGTGATTTATCAGCTTTAGGCCATTCAGTTTTTCAAACACCTTTTCCTTGGTGATGGCTACCATAATCAGATCTGACCCCTCACCCTCCTGAATTTTTGGGATATTACTAGTGTGTTCCGCCATGAAGACTGATGTGAAGTAATTGTTCAATTCCTCAGCCATTTCGTTGACCCCCCACTATCTCTCCAGTGTTATTTTCCAGTGGCCTAATGTGCACTTTTGCCTCTCTTTTGCCCTTTATATATCTAAAGTCTTCCTTCCTACTACTGGCTAGTTTACCCTCAAATTTAATCTTCTCCCTCCTTATTTATTTTTTTGTTGCCCTCTGTTGGTCTTTGCAAGCTTCCAAATCATCTGGTTTCCCACTGCTCTTCACCACATTATACACTTTCTCTTTTGCTTTTATCTAATCCCTGACTTCCCTAGTCAGCCATGGTTGCCTCATCCTCCCTGTACCATGCTTCTTTGTCCTCAGGATGAATTTCTGCTGTGTCTAATGAATTATTCCCAGAAACTCCCATCATTGCTGTTCCATACCATAGGGTTTCTCTCTCATTAGGAAGTGATGACTGGATATGGCTTAACCTGAAGGTCATCACGCTTAAGGCGGGGGGTGAGGTTACAAAGGACAGTCCTTCATGGCTTTTTGGGATATGAAATAAATGTTGGCCGAGCCAATGATGCCTACACCCCATGAACAAAAATAAGATAATTATGTAGTTAAGCAATCAGTGGGATTGAAACTCTCCTTGCAAAACAATGAGAGGTCATAGTTTTAGGCTAAAGGCTGCCAAAGTTAAAACAGATGAGGAGGAATTAATTTTCGCAAAGGATCATGAATCTGTGGAATTCACTACTGTAGAGTGCTGTGGATGCTGAGACGCTGAATAAATTTAAGGAGGAGATTGACAGATTTGTAGTTAGTAATGGGTTAAAGGATTACAGGGAGTAGAGAGGAAAGTGGAGTTGAGGCTGAGATGAGATCTTCCATGATTATACCAAATGGCAGAGCAGGGTTGAGGGGGCTGACTTGACTACTCCTGTTCCAAATTTTTATGTTACATTGTGGAGCATTTATAATTTAATTACACTTTTGGTTGTCTGAGATACTTTGGCTTCCCGGATGAATGATTCAGGTATAGAAAGATGAGGAATCAATGTTAAGCACCCTTGAGCACTTATCCTGCCAAAAAGCTGGATGCAAAAAATCACATTTACTGAGGTGAAGAATACTTATACTGGAGAATACAACGCTTCATATTTCAGATGTTCAATGTCAACAACAAGCATTCCAAGGAAGGTATAACATAGCCAAATGCAAAGTTACTTATATTCTGCCTTAATAGTACATATCAGTACCTGAAGAATATTACTATAATATAACATTTTTTCCATTTACTACATTGTTGCTTACATGGGTGAGATTGCCAACTTTGCTAAAGTAAGGACAAGTTTACGCTTTCCCACTAGCAACTGACTTTAATTACCCAAACTAACTCAGAATAGAGACCTAAAAGTCAGCAGACAAAAGAGACTTGAACATGGCATGTGTAATCTATTTTGAGATTCAGTTCTTCCATTTGGGAAAATTAATCAAGTTATTTGGAAGGTTATTGCAAAATAATACATCACCAAAAGGAATTCATTGGAGAGACCAGGAAAGAGCATAGCTACCTGTGTAAAACTGTAAAATGTATTCCTTTAATTATCCAATTCAAATGTAATAAACAAGAATAAATTTCATATGATTACATAGATACACAACACAAAATCAGGCCATCAAACTGATAGATTTTTAAAAATCCCAAGAGCAAGTTCAAATAATTGACACTTATATTGAAACATCAAACATTTTAAAATTATACTTGTGTATGTTAAACATCTTTTGCCAACAATCATGATTTACTTCCAAGATACAATTAAATATTTATAATATGGCTAACTCTGAAGTTAAGCCACAAATGTACCTCAAAATTGGATCCCCTACCTAACAACATCTTAAGTTTATCTACCACATTTGGAATTCAAAAAGGTGACTTTCCAACTCCTCAATAGCAATTAAGGGTGGGCAATAAATTCTGAACTTGCCAGTGATAGTCACATCCAATAAACAAATAAAAAAATGATTACACTACATTATTCAACACAAAAAGTACAGCAAAGGAGGTCATTCAATGCCTTTCAACTACATGATAAGGTAACAGTATAGTTAATAATTTCAAGAGCTTTTGTTAAATCAGAATTAATTCTAAATTCAACTATCTTGCAAAAATATGTAGGTTGTTTTAAATTTTTTTTCAAGTCAGCATTTTCTTACAACTTTAGTGGGTAGCAATACCTTTCTTGAATATAAGACATTGCACCCTCTGCTTTTGCGATCAAAATACAGTCCTACATCAGTATTATTTCAAGAAATTGCTATTCCTCTCACAACCTCACAGCTGTCATCCTTCAGCTCAAGTGGGAGTGACTTCAAAAGAACTTGGGACTTCATTCCATATTCCACTCCAGGAGCTGGCACTTACTATGAATCTAATTTTTCAGCTTAAAAATCAAGGACTATAGCCCAATTGTATCACTGCCACACCCCTCAGGCAAGATATAACCTTCTTTGTAGATATGCACCCAGCGATTAGGCTGATTTTCCCCAAATTCTCCCCAAAGCACAGCAACAGCTAATCTTATACAAAGCGTTGCTCTTTTCTACTGGTTGGACTGTTGACTAAACTGCAGACATATTAGAAAAGCATGCTGTTTCATTTCAGGATATTGTGTCCTTCCTCCAAGATTATTTTCTAACAAGATTACTGACTGACAAATATTTGATTACACTTTGTATTTTTCAACTTTATAAAATGCTGACGCAAAAAGACTGAAGAATCAAGATAAATTGCAACATCTATTTTTCCTGCAAATTTTGGTTTATTTCAATCATTCTTTAGTCTCAAATCTGAAATATTCCTTTATCTAACTTATTACCACTGTTACCTCTTCTAAAACATGACTTGATGAATTTAAATTGAAGTAGTGATTTTTAATAATTTTATATTTCCTTGTTTTGTTGCTTCTTTCTTGAAAATATCTGCTTCTGATGTGAAGTTAGTGATTTTTATATGTTTTAATACTTATTTTGGATTTTTGATGGGTTTTGTGTGTGCCTAAAAGAGTTTAATGATCAATTTGTAGGTATTTTTGTAGCCATGGGAATTTCTTTTTTAAAATTGAACAGATAATTCATAGAATCAGTGAATTTACAGTACAGAATCAATCCATTTGGCCAAGTGTGTCAGTACCAGTGCCTGAAAGAGCTCCCCAAATTGACCCGTTCTGCAACTCTATCTCTATAACTCTTTGAATTCATTACTTTCAAATATATTCAACTCTCTTTTAAAACCTCCAACGAAATCCACCTCCACCACTCAGTGCATTCCTAATCCTTACAACTCTCTGAGCAAAGAAGTTTCTCATTTCACTCTTAGCTCTCTTGCTGACAGCCTTGAAATTGTGATCTCTAGTTTGTGACATACTAATTAGTGGAAATAGAACATCCTTCTTACCCTGTCAAAACTGTTCATAACTTTGAACACCTCAATTTGCAGATGATACTAAGCTAGGGAGAATAATGAATTATGAGGATGAGGCGAGAGAGTGTGGTGCTGTAAAAGCACAACAGACCAGGCAGCATCTGAGGAGCAGCAGAGTCGAAGTTTCGGGTAAAAGCTCTTCATCAGGAATTGTGAGGATGAACTAAGTGACTTCAGAGAGAACATTAACAAGTTGGCCAATGGGCAGACACCTGGCAGATGAATTTCAATGCAGAGAAATGGGAGGCAATGCATTTTGAATCTTCTCTGCACCAAGGAGAATAAGCTGAAATTTTCTAATCTTTTCTTGCATTTAAAATCTCTCATTCTCGTAAATTCATTTGCATTCTCTCCACGGATTTAACATCCTTCCTGAAATAAAGTGCCTGGCCTTGGCACAATGCTCCAAATGTGGTCTGACCAATGACATAACATCACTTCATTGTTCTTATATGCTATGCCGCTAGCTATAAACCTAAGGATCCTATAAGCCTTCTTAATAACTGTTTCAACTTGCCCAGCAACCTTCAGAGAATTATGTACTTGAACCCCAAGGTCCATCTGTTCCGATATTCCCCTCAAACGTTTTACCATTGAGCCTGTATTGTCTTTCCATGTTTCTTCTACGAAATGCAAATCATTATTATAAATCAGAAAAAGCAATTGACACCATTTTTAACCTGTCCGAGAAATGTCCAGCGATATCTATCCTCTGTTTCCTATCTTTTAGTTAACTTCTAATCAATGCTGCTAAGGACCCATTAGTCCAAAGATTTCGAATTGATAACCAACTACCATGTGACACTATATCTAATGCTTTCTGAAAGTCCAAATATACAGCATCCACAGCACTACCCTCATCCACTGCCTGTGTCAAATGGTCAATGAACTCAGTTTGAACGAAAATGGTAAGACATGACCTACCCTTAATAAAGCCACATTGACTATCTAGTATTATCTTATTTTTCTCTAAGTGCATATTTATCTTCTCCTGCATTATAACTTCTATCTGTTTTCCCGATGCTGATGTCAAGCTGTTAGGTTTGTATTTTCCTGGGTTATCCTTTTCCCTTTTCTTATTTGTAATCCTCTAGTCCCTTGGGACAATTCCTGCATTCAGAGAGGCCTGGAAAAGTTGTGTGAATGACTCTGTGATTTGTTCCCTCACCTCTCTCAGCAATCTCGGATGCATCCCATCGGAGTCTGGCGGCTTTTCTACCTGCAGTTCTGTCAGCCACTTTAGCACCTTTTCTTGATCCATCACTGTGTTACTCAGTTGGCCAAAACAGGCATTTTCAACTGGGCCATTGTCATGATCTTTTAATTATTTTTTAAAAATTAAAATATTATTTTAGTAGCTCTGCCATATCCTTTGCTTCAGTGAGCAGCTTATCCTGCTTGTTCCTTATGGGCCCCACTGTTATGCTTCAAAGGACATTTTATTATTTGTTTTAGCACAGCTGATCATCCTTTCCTCATGCTTCCTCTAAGCTTTCTTATTCTAACCTTAGCCTCTGTGTTGCATTTGAGATACTCTTCCTAATTTCTATTGCTAATATCATTCCAGTGTGCATCATACATCTCCTTTTCTTCCTTATTTTTTCATAATATCCTCAGTCATCCAGGGTACACTAGCTTTGGATACCCTGTATTTATTTCTCAAGAGTATAAGTTTACACTTTATCTCTCTTTTGAAAGTCTCCCATATCTTCACCCACTGTTACATGCGTTTCTATACAACCTGCTCTAGTTCAAATTTTAGACTTCCAAAATTTGCCTTCTTCTAGTCTCAGATTTTAATCCTGGACTGATTGTTATCTTTTTCCAATTTAATATTGAACCTCATTATGCTATTTCCCAAATGCTCCCCAACTCTAACATTCTCCACTTGGCCTCCCTCATTTTCTAGGATCAGCTTTCTCCCTGATACTATCAGTTCTGAAGAAGGGTCACTAGAATCAAAATGTTAACTCTGATTTCTTTCCATAGATGCTGCCAGATCTGTTGTCTTTTTCAATAATTTTCTGTTGTTTCCTCCCTGTTAGGACTAGAAACAGTGTTCCAGAAAGTTCTCCTGCACACATGGCAGGAATTTCTCCCCTCCTGTGCCCACACTCTGCATTTTTCCCATCTGTCATGAGGTAATTTAAATCACCAACTGTCAAACCCCACTTGTCCTGCAGCTTTCCATAATTTACCTACCAATGCTCTTTTCTACTTCCTTCCCACTATTTGGAGGTCTATGATAAATACTCAGCAAGATCACTGTTCCCTTCCTGTTTCTCACCTCCAAACATAGATTCTAATTCAGGAACTGCATCTCATTGAAGGGCTACAATATGATTCTTGACCAAGACTGCTGCACCTCTTCCTTTTTTACTCATCTTATTTCTGATAACCAGGGGTGTTTAGTATCCAGTCCTCTCTGGCTTGACCCATGTTTCTAACTATGCTACTAGAACAATTTCTACTTCCAGTTCACCAATTTTGTTCACGATGTTCCGTGTACTTATTTGTATCTGATTTAACACTATCCTCATCACTTTCTTGCCAACTGGGAGGCAACCATTTCTTTGTTCATTGTCAACACTCAAACCTCCCCTCACTTCCTTTTCCCCATTTCCCAATTCATGGAAGCTAACAGGAATGTGTTTACATTGGATGATAATGGTCTGAGTGGATATAGTCAGCTTGAATTTTCAAATGTGTTTGATGAACTTGAAGTTTTTTGAAGATATTACCAACAAAATTAATAAAGTGCCAATGGAAGTAGTATACTTAGATTTTCAGAAGGCTTCTAATAAAGTCTCCTACAGTCTTACTTCAATTATATAGGAGCTTGGTTAGACTGTGTGTAGTTCTGGTCTCCTTATCTCAGGAAAGATATTATTGCCATAGAGAATGTAACAAAAGTTCACTAGACTTGCTCCTGGGATGGTGGAATTGTTCTATGAAGAGAGATTGGACAAACTAGTCTTGTATTCTCTACAGATTTAAAGAACGATATGTGATCTCGTTGAAGCTCAGAAAATGATTAAAAGGAACATATAGGGTAGATGAGGGCAAGATGTTTCCATGGTTGAAGAGTCTGTAACTATTTAAATACAATTTAAAAACAAGGGGATGCCACTTAGGTCCGAAATGAACAGAATTCTTGTTTTGCTCAAAGTGTTGCAAACCTTCAGAATTCTCTACTACAGAAGGGGTGTAGAAGCTCAATGTGAATATGTTTAAGACAGAAATTGATAGATTTCTGATTGTCAGTGGTGTAAAGGTTATAATAAGGGCGGTACAGTGGCTCAGTGGTTAGCATTGCTGCCTCACAGAACTAATGACCCAGGTGTGATTCCAACCTTGAGCGACAGTCTCACTGTTTACACATTCTCACTGTATCTGCGTGAATTTCCTCTGGATGTTCCAGTTTCCTTCCACAATCCAAAGGTGTACAGCTTAGGTGGACTGGCCATAAATTACCCATAGTGTCCAGGTTGATTAGCCATGGGGTCTGCAAGGTTATAGGGATAGTGTAGAGGGAGTAGGTCTGAGTGAGATGTTTCTCAGAAGTTCGGTGTGGACTTGATGGGCCAAATGGTGAAATATGATGAAATATGGGTAAAAAGCATTGAAGTTTTCAAATGTGCCATGATCATATTGAATGGTGAGGCAGGTTTGAAGGGATGAAAGGCCTACTCCTGTTCCTAAGGGAGATTTTACAAGCAAATAAAGTAAATAGAGTAATGCATTTGGCTTTTAGGTAGGAGATTATGGATTTTTTGAGGGGAGAGGCTTATGGGAAACACTGCAGTTTGAATCAAAAGTTTTTGAGTTTCAGTTTGGCAATTTTGCAGAAGATTTGGCTGGAGTTGGATGTGTAATAAAGAAGGGAGATAGATTAGAACTGTCAGTAAATTGATTACTGCATTGTAAGGTGTTTAATTTCTAAGTTCCAAATCAGAGTTATTTGAAGCTGAGAATGTCTAAGAATAGCTGTATGAAAACTCCAAGAAGAAGGTGTCAGATTTTCAAAGTTGAAGTCAGTTAACTTGAACCCAATAGATGTGAAATAGAAGGGAACTTTCTCTTATGTGAGATATGAGGAATTTCATTTTTATCATGTTTTATAAAATCTTTAAATGCGCACCATGTGGCAGTATTTTGATTTATTCTACTGCATCTTAATTCCTTTCATGTGATAATCTTTTTATTGTTTCATTGCAGCATTGCGTGCTTATGTTTTAGTGAATGCCTATATTGTTAAAACTATAGAATAAAATATAATCTAACAGCCACATTTCAGTCTGGAATCTGATTTGTCTAGTAATATCATCCAATAGGATCACAACATAAAAAAGTTAAAGATTCCTTGAACTTCCTATTTGCAATCAGCAAGTTAAATAATATTGGATTTGTCTATACATGAAGTTAAACATATGACAAAATCAAATTAATCATAATGTTTGAGTCTTTTATTCAGTTAAGTGAAACGCATTTTACTGGTTCAATAAAATTATCCTTTACACAGTACTATGATTTGGCAGAACGTATATTACTATAGCATGAAAAATCAATGAGATCCTAATCTCAGCTGTACCATTAGGGTGCAATCCAATTCGGTCTCAGGATCCTGAGGATGGGTGATAGTTTGTTCATTCAGTTGAAAGGTAACTTTAGTATAAAACATACAGTTCTGAGAGAGCTCAACAGATGTGGATTAGAATATTACAGGGCTTGGAGTGAGTGATTCACCCGCCCAGAAGGGCAGGCAATGGTCTGCCAATAGGTCCAGAACAAACTTGCCCTACAGCACAGTGAGTGGACTAAACAAGCTCCCAGTGGGTCTCCCACATCTCACTGGTCCCTGCCTGTGAATCTGTACTTGAGTACACATGACAATAAACCTAATTTTAATTCTAATCAAATGAGCCAGCAGCTTCAACAGTCAGCAGAAAGCCAAAGCGCAGTAGTGGCCACTGCTGGAACTACAGGCAAGCCCCGATAGGAGGAGTGGCGGAACATGGAGAGCACTAAATTGAGGCTTTGGGCAGGGAGCCTTTCAAAAACTTAGTGACGGCTTTGAGGGTAGTTGTGGGTTAAAAAAAAAAATGTTTCGGTCGGAAGGAAGCATGGCACTGTCTTCTTGAGTGGACAGGAGTGGCCGGGGGCGGGGGCTGTTGCTTTCAATGGGTATGTCATATCCTCCAACCTAACTATACATATTGGAAAGTGTGATGTATAAAGGGATCTGGGTGCTCTTGTACACCAGTCATTAAACAGGCAGTTACAACAAACAAGAAGTCAAGTTGTATATTGGATTTCATTGCAAGAGGATTTCTGTCCAGAAGTAGGGATGTCTTATTGCTGTTATATAAAGTCTTGGTGACAGCACACCTGGAGTACTCATGTAGTACTGCCTCTGCACCTGCACTAAATAGCAATGTATGCCTCAGAAGCCACAGCTTGTAACTGAGCACTAAAAGCATGTATTAAGAAAGGAATATGAAATACAGAGTTGGACAGCCTGTAAGGCAGTGCTAAAGTCAGTGAATGTATGGAAGAAAATCAATGTGAAGTAGACAGAGGGTGCCAGCTTTCAAGCATGTGCAAAAGGTGTGAGCAAAAGCAAGTAAACCAAAAGCCATAAGATGCATTATTGCTTGCAGAGGCAGGAGCAAATATCTTGTCCTCGTGAGGAGTACTTAATAGTCAAAAGGATGAACAGCCACTGTTCAGCACCAAACTATATCAATGTTATAACTGCAGCATGTGCCAGCAGTTTACATGGCAAGGACACTGTACCTGCGACAAACAAATGACCACACATGATTATATCAGAGTGCTACCATCACAGCCAGTGAAGTGGCGCATTCTATTCCATTTCCCATCTATGCTGACTATGCCACTTATAATTTTACACATTTCAACCATGTCTTGACTCAGTCTCCTCTGCTTCAAGGAAACAACCCCAGACTATCCAATCTCTCCTCATGATTAAAGCTCTCCAGCTAAGGTAACAGTCTGCTAAATCTCCTTTGCATCTTCTGCAGTACTATCACGTCCCTTCACAGCTGCTCATAATACTTCAGCTGTGGCCGAACCAACATTTTGTACTGTTCCAGCATAACTTTCCTGCTCTTAAACTCTATGCTTTCGCGAATAAAGGCAAGTATCCTATATGCTTTCTTAACCACTTTATCTGTTTCGTTACCTTAGATTAGATTACTTATAGTGTGGAAATAGGCCCTTCGGGCCAACAAGTCCACACCAATCCTCCGAAGAGCAACCCACCCAGACCCATTCCCCTACATATACCCCTTCACCTAATACTACAGGCAATTTAGCATGGCCAATTCACCTAACCTGAACATCTTTGGACTGTGGGAGGAAACCGGAGCACCCGGAGGAAACCCACGCAGACACAGGGAGAACATGCATACTCCACACAGACAGTTGCCCAAGGCAGGAATTGAACCCAGGTCTCTGGCACTGTGAGGCAGCAGTGCAAACCACTGTGCCACCGTGCCACCCCTGAAGGAACAGTTGAAAGGCACACCAAGGTCCCTCTGATCCTTGGTCCTTCCCAGGGGCCTATTGTTCATCATATATTCCCTTCCCTTGTTTGTCCTGCCCAATTACTGCATCACCTCACGCTTGTCCAAATTGAATTTCATTTACAAAAAACATAGAACTCAAAACAGTACAGCACAGTACAGACTCTTCGGCCCTCGATGTTGTGCCGACCTTTTATCCTACTCTAAAATCAGACAACCTACATACCCTTCATTGTACTATCTTCCATGTGCCTATCCAAGAGTCGCTTAAATGTACTCAATGTATCTGACTCCACTGCCACTGGTAGCAGAGCATTCCATGCACCCACCACTCTCTGTGTAAAGAACCTACCTTTGACAACTCCCATAAACATTCCACCAATCACCTTAAAATTATGCCACCTCATGATAGACATTTCCACTAAGGGAAAAAGTCTCTGGCTATCCACTCTATGCCTCTCATCATCTTGTACACCTCTATCAAATCATCTCTCAGCCTTCTTTGCTCCAGTGGGAAAAGCCCTAGCTCCATCAACCTTTCCTGATAAGACATGCCCTCCAGTCCAGGCAGTATCCTAGTAATCTCCTCTGCGCCCTCTCTAAAGTTTCCACATCTTCCCTATACCGAGGTAACCAGAACTGAACACAATATTCCTAATGTGGTCTAACCAGGCCTCTATAGAACTGCAGCATAATCTCGAAGGTCTTTAACTCAATCTCCCTGCTAATGAAAGACAACACACTATATGCCTTCTTAACAACCCTATCAACTCGGGTGGCAACTTTGAAGGAACTATGGACATGGACCCCAAGATCCCTCTGTTCCTATATACTCCTGTAATTTACATCCAATTGAAAGGAAGGAGCTAGAATAAGCTCTTCAGCCTCTTAGTCTGTTCTGCCATTCAACTCAATCATTGCTAATCTGTATTTTGGTGTTAGACTTGACCAAGATATGAACATGCCTTTTCTGTGACAAGCATCATGCTCCAATATATCAGTTCAAACGTCCTTTAAAAAAAAAGACTAATCTTTAGACAAATCTTTACATTTTTTTATCTCAGCCCCTCAAGAGCATTTACTGAGCTTCAGATCACCAAGGATTAATTTTCTTGAGTAGTTGTATCATGAGTAATAATGTAGTCTCAGACTAAGTGACTAGCTTTCTGCTGTATTTTCCACTTTATCTGGCTTATTTACTACCTGCAGAATGGTTCACAGAATCCTGTGCTACCAATGAATTTTCAAAACCTTTCCCAGTCAATTTAGATGAGATTGATTGAATTTTCTTCTTGTGGTGATTGTAAATGATCCCACTACTGCATGTATCATGTAAGGATGTTATAAATTTTATCTTGCATACCTAGTTTGTTGCCAGTTTAAAGCAAAGTACCAGTTTAATGTTAATCCCATTGCCTTACAGTTCCTTCAAATAACATTACTCACTTAAAAAAAGCCAAGGTTTGCTTCACATCAAGGAGTGTCTCACATGACATGGTGCTTCCGAGGTAGATGAAATTTTCCACTGGAGCAGCCTTTTTTTTAAAAATAGTAATATTGGCTGGTATGTAACATTTTATGGACAGACTGCAAGGTACCCACATCTTTTTTAGACTTCTATCAAAGAAATGGTCCGTTATGCTTTGGAGCACTACTTTTGTTTAGACTACAAGGGTACAATAATCAAACCAGAGTTCCAAATAAAAAAAAAATTCTTTGCTTTTGACAACAGGTGACTATTGCTCCTTAAAACTGGAGATACACCACTCTCCTTGCCAATGACCCAGTGGTGACTGGTCAGTTCGGGGTCAGAACCCCAACCTCTCAAAACTCAAAAATATGCCTGCTGCAACACTCAATTATACAATGGAACTGTTTTATAAAGAATATGTCTCCTCCCACCAATACACACACAGATTCATGATTAGATTAGATTAGATTAGATTCTCTACAGTGTGGAAACATGCCCTTCGGCCCAACAAGTCTACACCGCCCCTCCGAAGAGAAACCTACCCAAACCCATTCCCCTAACCTATATTTACTAATGCACCTAAACACTGTGGGCAATTTAGCATGGCCAATTCACCTGACCTGCACAACTTTCATAAAGCCTTCAACTTCCATCATCCTGGGCCCGAAGGTTTCCTTTCAAAACAACAATGGGATCTCTTCTGACAGCTCATACAAAGCAGGTTGTTGGATGCAGAAGTCCCTGAGGCTGATAAAGAGAATTAGCTGACACCTTGTCCTGGTTCTGCCTGTGAGAAAGCACTTGAACATACATCAGACAACTTAGTCAAGCACAAAAGACAACCACGATGATTGAAGGATGTCATACAGAAGTTGACTTTTTAAAAATAATATAGGCCCACCATTACAGTATATTCATTTGAAAAAAAAATCTATGTGCTTGTTGAGCAAGTTGCAGTACATATACTTAGTGAACACTGATGAAAGCAACTTGAATTTTATTCTGTTGATATTTCAGAGATGGAGGAATATAAGGATGTAATTATTTACTGGATAATTATAAAGTCTGCATAATTAGATTTTTCCTCTAGTTTTACTGATTGTGATCTTTCTGATTGAAAGTCTGGTTTCCCTCTGGTATTATATTCTTCCAATGTTCTTCAAGTCATCATAATTCTTGATCATTCAACTTGATCACTCATTTTTCAATAACTACATTTTGTAGTGTTATAATGCTACAGGACATTTGCCTAAATGTTTGTTGAAAGATATCCTTGGAATAATTTAACCAGATCAACTTCTTTTACAGCATCCTATGGTGTTGTCAATGGTCACGCTAAAGGATATATGAGCTTTCTTGTATTTTTTTTCTACTGCATTCAGTGATGTTGCTCAACCAGAGCCATTAGTGGGTAGCCAAAATTCTTTGACAGCCTGCTAGTTAATCCCTGATCCAAAATGAAGTGTGGAATTGTACCTGTATTAATATGTTTCTCTGCAGGATATGCACATACTCCATATTTATCTTGCTGAATCCTGTGCAGACTACCAACTCTTTTAATACATGTTCTTGTGGCTGATCTGTCTGGGGAGTACCATATTTAAGAGACCTCTGGTCAAGATGCATCTGTAACTTGTTCAGTGCATTGAAGACTGACACACAAATTGTTAGTGAAAGCTTCCAGTGGCATGAAAATATAACTTTCTGCTAATCTTAATTGGCACAGAAACTGTGTGAATCTAAATCTGGGTTTAAAAACTTGCTTGCAAAAAGGATTGAGCAATCTCTAAACATTTCCCAGTTATGTGAACCATAGCTTCTGGAAATGCAGGAGTAGAAGTCCTAATACATGCATTATGTTGCAAATATAACCTGATACAACAGCTGGATATTTTCTTCAAGATGCTTTTTCTTTCATTCATTCAAGGGAATATTGGCATCCATGGCTGGGCCAGCATTTATTGTCTTTGAGAAGGTCATGGTGGACTGACTTCTTGAACTGCTGCAGCTTTGGTGTGTAGGACTCCCCGGAGTTCTAGAATTTTCACACAGCGAAAGTGAAGGAACAATGATATAGTTTTAAGTCAGGATGATGTGTGGCTTGGAAGTGATGGCATTCTCATCTGCTGACTTAAGTAGAGGCAACAGTTTGGAAGGTGTTTTATGAGAAAGCTTGGTGAGTTGCTGCAATGGATCTCATGGATGTACACTTTGCTGTCACTATGCATCAATGGTGAAGGATGTAAATGTTGGAGGAAGTTGATGATGTGCTACTGAAGCTTTGACACCATTCAGGACACATCTTTTGGGTGTTGTTGGAACTATAACCCCAAAATAAGTGTAGAATATTTCATCACAATTCTGCTATATGCCCTGTACATGTTAAACAAGCTTTCATTCTTCCATGCCCAATCCCATTTCACATCGTCCTAACTCCACCACTGATTTACCCTTGCTGTCTCCACACAAGAGTTCAATAAGGAAAACTGTTAAGCTTGGATGCAAGTGTGTAAAGCTGACTGTGTTTGCCATCTTTAATCAATGGTGAACTGGACGTGACAAGGCTCTTGAGTGACGCCAACTTTATTTTGAAGGTAGAGTTTTATACTGTTTTTAGAAATTACACAAATGAGTATTCATGGCATTCAAATATACCATAAGTATGAACCCACCAGTCAGCAATACAGCATGTTTTTACTTTTGACACCTTTATAAAATACCCAGCCCCAGAGCCTCTATTTGTAAAACGCAAAATCCTTATGCCTTTTTAAACACGTTCTCAACATGTCCTGCCACCTTCAACAATTTACTCAGGTCTACTCCCAAGATCTCTTTATTACTGCACTACATGTCGAAATGCAAACTTTATTCCATCTCGTCTATCATAGTTCACAATTTTCTGCAGTAAGTTTCATTTGTCACTTGTTCAGCCATTCTACATCTTCCTGAAGTTTATCGCTAGCCTCCGCACAGTTCATAATGCTTCCAAGTTTCACACAATCTGCTAATTTTGAAATTGTACGCTGTATACACAATCAGTCCAAAGATGTGCAGGTTAGGTGAATTGGCCATGCTAAATTGCCCGTAGTGATAGGTAAGGGGTAGATGTAGGGGTATGGGTGGGTTGCGCTTCGGCGGGGCGGAGTGGACTTGTTGGGCCGAAGGGCCTGTTTCCACACTAAGTAATCTAATCTAATCTAATCTAAAATTAATGCAGATCAAGAAGCCATCCACAGGAAACTCTGCCCTCCTCCAGACCAAAAAAGAACCATTCTCTAGTCTACATCACTGCTTCCAGTCATTCATACAATTTTGCTTCCACGTTGTTGCAATGAATACATTTTTTAAAAACGCATATTGTACCATAAGAACCAACAATGCAGGCAACATTGTAATGTTCAGGGAACAGGCAATTCCAAGGAATTTGTTACATCCATCATGAGTGTAGGTTGTTTTGCAAGTTTGTCAATAGGTCAGTTAGTTGGGAGTTAGGGACAGAAAAGAACTGTTGAAGGGCTTTTGCCTGAAACGTCAACTTTCCTGCTCCTCGTATGCTGCCTGACCTGCTGTGCTTTTCCAGCACCACTCTAATATTGACTCTGATCACCAGCATCTGCAGTCCTCAACTTCGGCATAGAAAAGAACTGTTTAGCTGCACTGCTGAAAAGACAATTGCACTAAAGTCTGTGCAGTTACAAATCAGGAAGAAGAACTCGAAGTCTTTGGTACAGCCAAGTGTTAAGAATTAGGGTTCAGAAAAACTCCTGGGAACTGTGAGGCTAGAAAAAAGCCTGTGGCATTACGTTGTGTGAGAGGGTGGAAGGAATCCACAAGCAGTAAATGCTTGATGCACTTAGGCAACTTTAGACCTCAGGAAAAACATCTAGGGGCATGTTGTCCCAGGAAAGGGATGTAAACTACCAGAATAAGACCAGTTATTGAGGTAATCCATGATGCAACAACTTGTGAGGAGGTTTCAAAACTTGATTGTTAAAAGTAAACAATGCTTAATAAAATTAAACAAGATTTAGTGATGCGGTCTCAATAATGCCTGGGTGAGATGACGAAGGAATTAACAGGATCTGTAACATTTGCAATTACATTTTGACATGTTTTGTGGGGTGTTCAACCATAACTTGTCTGTTAGCTATATTTGTCCCATGTTAAGTTTAGAGTGTTAGAACATAAATTATATATATATATACTACGGCACAGTTTAATATTTTTTGTCAAGAATACTCTCATCAGTTTGAGTGAGTTCTATTTGTGAGAAATTCATTCATTTTTAGTTTTGGTTTAATTGACCAAAGTCTGGTTGACTTGTTTCTAATAGTAAATGAGATGCACTGAGACCTATATAAATTTGGCCATGTCACTACACAAATTAAATTTAAAAATTGTTGTGACCAACAGCAGAATGGTCACGATGGAAACATTATGTAAAAGAGCTGCTTCAACCCTGATCGCGTCTTTCGTTTACAGGTACAATGATTAAAAACAAACTCGGCTCACTGAAATGCTGCCGAAAACAGTCCTGGACAGTACAGGCACCTTCTCCAAATGACTGACCTCCCACTCTCTCTCTCTCCCCACCCTCCCACACTTTCCCTGGAGTTCTACATAGGAGTGTACCCTCAAACCCCTTTTCCCAGATAATCTCTCCAGTATTGTCCTATGCAGGGCAGAGGTGGAACCTGTCAAAACGCTGCAGTAAAAAGTTGTGTGGGGGGACGGGCAGGGGACACGGATGGGGTTGGGGTGGGCAGGGGAGGTGGGGTGGACACGGACAGGGTTGGAGCGGGCAGGGGGGCATGGTGGGGTGGACGGGTTTCGGGAGTGGGCAGGGGTTGGGGCCAGGGTTAGGGGATCGCACGTGATATGCTGCTGCCTAGTCTCCTGAACCGGGAGCAGACTTACCAGAAATAGAGGGAACCAATTAACTGAATAATCAATTATCCCAACGAAATAGTGCCTGCCCACTTCGTTTGGATAATTGAGGTTCCTCTGTATATTGCTGAGTTTACAACAGACCAGAAATCCTTTAGTTTTGCTTTTACTTACGACTTCAATGGTTCAATGTGCCTGTTCAGACAAACCAGATGTTCCATTTTTAAAGATGAAAAATCACTGAACAGAAGAACCAAATCAATTCAGAGAAACTTGTCACCTCCAGATAAATAGTTTTTTGCCTTCCAAACCAGGAGAACTTGTTTTTAAGTCATTAGAACTGAGAAATCTTTGGCCATCAGAATTGTGAAAGGTTCATGCCGACAGATTGAGAAAGAAATTGTTAAAGGAAAATATCTCAGCAATCCAAGGGAAGAAACTGAAAAGAAGCAGTTAAGTAAATGTTTTTAGATGCGATATGCTGGTTCCCGGAGATCGATTCTCGACAATGGATCGCGTTGGAATACAGGAAATTTGATTTGATTTTAATTTGCATTTTCTTTATTTTGTGCAATGAATTTAAATTCTGTTATTAGAAAGTCATCTGCAACCTTAAGTGAATATTTTTCAATGACTAACTACCATGTCACCAATATCAAAAAATAATTATTTACTTTATGAACCCAGGTTTTATTCTGGGAGGTGACTTGCCCAGTGATACTGATAGCTGGGAAAGCACACTATCCATTTTATATTTCTGACTTTTTATTCATAGTCTCACGTTTGTGCAATCATTAAGACCACCTCTGCAACATCATTCATCTTCAATCCTGTTAACATCTTCATTCATTATCTCTGGTCTGAGCTATTCCAATACTCTTCTGATTGGTCTCCCACATTCTGTCCATCATCCCAGTATTTGTTGATTCACAGTTTAAAATTTTCATTCTTGCTTTCAAATCTATGATCTCACACCTCCCAATCGTTGTCATCTCAAGCCCCACAATCCTTTAATGCACTTATTCTCTAGTTTGGGCTTCTTGTGCATTCCCATTTATAGTATCATTTAAGAGGAGGTGATGGCCAAGTGATATTATCGCTGGACTGTTAATTCAAAGACCCAAGTAATATTGTGCTTTGATTCTCGTCATGGCAGAGAGTTGAATTAGAATTCAATAAAAATTTGAAATTAAGAATCTAATGGCAACCACAAATCCACGACAATTGTTGGGAAAACCCATCTGGTTCACTGATACTCTTTAGGGAAGGAAACTGACATCCATACCTAGTCTGGCCTACAAGTGAGCCCACAGCAATGTGGTTGAGTCCTGACTGCTGAGTAATTACAGATGGGCCAATAAGTACGGGTTGGCCAGTGATGTCTTAATCCCATGAATGAATTTTTATTAAAAATTGCTCCATCATTGGTGGTCAGTCCTTCAGTTGCTTTCACCCCAAGCTCAGGAAAACCCTCCCTGCACCACTCTGCTTCTTTGAAACACTCTCGACTGTTTTTTTTTCACACACCTCTAATTAAATTGACTACTTTGCTGAACCACAAGGGATGGTAGTTAAGAGTCAATCACATGTCTGTGAATCTTGGATCACAGGTGGTTCGACTGAAAATGGCATATTTTGTTTCCCTAAAAAGGATAATAGTTAGCATGTTCTCACTGCTGTTGACCAGATTAATTACCTGAAGTCAGATTCCACCAGCTTCCACATTGGGATTTGGACAAATGTCACCAGAGCATTAATCTGACCCTAAATCTGACACAAGATAGATGTAGGAAGAATGAGGTTGGGGAGTCCAGAACCAGGGGTCATAGTCTAAGGATATCATAGAACCCCTACAGTATGGAAACAGGTCATTTGGCCCAAGTCCATACCGATCCTCCGAAGAGCATCCCACTTAGACCCATTTCCTCCCTTATTACTCTACCTTTCCCCTTACCAATGCACCTACATCCCTGAATACTATGAGCAATTTAGCATGCCCAATTTACCTAACCTGCACATCTTTGGACCGTGGGAGGAAAGTGGAGCACCCAGAAGAAACCCATGGAAATACGGGGAGAATGTCTGTGTTGAGTTTGCACAGTCACCTGGGTCCCTGGCGCTGTAAGGCAACAGTGGTAACCACTGAACCACCGTACCGCCCCTAATGGTGAGGTAAACTACGTAGGACTGAGAAGAGGAGAAATTTCTTCACCCAGGGAGTGGTGAGCCTACAACAGAAAGTAGTTGAGGCTAAAACAGTGTATGATTTCAAGGGGATTTGGATATAGCCCTTGGGCCTAAAGGGATCAAAGGATATAGGAGGAATGCAGAAATAGGCTCTTGAACTGAATGCTGGATTAGTGGTGTTGGAAGAGCACAGCAGTTCAGGCAGCATCCAACGAGCAGCAAAATCGATCAGCCGTGATCAAAATGCATGGTGGAACAGGCTCAAAGGGACCTTCTCCCATTGCTATGATCTATGTCTAACAGAGAATAAACAGGAGTTATGTCCTACTAAGGAGTGTCGGAAGTTAAGGTCTAAATTGGAAAAACAGTACATGACAGCTACTAATCTCAGGATTTGTACCCAAGATCTGCAATGATTAGCTTTGGCATATGTAGATCAGGAAGTTGAATTAATGGATAAAAGGTTGGTGGGGAACAGGGTTTTAATTCATGGACACAAGATGGCTGAAAGGAACTATATTATTCTCACTGGAACTCTATCAATCTAAAAATCAATGGGACAAACATCCTAGCAGAAAGAAAATAAAATGACACTGATGAGATACAGCAATCTTAGTGAAAATAATAAAATAAATAAGAGATGAGAGTCAAAGTTGAAATTCAAGTGAAGTACAAGAGTAATGTAAATAGTCAGAGAATACTTGTAATTAAAAAACAAAAGTATATAAGAACTGTTTAAAATTAAGTAAAAGGAAGAACTATTGAAGACAAATTAAACTGCCTGAACAAAGTGCATGCAAGAATCGATGTTTCGGGCATCAGCCCTTCTTCAGGATTCTCCTGTTCCTTGGATGCTGCCTGACCTGCTGCGCTTTTCCAGCAACACATTTTCAGCTCTGATCTCCAGCATCTGCAGTCCTCACTTTCTCCTCCTTTATGGTTATCTGCCAAGACAGGTCTGGGAGAAACCTTGGGAAATGACAATTTAATTCTGTGATCCTTCAGATCCTAAGGTAACTTGATTGGATGCATATTGAAAGGATGGTTCCTCTTGTGGAGAATCTAGAACGAGGGTTCATTTTTTAAACAATAAGAGAGTGTCCATCTAAAAGTGAAGATACATTTTATTTCTCCCAGAAGGCTGGGAATCTTTGAAATTCCTCAATGCAAAAGGCAGTGGATACAAAGTCTTTAAATATTTTTTAAGGCCAGGTAAATAGATTTTGATTACTATGGGGATGAAAGATTAATCAGGACATTCTGGAATGTATAGTTGAGATTAAAGTCAGATCAGACATGATCTTATTAGATGATGGAGCAGACTCAAAAGGACCAAGTGACATACTCTTGTTCCTTGTTCGTATGGTCATAGTTGAGGGAATCTGATTAACTTACCCATCATCCTTGAATTGTTTTTGTCACACATGATTGATGGTGAAGAAGCTGTTGAATGCATTAGGGAGGTCAAGGGCAGGACATCCTCAAAGTTGAAGCTGCAGAATGCTATAAGGACAGAATGGTGTCACGGTCATGTCCTTGGACTACAGTAGCCAGTGGAATCTCAGCTCATTAAAATCTGGTCTCCAAGGCTAGAGACAGCAATGATTCAAGACAAAACTGCCCACTCTTGCATCATCAACACTTAGTAGCAGCAATGCATGCCATCCACAAGAAGCACTGCAGACACTCAGGCTCCTGGAGATCAGCTCGTCCCTCACACTCATCCCCTCCTCCTGTGGTCATGGATCATAAGGAAGAGAGAATCACAGAGTGCCTGCAGTGGGTCTGTTGCCTTTTCCCCATATCCCTGCATACCACTTACGTCCAAGTAAAAATCCAATGCTGTTTCAATTGCCTCAACTGAACCTGCCTCCACAACATTTCCAGGAAATGCATTACATATCCAAACAACTCATGACCCTCACATCACTCATACTTTAAGTCTGTATCCTCTATTCTTGTTTCTTTTATGAGTAAGAACAGTTTTCCCCAATTTACTCAGTCCATCTCGCTCATTATTTTGAATCAAACCTCCTATCAGCCTTCTTTGTTTTTCTTTATTTTGCTCTTCACTTTTCTTCTTTTTTGTTCATTTTTCAGAAGGAATGGTCCCCTTCCCAGAGTGCAGCAGCAGGAGGGGTTTCTTCCCAGACTGTCAGTGGCAGGAGCAATTTCTTGCTGGGGGTTCACTAGCTGCAGGTTTCTTTGCCAGATGTGGTAGTCCCAGGAGGTGGCAGCAATGTAAGTCAGAAGTGGCACCTGCTGCTTCAGTGTGGTGGGCCCAATGTCCAATTTGAGCCCAGTTCGGGACCTGTCAGCTTCAGCTGTATTGCCGAGATTTGCCTAGCATGGACTCATGGCAGCAGTGACATTAGTGGAGGCAAGACGGTGCCAAAGAATGGTGATATGGTTCCACCGGCGTGGATGCACCTCCAGGACATGGCTGGATCCAGGTACCTGACAGCAGAAGTGGTAGTGTTCCTGCTGCAGTGGCCGGCCAGGTCTCGAAGCGCTTGAGTCTTACAGACTGAGAGATAGTCTTTGTGGCTTTGTTTCTCTGGCGGCGAGGACACATAGCGGAGGTAGTGAGGAATCCATACATTCCCTTTTCTTTTATTTCTGCTTGTGCTTAATCCTGTATTTTATATACTGAGATGGCAGCATGAGAATGGCGACTTTGTACATTTTTCATTGTACTCCTGTACTTGAGTATACATGACAAAAATTTAAATCTCAATCTTCTCTCCAAGAAGACCGGTTTCAACTTCTTCAATATCCTGTACTTGATCTCTCCAGCATGAGTTTCCCAATTTGCCCAATCCCCTTCCCAATTATATTCCAAAGCTCGGTCTCATTGATGGCTTTTGATTGCAGCTTCTAAGCCACTGGGTCTGGTTCTGAAGTATTCATGCCATCGACCTGGAGAGAATCACCCATAATTTCAAATCTCTATTTACAGTTTGAGATCAAGCAATGATAATTTCAAAAAGCTTCTACCCATTTAAGTCTTGACTTTCTTTATCAGATCACTGCAACAATCTGATTTACTGACCTCTTCTGCATCCATGCCTGATCAACTCCATGTTTTAACTCCATTCTGTGGTGAATCTGCTGCAGGAACTTTCATTGCAAATGCTGAAATAAACTCACCTTCTCTCCAGTTAAAAGAGATCCCGAGTATGTCCAGACTTTTTTTCCAACAGTTTTAAATTCAAGGATGAAATTTAACCCAATGTTGGCATATCACCTTGACAACAAGTATTAATAATGTAGGAGCATGATACATGTATGAAACTATTTGGCATTTACTTTCCTGATTCATTTTGTTCTGAGGAACATTCAGACCGAAGTCCAAATCTTTGGCAATTCATGGAAGGCAGAGCCACTTAAAGTATGATACCAATGTTAATAGGATATTCATCGGGGTTTTCTTCTATGTGCTAAAAGCCTCCAAACTAATACTATCATGATATTACTCAGCACTATCAGTTGATTTAATGCTGTATTTGCCAAATTGGACCACATAGACTCATTCAACACATACACTTGTCACTCAGTAAGCAGTACACATTCAGCTACACAAGAGGTCCAGCAGCATTACATCAAAGGTGAGGCGACCACCTCTCTGGTGGGGAGGGGATGGTAAAAAGGAATAGTATTGTAAGTAATCAGACAGTGCTCACACAATCAAGAGAGTGAGTGCAGAAGGCTATGTTGCCTAAGCAGTGCTAGGATTCAGGATATTATCTTAGGACAGTTTGGGATATTGGAGTTGGAAGGGTCCATGTAGATGACAATGATATAGGTAGATTTGAAAAATGAGTTTCTGGATCGATAGTACGAGGAGCTAGACACCGATTTGAAGAACAGAACATGAACAGTAATAATGTCAGACTATCACCTGGGCCACATGCCAACTGTCAGAGTGCACACAAGATTAGTAGAATGAATATCTGGCTTACAGGTTGGTATGGAGAAGTGAGTTTTGGTTTATGTGACATTGGCATCAGTACTGAGGAAAGTGGGTACTGGATTGCTAGGATGATCTGTACCTGAACCACAGTGGGACCAGTGTTCTTGCAAGGTATGTAACTAGGAAAGTAGAAGGACTTTTAACAAAATGACTCAGAGTGAAGAATCAAGCTTGATCAGATATGGTAAATTAAGGAGTAAAGTCAAGGCAAGACAGCAAAATAGTAGGAAAATGAAGGTCAGAGAGTCATGAGAAGACACAGAGAATGTCTATGGATACACCAATAGTTTGATGCTACAAAGTTAACAAAAAAGACAAAATTAAAGGTTCTGTATCTTTCATTATAACAACATTTTAAAAAGTACATGTTGAAATAACTAGATAAAGATAATCTGATAGCCATTAAAAGAACATAGTTACAGCTCAGTGAGCAAACTTACATCCTAAACTTCAACCTAAGCTACAAACCTCCTCAAACCTTGCAACATAGCTGCATGATGTCAAGGATTGCATCTTGAATATCTATCAGTATATGACATTCAGATAGGAAGCTATGTAAAAGTACACGGTAGCATTATCAGTCAAGGATAGCACTGGTGCAATAATTGAGACTTGGCTTCAGTTCAGGACGTCAGGATGTAGAATTGGTTTGAGTGGAAATGAGGAATAGTAGGGGAAAGAAGTCACCATTAGGAATGGTCTACAGGTAACAAACAGTAATCAAAATGCATAACAAAATACTGAAGAAGAAATATGGGTTATTGTGATAAAGGTACAGCAATAATCATGAGTGATTTTAATTTATACTTAAATTGGAAAAGTTAAGTTTCCAATGGTTACTTGGATGACAGACTCATGGTTTGCTTTTGTAATAGTTCCCTACAGCTCCATTGTCTGGGACCAACCAGAGAACATTTAAACAAGGCACAGCACTGTATACTTTTACAGGATTAACAACCTCTGGGCACAGACACCAAAAGATAGCAGCACCACAATATTAATGAATTTTGCATTGACATTAAATGGCAGAGGAATGGATTGAAGACATTTTAAACGTAAATAAAAGCAACTGTGTATGCATGAAATTTAAGTAAACTGAAGTAAACTGGAATACTAGGCTAGGAGACATATTTAATTGAGAAGCAGTTACAGACATTTAAGGTGAATATTTCAAATACTTAGAATTTTTCTTTCTGGTAGGAATATACTTATTCTAACAGCACACATCATCTATAGTTAACTAAAGAAGTTAAGGCAAACATTAAATTAAGATGAGTTGTGGGATATGATGATTTAAAGTTTAAAACATGAAGAAGAAGAGTATGAGAGGAAACCATCTAGGAGTGTCATGTGCAAACTTAACAACAATGACCTCAGTCCCTCATCCAGATCGTTAATGTGTAATGTGAATAGTTATGGTTCCAACATATACCCCTGCTAAACACCACTAGTCACCTCCTTCCATCTTGCAAAAGACCCCATTAGTCCGACTCTCTGCTTTCTGCAGGTCAGCCACTCCCTATATCCATGCCAGTACCTTGCCTCTAACACCATTGGTTCCTATATTATTTAGTAGTTTCCTGTGCGGCACCTGTCAAAGGCCTTTTGGAAATCCACTGGCTCTCCTTGTCAAACTTACTCATTAAAGAATTCCAGCAGATTTATCAGGCATACCTCCTCTTGATGAAGCCATGCAGACCAGCTCTATTGTACCATGCACTTCCAAGTATTCCACAATCTCAGCCTTCATAATAGACTGTAAAATCCTACCAATGACAGAGGTCAAGCTAACTTGGCCTATCGTCTCTTGTCTTCTGCCTTCTTCCGTTCTTTAACAGGGGTGTTACATTAACCATTTTGCAGTCCTCTGGGACCCTCCCTGACTCCAGTGATTTCTGAAAGATCACCATCAATGTCTTGACAATTTCCTCATCAATCTCCTTCAGAACTCTGGGGCATAATCCATTTGGAATTGGGTGATTTAACCACATGCAAACTTTTCAGCTTTTCTGTCACCTTCTTCTTAGTGCTGGCCACAAACACTCACCTCTACCCCCTGACTCTTTTCAAGTTCTGGTATGCTGTGGTACCTTCCACTCTGAAGTACCTATTCAGTTCCTCCGCCATTGCTTTGCTCCCCATTACTATTTCTCCAGCTTCATTTTCCAGTGCTCCAATGTCCACACTTGCCTCGCTCTTTCCTTTCAACTATTTTTAAAAATTCTTACAATCTTTTTGTGTGACTAGCTAGCTTAATTTCCTAATTCATTTCTCCTTTTGCTTTTATGGTTATCCTTTGCTGGTTTTTAAATGCACCACAATCCTCGGGGACTTCCTACTAATCTTCACCACATTGTATGTATAATAAGATGCCTTAGTCGAATGCAACTTAATTTCAAAAATTTTTTTGGAATTTTTCACTCTAAGCTCCTCTCTGTTTACTAATTTTCCTCTTTTAATTCAATATCACCAGCAGGTACAATTAGTTCTGCTCTTATTTTGGTTTCCAGGCAGTACGGTGGTGCTTTAGGCCCATTTCCATCATGGTGTACTAACCAAACTTTTGCCCGGTTTAATAGTCAAGCACACTCTTAACATCCAAGGTATTTTGCATGCTGGCTATCTAACATGTATAGATATTCATCAGAATATGTACCTACAGCTACTGAAAAATGTAAACCAAACAGAGTTAATTTAACCAGAAAGTTTATGCCCAAACTAATGAAGGTTTATGGACAAGTGAATAGGAAATATCTTGTCAACATGTGAAGAACCCAAATGTTCACAGCAATACTGCTAGAATTAAAGCAGCCACAACTGCAAAACTGATGCAACATTCCTATTCAGTTCTTTCACCATCTCTTTGTTGTCCATTATTACTTCCCCAGTCTCATTTCAGAGGCCCAATGTCTACTCTTGCCTTTTAAATATCTAAAAAACTCTTGCAATCTTCTTTTATATTACTCGCTAGCTTATTTCATCTTCCCATATTCCATCTTCTCACTCCTTACTGCATTCCTTAGTTACCCTCCACTAGATTTTATAGTTATTTGAAGATGGATAGAACGACAATAATGACAAGATTACCTCTCTATATTCCATAGATGGGTGGTTCATCATCAGCAATGCTTGAAATGTGGTGAGTATATTTCAATTGTTTGAAATTTTTTTAAACAAATTGACTTAGTTTTAAACTTCTACAGATGGCTAGAGGCAACCTTCAGCACAATTGAGTTCTTGTCCCCAGTACTCGTTGGGAAAACTAGGAAGAAATGTTTGAGTTCTCACCAGATGGACAGCAGGTACCAGAAAGTCTACACACGTAAAACAGGAAGTAGCAAAACTCATCATGAGAAGTTAGTCACTTGCCATCATCCTGCTGACTGAAGTAAGGCCATATTACTTGTCATCGCACAAATCTTCAAAATCTGTCTGGTTCCTACAAACCCAAGCTCTTGATATATGATGTGAATAGTGATGGACAATTAAAAACTTATTGAAGGAGTAAGCTCCACAAATATTCCCATACTCACATGATGAGAGAGTCCAATACATGAATGCAAAAGGTAAGACTACTGCATTTGCAATAATTTTCAGCTACTTGACTCCCCAAAGCCATTTACAAAGCACAAATCAGTGATGGAATACTCGACATTTTCTTGGATAAGTACATTTCCCACAATGCTTGACACCAACCAGGACAAATCAGCTCACTTGATTGGTACCACAGCCACAAGAGTCCACAACTTCAAATGCTGTCATTCAGTAACAGCAATTGCACCATGGAAATTCACCAAGGCTCCTTAGACAGCACCTTCCAAAAACACAACCACATCCACCTAGAAGGCTCGATTATCACCCCATCTGCAAGTTCCCCTACAATGTTCATCCGGACTTGAAATATACTACCATTCTTTCAGTGTTGCTGGGTCAAAACCCTGGAACTCCCTCTATAACTGCATGTAGCTTTGCTCACTGAGCTGGAAGGTCCATTTTGAGACATGTCATCACCATACAACGTAACATCTTCAGTGAGCCTCTGGATGAAGCACTGCTTATGTTTCCTGCTTTTAATTTATATGTTTGGGTTTTCTTGGTTGGTGATGTCATTTCATGTGGTGACATCATTTCCTATGGTGATGTCATTTCCTGTTCTTTTTCTTAGCGGGTAGTAGAGTCATACAGTCATAGAGACGTACCGCATGGAAACAGACCTTTCAGTCCAACCCGTCCATGCCGACCAGATATCCCAACCCATTGTAGTCCCACCTGTCAGCACCCGGCCCATATCCCTCCAAACCCTTCCTATTCATATACCCATCCAAATGCCTCTTAAATGTTGCAATTGTAACAGCCTCCACCACATCCTCTGGCAGCTCATTCCATACACGTACCTTTCCTCTGGGGCTGGGAGGTTTAAAAGTCTGCTTTTTGTTCAGGAGACTGTAGCAGCACACAGTGCGCGAGACCCCATTCCCCGTTCAACTCCGCCCCCCCAACACCGTACCTCCGCTGCCAATCCAATGCAACAACCCCCCCGCCCACAACCCTATCTAACAGTGACCCCCCCACCCCTCTCTAACACTGACCCCCCAATATCTCCCCCTGCCCCCATCCCCACAGAACACTGCCCACCACCCCCAAGACGGCCCACTGCCCCCGTGCAACACCGCAACACCCGTCCCCAACCACATCAAACACTGCCCCCCACCACCCAACACTGTCCCCTCACCATACCCAGTCTAACACTGCCCCCAACACCACCCCCCGCCCCAAACCCAGAAGCCCATCAAACATCGCCCCCTGCCCAGAACCCCATCCAAAATCACCCCCCGCCTGCCCCACCCAACCCCATACACAGCCACCCCTCTCCGGGGCAGCCAGACTGGACACCAACAAGACTGCTGCAGTTTCCTTTGTGGGCTAAGTCTTCAAATAGCACACACACACACACACAGCCACAGCCCCACACACAACTTCTTACTACAACTTTTTGACAGGTTCCACTTTTACCCTGTACAGGACAATGTTGAAGAGATTATGTGGGGAAGGGGAGTTTAGGATACACCCCTGTGTAGAACTCCAGGGAAAGTGTAGGGAGAGAGAATTGCCCATATTCCACTATTTACCAAAAAAAAAATCAATTGTATTCTTTAACCCTACACGTGAACATTAAACAACAACTATTTATAACTCGAAGCCTAATTTCTCTTAAAGGTTTGTTGTTATCTACCTCCCACCCTATAACAATCTATTCATCCAATAAAGCCCCGATTAAGTTTACAGCAACTTAATATTTTCAAAACCACACAGTGGCTGTCATCTCCAGTGTCCATCTTCCTCTCTTTGTAGATCTCCCTGGATTGTCTTCGGTCTTTGGCTGCAAGAATGTTTCATATGAAAAAGATAGCTTTAACAGAGTGTATTTTCAGGCAGTCTATCTGACAATGGCAGGTTGTGCTCTTTCTCTGACTAACTGTCCAAAATGCCTGCTTTCTATACCTGAAACATCGAATCATCCCATTGGTTCAATGTTGTCAAAACAGTAAAATTCAAATTTGATTGGGTTTTAGTATTTTGGGGCATAATTTAAATTGATTGGTTAAATTCAAACTGCTGTGAAAACAACTGGTATCTAGGATACAACCAAAATGTTACATCTTTCAATTTTCCAGCACACTCTGACATGACAGTTGTTTGCCAGGTACAGTAAACGCCTTCAACTTCATAACGTTTCAGACTGATCTTTTTGGGTCCTGAAAAGGGAATGTGAATTGCTTAAATTGTTGACTTTTTTTAAGAAGAAATCCAAAAGTTACATTTCCAAAAGCTAGAGTTAAAGCCTTAGATCATAGATGAGGCATTTTAAAGTAGAAATTGGACATCAGAAGATAAATGGCATGGATTACAAAACATCAGACAGGAAAGAATGTACTGCACTAAAACCATCTGCAGGAAATGAACAGCTGTGAGGCATTGTAAAGATTAATAGAAGATTGTCATGATAGGTAAAATAAGACTTGGAGTGATAAAGTAGTACTTTGAGTTAAAAACAGATCAGACATACAACAGGTAACTAATGCAACTAATAGAAGTAAACCAGAAGAAAGCAGTGACACACTGAAAAGAGAGTGTGTTTCTGAATGATAGTGTGGTAAATATAAATAGCTGATTTGTGCAATTAGTTTATTCTCCAGAATTAGACACATCTAGATTCTGACTTTGTTTCTTTCTTTCCTAACCCTCAAAAATATCTGTTGAAATATCAATGTTGAAATGGGTGAGATCTCATGACAACAAGCCAATGTTTCACAGTACCTTTCAGTTAAATGTTCTGGTCAGCCTTACAGCTCATTAAGGTCAGAAGATAAAGCCATGAGACTTAGTAAAGGACCATTAAGAGGGAATTAATAACAAGTGGTGAGGAATCAAGAGCAAGAGAAAAGAGAATCAAAAATAAGAAAATGTTTTCACCAAGGGGCTAGGTTTACAAAGTCTTCTGAGCGACAATCTCCTGTTCCCATAACAACAGATGTCACTGCTTTGTTGAACTGCTCTTCCTCTTCTACAGGTCCAAATTTCTGAGTAGACAAATAGGGAGCCAAAATACCCTCTAAACGTTAATAAGACAGTAGGACAAGAAAGCTGCAGCAGGAAATTCCAGCAGTCTAGCACCACCGTCCCACTTGCAGTGCTGCAATTTGAATAGTCTCATACGAGGAATCAAGATCAATGAAACTTTCTTCAAAAGCCAAGATGTGGAAGTTGCACCACAAACCTCTTAACTACTTGACTGAATCTATAATTCACTTACCATCACAATAGATCCAGGGCAGACACCATCTCTCTGGCCCTACACTCATCCCTGCAACATCTGGATAACAAGAACACCTACATCAGACTCCTTTTTATTGACTTTTGTCCTACATTCAACACCAGAAATTAAACCAAAATCATCTCTAAACTCCAAGACCCTCTGCACCCCCCTCTACAAGTGGATCCTCCACTTCCTGACTTGCAGACCACAAGCAGTCAAAATAAGCAACAATACCACTTCCACAATAATTCTCAAATGGTACCCTACAAGGCTGCATACTCAGCCTCTTACTATACTCCTTGTATACTCATGACTGGGTGACCAAATTCAGCTCTAATTCCACTTACAAATTTGCTAATGACACCACAGTAGTGAGACAGGTCTGTAACAATGATAAGACAGAGTACAAGAAAGAGAAAGAAAGACAGCTTATTGACATAATGTAAATATGACAATCTCTCCCTTAATGTCAGCAAAACTAAGGAGTTTCATTGACTCCAGGAAGTGCAGTGGAGGACATCCCCCTGTCTAATCAATGGTGCGGAAGTGAAGGTGGTCAAAAGCTTCAAATTTCTAGAAATAAATATCACCAGCAATCTGTCCTGGTCCATTGATGCTGCAGTCAAGAAAGCATACGAACACCTCTACATCCTCAGAAAGCTAAGGAAATTTGACATGTTCACAATGACTCTTACCAATTTTTATAGTTGCATCATAGAAAGCATTCTATCCAAATGCAACACTGCTTGATATAGCAACTTCTTGCAGGCTTAGGCAGAGCAAATAGTGAGTTATGAATGTAGCCCTGCCTATCACGAAAACCAGCCTTACTCTCACTGACTTGGGAAACCAGCCAAAATAATCAAAGACCCCTCACAACCCAGTTATCTTCTCTTCCATCCACTTCAATTGAGAAGATACAAAAGTTTGAAAACATGTATCAATAAGATTAAAACAGCTTCTTCCCTGCTGTTATCAGACTTATGCATGGACCTCTCAAGTTATAGAACTGATCTTTCTCTGCATATTCTCTGTAGCTGTAAAACTATATCCAGTTCTGTTACCCTCATGTACTTATGTAACATATAATTTGTCTAGTTAGCATGCAAAGAATACTTCTCACTGTATCTCAGGACATGTGACAATAATAAATCAAACTAAACCAATTCACTCTGCACTCAAATGTACCACTGAAATGCAATTACACAAGTTTTTTTTTAAAAAGTGTGTTGGTTGAGAAATCTGCCAGAGAATTCTCTATCGTGTCAATTGCAAGCTTACATTCATTTGTCAATATACACATTGGGATTTCTACAGTTTCACGCAATACAAGTCCAGCATGTCCAAACTATTAATTCTATCCAGTGTCTACAGCTTTCTCCTCTACCAAAGTTAAACTGACTGGTCTGCCATTGCTGGGCTGATCATTACAATGTTGAACAGGGGAGTGAAAAAGTAGTGAACCAAATACATGTTTGCAATGGTTGACAATAATTTTGTGATCATCATCACTGGACTTCAATTCCCGATTTTTAAAATGCAAATTCAAAAACAGAAAGTCCAAACTGACAAAATGCATTACAGAAGTTCTTGCTGTTGTTGTACACCTCTGTATTTACATATATCTATACATAGTAGGTGGCAGAATTCATTGATGGTTTTCTTTGTGTAGCACCTATGTCTGACACTGGATTCAGGTAAGAGAATTTCTTCCTAAATGATCTAAGCAAAAATAGCCCCTTGCTGAGAGCTGTTCTCTCCCTTCCTCCTCCTTTTTCCAGGAGCTATTCTCAGTCTGTGAGACTTCTACTGACTTTCTCTGTCTTGCTGCAGGCCAAAGGTGTTAGAAACACAGCATCTATATCTGGAAATAAGAGATCAGTATAGATTTTTTTAAATTAGGAGAAAAGCCCTTCAGTACATGCCACATCGTTCCCAATGGACATCAGCAGCTTTAAACTACACTTCAAACCTTCTACAATTGCAAAAGCATCAGTAAAATCCATCAGCAACTAAAATGAAAGTTGTTGATGAGCTCTTTAAATAATATTGTCACTAGGGGTGAAGGGCTTATTGCTAACATAGTGTGCAGCTGTGCAATGTTAAAAGACGGTGTTAGCTGGAGTGTTAAGCTTCAAAATTGTTGCACTGCCATCAAATTAGGATCACACATATAATAGACCATGGATGTCTCCTAACATCCCTGACAAAACAATGTCTGGAGCAACCAACACCAGAAGTGGACAATGATACGGTGTTAATATGGGATCTGAAAGATCAAAAGGTATTAGGTATTTGAAGTCTGTTGCCCTACTGATTACCTGACTTCGATAACAAATTTTTTTAGATTCTACGGGATTTTTTTGAACCTGTAGGACATTAATATGTTAACATTTTTCAAAGAAGATGTCTTATCAAATATAAATAGAAATAAGTAAAGAATAGGAAAGACCATCCACAGAGGAAGTTCAATTATCCAAAGGACATGGGCAGGGAGTATTTCGTTCGGTTAATCGAATTCCGGACAATCGAATGCCGAATAATATCATTTAGCCGAGCATCAGGACCTTGCGATCTTACCCGATAATCCAATATTCAAAAAATCGAATGCCAGATAATCGGAGGTCCCTCTGTAGTTCATTAGCCACTCTTTATGCCGCCAGGGTGTCACTCCTAAATAATACTGTCACGGTGTGACTTCCACCAACTACAAAATGAATGAATGAACTAACATGAGTGCTATGCTTTTCATTACTCAGAACTTTGCAAATATCTCCAAGTCAACGAAGTCACTTTGAAATATCTTTGTTGTAGTGCTGGGCAGCAACCAAGTTGTTCATAAACAATGAAATAAATTATCTCTCAATCTGGTTTGTTGGGTTAGATTTTATGGACTCAATCAGCATCTTTGAAGGGTTTGTTACTACCCTGACTTTTCTCTTTCACATGAGAGTGAATGAGATTGGTGTAAGGCAGCCTGCTTGCCCTTTGACCTATTTAAGCTATTAAATAGTCAATATGGTCTGCTGCTATTTTACTTCAAAAGCAGATGGCAGGGGAAAGCTTTCACTGTGAGAATTGATGTCGGATATGAAGAAGGGTATAGGAACATCGCTCTAAAATTGTACATCTCTTTAAACCTACATCCTTTCATTTTGATGGGGTCTGCCATCCAAGTTCATCCAAAATCCCAGATTCAACCTTTAAATCCATGTTCAATTAATCATGAGGATTGCCTGTGGTCCCAGCAGTGGCCAGTCTTTGAAGCTTGTGCTGTTGGGACTAAAGCTGTTAGTCATTCGGACTGGTCAGTAGCTCTTTGGGACAGGACTTACTCCAGATGAGAATAGAAGCCTCCCCTTTGAAATAATTAGTACTGTTTCCAGTGTAATCGTTTTGGGGGGCAGCAACATTTCAGATAGTCAAGTTGACAACCAATGTTGGACAATGGGGGAAGGCCTGAATTCTTGATCTGCAATAATCCAGCCTTTCATGTTGACTGAGGGAAATCTTTTAACCAGAGCACTAGAAGAACTCTAATTGATAGCAAGAGATCTTTTAATACATAAGAGATCAGATGGGGTCCTTTAACTTATCCTCCAAAAACAAAAGCCATTCCAAACGTGCAGTAGTACACAGATGACTGTTGAATTATATTGGCAAAAGTGGGGACTACAGATGCTGGAAACCAGAATCTAGATTAGAGTGGTGCTGAAAAAGCACAGCAAGTCAGGCAGCATTCGAGGAGCAGGAAAATTGATGTTTCGGGCAAAAGCCCTTCATCAGGAATGAAGGGCTCCATTCCTGATGAAGGGCTTTTGCCCAAAATATCGATTTTCCTGCTCCTCGGATGCTGTCTGACCTGCTGTGCTTTTCCAGCACCACTCTAATCTACAGACTGTTGGATTATATAGTCAAGTCTTTCCAAAAAGAACTTGAATTGATAGAAGATGGGAGGCCAACTTGAAACTATTGAATAATTGACAAATATATGAATCATGATCTCAAGAACACACATGATATGGCATCGTCAGAGACTGGTGATGATACAAAGATAGAACTAGACAATCCATATGGTGGGGTCAGAATTTCATCTGAGGTTCAAGTCATAATCTAAGGATTGTAAACAATCTACTTCAGCCTGAAATAGTGACTTGTATGAGGAAAGAAGTCAGTGAAAAAAGTTCCAAAGCAGATTTTTGGGGCTTGAAAAACTAACTGTGTTTCTGTCTCCATACATGCTGCCAGACCAGCATTGTGTTTCATTTCAGATTTCCAAAAGCAGTATTTTGCTTTTATAAAAAGATACACAGCTTGTGGCTGAAGACAATGGATCCTATATTCCCAATGTTTAGCTGAAGAAAACAGTAACTCATCCAAGACTAGATATCAAACAAGCTGACTGATGAAACAGCATTCATGAAGTGTTACAGAGAAAGATAGAAAATGTAGAGTTTAATGGCAACAATGCACATCTGATCCAGTGGACAGAACTTTCTCCTCTCATGAAGTAGTGGGAAAGGTGGTAGGAAGAGAAGACCATTGGGCAGGTTGGCACCAAGGGCCAAGGGGGATACTCAGCCCCTCAGAAATTAAGATCTGTGCAGGAAGTCTCAAGGTCAACTTCTGCCACTAAGTGGTCAATTATTAACCAGTGAGAAGCCTTATTCCACTTACTTCAGCTTCAGACATTTGAGAAAGAGCAAACTGCTAAACCAGTTTTGGTTTTTGGTTCAGTTCTTTGCCCAGCTTTGAAATTCCAGTAAAACATTTGCTGCCTCATTCAAGTTTAATCCTAGGACTTTTGAACTTTGTAGGCTGAGTATTTCTCTCCAATACTTTTTTCCCTATTGTCAGACTTAATCTAAAAGCAGGAAAATACCAGTCTTCTGTTAATGTTGTTAAAGAACAGAGTAGAACTAATAGAGGCCCACAAAGCTGGACAATTAAAAGGTGAAGTGACGAAAAAAAGAGAGATAATTAACTACATAAAAGACGGCAGAGGAATGAAATTGTTCCCACTGGCACAGTTGTAACTTTGTTGTGCACCCACCAAAATACATATAAAGCTTCTCAATATCAGTTGAGATCAGTTCCTTACATGTCAGAAGAAGAAAACCTTCAATTCTACAAATTTAAACTAAATTCAGTGCCAGATTAAAGACAGGCATTAATTCTCAATGCCAAACAGTGCACCTGAATGATTATTTTCCATGACTACCTGCCAAAAGATATTACTCAATAGACCTGCTGAATTAGGAATTGAACAAGATTAGTTTTAAGTCCTGCAACTGAATTAGTATTTACTACACTAGATGGCAGTCCATCCCCTTAAGTAGATCATTCATAATAATGAAAAGTTTTACATTGTTCATGATAGCGATGATTTTAATGTGCAGAAATTGTGGGTACTGCATGTCCCTGGTTGTTGGGCTCTGTGCTAGAAACACATTTAAAGTTTATTTATTTAACTACAAAACTTCATAGTATATCATTCCGATTTGTATGAATAGCATAACATTTAAGGTTTCCAAGTCTAATCTGTGCAAATATCCACTAAATATATCAATGTGAACCTATTGCCCTCATCCTCGTTTACCCATATTAGTTCTCTGTGCATCAATACCACAAATTTAAAATTTTCTTCCTTGTTTTCAAATTTGTCTATTACCTCTTCCCTCCATAAAATCCTCCAACCTACAAACCAAGATCTTGGTGCTCATTGAATTCTGGTATTTTGCTTGCCCTGATTTCAAGTGCTCTACTTTTGGCAGCAGTTCCTCCTCCTCACCAAATAACCTGCATAATCATCCTGCTTCTCTACCACTCTCTTCTCCTTTAAGATATCTGTAAAACTTAGCCCTTTTGCCAATCTACTGTCCTAATATCATTTAGCTCAATTTTAAATGTCACACATTTAGTCACATTAACAATATGAATCCTTCTTCTTCTTTGATCCTTTACACATTACTTGTTCCCCTTCTAAAGGCATTCACCTCCTGTTGGGGTTCAGACATTCCTTAATTATCTGGTTTCTCAACCAAGCAACAATTCTTTAACATGAGTATTCTACATGAGTATTACCAGGTTTTTCAATCGAGGAAACTACCAGGAACACACATTTCCAGGCGTGAGCAAGAAGGGATGGAGTCCTGATCACTATCCACTTATTAATCCTGAACCATTAAAGTTATTTGTGCACTTCACCTCTCCCCGAACCCCTGACGCCAACCAAAATCAGCCATGGATCAAATCAAGTTTGAATAGTTCAGCTCATCACAACTTTAAGAGTAGAAGGACTATTGGGAAGCACCTTGTGCATTATGTATCGCTAAAATGTCGTCAATTATACGGTTGTATTTACCTAAACTGCAGATTTTTATTTTCATCCCATTTCTCCAAACTTCTTGCATTCACAAGCAAATTGACCTTTTTGAAAATTGTGATATTCTGATCATAGTACTATTAGGATCATTTATGTTTATAGCAGACAATCTGCAACCTAGAACTGATCACTGCAATATAATGCTAATCATAGCTGTTTAAAAACAACTCATAATTGATCACTATTCTTTATTTTCTTATAGCTGGGATGTTTTTATTAATCAAATTCACTCATTCCGTTTTATTTCACAGTATTCCAGCATATGTACAAGTCTGATGCGATATACATTATCAAATGCCTTTGAGTGCAAAGATGTGTGGCAGCCACTATACATTAATTCTGTTACATCTTCAAACTCCAGGAAGTGTTTTGGGCACTACCTACCTATGAAAAGCCAGTGCTCTTCGTAGTCATACAGCACAGAAAGAGATCCTTTGGTCCAACCAGTCTATGCCAAACATAATCCCAAACTAAATTAGTCCCACTTGTTTCCTTCTGGCCCACATCCCTCCAAATCTCTCATTCATGTAGTTATCCAAATGTCTTTTAAACACTGTAATTTTACACACATCCACCACTTCCTCGGAAAGTTCATTCCATAGGCAAACCATCCTCTGTAAAGAAAAATATCTCCAATGTATTTTCTTAATCTCTCTCCTCTTATCTTAAACATGTGTCCCCTAGTCTTGAAACTCCTCATCCTTGGGAAACAACAACAACCATTAACTCTATCTATACCCCTCATTATTTTATAAACTTCTATCAGGTCGCCCCTCAACCTTCTATGCTTCAGTGAAAGAAGTTCCACCTTATCCAGCGTTTCTTTATAACTCAACCTGTCATACCCAGTAACATCCTGGTAAATCTCTTCTGAACCCTCTCCAGCTTAATAATATCCTTCCCATAACTAGGCAGGCAGAACTGGACACACTATTTCAGGAGAGGCCAGGAGATGCAGACTTCAAAGAATTATGTGTCAAACCCCTAGGTTCCTCTGTTTTACAACACAACCCAAGGCCTTTCCATTAATTGTTTGAGCCCTACCCCGGTTTGTTGTATCAAAATGTAATACCTCACATTTACCCAGATTGAACTCCATCTGCCATTTTGCAACCCATTGACCCATTTAATCAAGATCACTTTGTAATCTTTGAGAAGATTTGTAGCTCTGGTTGATGATAAATAGAGCTAACTTACATACTTAGCTTAGAAAACCTTCTTCACTATCTACTATGTCACCGATTGTGCTGTCGCCTACAAACTTACTATCCATGCCTTCTATATTCTCATCCAAATCATCTGTATAAATGACAAACAAAAGAGGACCCAGAATCGATCTCTGTGGAACATTGCTGATCACAGGCATCCAGTCTGAAAACAACCCTCCATCATTACTTTCTGTCTCCTGCTATTAAGCCAATTGTGTATCCAATTGGCAAGCTCACCCTAAATACCATGTGACCTCACTTTACTAATTAGCCTACCAGGCAGAACCTTGTCAGAGATTTTACTCAAATCCAAAAAAACAACACCCACTGCTCTGCTCTCAATCTTTTTGATAACTTCCTCAAAAACTTAAACAAGTTTGAGAGACATGGTTTTACTCTCACATGCTGACTATACCTAACCATCATAAAAGAATATTTGTCACATTTTCTTTTAATTTATTCTCAAGTATGTGATGCAATGACAAATTAAATTATTAATACTCAATGGAGAAATTAAGGATTTTCCCTGCACGGTTTGCTTTAAATGTTTGCTGTTGTGCAAGGCTAGGTTTTCTAAATGTGCAATGTCTTTCACACAAATGCGCAAGGAATGAAATTATAACTGAATATGACCTTCCAAAGCCCTGTATGGCTGCACATAGGTTTAACTGTTCCCCAACTCAATTGTATCTCCTCCCAATCCTTTCATGAACATCACCAGAACAACTCTTCACACTGTAAATCGAACCAACTTTTTCCATGTACCTCTTTCTTGCTCAGCCCAACTACCTTCTATGGTTGCCCCAGACAGAGATTTTCAGTGTCTGAATGGGGAAAGGGCCAGGGAAGAGAGAGGTGCAGGGGAGGGGGGGGGAAGCTCATCAGCACAAAACAGCAAAATATCAAGTGTTATATGTATGATATGCATTGAATACTGGAATACAGAATACTGCATAGTGCAATGCTAAGGTCACTTTTGTAATTGCTTTATGTAAAACATATGTATTGTTCTCAGAAACTAGACAACAATCACACTGTCACCAAAAGTCATATCACTTGATTAGGAGGGATATGGAAGTCAGTCACAAAGGAACTGCTGTCTGCAAAACATGTGGAACAAAAATGGTTGATGGCCCTGCAACAAGATCAATTTTGTTCACTGCCTGAAAAGTAAAAAGGAACAGAGAAACCTGAGTAGACTACTCAGCCCCTTGAGTCTATTCTGCTAATTTAGAATATGGATGATCATTTACTGCAATGTCATTTTCTCACACTTTCCCCATATTCCTTGATATCATTAATATCTATAAAACACAAATATATTCAATGATTGAACTTCCACAGGTCTTTGGGATAGAGTTATTTAGAGGAACCTCAATTATTCGAAGGACACGGGCTGGGAGTACTTTGTTCGATTAATTGAATGCCAGATAACATAGCCAAGCATCGGGATCTTGCGATCTTGCCAGATAATCTGATATTTGGATAATTGAAGTTCCTCTAAATGTATAAATTTTTTTGTGCATTCATGTTTGTGAAAGCAACTCTCTTTTCCAAATATATCAAGGACTTCTAATTTTATATTAATAATATTATTGTTATTTAAGTATTTTAATGACTACAAGTTAAAGTTAAATTTAATAGGTTCACTGATGTCAGAATATTGTATTCAGGCAATTTGTTTGGTGATGCTTTTGTTGAACAGGGGAACATTAAAATTAGAAACATTCATGTAAGAAAGTAAGAACATAAAAAACAGGAGCACGAGGAGGCCATTCAATCCTTCAGCCCCACACCACCATTCAATTAACTCATGGATGATCTTCTATTTCAATACCATTTTTCTATAATATCTCTGCATCCTTTGAAGTTTTTAATATGTGAAAATCTACCAATATCAGAGCATACTCAGTGACTGAGTGTCCACAACCCTCTGGAGCACTGATTTCCAAAGATTCACTGAATGAAGAATTCCTTCCCATTTTATTTGTAAATGGTTTGGCCTTACCCTCAGATTGTGACTTTTCATTCTCGAACACTCCCTCCCAAAGCTTGTGGAATCAGCCTTCTTGCATCTACCCTTTCAAATTGAAAGAAATGTGTACATTCAAAAGAGATCACCTCCCATTCTACTGAACGCCAGAGAAGAGGTTCAGTCAATTTAATCTTTTCTCATAGAAAAAAAACTTGCACTCCAATTATTAGTTTTGTGAACCTTCTTGCACTCCCTGTATTCCGAGAGGTGAGGAGACCAAACTCAATGCACAATATTCTAGGCATGGTCTAATCAAGGCTCTATAGCACAGTAAAGAAGCCTTACTTCTGTACTCAAGTTCTCTTATAGGGCAACATATCAATTGCCATCTTAATTGTTACTTGTATATTAACGTTCAGTGATTCATGAACATGGATCACAAGTGTCTTTAGAACTCAACATTTCCTGCTTTCTCACCATTTACGAAATACTCTGTACCTCTGCTTTTTCCAACCAAAGTGGATAGCCACACATTTCTCCACACCGTATTCCATCTGTTAAATTTTAATCTACTCACTTAACTGTCCTAATCCCCCAGAGGCATCTTTGTATCCTCCTTACGGTTTCACGTTTGTTTTGTGATCTGCAAACCTTGAAATGTTACATTTAATCCCCAAGTGCAAATCAATGATATGTACAGTGAAGCACTGCAGCACCCTACCAGTGACAGTTTGCCAATCTGAATATGACCTATTTATTTCCACTCAATGTTTTCTGTTTATTGACTTGTTCTCGATTTCCTCAAATGCTATACGTTCTAATTTCGTTCGTTATCCTCTTAACTGGAACTTTATCAAAAACTTCCTGAAAACCTAAATATATCTAAAATAAAATATTCAAATCCTTCTCCATTACATATTCTGCTAGGTACGTCATCAGGGATAAAAATGTTTGTTAAAATATTTCCTTTTCATAAATCCATGTTGACTCTGCCCAATTCTGCCATTATTTTCAATGCCTTGTTCTCACATCCCTTATTATAGATTCTCAGTTGTTACAGACCTGTAGTTCCCCATTTTCTCTCTCCCTCCTTTCTCAAACAGTGGCATTATATTTGCCACCTTCCAATCTTCAGGAATCATTCCAGAGTCTGAAGAATTTTGACAAGTGTCCGCCAATGTGTATACTGTACCTACAGCCATCCCTTTGAACACTCTGCCATGTAGCTTATCAAAACCAAGGATTTATCTACATATCTAACACTTGTTATACTATGGTTTACTGTAATATTCAGTTTGCAGTTTTAAATAGTCCATTTGTAATAAAAATTTGCTCTTGTTAAAGTCAATAAAACATTATTTTTTCTATCTCAGTTTTAACCACATTTTGTGCTGTCTGAAGTATAATGGCATGAGTCAATATAATGTGTATTTTCAAATACATTCTATCAATACAGTGACTGAAACTTGCAGGTTAACATGAGCAAGAGGACACAGTATGACTTTCACTTAAAAATAAATAACTTGAGATTTAAATTTGACTTAGAAGAAAACGACTTATGATCTGACTTGATAAAAAAAAACTAAACTTGGTTACAACTCTGGCAATTCAAACCATTCAATTCTTACAATATATACAGTCGACGAGTCAAATAGGCTCCTTTTGTGCTCTACTGGCTCTATCTCTTCTTTCTGTTGATACTATACAAAAGTACTTTCACACCCACTGCTCTGGATCTCCCAAATACTTCATGTCAATGACAGTCATTCTTGCCCCATTCAAGTACTAACCAAAATATATCCACCTCGAGGAACTTCTTCAGTCTCAGTGTTTAATACATTAGATGATTGACAAAATATAGATGAAAAATTAAAAGTTAAGGTAATTATTGTGAGGAGGGAAGGAGTGCCATAAAATGCTATCTCAGCTAGATAACCAAGAAAAACTGTCAAGTTAAAAATATCACACAACACCAGGTTATAGTCCAACAGGTGTTGGACCAGGTGTTGTGTGATTTTTAACTTTGTACACCCCAGTCCAACACCGGTACCTCCAAATCAAGAAAAACTATACATCGCTGCTCAAAAGATAAATTAAGGTACAGTCATCTCAGTGAGTAAATGCAGCTTGGAGGACATTCAAAGGTTTTGTAATTGCGAATGAGCTGCTAACATTGCTCTTCTTTTCCCCTTGGTTATTATGGGAATCATAATCAATCTGTAATTGAATTCAAGCTACAATTTGATGTATAATTGGAAATGACCAGAGTAAACTCTACACTGGACTCCAAAGTTTCAAGATGTCAAGAATATGAAAAATAACTTTTCCTAAAAACTACTTAAAATTAGACTCAAATCATAACAACATAAGACTTAGAAACAGGAGTAAACCAAAATTCTATGACTCTATATATGACCAATCAAACCTGCTCTGCCATTCAATATCATTATGAGTGAATTTTGGTTTCAACTCCCTTGGTTCCCTGTCCATTCCAGCCTTAAATATATTCTATGATGGAATATCCATAACCATTTGGGTAGACAATCCCAAAGATTCACACCGTTTTGAAGAATTGTCTCATCTATCCATAGAGCAGTGCCCCCAAATTCTGGATTCCGTGGACAGGGGAAATAATTTTCCACTGTTAATACCAGAGGCATCTCTCCCACATCATGTACCAGCCCCGACTGGTTAGACACAGTGTCCAGATATATATCTTCTTGAGTTTTATTCTAATTCACACATTGCAGAAATCTAACATTCTCTTTATACAATCCCAAACAAAGTCAGTCAAGTTCTCACCCAATTATCGCTAGATTAATTTTCAAACATCTCTCGCACACCATGTAATCCATACCAGCCCCTACTGGATGGTAACAGATTTCCCTTTCTTTAAAATAAAATTTCATATGCACACAACAATGATAATGAAAAGGAAGAAAAACAACATTGACATATCTTGCAGAATTTCAACATATTACGTTCCACTTTTTTGTGTGTACATTATGGTACCAAATGTACCAAGTATTCCGAACAGATTTTTTTTTAACTTGCTCGTTTTTTTTCACAAAACAATCAGATCGCTGATTGCTGCTTTCCAGCCATTTCAATTTTGAATGTTTTCTATCCCTTAACATATTTATTTTAAAAATGCAACAATATTCCTTTTTCTCTTCTTATACATACATTATGTAGAATAAACATTGTCCCATAGTGATTTATTATCAATTGAGTAGTCAATGGGTACTTCTATTCCGTCATTTTTATAATTTTTTCCAATATTTTCACTAAGCGAAATATCTACTACTCATCAAGAACTGGGGTTCTGCTACTAAGGCACATTTTAGTACTTTGCTGGTCTTTCACTTCCCAAGTTAAAAAGCAATATTTACCTCTCAATTTTTCTCCCAAAGGAAAATTATAAACACTCCTACATCTCAGAATCCATCATGCAGAAGAAGCAGCACTAAAAATAACAAGTTTCTTGTTCTTGGCACCTTTCAAAGATTAAAATTTAAAAACTCAGTATTCCCAGTTTTAATCTTTTCAATGATTCCCCAAGTAATACCTTCCACCTTTGGATTTTCATGATCTTACTTGAATCTAACCTCACAACCAACATCTGACTTTTTCGGGATGCCTAGCAACTCAACTGTCCAATTAAACTTTGCAATTCTTCCATTCCAGTTTTGAAGCCACTGTATTTTTGCATGAGGTTTTATTTCAGCTAACTGCAATGGAGCTAAACCTTTCTAAATAAGATTGCTAATGCAAAGCACCACTACATCTATTTTCACTAAACATTATCAATGTTTCCCTCTTCACAGATATTACCAGACTGACTATGTTTCTCCAGAACGCTCCATGTTTGTTTCAGATTTCTAGAATTCACAGTATTTTACTTTTATTTGGTCCAATCTACCTGATTTCCAATGCAAACATAAAAGCCCCACTAGTCGGACTTCCAATTTTAAATCTTATGCACACAGTCAAAGTTCTTACCCAATTATTCCTTGATTTATCTATAATCAATATTTAGCTATGTCTCCCACCTCCAGTTGGCCTCAAACCTCCCTAGCAGACCTGACTCCATCTACACAAATCATAAAAAATTAACAAAAAAACAAATATCAACATATTACGCCGAATTTCAAAAGATCCTCACCGAACGAGTTAGGGAACTGGAACTGGAGCTGGATGAGCTGAGGATTATTCATGAGGCTGAGAGGGTGATCGATAGAAGCTATAGGGACATAGTTACGCCGGAGAACAGAGGTATCTGGGTAACAGTTAGAGGTGGGAAGGGGAAGAAACAGGCAGTGCAGGGTTCCCCTGTGGTCGTTCCCCTAAAAAATAAGTATGCAGCTTTGGAAACTGTTGGGGGGGACAGCCTTGCAGGTGTAAGCTGCAGTGAAGGGGTCTGTGGCTCTGAGATTCAGAAGGGAAAGGGGGAGTAGAGGAGAGCGCTAGTTATAGGGGACTCTCTAGTTAGAGGAACGGACAGGCGGTTCTGTGGACATGGGCGAGACTCTCGGATGGTTTGTTGCCTCCCAGGTGCTAGGGTCCGAGACGTCTCGGACCGTGTCTTCAGAATCCTTAAGGGGGAGGGTGTGCAGCCAGAAGTCGTGGTACACATTGGCACCAACGACATAGGTAGGAAGAGGGGTGGGGAGGTCATTCAAGAGCTCAAGGAGTTAGGCTGGAAGCTAAAAGCTAGGACAGACAGAGTCGTCATCTCTGGGTTGTTGCCGGTGCCACGTGACAGAGAGGCAAAGAATAGGGAGAGAGTGCAGTTGAACACGTGGCTGCAAGGATGGTGTAGGAGGGAGGGCTTCAGATATTTGGACAATTGGACTGCATTCTGGGGAAGGTGGGACCTGTATAAACAGGACGGGTTGCACCTGAACCAGAAGGGCACCAATATCCTGGGGGGTAGGTTTGCTAGCACTCTTCGGGGGGGTTTAAACTAATTTGGCAGGGGGATGGGATCCGGACTTGTAGTCCAGCAAGTAAGCTAGCTGTGTGTCAGGATGTCCAAGACTGTAGGGAGGCTGTGGAGAAGGTAGCACTGACAGGGACTACTTGCGGACACAGAGATGGGCTCAAGTGCGTATACTTCAATGCAAGGAGTATCAGAAATAAGGTGGGTGAACTTAAGGCGTGGATCGGTACCTGGGACTACGATGTTGTGGCCATCACGGAAACATGGATAGATGAGGGACAGGAATGGCTGTTGGAGGTTCCTGGTTACATATGTTTCAGTAAGATTAGGGAGGGTGGTAAAAAAGGAGGGGGGGTGGCATTGCTAATTAGAAATGGTATAACGGCTGCAGAAAGGAAGTTTGAGGGGGATCTGCCTCTGGAGGTAGTATGGGCTGAAGTCAGAAATAGGAAAGGTGCAGTCACCTTGTTGGGTGTTTATTATAGGCCCCTCAATAGCAGCAGAGATGTGGAGAAACAGATTGGGAAACAGATTTTGGAAAGGTGCAGAAGCCACAGGGTCGTAGTCATGGGCGACTTCAACTTCCCAAATATTGATTGGAAGCTCTTTAGATCAAGTAGATTGGATGGGGCGGTGTTTGTGCAGTGTGTCCAGGAAGCTTTTCTAACGCAGTATGTAGATTGTCCAACCAGAGGGGAGGCCATATTGGATTTGGTACTCGGTAATGAACCGGGACAAGTGGTGGGCTTGTTAGTGGGTGAACATTTTGGTGATGGCGACCACAATTCTGTGACTTTCACCTTGGTTATGGAGAGAGATAGGTGCGCACAACAAGGAAGTTTTTACAATTGGGGAAAGGGAAATTACGATGCTGTAAGACAGGATTTGAGGAGCATAGGCTGTCAGGGAAGGATGTGGTGGAAATGTGGAACTTTTTCAAGGAGCAGATACGACGTGTCCTTGATATGTATGTACCGATCAGGCAGGAAAGAAATGGTCGTGTGAGGGAGCCTTGGTTGACGAGGGAGGTTGAATGTCTAGTAAAGAGGAAGAAGGAGGCTTACATAAGGTTGAGGAAACAAGGTTCAGACAGAGCAGTGGAGGGATACAGGATAGCCAGAAGGGACCTGAAGAAAGGGATTAGGAGAGCTAAGAGAGGGCATGAAAAATCCCTGGCGGATAGGATCAAGGATAACCCCAAGGCATTCTATGCGTATGTGAGAAACCTGAGAATGACGAGAACGAGGGTAGGTCCGATCAAGGACAGTGGTGGGAGACTGTGTATTGAGTCGGAAGAGATAGGAGAGGTCTTGAACAAGTACTTCTCTTCAGTATTTACGAACGAGAGGGACCGTATTGTTGAAGAGGAGAGTGTGAAACGGACTGATAAGCTAGAAGAGATACCTGTTAGGAAGGAAGATGTGTTGGACATTTTGAACAACTTGAGGATAGACAAGTCCCCCGGGCCTGACGGGATATATCCTAGGATTATGTGGGAAGCAAGAGAGGAAATTGCAGTACCGTTGGCAATGATCTTCTCGTCTTCACTGGCAACTGGGGTGGTACCAGGGGACTGGAGAGTAGCGAATGTTGTGCCCCTGTTCAAAAAAGGGAATAGGGATAACCCCGGGAATTACAGGCCAGTTAGTCTTACTTCTGTGGTAGGCAAAGTAATGGAAAGGGTACTGAGGGATAGGATTTACGAGTATCTGGAAAGACACTGCTTGATTAGGGACAGCCAGCACGGATTTGTGAAGGGTAGGTCTTGCCTTACAAGTCTTATTGAATTCTTCGAGGAGGTGACCAAGCATGTGGATGAGGGTAGAGCAGTGGATGTAGTGTACATGGATTTTAGTAAGGCATTTGATAAGGTTCCCCATGGTAGGCTTATGCGGAAAGTCAGGAGGCATGGGATAGAGGGAAATTTGGCCAATTGGATAGAAAACTGGCTAACCGGTCGAAGTCAGAGAGTGGTGGTAGATGGTAAATATTCAGCATGGAGTCCAGTTACAAGTGGAGTTCCGCAGGGATCAGTTCTGGGTCCTCTGCTGTTTGTAATTTTTATTAATGACTTAGATGAGGGAGTCGAAGGGTGGGTCAGTAAATTTGCAGATGATACGAAGATAGGTGGAGTTGTGGACAGTGAGGAGGGCTGTTATCGGCTGCAGAGGGACTTAGATATGATGCAGAGCTGGGCTGAGGAGTGGCAGATGGAGTTCAACCCTGCCAAGTGTGAGGTTGTCCATTTTGGAAGGACAAATAAGAATGGGGAATACAGGGTTAATGGTAGGGTTCTTGGTCAGGTGGAGGAACAGAGGGATCTTGGGGTCTATGTACATAGATCTTTGAAGGTTGCCACTCAGGTGGATAGAGTTTGTAAGAAGGCCTATGGAGTATTATCGTTCATTAGCAGAGGGATTGAATTCAAGAGTCGTGAGGTGATGTTGCAGCTGTACAGGACTTTGGTTAGGCCACATTTGGAGTACTGTGTGCAGTTCTAGTCGCCTCACTTTAGGAAAGATGTGGAAGCTTTGGAGAGGGTGCAGAGAAGATTTACCAGGATGTTGCCTGGAATGGAGAGTAGGTCGTACGAGGATAGGTTGAGAGTTCTCGGCCTTTTCTCGTTGGAACAGCGAAGGATGAGGGGTGACTTGATAGAGCTTTTTAAGATGATCAGAGGAATAGATAGAGTAGACAGTCAGAAACTTTTTCCCCGGGTACAACAGAGTGTTACAAGGGGACATAAATTTAAGGTGAAGGGTGGAAGGTATAGGGGAGATGTCAGGGGTGGGTTCTTTACCCAGAGAGTGGTGGGGGCATGGAATGCGCTGCCCGTGGGAGTGGTAGAGTCAGATTCATTGGCGACCTTTAAGCGGCATTTGGATAGGTGCTTAATCTAGGATAGAAGTTCGGCACAACATCGTGGGCCGAAGGGCCTGTTCTGTGCTGTATTGTTCTATGTTCTATGTTCTATGTTCTATAATCCCACTTACGTCTGTTTATGAAAGTGTATTCAAATTCATTGCTCCCACCCCCCAACAAGTCATCTATATGCATCACAGAGATGCCTGAAATTGATGCCTGTATTGGCATTAGTTTGGGGATTAGTTAACGCAGAAGACAGTCAAGATTATTGGGCCTTTTTCAGGTTGAAAATTAGTGGAGTGCTGCAAGGATCAGTCAGAGGCCCAATTTTTTTGTTACCAGCAATGTTAATGACTTGGAGGAGGGGGCTGAGTGTAATTATCTAAATTTGCTGATAGCAGAAAAATAGATGGGAGGGCATGTTGCAGTGAAGATATAAGAAATCTGTAAGAGAATATAAATAATATAAAGGACATAGACTATCCTACAGTAGTCTGTATCCTCAGATATGGAGAGATTGAGTAAATGTAAGGAGGCGATAGACAAATTTTTAATCAGTAATGGGTTGAAGGGTAATTAGGAATGGTGAGGAAAGTGGAATTGAGGCTAAGAAGAGATCTGACACAGTCGGATTCAACGGCACAGTAGGCTCAAAGGGCTGAATTGCCTACTCCTGTCCTTGTTCTTATGAGAGATTGAGTGAGTGAGCAAAACAATTGACAGATGGAATTTAATGCAGGAAAGTGTGAGGTTTTGCACTTTGGTAGGAAGAATTAAAAGGCAGAAGTTTACCTAAATGGAGAGAGGCAACCAAAATAATTGCAATGCGGAGGGGTTTCAATGTCAATGAATCACCAAGTTAGCATGCAGGTGAAGCAAGAAATTAAGATGGCAAATTGAATTTTGGTCTGTATTGCTAGGGTTTGAAGATGAATAATAGGGAAGACTTTTTCCAAACTACATTGGGTGTTCCTGAGGCTGTACCTGGAGTATTAAGTATAGCTTTGGTCCCTGTATTTAAAAAAAGATGTACTGGCATTGGAGACAGTTCAGAAGAGATTCATTAGGCTGAATCCTGGCATGATATGGTTGATTATCTAGAATGGCTAAACTTTATTCATCAAAGTTCAGAAAAATGAAGGGTGATCCTACTGAAACACACAAAAATTTGAGGGGGTTTGATAGGCTAGATGCTGAGAAGATGTTTTCATTAGTGAAGAAATCTCAAACTAGAGGGCAGAGTCACAGAAGAACTTTTAAAACTGAATCATGAAGGAATTTCTTCTCTCTGAGCATCGTGAATGTCCACAATTCTCTACCCCCAAAAAACTCTGGAGGCTAGATCGTTGAAAGCATTTAAAAGGTAGACAGATTTTTGAAGTAGCCGGGAGTTCAGGGTTATGATGAGTTGACATGAAAGAGAAGTTGTGGCCTGGGGTACATCATGCATGATCTTGTTGATTGGAGATGAAGCTCCTCACCATTTCCTTCCATTCTTTTTATGGGACTACTTGTCTCCTATTTTCCCCTCCATAAGTGAACTTTCCCAGGCAATTTGGGAACTTCCTCAGGTGAATGCATTATTTTAACGCTACCTGGACAAAATGACCTTTTGTCCTCCAACACATCCCATGCTGTATGTGTCATAGGTTTTATAAGAGCATAAGAAATAGGAGCAGGAATAGGCCATTTAGCCTCTCACACCTGCCCCTCTATAGTATTCAGCAACATCATTCACAAATGCAGTTTCGTACAAGCTCAGTACAGCCATCAACTTCCCAATTATTTCAATAATCTATGTATTGCCTTTATAAACATTTTCAGTGATCCAGCCTCAATAATTCTTTAGTATAAAAAATTCCAGACATTCACCATCCTTAATCTAGGGTTCTGGATAACTATTCCAGTGGTATTACTACTACACCACTACCTTAAATTACTTACCATAATTTAAATGCAATTAATAGATCTGAATTTCATATCCAGTCTCAGTAATGATGACCATCAAACTATCTTCAATTGTTGTAAAGTCCCACCTGTTTCATAATGTCCTTTAGGAAGGAAATTTGCCATTCTTACATGATCTAGCTGACAGGTGACTCTGGAACCACAGCAATCTGGTTGACTCTTAATTGCCCGAGACTTGCTGAGCAAACCATTCAGTTGTCACAGGCAATTAGCCATGGGCAACAAATGCTGGCATTGCCAGTGATGCCCACATCCTATGAAATAATAAAGGAAGCGTCCTTTTTTTTTGGCTACTGCCGATTGTCTCCATAAATCCTTCAAACAATCCCTTCACTTCCAATAAGTATGAGTAGCTGATATAATTCTTTGTAAATAAAATTGTGACAATTCAGTTACCTGCTTCTAACACATCTTTCCCTTCCACTAGACTTCCTGGCTAAACTTCCTTGCATGGTCTCCATTGCCTTAGCTCCTGAACTGGGATCCTCTTTAGTTTCCTTCCTATCACCAGTCATGTTACCTGAGTTCATCATCTCTGCAAGACCCCTATTCTACTCCCTTGATCCTATTCCCACCACTGATTACCCAGCTTCCCTTCTTAGCCCCCCCATATCAGCCAATATTATAAATTATTCAGTCTCTTTAGATACTGTTTCTCTTCCCTTTCAATCTGCTGCCATCATGATCTCCTATATAAAAATCAAACCTCCGCCCCCCCCCCCCCCCTGCAATTTCTTTTCCATTCTAAAGTTCATGAACACGTCATCTCACAAACCTAATCCTATCTTTTTTGGAAGTCCATGTTGGAATCCCTACAATCAGAATTCCACTCCTACTACATCCCAAAACTGCTCTTATAAATGTCAAGAATGATATCTTTGTGACAGTGACAAGATAAAATTCCTCTCTTCATCCGTCTCAACTTGAGTGAAGCCTTTGGCATTTTTAACTACAGCATCCCCCTCCAATGCCTCTCCACTATCATCCATCTGAGTAGGCCTGCAGTCAACCTGCTTCCCCTCTTCTCCATTTTATCATTGTCAGATGGCTTCTCTTCCTGTTCCTGCACTATTGCCTCTGATGTCCCCCCCCCCCCCAAAGATGTATCCTTGGCTCCCTCATGCTGCCCCTCAGCAATATCTTCCAAAGACCCACATTAGTTTCTAAATGTGTACTTATGAAACCCAATTCAAACTCATCACCACCTTTCCCAATTCCTCCACTGTTGCTAAATTATCAGACTACTTATTCAATACCCAGTCTGGCGCGAACAGAAACACAATATATTGTGGGCAGATGGAAGCCACTGTTATTGATCCTCGTCCCAAATCCTACTCCCTAGCTATTGATGTCATCACTATGCCTGATAATAATCTAATAGTAAGCCAATCTGTTGCAATGTTGGTGTCACATTTGATCCCAAGATGGCCATCAAGCCTCATAATTGTGCCATTATTAAAGTCACGTCTTTTCACCTCCCTCATATTGCCTGGCTTTGCCCCTGTCTCAGGCCATCTGCTGGTGAAATCCTCATTTATGCTTTTATTGGCTCCAGATTCAATCATTCCAATGCAGATTTGGCTGGTCTCCAACATTTTTTGTAGTATTTGTATTTTTTTTTCTTAATTATATTGAACATACTGCAATTGCCAATATACTTTTCAATACTTTCTTAATCTACAGGGCAGCTGATCCACAACTTTCTTACAATCTAATCTACAAGAATTACTTATGGATGAACTCAAAATGACTTATCATTACAAATATTTTTCTAGTCTCCCCAGTAAAGCAATTTTAACAGTACCTCAAAACATCTAAATTTTGTTAGTTTTCAGACAAGACATTGAAGGTAAAATTACTTGTAAGGCTGTTTAAAATTATGCCTACAGTAAAACTGCAGGAACTGTAATCTGTTTGACATCCTAACCACTATCATCAAACTGCTGCTGTTTCAATAGTTACGACCTTACCTTATAAACACTTGCAGAAATTTATGGTAAAAATTTTGAAAAAAAAATCTTACTGATTTAATGGCTTTAAAAATAAAACTTTTTACACCATTTCAATTTCAATTCAATGCAGCTTTGTCATTCATTCCAGAACCAACTGCTACATTTATAAAAGAAACTAAACAAAAAAAAATAAGAACTCATCATCTTATATTATCAAATCTGTCATTTTGAGTACTGCAGCAGTAAAGACACCTGAAAACACATTGTTACACCTCATATGCTGCAGAGGAAATATTTGAAAACTATTTCAGCAAAGTGAAGACACAATTAAGTGTTTGCTTATTACATTTATTCTTGAATGTCAAGGAGGTATAGATTATTATTGGATTACGAAGGTGTTTGGTATGCTTTCATTCATTGGTCAGAGTATTTAGTACAGGAGTTGGGAAGTCATGTGGTGGCTGTACAGGACATTGGTCAGGCCACTTTTGAAATAGTGTGTGCAATTCTGGTCTCCTTCCTATTGAAAGGATGTTGTGAAACTTGAAAGGGTTTAGAGAAAATTTACAAGGATGTTGCCAGGGTTGGAGGATTTGAGCTATAGGGAGAGATTCAATAGGCTGGGGCTGTTTTCCCTGGAGCATCAGAGGCTGAGGGGTGATCTTATAGATGTTTACAAAATCATGAGGGGCATGGATAGGATAAATAGACAAGGGCTTTTACCTGGGGTGGGGAAGTCCAGAACTAGAGAGCATAGGTTTAAGGTGAGAGGGGCAAGATATACAAAAGACCTAAGGGGCAACCTTTTCACACAGGGTGGTACGTGTATGGAATGAGCTGCCAGAGGAAGTGGTGGAGGTTACTACAACTGCAACAGTTAAAAGGCATTTGGATGGGTATATGAATAGGAAGGGTTTGGAGGGATATGGGCCGGGTGCTGTCAAGTGGGACTAGATTAGGTTGGGATACCTGGTCGGCATGGACGAGTTGGACCGAAGGGTCTGTATCCATGCTGTACATCTCTATGACTCTACTCCAGAGTCCAGATATGTGTTTTTGTTTCCTGGCTTTAGCAAGTTTTGAGAAGATTTGTAGCTCAGGTTGAGGTTTTAGATGTAGTTTTGCTCACTGAACTGAAAAGGTTCATTTCCAGACATTTTGTTTCCTTACTAGGTAACATCTTCAGTGGACTTCATGTGAAGCAATGCTGAAAATTCCTGCTTTCTATTTATGTTTGGGTTTCTTTGGGTTGGTGATGTCATTTCCTGTGGTGAAGTCACTTCTTGCTCCTTTTCTCAGGGGGTGGTAGATGGAGTCTAACTCGATGTGTTTGTTGATAGAGTTCCAGTTGGAATGCCATGCTTCTAGGAATTCTCGTGCGTATCTTTGTTTGGCTTGTCCTAGGATGGATGTGTTGTCCCAGCCGAAGTGGTGTCCTTCCTCATCTGTATGGGAGGATACTAGTGAGAGAGGGTCATGTCTTTTTGTGGCTAGTTGGTGTTCATGTATCCTGGTGGCTAGTTTTCTGCCTGTTTATCCAATGTTTGTTACAGTCCTTGCACGGTATTTTGTAAATGATGTTAGTTTTACTCATTGCCTGTATGGGGTCTTTCAAGTTCATTAGCTGCTATTTTAGTGTGTTGATGGGTTTGTGGGCTACCATGATGCCAAGGGGTCTGAGTAGTCTGGCAGTCATTTCCGAGATGTCTTGGATGGAGGGGAGTGTGGCTAGGGTTTCTGGATGTGTTTTGTCTGCTTGTTTGGGTTTGTTGCTGAGAAATCAGCGGACTGTGTTCATTGGGTACCCATTCTTTTTGAATTCACGGTATAGGTGATTTTCCTCTGCTCTGCGTAGTTCCTCTCTGCTGCAGTGTGTGTTGGCTCATTGAAATAATGTTCTGATGCAGCTTCATTTGTGGCTGTTGGGATGATTGCTTCTGTAGTTCAATATTTGGTCTGTATGTTATGCTTTTCTGTAGACGCTGGTTTAAAGATCCCCATTGGCTGTTCGCTCTACTTTGACATCTAGGAATGGCAGTTTGTTGTTGTTTTCTCCTCTTTAGTGAATTTTATGCCAGCAAGGGTATTATTGATGGTCTTGAAGGTTTCCTCTAACTTGTTTTGTTTAGTGATGACAAAGGTGTCATCCACGTAGCAGACCCAGAGTTTGGATTGGATGGTTGGCAGCGCTGTTTGCTCAAGTCTCTGCATTACTGCCTCTGCTAAGAACCCTGATATCGGAGATCCCATGGGTGTTCCATTGGTTTGTTTGTAGGTTTTGTTGTTGAAGGTGAAGTAGATGGTAAGGCATAGGTCCACTAGCTTGATGATATTCTCCTTATTGATGAAGTTAGTGGTGTTTGATGTGTGTGTCTTTGGGTCTTCTAATAATGTAGTCAGTGTTTCCTTGGCCAGGTTAATGTTGATTGAAGTAAACAGGGCTGTTACATCAAAGGAGACCATTATTTCATCCTCTTCTATCTTAGTGTCTTTGATGGTCTTCAGGAATTCTTGGGTGGAATGGATGGAGTGGCGTGAGCTTTCTACTAAGTGTTTTAGTCTTTCTTGTAGCTCCTTGGCCAATCTGTAAATTGGTGTTCCTGGTTTGTGTTTTAGCAGCAGCAGAACAAGGAGGAATGTTGTTTCAAGTAATCACCTCTATTTATATTTTTATGATGAAGCATTTTCAAAATAATTAGCCAAGACGTAAAGTACAATACTAGAATTAGATTTTTTTTAAAAAGTTAAACGTTAATGAAAACCCAGATTGACAAATAGGTTTTATTAATCATCAGGACTCAACTGCAACTCTGGAAAGTTAAATAAAATGACTGGAGCAAACAAATAAACTTACTCTGTTTAATCTCATAGCTATTATTGAAGTATGTACAGTTAGTATGTCCTTTTTCCCCTCAAAGCACTTAATGAATTTAAGGAACTTAACAATACACTTTCTCATGTACAACAGCACTGACCATCCTGATGACTGTCAAGGTTCTGTGGGCTATGCATCCTCTCTTCCAGATTAGAGCTTTGGTCAGAGTTCATGCGTTCAACTGACATCCATGTGGAGTCACTGAGTTCAAACTCCTCGCTGCTCAGTGATTGTTCATCCTGTAAAGCAAAAGAAATCTCTTTACAGCAATGTCTAAATATATAAAAAGTCAATAGTTATAATTTATACATTCTTTTAAAATTATCTTTAAGGATTACAAAAAGTTCTAAATTCAGTGTTTTCTTTCTTCACCTTTAATCTTTCTTTCTTTTAATTACTCAGAATATTTGGTTTTATGTCAAAGTGAGAAACTGGGCAATCAATACCTCTCCATCTCATCAATAATTCATTTCCAATCAAAGCATTGGCAAAGGGGTTGTTTAGGAGCCCTATTAACCTTTAATAAAATATTCCATCAGATACTGAAGATCCTAGCTCTGAAATCACTTTGCTGCTGCACCAGGAAATGATCATCTTTTGTGCTGGAGGATCATAACATACAACAAAAAATAACCATTAGTTAACATTTCTTTACTTGCACTGGTCAGAGATTCTATTCTGATAATATTGGCCATAAAGGGAAAATTACTGTTGAATGTATTCAGGACCCACACGGATTTGAAATTGCGAGCTTATTAAATAAAAAGCATTCCCTGTACATCACAGTGACCATTCAGGTCAGGATATCACACAAGAGTTTGCTAAAGCCATGTGAGAGGAGATGGAATAGTAATAGTGAAACCTCCACCATCCTAAAATCTGACACACAGCAAAAGAAGAGGTTTAATGGTCTCAAAAGAGCATGACATTAAGTGAATTCCCAACTAATGTCTTGGGTCACTGGCCCATCAAGAGACAACGGATGTAGGGCTCACCAGAAGATGCAAAGTGGAATGAACTTACACAATAGTATCATTCATCAGAGAAGCAGCACACAGAATATATTCTCAAAGCAACGTGTAAATTAATAGTTGCACTAATGTAAGGGTCAGTTGCTCTTGCAGTATGTTCAGAACTACAGTCTCGGTGGACCAAAAGATTTGTTGTGGTGAGAAATTGCATAATGTGTAATAAAATATTTGATGTTAGAGAATAATTACTGCAATGGCAAGCAAAAATACTGGAACAGTAGGCAATATTTTATTCACTATTTTGAGTTCTGAAATTCCTTGAAACCAATACTGATAAGTCCTTTGAATGTCAGTCATCTCAATGTTCTTACCATTGACCTGTACATCCAGAAGTATTTCTATATTTCAAGCTTTATTAGACAACAAATTACCAGTGTGCATGATTTACGTTCAGGAACATACAGGAGCAGACCTCCCACCTTCACCCTAGTTTGAAAGGCAGCAAAAATATAATTAGATTAGATTAGATTACTTACAGTGTGGAAACAGGCCCTTCGGCCCAACAAGTCTACACCGACCTGCCGAAGCGCAACCCACCCAGACCCATTCCCCTACAATTACTCCCTCACCTAACACTACGGGCAATTTAGCATGGCCAATTCACCTAACCTGCACATTTTTGGACTGTAGGAGGAAACCAGAGCACCCGGAGGAAACCCACACAGACACGGGGAGAATGTGCAAACTCCACACAGTCAGTCACCTGAGACCTGATTTAGAGATGCCAGTGTTGGACTGGGCTATCAACCACCTGACAAAGGAGCAGCATTCCGAAAGCTAGTGCTTCCAAATAAACCTGGAATAACCTGATGTTGTATGATTTTTAATTCTGAGACTGACATAGATTTCTGAATTATGACTATTGCTCATCTTATCGCTCACAAACCATCTGGTTACTTCACATAATTGAAAATATCAAGGGAGCAAAATTTCTTAAGATAAATGCATTAAAGCAACCTGTAGGAAATGAAAAACAGGCACACAGGTTCTGATTCTATGGTCAACCATGAACTATTTGCCTAGCAAAACAAAATTTCAATTCAAAACGTTAGGGGAGTTTTAGTAGGAATGTGCAACACTGCAAGAGTGCCAGTTAGCTCACATTACAGTTTGGAGAATACTACTGCTTTGTTCTGCCAAAATGAATGAATTCCCTTGCTCCCCTAAGAAAGGTGTGAATGTTTTGATGATTATAAACATTGACAAAACCCAGAGTAACATTATGCAGGTTGCCTCCAGATATTAGAAATGCATCAATACCATAGAAATTGTTTGCAATTCTAACTTTCATTGCTGTGTCAGAACTGTTCAGAAAGCTGATGTTGGCAGCGCAAGAAAACACATTCTTCTACTGTTGTTTTTAATCGCAAAGATTCTTTTTAGATAGAGCTTCTCACCAAGGACATGTACGGTTTGCAATTTTTGGGGTGTTGGATTCTGTAAAGTTCACCTTCCATTAAAACAATGTATAAGGGAATGACCAAATGAATTTCATATAATACAGAACTGCTCACATTGGTGAAGTGGATACCTCTCCCGGCAGAGAGAAAGCGAGGACTGCAGATGCTGGAGTATCAGAGTCAAAAAGTGTGGCACTGAAAAAGCATAGCAGGTCAAGCAGTATCCAAGGAGCAGAAGAGTTGACGTTTTGGGCATAAGCCCTTCATCAGGAATGTGGGGGTAAAAACGGCTGAGAGATAAATAGGAGGGTGAGGGTGGCTAGGAAGGTGATAGACGCATGTGGAGGACCCTCCAACCACACAGCATCAATGTCGACTTCACCAATTTCCTTATCTCCCCTCCCCCCACCTCATCCCAGATCCAACCCTCCAAATTGGCACCTCCCTCTTGAACTATGCTACGAATCCATCTTCCTTCCCGCCTATCTGCTAAACCCTCCCCTCCAAACTATCACTAACAGCCCCCATCCCCATCGTCCTATTTATCTCTCAGCCATTTTTACCCCCATATTCCTGATGAAGGACTTATGCGCAAAACGTCAACTCTTCTGCTCCTCGGATACTGCTTGACCTGCTATGCTTTTTCGGTGTCACTCTTCTCGACTCTACCTCTCCTAGCAGACACACAAGTCTCGCTGCTGTCTGGAACAGGGTCAGTTTTCTTCAGGTGTATAGCAAAACTATTACTTCAAACACTCAATGACAAGTCCTGCAATTGCTTTCTAAAATTACACCAAGCTCCAAAGGAAAGAGTATCCACCTATTTTTTTTAAGGTTGGCAGCAGATATGCCTCTATCATTTCATTATGAGTTACAATTGAGGAAACTGTACTGGGCCTTGGTGAGACTGCACCTTAAGTACTGTGTGCAGTTTTGGTGTCTTCTTCTAAGGAAGAATGTTCTGGCAAGACAAGGAAATACCTGGTGAATGGCAGGACCCTGGAAAGCACCAAGGATCAGAGGCACTTTTGTATACATGTACACCAGTCTGTATGTATCAGGATAGGTGGATAAAATGGTTAAGGAAGGATACTTGCCTTTATTAGCAGAGATGTAGATTTTAGAGCAGGGAGGTTATGTTGGAACTGTATAAAATGTTGGTTTGGCCACAACTAGAATATTGCATGTAGTTTTGGAATAAGAGTCATATGATAGTTCTGCAGAGGATAATTCCAAGGTGTTACCTGGGCTGTAAAGTTTCAGCTATGAACAGGTATTGTACATTCTGTGTTACTTTTCTTAAAGCAGATGACATTGAGAGGGGAGATGATCAAGATGTACAAAATTATGAAGGATATAGGTAGGGTGGATAGAAAGGAACTGTTCCCTTGATAGAGGGATCAATGACCAGGGGACAGAGATCTGAAGGGGCAGAGGTTTTGAGGAGATGTGAGAAAAATGTTTTTTTTTACTCAAGAGGGTAGAGGGAATCTAGAACTCACTGTCGTAACAGTGGCAGAGGCAGAAACCCTCATAACATTTAAGAAGTATTTAAATGTGCACTTGCAAAGACAAAGCATACAAGACAATGAGCCAAGTGCTGGAAAATGGAATGAGAATAGCTAGGTAGTAGTTTTTGCGGACGTGATGAGCTGAAGGCCCTTTCCTGTACTGTAGATCTCTATCCTCATCTACATATCAACATCTCCGTCAATACACACCTTTTTTTTTTACTTAAAATACAAATTTTAACAATATTAAGATTCATACTTAGCAGTAATTTCACCTTTTATGAAATTTAGATATCAATAAACTGATTTGACACAAATAAAAAGGATATTTGTGTTATTAGGTAATCAGACATTATTTGAGTAGAATGCCACAACAGGCTTGAAGACCCAAATGGCCAAACAAAACCTCTTCCTGCCCCTTACGTAACTTTCTTGCTTCTCAAACTAAAATATGTGAATAACTGTGTTCAGGTCAAGTATAGACTCCTCTTGAAATGTATTGTCACTAGTTTATATAATGGAGAATCACAATAATTAACCAAAAAGGAAGCAGCAGGATCACAAATGTTTGTCTTTCCAAAATTAATCATGAACTAATTTTTGCCAAATTTTATGATCAAGCTGCCATTTAGACAAGGGTGGTAGAATGTAATTTGAATATTGTTTCATGATTGATTTAGTTCTACTTTGAAACTATAACACATAGTTACATTTTGTAGCATTATGCACTTAATGTATTTACTGGTGACTTTAATGGAAGCATGCAACTTACTGCATACACATGCCGTTGTTTTTCATGGCTAACACACAATAATGTTGGAGGACTGCAGTGAGTGCTCTCATTGCATCCAATATTATGTTGCTGTTAGGAGTTTGCAAAGGAAGCATGAAAAGTTGTCTTAAAATCAAATATGAGCTCAAATTTTGCATTAAAGGTGATATAAGCAAGTTCACTTCAGTTTTGCACAGCCTATACTATTTAAAATGTTAACTTGTTCTTGCTCCTCTCAACAATTTCTAAAATGGTGCAGTCACCAGCTTTGAGAGATCTTTGATGGTGAGGCTATACGTACCCATCATTAATACATACATATTACTATAAATCCGACAACAACTTACAATTATGAACACGTACACCTAAATGCAGAAGTTCTCAAAACTGCCCTGCTCTTTCATAGGTTGCACCATAATAGAACATAAGTATCAGCCTTAATACTGAAACATGTGCACTGGCACTGAATTGGGATATATACCCATTAGTCACATATTGAACATCCTATAAAAATTTAGAGTTGGGACATTCAAGGGCAAGTGAATTTTTAATGATATGTTCATTACTATATGAAAATTTCTTCAGCCCTTGAAATTTAATTTTGTAAGTGTGAAGTTTCATTCCTTGTGATGTTGGTTACATTGTAGACTTTTCTAAGAAACTAAAATAAACAAACTTTTTCTGGTTGTCTCTTTTGTCATGCTGCCTCTTAATCCCATTTATCTTCTCAAGGTTTATTTTCCTTTCTGTACGTAATTGAAAGCGAGTTTATCCAGTTTATTTTACATTTCCTGGTTTAGACTTTGCAACTGAGACATTATCTGTTTAGCAGCACTAGTTCATTTTCCCAGGCCTCTCCAAGTCAGCTTTGTACATTGCATGCACCCAAATATATTGAACTGGCACGATGCCAACATGATGGAACATAAGTAGATAATGTTGCACAACGATTTTAAATTTGAACACCAGAGCATGAACAACATTTCTCTTGTTCGTTTATGATACGAGAAGCATTAAGCAGTCAGGTAGGCCGAGTAACTGTTCTATTTAAAGGGTTGGGCTCCCTGTTTGCAGGTATGTAAAAATTTGGAACTTTTTTTGTTGTAAAGTACCTGAAAGTAATATGGAGTGTTTTTGGAGATGTTTTGGTCCATTTACCAGAAAGTATTGTCACAGTCACATGAGAATAGCCTGTCCACACAAATAGCTGTTGCACTGATTTTCCTATCGGCAGGATCTGAAGTACATAGGACCTCCACTTTGATGCATGTCAACTGGGGCCAGTCACACAATGGTCAGCCAATTAGCAACTTGGCACTGGGAGCTCAGCTTTGGGGATGGGCAAATGGTTGACAATCCTGCTACTACCTTCTGGGGTCAGAGATCCTAGCATAATATTTAAAAGGCATCCAAAAAAGCAAAGACTCCTTGCAATCCAGCAGCATCGGCATTTCTGGGTCAGTGGACATCTTAAAAGGTCAACCACTCCTGCAAACTGTTGAATGAGCTCCCCCCAACCTCAGAAATCTGCAACCATAGCTGAAATAATCTGCTTGTTGTGAACATGGAACTCCTACTCACATCTTTATAGTAATGTTTTGCTGCAGCTTATTCTCCAGGCTGTCTAGAAATAGTAAGAGTTCCTGTTGCCCAACAATGGCAAAAGAGGATCCTTCTTCCTGCCCTACGCAGTCTACACAGATACTACTGCAGAGTTGAGCAGCTGTACAATTCACAAGCAAACTAGGTTCAATGCTGCAAAAGATCAACAAATTCCTGTACTCTGCAAATTTAAGTGGCACAGTGACGTCACTGCAAAGTCGCTTTCACAATCACATTAATTAAATATACCAGCCAGGGTTTGGGATCTAGTCTTTAACACAGTTGGAAAATATCAATTTAATGTTAAGAAGCCAGTTCATACTGAAATTTGCACCAGTTTGTGTGTGTGCGTGTATGCTAAGGATATTACATTAGCTGTAAAGGCCTACATGCTCCAAAACATTTTTGCTATCCATGGAAATGATAAAACATTATGGTCACGGAGGGAATACACAGGAAATATTGATAGCAGCATCATTCCTTCACCAATGACTGAGGCCTGTTTATCAAGGGATGTGAGTTCAAGGACTTCTCCAGAAACTTAAGCACAAATTCCTACACAATGCAGGGCCAATGGAGGGCAACATTGTTGGTGTTGCTTGTCTGATGCAACCCATTCTCCCCCTTGATGAATTTAGAAGGATCCATGCCATTGTTACAAGTGAAAGTGAATCCAAGTATTAAATTAATACTTAAACATGTTATGAATTGTAGATGACTAAACTGTTACACATAAAAACACGTGGAACATTTTTAGTATACTTGTAAATCTGTATTTAAGGTGCTTATATAAAAGTGTTCTGAGATATTTGCGCGCATTTGGCTACAAATAAGTTAGTATCCCACCCTACATCTATTCCATAGTTTCATTAGGCATGTAAGAGGTTAAGGAACAGGGAAATTAAATTGGAACTCAATTTAGCAAAATATTCCACAAGTTTTGAACCATATCAAGGCTGGTGCATATTGAGTTTCATATAAAATTATAAAAAGACAGTATAAAATTTGATGTGTGTTTGATACCATTAATATTGAAAAATGGAGATATGTCCTTAAAGCCTCGGAAAGGTTGTTTAGGAGATCTAGGTTTGAATCAAGGGCTCAAATGCACTCAGGGCTCTGAAGTACATTTCTCCTGACACACTCGGCTATTGAAGATGGATGGAAGTAAGTTTATGCCCCTGTTTGTTAGTCTACATGTGTGTAAACAAAATAGAAATATCCAGTTTATGATTCATGTATTTTAGTACAAACATAATTTTAGGAGTTAAACTTTAACAGTAGGAAATGGGATAAAGGCAAATGAAGCACATGGAAGTCTATTACACTTAAAAAGAGTAGGATCATATTTCTGTGAGAGTGAGAAAAGAAGGTTCCAAGACAGAAAGTGGGCTTTCTGGAAGAGGTTTCTTACACAAAGCTTAGAGTAGAGTATTTTGTTGTTCTGTCTTATCAAACTCGCCTCATTAACGTAACTACCTCACCTTGTGACATGACCACATGCCATTCACAGAACAACTTGCCACTCAGCAAGTATCCTGGAATTCACTGGCATCCCTTCCACCTAACCAAAAAAATTATATTAATTGTAGTTCAGTCTAAGCGACGTTATCTGAGAGATGACTAGGCATAATAATGTTCTTTGATTTCAATTTACCAGTTTGTTTCTTGGTAATAGTTAGTTGTATTTTGGACATGGAAGAGTGGGAAAATAGGGCAATGCCCTGCTGTTAGCAAACTCCAAGCAATTCTGATTCAGGGGAAATCTAAGGGAGTACTGGCTCATTTTGTGGAAAAAGCTCTGGGGAAAAAGCCCTAGAAGCCAGTGATAGTTCAAAGCAGCTGAGAAAGAGTGGGTCTTAGAGAACATCAGCAGTAGCTCGGTAAGGTTAGTGGTTTGATAAAAGCTGAAATTGTAATTTGACTGGTTAATTTTCTTGTTAAGTACGTGGGAGCTTGAACATCATCCCATTACTGGTTTCTAACCAAACGCAAGACAAATTTGGTAGTCTCACCAAGGATCATAACAATATCAAAAGCTAATGCTCAAATTTGAACAAAGATTGCTAAATAGATCAGGTATGGACCAAAGAAGAACTGATTAATTATTTTAAAAGGACACCTTAAAACAGAGTAGAAAATTGACTATTGTTGAACAGCTGTGTGGGTTATTTTATTCAGACTGTCAGCAATTGTTTTTGAAAGTTGTGATGAAATTTTACACCACCACCAAAAAGTGAGCAGAGTTTTCAGAATTTAATTGACCTGAAGTCTCCTCACTGAAATAGAAACTCTAAATAAACAGATATTTTTCAGCTTTGTATTTCTAAAATAGAAATGAGGTGGGGAAAAGCTTCAACCAACCATTGCATAATTCTATTAACACTGAGTTAAAACGGAGGTCAAGGTATGCACAGTATTGAGTACCATCTTCATTTGTTTCACCATGTGCAGAAGATAAAATTTGGTAAAGATGCAGAGGTGAGAAGATACCTTGCCACACTACATAATCAAGGACCAAGTTTGAACTCATTTGATTTTGAGAGTTATGTCTAGACATTCCATGAATCTATGGACGATGTTGGTGGTCAGGGGAGAATATTAAGGCTGGAATTAAAACTGTTGCCTGTACTTGAATAAGCAATCAATAAACTTACTACAATATTTAGATTGGTAGGTCTTTAGTCTATGCCAACAAGAAATTATAGGCCGCACACAAGTCAATCCTTTAAACTGAGGTGACACATCAAAGGCTAATACATATCTCAGTTTAACTGATTGCCCGTACCCTCTTTGACTTATCCCTGACTCTCCAAAAACTCCCCATCAATAATTGTCTGCAAATGCCATGGTCCCATTCTTTGAAGAATTTAGTACACCAGCTATGATGCTGGCCCAACTTTATCAATCAATTAATGAGCTGAAAATGTGCTGCTGGAAAAGCGCAGCAGGTCAGGCAGCATCCAAGGAACAGGAGAATCTACGTTTCAGGCATAAGCTCTTCTTCAGGAATGAATTAATCAATTAATGAGTCTATTTGACACAGCTCAACTCTTCCAAGAACATTTTAAAAGGTTCATCCATCTTCGTTTGAGATTTACGCAATACAAATATTTTTGCTCCTTGCTTTTTAAATCTGACTTCACCTGTGAACTTGTTTCACTTACTACACAAGGTTGACATAACACCAGAACCACACAAAAGAAGCAGAGTACCACACTGTGATGACAGCATTGATTTTCTCCTAAAGGCAATGTGAAAAAAAATCACAGACATGCTGTTTTGTGCCTGAGGTACAGCACTTAAATAACGAACCAGTCATTTCAAGGTCATTTAGGGTAGGGCAACAAATGCTGGCCTTGCTAGTCAGGCCCACATCCCATGAAAGAATGCAGAAAGAACGCCGCATTACCAAATCAAAAACTTCATCAAGTTAGTTAAGCATGGTTTGCTCTGAACAAATCGACGCTGGCTTCCCTATTTAACCACCTAAGTGACTATGGATTTTGTACTGAATAATAATTATCACTAAAAGCTTTCAACTATCAAGGTTAAACTGACTGGTATGAGATTATCTTTACACCTCTTTTTGAACAACGGTCTAAGATTTACAATCCTTCAGACTGCTGTCATCATTCCAAAGTCTGAGGAAGATTGGAAAATTATAGCTAGTGCCTTCACAATTTACCATTTCATGTTCTTCAGGATTCTTGGATTCATCTCTCCTATTCCTGGTGCCTATCAACATTAAGTAAAGACAGACTATCTAATTCTTCCTCCTTATCAATTTTAAGCCCATCACATAGATGAATTATTTTCTATTTAACATGAGCTGGGCAACATCTTCTTCCTTGGTAAAGACAGATGCAAATTATTCATTTAGTACCCCAGATACGTCCTTGCCTCCGTATACAAATTCCTTTAATTCCTAATTACCCCAGTCCTCCACTTACTACTACTATACTATTTATATGCCTATAGAAAACTTTTGAATTTGTTCTTATGTTAGCTGTAATTTCTGCTCACACTCACATTCCATTTCTCAATTCTAATTCAGCAATACGTGGTAGGTGGGCTTAGGTGCACTGGGATATTCTTGCATTTTAGTAGCACTGAAGGTGGTCCTGACCTTTGGCAGAACTGTGGTGGAAGTTCTATAGCATGGAATTATTGTTGTGAGGTTGCTAAAATTAATACCATGCTGAACTCAGGCATCAGTACAAAAGGTGAAATTTGAAGTTTTAGAAAACTGTAATATTAATTAGGAAGAGTCAGCACAGACTTCCAAAGGGGAAATCATCTTTAAGCAATTTGCTGGAGTTTTTGAAGAGGTAATAGAAAGGATTAATGAGGGCAACATTGTTGATGGATTTTCAGAAGGCATTTGATACATGAGACTTGAAAAAGGTTATAGGTCATGGTACAAAAGCGTCAGTAACATTGAGGATGTAAAATTGGCTGAGTGATAGGAAGCAGAGAGTAATGGTCAATGGATATTTTTCAGACTGGAGGAAGTCTTGTAGTGGAATTTCCAGGGGTCATTATTGGGATTCTTGCTTTTCCTGATATATATAAAGAATATGAATCTTGGTGAGCAGGAACAATTTCAATCTTTGCAGATGACACTAAACTTGGAAGAATTGTAAACTGCAAGGAAAACAGTAAGAATTTCCAAAAGGACATTAACTATTTGGTGGAATGGACAGGTGACAAATAAAAGTTCAATGCAGAGAATGGGAAGTATAGATAGAGTTGACGGTAGTTGTCTTTTCCCTAAGATGAGAAATTTCAAGACTAGGTGCCACATTTTTAAGGAGAGAGATGCAAAAAAAGGCATGAGGCAAATGCTTTACACAGTGGGTGGTTCACATGTGCAATGAACTCCCTGAGGAAGTGGTGGATGCCAGTACAATATCAATGTTAAAAGACATTTGGATGGATACATGAATACAAAAGGTTTGGAGGGATATGGGGTAGGAGCAGGCAGGTTAGACTAGTTTAGTTTAGAATTATGTTTGGCATGGACTGATTGGACTAAAGCGTCTGTTTCTATGCTGTATGACTCTATGTCTCTATGGCTGCAGTTTGGTCAGGAGAACAATGAAAGACAATATAAAATAAAGGGTACAGTTCTAAAAGGGGTGAAGGATCACATGGACCTGGATATAAATGCTCATAGCTCAGTGCAGGTGGCAGGACAAGTGGTCAGAGTAGTTAATAACACATACAATGTTCTTGGTTTTATTATTATAAACATAGAGTACAACAGCAAGGAGGTGACACTGAACTTGTATAAGGCACTTGTTAGACCTCAGTCGGAGTACTGAGTACAGTTGTGGGCACCACACTATAGGAAAGATAAGTGCATAAGTGATTTACAAGAATGATTCCTGAAATGACAATCAGTTATGAAGACAGATTGAAAAAGTTAGAACTGCTGTCCCTGGAGAGAAGAAAGGTTCAGAGAATATTTGATTCAGATTTTTGAAATCATGACTGGACTGGACAGAGTAGACAGGGAAAAGCTGCTGCCACTTGTAAGATAAAAAGGAATGAGGGGGTTTGGATTTAAAGTGATGCACAATTGAAGCAAACTTTTTCACGCATCAAGTAGTTAGGATATGGAATGCACTTGCTAGAAATGTGGTGAAGGCAGGTTAAACTGAGGAATTCAAAAGGTCATCTGATGATTATTTGGATATAAATAATTGCAAGGATGTGTGGAAAGAGATTTGCACTCAGTAACAAAACTGGTTCAGACACTGATGGGCCAAATGGTCTTCTTCTGTGCTGTAACAATTCTGTGATTCATTTATTCATTCTTGACATCTTGGCATCTCTGGCAAGGTCAACATTTATTTATGTGCCTATCTCCCCTTGAGAAGCTTATAATATGCCATTTGTTAGTAGTTAGCATAGGGAAAGTTTTATATAAATGTATAAAATATGGATCTAGTTTATATCTTTCTAAAATATAACAACAACTTTAAAATTGCTTTGTTTTTATGATTTATTCTTTCTAAACGTATCACTCTTTCTATCTATTTCTCATGGGTACCATTAATTTGAATATTTGTATTATGAAATATCCACAAAACAATTTCAACAAGAAAACAGCAAATAAATGCACATTTCCTTTCAAAATTATTTTTTAAACAAAGGAATTTAAGTTAGACAAGAAAATCTAGATCTTAACTTTGCACAATCATGTAAAATAACAGCATCTCGACAGCACTCTATTTTAAATCTCTACACCAACCCTCCAAAGACCATCCCCGCCCCCACCTTATCTCTGTAACCTTACATTTCCCACTGCTAATCCACCTAGCCTGCACATTCCTGGACACTGCAGACAATTTAGCATGGCTAATCCACCTCACGTGCACACCTTTGGACTGTGGGAGGAAACTGGAGAACCCAAAGGCAAACCACACAGACACATGGAGAACATACAAACTCACACAGACAATTATCTGATGCTGGAATCGAACCCAGGTTCCTGGTGCTATGAGGCAGCAGTGCTAAACACTGAACCACCATGCCACCCCAGTTGAAAGGGATTGCACTGTCATGAAACTACACAGCAACAGATGGAAAGGTGCAGAAACTGCTCGAATTTCAACTTCCATTTTCCATTAAAATGTAAGTAAATTAATTACATACAGTGCCCGGGTTGCGAACGGGCTCCGTTCTGGAGTTAATTTGTCTGAAAACCAGAACACAATGCAGAACATTGTAATGCAGAACATTGTAATGCAGCCATTCATAAATACAGGAAATGTTCACACGCAGGGTTTTTAAATTACACCCCTGTATAGGATCACACTTCTAAGTATGAGCATTCATAAGTCAGACATTGGTAAATCAGGGACCCCTGTATTGTGATTGGGTTTCTCAATACAAATGTGAGCATAACCAATTTATGCCAGCATTTCTGAGAGCAAGAGTTGACAATCTATAGAAGGCGAAGGCTGGACCAGCACACCTACAGTTGTTTTGTGGAGCTAAGTACAGTTAATATTTGGATGAACCCAAGTGTTTAAGTTGAAAAGGGTACACTAATCTAGCAACATCACCACAATACCAACAATTCAAATATTTTGAATAGTAAAAATATGAATTGTATGATGCAGCTTGTGAATTTGAATTTATTTTAAGAAATCTCAGAAAAACGAAAGGTTAAAAAAGTAAAAAGAAACCAGGCACCTATGCACAATCTGTTATCATTCCTATGCCAATGTTCAAATTTACCAATTCATTGCATTTCACTGGACTATCGTAACCCAAGAGCATGTCTGAAGACTGCACACTTTAGAAAAAATGTGAAGGCATTAAAAAGGATACAGAAAAGACTCAGAGTGGTTGCTGGGATGAGGACTTTCAGTTATGTAAAAAGATTCAAGAAACTGAGGCTATTATCCATGGAGAGGGATGAGAGGATTTAATAGAGATGGATAAAGTCATGATGAATCTTGACAGAGAAGCAAAGAAGAAACTATTCCTATTGGCCAAAGCCTTAAGAACCAGAGGACACTAACTGGACTTGATTGGTGTCACTGACAAGAGGGAGAAAGGGTTGGAATGATTTTTATGGTCCTCCTCATAACAGTGATGGTTTTTAGTTTGCTTTTCTCATTTTTTTTTCCTTCTAAGTATAGACAAAGGCATATCCCCCCAGAACGGGTCAGTGAAGTTCAATGTTTTAAAATGCAGAGCAAATTCTTCAGGGTTAAAACAGTAGGGTTTGTTATTGCATTTAAAGACATGGGAGAATGATTTGCAACTTGGAAAAATAAGAAAAAGGAGAGAAGCTACAAATTAAAAATGACTTGAAATAAAAGTTATCAGATTTTTTTCATGCAACTTATAAAGTCCAATCAGTTAATGTCGAGCTGAGTTTCTTTTAGTTGGCTGTGCATATTAGTCATTTTCATAGAAGCTTAGGCACAATCAAATTGTTGGTGAAGGTACATTGTTATGATCTAGGAATTGGTTCACTTTATACATAAGACATAGGGGTTTTTCCAGAAATCAGACTTTTAAGAAAGAGGTCAGAGGCAGGGCACGTGGCTAAATTTGGAGCAGCATACTCTTCAGGTGATAGAAGCACACTTACAAGGACAAGTCAAAATTGTATAACTAAGTATGGTTCAAATAAACCTTCAATTTTAAACATGGGACTGGCGCTTCAGTTTGAGACACTCAGTGAATATTTTTATGTTTTGATGTTCCCTCATCAGAAAAAATTGCATTTTATGTAGTAGAAAACTGTGGAATCATTTGTACCAAATCAAGCCAGAGTAAGTCTTGATGGTCTCCTTTTTTTTGTACTAGCAGAGATAGGCTTCTTTTCTACTAGTCCTCCCTCTGACTTGGCTGAGATGTTCGTACAATGCAATGAGTATCACATTCAAGCAATTTGCTTTTGTCCAGATAATTGCTGGACATTTCTGTAAGCAGTCAACTTGCTCATTCTGAGTCTGATAGTGGCCATTTAAAAATCTGGCAAGAGTCCATTTAAGAAAAAAAACATGGATTTAAAACAAAAATATCTTTCTTCTCCTGCCCTCTGGGCATACCAGTTAGCATAAGAAAGCATAGCCACAATCTTTTTTTTGTGGTGCTAGTGGTTAGGATCTTCAATGCACATCCTGAAAGTATGGAAAAGTCTTTTAATTGTGGCTTCAAAAGTGAAAAATGGATCATTATCTGAAGAAAACAAAAATCTACAGGTTACAGGGAAGGGTTTGGGAAATGTCACTTGGAGAACTGATTTTGCAGATAGGCCAGATAGGACATAATGACGTCCGTTGCTACGGAAGCAACATAAGGAATGGTTTCAAGCTCAGAAGAGAGACGAATGAAAAAGAGGTTAAAATTTGCAAATCGTGCACTTAGCTTCTAGGGTAATACACATCAACCTTTTTTCAACCAAATTAAAACCTAAATATCCAATGGTATATTACTTGCGCTAATTTAAACACTTTTGGATATTCCTTGCTAGTATAATAAAAGATTGGTAAATTGCCCAAATCAATCTCGCGTGGACTGCTCACGGTCCAGGCCTCGTTCTTGGTGTCTGACTTCTATTGCTGCAGTGTTCGGAGATTCAAAATTACTATTTCTACTATGGTTTTTACCTAAACTCCGTCAATTCTTCACTGAGCGTTGATAATGAGAAAGAGAAGGTTTTTACCACTTAGGGAAACTATTTAGCAATCTGCTTCTTTCGAGTTAACGTGCCGTTTGTAATATTTAGTGACATATATTGGAAGTACCAGGCAGGCACGGTTTCCTAGCAAAACACCTCCTGTATTTTGATTTCCTATGCTTTGAACAATCATAATTCAACGTTACCTATTACTTTAACTTCATGCGTTTAAATATATTTTGGGGGGGAATCATAAAACTTGTAAAATGATATATATATTTAAAAGACACTTTTCGACCTGGTGTTGCAATACTTATTCTGTCCAAATATATACTCGTAATTTAAGTTTGCGTGCATATGAGACAGCTCCGCGTAACAGTGCTCCAAACAGCTAATATTAAAGTCCCTAATTAATAGAAACTGAAGAGGCAAGAAAACAATGAATGGAGTAGCTCTGGAGATCACTGCAAGATCATTTGACTCCGTTTTTCCATTATTACCTCAGTTCTATTAACACACACAACCAGCACTTGCCCACCCCCATCACCACCATAACTATTTTCATTTCAAATAAATCATTATTTCTCGTCTCATTTGGAAAAAAAATCTTCAAATCCTAAGCAGCAAATTCAGCTATATACTCAAAACGTGCAGCTTACTTCATGAAGAAAAACATCTTTGCCGAATAACGCATTGTATCAATCCTGAAAGGCTAAAAGGCTGGTATCTGTTAGAAATAAAAGCTACACTGTATTCACTTTCACTGCATTTATGTGAGGGTGACAGGCACGGGGGAGGGGATTGCCGGTGACATCATTGCTCGGTGACGCTAACCTTCTCCTGGAAGTGAAGGACCAGGACACTGAAGCAACAACCAGGGAAAAGGCGTAACCGAATCCGTCTGATAATAGCCACTGTTATCGTCGCAGTATGTTCAATTGTTAGCCAAAAAATGTGTTAATAATTAATCATTTTGCACTTGCATATTAACCAGTTTAGCACCATAACTGTCAAGTTTTAAGCCAAGGTAGTACAGTATTTGTATAAGAAAGTATTTTGCAATTTCTGTTCCAATTTTATCAACAAATGCTCTGCGCTGAATGTTTACAATAAGAAACAGTTGCATGAAAAAGGATGGCAAAGTAAATTAAGTTGGAAAACTATACCCTTTGTCACCCAATTCCATCAAATCACAAACCACAAACACCTTATATCTGTAATATCAAAAAGATGCAACAGACACAACTAAGATCTAGATAGTCCATAGATGGATGACACCGTTCTTAAAGAATATGCAGCAAGGTCTTTCAATAAATCTGTCAAATATATAACAGATTTTATTTTTTTCTGAAATATTTGTTTTCCCAGAAATGCAGTGAAGGACGAGTTTCTCTGACTGGTTTACAATCTTCCACTGTATTTCTAATGCAGTGGAAAGACTGCATTTCCATTTTGATGGAAATGTAACCTCATTTAGTCTATCTCACAACAAAAACAACAGCCAAGCACCTAACCTTAGCTAGTTAATATGATTACAACAGAGGCCATTATTTCTAGAGAAAAAAAACTATCTCCATTGGTCTATTTCAGCGAAAATATGATATTTTGTAGCCTAGCTTCAATTTCACACTTGAGATCATGTTTATCAATTGCAAAAACTGCTTAGACTCACGGCAAAGCAGAAACGTTTATGGACAAACATTCCTTTGGTTGAAAAAGCACATAAATATAAGTGATTTAACCGTTTTATGAAGACCATAATGAAGCCACAGCTGTATGTGGTATTTCTAAATACAGTGAGAGAAAAAAAGTCATTTGGTAATACAGAAGTTGAATATTGCTGGAAAGAGACATACACTGTTGAGGTTTTTCCACTTGCAATCATTGGGATAATTACAGGGATAAATGTAATAATGTTGAACTTCAAATGATCAGGAATGTAGACCTTATGCCCCAACATTTGGCACGGTGGCTCAGTGGTTAGGATTGCTGTCTCACAGCGCCAGAGACTTGGGTTCAATTCCTACCTCGATTAACTGTCTGTGTGGAGTTTGCACATTCTCCCCATGTCTGCGTGGGTTTCCTCCGGGTGCTCCGGTGTACTCCCGCAGTCCAAAGATGTGCAGGTTAGGTGAATTGGCCATGCTAAATTGCCCGTAGTGTTAGGTGCATTAGTCAGGGATGAATGTAGGGGAATGGGTCAGGTTGGGTTGCCCTTCAGAGGGTCGATGTGGACTTGTTGGGCCAAATGGCCTGTTTCCAGACTGTAGGGAATCTAATCTTAAAAAAACAATGAAAATCACAGCATTTTCCTTGGATTGTTTTGTAATAGATGATATAGACACCATAAAAATCAAAAGAACTGTGGATGCTGTAAATCAGAATCAAAAACAGGAATTGCTGTCAAAGCTCAGCAAGTCTGGCAGCAAGTGAGAAGAGAAATCAGAGTTAACATTTCAAGTCACCAAACCAAAAACATTAACTCTGATTTCTCTTCACAGATGCTGCCAGACAATGTTAATATTATACTCAGCCAACCTTTGTTTACAATACCCAAAACAAATAATTACTGTCAGAAGTAATCCAGGATTGGGAAGCAATGGCTCAACAATCCCGAGTGTGCAGATAAGTGCACTTACGCTAATTTAAGATAATCAGCCAAGCTCATAACATGGTTCCTTTCCACTTGCTGGAAGTATCATACATTTTTCAAAGACACCAAATCTCTGCAAACAAAAGGATTACATTGAATACGTTCTTGCATTTATCCTGACAAGCGCAAAATGAAAAGCTGTTCAAAATATCTCTCTTATGAGAGAATGGAAGTGTAGTCTATGACAATAAACCTGTCATAACTATTTACAGATCATAGTTTTTAAATTGCAGCTAACGGAGCCAGGATATGTTTTATTAAAATAATTTAATCTAGAATTGATTATGGTGGTCTTGGAAAATTCTGGCACTTGTCAAAGACCTTACTGGTACTTGTTGCAGCTCTGAACTAAGAACCTCCAATGTAGCATTGTAGGAATTATTGGGAATAATTTTTTTACTCACCTGGGATCTCTCCAGACAGGCCCTCTTGATCTGTGAGGGCACTTACAGAAAATTAACCTCATTCATCTATTTCTACTTCAATTTGCAAAGACTGGTAGAATAGAAGTTGAATTCTCATACACTGGTAAAAGTACAAATTCAATTCCAGAACAATCTTTCTTATTCTTCACTGATTAGTCTGTGCAAGATTACCTTTCAATCATAATGATACTTATCAACTGAAATATGGCTTCCAGCCTAGAGAGGAAAATAGGCAGTTTGACCCAATTATAGCATCACTCTGAAAACTCTAGAAACTTGGTTCAGATTTAACAAATGTTCAGATGGAATAACCATCTCCTCTCATTGGTCATCCTAAGTCTTATATCGATCTGGCAAGTTTATCTTTAGACAGATATCATACTACAAACAAATATTGTCAAAATTACTAACAGGTACAATGAAGTATTTATCAAGCTTATTGGCAAAAGATTGGAATGCTGGGGTCTGTTGAAAAAGGAGCAGATCAACTTAGAAAGGAGAAATAATGAACTCCATCATACTCAAAGAAACTCAAACTCCAGATGAATTCTTCACAGAAATAATGGTCACAATTCTCCTATGGCTGCTGAGACCTTAACATCAGGACTTTTTAGGTTCCTGAGACTTCATTTGTGGACAGTGTCATTGGTGCACAATCCTTCAGGAAATAACATCCTAATTCACCACCTCCCTAACCACATATCTATTAAAGACTGTGCTGAGTGGCCAGCACTAAAGGCCCCAATCAGAGAACCTATAACTCAGATCTCAGCAGTCCCACCAGGAGAGATGTGACATTAGTGAGGCTGTTTGGAACCTAGGGCCTCAACATTCAGGCCCACTCTTTAATATGCAGTGAAAGCAATAAGTAAAACCCTTTGCATAACAACTTGAGTAACTGCAACAAGAGTAGGCCATTGGCCCCTTTGGTCCTGAACCATCATTTAATAATATCACAGCCAATATGATTGTGGCCTGAGAGCAGCAAACTCCATCAGACCAGAGTTGCCATAACCCTCTAACCCATCAACTTGGACAAAACTAAGCACGACTCATCACTTGGCCCCACACTGCACATCCCAGCTCCTCTGCACCATCAAACCATGTGTCACAATCTGACTCAGGAATCTAGTAACTCTTCCCAAAGATGGATAAGGGAGTCATATCACCAAGCCCAGCTTGATCAACACCCAGCTAGTCAAAAGGAGGGTTAGGAAGGCCAAGATCTCACAGCCAGCCAGTGGAGTTGCCCCACTAAGCAGCCGCCCAAGAAGAGATGATAGCAATCAGCAAGAAAAGATGCAGCTACTCCCAGAAAATTACCAACAGGCACTGACCACGATGCAGACAGGAACAAGCAGCGGCCCAGAATACTCCCATGCAGGAATTGTTTGTGATCTACTTTTGCAGAATCCACTAAAGGATGTATTGTAAGTGGAATGTTACATTCTTTTGTATAATTTTAAATTTCTCTCAGTTAAGAAAAAACATTCATTTACCAATGTAATAATTTAGCCATTTAATGTACTGCATTGCAACTTACAAGTTACTAGCAATAATACTTAAATGATTTCTTTCTGCTAAGAGGAAATCCCTATGGAACATAATGCTAGTTTTAATTTTCATTCCTATGGGAATCAATACTTCACAGTTGTTTCATCTAAAGTTGCAATTTTCAGGAATACAACAACAACTTTTAATTAAGCATTTTCCATATTTCCTTTCTTCCCAATCTAAGTGTGATTCTGGTGAAAAATAATCAAATGTTATGACAGTAATCAAATTATGCAAATTTCAGTCACACTGTGATCTAATTATCAACAACAATCCAATCTACCAATAGAATATATAAAGCTTGCCATCTAAAAGTTCAATATCACTGCCTGGGTATGGTATAAATGATTAGCCAAGTGTTATATTATTGCATTATTCCAAATGTAGAAACTATATTGAAATGCACGTATATACATGTCTAGATAATATGCCACATCATTTACTATGCTCTGCAGTCAGTGCTCCAAGGCAACAATATGCAATTTTGCAGCACCTGATGAAGTTTGTATGAAATTCATTTGTTGAAAGCTCCAATATTTGCATAAAATTGCAGGATTATTTGGACTTTTGGGAATCATGAGACATATCATAGTGTCAGCAGATGTTTGTGAATACAATTCAAGCATTAACAAAATGAGTGCTGAATTGGGACAGGAAAAAAAGACAACCTGAAATTAGTGCCAGAAAGAGGGGAAAGAGACTGAGTAAACTCTGCACAAATAAAATTATAGACATCACAGCAGTTAAAGCACAAATGAAGCTCAGGATAGATTGGGAGGTTGATAGATAGATACAAGAGTGAGGTTGAAACAAAAGTGACAATTGACATGTCTAAAAGGCACTATAGAAGGTCAGCTGCATCCTATTATTAACCGGAGAGAAAGGTTTAGATCTTTTCAATCACGAGATTAGCAATGACTATGCTAAAAGTGCCAGACAAAATCTTTGGGAAATTCAGCATAAATCTCCAGCAGAACCCAAACTTTTGAATTCATCAAAATATATTACAAAACCTAAGGTAGGAACCTCATAAGTCTGTTGATAATCATTTTACAAAACTGAGAAATTGTGGCAGCAAAACACTACAGAAATAAATGCCTGAAAGATTTGTACTCTGATGTACAAAAAAAGCTCTACTGGACACACTAGTATACAACATCACAAATGAAGTCACAGGTAAACAGATGAAGATTCTGACAACACAAATTAACTTCAGTTAAGAAAAAAGCAGCAGTCTTCATGTAGCCAGAGGGAATATCCTTTTTGCATATATCGCGTTGAACCCTTTAAGGATTTTGTAAACTTCAATGAGATCACTCCTCATTCTTCTAAACTTTAGAAATGTAGAGTGCAGAGAATACAGACCCAGTGTCCTCAATATCCATTGATAGGAGAGTTACCCCATCCTGAGGACTAGCATAATATACTGCTGCACTCCCTCTATGGAAAGCATATCTCTCCTTAAGAGCTTCAAAATTGCAAAGGGTACACCAGCTGCACTCTTGCTAACATTCCTTGGGTAATCCAAGATGGAGGAGGGGGAAAAAAATGCAACAGCTACTCCGTTTTTAAAGGTATTTTCAGTGTTGGAGCTGATTTCCCTGAAGTCTTGGAGCAGTAATTATAGTTTTATAAGCTATTGCATTGTATTGGAACTTTAAAACAAAAGAGATCAAAACAATGGCACTTTAAAACAGGAGGAACCAGAGACCATGTGGGAGGTGAAAGAAATGGAGCAATAAACCTGCACAGCTATGTGACTGAGTAATAGATCTGCATAGCTGACTGTCTTTGCTGTTTAGTTTCAAGTATCTCTGGATATCAAAGTTTGTTCTAAGAAAAATAAACAAACAGTGAAATTCACAACTGAGCTTGAAGAATCATGTGTGGGAAGCTCACAGCTGTGGAACAGCTAAATGGTGTTTTAAAGTGTAACCTTACTTTTTTTTGTAAATTAAAACAATGAGTCAAATGGGGTTTTTTTGATTACATGTTTTATTGAGATGGGTCTCTTGATTACACTTTAAAACACAGGTACTAAGTTAGCCTGGAGCAGTGTATTTTAGAGCACTATTGCTGTGCTATTTTCTGCTTCTGCAGATTGTTAAGGTGCAAAGCTGGCCTTTAGTAGAGTGATATGCTCTCCCTGTCGGGTGTGGGAGATCAGGGAAGAGTTTCCATGTTACTGATGATTATGTCTGCAGGAAGTGTGTTTGCTTGCGAATCCTATTGGGTTGCATGGATCGGTTGGAACAACAGTTAGAGGCAATGAGGAATTTAAGGAGCTGGGGGTGTGATGGATGGCAGTTGCAGCAAGGTAGAAAAACTGCTGATACAGTCAGGTAGATGGGTTACCTTGAGGAAAGGTAGGAGCAGTAAGCAAGTAGTGCAGGGGTCTCCTATGGCTAACCCCAACTCAAATAAGTATGCTGTTTTGGAAATGTAGGAGGTGATGGACTCTCAGGGGTATATAGCACTGACAGCCAGGTTTCTGGGACTTAGACTGCCTCTAATGTAATGAGGTGTATGTAAGGTTCCAAATGATCAATTGTGATGGGGGATTCTCTAGTCACAGGCACAGACAGATGTTTGTGCAACCAACAATGAGACATCAGAATGATGTCTAGTCTCCCTGGTGCCAGGATCAAGGATATCTCAGAGAGGGTGCAGAATATTCTCAAAGGGGAGAGAGACCAGCAAGATGTTGTTGTACACATTGGAACTAACAACATAGGAAAAGAAAAAGACAAGATTCTGAGGAGAGAACATAGCAAATTAGACAGGAATTTAAAAAGTAGGTTCTCAAGGGTAATAATATCTGGATTACTCCTGAATCCAGTGAAATTAGGAATAGGAGGATGGAGCAGTTGAATGTGTCGCTGAGGAGCTGGTATGAGGAGAAGGATTCACATTTTTGCATCACTGGAATCTCTTCTGCGGTAGAAGTCAGCTGTGTAAGAAGGACAGATTGCACCTGAAATGGAAGAGGACTAATATACTGGTCGAGAGATTTGATAGAGCTGTTTGGGAGGATTTAAACTCGTAAGGGTGGGGTAGGGTGAGTAAGGGTGAGTAAGGGTGGGGTGGGGTGGAGAACCTAGGGAGGCAGTGAGGGAAGAGATCAGTCTAAGACTGGTGCAGTTGGGAAAAGGAGGAAGTCAAACAGTCAGGGCAGGCAGGAGAATGAAGTAGGACTAATAAATTAAACTGCATTTATTTCAATGCAAGAAGCTTAACAGGTAAGACAGATGACATGGTTGGGAATATGGAACTGCAATATCATAGCAATTACAGAGACATGACTCAAGGATGGATAGTATTGGCAGCTTAGTGTTCCAGGCTGTAGATGCAAAAAGAAGGATACAAAGAGGGGCAAGATACGAGGGGGGGAACGGCATTTTTGATTAAGGATAAAGTTACAGCTGTACTTAAGGAGGATATTCCTGGGACTATATCCAAGTAAGTTATTTAGGTGAAACTGAGAAATAAGAAAGCAATGATCACCTGACTGGGATTGCATTATAAACCCCCTAATAGTCAATGGAAAATTAAGAAGCAAATTTGTAAGAACTGGCTTAAAAATAGGACACAGAGGGTGATGGTGGATGGTTATTTTTCAGACTGGAGGCCTGTGACCAGCAGTGTTCCACAAAGACCGATGCTGGGTCCACTGCTTTTCATCATTTATATAAATGATTTGTACGTGAACATAAGAGATATGGTTAATAAGTTTGCAGATGACACCAAAATTATGGTGTGATGGACAGCAAAGAAGACTCCCTCAGAGTACAATGAGGGCCAATGGGCCAAGGAGTAGCAGATGGAGTTTAATTTAGATAAATGTGAGATGCTGCATTTTGGAATGACAAATCAGGGCAGAACTTATACACTTAACGTTAAGGTCTTGGGCAGTGTTGGAGTACGGATTCATAGCTCCTCGAAAGTTGAGTCTAAGTTAGACAGGATAGTGAAGAAGGTGTTTGGTATGCTTGCCTGTATTGGTCAGTGCATCGAGTATAGGAGGCACAAGGTTATGTCACGACTGTACAGGACATTGGTTAGGCCAGTTTTGGAATACTGTGTTCAAGTCTGGTAGCTCTCCTATATGAAGGACGTTGTGAAACTTGAAAAGGTTCAAGAAAGATTTACAAGAATGTTGCCAGAGTTGGAGGGTTTGAGCTATAGGGAAAGGCTGAATAAGCTGGGAATTTGCCGTAGAAGGTGAGAGGCTGAGGGATGACCTTACAGAGATTTATAAAAACATGAGGTGCATGGATAGGGTGATTAGACAAGGTGTTTTCCCTGGGGTGGGGGAGTCCAGAACTGAAGGGCAAAGGTTTAAGGTGAGAGGGGAAAGATTTAAAAGGGACTTAAGGGGCAACTTTTTCATGCAGAAGGTGGTGCGTGTATGGAATGAGCTATCAGAGGAAGTGGTGGAGGCTGGTAGAATTACAACATTTAAAAGGCATCTGAATGGGTATATGAATAGGAAGGATTTGGAGAGAGATGAGCCAAATACTGACAAAAGGGACTAGATTAATTCAGGATATCTAGTTAGCATGGACAAGTTGGACCGAAGGGTTTGTTTCTATGCTGTACTGCTCTATGACTCTATAATTCTAATTGAATTAAGACATTTTTACGCCTGTATTCAGTTTTCTTGCAATAAAGGCGAACATGTCATTTGTCTTCCCAATTGCTTGCTGCATCTGCATGTTAGCTTTCAGTTACTTATGACCAAGGACACCACTTTGGACATAAATATTTCTAAATGTCGCACCATTTAAGAAATAGACTGCACACCCTCCTTCGAAATAATCCCAAACTTTATCATATCATTATCCATCCATCATGTTCTTACCCACTCAATCAGCCTTCCCAAATCATGTTGAATCTTATTTGCATCATCCATATGTGTTACCACCTTGTTGTAGAGTCATGGAGCCATATAACACAGAAGTGGGCCTTCAGCACAGTGAGTCTGTGACAAGCTATCAACATTAATCCCAGTTTGCAGCACATGGACCTTAACGTTGATATACTTTTTAAAAGGCTCATATACTTTTTAAAGGTTATGAGATTTTCCACCACTTCTGCCCTCCCAATAGTGCATTCCAGATTCTAACCACTCTCTAGGTGAAAAGAAAATTTTCCTCAAATCCCCTCTCAACCTCCTGCCTTTCACCTTAAAATAATACCCCCTTGTCAGTGACCTTTCAACTGAGGGGGCCAGCTGCTTTCAATCCACCCTATTCATGCCTCTCATTGTCTAGACACCCCAATCAGGCCTTTCCCTAGAATGACTCTGCGTGTCACTGGCCACTCAGATGTTTATTTTCTTCCTGGTGCTGGAATATAAATAAAGATCTATGCACTTGTTTGTTCTTCACTGTGTCCTACACCTGCACACATGGGTGCTGGGGTAAAATAAACACTACCGCTGTTGGGCTTTCTTCATGGCTAAAATGCTCCATCCCAGGCATCATCCAGGTGAATTGCCTCTGCTTCCACTTCAGTGCAATTACATCCTTCCTTGGGAACCAGAATTGCACACAATCCTCAAGGTGTAGCCTAACCAAAGTTTCATACATCCCCAACATATCTCCACGCTCTTGTAATCAATGCATGACTAATAAACATAGGTTTTCTGTATGCCTTCTTAATCACCACATTAACGTATTCTGCCATTTCAGGGATCTGTGGACATGCATCTCAAGATCTCTCTTTTCCTCTGAGCTTTCTGGTGTCCTGCCATTCATTTGCTAAAAGTTTTCTGTAAGCTACATCCAAATTATTGATTTAGATAGTGAACAACTTATTGATCCATATCGGAGCCAGGCACTGATATTTGACTGATATTTGTTGTGTCCCACAAGCAGTCAACCAGCCAAAAAATGGCAGTTTATTCCTACCATTGGTTTTCTTTTCATTAACCAGTTTAAACTCAACAAAATACCTGATAGCCATTTGCTGATTCTTCTCTGACAGCAATGCATTGAACATTTGGAGTCAACTTGCCTGGTTTAAAATTTAAACAGAGCTTGCCAGTTAATTACCAATCATTATTAATTGGTGCATTCTCCAAAACCTTTACTGATCAGAGTCCATTTGCCAACCAATTATCACTCTCCTCGATAGTATAAATATTAGCTCTTCCCTTAAATTGGTATTTTTGTGAAATGTCCTGATGAATTCAAGACAAAAAGCTTCAACAAAATATGTCTTTCTATCTTACTACTTCCCAGTGACATCACTGTTTTTCTCTTGTCTGAATTTCCTCTCTTGTTTGCATCCACCTGACAAGTTTGTTTAAGCCCTCTCTAACAGTGCCAGTAAATCTCTCTATGAGGATATTAGTCCCAGTCCTGCTAAAATATAAACCATCCTCGGTGTACAGATCTCATCAACAAGATCTGGACAATATTCAGGGTTGAGCTTTGGACTTTGTGGTGGCATTCGCACCACACAAATGCCAGCCAATGAGCATCTTAAATATGACTCAATCTAACCACCGATCCTTGACTTTCAATGGTGTTACCATCACTGAATTCCCCATTATCAGCATCCTTGGATTACTATTGACCAGAAAAACAACTCAACTTGCCACACACATGCAGCAGCTACAAGAGCAGGTCACAAGCTAGGAATACTAAGATGAGTAACTCACTTACTGACTCTCAAAGTCTGTTCATCATCTATAAGGCACAAGTCAAGAGTGTGATAGATTACTCCCCACCTGCCTGGATGAGTGCATTTCCAACAACACAAGAAACTTGACATCATCCATGACAAAACAGCACACTTGACTGACACCACATCCACAAGCACCACTCCCTCCACCACGGACATTCAGTAGCAGCAGTGTGCACTATCAACAAGATGCACTGCAGAAATTCATCAAAGATCCTAAGTCAGCAACATTAAAACCCACAACCACTTCCCTCTAGAAAGATAGGAGCAGGAGATAGAAAGGAACACCGCCACCTGCAGCTTCCCCTCCAAGACACTTCTGACTTAGAAATATATCATTGTTCCTTCATTGCCTTGGGGTCAAAGTCCTGGAATTCGTTCCTAAAAGTAATTATGGGTTGACTTACAGCACTTGGACTGCTGAGGTTCAAGAAGACAGCTCATCACCACCGTTTCAAGGATAACTAAGGACAGTCAATAAATGCTGGCCAGGCAGAATTTCCAGGAATGAATAAAAAATTCTGCTCAAAAACTACTCCCACTGCCTCACAATTCTAAAACCTTCCCTCCTAAGCTATTTCTCAGCAATGCATTCATTTGCTTCATCTTCCCCTTTCGCTATTTACAAACACGTTGTACCTGGAGTAGTTCTCAGATTACTAGTATTTGTAAGGCTTTAAATCTTCTTTCAGTATGTTATCCCTCCTTCCACATATAGCATTGATAGTAATGTGGACCACAATCTCTGGATGTTTACCCACCTGAGTAATAATGTTCTGCAGCTGTTCAGTGAGCCTGGCACCAGCAAGATAACATACAATTTTGGATCCACATCCAAATGAATTCATGAACAGAAGGAAATGTCCTTTTTCACAGAATCCCTACAGTGTGTAAGTAGGCCATTCAGCCCATTAATTCCACATCAACCCTCCGAAGAGCAACCCACCCAGACCCATCCCTCTACCCTATCTCTGTAACCATGCATTTCCCATGGCCAATCCACCTAGCCTGAACATCTCCAGATACTAGGGCAATTTAACATGGCCAATCCACCTAACCTGCACTGTTTAGACTGCGGGAGGAAACCGGACAACCCAGAGAAAACCCATGCAGAGCAGGGAGAATGTCCAAACTCCACACAGCCTGAGGGTGGAATCGAACCCCGGTCCTGGCACTGTAAGTCAGCAGCACTTATCACTGAGCCACCATTCCGCCCTTTTTAATGAATCTAACAGTCAAACTTTTGGAAAGGTAATCACTAGACAAAGAATATGCAGAGTAAAGAAAGAAAACGGTAAAGGAATTAACAGAGGCAGAGGCAGAGCAACCTGTTGAATAAAAAAAAGAAAAATAAACCAAAACTTATACCCAGGTAGATGACAATCTATTTTGAGGGATATAACAATAGATGTACGAATTAACAACTCTAGTAGAAATGAAATTTCAGCAGGCCAGGTGCCTGAAGTAGTGACTGAAATATAATACTTGAAGAGCAAACTTTGCTATTGACAACATTCACCATACCCTTTTGACCAGTAAACATTCCTGTGACTACCTTTTGGTGTTATGTGAGCCAGGGTGTGTTCCGACAGAAAGCAAATGAGAAACGTAAGGGAAGCAAAAGAACAGTTGACATAGTGGATGACATTTAGATCTATGAAAGAGACCATGATTATAGGTGCAAGCTAAAATGCAGACAAATGCATTGTAAAGGTTGACAGATTGCCAATTCTTCAGAGCAGTGTATATACCTGATAGTATCAAATTAAGATGGAAGCTCTGAAAGGCAATACATAGCTGAGAGGTTTCCTTCGTTTGATATATGTACAGCATGACTTTTTAAATACTTCATATTGTCAGAACCCTTGCTGATTTTTCATTATGTTTATTTTTATTTTATCAGTTTTACTTTCGAGCTGTGAACAGAAAATTATGGGTTAAACGTAGACTTTATGAAACAGCTTGTAGTAAAAGAAAAAGATCAGACCAAACAAGTTTTTGTTTATGTGTGAGACCAGGCCTGGAGGTTAATTGCTGGGTGATTCTTGATTAAGAGTGTTCATACAGAAAGAGCATTGTGTTAAAACAGAGTGGAAGTTGGCTATTAACATGGTCGTTACCTGGGAGTTTGTTCTGGCAAGTTTGGAAGAGATTGTATATTCAAGTGCATGATAATGTTAATTGGTAATTGAGGCCTTGGAAGAGATGGTCAGTTCATCAGACAGGAACATAGGCAAAAGTGAGGGCTGCAGATGCTGGAAACCAGAGTCTAGATTAGAATGGTGCTGGAAGAGCACAGCAGGTCAGGCAGCATCCAAGGAGCAGGAAAATCAACGTTTCGGGCAAAAGCCTCCATGCCTGATGAAGGGCTTTTGCCCAAAACATCGATTTTCCTGCTCTTCGGATGTTGCCTGACCTGCTGTGCTTTTCCAGCACCATTCTAATCTAGGGCAGGAACATAGTTGACACTGCTTTTGACGGTGTTTTTCTGGAGGAGATGAATTTGGTTACTGGTGATGCAAGATGAAAGATTTGAAAGCTCTCTGTCTAATCTCCCACACCAGTTTCCAGATGCCTGGAGAGTAGAAGGTTGAGTTAGAACCAAGGACATTTTTAAGAGTACTGCATTAAAATCTAGTCTCCCTGCTGTAGGAAAGATGTTAAATTTGAAAAGGTTCAGAAAAAAATTAAAAGCACTTTGACTCAAATCCTCCAGTTCCAGCAAAGGGAGAGGCTGATTGGCTGGGTTTTTTTTCTCTGGCACATTGGAGGATGAGGGGTGACCTCATAGAGGTTTAGAAAATCATGAGGACCATGGATAGAGTGATTAGCCAAGTTCTTTTACTCAGGCTATGGGAGTCTAAAACGAGAACAGGTTTAGAGTGAGAGGGGAAAGATTTAACAGGGACCTGAGGGGCAACATTTTCATGCAAAGGGTGGCGCTTGTATAGAACAAGCTGTCAGAGGAAGTCATGGAGGCTGATACAATTATGACATTTAAAAAGCATCTTGATGGGTATGTGAAGAGGAAAGGTTTAGAGGGTATGGCAAATGGGACCTAGATCAGTTTAGGATATCTGGTCAGCACGGATAAGTTGGAAATGGGTCTGTTTCTGTGCTTTATGACTCTATGAGTGAACTGAAAAGGTGATCCGATCGATGCTTTCAGAAAAGCAAGCAAGGAGTTCACATCTATGCATGTGAAACACAATGCCTATGTATTGTGAAAACTATAGATATTTTCTCAGCAAGTGATCCAGACAACCTGACAAAAATATTGCAAATACAACAACACAGGGGTATTGGTCAATTAGAGATGACATTTCGCAAAACAATGGTTTTCTTTCTGCTGGCTTAATCTAAAATCATTAGACCCAAACTTCTCCAGAAGCTGCAATGAAGATCACATGGGAATGAAGAATTATAAGCTCAATCAGAACACAAGAGCATGAGAGATAAGAGGAGGAGCAGACTACACAACCTGTCAAGACTGCTCCGCCACTTATTACCATCATAGTTGATCTGGGGCCGCTCACCTTCCTGCCCATAGTCACATATCTTTTTAGTGCATGAGGCACCAGAAGTCTATTAACTCCAGCCTTAAATGTAGATCATTTGTGTATGGAACAGGCATCTACAAAGACATCAGAAAAATAAAATCTGATGGAAAACATGCCAAAAGTATAAAGTACACAATAGAAAGACATGGTAGCCACTGAAGTACCAAATACACCACAATATATTGTGGAAGCTGATTTATTCACACAGGATAATATCGCCGAACAGCAAACCATTTCTTAATATTTCCTTTTATCATAAAGGTAAAATATTTGAGAGCTGCAACAATTATCTCACCTCTGTGACTTATGCTTGCTGAACAACAGATTCTTAAAAGATTAATCAGTGGCAAGGAACTAAGATAGTGCCAGCGAATTTGAGAAATTTCCTGAACAATATGGGTTCAATATTATCACTTCACAATCCAAGAGGACAAGGGTAGACAGAAAGACATACCTAAATTGTCAAGAGAGTCTCATGAAATGCCAATATAAGATAATAGGGTAGCGGAATGGGTCTGGGTGGGTTACTCTTTGGAAAGTCCGTGTGGACTTGTTGAGCTGAAGGGACTGTTTCCATACTGTAGGGATTCTCTGGATGATGACTGTCTGTAAGAGTGGTAAAGGCAGGATCCCTCATAACAGTCGAGATGTATTTAGCTGAGCACTTGTGATGCCAATGCATACAAGGCTTTAGGCCAAGAGCTGGAAAATGGGTTACAGTAGTTGCTTTTGACTTGTGTGGACATGGGCCTTTCTTTATGCTGTCGCTCTCTATGACTCCATAACTATTACAAAATGGCAGAAGCCCTAGAGGAGTACAGAATGTGTAAAAGGGGATGTGAAAGGTAAAACAGGAAATGAAAGGATATTTGCAGGTAAATCGAAGGAAATCCTAAATTGCTTCACAAGTACATGAAGGGTAAAAGGACAATGAAGGAAAGAGGAAGCCCATTAAGGACTGCAGTGGTAATTTGTACGTGGAGCCAGAGGATGTAGATAAGGTTGTAATTGAATATTTTGGGTCGGTGCTCACTAGTGAGAAGAATGATAAGGGCATAGAAATCAGGGAGAAGGTCTGTGATACAATTAAAGAAATTAGCATAGACAGGGAGAAGATTCTGAGTGGTCTGGCAGGCTTAAAAGTAAATAAATCTCCAGGGCCCGATGAAATATATCCTAGGTGTTGAGTGAAGCAAGAGAGAAAATAGCAGGGACGCTTTCAAAATTGTTCAATTACTCTCTGATCATAGGTGACATGCCAGAGGGTTGGAAGACAGCCAATGTGGTACCATTATTGAATAAGGACCAGGGAGCTACAGGCTGGTCAGGTGAACCTCAGTGGTGGGGAAGCTACTGGAAGTAACTCTGAGGGACAGAATTAATTTGCATTTGTTGAGGCAGGGATTAATCAAGAACAGTCCACATGGTTTTGTTAAGGGACAATCACGTCAAACTAATTTGCTTGCATTTGTCGAAGAAGTGAGCGGGTATGTAGATGAGGATAACGCTTTTGATGTAGTCTACTTAGACTTTACCAAGGCTTTGGATAAGATCCCACATGGTAGATAGCAAAGGATGCCGATGAGATCCAGGTAAATTGGGAAAATTGTATCCACAGTTGGCTCAGTGGCAGGAAGCAGAGTGTTCAGGGTTGCTTTTCCGAGGAGGATAGGGCAAATGATTGTATGGCTAAGGACCTTGTGTACTTGGCAGGATTCATATTTTTGGATCATTGCAATCTCTTCTGAAGCACAACCTCTCTGTATAGAAGGGGTTGCACATGAATCGGAAAGTGATCTATATCCTAACGTGGAGATTTGCCAGTGCTACTCAAAGGCTTTAAACTTGGGGGGAGTTGGAGATGGGTGGAAGTGAAGGGGAGGAACCCACAGTCACAGTGGGAAAGATACTGAGACTAGTACAACAGAGAAGAGCAGCAAGTTAAATGGTCAAGGTAAGCAAAAGTAAGGCAGAGAACGAGGTAAGACTGAAATGTTAACTGCATTTATTTCAATGCAAGAGCTCTGGCAGATGAACTCAGGGCTTGGTTGGGGACATGGGACTAAGATATCATAAAAATTACAGAAACATGGCTCAGGGAAGGACAAGCTTGACAGCGTAATGTTCCAGGGTAGAGGCGCTACAGGAAGGATAGAAAAGGGGCAAAAGAGGAGGGAGAGTAGAACATCTAGGCAAGTTATTTGGGAGGAACGGAGAAATAAGAAAGGGATGATCACCTTATTGGGATTGTATATATGCCCTCCCCAATAGTCAGCAGGAAATTGAGAAGCAAATATTTGAAGAAACCTCAGATATCTGTAAGAATAATAAATAGGGTGGTAATGGCAGGGAATCTTAACCTTCCAAACCCCGCTTACTTCCCTCCAAGGCCCCAAGGGATCCTTCCATATCCGCCACAAATTCACCTGCATCTCCACCCGCATCATTTACTGCATCCGCTGCACCCAATGTGGCCTCCTCTATATTGGGGAGACAGGCCGCCTACTTGCGGAACGTTTCAGAGAACACCTCTGGAACACCCGGACCAACCACCCCGTGGCTCAACACTTCAACTCCCCCTCCCACTCCACTAAGGACATGCAGGTCCTTGGACTCCTCCATCGCCAGACCATAGCAACACGACGGTTGGAGGAAGAGCACCTCATCTTCCGCCTAGGAACCCTCCAACCACAAGGGATGAACTCAGATTTCTCCAGTTTCCTCATTTCCCTTCCCCCCACCTTGTCTCAGTCAAATCCCTTGAACTCAGCACCGCCTTCCTAACCTGCAATCTTCTTCCTGACCTCTCCGCCCCCACCCCCACTCCGGCCTATCACCCTCACCTTGACCTCCTTCCACCTATCGCATTTCCAACACCCCTCCCCCAAGTCCTTCCTCCTCCCTACCTTTTATCTTAGCCTGCTGGACACACTTTCCTCATTCCTAAAGAAGGGTTCATGCCCAAAACGTCGATTCTCCTGCTCCTTGGATGCTGCCTAACCTGCTGCGCTTTTCCAGCAACACATTTTCAGCTAAAGAAGGTGGAGCCAAGTTGGAGGGTTGGATCTGGCATGGGATGGGGAGGGAGAGGAGATTTGGAAACCAGTGAATTCAGTGTTGACACCATGTGGTTTTAGGCTCCCAAGGCAGAAGATGAGGTGTTCCTCGTCCAGTTTGCAGGTGGCCTTGTGTAGGTAGTGGAGGAGGCCCATAATGAACATGTCATGGGGGGAGTGGGAGTGACAGTTGAAATAGATGGCTCTACATAGCTTCATATGTGGTTTCATCTTCTTATCCACCTGTCGCAATTACTTTGCTTAACCCTCTCAAATTCAAAATAGGTTTGCCCAGGCTTTTTGCTTAAATTCTGAAACCTTTGCCAATCTGCCTAAGGCATTACCTTGTATGGAACTAAGTCATAATCCCAAGACAATGAAGTATTCATTTCTGTACATTATCTGTCAACTCTGCATAAGAATTTTTCAATTGTTATTTGCCCAATTCATTTTCCTAGTCATTTTCTCAAATTACATGAAGAATATCTCCACATCCTCTTCTTCAAATTTTGATAGGGCCTGTGCAAACTTAAACATTTCACTACTGGACTTCAGATTATGATGAAAATTCTCCCCACAAGAGCCTACATCAAGAGCTGACACCATCAGGTTCAAGTGTGCCATTTTAAGCATATATTCATATCATTCCAATTTCTCTTTTTGCAATTCTAATTCTAGATTTCACTTCCATATTTCTGTCTTTTTCAATTCCATTTCCCTTCCCTTATCTTTCTCTATCCTTCACTTATCTTTTTCTGCCATCTCTAGTTTCTTCATTTTCTCCTTAAGTTCAAGCTGTTTCAACTGTAACCAAATATCGCTGATTCCAACTGTTATAAAGTTGAAGGCACATACTGTCCCTTTAAGAGAGAGTGAATGCTGTTCTGAACTGACAGCGTACAAGCACCTGTGTACATGACTAGATGACAGTCCCAGAGTGTACTGGAAAATTGCAAATATGTAACATTTGACTGTGAAATGGATATGTGAGTATTAGCTGCTGTTTTAACAATTCAAATTTAAGCAATCAGTTTAAATTATGCCCCAGGAAACTAAAAGCCAATTGAGTTTGAATTTATTGTTTTGCCAACATCGAACCAATGAGACAACCTGATGTTGGGGATCTAAAATGCAGACATTTTGAAAATTGGTCAGAGAATAACTGCCATCAAGACAGAAATGCAGGGAGAGCTAACATGTTGCTCTCCAAGAAATTAGGAAACATTCTCTATCAAAGGTACCTTTTCATATAAAACATACACGCAATAAAATGGAAAATGATCCAGGGAGATCATCAGCCAGAAAAGGGAAGACAAAAGAGGACAGCTACTGTGTAGTTTTGAAATTAAGTTGATGTAATTTTAATAAGAGTCTCTGGAACAGAATATTGTTATAGAATTGGAGGCAGATAATAAGCAGTTAAGAGAAGGGGTGTATTGTTGGTTAATGTTCACTTTTAGAGTAAAAAAATTGATGTTATTTTCTTTAAATTGGTGAGTTCTCTGTTACTCATATTTTAGCAGATTACAAAGTTTTCTGGGTGTTTGGTTTAATTAACAGAGAAGTTCATCTCTGCGTCGTAACACAACATTTTACGACAGGAAGTACTCAGCCTCCTCTGCACTTCTGTAAACCCAAATTTCTTGCTGGTACCTCAATTACATCTGACTTTCTGGCTCTGTCAAGCAAAGCTACATCCAGTTTATCTGCCAAGGCAATCAAGCTTTATTTTGAAATTTCCTTTAAGACTGCTAGCAACAACTCTGTCACCTGCAGGAAATTCTTTACTGTTTACAGTCCTGTGCCTCAAACACATTCATAACCTCATGTTTTCCTTTATGTACTATCTGCCAGTACCACACCTAAATACTCATTACTTCTGTTTCCAATCCAATCATGGGTCAAATGTCCTCAAAGTTTGTTACAACTGACTGGGATGACACACTGGAAATTTAGTCCCACTATTCCCAGTGTCACACCCGTTAAAGATTTAATAAAGTATGCAAAGTTATCCAATTTATCTGACTTTAAGACCCAAATTGATAGAAAACACAGACCAGGTTTCTGTACTGGACAAGAATCATTATTTATTCGAAAAGTACATAAACTCTAGCTACAGGTAAACTGTTAGAAATTGTTAGGGTGACTCTATGGCATATAACTGAAACTCAAATCCCACAATAAACATCCCTGACACACACACAAATAGTCCGGATAAAATAAGTTATGAACAGAAGGAAAAGCTAGAAAGACAGTTTAGAAATCTCTCTTCCTAGATTATGTTGTTGAGAAGATCATTGTCTTTCCTGTTCGTCAGCACATTGCTTCACTCTTAAAAGCCTCTGACTTATCAGTTAAGAGTCACAGCTTACAACAATTGCTGCAGGAAAGATAAATGGTGTCTTCAGGATTTCAGTACCTTTTGACTGCAGAAAACAAAGAGATCACTCCCGTGCCGAGAAAGGACTGAACACTTTTCTTTCTTGAAATTATTCCCAATTCAAAGTCGTTCAGTTAACCGAGAACCAATAACACAGTTGTTGGAAAGAGAAAGGTTTCTGTCATTGATATCTGGTCACTAGTCGATAGAGCAAGCAACTTATTGCCAACAAAAGTTACATTTGCATAGCCCCTGGCTCCAAATTGTCTGCAAGTCAAACTTCAATTACTCCTCATTCAAACAACTGTTCATGATGCTTGCTATTGGTGTCATTTTATTTGGTCTTCAAAACCTATCGCCATCCTTTTGAGCACTGGTTTCAAAACAGCAGAAGAAGCCACATCACCAGACATTAACAGTCTGGTCTGATGTTGTCATTCAGGTCAGTGCCATCTCCATGGTCTGGAAAAATATTGCATAAGAAGGTGCAATATACGACCTTCTCCACTGTGCAAAGGTAACTGACACCTTCACACTCATTCTATTAAAAAAAAATGAATTCCATATGCTGGAAATCAAAAACACAAACAGAAGTTGCTGGAAGAACTCAGAAGGTCTGACAGCATCTGTGCAGAGAAAGCAGAGTTGATGTTTCAGGTCCAATGACCCTTCTTCAGACCTGGAAGAACTTTTGTTTGTGTTTCAAACTCATTCGTCTCTGCCACTGCATCCCCCACCTGTGACCAAGGTTCACGCTCTAACATTCTCACTGTGGCCTGCAACCTTGCCCTTGCCCACTCTGCCATTCCTCATTTTCCCACACTAATAACCCTGCATACCCTCGGAGTTAGCTACTCAATTGCTCAGGAGACCTCACCAATTCTCACCCATCTGCACCAACACTAACAACTATAATGCCCTATTTCACCTCATTTAATTCCACCTTTTCTCTAATTACAAAAGAAATCTGCTCATAACAGGCAGAAAGACCCCCAAACCCAACATTTGACTGTTAAACCACTCTGAGGACAAAATCCAGAAATCAGTAAGGGAACCAAGATTAATGGGGAAAACACAGGAAAGTAAAGTTGAGGTTTATCAGATCAGCCACAATTCCATTCAATGGTGCAGCAGACTCAATCAGTTAAAGACCTACTTCTGCTCCCATTTCTAATCTTGGTCTTTATGTAACTCTTGCCCTCACAGGAGAAAACTGGGACCAGTCCTTGCAGAGATGCTAAAACATATATATCCATGCAAATAGGTACCATTCTTCATTCCAATGTAACTTTCACAGTAACCCCACTGCTAATCTCATTCATTGCACGTCACTAGTAACCACTGGCCATGATGCCTTCCCTCCTTTGTTTGCAGTTACTGTCAGCATATCGATGAGCACTGTCATAAAATGGCCCCCAGAAGCTACCTCTTAAATTCTGAGGATGAGTACCTAGACTTCAGAGGAAACATCAGCAAGGCTGCCTCTTAGCCTCCAACACCCCCCCCCCCCCCACCCCACCCCCCCCCCCCCCCATTCTCAAATGTCTCCACCAACTCAGAAAACACCATAGAAATAAAACAAACAACTACTGATGATGAAAATTGGAAATAAAAACAGAAATTGCTGACGAAATTCAGCAGGTCTGGAAATATCTGTGGAGAAAAATCAGAGTTAACATTCAGCAACTCAGTGGTGTTCTGAAAAAGCGTTAACTCTGATTTCTCTCCACAGATGCTGGCAGACCTGCTTAATTTCTCCAGCAATCTCTGGTTTTTGTTTTACATTAGTGGGAGTATTAACCTTTGAAAGTGTGGGACTATAGTCTGGTGATGACATCACTACGACAGCTCCATAGTTATCCAAGAAAGAAACATCCCATGTTGCTGGCACTTGGATAACTGTAGAGAACAAGTACCTGGTCAGCCCTTGGCCAAAGAGGGCCCAGTTGTGTACAATCAGAGATTTCATCCACATGCACAGAGAGGAATATGAATTACAGACAGGTATGTGGGGGAAAATGGCCCTCACTGCCTAGAAACTGCAGCGTCACAGCAAGTCGTATGATCACCTGTCTGCCTCCATGGACAGCGATGGAGAGCGAGGTCCAGAACCATCAGGGTCTGCTGGACACATACACACATACACACATACACACATATATGCGCATGTGAACTCTGCTGCCCAAGGCACTGGCCCTGAGAATCACATACATAGTGACAAGGGGATTTGTGAACTTTCGAGATGGCTATTCCTCACAGAGAGACATGGTGGTGCCAAGATGCACCTAGCCAGAGGAGAAATCATGCACAGGCCCCCTCAGAAGTCCATACTCAGGACTCTCCAGAGATGAACAGGCCCAGCATGCCCATCTTGCCTGACCGTTTCAACCCTTCAAACTGAGGAGGGTAGCAGCCAGTTGCCTATTAAGGGGGATTACTGTTTATTAATTATATTATAAACCATACATCACACCGCCGCGAGCAAACTAGATAGCAAGTATTCTTGATGTGAAAGTCAGCACAGGATCAGCAAGTCGCTGCCTGCAAAGCAGGGCATCAATTTGTTCCTTCTCTGCCATGCCCAGGACAAATATCAGAAGCTATGCAGGCTTGCTCTGGACTAAAATTACTTGTCCAGGTGCATAATAGCCATTTAAAGATGGTATCAGCAACGGGGGTGCAGGTTCATTCAAGAGTATCCTAGCAGGGGAGATTGTTCAGAGTATGGCATGTGGTAGCACGGGGCTAGAATCAGACCAGAGCAGTGTTATAGGTACATAATAACGCAAGTTTGTTAAGAAACAGTGAAAGATCTCGCTTGGTCTTCCAGAGTGAGACTCTCCATGAAACCTTAGCCAGAAAATATAAGATTCAGCCCAATCTCTCACAAACAATATTTTTAAAAGGTCACCAAACCATGAAAATGTGTGTGGTCAACATTTTTCCAACTACTTAGTTTGACTTGTTTTGGATTATTATGCTGTCAAATGCTTTTCACAAAGTTATACCTCTTCTATTGTTCAGTGTGAACTATTCAGTGACCTGCACAAAACTGTATATATTTTAATTGAAACAAGAACAAAAGTTAGCAGAAGATGGTCAGTTCTGAAATAAAAATGTATGCATAATGTTCCACCAATTCTTAAACTTGGGTATTGCTGAAAAGACACATTTGTCAAAGCTTTTTATCTTGCAATCATCAGGACAATTTGCAAGAAATGCCCATGTAAAGGGAAAACAACATATTACATATGACAGGGGAGTATTGATTGGTTGTCAAGTGAACTCTGTTTGGAAGAGATGAAACCATAGAGGATTCAGCAGTTAACTGCCAAACTTTGATTAAATTTTCAAATCTAGCAGGTTGACTCTGATTGGTCAAAGTACTGCCTTGAGGAAATAATTCAGGAAATGGGATGAATCCATTGAAAAGCACAATAATATGGATGCTGAATATCTAGAATAATAAATGAAAATACTGGAAAAACTGAGCAGATCTGGTAGCATCTGTGAAAAGAAAAACAGATATCATTTCATGTCTGATATGACTTATCTTCAGAATTGAAGGAAAGTTCTGAAGAAGAGTCATATCTGACTCAAATGCTGGATTAGTGGTGCTGGAAGAGCACAGCAGTTCAGGCAGCATCCAACGAGCAGCGAAATCAACGTTTCGGGCAAAAGCCCTTCATCAGGAATAAAGGCAGTGAGCCTGAAGCATGGAGAGATAAGCTAGAGGAGGGTGGGGGTGGGGAGAGAGTAGCATAGAGTACAATGGGTGAGTGGGGGAGGAGATGAAGGTGATAGGTCAAGGAGGAGAGGGTGGAGTGGATAGGTGGAAAAGAAGATAGACAGGTCGGACAAGTCAAGGAGACAGTAACTGAGCTGGAAGTTTGAAACTAGGATGAGGTGGGGGAAGGGGAAATGAGGAAGCTGTTGAAGTCCACATTGATGCCCTGGGGTTGAAGTGTTCCGAGGCGGAAGATGAGGCGTTCTTCCTCCAGGCGTCTGGTGGTGAGGGAACGGCGGTGAAGGAGGCCCAGGACCTCCATGTCCTCGGCAGACTGGGAGGGGGAGTTGAAATGTTGGGCCACGGGGCGGTTTGGTTGATTGGTGCGGGTGTCTCGGAGATGTTCCCTAAAGCGCTCTGCTAGGAGACGCCCAGTCTCCCCAATGTAGAGGAGACCACATCGGGAGCAACGGATACAATAAATGATATTGGTGGATGTGCAGGTGAAACTTTGATGGATGTGGAAGGCTCCTTTAGGGCCTTGGATAGAGGTGAGGGAGGAGGTGTGGGCACAGGTTTTACAGTTCCTGCGGTGGCAGGGGAAAGTGCCAGAATGGGAGGGTGGGTTGTAGGGGGGTGTGGACCTGACCAGGTAGTCACGGAGGGAACGGTCTTTGCGGAAGGCGGAAAGGGGTGGGGAGGGAAATATATCCCTGGTGGTGGGGGTCTTTTTGGAGGTGGCGGAAATGTCGGTGGATGATTTGGTTGATGCGAAGGTTTGTAGGGTGGAAGGTGAGCACCAGGGGCGTTCTGTCCTTGTTACGGTTGGAGGGGTGGGGTCTGAGGGCGGAGGTGCGGGATGTGGACGAGATGCGTTGGAGGGCATCTTTAACCACGTGGGAAGGGAAATTGCGGGCTCTAAAGAAGGAGGCCATCTGGTGTGTCCTATGGTGGAACTGGTCCTCCTGGGAGCAGATACGGCGGAGGCGGAGAAATTGGGAATACGGGATGGCATTTTTGCAAGAGATAGGGTGGGAAGAGGTGTAATCCAGGTAGCTATGGGAGTCAGTGGGTTTGTAAAAAATGTCAGTGTCAAGTCGGTCGTCACTAATGGAGATGGAGAGGTCCAGGAAGGGGAGCGAGGTGTCAGAGATAGTCCAGGTAAATTTAAGGTCAGGGTGGAATGTGTTGGTGAAGTTGATGAATTGCTCAACCTCCTCACGGGAGCACGAGGTGGCGCCAATGCAGTCATCAATGTAGCGGAGGAAGAGGTGGGGAGTGGTGCCATGTAATTACGGAAGATCAACTGTTCTACATAGCCAACAAAGAGACAGGCATAGCTGGGGCCCATACGTGTGCCCATGGCTACGCCTTTGGTCTGGAGGAAGTGGGAGGATTCAAAGGAGAAATTGTTAAGGGTGAGGACCAGTTCGGCCAAACGAATGAGAGTGTCGGTGGAAGGGTTCTGTTGGGGACGTCTGGAGAGGAAAAAACGGAGGGCTTGGAGGCCCTGGTCATGGCGAATGGAGGTGTAGAGGGATTGGATATCCATGGTGAAGATAAGGCGTTGGGGGCCAGGGAAACGGAAGTCTTGGAGGAGGTGGAGGGCGTGGGTGGTGTCTCGAACGTATGTGGGGAGTTCCTGGACTAGGGGGGATAGGACAGTGTCAAGGTAGGTAGAGATGAGTTCAGTGGGGCAGGAGCATGCTGAGACAATGGGGGCCAGGGAAACGGAAGTCTTGGAGGAGGTGGAGGGCGTGGGTGGTGTCTCGAACGTATGTGGGGAGTTCCTGGACTAGGGGGGATAGGACAGTGTCAAGGTAGGTAGAGATGAGTTCAGTGGGGCAGGAGCATGCTGAGACAATGGGTCGGCCAGGGTGGTCAGGCTTGTGGATCTTGGGAAGGAGGTAGAACCGGGCAGTGCGGGGTTCCCGGACTATGAGGTTGGAAGCTGTGGGTGGGAGATCTCCTGAGGTGATGAGGTTCTGTATGGTCTGGGAGATGATGGTTTGGTGATGGGGGGTGGGGTCATGGTCAAGGGAGCAGTAGGAAGAGGTGTCCTCGAGTTGGCGTTTGGCTTCAGCGGTGTAGAGGTCAGTGCGCCAGACTACCACTGCGCCCCCTTTATCCGCTGGCTTGATGGTGAGGTTGGGATTGGAGCAGAGGGATTGGAGGGCTGCGCGTTGTGAGGGTGAGAGGTTGGAGTCGGGGAGGGGGGACGACAGGTTGAGGCGGTTAATGTCCCGGCGGCAGTTGGAAATGAAGAGGTCGAGGGCAGGTAATAGGCCAGAGCGGGGTGTCCAGGTGGATGCAGTGTGTTGGAGGTCCTCTAGCTTATCTCTCCATGCTTCAGGCTCACTGCCTTTATTCCTGATGAAGGGCTTTTGCCCGAAACGTTGATTTCGCTGCTCGTTGGATGCTGCCTGAACTGCTGTGCTCTTCCAGCACCACTAATCTAGCATTTGATTTTCAGCATCTGCAGTCATTGTTTTTACCATATCTGACTCAAAACCTAGGATTCAGTAGAAGCATCTGACATTGGACAAATTAGTGAGGAGTTTCAGGACATGCATTCTCCTGTCAGGAAGAGGATAGTGAGAGGTTGCAAAGGAAAGTAAGTGCTACAGGACATTTGGTGTACCACACAAAGGTCAGCCACCTGAATATAACAGAGCGTCAGGATCATTGGAGACTCAAACATTTGCACTCTGGTTCACAATTACTTGATGCCTCAATGCCCCATGATAGTCCCTTACCTACAGCCATCAAGGTCACCGTCACCTTTAATTCTTATGCACCTGGATAGTTCCAGGGAACCACTGCAGATTGAGATAACATATCACAGTTCGTGACATTGTTAGGAAAATCATGGAGGTTTCTTTCACTAAGTAGGTACTGCAGCCATTTTGAGGCAGTTGAATCATTGCAGGTACAGAGATCATTGGTATCTGTGCCATTGATGAATTCCCTTATATTCAAGAGGCTATCAATTATACTTAGAATGGGTCACGGTGAAGGGCATCACGGTAGCTCAGTGGTTAGCACTGTTGCCTCACAGCATCAGGGACCCAGATTCAATTCCAGCCTCGGGTGACTGTCTGTGTGGAGTTTGCACATTCTCCCTATTTCTGCATGGGTTTCTTCTGGCTGCTCTGGTTTCCTCCCACAATCTAAAAATGTGCAGTTTAGGTGAATTGGCCATGCTAAATTGCCCATAGGGTAGGTTATTAGTTAGGGGTAAATATAGGGTAGCGGATTGGATCTAGGTAGGTTACTCTTCGGAGGGTCGGTGTTGACTTGTTGGGCTGAAGAGCCTGGTTCCACAGTGTAGGGATTCTAATGATCAAGGCACCAATAAGTCAGCCAGTCAGATATTCAAACAGAAAAGTCTTCCACTCAATAAACATCCAATTAGTGTGTTTCCAAGAGCTTATGCCTCTCCTGCTCCTCGGATGCTGCCTGACCAGCTGTGCTTTTCCAGCACCACACTCTTCAACTCCGACATCATCAACAGTAAAGGTCAAATCAAACTCTATCCAATATTATGCATTTAAAATTGTAATAATTTCAACACAAAATACTGTATTTATTCAATTAAAGTCTCTATAGCTATGAATAATTTGTTTTGTGTCATTGCTATGTTTATTATTTTAAGAAGTGCTGTACCTCATCTTGGTGAGAGCTCAATAACTGCAGCTTCATGTGTTTCATGTAGGCCATTGTTATAGGCATATTGTAGTCTATCATACCGGTCACCAAAGAAGCAGGTTTTTCATTTTCTGGAAAAGAGGAAATATAAATTTACATGAAAAAGATATTGAATGCATGCTGTTGTTTCAAAGAAAGCCAAAATGTTCTGATTACCAACAGGATAAGATTGATGGATCCAAACCAGAAGAGAAAATAAGAGTCAACGATAAAACAGACTTATGTTGAAATCAAAGCCAAATTATTTCACTTTCCACCATTTCAATAAACAGAAGTTAATTTCTTTTTGGTTCCCTTGATGCCTCCATTCACGCCCACATCCCATCATCTTTGAGCACGAACCACCTTTGGCTCCCTCAAATGTTGACTCTGAATATGCAATATATCCTACTTTAGACATTACCCTTTATAGATACATAACCTTTAGTGGGTCAACAATGCTTCCCACATACGCATGTTCTATTCTCGACCCTTTGCTATTTTCAGTTTCCTCTGTGTTTCCTCCCGCAGTTAATTTCAACATTGGTGGTTGTGTATTCACCAGCTAGACCTCACTCTGTATAATTTCTCTGTTAAACAACCTGGGCGACATGGTAGCTCAGTATTTGGCACTATTGCCTCATAGCGCCAGCAACCTGGGTTCAATCCCAGCCTTGGATGAAGTTTGCAAGTTCTCCCTGTGCCTGTGTGAGTTTCCTTAAGATGCTCTGATTTCCTGCCAGAGTCCAAAGATGTACAGTTCAGGTGGCGTGTCCATGCTAAATTGCCTCATATGGTAAATGCAGTGTTCAGTGATGGGGTGTCAAATGCTCTTTGGGCTAAATGGTTTCTATTTGCACTATAGTAATTCTATGATTGAGTTTTTAAAAATCATTCAAAGGATGCGGACATCACTGGCTGGGCTAATATTTATTGTTCATCCTGTATTGCCCTTGAGTTGTCCTCTTGTGCTGCTACAGTCAGTATGTGTGGTGGGGTCCCACATGGCCACAGTACTATTAGGAGGTGAATCCCAAGATCTGACACAGTAATAGCGAAAGAATAGTACTGTACTTTCATGCCAGCACGGTGTATAGCATGGAAAGGAATTCGCAGGTTGTGATGCTTTGTCCTTCTCAATGTTCTTTGAGAAGGTGAGCAAACAGGTAGATGAGAATAAACTGGTTAATATTGTGTATATGGATTTCAGCAAGGTATTCAATAAGGTACCCCACAGTAGGCTATTGTACAAAATGCGGAGGAATGGGATTGTGGGAAATATAGCAGTTTGGATCAGTAATTGGCTTGCTGAAAGAAGACAGAGGGTGGTGGTTGATGGGAAATGTTCATCCTGGAGTCCAGTTACCAGTGGTGTACCGCAAGGGTCGGTGTTGGATCCACTGCTGTTCGTCATTTTTATAAACGACCTGGATGAGGGCGTAGAAGGGTGGGTTAGTAAATTTGCAGACGACACCAAGGTCGGTGGAGTTGTGGATAGTGACGAAGGATGTTGTAGGTTACAGAGAGACATAGATAAGCTGCAGAGCTGGGCTGAGGTGTTAAATGCGGACAAGTGTGAGGTGATTCACTTTGGTTGGAGTAACCAGAATACAAATAACTGGGCTAATGGTAAGATTCTTGTTAGTGTAGTTGAGCAGAGAGATCTCGGTGTCCAGGTACAGATCCTTGAAAGTTGCCACCCAGGTTGACAGGGTTGTTAAGAAGGCATACAGTGTTTTAGCTTTTATTAATAGAGGGATCAAGTTCCGGAACCATGAGATTATGCTACAGCTGTACAAAACTCTAGTGCGGCCACACTTGGAGTATTGTGCACAGTTCTGGTCACCGCATTATAAGAAGAATGTGGAAGCTTTGGAAAGGGTGCAGAGGAGATTTACTAGGATGTTGCCTGGTATGGAGGGAAGGTCTTACGAGGAAAGGCTGAGGGACTTGAGGCTGTTTTCGTTAGAGAGAAGAAGGTTGAGAGGTGACTTAATAAAAGACATATAAGATAATCAGAGGGTAAGATAGGGTGGACAGGGAGAGCCTTTTTCCAAGAATGGTGATGGCGAGCATGAGGGGGCCTAGCTTTAAATTGAAGGGTGATAGATATAGGACAGATGTCAGAGGTAGTTTCTTTACTCAGAGAGTAGTAAGGGTATGGAATGCTTTGCCTGCAACGGTAGTAGCTTCGCCAAGTTTAAGTCCATTTAAATCGTCATTGGACAAGCATATGGACGTACATGGAATAGTGTAGGTTAGATGGGCTTAAGATTGGTATGACAGGTCAGCGCAACATCGAGAGCCAAAGGGCCTGTACTGCGCTGTAATGTTCTATGTTCTAATGGTTACAGGTTGCAGGTTTAGAAGGTATTATCAAACAGTCTAAGCTAGTTGTGGTAATGCATCTTGTACATACCTGCCACAATGAATCAGTGTTGGAGGGAGTGAATGTTGAAGGTATTAGATAAGATGCTAATCAAGTGGGTTGTTTTATCCAAGATGGTGTACAGCCTCTTGAGTGTTGCTGGAGCTGCATTCTTCCAGAACAGTGCAAAGTATTCCATCACACTCTTAACTTGTGCCTTGTAGATCATGGATAGGATATGGGGAGGCAAGAGTTACTTGCTGCAGAATTCCCAGAGTCTGACTTACTCATGTAGCCAGAGAATTTATGTGGCTGGTCCAATGCAGTTCTGGTCAATGGTAAACCCAAAATGTTAACAGTAGGGGATTGATCCATAACATTGCCAGTAAATGTCAAAGAGAGACGGTTAGATTCTCTCTTGTTAGAGGTTGTTATTCCTGTCACTTGTATAACAAGTATTTTATTTAACTCTTATCCTTCATCTTTAAGATCATTAAATATCATCTCTTCAGCTATGTTCTTTGGTAATCTCTCTTGATTTTTCCTTCCACAAATTGGCATTGACTGTCTTCACATCATTTATTTTCCTATATTAAAATTACTGTATAAATGTAAGCTATGTTGTGAGCACAGGTAGTAGGAAACCAAATCCTAAACTTAGAATTGGAAAACAGTATTGCATCTAGAATTAAGACAATCAATCACTTAAGTGGTTAAACAACAAATCATCAACTAGAAACATAATTTACTCACAACTAAGGAATGGAGAAAACAGGTCTTTGCTGTCTACACTTAAACAACTTTAAATCATTCTTACTTGAAATTGTTACTATTTGAGCAGCAACTGCCAATTCAAGCAAAAAAAGACTGGCACTGAAGAAATAACTTTTAGTTATCTCCCTTAGGAATCATTCTCCCAATTTTTCAGAAATACTACACTTCCAATAAAAAGATTATATTCGTATCACGCACTGTGAAATAATTATCTATGGACACTAAAAGGGTAGATTTCTTACTTATAACACTTAATTTGCAAACCTTTTGAATTTTTTACTCCAGTGAGTAGTGGACACTGGGTCACTGAATACATTCAAGATCAAGTTAGATAGGTTTTTGATCTGTAAGAGATATACAATGGTTATACACTGGGGAAGGAGAGGGAGGTAGTGGTCACAACATGAAAGTGAAGATTAATACTACTATCGGATCAATCATGAACTACTGAGTGTCCAAATGTTCTCCTCCTGGTCTTAATTCTTATGTTCTTATGTTGGGTGAGGGCAGAAAATATAACAATCCCTTCCTAATTTTATTCACACATTTAATTTTCTGGTACCATATCAACAAAACAGCAGATGTAGCTGCTTGTAGAATTAAGGTTTAGCGGACCCTTGTACCAATGTTCTGACAATAGCTATCAAGCTTGTGTGTAAAGAGGTATGTCATGATGATGTCAAATTACATGGGACTAAGACATGATGCAAGAAGTTGCAAGCTTAACTTCATCCTACCGAGCATATGTTTGTAGTTTTAGACAATAGTTGCAAATAATTATTAACCTTGTGCTCAGCCCTTACTTGCCTCAAGCTCCTAAATTATTCCTACATATTCCTAAACAGTACAACACAAAAGAATTCTGGTACTTTGTTCATGAAACACAAAAAGTTAGCATGTGGACGCATCACTTAATCAAGAAGGAAAATGGAATTTTTGCCTTTAATGCTAAGGGATTGATATTTGAATTTCACTGATCAGCTTCCATTCAATTTCAGGTAACCTGAAATTAGAGGGAGATGGCAGATGCTGTGGCACAATTGAAGTGAGATATCAGCTGTAGCCACCACTCTTCTTTATTAAGCAACGACAGTTGCAGAGTATTGAATCTTCTTTGTTTAGAAATTGCAAAAGAAACTGAAATTGACTGAGTACACTCTGAAAGAAGCTCTGCTGCAGAAGTTCCAACCCTAGGCCCAGTAATTCAGCTTTTCTTTCTTCTGGGCAGACCTCCAATTTCCGTGCATGGCTGTGACTTCAGCAGCCAGATGTCAATACTGCAAATGACATCAGCACACTGACTGCCTTGCATGGAACAGTTGCAGACACGCCACAGAGGCTGGTCATTAGTGAGACCAAGAGGTCCTGGATCTGTGTTTACTTTTTAACAACAGTAGTAATGCTGCTGAAATCTCTGCTGTTTCTTTTGCCAGCAAAAAAAACTGATTCTCCTCAAATGTGATCAAGACATCAAATTACATGCTATAGCACTGTACCCACTGATGACGAAGAAAAACAACCATAAGCAATTTTTAAAAATCCTTCGTGGGATGAAAACCAGAGTGCTATGGAGAATGAGACTGATATCCTGAATGCTCAGCTGCCATCAGCTACAACTTAACACTCACTAGAAAAGTATGGGCTTTTACTGAAACTGCAGGAAATTGAACTGAAGGAGGAGGAATCTTAAGAGGTGGGCGTCACAAACTGGACTAGCACTTATTGTCTGCCCCCAGTTGCCCTTGAGCAGGTGGTGGTTATCTGACTTCTTCAACTCCTGCAATCCATTTTTGGTAGATATGCCCACAACGCCATTAGGGAGGGAGTTCCAGGACTTTGACTCAGCAATAGTGAATCAATGACGATACATTTCCAAGTCAGGATGGTGAGCGAGTGGCTTACAGGGTAATTTACAAGTAGTGATGCTCCAATGTGTCTGCTACCCTTGTCCTTCTAAACACAAATCAAAAATGGATCAAGTCAATAAAAGCCAATATTAAAAGACAGAAGTTATGAATCTGTACAAACACAGACTGAAGTCTGTAATTGAATCTCAGAAGCAAACTACGGAAGCATTCACATTTTCCTCTAGTAATGGTAGTAATCATGGATTTACCAGCGTTAGGCTATGTGCAATGGCCAGTCACAAATTTGAGGAAATCGTAAAATCTAATGTGATGACACCTTAAAGCTGAACTAGTGGTAGTTGAAACACAAATGAAAATCAAGGAAGTATATACAGGCAGCAAGTGGGGTGGGCAGCGTCATATGAGAAGAACAGATCCACAAGCACAAAGTGGATTCAGATTTTAACATAGATTCTCATGGAAGTTTCATGTAATGTGGACAGTCCCTCTACTGGCAGAACTCAACTGTATGAATGAGCAAACAATTTCAAGTTGAATTTGATTAATTCAAAGAAAATTGTTAAACCATGGCAACAGCCTAACAAGCAATAGTTCAACAATGACCAGCAGCTAGCGAAAATCTATCTAGGGAGTAAAAGACAAGTCCAAATTGGATCAAGCCAACATTAAAAGCTCTGATCAGAGGTGATGAATCTTACAAACATAGACTGGAGTCTGATTGAATCTCAGCAGCATTCACATTTTCTTTTAGTAAAGAAACAGAAGTTTAAGTTACAAAGTTTCTACAGCTGAGAAACGTTTTTTAGAAACCTTAGAGAAGTTTCGATCTGAGCCTCAAATGGAGTCTAAAAACATTAGAATTAAGCAAGAACTAGAGATGTCTAATTACCTGAAAGAGATTACGGAACTAAAATCCCAGCTGTTAACATGACTCAGCACTATCAAACCACAGAAAGAGTTTCATACATTAGAAACAGTGCAATGAAAGAAAATGAACACACTGCACTAGACGAGTGTACAAATGTTAAACCGTTTTAAAGAGATTGCAGGAGCATTAGACAGAAGTGTTGGCTACAGAGCAAACATCTGAAGGAGTGTAGACGAGGTAATAGGATCATCAACATTGCTGTCAAGCAGTACTTGCAAAGGAATAACATGCTTGCTGACATTTAGTTTGTGTTCTGCAAGGCCACAGAGTTCCTAACCTCAGTACAGAATTGGTCCAAACATGGACAAAAGAGCTAAATTCCAGCGATGAAGTAAGAATAACTTTCCTTGACATAAAGCTAGCATTTGACTGAGCATGGCATCAATGACCTTCCCTTCAGCATAATGTCAGAAATGGGAATTATCACTGATGATTGCAAATGTTCAGTGTCATCTGTAACTTGTTAGATACTACATATAGCATGACTTGCATAACATCCAGACTTGAGCTGACAGGTAGAAAATAACATTTGTGTAGCACTAATGACAGGCAAAAGACTATTTCCAGCAAAAGAGAATCTAACAATCGCCATTTGATCTTCAATGGAATTATTGTACCCTCACTGAATCCCTCACCATCACTATCCTGAAAATTACCATTGATCAGAAACTGAACAAGATGAGCCATATAAGTGTTGTGATAACAAGAGTATATCAGAGTATATTAGGAATCTCCTGATTCACCAAAGTCTGTCCACCATCTACAAAGCGCAACCCAGAAATATGATGGAATACTTCCTATCCGTCTGATTAAGTGCAACTCCAACAGCACTCAACAAGCTGGACACCATCCTAAACAATGCAGCCCACTTTACTGACACCCCATCGACCTTCAAAATTCACTTCCTTCACCACCAACATACAGTGGCAGTTTCATCATGTGTGCACAGCAGTATGCACAGCTCCTTTGTACAAAATGCACAGCGATAACTTGCCACAGCTCCTTTGTCAGGACCTTACAAACTCTCCCATCCATAAGCATATGGGCACCAAATGCATGAGAACATCACCATCTGTATATTCATCTCCACTCCAACTTGGAACTTCATCGACATTCCTTCACTACTGCTGGGTCAAAATCCTGGACCTTCTTTCTTCACAGCATTGTGAATGGGACACTCCAAGAACAGAGATCTAGGAGACCAGCCATGTCTTATTTAGCTTCTTTGGTTGGAGTATCTGATGAAGATTGCCATGAAACTGTGCTAAGAATCACATGACAATCAATTTAAGATTGGAGTTGTTGGTCAGTGCAAGCCAGTTTTTTTTGGCAAACATTTTATCCCCCAACTGGGTGACATTTTCAGGGCTGTGCAGCCTCTGTGAAGCACTGTGATCTGCCCAGAATTTACACAGTTCTGTCTGTCACAGCAAGTGGTTCTATTTTCGGTTTTGTACTGTAGTGGTCTGTAGATGGGGTCAATTTCAACATATTTGTTTATGGCACCAGTAGATGAATACCAGACCTCCAGGAATACCTGAGCTTGTCTTTGTTTTGTCTGTCTCAGTATTGTAACATTGTCACAGTTGAATTGCTGTCCTTTATTGTTTGTGTGTATTGACATGAGGGAGAACTGATCATGTCGCTTTATTGCAAACTGATGCTCATTTATTCTGGCAGAAAGTTTCCTGCCTGTTTGTTCTATGGGTCACAAGGTGTGGCACTGGAAAAGTATAGCAGGTCAGGCAGCATCTGAGGTGCAGGAGAGTTGACGTTTTGGCATAAGCGCTTCATCATTCCTGATGAAGCACTTATGCCCAAAACATCGACTCTTCTGCTCCTTGGATGCTGCCTGACCTGTTGTGCTTTTCAGCGCCACACTTTTTGACTCTGATCTCCAGCATCTGCAGTCCTCACTTTCTCCAGTTTGTCCTAAGGGACAGGCAAAACAAACATGTTGAAATAGACCCCATCTACAGATCACTACAGTACAAAACCAGAAACAGAACCACCCACCATGACAGGCAGAACCGTAAAGGTTCTGGGCAGATCACAACAACAGCACTTCATCCGGAGGCTAGACAGCACTGAAGATGTCACCCAGTTAGGGGACAAAATGTTTGCAAAAGAATCAACCGACTCAGCGGACTGACCAACAAATCCAACTACAACCTGAGCTACATATCTTCACAGAAACCTCAATTTAAGATTATCTACTGGGTTTGCAATCATTACTAGAAGGTACACCCATTTATATGCAAGGTGTGGTCTTTTGCAAACACAAAAGAATATGTCCAGGCATTGCACCTTTTTAATTTAAACAAAAGCAAGGGGAACATCCATACCAACATGTTGACCAATAAGAACTATCTGGCCAATCAATTAGCAGCCTTTTCTCATGTGGAATAAACTATTGTTTTCTTTGATTCTGTCCTAATGAATGCAAGATGAAACGTTTCAACAGTGCCCTTCTTTAATCAACAGCTGTGTGCCATAAGAACGTTACCTTTACCAAGCAGAAGGAGCACATGGGCTCAGAAAATCCACTTGGAGATGCTATATCAGTGTAGCTGCTTTCTGATTGAAAGGGGCACCTGTTAACTCAGCCCTCAGGCATTCAGTGAAATGGTGACTGCTGAGCACAAAGGCAAGGAGACTGCCCTTGATGCTGTTTCCCCTCACCCCAAGATCAAATTCAACCCAGGGCTCTCTTTCTCTCCTCTTCCCTCTAGTCCACCATGAAGAGCTGCCTGCCTGCATTGCTCAATAACCAGTGCTACTTTACCAACTTTTACCTTATTTCTGGATTCTTAGTCTCTGGCTTCCTAGCCAAAAAATTCGACCTCCCTAGGGCCATCTTTTCATGCACAATCAATGTCACTATGTTCACGTGGCAATAGAACACCAACTGCACATGCACAGATGACCCTACTGATGCATTTTGGCTTGGGGACATCTGATGCAAGACGTCACCGAGCCTGTATTTGTACATTTGCAGTTGGCTATTTTGTTGGCTATCTTTGTGTTTAGGCCAATTGTTTCCTTTTTCAGCCATAGTTCTGTACTATAAAGTGATTCTTTAGCTTGACACGTCATTACATACACAGCCAATTGCAATTGCTGCACTTTCCTTCACCTTGATCCACAACTCACATCTGTTAATAACCTTTAACCAGAATAATCTTTAAATAATCTAAAGCTTAACTCTACCTTTTAACAACAGCAGCCAGTCTGCTGCGATTACAAGCAAGGATCAACATTAGGTCACTCAGCCCTTCAAGCCTGCTTTACCATTCAATAAGATCATGACTGATGTGTTTTAACCTCAAGTCTACATTCTGCTTATTCATGATGATCTTTATAAAATTAAATTGTTGCAGGGACAGAAAGGAAAGCAATACCAAATCAAAAACTTTGCACTTGTTGAGATTAATCACCTCTTCATTCTTGTCCAACATTCATCTGTGATATACATTAGGTTTTAATGCTATATAAGCTGGATAAGGATGGAATTACGACAGGGTAATGAAGACAGCTTTTTACATTTGTTGACTGCCCTGAAATTTCAACAGGTTGTTGCAGATGCATACTTCTCATCCCTACCAAACTTAGCAGATTGTTCAGAAGCCTTTACAGGTGCAGAGATAGGTGCCACTTGCCCAACTGTAGAACTCAACTTGAACAGGCTTCTATATAATGGTGAGTGGAAGTTTTATAAGCTCTGCATTTTCCCGACTATTCAAATCAATACAAAAGCTTCTAAAACCAGTAAATAAATCCCAGCACAATAATCAGCATTTCCAATGCATTTCCCTGGAAGAATTTCTTTGTACTTGGGGGATAAGCATTTCTCTTCAAGGTAGACCATTAGTGAATAAGCTTTTGCTTCCTGCATTTTTTGTTGAAGACTGGATATCAGGAAAAAGTTGCCATATACATCAAATCAGAGAAAGTCATGGAGTCATAGAGATGTACAGCATGGAAACAGACCCTTCGGTCCAACCCGTCATGCCAACCAGATATCCCAACCCAATCTAGTCCCACCTGCCAGCACCTGGCCCATATCCCTCCAAACCCTTCCTATTCATATATCCATCCAAATGCCTCTTAAATGTTGCAAATATACCAGCCTTCACCACTTCCTCTCGCAGCTCATTCCATACATGTACTACCCTCTGTGTGAAAAGGTTTTCCTTAGGTCTCTTTTATATCTTTCACCTCTCACCCTAAACCTATGCCCTTTAGTTCTGGACTACCTGACCCCAGGGAAAAGACTTTGTCTATTTACCGTATCCATACCCCTCATAATTTTGTAAACCTCTATAAGGTCACACCTCAGCTTACGATGCTCCAGGAAAAACAGCCCCAGCCTGTTCAGCCTCTCCCTATAGCTCAAATCCTCCAACCCTGGCAACATCCTTGTTAATCTTTTCTGAACCCTTTCAAGTTTCACAACATCTTTCCGATAGGAAGGAGACCAGAATTGCACGCAACGTCCATTCTAAAACTAGCTGACCAAAGGCAAGCTTAAGAGGATTGAGTCTGAAGTAAAGAAAGTTAGCAAAATAAGTTCCCAGAAATTACAGTTTTGCAACACGCTTAAAGGATGTTCCTTTGAGGTATTATAAAGCAATATCCGCTTATTGGGGAAAACTAACTCTGCTGGCCACAGACAATATCACTGTGCTTGGACTTAGCCCTGTTTGAAGCAAACACAGATAAATCATCAAAGTGAAGAGACAGTGCCATGGCACCATTTTTTTAAAAGGACGATGCTACCAAGTAACACATTATCTCCCTAACTTCCAATGTTACCATGATCCTATTTGTGGCCAAGGAAGTACTGTTTTTACATTAAATATCTTCACAAAAAGGTAAAAACAAAAGAATAGGCACCCATCCTAAGGAAATTAGGGCAGCACCATGTATGCCTACACACCAATGGGAAGTTCAAAAGCAGATTTACAGATGTGATGGGGGAGGTGAGAGAAAACAAAAAGCTACATCTTTAATATGTTTGGAAAGAAGAGTAGCTCTGCACTAATTACTACATCCATATTAAGTTGATATCATATTTTAAGTTTTGGTTTATATTGATTTTCTTTCTTAAAAATCACTACTAAAAAAAGCTTTATAAAGAACATGTGGTTTCCCTCGGATTATTCAACTATCTTACTATATAAACTGTTTTTCACAACCTTGTTGTATTTTAAATGTTCTACTGTTTTTGTACTAAGGTAAAATGGCTAGTTTTCAGCAGAGTCCATTTCTGAATTTTTCAAATAATCATCTACTTTTTCAAAACTCGAAAAGCAACATCCAGACTCAGAAAATCAGTTTAGTAGAAACTAATGTGCTTCTCTAGATTTGTCTGAGCTCAAAGCATTCATAACAAAGCTGTTTTATAATTTAAAATTTAAAAATTTAGTTTAAAAAATTACCCAGTCAGTCTTAGAATCATTCCACACTGAATCAAATATCAACAAATTATTACCTTTATGATCTGCACCATCTGGATTCAAATGCATTCTCTTCTGGCATTCCGAGCAGCTCATTAGAAATCTGGTTACCGCTTCTCGTGGCAAAAAGGCATAGGTCTCTGAAATCTGTAATTTATCATAAAAATATCATCATGCTCAATTAAATACATTTCAAAATCTTATAGTCTAAAAATTAAGGTTTCTACTTCTACAATATTATGTAATTGTAAACAAAATAAATTGCTAATCAACATATGTAAAAAGCTTGCTATCCATATAGATACTGTAGTTCCCTCAATCTCAAAAATAGACAGATGGACCACCTGTTATCAATCTAGACACCTGAAATGACAACAGCAAACTCAATCTTGTGAACCCTGAAAAGTCCTTCTTACCATCATCTGGGACGAAGGCCTAAATTGATGGGCTGAATAACAGACTATCCAAGCAACAGCCTGACATAATCAACCTGACAGAATCATCGTTATCATTATAGACATTGGATGTGCCAGTCCTCCTCTGCAAAGTGGCTGCAGATAGCGATGACTAATAAATGTTGTCTGAGCTAATGACACCCCACCCAGCGAATGAAATTAAACATCCTTGAAGAATACAGCACAACTCTGCACCTACCCTTTTGGTAACTGTGATACAAAGACCAATTTGGACTTACTCCAGAAATGGCAGGAACAGCTAATTGGGCAATTCTGGCTCTTGATCACTCTTAGAAGTGTTCTGTTGTGCTATGCCACTGAGACCATGACTTGAAAGCACCAAAGGTTGTGGGTAACAAACATACATAACCTATCAATGCCATCAGTTTGTCTCCATTATATTAGAAAGAATTCTGGGGTTTTAAACATTTCCAAATTCCTCTCCAACCTGCCATGTGCATACTTGCCACCATTTTATGAGTAGATTAGATTAGATTCCCTACAGCATGGAAACAGGCCCTTCGGCCCAACAAGTCCACACTAATCCTTCGAAGAGTAACCCACCCAGACCCATTTCCCTCTGACTAATGCAGCTAACACTATGGACAATGTAACATGGCAATTCACCTAACCTGCACATCTTTGGACTGTGGGAGGAAACTGGAGCACCCGGAGGAAACCCACGCAGACACGGGGAGAATGTGCAAACTCCACACAGACAGTCACCCAAGGTTGGAATCGAACCTGGGACCCTGGTGCTGAGAGGCAGGTTTCCTTGTGAGTGAATTCCCTGACATCAAGAGGCAAAATGCTTAAGAATATATGCAAATCAGCCTCCCAAAATGCAATTATAAGCCTGATTAAAATTTAAACGTGTGACTGTTATGTATGCAGTTGGCTGCCCCTTTAAGAGGTAAAAACAATGACTGCAGATGCTGGAAACCAGATTTTGGATTAGTGGTGCTGGAAAAGCACAGCAGTTCAGGCAGCATTCGAGGAGCAGTAAAATAGACGTTTCGTGCAAAAGCCCTTCATCAGGTATACAGGCAGAGTGACTAAAAGGTGGAGAGATAAATGAGAGGAGGCTGGGGGTAGGGAGAAAGTAGAATAGAATACAATAGGTGAGTTGGGGTGGGGATGAAGGTGATAGGTCAGAGAGGAGGGTGGAGTGAATAGATGGAAAAGAAGATAGGCAGGTAGGACAAGTCATGGGGACAGTGCTGAGCTGGAAGTTTGGAACTGGGGTGAGGTGGGGGAAGGGGAAATGAGGAAACTGTTGAAGTCTACATTGATGCCCTGGGGTTGAAATGTTCTGAGACGGAAGCTGAGGCATTCTTCCTCCAGGCGGCAGGTGGTGAGGGAGCGGCGGTGGAGGAGGCTCAGGACCTCCACGTCCTCGGCAGAGTGGGAGGGGGAGTTGAAATGTTGGGCCACGGGGTGGTGTGCTTGATTGGTGCGGGTGTCCCAAAGATGTTCCCTAAAGCGCCCTGCTAGGGGGTGTCCAGTCTCCCCAATGTAGAGGAGACTGCATCAGGAGCAACGGATACAATAAAGATGTTAGTGGATGTGTAGGTAAAACTTTGATGGATGTGGAAGGCTCCTTTGGGGCCTTGGATAGAGGTGAGGGAGGAGGTGTGGGCGCAGGTTTTGCAATTCCTGTGGTGGCAGGGGAAGGTGCCAGGACGGGAGGGTGGGTTGTCGGGGGGCATGGACCTGACCAGGTAATCACGGAGAGAACAGTCTTTGCGGAAGGCGGAAAGGGGTGGGGAGGGAAATATATCCCTGGTGGTGGGGTCTGTTTGGAGGTGGTGGAAATGTCGGCGGATGATTTGGTTTATGCAAAGGTTGATAGGGTGGAAGGTGAGCACTGGGTGGGATTCTATCTTTGTTACGGTTGGAGGGGTGGGGTCTGAGGGCGTAGGTGTGGGATGTGGACGAGATGTGTTGGACAGCATCTTTAACCACATGGGAAGGGAAATTGCAATCTCTAAAGAATAAGGCCATCTGGTGTGTTCTGTGGTGGAACTGGTCCTCTTGGGAGCAGATATGGCGGAGGCGGAGGAATTGGGAATACGGGATGGCATTTTTGCAGGAGGTAGGGTGGGAAGAGGTGTAATCCAAGTAGCTGTGAATTCCACCCTGACCTTAAATTTACCTGGACCATCTCTGACACCTCCCTCCCCTTCCTAGACCTCTCCATCTCCATTAATGACAACCAACTTGACACCGAAATTTTTTACAAACGCACCGACTCCCACAGCTAAAGAACCCTCCTCCTTCACCTCCATCCAAGGCACTAAAGGAGCCTTCCACATCCATCAAAGTTTTACCTGCACATCCACTAATATCATTTATTGTATCCGTTGCTCCCGATGTGGTCTCCTCTACATTGGGGAGACTTGACACCTCCTAGCAGGGCGCTTTATGGAACATCTCTGGGATACCCGCACCAATCAACCACACTGCCCTGTGGCCCAACATTTCAACTCCCCCTCCCACTCTGCCAAGGACATGAAGGTCCTGGGCCTCCTACACCGCTGCTCCCTCACCACCCGACACCTGGAGGAAGAACGTCTCATCTTCCGCCTCAGAACACTTCAACCCCAGGGCATCAATGTGGACTTCAACAGTTTCCTCATTTCCCCTTCCCTCACCTCACCCCAGTTCCAAACTTCCAGCTCAGCACAGTCCTCATGACTTGTCCTACCTGCCTATCTTCTTTTCCACCTATCCACTCCACCCTCCTCTCTGACCTATCACTTTCATACCCACCCCCACTCACCTATTGTACTCTATGCTACTTTCTCCCCACCCCCACTCTCTTCTCACTTATCTCTCCATGCTTCAGGCTCTCTGCCTGTATTCCTGATGAAGGGCTTTTGCCCAAAACATCGATTTTACTGTTCCTTGGATGCTGCCTGAACTGCTGTGCTTTCCCAGCACTACTAATGCCCCTTTAAGAGGGCTGGTCAGATGACCCAAAGGATGGTGCTTGGGTCTAGTCTAGAGCCAGCTGTCGAAGTGTGAACATCATTATAAAGAGTTCCTGTTCAGATTTATCATTTGTCTACCTGGTCTATAATTCCTGGTTCCAATCGATACAACAACATAGCAACTGGCGACGAGAGTAAGATATCGCCCATGAACTGTGTGCAAAAAACTATTTTTCTGCTCTGAAGGTGACATCACTCTGACTTTAGAAACAGTGTAAGGAAGTACCATTGAAGAAAGCACTCATGAAGAGACTTAGGCCACAGTCAACACCAGGAAAGGAGAAACAAGGGAGCTGGCCAAGCGTGACATCCATGAAGGTCTCAGGCCCACAGCTGAAGAAGAGAATATGTACCCGGGAGTTACTGAAGCTGATGCACAGCACAATCGTTTCGGTACTCGGACAGCAGGTGATGTCAGTAAGGAATGGTACACTAGCACAGTCAGTGAGGAAGCAGCCGACATAGAGACCATTCACTGAGGGGTCCCGGGCTGCAAGTAACTACCGTACTCAACCGGTGGTGGTGGGAAAGAAAAATAGCAGACCAGTTTGGAGCAATGGGACCACTTGGTGAAGAGTCAGAAAACTGATCTTTATACAAGAAACATTTTAATTTGTTCTAAGAATTGAACAAAATGGCTGAGGATATCTTGGTACCTTTTTTCTAAAAGTACCATCGGGAGCAAGATCTTTGCAATTGCAAGGAGTCTGACACAACCAGAGAAACCCACAGAGAAGACATTTCAAGAGCTATGCAAAGTGTGAGGAAATTACTTTGCATCCAAGCTGCTAATGATCGCAGAGCGTATCCATTTTTCTAAATGGGTACAGCATGAAAGAGAGTCCATCAGCCAATTCATGGCTGCCTTAAAGAGGTTAGCAAAACATTGTATGTTCAGAAGGTTCTGTCAAAATACCATGCGGTACTTTTTGGGTTATGGTCTCCACCACAAAGCCACCCAAGCTACTAATCAGGAGAGACCTGGATATCAAAGCAGCATTGGCATATCCTACCTCGATGGAGTTGTCTGCCAGTGAAGCAACCCAATTGGCTGACAACACCCAGGTGCATCAAATAGTGGAAAATTGGTGAAGTATGGTAACTCATGTGGCAAGAATGGCCACAAGACGTCAACATGTTAGACTCAAAGCACAGTGCTGTAAGTATAATTAAGTGGGTCATATTGCTCAAAATTGCCTTGTACAACTCAAACAAAAGAAGGGTAGTCAGAAAAAAAGTCAATCCTGTGGACAAGGTATAAGGAACATGCCACCAGCCAGGGAATAGACAGGGAGTCAACTGGGTCTGCAGAAGAAGTGGAAGGCCCAGAGTCAGCAACGTTTTTGTTAAATATATTATCGGTACAGGGTGAAATTGATCATTTCAGAGTTCTTCGCAAAGTAGAGGGGAAGATAGTAAAAATGAAAGTGGATACAATACTAGTGAAAGTACAGTTAAGGGACTAGTGCACAAAATTAAAATGTATAAAGATAGATAAATCCTCAGAACCTGATCAGGTGTGTCCCAGAGCTTTGTAGGAAGCTAGGGAAGAGATAACAGGGTCGCAAGCAGAGATATCTGCATCATCAATCACATAGGTGATGCGGCAGAAGACTGGAAGGTGGCTAATGTTGTGCTATTATTTATGAAAGGCTGCAAGGCAAAGCCAAGTAACTACATACTGGTGACCGTAACAGCAGTGGTGGACAAGTTGTTGGAGGGGATTCTGAAATATAGGATATATAAGTATTTGGAAGGGCAATAACTATTATGGATAGATAGCATGGCTCTGTGCATGGGAAATCACATCTCACAAATTTATAAGGTTAGTAAGGTAAGATCACGTGGGATCGAGGGAGAGGTAGCCAATTGGATACAAAACTTGCTTGATGGTAGAAGACAGATGGTGGTGGTAGAGGGTTGTTATTTGAATTGGAGGCCTGTGACCGGCAGTGTGCCAGAAGGATCGGTGATGTGTCCACAATTGTTCACCATTTATATCAACAATTTGGATGAGAACATACGAGGTATAGTTAGTAAGTTTGCAGATGACAACAAAATTGGTGGCATAGTGGAGAGTGAAGAAGAATGTCTAAAGGTACAGCGAAATCTTGATCAGATGGGCCAAAGGGCCAAGAAGTGATAGATGGAGTTTAATTTAGATAAATGCAAGCTATTGTATTTTGGTAAGGCAAACCAGGGCAGGACTTACACAGTTAATGGTAGGACCCAATGGAATGTTGCTGAACAGGGGGATGTGGGGCTGCAGGTTCATAATTCCTTGAAAGTTCCATCACAGGTAGACAGGTTGGTGAAGATGATGTTTGGAAAGCTTGCCTCCATTGGTCAGACCATTGAGTAATGGAGTTGGGATGTTATGTTGTGGCTGTGCAAGACATTGGAGAGGCACTTTTACAATAAGAAAGATGTTGTTAAACTAGAAAGGGTACAGAAAAAATTACAAGAATGTTGCTGGGACAGGAGGGTTTGAGTTGCGAGGAGAGGCTGGATAGGTGGGGACGTTTTCCCTCGAGCATCACTTGCTGAGGGGTGACCTTATAGAGGTTTATAAAACCCTGAAGAGCATAGATAAGGTGAGTAGCCAAGGTCTTTTCTCAAGAGTAGAGGAGTTCAAAACTAGAGCGCATAGGTTTAAGGTGAAAGGGGAAAGATTTAATAGGGACTTGAGGGGTGGTATGCATGGAATGAGCTGCCAGACAAAGTAATACAGGCAGGTGCAACAATTCAAAGACATTTGGATTTGTACATGAAGAGGAATATTGGCCAAATGCCACCAAATGGGACTAGTTCAGTTTAGGATATGTGGTCAGTATGGCCAAATTGGACCAAAGGTTTCTGTGCTGTATGACTCTATAATTGCTACTTTGTGTTGTAAAAGGGAAATGCATTGCATTATTCGGGCACTCCTGGTTACAAAAATTATGGTTGAACTCAGCATGGTTAATAAGCTAACAGACTCAAACATGAGTTTTCAAGAGATCTTGGACAAATACAAAGATGTCTTCAAACAAACCCTGAGATAAATGAAACTAAATGTTAACCAAAGCCAGAGGCTCATCCAAGGGGAGTGAAACCATACCAGGTATCCTAAGTCATATGGTCTAAAATAGAGGCAGAACTGAAATGTCTGGTGAATCTGGGAATGTCAGAACCAGTAACTTATGGTGAAAGGGTCACTCCCACCAATGCTATCTGTTTTTCAGATTGGATGGTGAGGGTTTGTGGTGAATTTAAGGTCATAATCAACCTAGCCCTGAGTGTGGATCGATACCCCCTTCATAGGGGGTAGAAGACCTATTCAGTGGACTGGCTGAGGGGAAAGTAATTTTCAAAAATGAGAAAAAAACTACAACAATGTCTTCTGTTAAATTTGGTAGTACATTTGCATACCTGGCCTGATTGTTTTTCTAGCAATGGTTCACTTTCTTGCCAATGATATATGCATTATGGTATCATAGCCCTAATATCCTGGTATCCCTCCCCTGCTAATATAGATGTATCACGTAGTAAGATTTCCATTGATACTAATGTTTAAAGTAAAAGAAAGTAAATAATTTATGGTAGGGTAAAAGGCTTTTTTTTCCATTCACTCATGGGAAATAGACATCACTGGCTAGCCAGCATTTCATTATCCATCCCAATTTGTCCTTGAGAAGGTGGTGGTGAGCTCCCTTCTTGATTGCTACAGTCTATATGCTGTAGTTTGACCCATAAAAACCTTAAGAAGGGAATTTCATGATTATGACCTCGTGACAGAGAAGCAACAGTGATATATTCCCAAGTCAGGATGGTGGAGTTCCCATGTATCTACTGCCTTTGTCCAATGGAAGTGGTCATGGATTTGGAAGGTGAGCATCTGAAGATGCTTGGTGAATTTATGCAGTGCATCTTGGAGATAGTATACACTGCTGCTACTGAGTGTCAGAGATGGAGGGAGTGGATGCTTTTTCATGTTGTGCCAATCAAGCCTGATTTGTCCTGGATGGCATCAAGGTTCTTGAGTGTTGTTGGAGCTGCAAATGGGCAATGTTCCATCACACTCCTGACTTGTGCCTTGTGGATGGTGGTCAGGTTGAGGGAGCTGTGAGTTACTTACTGCAGTATTCTTGTCCTCTGACCTGCTCTAGTCACCACTATGTCCATGTGACAGGTCCAGTTATGTTTCTGGTCAATGATAACACCTAGAATATAGATAGTGGGATTTCAGTGATGGTAACACCATTGAATAGCCAAAGATGGTGATTAGATTGTCTCTTATTGGAGATGGTCATTTGTGTGGCACAAATGTTACTTGCCATTTGTCAGTCCAAGATAGGATATTGTCCAAACTTTATTGCATTTGAACATGGAGGAGTAATAAATAATGCTGAATATTGTACAATCATCAGCAAACATCTCCACTTCTGATCTTATGATAGAAGGAAGGTCATTGATAAAGCAGCTAAAGATGGTTGAAGCGTTTATGCCCGAACATCAATTCTCCTGCTCCTCAGATGCTGCTTTATCTGCTGTGATTTTCCAGCACCACAGTCTCGACAAAGATGGTTAGGCCCAAGACACTAATCTGAGGAACTCCTGCAGAGATGGCCTGGAGCTGAGGTGACTGACCTTCAACACACACAAACATCTTCTGGTGTGCCAGATATGGCTCCAACCAGCAGAGTTTGTTCCCTGTTTTCCATTGATTCTAGTTTTGCTAGGGCCCCTTGATGCACCACTGTGAAGGACAGTCACTCTCACCTCACCTCTGTAATTCAGCTCTTTTGTCCATGTTTGTCCAAGGCAGTCAGGACAGAAGTTGAGTGGTCTGGGCATCACTGAACAGGTTATTGCTGAGCAGATGCCGCTTGATAGCATTTTACAAATGATCAAGAATAGACTGATGGAGCAATAATTGGAAAGTCTTGTTTTGTCCTGTTTGAAAGGATATACCTGGGCAATTTTCCATACTGGGGAACTGAGACAACTCCCACTCGACTGTCTCCTACTGTGCCACAGCTTCTACAGGGTCTGATCTGCTGATGGGACAGGATAAAATGAAACCTGAAGTACCAAAAAGGGGGAAATTAATTACTAAGTCACTCAAATGCATTTACAGTACCTTGAAATTATTGTATCCTTTCCACAGCCAGGCATTGCAAGAAACTGTCACATCAGGAATTGCAAGTATCTTTAAGGAATATAAAATATTAAAACTGTCTGCCATTTCCTTCCAAACACGTTATCTAAAGCCATTTCAGTTGCTTATCAACAGTGATCATGAGACATCGTGATACCTGCAAAACTACAGTATTCTTCTACAAATTTTCCCTACTTACATATTTACATGTGTTAACCTAACATGTCTGGGTGGGATACGCTTTGGAGGGTCGGTGTGAACTTGTTGGACCAAATGGCCTGTTTCCACACTGTAGGGATTCTATTATTTATGATTCTATAAAGCTTCACATGGAAGGGAATGGATTGTTGCCTTCCACTGTCATTGCACACTTTCCTAAATGCATGATGATACTTGGATTTCATTGTGAGAACAAGTGTTTGCATTTTATTTTAAGTACAAGACACACACAATATCAGAGAGTTAAGAAAGATAACAGCTTGGATGTCCAAAGATCCAACCTCCCACATAGTGAAGCAGTATCATATCAAATCCTCAAAAGCAAAGTCAAAAAAGTATCATGATTTGCAACCACGTGGCACCTTAAAATCTCCTCAGAATAGCCCAGTGCTTTAAATCAAGAAATTACTTTTTGAAGGCATTCATAAAGTGCTATGAAGGCAAATCTAGCAATAAACACATACTGAGCAAGTTCTCAAAGAAATTGAATGGATGATCAATTAATGTGATTATTAATGTTGATTAAGGGAAACATGTTGATCATGACAACTCCCTGCTACACTTCAAGCAATATCATGGGACTTTTTGTATCTAACCATGTAAACAGTTATAGCGTCTCTTTATTCTTTCATCTCTGAAAAATCTAGTACTCACCTGAGTACTAAACCAAAATTGTCAACCAAGTTTTTGTTAAGTCAATAATATCTTTCAATTCTTTTATGGGTTGTTTATCTCTAATTGCCTGTTGTAAGATGTTGGGAGCCAGCTTCGTGAATTGTTGCAGTTGTTACAACACATGGTAAACCTTCCTGCTTAATTTAAACCAACAACACAGAAAACATTTATCCCGTGCAGTATCTGTGAAAATTTGAGAGGCCAAGAACTATTTAAAGTAAAAATTAACAAATTTGTTTCTTAAAATATAAGAGAATGATTAACTACCCACTATTTACAACTCCTTCCCTTAACCTATCTTTTACTTTCCCCTCTATAATACTAGTCTGATAAAACCCCCAATTAAGGTTTACTGAAAAATTCAAATTTCAAAACTAGCCAATGGTCGAGTCTTCTCTATCTTCCTCTGTAGAGTTGCTCTCCAAGTATTGATGTTTTTCTATGTTCTCTGGGCAGGTACCGCTCAGAGAGTTCTGACTAGCAGCCTACATCTGTTAGTCTTTTGGCAGTTCGCTCAAACTGTTAATTTTTCCCAGTCTTATACACCCAAAACATTGGATTATGTCATTAGCTTTTAATATTGTCAATATACTAAATTCAAACTTGATTGGAGTTTGTTTTTGGGGGATATAATTTAAACTGATTGGCCTAATTTAAATTTGTTTTTGTCTCCAGGCAACCAGCTACCCTAGCCAGTGGACCACATGTTACATTGCATCTTATTCAAAACACGTGGTGCTGTCAGATAGTTCTGCTAGCTTTTAACTCTCTTTAAGGTATAGTACACCCACATCTTCATAACAGCTCCCCCCTTAAGAAAAAAAAACCCATCATAATGAAAGGATGGCTTGATTTTTTTTTCTATTCTTTAAATACATTACCCTTACATACTGATGACTTTAATCTAAGTTCACTTTAATGTCTTCCCATGCAACAATGTTTATATATATTATATATACACACACACACATATATATACATATAAAATATTAAATAAATACAAATCTCATCTAAACTTTACCAGTTAAATCTGCGATAACGGACCTGTGATTACAGTCTTACGACCTGCAACATGTATGATTTTTAAATCAATAGTCTGTAGTATAAGACTTCAATGAAATAGTCTTGTATTCTTGTTTGCAAAGCGTTCTAAGAATGTAAATGAATTGCGAACCATGTACACAACTATCTCCGACACAAACATTAAAATGTTGTAAGGCCAGTACCAAACTCAATAATTCTTTTTCAATCGTGGAGTATTTCCTCTGGTTGAAGTTGAGCTTCTTCGACTGGCAGATCAATCCCATCCTCATCTTTCTGTACGAGTACAGCTCCAACTCCTATGTCATTAGCATCGATGGTGACTTTAAAAGGTTTGGGGTAGCTAAAACAGCTTTGGTTGGTTAATTTAGACTTCAAATCGTCGAAAGCCTCCTGACATTGTTCTGTCCACTGAAACTGTATTCTTGTTCAGCAAATCAGTTACCGGTGCCACTATATTGCTGAGGTTTGGAACAAGCTTCTGATAGAATCCGCTGAGTCCTAAGAATCAAAGCACCTCTTACTTGAAGGTTGGTCCTGGAAATTCCTTGATGGCCTTCGTCTTTGTGTTCCATGAGGTCAATTTTCCATGACCGATTTCCATGTCCCAAGAACGTCACCTCTGCTTTCACGAATTCCATTTTAATTAAGATTATTACTAGTTTTGCTTCTCGTAGTTGTTCAAAGAGCTCTGCCAACTGTACCATGTGATCTTTTCAGGACTTACTAAAGATTACTACATCATCCAAATAGACTATGCAGTTTTTTAACACAGCTACAACTCTGTTCATGAGTCTTTGGAATGTGGCGGATGCATTCTTCATTCCAAAGGACATCACTTCAAACTGATATAGCCCATTTGGGGTTACAAATGCAGAAAGGTTTTTCACCATACCAGTAACCACACATTAAGTCCAACTTGGTGATCAAACTGGCTTGTCCAAGTTTCTCGATACAATGGTCCAATCTAGCAATTGGATACGTGTGCAATTTTATAATGGCATTGACCTTCCAATAATCCACGCAGAATCGTCGAGTCCTGTCCGGTTTGGGAACTAAGACAATCACCAAACTCTGCTCACTCTGGCTTGGTTCAATGATGTCCTCATCGAGCAGGAGTCGGCCATCTGGCCCTTTGAGCCTGCTCCACCATTCAGTGTGATCATAGCTGATCTTTTCATAGCCTGAGCTCCACTGACCTGTCCTCTCTCCATAATTCAAGTTGTTTACTGTTCAAAATGGTATCGTAACTTTAAAAACATTTACTGAGGAAATCTCAACTACTTCACTGGGCACGGAATTCCAGAGATCACCTCTGGGTGAAGAATATGCTCATCAGCTTTGACAAAGGGTCAGTTAGACTCGAAACATCAGCTCTTTTCTCTCCTTACAGATGCTGCCAGACTTGCTGAGATTTTCCAGCATTTTCTCTTTTAGTTCCTCCTCGAGCATGGCCTCCACCTCCTTCTGGACCTATCTGGCTTTGAAAGGATTAAGCTGATAGGGGTGTTGTTTTATTAATCCAAAGGGAGTGAACTGTGTAGATTCGTTTGGGCATCTCTAATGGCAAACAATACGAATGGGATACCTTTATCCCAGTCATTTGGGTGGTCCTGACAGTATGCTCTCAACATGGTATTCAAGGTCTGATGCCAGCTTTCTAAAGCTCCCTGGGATTCAAGATGATACGCACTGGATTTAAAGTGCTATGTACCATAACCTCCTTAAACAGTCGAGCAGTAAAATTTGACCTTTGGTCCAAATTAATCTCTCTGAGTAGTCCATACCATGTGAAGAAAGTACCAACTCCTCTACCACCATTTTTTGCCTTGATACTTCGTAATGGAATTGCCTCCAGAAATTTGGTAGACACACATCCAGTAGGGTTAACAAGTACTGGTTCCCGCTTTTAATTCTCGGGAGGGGGGTCTACACAATCAATTATAATCCGCGTGAAAGGATCTTTAAATTTGGGAATTGGCAACAAAAGTGCCAGTTTTATTACTGCCTGTGGCTTACCTACCATTTGGCATGTATGACACATACGGGAAAAGTTAACCATATCCTTGTGAATTCCAGGCCAATAAAAATGTTTTTGTACCTTAGCCTGAGTCTTTTGTACCCCTAGGTGACCTCCTACAGGTAGTTTGTGTGCTACCCATAACACCTACTGTCCGTGTGCAACTGGCAACACAATCTGGTGCATTTCGGCCCATTTCTCCTCTTCACTAACCTGCCGTGGTCTCCATTTCCGGCTTCAGATTCTATCTTTAAGTTAATAACCCTCCAGAATATTGTCTGCCTCCTTTTTGGAGTACACATCCACATATATATTTTTTATCCTCTTGTCTTGCATTTGCAAGCCTCTTAGTCTTTCAGGACTAAACACCTCTGCCTGTTCAGGTTTTTGTCTGCACCATTACATCAAAAAGAGTATCTGCTAACTGAACCTCAACTCCTTCAACTTTCTCTTTACTTTTCACTTCGTGCTGTGACTTATAATAGAGGAACTCATTACTACACAGTCTGGGAAAATACCAGGATATTTCTGTTTTAAGTCCTTAGTTTCTTGGTTTTCTTTAGGCTTCTCCACAACAAGGGATGTCACTCCCACCTTGGATCCTACCAAATCATTCCGAAGAATAAACTGAATTCCTGGAACTGACATTCTGTCAATTGCTCCACTGTTAATTCCCCAGTTTTGAGTTGGCACTCCAATATGATCTTACATAGGGGAACACTAAATTTCAGTCTATCTATTCCATAAATTACCACACTCTCAAGTAACAGATCAGAAAGAGTGCATATTCGCTCATCCCTTAGGGTTTGGGTGTACGGGTGTCATGGTGGCTCAGTGGTTAGCCAGGGACCAAGGTTCGATTTCAGCCTCGGGCAACTGTCTGTGTGAAGTTTGCACACTCTGTCCGTGTTTATGTGGGTTTTTTCCAGGTGCTCCGGTTTCCTCCCGCAGTCCAAAGATGTGCAGGTCTGGTGAATTGGCCATGCTAAATAGCCCATAGTGTTAGGTGAATTAGTCAAACAGAAATGGATCTGGGTGGGGTTACTCTTCGGAGGGTCGGTGTGGGCTTGTTGGGCTGAAGGGCCTGTTTCCACACTGTAGGGAATCTAATCTAATCTAATCTTACTATCAGCGGCTGGTCAGATCCTGTATCTCTCAAAATTATAACTTTTTGTCCTTCTCCCCCTGTTCTTTCTGAGTTAACTTTACCCACAGAGGCAAATTCTTTGTCAAGGCCTGGTACTAACTCCATACCCAGCCCCTGGCTAAGCTGTGCGCTCTCCTGCAGCTCCTCAGCACTTCTTGGGGTCTCCTTTACTACCTTTACTAATGCAATTGGCTTAGCTTCTTTTACCACATCTTTTCCCACAGCGCCTTTCTTTAACGAACAGCACTATGTTCTTACCTTTTCTCAGTGCCCTTCTGAAACCACCAGCACTGTAATTTTCTGTGTCCCACTCCATTACAGTGAAAACACCTGAGGCCTTTCACCTCCTTTTCACCTCTTGGGCTTCTTGAACATGTGATAAATTCTTACCAGTGTTCTCGACTCTGGTTTCATAGTGCAGGATCTCCCCTTCTCCCAACTTCTGTCCCTCACAGGACAAACTTTTGGCCGGACGTTTGTCTGATGCACCAACATGTATCCATCTGCTAGTTCTGCTGCCTTTCTCACTTCCTGAACTTGCTGTTCCTTCACGTGAATTCTTATTATCACTGGAAGTGAGTTTTTAAACTCCTGCAGCAGAATATTCTATTTTAGGACCTCAAAGGTCCTATCTATTTTCAAAGCATACACCCATCTATCAAAATGTCTATGTTTAATTCTTTTGAACTCAACATCAGTCTGACCTGGTTCCTTCTTTGTGTTTCTGAACCGCTGTCTATACGCTTCTGGTACCAATTCATAAGCATTTAAAAAGGCCTGTCTAACCTCTTCATAATCTCTTGCCTAATCTGATAGTGCGGCAAATATGTCACATGCTCTGCCTACCAGTTTAACTGAACTAGCATTACCCATAAATCCTCGGACCACTCCATCTGCCGAGCCAATTTTTCAAATGAAATAAAGAAATCTTCAACATCGTTCTCATCAAAATGTGGCAGAGTTTTGACATATTTATATATATCACTACCTTTTTTTTTAATCTCCATCCTGTTAACTTGCTGACTAAGTCACAACTTCTCAAATTCAAATTCTCTCTCTTTTTACTCAGCTAAGAAACTTCTCTCTCTCTTTCTTCTCTCTTTGCTCAGCCAAGAACCTTCTCTCTCTCTCTCTTTCTTTCTTCTCTTCCATTGTTTATCTTCTAACTCCATTTTCCTCAATTGTAATTTACATTTTTCTATCTCTACTGAACTTGTCTGTTTCTCTGACACACCTAAGTGTTTGAGTAACTCACTTAAAATTTCAATTTTATTTTTGTCCTTGGTTAAACCCAAATCTAACTTATTTGCTAATTTTAAAAGTATGGCCTTTTTCTTTCCTTCTAAATTTTCTTGGCAAATTTGAGAATCATCTTCAAATCCCAGAACCTCTTTAGCAATTTTAAGAGCCACTTCTCTCACTTTTAATATAAGAAACTGAAAGTAAACAAATTCCTCACCTAATTTTTATTTAAAGATCTAGGATACTACCCTGCAAGTATTTAAATCTAATGGGATTTTTTGTACTCTCAAGTCTATTCAAATCTGTCTAAACCAATTCAAATCCTAAATTCAAGGCCCAAACTGTTCAAATCGTGGACAGGAGCCCTTCAGACCGTTCAAATCCCAGCAACAAGCTCCTAAACTGTTACTACACGAGGTAAGCCCTCCTGCTTTAAGTTAAACCAGCAACACAGTAAAGATTTACTCTGTGCAGTATCTGTGAAAATTCGAGAGGCCAAGAGCTATTTAAAGTAAAAATTAACAACTTTTTTCTTAAAGTATAACAGAGAATAATTAACTAACAACTAATTACAACTCCTTCCTCTTACCTAGCTTTTACTTATCTTACATAATACTACTTTGGTAAAACCCTGATTCAGGTTTACTGAAAATTTCAAATTTTAAAACTAGCCAGCGGTGAAATCTTCCTCTGTAGAATTGCTCTCCAGGTCGGTGTTGATGTTTTTCTCTGTGGACAGATACCTCTCAGAGACTTCTGACTAGGAACCTACATCTGTCGGTCTTTTGGCAGTTCTCTACCAACTGTTCAATGTTTCCTGGTCTTATACTCCCAAAGCATCAGATTGTGTCATTGGCTTTTAATATCGTCAATGTACTAAATTCAAACTTGATTGGAGTTTTTTTTGTGTGCGCTATAATTTAAACTGATTGGCCTAATTCAAATTTGTTTTTGTCCCCAGGCAACCAACTATCCTAGCTGCTGGACCACATGTTATTTTGTATCTTATTCAGAACACTTGGTACTGTCAAGCAGTCCTGCTAGCTTTTAACTCTCTTTAAGTTACAGTACACCCACATCTTCATAACACAGTGCACATGATAGGAAGGGAATTCCAGGATTTTTACTCACTAATAGTGAAGAAACAGCATTATAATTCCAAGTTATAATTCTCTATAGCTCAGAGGGGAACTTGGAGATGATGACATACTCAGGTGCATGTTGTCCTTTTCCTTCTAGATGTTATAGGTCATGAATTTGGAAGGTACTGTGAAAGGATTCTTAATGAGTTGCTGAAGTATATGTTGTGGATGGCACATACTGCTCCTGCTGTTCACTAATGGTGAAAGAAATACTGATCAAGTGGACTGCTTTCTCCTGGATTGTATTTTTGCATGTTATTAGAATTGTCTTTATCCAGCCAAATGAAGAGAATTCTATCACGCTCCTGTACTGAGTCTTGTAAATGGTAGAGAGCCGTTTGATAATTCCAGAGGTGAGTGACTTGTTGCACAAGTCCCAGCTTCTGTATACTCTGTACTTATCTGTCTAGTCCAATTATGCTATTGGTCAATGGTAACCACCCAGGATGTTGGTGATCAGAATTTACTGAACTAATGAATGGCATAGAATCACAGAATCCCTACAGTGTGGAAATAGGCCATTCAACCCAACAAATCCATACTGACCTTCTGAAGAGCATCCCACCCAACTACCCAATCCCTGAAACCCTGCATTTCCTATGGACAATTTCGCATGGCCAATCCACCTAACCTGTACATCCTTGGACTGTGGGGGGAAACTGCAGCACCTGGAGAGAACCCACGCAGACACGCAGAGAATGTGTAAACTCCACACAGACAATTCCCCAAGACTGGAATTGAACCTAGGTTCCTAGCACTGTGAGGCAGCAGTGCTATCCACTGAGCCACTGTGCCGCCCCACAGCAAGATGGATCAGATTCTCCATGTTGGTGATGGTCATTGCCTGGTACTTGTGCGGCATGGAAGTTACCTGCCTTTTATCAGTCTGAACCTTAATAATTGCCTATGTATTGCATATGGGCAGAGACTGCTTCAATAATTGACGGCACATGAATGGTAATTAATACCATGCAATCATTAGCAAACATCCTGACTTTTCACCTTAAGATAAGGTAATTGATGAAGCAACTGAAGAGAGTTAGGTCTAGAACACCACGCCAAGGTACCCCTGTAGTGATGTCCTGGGGTTAAAGGGTTGATATCCAACAGCCATAACTATCTTTCTTTGTGTTAGGTATCACTCTAACCAGGGGAGACATTTTACCCCTATGCACATTAATTTCAATTTAGCTAGCATTTATTGACTCCATACTTGATGAAATGCGGCCTGACAAGGTCAGTCATTCCTGTATCACTTCTTTAGCTTTTCCATGTTAGGAGTTGAATAACCTGAGCCGGCTTGAAGTTAAAATCTGTAAGCAGTTTATTTCAGTGTAAATGCTTAGCAGCAGTACTGCTGAGACCTTCCATCACATTTCTGATGATCGAGAGGAGGTTGCTGGCACAATAATTAGTCAGATTCAATTTGTTCTGCTTTTTATTAAGAGGACACACCTGGGCAATTTTCTATTTTATAGAAGTTATGCAATTTTCAGAATTGTATTGGAAAGGTTTGGCTAGCGGTGCACGTATTACTGCAGAGATGTTGTCAAAGTCCCATATTTTTAGCCATGGAATTTGATTTCATTAATGTCTACCTTGACTTGGGTTCCTACCAAGGTAAATGAGGCAAGTAAACACTCAAACTAATATTGGACTGGTTCTTCTAACTGTAGAACACTTTCTGTACACATAACTGTAGTGGAACTAGAAACTAAAAATAGATGCATTTGTTTTGTGTTCATTAGGTTAACAACCGGCTATGAATAAGAAACTAAATAGTGTCAAGATTTCTATCATTCTATGGTAGTTAGTTAGTTTTTAGCATCTCAAGAACTTTGTAGAGGTTAGTATCATTATTTGAGCTTTAAAATGCATTCATGAGCAAATGTTAAAAATTACCAAATAATATATTCTTTTTTGTATCTGCTCCTTCAGATGTGACCTGACAATCATGAATCCTCCACAAGGTTTTAGAAAAGTCTCCAAAATTATCAAGCTACTATGTCAACATCCAGTACTAGATGAGAAGAAACTTTCTTGAATTAAATATTGGGAAAACTGAAGTTCCCACTCCAAATTAAATTTCTTATTCCACCCTCACCCTGCAAAAAATGAAGATTAACTAGAGTGTAAGAAATTTTGGGATTCCTGATGAGTTAACAACAGCAAATGCATGCCATTCATAAACAACTCTAGACTTGACTATCCCAACCCACTGTTGGTTGCTCTCTCACATTTTATCCCCTGTAATCATGAGGCCATCCAAAACTTTGTTGCCCATGCTTTCAATTATACAGAGTCCTATTTCCCTTTGTGCTTGCTTACCTCCATTGGCTCCTGTTCAAGCAACAAATCCAAGGAGACGACAGCTTTGCTACACTTGGAGGTCGCCACTGATGATGTTACCTAGCCAAGTAATGAAACATCTGGATATCAAACCTACAGCTCAGCGAGCAAACCTAACCCTAAAGAATCATAAATATACCCAAGTCATGAAACTAAAACAAATTGGTAAGGGACAATTGGTTGGACTTTCAAGTCCAATTAGAAACAGGAAAAGAGGTGGACAGTGCCCCAAAGTTCCCATTTCTTTATTTTTTGTTGAAGTGAGCTCAGACCAAATAGCAGGGCTGCCCTTCCCTCAGTCAATGGTAATTTCCAATCAGGCCATTCAGCCCCTCGAGTCTGCTCTTCCATTAATATGATCATGGCTGATTTGTGGTCTAACGCCACATGAGTCCCTTGGGCCCATATGCCTTGGTACCTTGTTTAATAAAAATTTGTCAATCTCAGATTTAAATTTAACAGTTGAATTAGCATCGACCACCATTTGAGGAAGAGAGTTCCAAACCTCCACTACTCTTTGCATGTAGAAGTGCGTCCTAACATCTGTCCTGAATAGCCTGGCCCTACTTCTTGACTATGCCCAGAGTTCTAGAATCTCTAACCTGTGGAAATAGTTTATCTTTATTAACCCTGTCTTCCCTGTTAATATCCTGAAACCTCAATTAGATCATCCCTTAATCTTCTAAATTTTAAAGAATAGAAGCTTAATTTGTCTAAGAAAGCACAACAACGCCTCTTCTTCCACAGGTGAGTTCGGAAACTTCGCATGTCCATAAGGACCATCACCAATTTTTAAAGATGCACCACAGAAAGCATACTGTCTGGGTGAATAATGGCCTGGCATGACAACTGTTCTGCCCATGACAGTAGAAAACTGCACCACCAGGTTCAAGAACAGCTTCTTCCCTGTGTTATGAGACTGATGAATTGATTCTTTAACTTCAAATAATGTTGCTGTTGTTAATGTTGATCATGGTTCACACACCTCCTGTGCAGTGTAACCTGTATGCTTCATTGTGTCCAAGCACACTATGATCTGTATTTTCTTGCTTACTATGATCTGCCTGTACTGCTTGCAAACAAAAGTTTTCACTGTACTTCGGTATACAGAGGAACCTCGATTATCTAAATATCAATTATCTAAATTTCGGATTATCCGAAGAAGATTTCAAGGTCTCGATAGAAACATTACATCAAAGAAGTTTTAACACTGATCGCGTCTTTTATTTACAATGATTAAAAATGAATTTGGCTGAAATGCTACCGAGAACAATCCTGGACATCGATGGGAGCTCAGGCACTGTCTGCAAATGACTGACCGTCTGCTTTCTCTCCTCCCACACTTTCCCCAGAGTTCTACACAGGGGTGTGGCCTAAACCCCCTTTCCCCAGACAATCTCTCCAATATATTCCTGTACAGGGCAAAGGTGGAACCTGTCAAGAAGTTGCAGTGAAGAGTTTTGTGTGTGTGTGTGTGTGTGTGTGTGTGTGTGTGTGTGTGTGTGTGTGTGTGTGTGTGTGTTTGTTTGTTTATGTGTATGTTATGTATGTTATTTTGAGACTCACCCCCCCAAAGGCAGCGGCAGTCTTACTGTTGGTGTCCAGTCTGGCTGACCTGGAGAGGGGGTGGGGGCAGAAGGGGTTGGACAGGATTGGTGCGCGGGGGTTGGAGTGGATGGGGGGTGGGGGCTCACGCACGGTGTCGCTGCTGCCTTGTCTCCTGAACAGGGAGCGGACTTAGCAAGTGCTCGCTGTGTCAATCCCACTGAACTAATGGTGTGTCGGGGGGAGGCTTCAGCATTGCTGCAGGTCCCTTACACAAAAGTGTGTGTCTGCTCACAAAGAAACGCCGAGACAGAGAGAGGGAGTAAGGCAGGCTAAGTGAGGATAAAAGAAACTTCATAAAACTCTGGGTCCCAGAGAGACATTGAATCAATTCACCAAATAATTATTTATGCAAACGAAATAGGGCCCGGCTATCTCATTCAGATAATTGCGGTTCCTCTGTACATGACAATAAATCAAATCAAATCTAATCAAACCAAAACTGAACTCATTCCAGGGCCAAAACATCCCGCCTAAGGTGATGTGCTCATATCTGCTCACAGTACTCTAAGTGAGGTCCAAATAGGGGTTTGCATAACTACAGTGTATTACTGGTGTCCTTGTACTGTTATGAAGGTTTAGGTGTATACTGTACTTTTAAGAGAAAGAGAAAGCTGGCAAGGACTAACTGCAAGCACAGAACAATTTAAAAATGTAACATTTGGCTGTGAACCAAATAGCTGGAGTTGAGTTGCCATGATATACAACAAATTCAAATTCAGCCAGTTTAAATTATGTCCCAAGATACCAAAGTCCAATTGAATTCGAATTTTAATGTTTCAATGGCTTCAAACCAATGAGATGGTCCGATGTTTTGAGGTATAAAAATCAGGTATTTTGAACAGTTAGCCAGAGCGGCAAAGAGCACCAACAGACTGCGCCCACACAATCACGCTCTGAAAGGTACCTTTTCACATGGAATCTGTAAAGCAGAAGACAGAAAGATACAGGAGGAACGACACAGCTGACTGGTTTTGAAATTTGAATTTTTTGTAAAACCTAATTTGTGGAGTTTTATCAGATCAGTATATTGGTGTAGACTGGGAGGTAGGTAAATTGATCAGACAAAGGAGGTTTACAGTGTTGTTGTTTAATGTTCCTTTTCTTTACTTGGAGTTAAAGAATAAATCATTGAATTTTTCTTTTAATGGCGGGATTTGGTAGTTCTTTGTCACTCATACTTTAACAGATTACAAGATGAGGTGAGCTTTTCTGTGTGTCTGGTTTAAATTAGCAGGTGTTTACCCTGTGTCATAACAGTACTGCAGCCCTTTAGATATGGTGATTAGCATCTCATTAGCTCTCTCAACTATGTTCTGCACCTGTTCATGGCATTTTAAAGAGCAATGCACCCAAACTCCCAAATCTCATTGGACATCCACTATATTGAACTTTTGTGCCCTCTATAAAAAAACTATGATCTATCCCTTTTTTCAATCCAAAATGAATAATCTCACACTTGCTTATATCAAAATCCATCTGCCACAGCTTTGCCTATTCACCTAATCTCTCAATATTCTGTTGAAATGCTATACTGTCATCAACACTATCTACAAGCTGCTCAATTGCATGTTATCAGCAAATCTAGATATTTCACCTTTTATGACTTTATCCAAATAGTTAATGAGTATTGTGAATGATTGAGGCTCCAACACAGATGTCTGTGGGACATCACTAGTCACGTGCTGCCAATTTGAGTAATTAACCATCATTCTAATTCTGTTTCCTGCCATTCAAATAATTTCCTATCCACATAGGATCAGAACATATCCACAAATCTGGATGTGATGGGCCACGCTGTATTTCTAAAACAAGTTCTCGACTCCAACTTTGTGACAACAATCAATCAGTTACCAAAATGCTTCATGGACATGCTGAAAGCCTTCATGAAAAAATGTTCTTCAACTCATGGGAATCACTTTGCCTAGACTGTCCAAACTAGAGAAGAAGCATTCGCCAAAATGTCAAGCCAACCAAGACCAATAAATGAAACGTACAAAGACCCAAACATCCCACTCAATTGTCTTTTTAAACACCATCTCCCCAAAATGCAATAGGGTGAGAACATTCAGCATCAGACTGTTTAGTCATCTCAGGACCACAACCCAGAGAGGAAAAAACTCACCCTCAGTCTCATGCCACTGTTTAAGAAGGAGAAGAACACATCCAAGGGACAGTTTACACATATGGCTGCGAGAGTTTAATTTGATTAAAGTTTTAAAAATATTGGTGAAAGGGAGGAACCTCTCAATTACTTAATTTCCTTTACAGCCTGCTGCTCGCCTGAAGCTGAAATGCCTCTGATTAGCCCTCCAGTTTCTAGGGACTACCATCACCCTTAACTGGGGAAGGGAACCTGACTGCATGTCAAACTCCAAGTGAGTCACTGTTCCCACTTCGAGCTGTTCAGCAACCCAGAAAAGAAAATTCAGCCCAATGACAGGACCAGAGACCAACCCCCAACCCAGTTTTCACATATTCACTCACTTTGATTTTCATGGTGCTTAAGCCTCACAATCCACTCCTCACAAATTTGAACCCCACAGCCCCAACTGTGGTGATTGGAACAAGGTTGGCCAGGTGGACCTCATGGATTATTTATTCCCTGATTAGGTCTGTTAACCTGGTCCAACTGGGAATCCTGGCTGACAGATGTAAACTGAAGAATTAGGGGTTCTGCTCACTCTAGTAGCCAGCTCTAAGATAGCTGTGTCAATGTTATGCACTATGCACTTGTAAATAATGGATGACTTGGTGACAGTACCAGCCTTTGTAGAGTTATTTCAGTGGTGGCAAGAGTGAGATTAATGATATGACCATGCAAAATTGCCTACTGCACTTCAAACAGGCAGTACAACTGGTTTTGTCACTGGAAAGTGCGGCAAGTGGAGTTTATGAGTTACAGGATATTCCAATGGAAGTGGACACCCTCGCCAGGCAGATGAAGGTTAGGAATGCTACTTGAGTGAAGGTAATTGCACAGTCTCACTCAAGATATATCCTAAACAAAGGGACTCAAGGTCAGTGCACAGCATAACCCTAAAACAAAACCAAGCTTCAACCAAATGGTTAAAATTTTCTCAAGGATCCAGTCTGACAGGCCATTGTAGTTGCTACCGGAATACCGACTCAAGACAGTAAAAGAGTGCCATTAAGCCTGAATTGAGGAAGAATACTCATCAACTAGTATCCAGGAGAATGCACACAATTGAAAGTCCACCTACAGCAGATTTGCAACAGTTACACTGCTTCGCAACATCTAAATCAAAACCAATCAAGCTAAACATCTGATTAAATGGTCACCCAGTTCTCATGGAGGTTGATATCAGCATGGTTGTATCAGTGATTGTAGAACCAGTCTTTACTAAAGTTAGCTCTGGACTTCAACCCTTAAGTTTGAATAAGACCTCGGCCAGACAGAGCACCTATACTGGGGAACCCTTACAGATTACGGCTAACACTTTGGTTCCAGCCTCTTAGAAGCAGCTATTTTAGTTGCCACTGATGCTAGTAAAAGTTTCAGGCCCAAGCTTGATAGGGCAAAACTGGTTGAAAATGATTTACCTCGATTGGCTCAACATTTTTCAATTAGAAAATGGCTTCCTGAGTGAAGTCCTAATTAAATACTTGGACATTTTCAGGAATGCCTAGGGACTATCAAAGGGACCAAGGCCACCTTACATTTAGGCCAGGAAGCAATTCCACGATTTTGTAAGGCCTGCCCAGTGCCATTTGCCTTGCATGCAAAAAGAGAAGCAAAAATCAGGACATTTGAAAGCAAAGGAATCAACGAACCAGTAAAATTTGCAGAATGAGCAGCATCAGTCATAGTGATCATGAAGCCTGGCAGGTCTGTTTGCCTTTGTGGCAAATTCAAACAAATGGTAAACTGCTTTTCATAGCTGGATGAATACCCAATTCCTCGCATAGAGAATTTACACACAAAACTGGCAGGGGCAGTTGTCCTTCACAAAGCTGGGCATGAGCCATGCGTACCTGCAACTGCAATTAAATGAGGATTCCCTGAAATATGCTGCAACTAACAGCCATAAGGATTTGTACCAATATACAAGATTGCCATTTAGATATCATCAGCCTGTGCTACTTTCCAGCGGACAATGGAGAACATTTTACGAGGTTCCACTAGAAGAATCAGTTCTGGTTTTAAACTTGCTGGACACACTTCCGGTCACTACTGTCAATATCAGACTGTGGTCACAATAAGATCCTGTCCTGGCAAAACTGAAACAGCTGCTGGTGATAGGGGAAATAAAAGGACCATCTCAATCAAAATTGGAACCTGTCTCGACACAGAAAGACCAGATCACCATAGAGGATGGCATATTATTATGGTGAGCAAGAATAACTGTCCTGATACGGAGTGGTACCAGTTAACTCCACCAGGGTCATCCAGGGGTTTCCAAAATGAAGATGTTGGCAAGAAGTTACATCTGATGGTCAGGATTCAATGCAGATATAGCCATGTTGGTGGGCAATGCCCAGAGTGCAAATAATGACAAAAATTACCACCAGCGGCTCCCACACATTCATGGCAATGGCTAGGTAAACCCTGGACTCAGTTACACAATGACTTTCGTGGGCTCCATGTTCTAGTCATTGTGGATGCCCATTCAAAGTGGCTGAATAGACTTAGATTTCATTCATTAAACACAGAGACAAAGACTGAAACATTGCGAACATCATTTGCAATACATGGACTCCTGGAGGTGGTCACAGAAAACAGGCCATCATTAACCAGCGGGGAATTAGAGTATTTCCTAAAGTTGAATGGCATTCAGCATGTGAAGACAGCTCCATACCATCCATTAACCACTTGTCTAGTGGAAAAAAGCAGTCCAAACTTTGAAGGCAGGCTTAACGAAATAGTCTGGATTAGTGGTGCTGGAAGAGCACAGCAGTTCAGGCAGCATCCAATGAGCAGCGAAATCTACGTTTCGGGCAAATGATGAAGGGCTTTTGCCCGAAACATCGATTTCGCTGCTCCTTGGATGCTGCCTGAACTGCTGTGCTCTTCTAGCACCACTAATCCAGGATCTGGTTTCCAGCATCTACAGTCATTGTTTTTACCTCGTTGATTTTAACCCTACCTTAAAGAAATAGTCTACAGCTTCAGTCAATACCAAACTGCCCTAGTTTCTGTTTGATTACAGGATCACCCCTCACGCAAGTACAGAGACAGCTCCAGCAGAGTTGGTAATTGGGGATGAAGATCCCACACCAAGGTAAACATAATCTGGTGGGAGGGGGTGAATTGGCATCAGGAACGCCAATATGAGATGCAAGACTCCTCTAAGTGAGACAGGCAGTTTACTTCAGGGGATGAAGTTCATGTCAAAATCAGGGAAATGGCTCTTCATGGGTAAGCGGCATGGTCGATGTGAGGTCAGGTCCCATGACGTACAAAGTTCGGGTAGGAGAGGAGGTTCTTAACAAGCATGAAAGCTTGCAAGCTGGGCAGGAGCAAAATATATTACACCCGGTCCCTCAAAACATCTGGCAAGGCTGTCAGAACCCCTGGGTTCTCCCTTCCCAACTAGTATTGAAGAAACTTCTGAGGACAAGATGTGAGATGACAGATGTAAACTGGAGTGTCAGGGGTTCTGCTTACTCTAGAAGTTGGCTCTGAGCTAGCTGGGTCAGTGTCATGTACAATGCATGCGTAAATAAAGAGTGACTTGGTGACAGGAAACCGGCCTTCATGGAGTTATTTCACCAACCTCCTTGGCACATTTCACTACAGGGATATGCTACTGAGAAGAATAGCTTTGCAAAGATGTTAACCATTTAATGTAGATTCCCTTCAATGATCTTATACCCATGAGAAATGTGGAATCATGTTTCTATCTGGAAAGCTCATTTAAATAACAAAGAACATTACAGCACAAGAACAGGCCGTTTGGCCCACCAAGCCTGCATCGACACATGTGATATCTTCCTAAACTAAAAAACCACTTACTTCTGCCTGGTCTGTTGCCTCTATTAATATATCTGTCAAGATGCCTCTTAAACATTGCTATTATATCTGTTTCTACCACCTCCTCTGGCAGCACATTCCAGGCACTTAACATCATCCATGTAAAAAAAACTTGCTTTTCTCATCTCCTTATACTTTCCCCCATTTATCTGAAACCTGCATCCCCTGTAATTGACATTTCCACACTAGGAGAAAGATTCTGACTATCCATTCTGCCCATGCGTCTCATACTTTTGTAAATTTCTATCAGTTCACCACTCAAAACTCCAACACTCGAGTGAAAACAAACCAAATTTGTCCGGTTTGTCCTCATAGGTAACATCTTCCAAACCAGGCAACATTCTGGTAAACCTTTTTTGTACCCTGTTCAAAGCCTCCCCATCTTCCTGATTGTGTGGTGACCAGAAGAAAATATTTATGCAAGAAAATATTTTCCAGTTTCTAATTACTATGTATTATGACCAGAAAGTATACAAAATAGTTAGCTGAACTTACAGCCTAAAAGTATATCAGGAAGATATGATTCTGAAATTGGGAAATGTTTGCTGGATAATACTGATTAAACAAAAAATTACACCAAGAACAAACTTATAATTGTCAGGCAGATTTGCAATGTGGCAGACCTGTGTGTACTGGAACCATATATATTATTACACAGGGCCTTGTTCTTTGCAGTGGGAAAGAGCGTTGCACCTGTTTCAACTCAACAAAATCAGTAAGCTATTTGCTGGTTAATTTCTCAGTTCAATGTCAGTCAAAATGTCTAATTTAAAATTTAAACAAAGCTTGGCTGTTAATTGTCAATCATCATTAAGGGATATATTCTCTAGACCAAAACATCTACCAAACAGAGTCTGCTCGTCAATCAGTCAGAATATTCCTCTCCTGCAGTATTAAAGTTGTTTTTCCACTTGAAAATCTTGCAAAATCTCCTTGTAAGTGCAAGATGAAAAGTTTCAACAAAATGTATTCTTCCCTAACAGACTTATTTCTGAAAGTCTGAAGGTACAGTATATGTTCATGAGGGAATCTGATTTCGACACCTGCCATGAGATAGGAATAGCTCATCACAAATTAAATTCTACGTGATTACAACAAAATTAAATCATTCGTTTTGGCCTGTGTGCAGCCTTTGATTTGACCATACCCATCCTCCAATGCTTCTCCACTGTCATTTAGCAGGGTGTCAGCTACAATGGATTTTCTTCCTAGTCTCATTTGCTCCATTATCTTATGCATGTCCCAAGGATGTATCTTTGGCTGCTTCATCCACATAGGACCACTCAACAACAGAATTCAAAAAGGTATCTGCAGAGTTCACATGTATACACATCACAACTCCCACCACCTCACTGAACTCTGAAGTTATGAGACTTCTTGACAAGGTTTTCAGTGCTGGATCAGCAGAACTTACCCCAACCAAATTACAACTGTCCAAGTCTGAATCAGATTGATTGAATCCTTGTTATATTTGGCACTGAAGTGAGCTCCTAAACAATAAACTGCACTGACACCAAGAGTGTGACATCAAATGTTGTAACATGATCTGTCTCCATTCCTGCCGCAACACACTGGCTGCTGAAATCCTCATTTTGGACTTTATTACCTCTGGATTTGACAATTCCAATATGCTTCTAGCTGACCTTCCATGTTAAATCCCCGTAAGCTCATCCAAAACTCTGAAACTATACCCTAAAATGCAAAAGTCCCATTCACTCATCTTACTCTGCCAACTGACCTACCCTGGCTGATTATTAATGCCTACAGTTTAAAATTCTTATTCTTGTTTTCAAAGCCCTCAATTGTTACACTACATATTGCCCCTTCCCACACTTTCCTCCAACTCTATATTCTCCTCAGCCATACATTCAGTGACATCTGTGCTCCTCTTATTAAACACTTCAGTATACCCAATTTTAATCACTTCAATGTAATAGCAATACCTTCAATCAATAATGGAATTCCCTTCCCAAACTTTTAAATTTATCTTTCATCCTTAAAAGTTAACCCTTTGACCAAGCATTTAGTCACTTGTCCTATCTTCTTGCACAGTTCAATGTCATGTTTTGTTTTATCATACTCCTGTAAAGCACCTGAGAATGTTTCACTACATTGGAGTTGCTACATAAATACAAACTGCTGTAATCAAAGGTTTGCAGGATATTTAAGCATTGATTGTTTCTTTGTCCAGTAAGTGAGAACATGGGAGGTGAATGGTAGAAATGATGTTCTGGTGATTCTGGATGGGTGCCTGAAATGTTCACACACCAATTGCCTTTTTTAACAGCTGGGGTTTCAGCAGGCAAATAGGAACTTCATCATCATTGAATTGAGAGTCTGGGGGATTGCGTCATTTGGACCCCAGTGTGTTTTCTCTGCTTTAGGTTATGCTCCACCGCCCACTTGTAAACCCTTACAAAGAATTAGGGCCAAAAGAGGCTCAGTTGAACTAGGTTTAACATTTTAAGCTTTTTTGTGAGCCAGAGGGTCCTGGACTGCTAAGTATGGAAAGGAAATCTTAGAGGTCACTAGCTGCCATATGTTGATGACAATTTCCTTGGATTCCCAGAAATAGCAGTTTGCTCACTGCTGATTGGCAGTCACTGAGTCACTTCCATTTAACTCAATCAAGAGTGCTTCCATCTGCGTAGCATTGCAACTCAACAATTGCTAACACTATCATTGGCACTTCCTTCTATCCTGCTTCAGCGTAAATTCTTAGAATGCTTAGCATTCCTACAATGTGGAAATAGACCCTTCAGCCCAACGAGTCAACACCAACCTTCCAAAGAGCAACCCAACCAGACCCATTCCCCTACATTTACATCTAACTAATACACCTAACTTACACATCCCTATACACTATGGGCAATTTTTAGCATGATCAATTCACCTAACCTACACATATTTGGATCATGAGAGGAAACTGGAGCACCTGGAGAAAATCCACGTAGACATGGGGAGAATGTCCAAACTTCACACAGACAGTCACCCGAGACTGGAATCAAACTGGGGTCCCTGGTGCTATGAGGCAGCAGTGCTAACCACTGGGCCACCGTGATAAAAACAATGACTGCAGATGCTGGATTAGTGGTGCTGGAAGAGCACAGCAGTTCAGGCAGCATCCAAGGAACAGCGAAATCGACGTTTCGGGCAAAAGCCCTTCATCAGGAATGACCGTGCCATCCTCTGGATAGATTTCTTCAAGATGTACCACCATCAATGGCTTAGTAGCCTCTCTACTGACCATATTGGACTATTCATAAGGGTCATATCTACTAGCCTGAGACTGGTGATGGAACCAGCAAGAAAGAAAAATAGTACTTAACCTGATCTTCACCAATATATCCCACTCAGAAGGTGCAGCTTTCAATTTCAACATCGCTAAGAATGACTACCTCTCTGACTACCTGGCAAAAGGGACTAGATTAATTTAGGATATCTGGTCGGCATGGACGAGTTGGACCAAAGAGTCTTTTTCTGTGCTGTACATCTCTATGACTCCATGACAACAGGAGCTCCTGGGTAAGACACTCAGTTATCAATTTGAATTTTGATGCCATTCATCAGAAAGTATTGTGGTTTTGCAACTAACTATCTTCTATCATTCTTGACTGGGAATTTTATAGACAGTTTAAAGTGCAACACTTATAAAAACTAGCATTCCTTACACCTCCCTGTGACTTGGAAATCAACAGTCCATTGACAGTCAAGATAGCTGCATTGATCTCTATTTATCATGAATGCCTTGCACTGTGTTCCCAGTAAGGCAACCTGATCCCCTTTAACCACCAAGCAATCCAAATTTTTTTCTGGTCAGAATTTAGAATGGATGTCATCACTTTTTTCATTTCTCCTCATTACCCTAAATTAGATAGTTCCAAAAAGTAACGACCTTATTATCTTCCTATTTGTAACAAGTCACCTTCAATCAAACATTGACTAAAGAAGGTTGGCTCCACTGAGAGAGGAAACTCAAACACATTTCTCCTCCCACAAGCACACATTCAAGTGCTAGTCACAAATGAACGTTGAACAACTAACACATCAATCATATTAGAAGACGTCGACTCAATATTAATGAAAATAGGGAGTTTAGTGAGTCTTGTTAATAATGACTACTTAGGCTCTTGATACTCAAAGTGTTTGCTGACAGCACAATGGGAGTTCAAATTGCATCTGAAAAGGCCTCAGGTCTTCATGTTTGACAGTATAACAACCAAAAACTGCCAGAAATGAAGATAAATATGACTAACTTTCCTCCATTCATGCAAGTCCATTGCATGCACATATCACTTTAATAAGCTGAGCTCTAAGAAACAGAAATGCATGCATTTAGATACAGATTACATTTAAAAGAAAACTTGATCAGTTTGGTTTGCATAAAATAAACCATATGTCAGTAAAGATTAAGCAATTGGTTGCCATCTAATCCACTGATTTTCCTTTTTTGATCTTGAATTTTACACGTAAGAAACTAATATTTAATATAAAACATGTCATTTCCAGTGCAAACCAAATCTAAAATTCCTTCTTTCCCTTTGTATTCAGTTCTTCCTAATTATGTTTCTGTGCACTTGGATGTTTCTTAATTAAAAGTACAACATAAATGCACTTGTTTTTATTCTAGCCGTTCTACATGACATATCATACACGATACACCAAGTAACTTTTATAAGGTGACTGTATGAAGTGTTGGGATGTACCCCAAATTACTGTTCAGTTTTACTCCATCACATACCAACATTAACAAATTAAATTATTATTGATATGTTAATCTTTCTAGTTGCATTCCGGGAATGCATGAGTATCTTTGCAGTACCAATGTAGTTAAATAATGTTAGGATTCAAAGATATTTGATTTAGTTTTCTCCTCAAATCAAATAATTTCTTCAGTTGGACTCATATGTTTGAAATAGCTTTACCACACACTCCTGAAGTTGAATATTGTACAATTTATTATTAGTTGCAAATTTTGGATGAAGACAATGTGAATTTGTAGATCATTTCACATATGAATAATGGCATAATGTTTGGTGTCATGACTATGGAGCTTTCTCCACCAGCAAAATAAAGTGTGCAACCAACTATATCAATATCAATATCAATTTCCTATTTCAGTTTGATATTCTAATAGCTTAAAATGTACAGAAAGATGCAGTCAGATGCATATGAATACTGTTATAAATGAATAAGCATCTATGGGACTTCAGTTATTTTTAGGTTAAAAACTAATGGAAAACAAGACTATCTTCAAAAGATTGCATTCCCTTTTCAGGTTGGAGGTACAGCAGTGGAAAGAGCAAGACTGAGAATAGAGTGGTCAAAAGACAGTGGCTGAGAACAAAGTGGCACAAAGACATCTCTGATTGTGAGTTGGCAAATGGCACAGGTTGAAAACAAAAATAATACATAATGACATCTCATAGGGGAGCAACAGATAAGTCTACACATAAGCATTTAATTGAATTTAATCAACTTACAATGTAAGCTAGATCAATTTACGATAATGAAAACTTAAGTAAGCCAATGTGATAAGATACATAAACTGTTTTATCATGTATTGTCAAAATGTGGCACTGGAAAAGCACAGCAGGTCAGGCAGCATCCGAGGAGCAGGAGAATCGACATTTCAGAAAAAGCCCTTCATCAGGAATCTGAGGGAAGAAGGGGCCTGAGAGATAAATAGGATGGTGGGGGTGGGGGTGAGGGTGGGGGTGGGGATGGGGCTGGGTGGTAAGCTGGGAAGATCTCTTCAGAGGATATGTGGAACAGTCCATCTTCCACAGTTACACTGGCACCATTTCCCACCTCTTCCTGCACTACATTGATGACTGTATTCGCGAAATCTCATGCTCCCATGATGAGATTGAACAGTTCATCAACTTCATTGACAACTTCCACCCTGACCTAAAGTTCACCTGGACCATCTCAGACACCTCCTTCCCCTCCTGGACCTCTCCATCTCCATCTCCAGCAACCCACTCAACACGGACATCTATTTCAAACCTACTGACTCCCACAGCTACCTGGATTATCCCTCCTTCTCAACTCCGCTCCAGTAAAAATACAATCCCTTGCTCCCAATTCCTCCGCCTCTGCCGTATCTGTTCCCAGAATTCCACTCCAGGACATCCCAGATAGGCCTCCTATTCCAAGACCATAATTCTCCTCCCAACAATGATCGACAATGCCTTCCCACACATCTCCTGCACTTCTTGTACCTCTGCCCTTGAACCCCATCCATCCAATACTTACCTCTGTCCAAGGTGCCAAAGGATCTTTTCACATCCAGCATAGATTTTCCTGCACACCTACCTTATCTACTGTGTCCGTTGTTCTCAATGTGATCTCCTCCACATCGAGGAAACAGATTACACATCATGGAGCATTTCAGGGTTCATCTCCAGGACACACGCAGCCAACAACCGTAGCACCTTGTGACCGACCACATCAACTCTTCCTCTCACTGCACCAAGGATACGCAAGTCCTGTGCCTCCTCCACTGCCAAATCCAAGGAGGAAAAATGCTTCACCTTCCGCCTTGGAACCTTCAACCACATGGCATCAACACTGACTTCACTAGTTTCCAAATCTCCTCTCTCCCCACCTCATCCCTGATTTAACCCACTAGCTTGGCACCACCTCTTGACCTGTCCCACCTGTCCATCTTGCTTCCCACCTATCCACTCCACCTTCCCCATCAACTGATCACAATCACCTGCATCCACCAATCGCCTTCCCAGTTACCTCCCCTCAGCCCCACCCTCTTCTTTATCTCTCAGCCCCCTTCCCCCCCAGATTCCTGATGAAAAGCTTATGCCCGAAACGTTGACTTTCCTGCTCCTCAGATGCTGCCTGACCTGCTGTGCTTTTCGGACTTTCCGACTCCTTCTCCAGCATCTGCAGTCCTCACCTTCTCTTTATCTTATATAGTGCATTGTACAACTTAACATACTAGGAACACTGTTTAATTATATCTGGGCCATAAATGCTTATAATATAACAACATTTGTGCTTTAAATTAATGTCTGAGATATAAGGTTTGGGTAAAACATTCAAGTTAGCCTAACTATAAAATAAGATGGCATCAGCAAAATGGATTGAGTGAGTTGCTGGTAACTGTTTATTTCTCTTCAGGTTAACTGCCTTAATTTAGTCTAAAAAAAGAGAGGTGTGGCAAGGCACCTCAGTTCTGTAACATGGACAAAGCTAGAAGTCACACAACACCAGGTAAAGGCCCAACAGGTTTATTTAAAATCACAAGCTTTCGCGGTTATGTGAAGAAAGATGTCACCTGACAAAGGAGCAATGTTCAAATAAACCTGTTGAACTATAACCTGGTGTCTTCTAAGTTTTGATTATGTCCACCCTAGTCACCATTGGCACCTTCACATCCTGTAAAATATCACTCTGTACCATGTTTCTTGTCGTCTGAACAATCTCATGTACAGGAACTGTTGTCAGCTGGGGGAGCTTGAGCTGCAGCTGATATCACAGCAATAGAGCATCAAGATCGGGAGCTAGAACATTCCCAGAGGTGGTCAACCCACATAAACAAGCAGAAAAAAATTGCTGCCTGGCATACAATTCAGGGACTGGGTCTCTGGATTACAAGGCCATTGACATTACTACTATGCCACTTCCTCCCCTAGGTATCTACATTATTATAGACAAGGATAGTGGTACTATAAAGGGCAAAGAAAGGAAGGAAACTCTGAAGTGATTTCATGATCAATATATTTCTGGCCTAACACAAGCGTCCTGAGTATCATAGAGTCATAGAGATGTACAGCACGGAAACATCCTTCGGTCGAACTCGTCCACGCCGACCAGATATCCTAAATTAATCTAGTCCCATTTGCCAGCACTTAGCCCATCCCCTCTCAACCCTTCCTAATCATATACCCATCCAGATGCCTTTTAAATATTGCAATTGTACCAGCCTCCAGTGCATTTTGATCGCTAACCAGTATCAGCTCTAAACATTATTAAGAGAGATGTCTCCTCTGGGAAGTACAGCCTCAACCAAATCCATCATACTGCAGGTGACTCAGCAGTACAGTGTGATAGAAGGAAGCAATAAATATTGGAAATTCCATAGTCAAGGGAATGCACAAGTATTTCTTTGACCACAGACCTCATTCTAGGGTGGCAGGGAACAGTAAGTTGTGATGCAGGGTGGTGCTGGAAAAGCATAGCAGGTCAGGCAGCATCCGAGGAGTAGGAAAATCCTGTTTCGGGCAAAAGCACCACTGTAATCTAGACTCTGGTTTCCAGTATCTGCAATCCTCACTTTTGCCAAGTTGTGATTCATATCAGTACCAACAAACGAAGCAGAAAAAGAGACAAGGTGCTCCTAGCTAATTTTAGGAATCTAGGAAAGAGATTAATAAACAGGGCCTCAAAAGTAGTAACTTCTGAACTAATCCCAATGCCACTTACTAGTGAGTATGAAACTAGGAGATGATTGATGATTGGAAAGCTTTAAACTGCTGGGAGCAGTTCTAAGAAGGGTGGAATGCACACAGGCCAGGCAAGCATCAGTATTCTCACATCGTACTTTTCATTTGATTTGATTTACTATAGTCACATGTACCTAAGTACAGTGAAAAGTTTTGTTTTGTGATCAGTACAGGCAGATCATAGCAAACAAGGACATAAAGATCATAGAATGCTTACAAGAGCGAGGCATATATTGTTATATCTGCACAGGAGGTGCACAAACCAAGATCAACATTATTTGAAGTTAGAGAGGTCCACTCAGCCATCTAATAACAGCAGGGAAGAAGCTGTTCTTGAACCTGTTGGTGCGTGCATTCAAGTTTCTGTACTTTCTGCCTGACGGAAAAAGTTGGAGAGAGCATTACCATGATGGGAAGGATCTTTGATAATGTTGGCAGTCTTTCTGCAGCAACAAGAAGTGTAAAAGGAGTCCATGGATGGGTGGTTGGCTTCTGTGATGGCCTGGGCTGTGCACATAACTTCCTATAGCTGCTTAAATCCTGGGCAGAGCAGTTGCCATATCAGGCCATTATGCACCTGGATAGAATGCATTCTATGGTGCATTTGTAAAAGTTGGTGATGATCTTAATGTACATGCCAAATTTCTTGTTCTGTGGTGGAGAATTTATGTTTGGCAGAGGGATGGAAACCAAAGTGCAGCGTTAAGCGGAAAAACAAGATGCTCAAAGGAATGGGAGAGACAGATAGAACTAGAATAAGAAATAGTAACGTATTATAAAAGATTGTAAGGTATTAAATGGAGTCAGATTAAGTAGAAATACAATAGATTCTAATTCACGTTTATAGTGCATTTGTGTAAACATATGAAATGTGGTAAATAGGTTCAGTGAATTGGAGACACAGATAGTCTCATGGGAAAATGGTGTTCTGGCAACAGGTTCAAAATGGGACGTGTTGTTCAGCAAAGGTAGAGAAGGAAAGAAAGAGGGGTAGTGGATATTTTAAGAGTCAATATTATGGTCCTCTAAATGGAGGATATACTGGTAGGGACAAGGTTAAAACCTTTATGTTAAAAATCACACAACACCAGATTATAGTCCAACAAATCTAATTGGAAGCACTAGCTTTCGGAGTGCTGCTCCTTCATCAGTTGGTTGTTGAAAGAGCAGCAGTCCAAGAGCTACTGCTTCCAATTAAACCTGTTGGACTATAACCTGGTGTTGTGTGATTTTTAACTTTGTACACCCCAGTCCAACACCGACATCTCCAAATTATGAAAACCTATTTGGTTAGATTTAAACAGTATATACTGCATCATTACTCTACTGGGTGTATTTTATAGACCATCAAATAAGAAGATTCAGACTGATATACGAATTTTTGAGTAGTGAGTTTTTGCCTTATTTTTCATGGAATCTGGGTGTCGCATAGCAAGGCCCACAAGGTTAAAGTTGTAGAGGTACTGACCATAATCTTCCTTAGATTATGGAGGGGTAGCCTGAGAGATCTGGAGCATTGCAAAAATCACATCCTTGCTTGACCTAGATGCAAGGATAAACTCAGCAACTACAGACCATTTATTTTCTCAGTGGTTGAAAATGATTTAGAAATTATTCATTCTGATGTTGACCTGCAGAATATTTCCAGAATTTTATGTTTTTATGATATTCATATATAATGAGGAGTTTCATGCAGATAGTTCTGCACTAAACCACTGAAAAGTATGTTCAGAATATTGATTTGGCTAAGTTCTCTTCGGGATAAACTGCTGGAGACCCTTGATTTGATGATTGCTTACGCATATATAAGGAAATACATACAGATGTGTGTAGGGTGTAGACTTAGGAGTATGGTGGCCATGTGTTATTACAGAGAAACATATATTTTTTGGGGGTATGGACCTTTTAAGAAGTGTATTGCTCTGGAAGATAATTTTTTCTAAAATGAAATCTGCTTCCAATAACTATGATGACCAAGATGCTAAGAAAAAAACAATAAAACTAAACAAGTAATTGGTTACAAGGGGGATATGGGGTAGAAATTCAGTGACTTGAAGTGCCTATTCTTAAGATGCTAGCAACACGCGTTAAACTGGGACTTTGTAGGCCTGAAGTGGCTGAAGGAGCTTTGAAGGGGAAACCTTGTCAGAAGTAAGTGGTAGTTTCAAGAAATCTAACCTTTATACAGCCCTGGAAATAGTATGCAAAATATATGGTTAATCTTCCAATTTCTGATAACAATCTGACTTGGCTTTTTGGGGAGTGTTAGGCCATTTGGTGCAGAAGGAAATTTGAGTTAAGAAGTTTAAAGTATAGGTTGCTATTTATCATTTTAATGTGTTGAACACAGCACAGATAAGGATTTTTTTTACTGAAATTATTAAGGAGCTATATGTTTGTGATGTTGCAATTGTGAATAGGTCTACAATTCAGTAAAGGTGAGTTTCACCAAACAGCTGTAAGACATTCAACATGGCAACAGAACAGTAGCTTTTGTGAAGGATGGCTGAAACTAAATGTAGATTGTCAGGATATAATTATTATAGATGTTCTCAGGGTCTAAACATTATGACCAGTGGAAGAATGAAGTGGTTGTGTAGACACAGGTTATGTCACTACCAATGAGGAAACAATTATGGTCTTGGCATTGGTAGTTCCTAACAAAAGTACAATCATATGCAAAAGTATTTTATGAGCAACGTATCTGCCAATTAGATACTTTTGTTAGATACAGTTGGTTAAATTTACCATGAGACACAGTCAGCTTTTCATAGTTAAAAATCACACAACACTATAACCTGGTGTTGTGTGATCTTTAACTTTGTACACTCCAGTCCAACACCGGCATCTCCAAATCATGTCAGCTTTTCATATATTTCTAAAAATGCTAAATTTTTCCAGGAATATATCTTGAACATTACAGACTGTATAAAAGATTGAAGATATTCAATTTGGAGATTCCTTGATGAGTACTCACATCTAAATTGCTGAATTGTGAATAAAGTGTCACATATGGACACATTACTGATGGATGACACCATTAAGACACAGGTTTTTACTAAGGTTCAATTCCTTGAAAGAAATTTCATTTTGAATCCAATGTGTTTTTTTTATTTATATGCTCATAGAGTGTGAGCATTGTCAGCTGGGCCAGCATTTTTTTTATCCCAAAATATCTGGAATAGTGAAGGTGATGAGCTGTGTTTGTGAACTGTTTTGATCCATGAGGAGTAGATACACCCACAGAACAGGTAGGAAGTGAATTTCAAGATTTTGGCCTAGTTGTAGTGAAAGAACAGTGATATAGTTCCTGGTCATAATATTGTGTGGCTTGGAGGGCAATTCATAAGTGGTGGTGTTCCCATGCATCTGTTGCCCTTGTTCTTTCAGTGGTAAAGCTAGTGTGTTTAGAAGATGTGGTCAGAAGAGTTGTGCTGAGATGTTGCAGTGTATCTTGTATATGACACATCTGCTTCCACCCTCCATTACTTTTAAAAGAAACCTGAGAAAATAGTTGATTTTAACAGCCTTGACTGTAAAAATGGGACCTGTCACAGTATCACTAAAGGATGGAAGATGCATTGAGAGTTGTATTTCAAGATCATCCAGGTATTAGATACGGTCATCAGTACAATACAAGAATTACAGACAGAAAAATATTTTATAGCAGATTTGCATACCGCAGCAGATAACAAGTTTGGAGCCACAATAGAATACAATTGAACTCTGGGAGCAATTAACAGGTGTTCAAATTATCATTGTGCAATGAGCTGCCAAAAGCAGAACAGCAGGGTTTTCAACATATAAAAACAGAATTTGGAGCCTGAAGATGATGATAATGATCAGCCTGAAGAAACTATACTCATCACAACAAGATGTAATCCAGTGATGTGTATTAGTTCTGGATTCAGTTAACTGTGTAGTGTTAGATAGTGGTTGCATCATAACTGTATACTAATAGATTGGCCAAAATTATGTCTGGATTTATTCAAATTGATGCAAGATGAGGTATATGAAAATTTGATTTATTTTAAGTTTGGAAATGTCAACACAATGGGATCACCAAAAAGAATGCTGATATCATGCAAAATAGCTGAAGGAAGCCATTTTATTGATACTGATGTACTAGCTCGTGAGAGACCTTTTATTAAGGATGCTTTCCATGAAAAAGACACAACTGAAACTGGAAATACATCATGATAAAGCAATTGTTTTTAGAAAGTCAGGTGATCAGCAGTGTACCCAATCAGAGCATTTTTGTTATGGACATATTAATGACATCAGTTGCAACAAGCCAGAGGGAAAATTACAATTGTCTTATAGCTAAACCAATAATTTGCTTCTTACTTTAGCCTTAAAAACTAAAGATTTCAGAGGTGATTTAGGAGAAAAGACATCAAAGAAATTAGCAAAATATAAAATCTGTAAAAAGCATCTCATGACTCATCCTGTGTAAGCCTACATTCTCTTGCATGTCTTCCATTGGCACATAACTCTAATAAGGCAGATGCCATTAAACTAAATATACAAAACAAAGATAAGCATTATTTCATTGCAACATCTATGAATTGTACAATCAGATTTAGCTGTTCTATATAATGTATGAACAGAATCATGACTCAAATAAATTTGTAATGAAATAGACAAGGACCAGACTTGGGGTACTGGCTAGGTCTCTGACTGACAATGGAGGGGAAATCGTGAATGACAATTTAAGAGACATGAACATGCTGATCATAAAAGTCCATGGTGAAAATTCTTTCAGCAAACTGACTTTTTAAAAGTTCATTTGTGGGGCTTGAGCATTGCTGGCTGGCCAACATTGATAGCTCATTCCTACTTGCCCTTGAGAAAGCAGTGGTGAGCTGCCTTCTTGAATCGCTGCAGTCCACTTGCTGCGAGTTCACCCACAATGCCGATAGGAAGGAAATTCCAGGATTCCAATGACTGTAATGAAACGGCAGTATATTTCCAAGTCAGGACAGTGAGTGGCTTGGAGAGGAACTTGCAGCTGGTCGTGTTCCCAAGTACCTGCTGCCCTTGTCCTTCCAGACGGAAGTGGTCATGGGTTTGGAAAGTGCTGTCTAAGGATCTTTGGTGAATTTCTGCAGTCCATCTTGCAGACAGTACACACTGCTGCTACTGAGTGGTGTAAGGTTTGAATGTTTGTAGATGCGATACCAATCAAGCGGCTTGCTTTGTCCTGGATTGTGTCAAGCGTTTTGAGTGTTGTTGGAGCTGCAACCATCCAGGCAGGTGGGGAGTATTCCACCACACTCCTGACTTGTGCCTTGTAGATGGTGGATAGACTTTGGGGTGTCAGAACGTGAGGTACTTGCCGCAGTATCCCTAGTCTGTGACCTGCACTTGAAGCCACTGTGTGTACACAGTGAGTCCAGTTGAGTTTCTAATAAAGAGTAACCCCAAGGATTCAGTGATGGTATTTAGAGTGGTAGTTAGAGTGTTTCTTATTGATGATGGTCATTGTCTGGCATTTGTGTGGCGTGAATGTTACTTGCCACTTGCCAGCCTAAGCCTGGATATTGTCCAGATCTTGTTGCATTTGAGCAGACATTTTCAGTATATGAGTCATCGCGAATGCTGCTGACGACTGTGCAATCATCGGCAAACATCCTCACTTCTGACCTAATGACAGAGGTAAGGTCATTGATGAAGCATCTGAAGATTGTTGGGCCTAGGACACTACCCTGAGGAACTCCTGCAGAGATGCCCTGCAGCTGAAATGACTGACCCTCCACAACCACAACCATCTTCCTTTGTGCCAGGGATGACTCTAACCAGCGGAGTGTTTGCGCCCGATACCCATTGATTCCAGTTTTGCCTGGGCTTCTTGATGCCATACTCTGTCAAATGTGGCCTTGACGTCAAGGGCTATCACTTTCACCTCACATCTGGAATTCAGCTCTTTTGTCCATGTTTAAACCAAGGCTGTAATGAGATCAGGAGCTGAGTGACCCGGGCGAAACCCAAACTGGGCGTTACTGAGCAGGTTGTTGCTGAGCAGGTGCTGCTTGATAGCACTGTTGATGACCCATTCCGTTACTTTACTGATGATGGAGAGTAAACTGATTGTGCAATAATTGGCTAGGTTGGATTTGTCCTGCTTTTTGTATACAGGACAGACCTAGGCAATTTTCTACATTGTCGGGTCGATGCCAGTGCTGTAACTGGAAGGGCTTGGCTCGGGGAGCAGCAAGTTCTGGAGAATACATCTTCAGTACTATTGCCAGATTGTTAGCAGGGCCCATTGCCTTTGCAGTATCCAGTGCCTCCAGCCTTCCTTGATATTAAGTGGAGTGAATTGAATTATTGAATTGGCTGGAGACTGGTATCTGTGATGCTGGAGACCATTGGAGGAGCCCGAGATGGATCATCCACTCGGCAGTTCTGACTGAAGGCCGTTGCGAATGCATCAGCCTTACCTTTTGGACTAATAGGCTGGACTCCTCCATCATTGAGGATGGGGATATTATGGAGGCTCGTCCCCCTCCAGTGAGTGGTTTAATTGTCCACCACCATTCGCGACTGGATGTGGAAGGACTGCAGAGCTTAGATCTAGTTGCGGGATCACTTAGCTCTATCTATCACTTGCTGTTTATGCCATTTGGCACGCAAGTAGTCCTGTTGGTAGCTTCACCAGTTTGACCTCATTTTTAAGTATGCCTGATGCTGCTCCTGGCATGCCCTCCTGCACTCTCCATTGAACCAGAATTGATGCCCTGGCTTGTTGGTATCAGCCATGAGGTTGAAGATGGTGCTGGAGTAAAATTCTGCTGCTGTTGATGGCTCACAGTGCCTCATGGATGCCCAGTTTTGAGCAGCTAGTTCGGTTCGAAGTCTGTCCCAATTAGCACAATCTGGAGGTGCCAGTGCTGGACGGGGTAGACAAGTTTAAAAATCACATAACACCAGGTTATAGTCCAACAGGTTTATTTGGAAGCACTAGCTTGAGACGCTGCCTCTTCATTAGGTGGTTGTCATTTAGCACAGTGATAGTACCACACAACACAATGGAGGTTATTCTCAACGTGAAGGCAGGACTTCATCTCCACAAGGAAAGTATGGTGGTCACTTTTACCTATACTGTCATGGACAGATGCTTCTGCAGCCAGCAGATTAGTAAGAATAAGGTCAATTATGTTTTTTTCCTCTTGTAGGTTCCTTCACCACCTACTGCAGACCCAGTCTCGTAGTTATATCCTTCAGGACCCGACCAGCTCAATCAGTAATGCTACTACCAAGCCGCTCTTGGTGGTGGACATTGAAATCCTCCACCCAGAGTAAATTTTGCACCCTTGCCACCCTCAGTGCTTCTTCTGAGTGTTGTTCAACATGGAGGAGTGTTGATTCATCAGCCAAAGGAGGACAGTATGTAGTAACCAGTGGAGGTTTCTTTGCCCATGTTTAATCTAAATCCATGTTTAATCTTTACCCATGTTTAATCCCATCTTCACATTGAGGCTTTATGGGATCCAGAGTCAATGTCAAAGACTCCCAAGGCAACTCCCTCCTGACTGTATACCACTGTGCCACCACCTCTGCTGGGTCTGTCTTGCCGGTGGACAGGAAATATCCAGAGATGGTAATGTTGGTGTCTGGGGTGTTATCTGTATGATATGATTCCATAAGAATGGCAATGTCTTGACTAAGCTGTGAGACAGCTCTCACAATTTCGACACTTACCACCAGATGTTGATAAGAAGGACTTTGTATGGTCGACAGGGGTGTTTGTGTTCTTGCCATTGTCTTTTTCACTTCCACGGTGATGCCAGGTGGTCTGTCCAGTTTCATTTCTTTGTTGTGTCTTTCTAGCAATTGATCCAACTGATAGGCCATTTCAGAGAGCAGCTGAGAATCAACCACATTGCTGTGGCTCTGGAGTCACATGTACACCAGATCAGGTAAGGATGGCAGATTTCTTTCCCTAAAGGACATTAGTGAACCAGACGGGTTTTACCGACAATTGTCAATGGCATCATGGTTGCCAGTCAACTCTTAATTCCAGATTACTTTCATTATTATTGAATTCAAATTCCACCATCTGCCATGGCAAGATTTGAACCCACGTCCCCAGAACGTTATCCTGAGCTTTTGGATTAATAGTTGAGCGATAATAGCACTAGGTCACTTCCACGTCTGCAAAAGGAATCAAGTGGTGATCAATGAAATGATCCATGAAAATATTGGTCAATCAAAATGACCAGGTTAATTAAATGACCAGGGTGGGTCAGACAAAGAACTTGCTTCAAAATGTAGGAAGATCCCTATTAATACATCTATGGGATGAACCTTTACTTATTTCCTGTATTAGGTAATAGACTCCTGCCTGAAAGGGGACTGAAATCACTTTCATTTCTTCCTCCAGATTTGACTGCCTTACATTGCAGGAGAGAAGTGAAGTTGAAGAAAATTACCAGAGTTAAGGCAACATAGAATGTGTCCAAGTTAGATTTAATTCTGGCCCTTGGCGTGTTATGAAAGGGAGTGGTAAGAATCACAGGGAGTGGAAAGGTAATTGGTCATGATGATAAGACAGTGGTTAATCAAGATGGTAATCAAAAAGAATTAAGGTTAATTCTTCAGGGTTAATAAAGACTGATTATAAACTCTTAAAATCTGAGCAACTGATGGAAAGCAATGGAATGCCCCACATACCCATGTGTTTTGCAGTCTTGAGGAACAGTGTACAATAAATCAGAGGTTGGATAGTGGTAGCTTGAGTGATCATTTCGCAGACAAAAAGGCTTTCACATCGAAAGGCCAATTTCCTCAAGTAATATTCATCCCAGAAGGATAAATGAATGAAGGGATACAACCATTTTAAGAAACGCGGGAACTAATAACAGGTTTAAATATTGGTTAAATCTTCAAAATAATGCAACAGTGAGGGCCATGGACTGGCAGAATGGAACAAAAACGTGTGTCTGAGAGTCTCTCTGGTGTTATAGGCTGTAGTTTAAATAAAGAACATAGCAAATGAGAGCTAAAGAGCAGTCCTCAGAACTGTAATGTTTTGGTGGTTGCTAATAAACTGGAAGACAAACTAATTGTTTCTGCAAATGCAAAGTGCTTTCCAGTTGTGTTTCATCGATCTCACTGTTGGGAACCTGTTGTATAGTATATATTAATGATTTGAACTTGAATGTGGGAGGCATGATTGGAAAAATTGAAGATAACACAACATTTGGACAGGTGGTGAATACTGAAAAGGATGGCTGACAAATGCAGAATCATATCGATGGTTTAGTTGAGTGGGTGGAAAAGTGGCAAAGGATTAAGTCCAAAGACAGGTGAACTTATGCATTTGGGGAAGCAATAAAAGCAAGGGAATACACAATAAATGGGAATATATAAAAAGGGATAGAGGTTGTGAGAAACCTTGGATTGTATGTTCACTAGTCTCTAAAGTTGGTACAACAGGGAGACAAGGTGAAAAAGAAAACATGGGATCCTTTCCTTCATTGGATGAGGTATTGAACACAAAAGCAGGGACGTGATGCTGGAACTATGTAAGACATTGGTTAGGGCACAGCTAGAGTTCTGGTCACATTACAGGTGTTATGGACCAGGCCAAACCCCCTCAAAATGTTTTAAGGAGGTAGACCAGACCTTAATTTTTTTAGGCAAATATAAAGTGGATATTCCAGGAGTGATGCAGCTGGACAAACCACTCAGCTTTAAACAAAACAGAATATATTTAAACATTATGGATGAAACACAAACAAAAGGCAACAGAGTTTATTTGATAACCCAACTGACTCTATCGCAAGTTAACAAAGGAGCTGGTCCAACCCCAGCAAAATCCCATAAACACACCCCTTAGCAAAAAGCAAATTCAAACTCAGATTCTTACAGGCAGGAGAGATTTCAGAGAGAAATCAGGCAAGAAACATCTGTTGAAGCACAGAAACTCTATAGCTGCTTCTCTGTTACCAGCAGTTTTCTGACTCCCTGCTAAAACTAAATAAACTAGAAAAAAGGTGAACTGGAGACTCCCCTGCCATTATTGAAAGAGCCATTTCCAGGCATATTGGCACCTCTGCCTTTACAATCCCTCTTGAAAAAAAGGACAACATAACCTTGTTCAAGGAGCAGCATCACCACACAGGAAGGTTTTAATTGTTCCAGAAGAGAGTTCTTGTGGCACAATAGTAGTCTTCCTACCTTTGGGCCTGGAGTCCCATGTTCAATGTCCACTTAGAATCATAAAGTCCCTACAGTGCAGAAAGATTCCATTCCATCTATCGAGTCTGTACTGACCTATGTTGCCTAAATAATTATTCAGTAATTTACGATCGAAAGTCAGACTTTGGAAATTTTTAAGTATTAATTTAGGTAGTCAGCAGAATAGAACTGCATTAACTTTGAATCAACATGCCAATTTAGGGAGTATTGTTCCTATGTTGGATAATTATGCTAGGTCATCCCAGAAAGATTATGTCATGTCTAAAGAAGAAACAGAATAGTTTCATAGCTGGATCAGTCATTTATTTGCTCAAACAAGGCTAAATATTAGTTTTGATGTTTTGGAGACAAGTACTATGATGCAACATGCCAGAATGGAGGATGTTCGAAGGTCACATCATCATTATTGATCATTAGTTTCTTCTTTTGCATCTGTATCTTGCTCCTATACCAATATCAGACTGAGTCGTAGCTCTTGGTCTATCTTAAACATTGGTGACAACAGTCCTAAAGTTGAAGGTTTTCATCTTGTACTCAAACAAAAAGCCTTGAATTTTTGTCTCATTTAGCTTAGTTCTTGAATATCTGAAAGAAGAAAGGCACAAGGGTGTGTAGAGGTGACTGAGATGTCAAAAAGGGGAAGTAAGCTGTGAGGAGGAGGAGAAGATATGAGCATACGGTCATCTTCAATGCTTTTAGCACAATTGATGGACAATGATTTAGTTATGGCTGCTTCAATAATGGCAAACACAGCCTTTAAAACATGCAAATATGCCTACGTGCCACTATTCAGGTGCTGCTGTCTGTGGCTATGTGCCTGTGAGAGAGAAGGAAGTGCCCTTAGATGAGTATTGTCTTGGTGATATGTCTGTCATAGTAAAAAGTCAGCAATGCATACAAGTTGTCGAAATGTGACTGTGAAACTTACAGCATTGCTAGGTCAGAGACAGTGAGGTGGAGCTGCAATTATGAGCCATAAGTCATGACTGCAAGTGAAGTGTTGTGATGCACTGAACATACGTGAAGCCAGTGGTTCAAATGTAAAGTGTATGACATTTGAACATGCATTGCTCACCTTGACCAGAGATTACTGAAGTACATCAAGTCCTTGGTGTTGCACTATAGCAGTTATCTTCTTCTACTGCTTTTGCTGTGCCTACCCAGAGAGCCTCCTGGTGCCCTGTGGATATAGAACCTTTCTCATCCAGTCTACCTCCTGCTCCAGGATCTCTAATACATTGTTGAAAAACATTGGAGTCAGTTCTGTCATTGTGCCACTCTTATTTCTTTCTTAGCAGAAACTCTACCATATTGACTCTCAGCACTACCTCCAACCAAAATGCATCTTTCCTTTAAGAATGCAGTCTGGCTTGAATTCACAATAGCTTCTTATAATTTTGCACATCTTTATCAGGTTTGTAGTCACTCAACAAGAAAGCTTATTACTTCCTGCACACTGCAATCATACCATCTGCATCAAATGTAGTGGTCATGGGTTAATCACATTTGTGATCCCTGTTCTCATTTTCAGACATTAGCAATGTTTTTCAGCCTTTCATATACACTTATTGACAGGTGTCAGATGTTCAGAAAGTCAGATTTGTAATCCAACAATAGTCAGACATATGATAAAGTATTTTGTGTCATTGTGATACTTATTCAAGGCTATCTACCTTCAGGTCAAATGCCACAATCAGTTTTGCTATTCATTCATAATCAAGTTGTCTGTAATCCAATTGCATTTAGTACAGCAGTAGAGAGACACAGATGACAAGTAAGAGTTCTACATTTTGAGATAGTTTGTCATTTTGCCATAGAAATGGCATGTGGTATGGCTTTGACAGAAGTTAAAAGGAAAGGTAATTAATATCAGAAAAGCTTTGATATTGGTTTGCAAGTTTTATGTTAAATCATTTGTAAGCCAAGGTTCATCTCTGTCTGATTGTATTGGGAGATCTCGCATTTGGTTGTAAGCATAGCGGCAAGAGAAGACCAAGATGCAGTCAGTGGGGTTTTTGACTATAACTGCAAAGGCAAATTTTCATTGGGTTCAAAAGAACAAATAAGGACAGTTAACAATTCTTCTGTTCAAGTCAAGCAAGACAAACAACGGATTACAATGTGTAATATGTTCTTTATGTGCATATTATTGTGCAAACACACTTTGAATTTAATCATGAATGTTACCCAGTTATGCCTTCTTATGCATTCATAAACTAAAATAGCTCAAAGATTTATTTTTGCTTAATTTTATTGGGTGTTTTCCTGGTTTGCTTTGGAAAAAATTGCAAAGACTCAAGTGAAAGACACAAATCGCGAGTTTATCACATGTCAGGGCAAGGATCCGTCTTATAGGAGCGAGTGATGCAACTGAACCAGAGGAAGCTATCTACAACACAACTAAATTTAGAAGAGAAGGCAAGATTTCCTCCATTTTTATTCATAATTTCCTGATTTCCAAAAGACAGATACCAGCTGTGATCAAAAGATCCATTGCTATGCCAAAGTCATGGAACTCCCATCCTAACAGTCCTGTAAGTATAGAAATAACACATGGATTACAGCAGTTCAAGGCAGTAGCTCATAACCACCTTCTCAAGTCTAACATTGTGCAGATTAGGTGGATTGGCCATGCTAAATTGCCAGTAGTGTCCAGAGACAAGCAGATTGGTGAATTAGTCATGGAAATGCAGGGTTAAAGGGGTGTTGATCTGGGTGGGGTGTTCTTCGGGGGGGGCGGTCAATGTGGACTCAGTGGGCTGAATGGCCTGCTTCCACACTGTAGGGATTCTATGACTCAATGAATTTGGGATGGGCAGTAAATGTTGGCCTTGACAGAAACACTTCCAACCCATTAATGAATAATTTCACAAAGAAAGCAGCAATGTGTGAACATCCAGTTCCAAGCAATTGAAAGAAAAACTAAGTAAAAATGTAAGAATGAAAGAATAGAAATGTCACACTGCAAACTTATCCCCACCTCAGTACATAACCTGTGGTGGAAGCATACTGAAGAGTAGCTACACACAGAACTATGTTCTTGACATGCCGTACAATGTAGGTTGGTGAACCAAAATGAAGTCTGCTGATACAGACAGCCAGTCCACAATTTTAATTTAGATACTAAGACATTGAGGTAATCTTGAATTTTGCTTGTACTTACTACCACTTCATTGTAATATCAATCTAGTGTCTAGATGCTTTTGTATATTTCTTCTTCAAATTAAAATTTAAGACATCATTTTACCCCTTGCTGAGACTGTACCAGTTGATTACTTAAATAATATAAAATTAACTTTTTCTAACTGCTAAAGAGTATTGATTTTCAAGGGTTCACGGTCAACAATGAAGTGTAAAACACTTAAGGATGCCATTTGTAGTTATCAATCATAATATTTCACAGATATTACATTCAGGGCAGCCTGTCAAAACCACCATGGCAACCAAGGTATAGGAGAATAGACATGTTACATTCTATAAACACAAACGAACAGGTTAAAGAATAATCACTTACTGCTTTATAAGTTCGTTTCTGACCAGCATGTTTTCGGGATTTTTCTCCATTTACTCCCATCTCAACGTGCATGGAATAAATAATATCAAAAAAATCTTCAACCACTGCAACCCGCTTTAAAGACTGCTTCTCTGTAGCACTGACTCCATCCTGTGAACCCACGAAAGAAGTGTTGTTCAAGATTTGTATCACAGATGAATACGAGACTGAACAGCACAAAGTATAATCCATTAAAAAATTAGATCAAACAATTTTAATTAAATATTAACATCCAACAGAAGTCAGATTATCGGCAACTTAAAACAAGTGCAAAAATTAATTTGAATTAATTTTAAATGCCATTTTTCTTTAACACAACTTGATATCTCAATATACTCATCCACATTAGAAAATGAAAAACTGGCATATTCTGTCCAAGAACAGCTCTTTGCCAGAAGAGAATTATAATTACAGTGTCACTAGCTACTCCAGCAGATGAAGTAAAGCAGGGAATCCACCCAATGTCCTAATTAACATTAATAAATCCTATTGAAAAACAAGTCTTGTTCACCTCATCTGTTGGTTGTGGGCCTTGCTAAAATCTGGTTAGTACTTACAAGGAATAATAATTCAAAAATAATTCATTGCTGTAAAGAGCTAATATTTAATGAAGTTACATAAATGTAATTCCCCTTTCTATTCAACAATCTCAGCTCTTCCCCTTCAAACATTAAGGCAGAATACAAAAAAAGGCTTCTTTAGTAGAGGAATTGGAAGTAACGCACTCAATGGCAGAGCAGGCTTAGACAGAGAAAGATAGAGAGACACGGAGAGAGAGATAGAAAAGGTGGTTTCTTGTACTTCACCAGCAATTATCAATCAAGGCATAGATTCAAAGAACAGGGAGGTTATGTTGGAGCTGTACAGAACTTCAGTTAGGCCACAGCTGGAGTACTGAGTGTCACCAAACTACAGGAAGGATGTGATTGCATTGGAGGAGGTGCAGAGGAGATTCGCCAGGATGCTGCTTGGGATAGAGCATTTCAGCTTTGAAGAGAGGCTGAATAGGCCTGGCTTGCTCTTTTTGGAGCAGACAAGATTGAGAGTGGATCTGAAACAGGTTTTCATGATTATGAGGGGCATGAACAGAATTGATAGAAACCAGCTGCTCCCCTTAGTTGAAGGCTCAATGCACATTTCTAAAGTGAAAGGAGACTTTTTTTAAACCCAGAGGGTGATGGGGGTCTGGAGTGCATTGCCTGGGAAGGTAGTTGAAGCAGCTAACCTTACATTTAAAAAGTACTTGGATGAACATTTGAAGTGTCATGACATTCAAGGCTATGGGCCTATTGTGGGAAAATGGGACTCGTGTAGCTTCTAGTATATTTTTGGCAGTACAGACTTGATAGGCCAGACTCTGTACTGTACGATTGTGACATTTGCAGATTGCCTGTGCTCTCCTGGTGGAACTGTGGTTGATTCCTGAAAGACGGTTTCCTTGAACTCTCTTTGACTGAGAACTCTTTACCTGGGGATGTACCTGAGCCCTTCTTGAGGAGATCTGTTGGAAAGGATGTATCTTAAACAGATTAGACTTCAGATTTCTGCTATTTTAATTTTGACTAATTGCTGTTCCAGAAAGCAAGTCAATTACACTGGAATTCCCAGTGGAGATCCTTTCAGTCTCCTATTTGTCTCAGAAGTTTTGAACGCTCACACCTTTAGAAGAATTTACTGAACTGTCTAAGGGTTAATTTAATTCTAAAGGTGTCCTTTTGTGTCTGATGCTGCAATAAGACATTCACTTGTCTCTCTTTCTGGCTAGAGTGAATCAACAATTGACAGCCATGTGACTCCCAGGAACCACTGTTTTAGGCTCATGTATCCACTTAAAGAGAGAGAAGTTATTTTTAATTATACATGATACTTACACAACAATTACATATATTTCTATCAGTATCCTTAGATGTGTCTGATAGGAATATAAGCCATTCAGCGCTTTGAGCCGGTTCCACCATTCAATGATATCATGCCTGGTCTATGGCCTAACTCCATACACCTGCCTTTGGTCCATGCCCCTTAATAGCCATACTTAACAAAACTTTTTATCTGTCTCAGATTTAAAATTAATAACTCCTCTAGCATTCAGTGCCATTTGTGGAAAAGAGTTCCAAAACTCTACCCCCCTTCTAATGTAGAAATATTTCCTAACATCTCTACTGAATTGTATGCCCTAATTGTATGACCCATAAATAAAATCTACAAAATCTTGATCATGATAGCATGAAACTACCAATTGTCATTAAAACTCATCTGGTTCATTAACTTCCTTTAGGGAAGGAGATTTGACATTTTTAACCTGGTCTGGTCTACATGTGAACCAAACCCATAGCAATATACTTAAATATTAACTACTTTCTGAAATAGTCCAGCAAGGCACACCAAAGCCATTGACAGTATGGGTGCACTTACACTAATGGAATGCAGCAGTTCAAGAAGGTGGCTCACCCCATTACTGCAAATGATATATCACGTGAAGTGAAAGATTTTTTTTTAAATGTCCTTATGATGTACCAGTTTTAAGTACAAGCAGTTGTAGTCTTTTCTCTTGATTAAGTTTTAACCATCTACTATTCCAGCTATCTCCTCTTTTGCTATGCTTTTGCCACCATTTTCTTACTCAGTAAATACTTGAAGTGCTCATTTAGTATCTTAGTTAATGTCCATTGCCTCCATCTGTAAATCCTCATTTTAATCGCTAAATGGCCCTACTTCTCATTTTTGCTATTAATAGGCTGATAGAACATTCCTTGATTTGCTTTCAATTTGGATGGTGGCAGTTATTGAAAGTCTCCCTTTGTTTCGCTTTTTCACTTCTCCTCTAACTTCTATATTCAGTATGGTTCAGAATTGTATTATCAACATGGCATACATCACACACACCCTTTTCCTGCTTCATTTCAGTCTCCATCTCTTTTGTCATCCAGGGAGATCTGGTCTTGTTTATCCTACTATTCCCCCTCGTGGGAATGTATCTTGTTTGTACCTGAATATTTTGTCCTTATGTTTGCTTATTCTTCTGTTACAGCTCTGCTTGTAGCTTATGATTCCAATTTACCCTGCACAGACCTGTGATGAGCCACTGAAAATGATCCTTCTCCAATTAATCACTTTTATCTGAATTTCACTTTTCCTTTTCCAAAGCTAAAGCAACCTGATGATACAATAGTCACTGACCCCAAAATGCTATCCCAAAGAGTCTTGCTCCACATCACCCACTTCATCTCCAACACCTGTATCCAACAATATTTCCTTTTTGGACTACAAACACACTCTGTAAACTTTTCCTGAACATATTTCTTAAACTGTTCTCCCTCTCTACCCTTTACATTATCTGATGATTAGCATAATGTGTTGCCAACACCTGCCACCTACAATGTGCAGAAGGCAGCCATTGATATTCACATCACTGCAAAATATTCTGGTTATCCTGCTGTCCTTCCCACTTGCTGCTGGCCACTTGTCTGCTCAATGCTGCCCGGCTCACCACTTTGTTTAGGGAATGAGGCAATGACTCTGGCATTGGTTGAAGCGCTGAGAGTCCTTTCTGAGCATGCCTCTGGGCCAATTGTTTTTAATTACAGCAGCAATTCTTAAATGGATGCTACAGTGGTACTGTGCTGGAAGTTGAATGAAACCACAAACAGCCAAGTCCATTCTGCCATGAAAGCAAAATACAGCAGATGCTGGAAATCTGAGTCAATCCCAGAAGTTCTGAAGAACAATTAACTGGACTTGAAACTTTTAACTGTTTCTCTCTCCTCGGATGCTGTCAGACCTGCCAAGTCAATTTTGGCATACGGATTTCATGAATCGATGCACAGGACTTTGACTGCAAAGCTGATTCCACACAGATGCAATCATTCAATTGCCTAATGGCGATGCTGGCAATAAATGCAGCCAATAATTAAAGACCCTCATGACAGGAGGTGAAATTTTGTTTCCCTCTAATTTATTTGCAAACTTGTTTTGACATACTGTATCTTTTCCACTTGTTGGTGGCCTATAGTACACCCAACAATATAAAAACTATTATTCTTATCTTTTGCCAAGTAAATTATAACAACCGCATCATTTAGAATTATTTACCTTCCTTTCAATTGTTGCAAAATAAGCATGCACTGATGCTTACAAGTGTGCATTTAGGTTTTCACATTAGCTTGAAGCTTTTTATTGAAAGAACCCATCCATGCAATTACTAATGAATTTGTTTAATAGGGGTTGGCTCACACGTCCAGTGAACCATCCTTATAAATTCATATGGTCTCCTCTTATAAGGCCTTATACTTCCTCTGGGAATCAGGGTATTGTCCAGCAGAAAGTCATTGGCTTTCAAGATATATTCCAACCTAGGAGTTGAAATCGTAGCGCTAATCGTTTTCCAAATAATTCAGTAATGCACGTTCAAACGAAATTCATTAAAAAGGTAATCCAAGAGGTTATGTGCCAACAAGTTAGAAAAAAAATCGAATAATCTTAATTTTTGTGAGTCATACTGTATAACAAACTAACCAATGACAAGGATGATCGAAGCTAGTTCAGGCTATTGTTTCAAGATCTTTGAACAGCATCGTGTAATGTTAACTTAAACGGTATTGCTAATGTGAATACGTCGGCGTTAGTGCGATGTTTAGGGTGGACGATAACCGAAGACCGTTTCGCTCAATGACCAATGAAACTTAACATGACCGAACCACACATAGTTGAACAATCCTGCTCGGTTTCCAGATGATGTAACACTTACTGGCGTCTAGGTTGAAAACGTTTGGGTAATCTTCTTGAGTTAGGGCGAGAGTTTTTCAGAATTGGGTCATCGTCCTCAGTTCCGAATGAGACTATTTGACCCCCTATATATGCAACTCTAAACAAAAATTAAGATTTTGTAATACCTAGAACTTTTTTTAAAAATCAAAGACTCATCTAATTGCTGTTTATAATGTTTAAAGGATCAACACAATATAGGTTAGTTGAGTCCGTTACTTTGTCAAAGGTGGAAGAACCGCCAGCCGGATCCAAAACTGAATTGGGACTGAAGAAATTTAATGCATGTTGACGGATGTCTCAACTGTTCATCATAAGATTTTAAATTTGGTGGTACCAATTGGAAATTGTTTAGGTGCACTGAGGACATCCATTTCGCGGGATATTCACCTTCTGGTTTCAGAAGTAACAGTTTTAAGATTTGGTGAAGTAATTGAGAGTTGGATTTGCAAACAAATCTGAGCATAAATACCGGAAAATCAATAGTGTAGTTAACGCGTCAGTTTTATTTATTTGGGACATAGTTTTCCACTGCCTTTCCCACCCCATGCTGGAAAAGCGACACTGAATGAAGCACTCAGCAGGGCGAACAAAGCAGGAGTGTATGTTATTATCCCCGAGGGTTCAAAATCTTGGTCATGATAAACAGATGGGAATGTAAGCTCGTTAACCTCGTGCGATTCACACCTGTGGCAATTAGCACTGACTCTGGAAAATATTTAATTTTATTTTTCGGTCACACCAACTTAAAATGATGCTTTGGCATCACCAGCCATTCATTTCAACACAAAATTGCTGCGCATCTACACGATTTCTATTTCATAAGAGCTTTTTACGGCAATTGTGGCCTGCTGACAACAATCCTGTTAGCAATCGCTGGAGTCAGCCTGCCCGCACAGCAATTACACACACTCTGCAATTCTGCTTCAATGTCGCATAAACTGAATCGCCTTTCCAGTTGGTGAGATTGCTGGGTGGGTATATATAATACGGAGCGTTAAAATCTTGAATTGCAGCCAAAAGGTGTCGAATTGCTCCAGGTTCACCATAAAATTATTAGTTTTAGAAGCTACAATCGGCCGTTTGCATAGGAAGAGTAGAACGCCTTTCTCAAAAAGAAACACTAAGTATCAAAAACGAACATCCTTGCCGGTGTAAAATACATATATATTAAATCTGCTTGAACTTTTCTCTTTATTTTGTTTGCCTAGCAGCTGCGGGCCTTGCGTTGCCAAATCGGCTCCTATTGTCCACTGGGGAAACCAAAAAAACAGGTTGATTCTGCGCCGTAGGCCGGAGCCGAGCAGCGAGCAGGTAGTAACCGTCTCCATGGGAACGCGCGAGCAGCCGCGAGGTGAGGAGACACTGGAGCGAGGATCCGGGCGGCCGGGCGCGCCCCACCCCCTCAGCGGCCCGGGAAATGTCTGCGAGGCCGCGCGCGCTCCCACGCATGTTGGTAGTGGGTGGCGGGCGGGGGAAAGAGGAGCTCGCGCTCGGGGGCGCGCGCTCAGGCGGGACCCACAGCCTTTCGCAGCACAGATGCATTTTTACGCCAGATCTGTCGACACCCCGACCGGCCAGGCAACACCAGCAGCTTTCGGAGAGGGAGAGTGAGGGGGAGGGGAAAGAGATGGCACGCCATTCCAGGCCTTGTCATCGAATTTTAAAACCTTAAAACACACAGCAGGACAGCAACATGACTTAGCGTTTGCTTTTTTAAAAAACCTCCCACATTTAAAATGACAAATTGTAGAGACAGCGACTGTAAAACTAATAAAAGAGTCTGTTGAGTAACTTGCTAATGCAATAAATATTCCATAAGGTAAAGTTGGTGACAGACAGGCCTACTAGATAACAATATGGTCGCCAATAACGCACGATGAACACAGTAAAATTGATAACTTGGCTGCCTGATAAAGTCATGGGGTATTCTTAAAAACGTTATCAATAATGTATACTAAAACAATTATATAGTGGTGTCTTCAGAGTTAACATCCATTCTTCCACCCAGAGCTGGACATCTTTAACTTCCTAGCTGAGTAAAATAGTAAATATTTATTTAGAATATTCTTGAACTTTGCATTTTTTTGCTAATAAGGTGGCAGTCGAGTGAAGAGAATTCCCCCCAACCACCCTACGTGTGTATGCATTTTTATACCCAGGTGACTCTCTACTTGCTTGTCCAAGTCTCCACCTTTAAAATGTCTTGCCTCCAGCAGGGACATTCTAGTTGATGATAGAAATTGCTTTCAGCATTTAATATATTTGAGTGAACATCAGCGCCTACCCATATTCTTATCCTGGACGAAATTAAAAAGTATTGAATTTACTTGAGAAACAGGACTTATAATCCGACATAAGCAGGCAGATAGGTGGCTACTCATCAGATTTCTACCAGCATTCATCGACTGCTGGTACCTTCACCCCATCGTGATGAAAGAAATGCCAGGTCGTGAGGTTCTGTTGCCTGGTGACAAAAGTGCATATCCCAGACCATGGGAGGAAATAAATGCAGAAATATCGATAAATTGCAACCTAACTCTCAACGATGCTGCTCGTTGAACAGTAGACATCAAAATGCACGGGTCGATGTAATTCCGGGACACAAATTGGTTGTACTTTTTTTAATGGGAATGAATACAGTTTGCTTTCTGTGGAATGTATAAAATGGATACTGAACGGTGCAAAGCGCCCTCCCATTTTATTTGCAATTGCCTGTCCTGTTGATGGCACTTGTAATTCAGTCTCTTAGCCAGTCGGGTACTGTAGTTAATTAGCCCGCTAGCTGACGATATTTCTGCAGCTCTCATGTCTTTTAAAATACAGTAATCACGATGCCTAATTATCAGACAGCAACCGCGGATTTAGTGACAAGAGCGGATCCAAAGAAGAACTGTCCAAAAAGAAGTCCCCAAAGCCCCAACATAATCCAGGTTGTCAGCAACGTTACGGAAAACAGAGCCCATCATAGACGTCCTCCTTGTAATCACACCCTTTCTGTTTCACCGGGATAATCGCGTGGGTGGATGAGGGGATTTGGATTGTGAACAAAAATGTTTCTGGACAACTACTATCACCATTATTCGTCTGATGCCAGTGGAAACAGTAGACCTGCGAGGGCTGTTTAAAATAAGTGGTTAAAAAGAGCTATTTAAATATTACTTATTAAAATTGCACTATAGTTTAGTAGTTTTCCTTTTAAAAAATTGCAATATCACCATATTATTTTGTTAATAGGAACATAACACTAGATGGATTGGGAAAAACAGGTCTGTTTAGAAAATAATGGGAAAAAACTGGGGGGGGGGGGGGGGGGCGTATACACACCCACACGCGCTGCATTTGGCTTCCTACCAAAAATTCTGTCCCGACACTATGTAATGATATCCGGGATGCATCAAGCACAGTTGCCTCAAATTATGGTCTTAACATTCGACTCTGGGAATTAATGCTACTCTTAAAATATAGATTGTCAAGGTAAGTGGTCGAGATGTTCACTAAGGAAGCAATTGACCCCAAACGTCATTTTCCATGTAATTAAATAGAGAGATCGTTCTAAGCTGAGTGTACAAGCTGGACGTGCCAGCCTAACCAACATGACCGACTGATGTACCATACTAAAGACCCCGCCATCAGGCAGCCAACTGTGGCACCCCTCTGCTTCTTGACGTGTAGACTTTTTTTTGGGGGGGGGGGGGGGGAGGAAGCAAAAGAATAAACATCAACTTTAATACAAGTGAGCACTAACCGTTGTTTTGACTGGCACGTAAAGGACCAGTTTACCACCTCCAGCCTTCAGCTCCTCCGACGATCCCAGCTGGAACCCTTTCGATTTCACCCAGAATTTAAATTTGGCGTTATCAGCAGAGCTGGGTTCTACCCCACTCAGAAACTGGACGATGCGATCGTATTTCTTACGGGTGACCGTCTTGGTTTTGCCCGAGTCCCCGTAGGTCTTCAGACACCAGTCCTGAAACTGACGGTACAGGTCCCGATCGCTGCTGTCCCGTGCGGCCGCTTTGTTCTCCATAATAGCCCAGGAGCCTGGGACTCGAGTGTAGCTAATGTATGGACTTTACACCTGGATAGCCCGACGAAACAACAATGCACCGAAAAGGGTGGTAGCCGGCAAATCCGAATCAGCAGTACCAATACACTAAATCGGTCTTTTTATGTATATAGTGTTTGAAAAAAAAACATACGGTAGAAAAAGACCGAGCAATGCACATAGATTAAAACTGCCGGTTTGTAAAGAGACCAATGCGGCCGGAACCCGCTCTGGTATCGCAGTATTTTTTTGTTCCTGCCCCGTTGGTACCGTTAGCAGCAGTGCCGCCCTTGGCCGAATCTGTACCGCCTGCGGGACTCTGGCCGTGCAGAGTGGAGGCGAGCAGGATCACGCGCGGCTCTCTCTCTCTTCTCCTCTCTCTTTTCTCCCCTCCCTCTCTCCTTCCTTCCTTCCTTCCTCCCTTCTCTCTCTCTCTGTGTCTGTCTGTCTGTCTGTGCTCTCTGCCCCCTCCTCCTCCTCCCTCCAGTCCCCGAGCTGCCGGAGATAGAGCGCGAGCGCCGGGTTTCCCTGCTCCACCAGCTCCTTCCCTTCTGGTTTCGAGCCACGCGATTGGACAGCGGAACAAAAGTTTCTCTGGCGACGGCCAATCAATGATGTCACGTACAGCTGTCCCATTTAGGAATACAGTGCAACGCGCATGCCTCCTGCAACGGGCGAGCAGCGCGCATTCAACAGCTGATACAGGTGAATCCAGCAATCCAACAAAATACGCCAGGGTCCTGCTGGGGCTTACGACGCGAAGGGAAACAAACAAAAGAAAAAAAACAAATCAATGCTTAGATTATGACAAAATAGTTACATAATTATGTCACCCACAAGCATGACAAATAGTGTCAGACAGTCTACACTAAATTAGCCAACACACCCAAGTATACTGCAAAGGTACATGTTTTGTCATTAAATTGGAATGTATGTAAATAGATTTATAGTTTTATATCGGTCTCAAGTTTTAGAGTTACCCAGAAGACATGACTAAGACTGCTTCCGACTGCTTTTTATCCATTTGTTTTATTTTTAAAAATCCTTTGATGATATCCCCTCTGATGTTGGTTCAGAACCTTTAAGTTATTTGACACAAAAACAGTTTCTGTCCTCTCCTGGCCACATGGGTTTCAGGATTTTTGGGGGATTTCTTAGTGACAAGTACTTCATCTGTAGCAGGCTCAAGATTAGGGCAGTTAGAGGTGCAGCAGCTCTTCCACCTTGCCTTCCGATAGGTAAAGTTAAAAATCACACAACACCTGGTTATAGTCCAACTGGTTAATTTGGAAGCACTAGTTTTCAGGCTGCTGCTCCTTCATCAGGTGGTTGTGGACAATAAGACCATAAGAAAAATAATTTATAGCAAACAATTAGTGTCATGCAACTGAAATGATATATTGAACAAATCAATTGACCAGAAACTAAACCAGAGGAGTAACTCAACTTCTGACGCCTCAAGGCTGTCTACCATCTACAAGGCTGGAATGTGGTGGAATACTTGCCTGGATGGGTGCAGCTTCAACAACACTCAAGAAGTTTGACACCAAAGTTTCAGCAGCCCACATGATTTGCATTACATCCTCTACATTCATTTTTTTCATCACCAAATACAGTAACAGCACATTTACTATTTACAAGATGCAATGCAGTAATTCAACGTTCCTCATATAGCATCTTCAAAATGCATAACAATTATCAACTAAAAGATGAGGGCAACGGGTATATGAAAACACCATCACCTGCAAGTTCCCCTCCAAACCAATCACCATCCTTACTTCTAAGTATATTGTTGTACCTTCAATGTTGCTAGGTCAAATTCCTGGAACTCCCACTCTAATGTGATGGTGGATCTGCCTACAGCAAACAAACTGCAATGTTTCACAAAGGCAGGTTACCATAATTTTCTTAAGGGTAAGGGATGGCAATAAATGCTGGCCATAAAAAAAAGCTGAGAATTCTGGCGCGATAAGTGAGGTAGAGTTATGTGTTGCAATTGTACATACATAAACTAATATAATGCCTTTGGACGTTTTTACCTTTGAGCAGTATTTTGATGAGAAATCATAGCAGGCCAAGGACAGACCTTGGGTGATATTCAAATTGGGAAATTGGGGCAGGATTAGGTTTCTCAGCCTGTTGAGTTTACTTCACCCTTTAACTAGATCATGCCATGTTCTCCATTATCCCCATTTTCCTTGATATCATTAGTATGTTGAAATGTATCAATTTCTGCCTTGAACATGCTCAATTACCGCTCCCTTCGAGAGTACAGAATTCTAAATCTTCACAGCTCTCTGATAAATAAATTCCTCTTCAATCTAAATTTTAAATGGCCTGCCCCTTATTCTGAGACTGTGCCCCTGGTTATGGAATCACTAGCCAGGGAAAACATCATGTCTATATTTATCTTCACACATCCTGCAAAAATTTGAAAGTTTCAATTAAATCAGTTCCATTCTTCAAAATCTAGAGAATACTGCTCCAGTTTCTTGTTGCTCTTTTTGTAAGCCAAACACACCATCCTAGGAAGTAGTCTGGTGACCTCCTTTGCATTATCTCTATGGCAAGTACATCCTTAGATAAGAAAACAAACATTCCAGGTGTGATCTCACCAAGGCTTTACACAATTGCAATAACGCATCTTCAAATTCCCTTGTGGGAAAGGTCAATATATCATTCGTCTTTTTAATTGCTTGCTGCACATCATCTTCGGTAGCTCATGAACAACAACTCATGAATATCAACACTTCACACAGCCTCACATAATTTAAAAATACTTTGTAGTTCTGTCCTTTATTTTCTAAAGTGGATAACCTCACTCACATTATGTTCTATCTGCCATGATCTTGCCCATTCACATGTCCAAATCCCCTTCAGCTCCCTTTGCATCATCCTTAGAAGTTACATTTCCACCTAATTTTGTGTCATCAGCAATTTTGCAACTTTTCTTTAATTCATTCATGCAATGTGTGCATCTCTAGCTAGGCCAGCATTTATTGCCCATTCCTAATGGCCCAGAGGGCATTTAAGATTCAACTACATTGCTGTGGGTCTGGAGTCATATGTAGGCCAGACTAGGTAATAATGACAGATTTCCTTCCCTAAAGGACTTTAGTGAACTAGATGGGTTTTTCAGACAATCAGCTATAGTCTCATGGTCATTATTAGAGTCTTGATTCCAGATTCTTTGTTGAATTCAAATTCCACCTACTGCAATGACAGGATGTGAACCCAGGTCCCAGATTATTAGCTGAGTGTTTCTGGATTAATAGTCGAGTGATAATACCACTAGACCATTGCCTCTTCATTTGTTCCCTACATTCAAATCATTTATATAGATTGTAAACAGCTGTGGTTTAAGTACCAATCTTTGTGGTATCTGATAATCAACAACCTGACATCCTGAGAATAACATATTTCTTCCTATTTGATATCTCTCTGTTTACCAATTCTCAATCTATTGCAGTATATTAGAGTCATAGAGATATACAGCATGGAAACAGACCCTTCGGTCCAACCCGTCCATGCTGACCACATATCCCAACCCAATTTAGTCTCACCTGCCAGCACCCGGCCGATATTTCTCCAAACCCTTCCTATTCATATACCCATCCAAATGCCTTTTAATTGTTGCAATTGTACCAGCCTCCACCACTTCTTCTGGCACCTCATTCCATACATGTACCACCCTCTGTGTGAAAAAGTTGCCTTCTAGGGCTCTTTTATATCTTTCTCCTCTCACCCTAAACCTATGCCCTCTCGTTCTGCACTCCCCAATGCCAGGGAAAAGACTTTGTCTATTTACCCTATCCACACCCTTCATAATTTTGTAAGTCTCTATAAGGTCACCCCTCAGCCTCTGACACTCCAGGGAAAAAGCTCCAGCCTGTTTAGCCTCTCCCTATAGCTCAAATCCTCCAACCCTGGCAACATCCTTGTAAATCTTTTCTGAATCCTTTCAAGTTTCACAACATCTTCCCGATAGGAAGGAGATCAGAATTGTTGGCAATATTCCAACAGTAATCTAACTAATGTCCGATACAACCACAACTTGACCTTCCAGCTCCTCTACTCAATACTCTGACTGATAAAGGAAAGTACACCAAACACCTTCTGCACTATCCTATCTACCTGCGACTCCACTTAAAAAGAGCTGTGAACCTGCTCTCTAAGGTCTCTTTATTCAGCAACACTCCCTAGGACCGTACCATTAAGTGTATAAGTCCTGCTAAGATTTGCATTCCCAAAATGCAGCACCTCACATTTATCTGAATTAAACTCCATCTGCTACCTCTCAGCCCATTGGCCCATCTGACCAAGATCTTGTTGTAATTTGAGGTAACCTTCTTCACTGTCCACTACATTTCCAATTTTGGTGTCAACTGCAAACTTACTAACTATATCTCTTCTGCTCACATTCAAATCATTTATATAAATGATGAAAAGTAGTGGACCCAGCACCGATCCTTGTGGCACTCCACTGGTCACAGGCCTCCAGTCTGAAAAACAACCCTCCACCATCACCCTCTGTCCTCTAACTTTGAGCCAATTCTGTATCCAGATGGCTGGTTCTCCCTGTATTCTGTGAGACTTAATCTTGCTCACCAGTCTCCAATGGGGAACCTTGTCGAATGCCTTACTGAAGTCCATATAGATCACATCTACCGCTCTACCCTCATCAATTCTCTTTGTTACTTCTTCAATCCTATGTGTTCTAATTCTGTTTACCACCTTCTTATAAGTTCAAATACATTGCATCATCCAGAGCAGGAAGAGAAGCCATTGCAAGTGGATCTCTAGCTACCACTGAACAGAAAAGAATAGAACCAGACAATTGTAGTCCCACCTAACTGGACAATGGTACAAAGACATTAGACAGCATAGTAAGAACAAATGTTTCAAAGACCACAGACAAGTTGAGAGGGACAGTACGATGTCATTTGGGACTTTGGTAAAAGCCATTTCAATACTGTAATGAGAAAGATTTAAAGATGGAACATGATTAAAGATGGAAATATATTTCAGAGGTGACATACATTCAAGAATTTAGGAAAAGGGGAATTGGAGTGAGGATGGCAGTTAGCAAGTACGCTAAGGTCAAGTGTCAATTTTTCTAGGAGGGACTGAAAATGATGAAAGAGAAAGGTACAACACCTGAATAGAGAGAATCATTTATAGTTAACATGGGGAGAGGAGAGGAAGCTTATTAAAATTATATATCATTCATGGGATATGGACATCTCTTATGGGAGAGGAACTTTCAAAAAGTTGATTGGGGTAGACTGAAGGAAAGGGATGACTGGCAAAAAAACTTTCAAAAATGAGACTTCCAGAGTTCAGAGGCAGAATTTGATTTGATTTATTTGTTATCACATGTATCTTCTTACAAAATACAATGAAAAGTGTCGTATAGTGTTGCCTTGTCCTGCCATCTTAAAACAGCGAAAATAAACCAAGCATAAAATATTAAAACAGAAAAATGAAGAAATAAAGTGTCCAACTTTACAGTCCTTCTTGTTAAATGTTCCATCATGGGCCTTGGGCCATGGGCCTGGTGGCCAGGCATAAGTTCTTTTCACTGTGCTGCCACCATTGGAACAAAAGTCTCCACTCTTCAACACCATCTTGCCTCCATTCATGCCTTCACCAGTATGAGTCCTCACTGGACCTTGGCAATACAGATGACACCAATGCCACCGCTACTGCACTGGCCCAAACATGACTGCATTGCCGCCATGAGTCCTCTTTGGGTTCGCCTTGCTCATGAAGCTGCTGGGTCACGTACTGAGCCCAAATTCACCTCTGCCACAGCCTCCATGAATCTGTGCTGGAAGCAAATGTTGCCAGGAACCCCAAACTCACTTCTAATGCTGACACTACAAGTCCATGCTCCTGGGCTTACTCGATGCTGCCAATGCTATCATCACAACCGAACTCTTCACCAACAGGTAAGTAAAATAAATTAGAAGAGAAAAAAAAGAGAAGAGAGATAAAAAAAGAAAATAAGCAAAAAGAAAAGCAGACAGAAAAGAAGCCTTACTCTATCGCCATCTTACCAGAAAATTATGTTCCTGCATATAAGTTTGCTCACTCAGCTGGAAAGTCAATTTTCAGACATTTCATCACCATACTAGTAAGCATCATCAGTGAGTCTCTGGTGAAGCCTGGTGTTATGACCCACTTTCTAATTATGTGTTACGGTTTCCTTGGGTTGGTGATGTCATTTCTTACATACATCCTCAACCCAAGCTACAAATCTTCTCCAAACTCGCTCATGATGTTCCTGTTAGAGTGAAAGATAAGGCTGATAGGAGTAGGGAACAACGGATAAATAGAGACATTGAAACTCTGGTCAAGAATAAGAAGGAGGCACGTGTTGGGTTTAGACAACTGGGATCAAGTGAATCTCTTCAAGAGTATAAGAGAAGAAGGGGCATTCTTAACAGGGAAACCAGGATGGCAAAAAAGGGGATATGAGATAACCTTGGCAGATAGGGTTAAGGATAATCCAAAGAGATTCCACAAGTATATTAAGGGCAAAAGAGTAACTAGGGAGAGAATACGGTCCCTTAAACAAGGACAAGGTCGTCTATGTGTGGAACCACAGGAGATGGGAGAGCTACTAAACAAATATTTTGCTTCAGTACTTACTGTGGAGAAAGACATGGAAGCTAAAGAACTTGGGCAAATAAATATTGATGTCTTGAAAGCAGTCTGCATTTCTGAAGAGGAGGTGCTGGAGGTCGTAAAAACATAAAGGTAGATACATCTCTGGAACCTGATCAAGTGTATCCTAGGACATTATGGGAAGCTAGGGAAAAAATTACAGGATTCCTAGCAGAGATATCTGCATCATCTATAGCCATGGGTGAGGTTCCAGAAGACTGGAGGGTGCCAATGTTATGCCTTTATTTAAGAAACACTGCGCCTGGGAACTATAGACCGGTATGTCAGACATCAGTAGTGGGTAAGTGATCGGAGGGGATCTGGCAGACAGGATTTACATGCTTTTAGAGAGGAAAGGACTGATTATGGATAGTCAGCACTGTTTTGTGCATGGGAAATTGTGTCTCAAAAACTTGATTGAATTTTTTTAGGATACAACTAAAAAGATGAATAAGGGCAGAGTGGCAGACTTTAGTAAGGCCTTTGACAAGGTTCCATGTGGTATACTAATTAGTAAAATTGGATCACGTAGAATTCACGTGCTTGCCAATTGGATTCAAAATTGGTTTGACCATAGGTGACAGAGAGTGGTGATAGAGAGTTGTTTTTCGGATTGGTGGCCTGTGAGCAGCATTGTTCTGCAGGGATCGGTACTGGGTCCACTATTGTTTGTCATTAACATAAACAATTTGGATGAGAATATAGGAAGCATTGTTTGTAAATTTGCAGATGACACCAAAAACGGTTGTAGAGTAGACTGTGAGGAAGGTTATCTAATATTAAGGGGTCTTGATCAATTGGGCCAATGGGATGAGGAGTGGCAGACAGAGATTAATTTAGATAAATGTGAGGTATTGCATTTTGGTAAGATGAACAAAGGCAGGACTTACATAGTTAATAATAGGGCCCTGGAGAATGTTGTAGAACTGAGTGACCTCGGATTTCAGGTTCATAGTTCATTGAAAGTTGGCAAAGATAGATAGAATGGTAAAGAAGGCAATTGGCTACTTGCCTTCGTTGCACAGACCATTGAGTTTACAGAGTTGGGACATCACGTTGCAGCTCTACAGGAAGTTGTGAGGCTACAATGTACAGTTTTGGTCACCATGCTATGTAAGGATATTACTGAATTGGTGAAGGTGCAAAAAACAACAAAGATGTTATTGGAACTGGAGGAATTGAGTTATGAGGAGAGGCTGGATAAGATTGGACATTTTTCACTGGAGTGGAAGGTTTATAAAATCATGAGGGATGAACAATAAAGGTCTTTTCTCTGGGTTGGGAGTACAAAACCAGGGGGCATAGGTTTAAGGTGAGAGGATAAAGATTTAAAAGGGACTTGAGGGGCATTTTTTTCATACAGAGGGTGGTTCGCATATGGAATAAACTGTATGGGGAAGTGGTAAGTGACTGAATAGTTACAACATTTAAAAGTTATTACAACATTTGGTCAGGCACATGAATAGGAAAGGTTTATAAAGAAATGGGCCTAATGCAGGCAATGGGGCTAGTTTAGTTTTGGAAACTCAACTGTGTGACACTAAAGAGAGTTCTAGGGATTTGACCCAGCACTGGGAATGACAATATAGTTTGAAGTAAGGATGGTGAGTGACGAGGAGAGGAGTTTGCAGGTGATGGTGTTCACATGTACCTGCTACTAGATAACTTCTTCAGTATCTGAGGAGTCATAAATGGTGCTGAACATTGTGTAAACACCAGCGATCATCCCCATGTCTGTTTTTATGATGGAGGAATGATCATTGATGAAGTAACTGAAGATGATTGGGCCAAGGACATTACCTTAAGGGACTCTCAAAGAGCTGCCCTGCAGCTGAGATAATTGACCTCCAAAAACCTCAAACATCTTCCTGTGTGTTCGGTATGTCATCAACTAGGTTTTATCCCAATGTCCACTGACTCTAGTTTTGCTGCTCCTCAATGCGGAAGTCAGTAAAATGTGGGAATAGTTTCTATCTGTTTACATTATTTTTATTGATAGCTTCAATCTTTGACTAAATTATCCCCTAACTTTCTAAATTCCAGAGATACATTGCTAGTTTGGCTCACAAAAACAGCCAATGCTTAAAATATTTAGTAGATCTGACAGAATCTGTTTAGATAGTAATAAATTTTCATTAGTCTATACAATTTCTCATACTTTAACTCTTGAAGTCTAGGTATCATTTGAGTTAATCTGCTCTTCACTCATTCCAAGGTCATTGTATCCTTCCTCAGGTGTCGTGCTCACGACATTTCAGATGTGATATAGCTGGGCTTTGAATAGCTGAAACATAACTTCCACCCTTCGTATTCTAGTAATCTAGACGTATTGGCAGGTATTCCATAAACCTTTTGGCTATTTTCTGTACATGTTTATATCATTTGAGTGGTATAAACCAGGACCTCCACTGTTTCTAGTTTATCAACAATTCAAAGTTTGTGAGAAGATTTGGAGCTCGGGTGCTCATTGTGGTTCTGTTCGCCGAGCTGGGAATTTGTGTTGCAGACATTTCGTCCCCTGTCTAGGTGACATCCTCAGTGCTTGGGAGTCTCCTGTGAAGCGCTTCTGTGATGTTTCCTATGGCATTTATAGTGGTTTGAATCTGCCGCTTCCAGCTGGAACGGACAGCTGGAACTGACAACCGGAAGCGGCAGATTCAAACCACTATAAATGCTGTAGGAAACATCACAGAAGCGCTTCACAGGAGACTCCCAAGCACTGAGGATGTCACCTAGACAGGGGACGAAATGTCTGCAACACAAATTCCCAGCTCGGCGAACAGAATTATCAACAATTAGAAAATACTCTATTCCATCCTTTTTATGTCTAAATTTAACATCCTCACATCTGTGTTTTCTGAAATCAATTTGCCAATGTTTTCCCATTCAGTTATACTCCCAATATCTTTTGATAATCTTCTACTTCAAACTACACTTCTTATAATTCTGTTATCTATGTGTCATAACTTGTATCTAATTGTCTGTTTGTATAATATGGAAAAATATTCCCAAAATTGAGGTTGTCTCCCCATTCGTGGATCACATCATGATATTTTACATAAACTGAAAAATATAAGATCTTTTAAAAAACTAAATTTAATGAGCTTTTAACAACACTTTGAAGGTAAATGGAACATCTCACTGGGAATAATGGTTAGGGCATAGAATAAGGTGAAGGCACAGAATAAATATATTTACAAATGTAACAAGTTCAGACTAAATAGTTATGATCCAAAATTGATTCACAAACAAATTAAACATAAGGTCGAAAGCAAAAATGACATATAAAAATCCCCCAAGGAAAAATGAAAAGTCAAGGGCTCACTGAACTGTGTACAAAATATTGTAGAAACTGGTTAACAAAGTGCTGAGAGACTCAATGAAGAACTGTACAAACAAATCTATGCATAGTAGTTCAAGAATTATTTTAGTATTATAAGAGGGCAAAGAGGTAAAAGCTCCAAAAGTGATCAAATTGGCTTGAACTGAGAATAAGCATAAAATAGTAACGATCCTGAATAATTACATCTTTCAAGCAATCAGAAAAAATACCAGCAACATGCCCTCTCCACACAAAGATATGCAAAACAAAATCAATGACTTAAAAATGACAAAGTTCTCACAATAATCAGTTCAAACCAAATAAATCCCCAGGGAAAAGATGCAATCTGAAATTGTCAAAACAGACTGAAAAGAAAGGTTTTGTGAAGTATTGACAATAATTATGAGTGAGTCAATAGATTCTAACAGGTATACAAAGACTAAAAACTAGTTAACATAGTGCTATTTTCAAAACAGCTACAAAACTGATCTAAGCAACTGCAAATCTATTAGCCAATTTTATTTCATGTAAGGCAGTAAAGTCAATGATCAAGTGGGAACAATCTAGCTACTGGCACAAAGCATGGATTCAAAAGGGATTCCTGCTTGATCAACCTGCTCAACTTTTATGAGAAATTAACAATCTGTGAGGACTACGAAAATCAAATGACATTGGTGTATCTTCCATTTTCTCGTGCAAAGTCCATTTATTAAATGCAAAGCTTAAGGATTCAAGATATAATCTGGGAATGAATAGTAAGCAATGAGCACTCATTAAAGAAAATTTGTCAGTGCTGATTGGGGTGCCTCAGGGCTCAGTACCAGAACAAGTACTGTTTCCAATTTACATAAATTACCTGGATCCAGAAACTAAATATAACCTGCTAAAATGTGATTACACTGGAAACTGGAAATGGGAAACGCAGCTCAGTTACTACAAAAATTATAAATCAGTAGAACAATGACAAAAGAAGCTTATGTAATAAATGTAAAGGACTCCACTTCAAAAGAGGAAATAGATGGCTCATGTAAAGTTCCACTCTGGGAATAAATCAATATCATGTTGAGTTCTGGTCACCAAAAAAAACAGAGACCGTTAAATGTTACAGGGAATGTGGCAAAACAAAATCACAAAGACAACTTTTAACACAACATTTCTGTTTTAGTAGGAAAGACTGGAGAAAGTGAGTTTACTCTGTAGTGAGATGTGGAAAAGCCAAATAAATGGAGGATTGAAGGCCAAGGTAAAGAGGAGAGATAACAGGAAATCATTGTTCAAAAGAAAGAGTGATCAACATTTGGAATAAACATTCAAATAAAGCAATAAAAAACAAATCCATTTGGTTATTTTAAGGTACAATTGGATTCTACAACAGAATGACATTAGGACATTTCCAGATGGATGAATCAGTATGGGCTGAATTACTACCTGTTATCTATGCTGTGGTGACAAACACTCATCTTTTGGTTGAGGTAGTTAGCTGCAAACATTCACTTTTCTTGGCTGTGTTTCAGGGCCTACTTGGTTTACACTCAAGGCAAACGTAGCGACTAAGATGTTGCTGGGGATTGGAGAATTTGAGCTATATGGAGAGGTTGAATAGGCTGGAGTTTATTCCCCTGGAGCTTCAGAGGTTAAGGGGTGACTTTATAGAGACTTATAAAATCATGGCAGTCATGGATAGGGTGAATAGCCAATATCTTTTTCCCAAGACAGGGGAGTCCAAAACTAGCAGGCATACATTTAAGGTGAGAGCGAAAATATTTAAAAGGGACTTGAGGGTCAACTTTTTAATAGAGAGGGCAGTGCACGTATGGAACAAGCTGCCAGAAGAGATGGTAGGTTTGGGTACAACTACAACATTTAAAGTGTATCTGGATGGGTACATGAATTGGAAGGCTTTAGAGGGATATCAGCCAAATGCTAGCAGATGGGACAAGATCAACTTAAGATATTTGGTAAGCGAGGATGAGTTGGACCAAAGGATCTGTTTCCACGTTGTATGACTCTAGGACTCTTATCAAGAAGTTCTTGACTTAAACAAAGCACAGTTAATTGCATCATAGGAATCAGATGCAAGTTTCATCAGTACTTAAACATTTTTACTAAGACATTTGGGAAAGTTGTTGATATCAACCTTCACCCAACAAGATCCTAAGATGTTCAATCTTTCCTCAGCCAAATTCTTATGATATCAAATCAGGTGAAGCTTAATGCAGTCTTCAACATTGATCCTATCAGAAACATGTCCTTATACAACATCTTCTCCCAATTTCTTTCCCTCATTCTTAACATTTGTCCATTTGGATGTATATTTACCAGTACCCCATCCGCCTCAAGTTCACACATTCAAGTGGTCTGGAAGTTTCACAATTTTTCTACAAACATTCTCTTTGGACTTACAAGATTGGTAGGTCTTTGACTTGAGGACAATGCGAGGTCTGTACATCAAACTGGTCATTACATTTTTCACTGGGTTCATTCCAATCAGTTATTGATGGATTATTGTTCCACATGGTGGAACGGTGGTTCGGTGGTTTGGGCAGCACGGTGGCACAGTGGTTAGCACTGCTGCCTCACAGCACCAGAGACCCGGGTTCAATTCCCACCTCAGGCGACTGACTGTGTGGAGTTTGCATGTTCTCTGCGTGGGTTTCCTCCGGGTGCTCTGGTTTCCTCCCACAGTCCAAAGATGTGCAGGCCAGGTGAATTGGCCATGCTAAATTGCCCGTAGTGTTAGGTAAGGGGTAAATGTATGGGTGGGTTGCGCTTCGGCAGGTCAGTGTGGACTTGTTGGGCCGAAAGGCCTGTTTCCACACTGTAATGTAATCTAATCTAATCAAAGAGACAAGGCTCCTTCATACAGTCTCATGTATATCATACTTTCCTTTTTAAGGTCCTATATCCGTACCTTTTGCCTTTGCCCAAGTGTGTCAATCATTGTATATGGTGACATTGATTAAAGTTAGCAGTTCTTTGCCTTTGGTAAGACTGTTCCTTGGTGATTACAATATTTTACGTCCCATGGACTTGGCTGTGCAGTCAACCTCGTTGGCATTATGGGGACCTGAATCTTCAGTATTCTGTTAATCAGCAATTCTGACAATGATAAGCCATGCTGGAATTGGAGAGACCGGTAATTTAACATTGCCATATAAAAGTCAGCCTTTTTCTTAAAAAGGAATGCAGATTCCATCACCATCCTTGCATCTTTTTTTTTGAGCTGGCTTAAGGGTTCAGACATTGTTGCCAAGTGAGACAAGAACTTCATCAACTAGTTTACCATATTAGAAGTCTTGAGGGATCATGAATCATTCTCTAAGTGGGAAACAATTTAATTGCTTTCATTTTCTGTGGGTCTGGAATTACTCAATCCTAGTTGACAATGTCATTTCAAGAAGCAAACATACCTTTTAAAATTGACATTTATTGTTGAGGGCAAGCACTTCATCCCTCTGGTCATGTTCCTCAAACATTTCCCCATCAATATGTCATCCATGTGGAAAATTACACTTTCTAACCCTTGTAAAATATTGGGCATACTCCATTGAAGAGTCTCTCAAGGCTAAGACAATCCTAAATGGCAATATATTGAAACAAAATCTGCCAAATTCAGTTTTAAATGTAGTTAGATGTCTTGATTTTCAACAAATGGCAGCCACTTTGACATCAAGTTTAGTGAAAATTCTATTTTTATACAATCTGGCTACTGTAGACAGAGCAGAGATTTCTCTCGCCACTACCTTGTTAGGCTGTTTTAGGACAATGCAAATTCTGATGGACCCAGTTTATTTTGGTACAGTAACAATATCATGACGTTTTTCAATTGATCTTGGAAATGGCATTCATTTTGATCATTTCCTCAAGTTGACTTGTTTCATTAAGGAATGTGGAATTTTTCTCAGTGTGTAAAGACAGAATGGTTTATAAAACTATAAATACAAATAGAAATAGGAACAGGCTTTGGCTATTGGGTCCCTCGAACCTGCTCCACCATTCAATAGAATCAAGGCTAACCCAAAATTCTTCACGCCTATTTTGATGCCCTTTCCCCATAACCTTTGATTCTCCCACTGATCAAGAATCTATCTCAACCTGAAGTATGCACAAGGACTCTACCCTTATAGCTCTCTATGGCAAGGAGTTTCAAAGACCGACAACCCTCTGAAGGAAGAAATTCTTCCTCATCTCAATATTAAATCGGCACCTCTTCATTCTGAGACTGTACCCTCCATGGAAATATACACTCAGCATTTATACTGCCAAGCCCATTTAAGAACCTTTTATGTCACAATAAGATTATCTCTCATTCATCCAAATTCCAATGAGTCGAGTGCCAATATGTTTAACCTCTGCTCATAAGACAATTTCTCTGTACCAGGGATCATCCTAGCAAACCTTCTCTGAACTGTCTCTAATTAAACAATACCTTTCCACAAATAACAGGGCAAAAACTGCTTTTGTACTGCAGATGTGGTCTCACCACCATCCTGTACATTTACAGTAAGACTTCCCTACCCTTAAACTCCAACACCCTTGAAATAAGGGCCAACATTTCATTAGCCTTTCTGATTACCTGCTTACCAGTATGCTAGATTTCTGTGTTTCATGCACAATTACCTGTAATGTTGCAGTTTCTTTCTGCAGTTTTTCTCCATTTAAATTTATCAGCCTTCTTTAAGATGAAGCAGTATTCAGTATTGAATTTCTCTAATCCTGTGAACTCAAGTCAAAATATCAAACGAGTACACATTTGTTAATGTGAGTGAAAATACACTCACCTGGAGGGTAGCACTTTTGAAAAGAAACTTCCACATCTGTGCTGTCCAACTATTCAACCTTATAAAGACTGTTAAGGGAAAAGTACACATTCTTTCTCAAGAGTGAAGTTTCTTGATTATGAATTAAAAATACACTCTCTAACATGTTACACCCTGTGTGTTGCAGTCTTGCTTGGACATACCTTTAATCCTGAATGTGTTCACGTGGACATTGTATTTTCTTCCCTTTAGCCTGTCTTGCATTACTTCACACATATAACTAATCTGATAAGACAGTAACATTTGCCTCTTATCAAAATTAAAATGAATAATATGTCAATCGATGGAAACAGGTTCTGTCAAACTCATATAGGTTGGATCACCAGTTTCACGCCAGAATGCATCGGATATCTTTTCTTATCTTTACTTTCTTTTCACCCATGTTAACATCATTGTTGAGTATTCATTTGACACTTTGCTGGTGTCCTCCTTTTACACATCTGGAAATGATCCATAATTTTAGAAATATAGAATTTTTCTTATTGGCAAGGCACTGCTTGTGCCAGTAAGTTTTCCATGTTCCACATATTGACACTGGGTCTTAGTATCCGCTCTCTGGTCTACATTTCAATGGCTCATTACATGTCTTTATACTTTTTATACCTTGTTATCTGTATGGATTCTGTAGCTCTCCTAAGGTAAGGTTGTCCTCCTCTTCAGATTTTACTGTGATTCTTCCTGTTTTTATGCTTCCAGCTCATTCTGAATAGCTTTCTCCAAAATCAAAACTTTTTTGAACCTTATAAATGGTGATTTCAAAGCTGCATAGTGACAGTTTTCCATTAATCAGTAGAGATTGTTAATTAATTCAAATCTTGCTCTTTGCTCTTCAAGAATTTTATTTCTTCTGAGATTAATGTAATTATCAATAGCTTCATTACAAATATCTATATTTTCTTTTATACCTTTGCAAACTACAATCATCAGCTGGAGGTCTTTTTTTTAAATAGAGCAGTGTACTTACTTGTTCATCTGATAATTTAATGTTTAGCTTGGAAGAAATTTTGTAAATTAAGAGTAGCTTTCTTTAAGATGTCCAATACTTATCATATTTGGCCCACTTCTGAGATTAAATCTGCCAGGCATTATTTCTCCTACTATTTCTTCCTAAAGTGGTTATTTGTTCCTAATTTAAAACCATATACTTTTATAGTATCTCAATGCCGGTTCATCCATTTTCCCACGTTGATTCTTAATTCATTAATTTAAGAATGTTCTTTTATTTTCAATGTTCTTAATGTAACAATGATGTACTGATACATTGCTTACTGAGGTGGTCACCTTGTTTTTGAGGTCAAAATAGAAGACCCCCAAAATGATGTTTTCTTGCTTCCTGGGTGCAATTTGGATGTTTCCTGCTTTTTGACAACAAAGTGAAGGATTTTTTTGCCTTTCATAGCCTAATAAATATGTCCATCCTTTTTCATGCTGTTCCAAATGAAGCCAGATGCTTGCAGCCTTAATATATACTACCCACCTGAAATATGAAATATGAACACCAACTAGCCACAAAACGAAACGACCAGCTATCCTTAGGAGCCACACACGCAGATGACAAGCAACATGAATTCGACTGGGACAACACTACTATTATAGGACAAGCCAAACAGAGAACAGCCAGGGAATTCCTAGAGGCATGGCACTCATCCACAGATTCAATCAAGAAGCACATCGACCTGGACCCAATATACCGACCACTGCAGCGGACAGCTGGAACTGACAACCGGAAGCGGCAGATTCAAACCACTACAAATGCTGGAGGAAAGATCACAGAAGCGCTTCACAGGAGGTTCCCAAGCACTGAGGATGTCACCTAGACAGGGGATGAAACGTCTGCAACACAAATTCCCAGCTCGGCGAACAGAACCACAACAACGAGCACACGAGCTATAAATCTTCTCACAAACTTTGAACACCTACAGGCGAGAGACGCTATGACAAGCCAGGAAATGGGAATCCTGTGCCAACCACCTAAGCGCCACATACGAACAACTCCGGTTCCTGCACGAATGCCGCAAGAATCGAATCCTTCCACCATGTGTCAGATACAGACCACCAGTCAACAACCCACAAGCCAGGGACACAGCCAGACAGAACAGATTCAGGATGATACAGGTAATGATTACAGACACTCACAACAGACTTCACAAATACAGACAAGAAATTGCGTGCCAAAAATCGTTAATTTCAAAAACCACCAATCAGGAATGGAGCCAGACCATAGAACAAGCCATCACCATAGGACAGAACAGGACCACACACCGCAAAAAAACGGCATTAAAAGAAAAAATGGCCAAACTAACACACAACAGAGAGGACACCACAACACACACCTGGGTTAGAAACCTCTCCCACAGACAGCTCACAGACACAGAAAGAACAACACTAGCCAAGGGATTCAACTACAACCACAGGGACGCCAAGACAGCAGACTTCCTAGCAGCACTAGAATGCACACTCAGGAACAATGGACTGACAGAAGAGATACAGCAAACAGTGAGACAAAGTATCGTACCTCTGATAACAAGGAAAAGACAAACACATAACCTCAACACCAAGGAGAGGGAAGCACTAAAATCACTAAGAAACGATAAGAACATAATCATACTACCAGCAGACAAAGGCAGAATGACGGTCATCCTGGACAAAGCAGACTACATCCAAAAAGCGCAACAACTACTTGCAGATACCAACACCTACCAAAAGAGGGAGTTTGACCCCACCCCACAGCTCACCAATAGGATAAACAACACACTGAGGAACCTACAAAAAAAACGGACAGATAACCAGGTTTGACCTACAAAGAATGAAACCTGAAAGCAACAACACCCCCAGATTCTATGGACTACCTAAAGTGCACAAACTAGACATCACACTCAGACCCATAGTATCACTACCAGGGACACCATCACACAAACTGGCTAAAGAACTACAGCAGAAACTGAAACACCTGATCAGTGGATCCAGACACTCTATACAATCAACACAGGAATTCTTGGACATCATCAGAAATATACACATAGACAAGGAAGAAACCATGGTCTCATTCGATGTAACGGCACTGTTCACCTCTATCGACAAAACCCTAGCCAGAGAAACAGTAGCCAACCTGCTGGATATACAGAACAGACAACAGGACGTTGAAACTATCAACAAAGACGGCATACTCAAACTACTGGACCTGTGCCTCACAACACACTTCACATTCAACAACCAAATATATGAACAAATCAACGGCACAACCATGGGCACACCCATCTCTGGACTCATAGCAGAAGCGGTAATGCAAAGATTAGAACAAACAGTCTGACCGCATATTCAACCCAAACTCTGGGTCAGATATGTAGATGACACCTTTGTAATCATTAAAAACACAGAAATAGAGAACACACACCAGATCATCACGCCACACTCACAGGAATCCGATATACTAGCGAGGAAGAAAAGGACAACCAACTCCCATTCCTCGACATGATGGTACAGAGAACACCTTACGGAGAATTCACCACAAAGGTATACAGGAAAGCCACACACACAGACCAAGTCCTGAACTACGAAAGCAACCACCCCAACACACACAAAAGAAGTTGCATCAAGACACTATTCAAAAGGGCCACAACACACTGCAGCACACCAGAACTGCAAAAAGAGGAAGAAGAACACCTATACAATGTATTCGCCGAAAATGGATACCCACGCAATTTCATCAACAGTTGCCTAAGGGAAAGACAATGGAACGAGGACATGCCACAACCCAAAGGACTAGCCACACTACCATACATCAAGAGCATTTGCGAACTGACAGCCAGACTACTGCGACCACTAGGACTCATAACATCACACAAACCAACAGCCACTCTCAGACAACAACTCACCAGAACGAAGGGCCCGATACCCAGCATGAGCAAAACCAATGTAGTGTACAAAATCCCATGCAAGGACTGCACAAAACACATAGGACAAACAGGAAGACAGCTAACGATCCGCATCCATGAACACCAACTAGCCATGAAACGACACCACCAGCTATCCTTAGTAGCCACACACGCAGATGACAAGCAACATGAATTTGACTGGGACAACACTACTATTATAGGACAAGCCAAACAGAGAACAGCCAGGGAATTCCTAGAGGCATGGCACTCATCCACAGATTCAATTAATAAACATATCGACCTGGACCCAATATAACGACCACTGCAACGGACAGCTGGAACTGACAACTGGAAGTGGCAGATTCAAACCGCTACAAATGGCGGAGGAAAGATCACAGAAGCGCTTCACAGGAGGTTCCCAAGCACTGGGGTGTCACCTAGACAGGGGACGAAACGTCTGCAACACAAATTCCCAACTTGGCGAACAGAACCACAACAATGATTTAAATTACAAGTCTCCCACTCTTATCACTGCTTCAACAATCTCTTTAATATCTTTGTCAGTTGGACTCTGTCTGCTTAAGCTTTTAAATGGTCTCTGTGTTGCCTTAATTCAGGCTGTTTGATGTTCACGGTGCTACATACTCAGTTTAAATTACTTCTGTACCTTTTGATTTTTCTTCTGTAGCCATAACTTTTAGCATCTAAAATTATCATGTTGTGAACTTCAACTACTCCTTTATAACTCTGGCCTTCTGAGAATATATCACATCATTAGTTTAACATTTCCCCTTGCCCACAGGCATTTTTAACATTATTCATGGAGCTCCAATGCCCTTGCATTTTCTAGCCTGAACATAACTGAATAGAGAATGTTCCTAAAAGATCCTTACTTCCCAATGAAACCTATGATTGCCAGCTGTCACAAACTTATAGCTCACACTGGTATCTGTGCTGTTCTTAGATTTAAGGAAAAGGGGGTAAGTTTAAAGGAGTTGTGAGGCAAATGTTTTTCAGAGTAGTAGGTGCCTGGAATGTGCTGCCAGAGGAGTTGGTGAAGATACAATGACAATGTTCAAGAGGCATCTTGACAGATATATGAATAGGCAAGGAATAGAGGGATGTGGACAGTATAGAGGCAAAAGGTTTTTAATTTAGAAACGCACCATGTGTCAGTCCAGTCTTGATGGGCCAAAAGGTATGTTCCTGTGCTGTAATTTTCTTTGTTCTCCTATTCAATTTTATTTCTTCATTGTTCCATGGTTTTTCTGTGGGCTGTTCAGCTGCCAACTGTCAATACTTAAGTCATTAAAGCCATAAAATGTTTAAAGCTGTAAATGTCCTGTGCAGTTTCCAGGTACACAGAAATTCTTGCCCTTACTGCCTGTGAAGCAATAGTGCCCAGTGCTTCTGGGCTGCAATGCCATCCACTGCTAGCTTGTGGTTGGGTAGTTCACTGACTGGGTCTAACAGCTTAGTTGATATTGACAAAGGAAACCACTAATTCTTAACAAGAAGGAACTTTTATCTTAAATAAGGTGTCGTTTATTGCATGATAATAATTAGATACAAATTGCATTTATAAAATAATAGATACTGTCACTATGAGTTTTGGGAAATCTGTTGATATCGTCTTCACCATACCAGACCCTAAGTTCACACGCATTTACTTTTGACATCATCAGATTAGAGTCATAGAGATGTACAGCATGGAAACAGACCCTTCGGTCCAACCCGTCCATGCCGAACAGATATCCCAACCCAATCTAGTCCCACCTGCCAGCACCTGGCCCATATCCCTCCAAACCCTTCCTATTCATATACCCATCCAAATGCCTCTTAAATGTTGCAATTGTACCAGCCTCCACCATTTCCTCTGGCAGCTCATTCCATACACGTACTACTCTCTGCGTGAAAAAGTTGCCCCTTAGATCTCTTTCATATCTTTCCCCTCTCACCCTAAACCTTTGCCCTCTAGTTCTGGACTCCCTGACCCCAGGGAAGAGACTTTGTCTATTTATCCTATCCATGCCCCTCATAATTTTGTAAACCTCCATAAGGTCACCCCTCAGCCTCCAATGCTCCAGGGAAAACAGCCCCAGCCTGTTCAGCCTTTCTCTATAGCTCAAATCCTCCAACTCTGGCAACATCCTTGTAAATCTTTTCTGAACCCTTTCAAGTTTCACAACATCTTTCCAATAGGAAGGAGACCAGAACTGCACGCAATATTCCAACAGTGGCCTAACCAATGTCCTGTACAGCCGCAACATGACATCCCAACTCCTGTACTCAATACTCTGACCAATAAAGGAAAGCATACCAAACGCCTTCTTCACTATCTTACCTACCTGCGACTCCACTTTCAAGGAGCTATGAACTTGCACTCCAAGGTCTCTTTATTCAACAACACTCCCTAGGACCTTACCATTAAGTGTATAAGTCCTGCTAAGATTTTCTTTCCCAAAATGCAGCACCTCGCAATTCTGTGGAGATTAATACAGTCCCAACCTGAATCATTTCAGATCCATTACAACAAAGACCATATCATTTTAATTTTTATTTTGGTTTGTGATCAAATGGGGAAAAGACTGGAAGGAGTTGTTGTACTTTTATAAACAAGTTAATGGAACTCATTATGAGTTGTGTTTACACTGTTGATTTGTTCAAGCAGTGGAGGAAGATGTTTGAGACCCAATGGCACCATGGGTGTGTGCACAAAGCAAACTTCACCCAGAGATAGCTTGATTTTTCTTTTTCCAAATTAGAATCACTTGTGGAGGTCAGGAGTCATCAGCATGATAATTCTCTGACGAGCTCCTAGGCAGATGAACAGAGTATATAAGAACAATACATTGGCAGAAGGTCTTGTTATGGACAAAACTAAATCATATGTAATAGGATTCTGAGCCATATTTATCATATGAAAGACAAAGAGCACAGGAAAAAAAGTTAATCATGAATTACTAAAAGCATTGGTCTAGATAGTCTGCTCAGTGGCAATGTTGGTCCCTTATTGCACATGTGTGGGTTATTAAATGAATAATGATTTGGTAGGTAAATTGTGGTGCTTGTAGATGAATCAGAAATCCAGAGAGAAAACCTTTCCCTGACAGAAAATCTGTTGAGTTGGTCAATCTTTTTCATAACTCTCTCCCAGTCTCAGTTGTCCCTTTCTCTGAACTAATTTGAATCAACTTCTTTTGGGCAGTGTGTGACACACCTCCAAAGGAGGTGGGACCTGAACCTCCATCGTCCAGACCAGAGGCAGACAACACTGCAGACCTTTAAAAATGCTTCTTTTTAAAGTAGTTGGTTTGAACATTTTTGAGACACTTCTGGACAATTAAACTTGAACTCAGACCTCCTGGACAAGGGATCAGGATGCAACCAATGCAACACCGCTCCCTTTTGTCTTTTCCTTATAGGAAGAAAATCAACCTGTTCAAACATGAAATGGCATACCTCTGAGGCAGTTGGATCTCAAATGCAGACCTCCTAGCTCAGAGGTAGAAGTATTAAACACCCTACTGCTATGAATGTAGTTGGGGTGTGTGCTTCTCATTTTAGAGAGCAGGTCAAGTGACCTGGAGCAGAGTTTTGGGTCAGTCTAGGTCTGACTGTGTTGCTGTAAAGACCTGTAATAAATTACAGAGCCACAGCATCATACAGCATGCAACCAGACCCTTCGGCCAAAATTATTCATTCCAACCAGGTTTCCTGAAGTGAATTGTTCCCATTTGCCTTTATTTGTCCTGTATCCATTTAAATCTTTCTTATCCGTGTACCTTTCCAAATGTCTTTCAAATGTTCTAATTGTACCCACCTCTACCAATTTCTCTGGCAGCTCATTTCAGGCATGCACCACCCTGTGTGAAAATGTTGCCCCTCACATCCCTTTTAACTCTAACCCCTCTCACCTTAAACCAATGTCTTACCCTGAGGAAAAATTCTTGGTTATTCACCTTATCTATGCCCTCATGACTTTATGAACCTCTGAGGTCACCCTCAGATTCTGACATTCCAAGATAAACAGTCCCAGCCTATCTAGCCTCTTCTTGTAACTCAAACCTTCCAGTCTCAGTAAGATCCTTGTAAATCTTCTCTGCACCCTTTCTAGTTAAATAACATCCTTCCTATACCAGGTCAACCTGAATTGTGCACAGTACTCCAAATGTGGCTTAACCAATGTCTTGTGCAGCTATACTTAATGCTCTGATCGAAGAAGCCAAGCATACCAAATGCCTTTTTTACCATCCTATCTAAGCATGATATTCTTTTCAAGGGACTATGAACCTGCACCAGTACTGGACCTATGCCTTACCACACACTTCACCTTCAACAACAAAACCTACAGACAAACCAACAGAACATCCATGGGATCTCTGATATCAGGGTTCTTAGCAGAGGCAGTAATGCAAAGACTCAAACAAACAGCTCTGCCAACCGTCCAACCCAAACTCTGAGTCCACAACGTGGATGACACCTTTGTCATCACTAAATGAAATAAATTAGAGGAAACCCTTCTTGGCATAAAATTTACTAAAGAGCAAACTGAAATTGCTGTACATCACAGTAGAGCGAACAGTCAATGGGCAATTTCAAACCAGTGTCTACAGGAAAACAACACATACGGACCAAATATTGAACTATAGAAGCAATCATCCCAACATCCACAAATGAAGCTGCATCAGAACATTATTTCAATGAGCCAACACACACTGCAGAACAAAGGAACTATGCAGAGCAGAGGAAAATCACCTATACCATATATTCAAAAAGAATGGGTACCCAATGAACACAGTCCGCCGATTTCTCAGCAACAAACCCAAACAAGCAGACAAAACACGTCCAGAAACCCGAGCCACTCTCCACTACATCAAAGACATCTCGGAATGACTGCCAGACTACACAGACCCTTTGGCACACACCAACACACTAAAACAGCAGCTAATTAACTTGAAAGACCCTATACAGACAACAAGCAAAACTAATGTCATTTACACAATACCGTGCAAGAACTATAGCAAATACTATATTGAACAAACAGGCAGAAAAATAGCCACCAGGATACATGAACACCAACTAGCCACAAAATGACATGACCCCTTCTCACTAGTATCCTTACAAACAGATAAGGAAGGACACCACTTCGACTCGGACAACACATCCATCTTAGGACGAGCCAAACGGAGACAAGCACGAGAATTCCTAGAAGCATGGCATTCCAACCAGAACTCAGAATCATAGAGTCATAGAGATGTACAGCATGGAAACAGACCCTTCAGTCCAACCCGTCCATGCCGAACAGATATCCCAACCCAATCTAGTCCCACCTGCCAGCACCTGGCCCATATCCCTCCAAACCCTTCCTATTCATATACTCATCCAAGTGCCTCTTCAATGTTGCAATTGTACCAGCTTCCACCACATCCTCTGGAAGCTCATTCCATACACGTACCACCCTCAGTGTGAAAAAGTTGCCCCTTAGGTCTCTTTTATATCTTTCCCCTCTCACCTTAAACCTATGCCCTCTAGTTCTGGACTCCCTGACCCCAGGGAAGAGACTTTGTTTAGCAACTTTGTTTAGCAACACTCCCTTGGACCTTACCATTAAGTGTATAAGTTCTGCTAAGATTTGCATTCCCAAAATGCAGCTCCTCGCATTGATCTGAATTAAACTCCATCTGCCACTTCTCAGCCCATTGGCCCATCTGGTCCAAATCCTGTTGTAATCTGAGGTAACCCTCTTCGCTGTCCACTACATCTCCATTTTTGGTGTCATCTGCAAACTTACTAACTGTACCTCTTATGCTTGCATCCAAATTATTTATGTAAATGACAAAAAGTAGAGGTCCCTTGTGGGACTCCACTGGTCACAGGCCTCCAGTCTGAAAAACAACCCTCCACCACCACCGTCTGTCTTCCACCGTTGAGCCAGTTCTGTATCCAAATGGCTAGTTCTCTCTGTATTCCATGAGATCTAACTTGCTAATCAGTCGCCCATGGGGAACTTTGTCGAATGCCTTACTGAAGTCCATATAGATCACATCCACTGCTCTGCCCTCATCAATCTTCCTTGTTACTTCTTCAAAAAACTCAATCAAGTTTGCGAGATGTGATTTCCCACGCACAAAGCCATATTGACTATCCCGAATCAGTCCTTGCCTTTCCAAATACATATACATCCGGTCCTTCAGGGTTCCCTCCAAAAACTTGCCCACCACTGAGTTCAGGCTCACTGGTCTATAGTTCTCTGGCTTGTCTTTACCGTCCTTCTTAAACAGTGGCACTATGTTTGCCAACCTCCAGTCTTCTAGCACCTCACCTGTGACTATCGATGATACAAATATCTCAGCAAGAGGCCCAGCAATCACTTCTCTAGCTTCCCACAGAGTTCTCGGGTACACCTGATCAGGTCCTGGGGATTTATCCACTTTTAACCATTTCAAGACATCCAGCACTTCCTCCTCTGTAATCTGGACATTTTGCAAGATGTCACCATCTATTTCCCTGCAGTCTATATCTTCCATATTCTTTTCCACAGTAAATACTGACGCAAAATATTCATTTAGTATCTCCCCCATTTTCTGTGGCTCCACACAAAGGCCACCTTGCTGATCTTTGAGGGGCTCTATTCTCTCCCGAGTTACTCTTTTGTCCTTAATATATTTGTAAAAACCCTTTGGATTCTCCTTAATTCTATTTGCCAAAGCTATCTCATGTCCCCGTTTTTCCCTCCTGATTTCCCTCTTAAGTATACTCTTACTGCCTTTATACACTTCTAAGGATTCACTCAATCTATCCTGTCTCTACCTGACATATGCTTCCTTCTTTTTTTTAACCAAACCCTCAATTTCTTTAGTCATCCAGCATTCCCTATACCTACCAGCCTTCCCTTTCACCCTGACAGGAATATACTTTCTCTGGATTCTTGTTATCTCATTTCTGAAGGCTTCCCATTTTCCAGTCGCCCCTTTACCTGCGAACATCTGCCTCCAATCAGCTTTCGAAAGTTCTTGCCTAATATCGTCAAAATTGGCCTTTCTCCAATTTAGAACTTCAACTTTTAGATCTGGTCTATTCTTTTCCATCACTATTTTAAATCTAATAGAATTATGGTCGCTGGCCCTAAAGTGCTCCTTCACTGACACCTCAGTCACCTGTCCTGCCTTATTTCCCAAGAGTAGGTCAAGTTTTGCACCTGCTCTAGTAGGTACAACCACTTACTGAATCAGAAAATTGTCTTGTACACACTTAAGAAATTCCTCTCAATCTAAACCTTTAACACTATAGCAGTCCCAGTCAATGTTGGAAAGTTAAAATCCCCTATCGTAACTCCCCTATTTTTCTTACAGATAGCTGAGATCTCCTTACAAGTTTGTTTCTCAATTTCCCTCAGATTATTAGGGGATCTATAATACAATCCCAATAAGGTGATCATCCCTTTCTTATTTCTCAGTTCCACCCAAATAACTTCCCTGTTTGTACTTCTGGGAATATTCTCCCTCAGCACAGCTGTAATGCTATCCCTTATCAAAAATGCCACTCCCCCTCCTCTCTTGCCTCCCTTTCTACCCTTCCTGTAGCGTTTGTATCCTGGAACATTAAGCTGCCAGTCCTGCCCATCCCTGAGCCATGTTTCTGCAATTGCTATGATATCCCAGTCCCATGTTCCTAACCATGCCCTGAGTTCATCTGCCTTCCCCATTCGGCCCCTTGCATTGAAATAAATGCAGATTAATTTCTTCGTCCTACCTTGTCCCTGCCTGCCCTGACTGTTTGACTCCCTTCTGTTCTCAACTGTACCAGTCTCAGATTGATCTCTTTCCTCACTATCTCCCTGGGTCCCACCCCCACCTTACCAGTTAAAATCCTCCAAAGCAGTTCTAGCAAATTTCCCTGCCAGTATTTTAGTCCCCTTCCATTTTAGGTGCAATCCGTCCTTCTTGTACAGGTCACTTCTACCCCAAAAGAGATTCCAATCATCCAAAAACGTGAATCCTTCTCCCATTCACCAGCTCCTCAGCCATGCATTCATTTGCTCTATCCTCCTATTCCTGCCCTCACTAGCTCGTAGCACTGGGAGTAATCCAGATATTACTACCCTTGAAGACCCCCTTTTTAAATTTCTGCCTAACTCTCTGTAATCTCCCTTCAGAATCTCAACCTTTTCTATTCCTATATCGTTGGTTCCAATGTGGGCAATGACCTCTTGCTGGCCCCTCTCCCCCGTGAGAACATTCTGCACCTTCTCTGAGACATCCTTGCTCCTGGCACCAGGAAAACAACACACCATTCTGCTTTTTCTCTGCTGGCCACAGAAATGTCTGTCTGTACCTCGGACTAGAGAATCCCCTAACACAATTGATCTCTTGGAAGCTGACATACCCCTCGTTGCATTAGAGCCAGTCTCAATACCAGAAACTTGGTTGGTCGTGCTACATTCCCCTGAGAATCCAAAACAGCATACCTGTTTGAAATGGGTATATCCACAAAAGACTCCTGCACTAACTGCCTACCTCTCTTCCCCTTCCTGGAGTTAACCCATCTATGTGACCTTACTGAGACTGGTACTATAACTTCCTATAACTGCCATCCATCACATACTGTTGCTGTTGCAGTTGCAAATTCCTCATCGCTTCTATCTGTCTCTCCAACTGATCCACTTGATCTGATAAAATTGGCATTCAACAGCATTTATGGCAGATATAATCCGCAGTAACCCTTAAACTCTCTTTAAACTCCCACATCTGACAAGAAGTACATATCACTGCAAAGGCCATTTTTGTTCCTTCACAATCTACAGACCCTGAAAATAACACCATCTTATTCCTCTACAAAACACTGCACCAGGTTAAATTAATAGCTATGACTTATATTTTAAGTTTAATCAAGAGAATTATCTCCAAAAACATATAATCAAGAAAGAACCCACTGTACTCACTAATACAGCCTCTCTCTTGAACAGACTTAAAACAACAATTAACTTATCTGATTGTGTTGTGAACTTCACCCAAACCAGTTCCTCCAAGATCAACAAACACAGCGAGTTAGACCCCATCTACCAGCCCCTGAGAAAATGAACAGGAAATTACATAACCACAGGAAATGACATCACCAAACCCAATATAAATAGAAAACAGGAATCATGTACAATGTTTTGCCTGAGGCTCACTGAAGATGTTATCTAGTAGGGTGACGAAATGTCATGAAATGAACCTCCCAGTTCAGTGAGCAAACCTACATCCAGATCCAGTCTAAACAACAAACTTCTCCTACCACCCTCTATCTCATCATCAAAATGATTTTTGTATCCAGTTGGCTACATCTCCCTGGATCCCTTGCAGAATCTTGCTGAAGGGCTAGCTAAAGTCTATGTAGACAATGTGTACTATTCTGCCCTCACCTATCTTCTTGGTGACCTCTTCAAAAAACTCAATCAAGTTTGTGAGATACAAAACCATGCTGACTCTCCCTAATCAGTCGCTGACTTTCCAAATGCATGTAGATCTTGTCTCTCAGAATTTACCTACCACTGATGTCACTGGTCTGTAGTTCCCTGGCTTTGCCTTGCAGCCTTTCTTAAATGATGGCATAACATTAGTCATCCTCCAGTCTTATGGTACCTCACCTGTGGCTGTCGATGACACAATTATTTCTGCTGGAGTCCCGCAATTTATTCCCTAGCTTTACAATATGTCCTGGGATCAAACTGGTTCCATTTCAAGTTCTACAGGCCTACCTCATGGTCTTTTTATAACTTATGAATTTATTTAAATTTAATGATGATGATGCTAAGACATATCCCACTAACTATGTGCTACAGCTGTTTTTGGAAGGAAGGGAGGACATCGAATATCACTGAAACCTTGGAAATGGCGCAAGATGGAAACAGACCAAAACATTGAGGAAAGCAGTCACGAAGGGATTCGAACTGCAATCAATGCCAGGGAAGATGTGTTCTTACTAGGGAGCAGGGTGAGAGCAGAGTGCAAATGGGTTGCTGCCAAAGAGGGTATTTTCCAAAAGTGTTGCGGACATCATTTATTGAGGGGGCTTGAGGATCTACGAGTTACATGGACTTGAGTGGCAGGAAAAATTCCAGCCAGTAGAAAAACAAAATGGTAGGCCACCTTAAAACAATTAGAGCTGTTTGATGAAGAGACAAAAAGTTGGATTCTGTACACTGAACCTTTTAATGCTTACTTAAAGGCAAACAGAGTGGCTGAAGACTTAATAGTTCTCTTGAGCACCCTTGCAAGAAAGACTTTTGTGATTCTAAGGAGTCTGGTACAACCAGAGAAACCGGTGGAGAAGACATATAAAGAATTATGTGGAGTGTTGGAAAGTAATTTTACATCAAAGCCACTGATGATTGGAATGTTTCAGTTTTTATAAATGGGTACAATAGGAAGGAGAGTCCATCAGCGAATTTGTGGCTTGTCAATTATTATGGCAAATGCATCTCAGATCTGGCAACGATGATAAAATCTCTACATCATTTGCCAGGGAAAAGACGGCAATGGAAATGAACTGCAGGTTTTTCGGAGACTCACCGGAAGATGAAACAAGCCTTGAAAATGTCAAAAGTGTTCACTCATTTTGACTTGAAGTTGTCACTACAGTTAGCATGCGCCACTCACCTTACGGAATTGACAATGAACTGTTGCAAATCTTACTGCATAGAGAGGAAAGGCCCATTGCATTTGCATTGAGGTTACTAACAAACTCAGAGAAGAATTATACCCAAGTCCGGAAAGAAGGGTTGGGCATGATTTTCAGCATTAAGAAGTTCACCTGTTTCCTTTACAACAGGCACTTTTGTGCTTCTGACCCGTCACAAACCTCTAACCTCCACTTTGGGCCCATATATGGAGATACCATTAATGGTGGCAATAGGCCTGCAGCGGTGGGCACTAGCTCTGTCAGCCTACTCACGTGAAATCAGATATCAACTGTTGGAGGAACATGGCAACAAAGATGCTTTGTCAAGGCTGCCATTTCCAGAAAATATAGATGTTCCTGACTGGGAGCTGAAAATTATCTAATTTTCCCAGGATGACAAAGTACTAGTGTCAGTGAGTCAGGTGTGGGACAGTAGAGGGACAGATGTTAATAGTGATCATGAATGCCCATTCCAAATGGCCCAAGGTGGTGTTTCTGAAGTTGGTATAAATGGGAGCAATGATTGACTAACAGAATGAAGTACTTGCCAGGTTCAGGAATCCTGAACAAGTCATAAGTGACAATGATCCACAGTTTGTGGCAAAAGAGTTTGCAAAGTATGTGGAAATTCATGGAATCAGACTTCTGGGATCAATTCTGTATCATCCTGGAACAAATGGCCAGGTGGAAAGATTTGTACAAACCTTGAAGCAAGCTTTAGGAGGCCTCCTGAGTGATGGCTTGCTATGACAGTGTATCATCATGTTCCTCAGCATTTACCCTGCCATGCCATACATGAATACCCACTGCTTGCTAGTGTCCTTAATGTTCAAACATCAGCTGAGAACCACGTTTGACTTACTTCAACTGGAAGGGACAAGGGAGGTGGTAGAGCATAATCAAGAGAAACACATGGCTAGAATGGCTATTCCAGAAAGGAGAGACCCTCTTGGCCAGAAATTATATGTCTGCAGGTAAAAAGGTTCCAGCGATGATGTTAGCCCAGACAGGACTGTTATCATATACAGTGAAGACTAGGCATGAGCTGATCTGCAGGAGGCACGTTGACCAATGGAGGGTCATTGCTCAAAAACCCAAGCCAGTCGAGATGGAATCAGTGACGTTGATTAAGTCATGTGTCTGTTATGTGTTGGCCATACCCAGGGAGGAGACAACACCAGTGTCACAGGACATTGATAGCCAATGAGAGAGGGACATATTTGCTGAACAGAAGGAACTTTCAGAAGCCCAGAAGTTTACACCAAAATGGCTCCTGAAATTAGTAAATCTTCTAGAAACATGCTATCCCCCATGTCAATGTAGACTATGGTAGCAACATGGAGGGGCGGTGGGAATGGTCATGTTTTTCATGTTTTAGTAAATATTCCTGACAATGTACATATGTAGGCTATGATACTTGTATAATATGCTCATTAATGATTTTTTTCAAACAATGGGGTGGAGGTGTTAGATTATATTACCTACAGTGTGGAAACAGGCCATTCGGCCCAACAAGTTTACACTGGCCCTCCAAAGCGAAACCCAGCCCCCCTATATTTACCCCTGACTAATCCACCTAACACTATGGGCAATTTAGCATGGCCAATTCACCTAACCTGCACATCTTTGGACTGTGGGAGGAAACCAGAACACCCAGAGGAAACCCCACGCAGACACGGACAGAATGTGCAAGCTCCACACAGACAGTTGCCCAAGGCGGAAATTGAACCCGGGTCTCTGATGCTGTGAGGCAGCAGTGCTGACCACTGAGCCAACATGCCGCCCTACATATGTAGTTGGGGGTGCCTGCTGCCCCTTTAAGAGACTGAGTCAGGTGACCCGGAGTGGGAGCTTTGGGTCAGTCTAATGTAGCTCTAAAACCATGCAAGTTCTATCGGCCTAACTTGTGGTCTTTTTATAATTTATGAATTGACATAAACATCATATCTACCTCTAAATTATCTTTAATCAATCTGTTCAAACATGGACAAAAAAGCTAGAAATTAAGATATCAAATAAAATGTGCTTATGACATTTAATTCAGAAAACACAATTGAGTACCAATCTCAGTACAAATTGTTCAGAAGAGAGAGACAAAAAAACAAATAAGGAAAACAAAGAGGGACTAGCAAAAGGGTGGCATAGTGGCCCAGTGGTTAGCACTACGGCCTTACAACACCAGGGTTCTGGGTTCGATCCCAGCTCGGGTGACTGTCTGTGTGGAGTTTGCATATTCTCCCTGTGTCTGTGTGGGTTTCCTTCTAAAGATGTGCATGCCAGGTGAATTGGCCATGCTAAATTGCCCATAGTGTTAGGTGTATTAGTCAGAGGAAATGGGTTTAGGTGGGTTACTCTTCAGAGGGTTGGTGTGGACTTGTGGGTTCAAAAGGCCTGTTTCCATTCTGTAGGGAATCTAATCTAAAAGACTGGCAAGTAAAATCTCAAAGTTTTATATAGTCCCAAAAATAATTAAATGGTTTTATAAGGAAGAGTAGGGCTAATTAGGGACCAAAAAATGGATTCATTTATGAAGGTATATAGTATAGCTGGTGAGTACTTTTTAATTATCCAACACCTATGGAACCAGAAGTGTACTGGTTGATCAAATATTCCAGTCAATATAAAAACACACACTAAGTAATAGAAACATTACACAGGGGATATATACATCACTGTTATACCTTGTTCACAGCATAACTCACTTAGAGTCAGAGAGATGTCCAGCATGGAAATAGATCCTTTGGTCCAACTCGTCCATTCCAACCAGATATCCTAATTAATTTAGTTCCATTTAGCCAGCAGTTGGCCCATATCCCTCTAAACCCTTTCTATTCATCCGGATGGCTTTTAAATGTTCTAATTGTACCAGCCTCCACCACTTCCTCTGGTAGCTCATTCCATGCATGCACCATGTGAAAACATTGACCCTTAGGTCCCTTTTAAATCTTTCGTCTCTCACTTAAACCTATACCCTCTAGTTTTGGACTCCCCCACCCCAGGGAAAAGACCTTGTCTATTTAACCTATCTATGTCCCTCATGATTTTATAAACCTCTATAAGGTTACCCCTCAGCCTCCAGGGCAAGCAGCCCCAGCCTATTCAGCCTCTCCCTTTGCTCCAATCCTGGCAATATTATTGTAAATCTTTTCTGAACCCTTTCAAATTTCACACCATCCTTCCAATAGGAGGGAGACCAGAATTGCACATAATATTCCAAAAGTGGCATGTATTTTCTTTAATAAAACATACTAGCAGAGAGCCTTCTCAGTCACACCCTCAACTGACTACTCAGACATGGCAGAAATCGCAATAATACTTCCAGTAGTTCAGGTATATAATCTTTGCCGATTTATCAAGAGTGCTTGTTCTAATGCATCTGTTGAAACAATGTTTGCTGCACTTAACTGGACTAGATGTGATGCATCCAAGAATACTGAAGGAAGTGAGAGTGTAAATTATAGAGGCACCATCCAAAAAATCTTCAGTCTTCTCTTTACACAGAGAACTGCTGAATTGGAAACATCAGTCCTTGTTCAAAAAAGGTGGCAAACATGAATCTTGTAATTACAAACCACTCAGTTTAACTTAGGTGTGGAGTATCTTCTAGAAATAGAAAAACATAAAGTGCTAGAGAAACCTGGCAAGTCTGACAGCAACTGGGGAGAGAGAAACAAAGTCAACAGTTTGAGTCCAAAGTGACATTTCTTCAGAATTCAGTCTGCATCCAAATATGCTTTTGTTTTAGAAACAACAATTCAGGATAGAATTAATAGTCAAATGAATAAATGTGGTTTAATTCGAGAGATCCAACACATATTTCTTACGAGAGAATCATGTTCCCTTAATTTGCTGGAGCTCTTTGAAGCAATAACACAAAAGGTTGATAAAGATAGTGATGTTGATGTGATATACAAGATTTACAAAAAGTGTTTGAGACAATGTTGCGTACCAAATCTGTGAGAAAAATTACAACTCACGGAATAAAAGTGGCAGTAGCAATTTGTATACACAAATCGCTGAGTATTATGAAACAAAGAGTAATGAATATTTTTCAGATTAGAGGGAGAAACTGGAGTTCAAAAGTTTGGTCAGATCTCTTGCTTTTCCTGATTCATATTAATCATCTAGGTCTCAGAGTGCAGGGGACAATTCCAAAATTTGCCCATGATGCAATATTTGGAAGCATTGCAAATTGGTTGTATGGTGGCTCAGTGGTTTGCTTTGCTGCGTCACAGTGCCAGGGACCTAGGTTCAATTCTACCCTCAGGTGACTGCCTGTGTGGAGTCTGCACATTCTCTCTCTGCGTGGGTTTCCTCCCACAGTCCAAAGATGTGCAGGTTATGTGGATTGGCAACACTAAATTGCCCATCGTGTCCAGGGATGTGCAGTTTATGTGGATTAGCCATGAGAAATGCAGGGTTACAGGGATAGGGTTGATGTGATGCTCTTCAGAGGGTTGGTGTGGACTTGATAGGCCAAATGGCCTGCTTCCACACTGTAGGAATTCCATGAGGACAATGTAGAATTCAAAAGAACATTAAAAAGATGATGGAGTGAACAAAAAGGTGGCAGATTAAGCTTAATGTGGAGAAGTATAGGATGATACATTTTAGCTGAAAGAACATGGAGAGATAGTATAGAATAGAAGGTACTACTCAAAAAGGTGTGCAGAAGCAGCAAGACATGGGTGTTTCTATGCATAGCTCATTCAAGGTGGGAAAAATAACTAATAAAATATACAGTATCCTAGGCTTTACTAATAATGGCTTAGGAGTACAAGAAGTTATGCTGAACCTATTAGGATGTTAGTGAAACATCAGCTGGAGTATTATATACAGTTGTGGACATTACATTTTAGGAAGGATGTAAACACACTGGAGAGAGTGTAGAAGTGGTTTATAAGAATGGTTTCAGTTATCAAGATAGGCTGGGATTGTTTTCTTTGGAGACAGGTTTAAGAGGAGATTTGATTGAAGTAGTCAGGGAGAAATTGTTCCTGTTTGTAATAGGATCAAGGATGAGATGGCACAGATTTAAAATGATTTGCAAAATGACGATATGTGATAGGAGGGAAAACAAAATATTTACATACAGCAAGTGGTTCTGGTCTGGAAAGTGCTGCCTGGAAATACAGTGAAGGCAGGTTCAATTGAGTGATTCAAGAAGGATTTGATGATTATTTAAATAGAAGTAATGTGCCAGGTTATGGGCAATGGTTGAGAGAATGGCACTAAATCAATGATATTTGTTTGAAGAACCAGGTCAAACACAAGGAACTAAATGACTTTCTTCAGCACCATAACAATTCTGCAATGTAATGACAACTTCTCAAAGTAGTTGGATACTTGAACCCAAACCTTCTAAACCACTGTACACAAATCCTTTGAAGTTTCTTCTTTTTTATTAATTCAGATGTGTTATAATGCATCTTTGTGGCAAAATGAAGTTCTCTAGCTTCCAAATCTTTCTCCACAATTCATACTGATGTGAAATATCCAATTAGTATCTTATCCATCTCCTGTGTTTGCACATAGACGGCCTTGTTGATCTCTCAGGGCCCTATTCTCTCCTCAGTTACTCTTTTGACCTTAATGTATTTGTAGAATCTTTTTGGAGATTCCCTTGAATTGTATTTGCCAAAGTTATGTCCGATTTTTGCCCTTTTGATTTCCCTCGTGAGCATACTCCTACTGCCTTTATACTCATCTCAGGACTCACTCAATCCCAGTTGTCAATACCTGACATATGCCTTCTTTTTCTTGACCAGAACCTCAATTTCTCTAATCATCCAACATTCTTTACACCTACCCAGCTTTGCCCTTCACACTAACAGGAACATATTGTCGCTGGACACTCATTATCTCAAACACAAACCACCCTTTTTCCTGCAAAATCATTTAATGTCCATCTCTTGTTCACCTTTTCACCTTTTCCTTGAAAGAACCATCGCCAAGTCACTCACTCTACCAAACAGTTTTGCCTTTTAACCTTAACTATTTAATATTAATACCCATCACCCAATTATTTGATCAGTTTGACATTAATAATTAGGTGGGTGAGTGAATAGACAAGGAAATCAGTGAGTCAATACATTGATAAGTAGGTGGATGGATGCGTGGGTAGTCAGGTGTAGATGGGTGGTTGGAACGTCATCATATTTAGGGGTAGTCATGTGTTAGTTAGGTTGGGAAGAGTTCTTCTGTACGGTGAATGAGAGTGTGGGGAGATTGGGTGGTCAGGGATTATTGGGGGGGTTAGTCAATTGTTCTGTGGTGGTTGATTAGGTATGGAGTCACTTGGTTGGAAGAGCAGACATCACTTTTTGGCAAGTATTGGACAAATTATATATATCCAGCTCAACTGTTTGCCCTAATTACAAGATTAAAACAAAAGTATTTGCGGAAGGTCCCACATTACAGGGAATCAAGCCATTAAAAGTTTAAACTTTCTGGTTAACTACTACATGTGTCTCTGCATCAGGTCTTCCACAGGTTCCTAAATTGCATCATCTATTATGTGTCTAGTCCATGATGATGTGGAGACAGGAAAATTTGAACCATTTAAACATTAAATCGAGCATGCATAATGAGGAAAATCTGCCTATAAAAAAGAGAAGGGAATCTAATTAATTGTTCCAAATATTTGGAAAACCCTTTTCAGCATCACCATTCTTTCTGCGTGAATCTGTAGACTTACTACTTGAAATAACTTTCATAGCATATGACCAAAAATCACAAGGTGTACAATAATCATGATTATTTGTAATAACAATATTTTGCATACTCAAACTACCCACAATATTGCAAATTTGATTCCTTGCTTTATAGCCCCAGATCTATTTAATTTAAATTCAGCTGCCAAGGCAGAATTTGAACTTTCATTTCCAGATTTTAATCTCAGCCTCCACCTTTCAAGTTACCTACCCATACACTCTGATGTCTTACTTTATTTTTTGACAGGTATTATTTGGCATAAAGCATTGTAATTTTGTTGACAGGTGGGAAAGAAACAAGAATGATTTTTGATGACATAATACATTGAGTGGCTCAATAACAGTAATGCAACAAGTCTCCTATTCCATTATTCATAGCAAATTGGTGATAACTGCTCCTGCAAGGTGTGATCCTAGCCTGAGTAATTGGTGAAGCAGTGATATAATCCCATTTTGAGGCATATTCAGAGCACCCAGCTGTGTAAAATGGGATTGTAAAGGCTATTGGCCAGACCAACTAAGCTGCCTGTACTCAAAGATATGAATTTATGTTCTTTAACAAAGCAGGAGAAAGTGAGGACTGCAGATGCTAGAGATCAGATTTGAGAGTGTAGTTCTGGAAAAGCACAGCAGGTCAGGCAGCATCGGAGGAGCAGGAGAATCAACGTTTCAGGCATAAGATTCCTGATGAAGGGCTTATGCCCAAAACGTCAATTCTCCTGATCCTTGGATGCTGCCTGGCCTGCGATGCTTTTCCAGCATGACATTCTTGACTCTTTAGCAAAGCAGACATTTGTGGTTGATTCAATTGTAATTTTGCATACACTGACAAATAATATTGATTTGATATGTTGGGGAGGTATCCCAGTAATGAAAATAAACCACACAAGTGAAGAAAAATATTAGATGCTAGCCATTTTGTTCTTCTATTTCTAACAAATAGCACATTTATATGTCCAATACATTAAATGATAATTCTCTGCATAACTTCAAAAGATGGTTGTAATTGATTGCTAGATGAATGGAAATCAGATCTTTGAAGAAGGAATGTACTAACTAATGTTAACCATGTCAACTTCCAGTATTAGCTTTGACTGCTCGAGGAATTGGAGAGGAAAACTCCTGATTTTTTTCCTCTAATTGCCCTTGGGTTGTGATCTTTTTTTTCATTGACCAGGAGATGATACTTCAAGCATAGGGAGTATTTTACTATGAAATTAGTATTGTATTGCAAATGTATGGGGCAAGCTGGACGGTCAACCTCCTCTTGTCCTGTGTAATGTTTGAAAATATTTGTATGTACAATGTATAAGTCATATCTGACCAATTGGGTCAAATTCTTGGAGGCCACTGGCATGGTGGATTTTAATGTTCCCTATATGGATTCCAGAAAGATTAATGTAAGTTTCGGTGATTATGAGCAGAAATGCAGAATTGAAGGTGAGCTTGTAGCATGGGGGCAGGTTGGTAATTGAGTCAGACTTATCAGATTCATAGGGTCAGATGTATTGGCGCACTTGCTTTTCCCATAAATAATTAATTACTTGGTGAGATTAAATAAAGAACTGTACACCAAAAATCACAGATTACAATAATTTTGAAATTATGTAAATGGGAGCAACACGTTATGAATCAATATAGACAGACATAGGGAGTACTGCAGAGACCAGTAAGTACTTTACTCTGGAACTGAGAAAGATAAATTGAAATATATTCTTAAAGGTAGAGCAGTGAATGTGTTGGGTATGGATTTTAGCAAGGTGTTTGATAAGATTCCCCACAGTTGTCTCAGAAAGTAAGGAGGCATGGCATAAAGGCAAATTTAGCTGTCTGGATAGAGAATAGGTTAACCCATAGAAGACAAGATGTGGTGGTAGATGGAATGCATTCAGCCAGGAGCTCGGTGATCAGTTAGGTTCCACAGGGATTGTTCTGGGACCTCTGCCCATCGTGATTTTTAAAAATGATTTGCTGAGGAAGTGGAAGGGTGGGTTAGTACGTTTGCCGATGTTACAAAGGGTTCGTGGAGTTGTGGATAGTGTGGAGGGCTATTGTAGGTTGCAACAGGATATTGACAGGATGCAGAGCTGGGCTGAGAAGTGACAGGTGGAGTTCAACCTGGAAAGGTGTGAAGTGATTCATTTTGGAAGGTCGAACTTGAATGCAGATTACAGGGTTAAAGGCAATAGTTAGCACTGCTGCCTCACAACCCCAGGGACACAAGTTCGATTCCAGCTTTGGGTGACTGTCTGTGTGGGGTTTGTACATTCTCCCTCTGTCTGCATGGGTTTCCTCCGGGTGCTCCAGTTTCCTCCCACAATCCAAAGATGCGCAGTTAGGTGAATTGGCCGAGGTAATTGCCTATAGTGTTCAGGGATGTGTAGGTTGGGTGCATTAGTCAGGGGTAAATACAGGGTTGGGGGAATGGGTCTGGGTGGATTGCTCTTCGAGGGTCGGTATGGACTTGTTGGGCTGAAGGCCTATTTCCATACTGTAGGGTATCTAATATATGTTCTATCGTACAGAATGTGAGCTCTGTCAGAGGAACTAGATTTAGGTATTAAACTATACTGAACAGTTTGTAGACTACAGACATATTTTAAAAACACACTAAGTCATAGTGGCTGTAACTCAACAGACAGGATTTATTCTGTAGCTGTGCCCTCTGTAAAGTCCAGGACAAGACTGAACAAGCTCACTGCTGATGACTCACCAGTGTCACATGACTCGCCTGTAAAAGAGACACAGTCCCACATAACACCCAACTATAAAACAAATATCTTTGTGCACAAAACGAATCAATGCACAAGTAGAAAAAAACTAATCAAACCAGCTATTCCATACTGGAAACTAGGTATAAATATGAGAAACAATTTATCCCCTCAATTCTGTCTGCATTATTCATAGAATCCAGATATTACTGTCAAAAAGTGTGGTGCTGGAAAAGCACAACTGGTCAAGTAGCATCCGAGGAGCAGAGAGTCGCTATTTCGAGCATAAGCTCTTCATCAGGACATTCCTGATGAAGACCTTATGCTCGAAATATTGACCTTCTTGCTCCTTGAATGCTGCCTGACCAGCTGTGCTTTTCCAGCACTACACTTTTTGATTCTGATCTCCAGCATCTACAGTCCTCACTTTCTCCTCCAGATATTATTGGTTAGGCCAGAGTTCATCACCCATCTCAAATTGTCCTTGAGAAGGTAGTGATAAGCTACCTTCTTGATTGACAGTTCTTGGGATATAGGGACTTGCACAATGCTTTGGAGAGGGAATTCCAGGACATTAACCCAGCAACAATAATATAGTTCCAAGCAAGTATGATGTGTGGCTTGGAGGGAAACATGCATACATATTTTTTGCCTTTGTCCTTTGAGGTGATAAACATTTTTGTGAGTCATTCTAATATATAATTTAACTGTTGTACTGACCTTTGTCCCATCCCCCTTAATATTTTCAATTGATAGACTTATACTCACCAATATTTTTAAATTAATCTAGCATCATTCATGGATGAGAGTTCCAAACTTCATCACCCTCTGTGTTAAGAATTGTTTCATAATTTCACTTTTGAATCCTTTGGCTCCAACTTTTGACTTTTCTTGAGGATGGCACAGTGTTTAGCAGTGCTGTCTCATTGTACCAGGTTCAATTCCAACCAGAATGACATATTCTGCCTGTGTCAGTATGAGTTTCTCTCGGGTGCTTTGGTTTCCTTCCACAATCCAAAGATGTTCAGTTTAGCATGGATTGACCATGTTAAATTGCCCCATAGTGTCCAGGGATGTGTCGGCTAGGTGGGTGAGACATGGTAAATGCAGGGTTATTACAGGGTAGGGGAGTGGGGTGAGCAGATCTGAGTGGGATGCTCTTTGGAGGATTGATGCAGTCGCCAGGGAACTTTGAAAACAACTCTAGCTTGTTTAATATTTTTTGTAATTTAACCTTTAGAATCTTGTACATTTGCAGTATACTCCATCCAAGGTCAATAAATTCTTCCTGGTATGTGATGCCCAGAATAGCTCACAATATTCGAGATACAAACTATGTCACCTTCCTAAATCTTCTCGGTACGCTGTCCGGTGCCCCTATATCTTTATTATAATATGGAAACGAGAAATACATGCAATATGTCAAGATTTAGCATATCATCCCTATTTTTCAATTTTATCCCTCAAAATAAATCCTCTTTCTTTATTTGATTTTATTATGGGGCTTTGCTAATCTGTGTTTCAACTTCCAGTGATTTGTACTTTGTCCTTTTGTTGCTTTACATTGCTTCTTGTCCTTCATACCAAAATATACCACCTCACATCTATCTTTTTTGAACTTAATTTCCCAATTGTTTGCCCATCTGCAGGTTTATTGATATTGGCTTGAAACTTGTTGCAGACAACCTTGGCATTGATTATCTCCTGTTTTATAGCATAATCCACAAAGTTTTAAAATTATACTTGATTCTAAAGTCAAAATTATTAATGCATATTGTGGGTAGCAATGGTTTCGGTACTAATCCTTTGAAACATTACTCCTAGAAATGTAAATAAGTACCTTATACTCCCGTTGTTTATTCTTTGTTGATGCCAGCTAGCAATCCAGTCTTCCACTTGTCTGTGACACAACATTTAATAATGTTATGGATCAATTTATTATGGGGCACCTTACTGAAAGCCTTTTGACAATCAGAAAAATTACATTTTAAAAATTAAATTACTATATCATCATTGTCTACTCTGTTACATCATCACAAAATTCAATATATTTTATCAAACAAGATTTTCCCTTTCAAAATCCATGGGGGGCATTCATTTATATCTCTCAGTTCTAGAACTTCTTTTCTCTATTTATTATTTTTTCCCTGTCATTGATATTGAGCCAACTATTCTTGGGTAGCATTTTCTGCCAAGTGACTGCGGGTCTTCCTCTGGAATTGCTAGATGCTGCATGTGTAACGTAGATGGCCCTCAAAACATGCTGAACTAAACATAAGTACTTGCTTCCAGTTGAGTTGAATGGCTGCTGCATTTTCCCAAGAATGCTGGTCTGCAATCCAAAATATTTCACGGTTCGCTTTTAAGCTGCTCTTGCATTGTTTGTACTGGCTACCTTCAAGTTGTTTGCCCTGAGAAAGCTTCCCCATAGAAGATATACTTGTGAATTCTGTCGTCATCCATGTTGAAGACATGGCTTGACATCCAATAGAATTTTCTATAGGGTGGTCTCCATGCTGTTGAGCCCAGCATGAAGGATAGTATTGTTATGATTTTGTCTTGCCATTGAATTATCCTAATGGATATAAGATTTCTTTGGTGGAAGCATTCTAAAAATCTGATGTAGCAACCAAAGCAGATCTTGGAGTCTGCACCAAACAGCAGGTGGTAGTGATAGTGTCCTGGAGGAATTTGATTTTAATTTTCTAATCTCCTCGTTGCTTCTAGTATTGAACATGGAGAAGAACATAACGTTATGGAACTTTTAGGGATCACTTACATTTAAGGAGAGATCAGAACACCCAGTAATTAATGGAAAGAACTACACCACAATAATTCATATTTTAAACAATAGCACCCTTAATCATATAACAAAAAATGACTAAACAATGTAAAGTCAATAAACATAACACCATTGCTAACAATGTATACTTTGTTCTCAGTTTTATTTTTGTAACTTATCAACCCAATAATTCTTTTATACATTGCAGCAATCTTGAAGATGCATTCATTTCTCCAGTGATCAACCCAAAGGTATGTCACTCTAGAATTAACTTTCATTCTCCTCACTGTTCCAGCTGTCTCCTGAGGTAAGATTCTATAGGAAATATTTCTATAAGCTTTTTTGGCTAAGTGACTCCCCTCCGATCTATTCTTTACAGACTGTGAATGTATCCACTCCTTTTTCTGGCTGTCTAAAGATGTCCAATTGCCTCCTCACAGATTTCCAAAGAAACCCTGTTGATGGCTTTCTGTCACAAGGCTCTCTGAGGATGAATATAGTTTACTCCTACAAACTGCAGCAAACCTCTAGCTACTTTTCCCTTCATGAAATCCAAATCAAGATTGAGTTCAACACACATTCCATGTGGTGAATGCAAGTTTGTATTTTGTCTGCTAAACTAACTGTCATCTCATGTGAAATTTCTCAATTCAAGGGAGCAACCTTGCTTCAATGAAGACTGCAGGATCAGCACCAGGTATACCTAAAAATGAAGCTTCTCAAGCTACCAAACAGGACTATTTGCATGATAAAAAGCATAAGCAGCAAATAATAGGCAGAGATAAACACTGCTACAACCAACAGATCAAAGCAAAACTCTGCAGTTCTGTCACATCCAGTTGATAAAGTCTGGCACTAGAAAAGGCACAGCAGGTCAGGCAGCATCTGAGGAGCAAGAGAATTAATGCTTCAGGCATATCCCTTCATCAGCACTGGGAAGGGGGAAAGGGGTGGAGAAATAAACGGGAGATGGGGCTAGGGTAAAAAAGAGGTGGGATGGTAATAGGTAGGTGAAAGCAGGAAATGATTGTGATAGGTCAGTCTGAGGTGTGGAGCAGATAGATGGGAAGGAAGATGGACAGGCAGGTCAGATCAAGAGTGCAGTGCCCATCTGGAATGGTGTGGGGGGAGGGGAGATTTGGAAACTAGTTGAATTCAATTTTGAAGCCGTATGGTTGTAGGCTCCTGAGGCAGAAGATGACATATTCTTGCTCCAGTTTGCAGGTGGTCTTGTTTAGGTGGTAGAGGAGGCCCAGAATGGACATGTCACCAGAGGAGTCACAGTCAGTTGTTAATGATGATTGACAATTATACAGCTTATTGGAGGAAGAGACTCCATGAATATCTATGAAGGGGGGCCGAGAATGCCAGTGCAAAAGCTAAGGCTGAGACATTCACAAACCTTTTCAGCTTTATCTGCCAAGTAGATGATCCATCTCTACTTCCTCCAAAGGTCATAAGCATCACAAATCCCACTCTTCAGCCAACTGAATTCATGACATGCGATATCAATAAACACTTCGAGGCTGAATGTGGAAAGGGCTCTGGGCCCTGACAATATTCAGGCAATAGTACGAAAGACTTGTGTTCCAGAACTTGCCCCACCCCTAGACTGTCATTTCTAGTCCAGTGACAACACTTGTATCTACATGATAATGTGGAAAATTGCCCTGTATAGAAAAAGCTGGACAAATTCAACCTGGCTGATTGTCATCCTATAAGTCTACTCTTCATCACCAAGATGGAAGGTGTCATCAACAATGCTATTAAGCAGCATCGGCTCAGCAATTACCTGTTCTCTGATGCCCAGTTTAGGTTCTAACAGGGCCACTCCTGACCTCATTACAACCGTGGATAAACGAGCTGAATTCCAGTGACTGCCCCGACATCAAAGTCACACTTGACTAAGTTTAGCATCAAGGATCCCTAGCAAAATTGGAGTCAATGGGAATTGATCAAGACAGGTGGTGACCGAGTGATATTGTCACTAGACTATTAATCCAGAGCCCCAGGCAATGTTCTGGGAACCTGTTAATCCAGAGTTCCAGGTATTGTTCTGGGAACCTGTATTCAAATCCTACCATGGCAGAAGTAGAATTTGAAGTCAATTAAAGTCTGGAATTAAACAATGATCAAGAAACTGTTGTCTGATCATGGGAGAAACATTAATTCATTAATGTTCTTTCGGGAAGGAAACTGCTGCCCTTACCTAGTCTGGCCTATATGTAACTCCAGACTCACCTCTGGGCAATTAGGCATGGACGATAAATGGTGGTGTAGCCGCTGACACCAAAATCCTGTGAATGAGTAAGAATAAGAAAAAGGGAAAACTCTCTACTGGTTGGAGTCATACCTGGCGCATAGGAAGATGGTTGTTGAAGGTCAATCAACTCAGCTGCAGGAGCTCCTTAAGGTGGTGTCCAACTCTCTTCAGCTGTTTTATCAAAGGCCTTACCTCCATCATAAAGTCAGAAGCACAACCTTCATCACCATTTGCAACTCCTCAGATTCTGAAGCAATCCATGTCCAAATGCAGCAAGACCTGAACAATATCCAGGCTTGTGCTGACAAGTGGCAAGTATCATTTGCACCACACAAATCCCAGTTAATGACTGTCTCCAACAAGAGACAATCAGTCAACCCTTGGGAAAAAAAACACAAAGTGTTGGAGAAACTCACAGGTCTGGCCACATCTGTGGAGATAAAAACAAATAGAGTTAAGTTCAAGTCCAGTGACCATTTGTCAGAACTGAAAGCAGCTGAGAAATGGTGGTATATTTGCTGATGACAAAAGGGTGAAGTAGGTAGTAAGGAGTGAGTCAAATAGATAAGATGGTGTCAAGACAAAACAGAAATGCAGACAAAGAGATTGCTGGTGATAAGTCCCTTGACATTCAATGGTGTTACCATCACTGAATCCCCACTATCAACAACCTAGGGTTACCACTGACCAGAAACGAACTGAACTAATTACAGAAATGCTGTTTCCACAAGAGCACACCAGGGGCTGAGAATACTGCAACAAATAACTCACCTCTTGACTTTCTAAAGTCTGTCCATCATCTACAAAGGTGTGAGAAGCATTGTGTGACACTCTATGCTTGCCTGGATGAATGGAACTCCAACAACACTTAAGAACAAGGACAAAGAAGCTGGCTTGATTTGTACCACATCTACTCTCTCCACCTTTGACGCTAAGTAGTAGCAAGATAACAGCAGTGTAGGACCCTCCTGCTAGAGCTTCTCTGCTGTACCCAAGCTCCGGTGGTGGGTACCTGGACCAGTGAGTCCTGGAGCAGTGTGTGGGCCACAAGCCCCAGAACAATGTGAGCAGCGAGTCCTGGAGCAGCACATGAGCCATGAGCCCTGGAATGGCACGAGCAGTGAGTTGTGGTACAGCACATAAGCTATGAGCCCTGGAACAGCACAAGCCGTGAGCCCTAGTGAAATGCATGGGCTGCGAGCCATGGAACAACATGAGCTGCGAGCCCCAGAACAGTACATGGGGAAATGGCCCCAGAGCAGCACGCAGACAGCAAGTCCCAGGTAGAGATCGGTGTGGGGGAGGCAATCCTGGCACTTACCTTGGAGCAACTGAGTGCCAGTATGGAGCAGAGCAGGCCGGTTAGTGGACTAGGGTTTGGCGTAGGCAGTCAGACCACATGCGGAAGCCCTGTGCTGAGCTGTTACACTGTAACAATGGGCATGCAAGTCCTGGGCCTCCTCCACCGCGAAATCCAACCCACCCGACGCATGGAGGATGAACACCTCATCTTCCGCCTTGGGACCATCCAAACACACGGCATCAATAATTTCACCAGTTTCCTCATCTCCCCTCCCCCCATATCATCCTAGATCTAACCCTCCAACTCTGCACCACCTTCTCAAACTGTCCTACCTGCCTATTTTCATTCCCATGTATCCGCTTCACCCTCCCCTCCAACCTATCACCATCACCCCCCCACCTGTATCTATATATCGCCTTCCCAGCTACCTTTCCCCTCACCCCCTCCCCACCCTCCTATTTATCTCTCAGTCTCCTTCCCGCCCCCCAACATTCTTGATGAAGGGCTTATGCCCGAAATGTTGAAGCTCCTGCTTCTCAGATGCTGCCTGACCTGCTGTGCTTTTCTAGTGCCACACTTTTCAACTCTGATCTCCAGCATCTGCAGTTCTCATTTTCTCTTGTTACACTGTAATGTCTATTTGAAATTTCCTACAGGTAGTTCTTCGAGAACATGATAGTTGCATTCTTGTGGAACCTTCGTGTTATAGAAAAATCATGCTGTAGAAACAGCCTTTAAAGCGTTCCAATGTAATCGCGTTACAGCCAACACACGTTTTTAAAGTTGACGCTTTACAAACAGTGTCCCCAGTTTGTCAATTGCATTACAGCAAATTTGCATTAATGAAAGGCATGTTATAGCAGAATGACCTTTACCTTACTGTATTGTCAACCCTTTAATGATGTCCTCTTTTTAAGTTATTTTTCATTTCTAAGCAATGCAATTACTTTCATTCCTCTGCGGTATCCAAGATTTGTACCTCGGTACCTGTACCTAAGATGTCACCATAAATAGGCAGACATTGTAAATGTTTTGTACTGTACTCCTACAAGAGAGTACATGTGACAATTAAAGAATATTGTATTGTATTATTGCATAGTAGCAGTGCGTACCATCTAAAAGATGCATTGCAGAAATTCACCAAATATCCTTAGACAGCACCTTTCAAAGTCACAACCATCATCATCTAAAAGGACATGGGCAGCAGATACAGGGGAACACCACTACTTGCAGTGCCCCTCCAAACGACTCATCATGCTGACTTGGAAATATATCACTGTTCCTTCAGTATTGCTGCATCAAAATCCTGAAATTTCTTCCATAAGCACATCATGGGTCTACCTATAGTACATGGACTGCAGTGGTTCAAAAAGGTGCTCACCACCTTACTGGCCCAGCCAGTAATGACGCATTCCACAAGTGAACTCATGTTTTTGTCAGCAAACACACATAGATACATTTTAAAAAGGAATCTTACACCCCCATCAACCACCTCTATGACAAAGTGGCTTGCAGTGGGATATTCTCAAACAAAAGGTAAGCAAATTTTTTTTATCTTCCACAGTACTCTGATGTTATAACATGCATAAATAATTTATAATGCGAATGGAGTTGTACAATCCATTACCCAAGGGTAACAGATGCCTCCTCTGCCCTCAGTTCATTCCAATGGAAGCCTGACTCTCAGTGGAGAATTTCACTCGATGATTTCTTCCAATGTTCAATGTTCTGTGGCCTTTTAAAGATTACTTCTAGCTTTCTGTTACAGTACACACATTTACTGAAGATTCACTTACTAATTTCCGCTTACTGATAGGAATTTTTCATGAGTACACAATGACCTGCAATCCAGAAAGCTGAACTGAGTTATTTGCCGGGTAAGGCAGTACAGTGATGTTTTGCACTGGCCCAGTCATGATTATAAAGTCCAAATTCAGCCCTGTGGTTTTAATGTTAATATGAACAGCTACCAAATTTTGAAATTACCTTCTGTATATGATTGTCTGCATACCAAGCTCTACTGACATACATGCAATAATTTAATCATGGAATGATAAAATGAGCTATTAGATAAGAACACAAAATAACTGATAAATGATGAGCAGTTATTCTGGCAGGTAATGATATAAATCAGTTTGACATAAATATTTGATAAAATGTATTGACATTTTACAAGTGAGAGAAAATATTTTAATGCATAAGTGCATATTCATTGTAAAATCCAACTATTTATTGTACCATGCTGAAGGAAAGCTGCAAGTTTTTTAAGTGCAATTATATGACTCAAGTCTTAAAGGTCAAGCTCCATGTTTGAGGCTTCACACATCAGAGCTTTCTTCCTTAATTAAAAGGCTGTTATCTTACATGATGTCCTTCCCTTGGTAGATGATACATATAGAAATAAATTAATGGCAAACTATGATAGTCTTATTCAATAATAATTTATGCGAAGAATTTTTTCATATAATCACAGAAACAATGGTACTTATCTATTAATATTTCAGCTATTTTGTTATACTCAAATATCCCAGATGAACACAAAGGTTCATTTCCATTGTTTTAGAGCCACATTCTGCTGGTGGGGCTTTGAAAGTAGAGTTCCTTAAAGGTTTTATGCAGCAATACACAGTGTTTCTGAGATTATGGCCTGACAAATGATAAAATATTTTTGACATCATGCACACAGTAAGTGCTAGATCCTCCTTTAGTTGGCAGTTTAGTGGCAGAGTGCCTCTTCCATCTGCTCATGTGATATCACAGCGGAAACTTTCCTCCTAGAGTCCTCATTATTCATGTAGGTCAGTTAAGGTTGATAATGATGTGCCACATTTTTAAAAGCTGAAGCTGCTGTAAAGGGCCTACCATTTTTTCAAGAGCAGGAAGCACCTCAGAAAGAATTACCAGGATTCTCCTCCAGCGCAAATTATTAACAGAGGGGACTGCTGCTTGCCCTTCATGAACTGTCTCAACTTCACTCCGCTGGATCATCGTTTATCCTATCGAACAATGTTCATTCACGCACTATAGGTTCTTGGTTAGAATATCAAATAGCTAAAATTGAAATACTGGCAAAGTAAGGCAAACATATAAATTCAGTGGTAAAGAATAGTCTCCTCATTATGCCATCAGTCTTCGTCACACCATTGTGCGCCTCATACTGCCACTTAGCTTGCAGTAGAAATAGGTGTCAGGATTGAACTGGGAAAATAGAGTTAACAAGGCCCAAGTAATCCCACCTAACAGCAGCAGGATCAGTTTCAGACAGACAGTAATAGGGGCTAGCTCTTCTGAAGCAGAGTTCTGATGGTATTGTTACCAATAGAGTTTATTGGCAGCCATTATTATCTCATCAGTGTAAAGCCTCAATAAAAAGGTTATAAATCAAATCCAACTGTGGGAGACCTTCAGGCAGGATTTCTTATGTGCAGTTTTTAATCAGGTTACGAAGAGTTTACGGGGGACAGTTTCAGGCAGGCAGTGTGAAAATAAACCATCACATTGGATTAAAAGGATTTGTAGTGGCCAGTCTCAAACATCCAGTGCTATGTGCATCATTGAACTAAATTGTGGAGTGTTTCCTGGAGGCAGTCTAAAGCAGACAGTACTGATTTGCAGTCTTGCAGGGGGTTACTGAGGGTTTAAAGATAATATTCTCAGTAAGGCTGTTGTCTGCCAATGTTGTCACCTCCATTCCTGAAAAGACTGACTCCCTAGTGTTGTATGCTTCCACGTGACAATGATTTCACATAGGAATTTGCTGGACTAGCTGTTTGTTATGTGCAGACCTTTAAAGCAGAGCTCCTGGGCAGCAGTCAGGAGCAGACACCCTGATCACTTTTCCCTTGCGTAATGCAGGGGAACTCATTTATAAAGTTCCTTACAGCTGCATCTGGTCAGATCAGCAGATTCACTACAGGTTTGAACTCAGTTCATAACCAGAATGGCTCAGCTCCTTGCTCAATAGATGCATTGAACCTCAAGGAAACTACCTTAATGAGCCTTTTACAGAAGATTAATTTGAATTTGAATTTAATTTATTGTCACATGTACCAAGGCACAGTGAAAAGCTTTGTCTTGCGAGCAATATAGGCAAATCACATGGTTAAATAGCATAGATATGCAAATAATAAGGTAAACAGCAGCAAAAACAAAAACACAGGTACAGGCGAATGCTAAGAGCTTTTGAGTCCATTCAGTACTCATAGAGCCATAGAGATGTATAGCATGGAAACAAACCCTTCGGTCTAACTCGTCCATGCTGACCACTTATCCCAACCCAATCTAGTCCCACCTGCCAGCACCCGGCCCATATCCCTCCAAACCCTTCCTATTCATATACCCATACAGATGCCTTTTAAATGTTGCAATTCTACTAGCCTCCACCACTTCCTCTGGCAGCTCATTCCATACACGTACCACCATTAGGTCTCTTTTATATCTTTCCCCTCTCACCCTAAACCTATGCCCTCTAGTTCTGGACTCCCCCACCTCAGGGAAAAGACTGTCTATTTATCCTATCCTTGCCCCTCATGATTTTATAAACCTCTATAAGGTCACCCCTCAGCCTCCAACACTCCAAGGAAAACAGCCCCAGCCTGTTCAACCTCTCCCTATAGCTCAAATCCTCCAACCCTGTCAACATTCTTGTAACTCTTTTCTGAACCCTTTCAAGTTTCACAACCTCTTTCCGAGAGGAAGGAGACCAGAATTGCATGCAATATTCCAACAGTGGCCTAACCAATGCCCTGTGCAGCTGCAACGTGACCTCCCAACTTCTGTACTCAATACTCTGACCAATAAAGGAAACCATACCAAACACCTTCTTCATTATCCTATCTACCTGTGACTCCACTTTCAAGGAGCTATGAGCCTGCACTCCAAGTTCTCTTTGTTCAGCAACACTCCCTAGGACCTTACCATTAAGTGTGTGAGTCCTGCTAAGATTTGCTTTGCCTAAATGCAGCACCTCATATTTATCTAAATTAAATTCCATCTGCTACTTCTCAGCCCATTGGCCCCATCTGATCAAAATCCCATTGTAATCTGAGGTAACCTTCTTCGCTGTCCACTACACCTTCAATTTTGGTGTCATCAGCAAACTTACTAATTATACCTCTTATGCTCACATCCAAATCATTTGTATATATGATGAAAAGTAGTGAACCCAGCACTGATCCATGTGGCCCTCCACTGGTCACAGGCCTCCAGTCTGAAAAACAACCCTCCACCACCACCGTCTGTCTTCCACCTTTGAGCCAGTTCTGTATCCAAATAGTGAGTTCTCCTTGTATTCCATGAGATCTAATCTTGCTCACTGGTGTCCCATGGAGAACCTTGTCAAATGCCTTACTGAAGTCCACATAGATCACATCGACCACTCTGTCCTTTTCACTCCTCTTTGTTACTTCTTCAAAAAACTCTAACTGTTGTTACTCTAACAACAGTAGGGTAGAAACTGTTTCGAAACCGGCTGGTGCTTATGTTCAGGCTTCTGTATCTTGTCCCCAATGACAGAGGTTGGTAGAAAAACATTGCCAGGGTGGAATCGATCTTTGAGAATGATGGTGGCCTTTCCTTGACAGCTGGCCCGGTAGATGGATTCAATAGATGGGAGGTTGGCTCTTGTGATTGTCCGGACCGAGTTCACCACTCTCTGTAACCGTCTCTAATCCTGAATGGTACAGTTGCCATATGAGGTAGTGATACATCCAGACAGAACGCTCTTGATGGCTCACCTATAAATGTTGGCAAGGGTATTCGCCATCATGCCAAATTTTCTCAGCTGCCTGAGGAAGAAGAGACGCTGTTGGGCCTTTGTAACCAGTGCATCCACATGAAGAGTCCAAGAAAGCTTGTTGCTGATGACCACTCCCAGGAACTTGACACTCACCCCTCATTCCACCTCGGTGTTTAGATTAGATTACTTACAGTGTAGAAACAGGCCCTTCGGCCCAACAAGTCCACACCGACTCGCCGAAGCGCAACCCACCCAGACCCATTCCCCTACATTTACCCCTTCACCTAACACTACAGGCAATTTAGCACAGCCAATTCACCTAACCTGCACATTTTTGGACTGTGGGAGGAAACCAGAGCACCTGGAGGAAACCCACGCAGACACGGGGAGAATGTGCAAACTCCACACAGTCAGTTGCCTGAAGCGGGAATTGAACCCGGGTTTCTGGCGCTGTGAGGCAGCAGTGCTAACCACTGTGCCACCATGCCGCCCATCATTGTTGTTAGTGTGTTGAGGGAGCATGAGTAACATCCCGCTAAAAGTCAATTATGAGTTCCTTAGTTTTTCCGGCATTGAGAGCTAGGTTGCTCTCAGTGCATAATAGCTATATTATGCTATAGGAGAAGAACAGTTATGGGACAAAATCGCAATCTAAAAAACTGCTCTGCTCATAGACCCCTTACAGTGTAGAAACAAGCCCTTCGGCCCAACAAATCTATACCAACCCTCCGAAAAGTAACCCACCCAGATCCATTCCCCCACCCTACGTTTACCTCTGACTAATGCATCTAACCTACACATCTCTGAACACTCTGGGCAATTTAGCATGGCTAATTCACCTAATGTGCACATCTTTGGCTTGTGGGAGGAAACTGGAGCACCCGGAGGAAAGCCATGCACACAAGGGAAGAATGTGCAAACTCCACACAGACAGTTGCTCAAGGCTGGAATTGAACTGGGGTCACTGGTACTGTGAGGTAGCAGTGCTAACCACTGAACCACTGAGCCACTGTGCCATCCAAATGCTGTAAAATGATTCTAAATGCTACAACTCAATAGAATCATAGACTCACTTAAATTTACAACACAATATGAGAACACTTAAACCATCATGTCAACACTCACCTAAAAAGAATAAACAAGCCTAATCCACTTTTTGCTCTTGGTCTGTAACTTTGTAGGTTACAGCACTGAAGTACATTCCTAAATACCTTTATAAAGTAGGAAGGGTTGTTGTCTCGACCACATTTTCAAGCAGGGAATTACAGAGTCCCAGCACACTGAATGAATCTCAGTCCTCATCTACCAATTACTTTCCATCTATTCTCCATAGTAATTGTCTTCTATGCTAAATAATTCTTCTATCCAGCTTATTTTTAACCCTAACCCAAACCGCATAATTTTGTGCACCTCATTTAAATCACCACTCTGCCTTTCCGGTTCCAAAGAAAAACAACCCCAACCTTTTCAATTTTTCCCTCAGTTAAAATTCCCATTTCTGGCAATAATTGGATAAATCTTTGTATCCTGTGGAGAACAATCACACCTTCCCTGTAATCTGGTAACTATTCTATAAGCAATACTCAAACTATGGTATAACTAGTGTTTTATTATGTTATATAGCATAGACATCCTTAAAGCCTATGTCTTGACAAGCAATACTAAATATTCCAGAGGTTGTTTTAACTACATGTACCCATCCTTGTACCTTCACAGATCTGTAAACTTGTACACTAGATAAAATGTATCCTAAGCAGTTAAGAGGAGCAGGGGTGGCAATCAGTTGAGCTTCTGACCATCAATTTCCCGTTCCTTCCAGCTGCTGGTAGTTTCAGAGCCTGTTTCAAGTTTCGTCAGCTCCTCAATGTCGAGCCATGCATTCTCTTGCTTTATGTACCTTCCCCAAATGGATTGTAAATATTTTAATCAACTTATCCACACATGTTATTACACATTTTTGGAGCAGGAAGGACTTGAATCCAGGCTTTTTACCCCAGAGTTAGAGACACTACCACTACACCAGAAGAGTCGATAGTGTGTTGTTGGAAAAGGACAGCAGGTCAGGCAGCATCTCAGGAGCAGGAGAATCAACGTTTTGGGGCAGAGCCATTCATCAGGATTCCGGTCGAAATGTTGATTTTCCTGCTACTTGGATGCTGCCTGACCTGCTGTGCTTTTCCAGCACCACACTCTCGAATCTGATCTCCAGCATCTGCAAACCTCACTTTCTCCTAGTTGACTACACCAGAAGAGCCTTCGCATGAACATATGGATGGTATCTCATTCCACCAGGTTGAATTCTATTTGTAACTTTAGTACCCACTTGACTATTCCATTCATAATGATTTCCTACTCAATATCAGCTGAATGGCAAATGTTTGGATCATCTGTAATCTTCTTCAACATGACGCCTGCATTCAAATCTAAACATACACAAACCAACAGGGGATACAGAGCCTTGTTCAATTCCACTAAAAAGTCTTCTTGCTACCAAAATACTTATCAATCATTGCTATTTGTTTCCTATCACTGAGCCAATTTTTTAAAAAATATATTTTTATTGAAAAAATAGATTTTTATATATTACAACAAATACAAAACAATACAATTCAAAACAGTACAACAAAACAACACAAGTTAAAAAAAAACCCACCCTCATTTACAAATCTATTAACATATAGAGAAAAATAAAGAATAAAAAAAAACAAACTAGCTATTTAACTAAATAAATAATAACCAACAACAAACTAATAAGTAGTAATAATTCAACTTGGCTAAACACGACACTCCTTCCCGGGTATTGGACTCATAAAACACAATCATTACAGCTAAATAAAAGCCCTTGTTAGTGTGGCAGATAAAGTTGTGTCCAGGTATTCAAAAAAAAGGCTGCCATGTTTTATAAAAATTCTCAGTTTTGTGGTGTACCATACTTGTGAGAAAATCCAAGGGAATATGCTCCATAAGAATCTTCCGCTGACCCGACAGGCCCTGAGAGTTTTCAGATACCCAACCTAGCAAAATATTCTTTCTTGTGCAGAAAGTGGGGATATTGAAAAGTATTTCTTATATGAGTCTGCAGGGAACACTCTGGGCAAGTCCAGAAGAAGAGAGATAGGATCCTCCTCCACCCTTACACCCAAAATCCTCTCCATTGCACCCGCCGCAGCACTCCAATATGCTTGATGCCTACCACAAGACCCCAGACAATGGGTTAGAGTGCTGAATAGACCTTGCATGGGGAACATGTTGAGGATATCACGAGTTTAAATTTTGACAAACGATCCGGAGCCAAGTAGATCCTGTGGAGAATCTAAAACTGTAAACCATGGGTCCTATTGCAAATTGATATCTTTCTTGCATTTTCCCAAATATCTTCCCATGCCTCTAAAGAGACTTCAACACCCAGCACTCTCTCCCACACCCTGCAGAGTAAATCAAACTCATCTGAGGGGGCACCCCCCAGTTGATGATATAAAGTACCGACAGAAAGTGTAGTCTTAGCACTGAGCACCTCCCTCTCTATGTCTGATTTGTAGGAGTCAGTAAAAAGTGTAGTCTTTTCTTGAATAAAATCCCTAACTTGAAAAAAGTGAAAGAAGACCCTATTAGAGAGCTCGTATTTCCGTACTAACTAATCGAAGGACATCATTACGTCTCCCTCAAATAGATCGCCCACGCAAGACACACCCCTAGCTGCCCAATGTTTAGATTAGATTACATGCAGTATGGAAACAGGCCCTTCGGCCCAACAAGTCCACACCAACCCTCCGAAGAGTAACCCACCCAGACCCATTCCCCATATTCACCCCTGACTATGGGCAATTTAGCATGACCAATTCACTTAACCTGCACATCTTTGGATTGTGGGAGGAAACCGAAGCACCCAAAGGGTGCTCATGCAGACACAGGGAGAATGTGCAAACTCCACACAGTCACCCAAGGCTGGAATCAAACCTGGGATCCTGGTGCTGTGAGGCAGCAGTGCTAACCACTGTACCACCGTGCCGCCCTAAATCCTGAATCTATCATCCCCAGTTGAAAACCCGGCCTACCCACTAAAGGTGTAAAAGAAAATGTTTTGTCAATATTGCCTTCCCTCTGCCGAATTGCCATCTATGCTTTAACAGTATTAATAACTATTGGGTGATGGCAATATTCACTAACTGTCCTCATTTTGTCCAAAAACAGCAAGCTGTTAAGGGGGTACCTTGCCTGGGAGGCTTCAGTATCTAGCCATATTGAAAGAGGATCCCCACAAGCCCAATCACTCACGTAGGATAAAAGTGAGCGTAGTTGGTAGTTTTTAATGTCTGGAAGTACACACACACACACCCCACCACCCCCCCCACCCCCCAACCTGCAAATCTGTGAGGCAGTTGCAGTTTAGCTAATTTAATGAGGGGCTGCTTATGATGTCAAATCAAGGAGCTGAACCAGCTATTCAGTCTCTTGAATGTTTGCTTATTGAAAAACAGGGGGAGCATCCGTATAGTGTATAGTGCTATCCGACCCAACCACGAGACCGGAAGTGCCTCCCATCTTTGAAGGTCTTGTTTGATTTTGTGAAATAATTGAACAAAAGTGGCTTTGAACAGCTGATCCAGAACTACACAAACCCTGCCCCCCCCCCCGTGACCATTTAAATGCACATCGATAATCACCCTCAAGACCTAGCTTCTTTGTCAGACCACCCATAGACATAGCCTCTGACTTCACAAAGTTAATTTTGTACCCCGAAAATGCGCAGATGCATTGTACCAGGCGAGGCACTGAAACTGCTGGATTTGACAAAAAAATTAGGACATCGTTCACATACAATGAAATCTTACGCAATTTTGACCCCAGTTCTGGTGTTAATATATTAGGATCCCCACAAATGGTCTCCGCCAATCGTTCAATCACCAACATAAAAAGCAGTGGCGAAAGGGGACAGCCCTGCCGGCTGCCCCTAAGAATGTTAAAATTGCTTGATCGTACCCCAGTGGTGAGAAATGCCATGCGAGTGCCACTGGAGAGAACCTTTACCCATCTTATAAAGACTTCTCCCAAACCAAACCACTCCAAAGTATAGAAAAGGTATGACAACTCAACTTGGTCAAATGCCTTCTCTGCATCTAGAGAAATCACCAATCCCTCTATTGACTGTTGTTGACATGCTTGAATTACATTAAGCAGCCTCCTACCATTATTGGAAGATCTGCAGCCCTTTGTGAAGCCTGTCTGCTCCTCTTTAACAATAGAAGGTAATACAGTGTCCAGCCTTAACATGAGAGTCTTAGAGTGGATTTTAAAGTCCACATTTAAGAGTGAAATGGGCTTGATGAAGCACAGTCCTCTGGGACCTTCCCTTTTTTAAGAATAAGTGAAATATTGACCTCTCTCAGAGATAGCAGGCGACAATCGTGACTGTATGAATCATTAAACATATTGAGCATCGGGCAAGACAATATGTTTATAAATTCCTTATAGAATTCACTGGCAAGTCCATCAAGACCCGACACCTTTCCACTCTAAAGCTGCCTCACAGCTTCCTGCACTTCTTGCTCTGATAAGGGGGCATTGAGAAAGGACTCTTGTTTAGGGGTCATGCCTGGGAGCTTCAGATCCTTAAAAAAAGATTCCATTTTGGCCCACACCTCCTCACAACCCTCAGATTGGTATAATGTAGAGTAAAATCTCTGAAATGCCGCATTAATCTTTTTAGAGTCACATGTCAGGTTCCCAGACCCTTCCCTAATCGTCGTAATGGCTTCTGGGGCACTCCTTTTCCTGACAAGATATGCTAAGTATTTGTCTGGCCTGTCATTATGCTCATATAACCTTTGCTTTGCAAAAGTAAGCTCCTTCTTTGTGTCTGTGTGAGCATGGAATTCAATGCAGACTTCAGCGCCGTAATTTTCTGTAGTTTGACCAACCAGGGCCTGTCAAAGTAGACCTTCTCAGCTGCCTTCAACCGTGCTTCGAGGAGATGTTGCTGTTCACTCTTCTGCCACCTCCTACTGGTGGAATAGGAAATAACTAATCCCCTGGCATAAGCTTTGGCAGTTTCCCAAAGGACGGATGGACTACTGACCAAGCTTGAGTTTATGTCTAGGAACGCCCAAACTTCCCTAGAGAAATACTCCACAAAGTTATTGTCCTTGAGGATAAAGGGATCCATTCATCAGTGCCTCGAACCCACTGTAATGTCCTTAATCTTAACCAACAGGTACACTGGAGCGTGATCAAGATGGTAGCATTACCAATCGAACAAGATGCCACCAAGTCCAGGGTTGCCACAGGGGTCAGAAAAAAAATCAATCCTGGTGTGACATCTGTGTGGATTGGAGAAAAATGTAAAATCCCTGCCTATAAGGTGGAGATGCCTCCAGATTTCCACCAACCCTAACTCCACACAAAGATCCACTAATTATATCATTTGTACAGAGAATATTGAGGGCCCTTTGGGCAACTTGTCTACTGTGGGATCCATGAGACAGTTAAAATCTCCCCCTATAATGATGTGATGGGACTGGAGACTGAGCAGTCTAGAAAACGTATCTACCAAAACTTTGTGGGGATGCGCTAGAGGGTAATAAACATTCAAAACATCATATTCTTCCTCACTTATCAAAGCTTTAAGAATTACAAACCTCCCATGTATGTCTTTAACACACTCTAGTAACTTAAATGGGAGATTCTTCCCAACCAATATAGCCACTCCTCTACTTCTGGTATTACATGAAAAATAAATTCAATCAATGCCATTCTGCTATAATTTCAAATGCTCCCTATCATCCAAGTGTGTCTCCTGTAACAAAGCAATATCCACCTTCCCCTTTCTAAGATTCAAAAGTACCTTCTTCCTCTTAATTGGTGTTTGACTTCACTTGATATTCCAGGCACATGACTTAATCAAGTCATTAGCCATAAACGTCTACAGTAACATTTAAATTTCAGAGAGGAGGAACTCAAACCACAAATTGCTGAGCCTTAGTATCACATGATCCATTGATCATAAAAACTACATAAACTAAAACCATTACATTTAACAAACCTACAAAACTATTAAAAATTAAAACAACAAAAACCAAAAAACAAACCAACATATGAAGTGCCAATGGCGCCGAATAGGGAACTCACCCCTGCCCGGATGGGGCAACTACCCATCCTGAACTGCCAATAAGTAGGCATCTAACCATCCCACCCATTTTCCCTGCTCCTAGCTAGAGCCGCAATGCGAACACACATGCAGAAAAGCAAGTAAACACACTATAGAATAGCAACATGAATAAAGAAAACATTTTTAAAGAAAAAAAGGGGTGAATACCCGCCCATCCTTTGGTGTATCTTAACTTAGAAAATGAAAATACACATCTCAACCACTGCCCAGCATAGTTTAAACCGATAGAAAAAAAGGAAAAGAAAGCTCCAACCGGACTTCTACTGTTTCTTTTACAAAATGACAAAGACGTACCCAAACAACACTAATATTTATACATACTAAATTGTTCAGATTAGGTTAATTTGTCCTCAAGGTCTCTTGCCTTCTCCAACGTGTCAAAGGGATGTATTGATCCATCTAAGGTAACCGAAGCATGGTCGGATACCTCAGAGAGTACTGAATCCCAAGCTCTCTCAGTCTTCTCTTGACACTGTCATAAGATTTTCTTTTCTGGATCACCACCACTGAGAAGTCCTGGAAGAACACAATCTTAGAGCCCTCATAAATTAGGGTCTTCAGATCCTTCCCCTGGATTCTGGAGGCTTCCATGATTCTCTCCTTATCTCTATAGTGATGGAACCGCACCAGGAGAGGACAAGGATGTTGACCAAAGCCTGATCTCCACGCTGTGATCTGGTGAGCATTCTCAATCTTGAAGCCTCTCATGCCAGCTTCCAAGTTAAGGAATTTCAGCAGCCAGTCCTCAATAAGTTCCACAGGCCGCTCACTTTCCTTACCCTTAGGCAGATCAATGATCTGAATATTTTTTCTCCTGCCCTTGTTCTCAAGATCATCCACTTTGGTCACATAAATTACAGACCCGCATCTCCAGGGCTTGGATCCTATCCTTGGGTGAACTGGCATCAACGTCCACCACTGTGACTCTGTGCTCAACCTCATTTGTCCTCTTTTCCAGGTCTCCCAGCTGCTGCTCATGTTCTGCAGCATGAGAGAGATTGGAGCCAGCTTCTCTTCTATTTGTTTCCCAACATCTCGCAAGATTTCGCGAGCTCGTTCACCTGGGCCTGGAAGGTAATTGAGTCCAAGGAACCTGCACACTGGGCCGCGGGCCTGGCGTCAGATACTTTTCCTCCTTTTATCGGCATCTCTGGACGGCAGGAAACGCAGGTAAGTTAACTTTTCAAAGTTTCTTGCAACTCCACGATCTTTCTGGAGTCCTAGGATATCGCGATGGTCTGGGTTGGGCGGGTTGAAGGTTTGTCCTGCTTGTGCTATGGTGCGGAGCTCTGCAATGCGAGCCTCCTGGATCACCACCATCTTGGATCCTCCACTGAGCTAATTTTTAATCCAATCTGTCACATACAAACTTCATCAACCATCATTGTTGCCACTTCAAAATATTTAATTAAGTTAATAAGATTCAATATGTACTTCACAAATTCAGGCTGACTATGCTCAATTAATCTTTGCCTTTCTAACTGATGTTTCAAACTGCCCCCAGAATACTTTTTTCAATTATTTGTCCATTACAGTTGAAGATAACTGTTAGTAATTACTCAATATAATCCTTTGTGCTTTTCCAAACAACAATGAAACTTTAGTGGTTACCTCTGAACCAGGAGGCCCAAGTCGGAAATTACATGACACCAGGTTATAGTCCAACAGGTTTATTTGAAATCACAGGCTTTCAGAGCATAGCCCCTTCGGCAGGTGAAGTGAGAGGGAAGCACACAGAACACATAATTTATGGGCAGAGAGATCAAGGGCAGAGAGATGAAAAGATCATACGAATGGTGTGAGTGGCATGTCAAGTACTAAGTTTCTGCAGGTGACCAAGAGTGTTAGACATTGTGAGTAAAGTGTCAATAGCTGAATAACAACTGAAGGGATGACATACAATCCGATTAAATGAGGCAGAGAGATAATTACAAAACATTAAAAATAAGGTGGTGCTGGAGCCAAACCAATGACTAGAAGAATGTGGAACAAAAGCAGAATCGCAGGAAAAGCCCAGCAGGTCTGGCAGCATCTGTGAAGAAACGCTAGAGGAATGGTCACTGGACCCAAAACATTAACTCTGATTTTTCTTCACAGATGCTGCCAGATCTGCTAGCACTCCACAGCAGCCCCTTCCCCTGATCCTGATTAACAGTATCCACAGTTTTTTCAGTTTTTATCTGACTGGACTCACATGATAGGTATAAGAATCGCATGCCAAGGGTCTAACCAAAGTAAAAACTGTAGAAACTTATTAATATACAGACATCATAACAATTTATCAAGCTGATAGTGTCAAAACAGGACAGTAAGAAAGAATTTACAGCCAAGGAGGTGTGGTGGGGTCACATGAATCCAAGATCATGGCTGAAGACTGCCTTGGAGGATGCGTAAGCTAAGATTGAAAGCTGAATGTCCTTGACCGTTGAAGTGCTCCCTCACTGTGAGGGAACATTTCTGTCTGGCAATTGTTGCGTGGTGTCCATTTATCTGTCATCCAGTACTTCCCCAGCATGTAGAGACTATGCCATGTTCTTCACAGCCTTCAACATGTCAGCAATGATGCTGAGCATCTCACCAAGATCATCCCTACGCCTCCACATCTTGCCTTCAAACCTTAAACAGTTCGCAGCAAACTACCCAGCCTTCAGGACAGCATCAACCACAACACCACACAACCCTGCCACGGCAACCTCTGCAAGAAATGTCAGATCATCAACATGGATACTGCCATCACACGTGGGAACACCACCCATCATGTACTCAGCAGATACTCATGTGACTCAGCCAATGTTGTCTATCTCATATGCTGCAGGCAAAGATGCCCCAAGGCATGGTATATTGGTGAGACCATGCAGATGCTAAAACAATGGATGAGTAGACACCATGCAACAATCACCTGGCAGGAAAGTTCCCTCACAATGAGGGAACACTTCAGCGGTCAAGGACATTCAGTGTCCGATCTTCAGGTAAGCATCCTTCAAAGTGGCCCTTGAGATACACAGCAACGCAGAGTCGCCAAGCAGATACTGATTGCCGAGTTTGGTACCCATGAAGATGGCCTCATCTGTGATCTTGGATTGATGCCGATCTACATGTGACCCCACCACACTGTTCTGTATCTGTAAAATCAGAGTTGACATTTTGGATCAGGTGACCCTTCCTCTGGTTTTTCTTCACAGATGCTGCCAGACCTGCTGGGCTTTTCCTGGAACTTCTGTTTTTGCTCCACATTATTCTAGTCATTGGTTTGGCTCCAGCACCATCTTATTTTTAATGTTTTGTAATTATCTCTCTGCCTCATTTAATTGGAATATAGGTCATCTCTTCATTTGTTATTCAGTTATTGACACTTTACTCACACAATCTGACACTCTTGGTCACCTGCAGAGACTTATTATTTGACACTCCACTCACATCATCTGTATGGTCTTTTGATCACTCTGCCCTTGATCTCTCTGCCAATAAATTTTGCGTTCTTTGTGCTTCCCTCTCACTTCACCTGACAAAGGGACTACACTCCGAAAGCTTCTGATTTCAAATAAACCTGTTGAACTATAACCCAGTATCGTGTGATTTCTGACTTTGTCCACCCAAGTGCAACACTGGCACCTCCACCTGAAGAAGACAGGTTTAAGTCCCATCTGCTCCAGAATTATGTAATAAAATTTTTGACCAGGCTGATTAGAAAGTATCTAAATCTTTAGTGATCCTCAAATCCTCCTGCATCACACCTGTTGCTAGACATGAATGGAAATCGATATCACACCTCTGATATTTCCTGTCTTGCATCTCTTTACATCCTGAGATGTATTTTATCAATGTGTAATGATTTATCTACTTTCAAAGATACTAAACCAGATACATTCATCTTGCCATAATTCCATACTTCTCCTTCTTCACTGAAATACGTGCATCCTTTACCTCTTTTAGGAAAATAGGTGCAATGTATTCACCTTCTCTCTCTACAAATGTTAACCTTTGGCTCTATCAGACCCTATTATTTCCTTCGTTATTCTCTTGTACCTTATCTCTTTATCAGGTTGTAATGAAAGTTCACAGACCTTTTGGCTGAGTTCCAGCTCCCAAGGTCAAAACTGAAATGATCCCCTGGGACCCAGAAAGTTATTACCATTAAACCGGGCTGCTATCCCGATTGAAAAAGTAGAAACTCTAAGAATTCCCTAAAAAATATCTCAATAAAGGAGCAGCTGTTACAACCAGAAAAGTTTTTCCCGTCCTCCATCTTGGATTACCCAGAACTGGTACAATTGCAACATTTAAAAGGCATTTGGATGGGTATATGAATAGGAAGGGTTTGGAGGGATATGGGCCAGGTGCTGGCAGGTGGGACTAGATTGGGTTGAGATATCTGGTTGGCATGGATGGGTTGGACCGAAGGGTCTGTTTCCATGCTGTACATCTCTATGACTCTAATTCTCTGCCATCAACTCAAAACACTACTCCTAGTAATGGCCATTGCTGTGGTTGCAACTGTATTTATGAGGGGCAGTTCTTAGGAGACCCTCCATAAGCCATAAGTACCTAAAATGATTACTCCAGCCCTACTGGAGCACACTGAGATGTCACCAGGTTTTCTGTATCCTCACATGGTAGCAGGTCCACCAGCTGCTTGTAAAATTCCAGTGCTAGCAAGAAGAGACCCTTAATTAGCCACTTAGGAGGCACAATTGGGTTCCTAGTCGGTAGCCTTATGCCTCTTCTGGCCACTGGCAAAACAGGTAGGCAGTGGGAAGACATCGGGCATGCCTGATCTATTCTTGGCTTCTTGGCAATCCCAAAGAGCTTCTAAATTTTATCCCAATAACTATTTCCCTCTTCACAGTTGCCGTTGACCCTGTGAAGTATTTCCACTATTTTCTGTCTCACCTTTGTTGGGCTTTCTAGATACTAGCTAAAGTTGACCTACTGAATGCATTTTTAGAAATTATACATCCTTTATACTTTTACATTGATTCCACAACTTGTCTCTATCCCAAGTTTCTGCCTAAAATTCTTTTTCTGTTATCATAGCTTGTGGAAATGTACAGAATGGACCAGATCCTATCATGGATGGAGGAATGAGAAGGGCAAAGGTGCAAGTGTGTCAATTTTGCCTGTGTTATATGCAACTCTACCATGTACTGGTACTGAGAGGAATTCAAGTGCCTCAATGATCGGCTGGTGTGCACATGAAGGATGTGATTGCACTGAAGGGGGTATAGAGGAGATTCATCAGGATGTTGCCTGGGATGGAACAGTTTAGCTATGAGGAGAGGCTAGATAAACCTGGGATGTTCTCTTTAGAACAAAGATGGCTGAAAGGGGACTTGATTGAGATGTATAAAATTATGAGGGACATGGACTGGTGGATAGAAAGCAACTGTTCCCCTTAGTTGAAGAGTAAATAACTAGGAGATGTAATTTTAAGGTTAAAGGCTCGAGGTTTAGATGGAAAAGTTTTTTCCACCCAAAAGGTGGTGGGAATCTAGAATGCACAACCTTTAAAACTATTCCACTGCTTTTTGTCATTTACATAAATGATTTGGATGTGAACATTGGAGGTATCGTTAGTAAGTTTACAGATGACATCAAAATTGGAAGTGTAGTGAACAGCGAAAAAGGTTACCTCAGAGTACAACAGGATCTTGATCAGATGGGCCAATGGGCAAAGGAGTGGTAGATGGAGTTTAATTTAGATAAATGTGAGGTACTGCATTTTGGAAAGGTAAATCAAGGCAAGAGTTAATCAATTGATGCTCTTAACATCACAGGAAATGATGTCAACAACCCAAGGAAACCTAAATACATAAATAAAAAGCAGGCCATACCACCTGTGCTTTACCAGAGGCTCACTGATGATGTTACCTAATATGGTGATGAAATGTCTGAAAATGAACCTTCCAGCTCAGTGAGCAAACTTACATCCAGAACTTAATGGTGAGGACTTGGGAAGAGTTGCTGAGCAAAGAGACCTTGGAGTACAGGTTCATAGTTCCTTGAAAGTGGAGTCATGGTAAGTAGGATAGTGAAAAAGACATTTGGTATGCTTGCCTTTGCTCAGTACATTGTGTATAGGAGTTGGAAGGTCATATTGTGGCTGTACAGAACATTGGTTAGGCCACTTTTGGAATACTGTGTACAAAACTGGTCTCCCTGCTACAGGGAGGATGTTGTGAAACTTGAAAGGGTCCAGGAAAGATTTACAAGAATGTTACCAGAGTTGGAGGGTTTGAATATAGGGAGAGGCTGGAGCTATTTTCCCTGGAGCAGGTGACCTTATCGAGGTTTATAAAATCATGAGGGACATGGATAGGGTAAAGAGACAAGGTCGTTTTCCTGGAGTGGGGAGTCTAAACCTAGAGGGCATAGTTTTAAGGTGAGAGGGGAAAGATTTAAAAGACGCCTAAGGGACAATCTTTTCAGGCAGAGAGTAATGCACGTATGGAATGAGCTGCCAGAGGAAGCAGTGGAGGCTAGTACTATTACAACATTTAAAAGGCATCAGGTTGGTAAAATTCTAGAATCCATCATTAAGGATGAGGTTTCTAAATTCTTGGAAGAGCAGAGTCTGATTAGAACAAGTCAACATGGATTTAGTAAAGGGAGGTCATGCCTGACAAACCTGTTGGAATTTTTGAAGAGGTAACAAGTAGGTTAGATCAGGGAAACCCAGTGGATGTGGTCTATCTAGACTTTCAAAAGGCCTTTGATAAGGTGCCACATGGGAGGCTGCTGAGCAAGGTGAGGGCCCATCGTGTTCGAGGTGAGCTGCTGGGATGGATTGAGGATTGGCTGTCTAACAGAAGGCTGTGAGTTGGGATAAAAGGTTCTTTTTCAGAATGGCAGCCGGTGACGAGCGGTGTCCCGCAGGGTTCGGTGCTGGGGCCACAGCTGTTCGCATTATATATTAATGATTTGGATGAGGGAACCGGGGGCATTCTAGCGAAGTTTGCCGATGATACGAAGTTAGGTGGACAGGCAGGTAGTACTGAGGAAGTGGGGAGGCTACAGAAGGATCTAGACAGGTTGGGAGAGTGGTCCAGGAAATGGCTGATGGAATTTAACGTGAGCAAGTGCGAGGTCTTGCACTTTGGCAAAAAGAATAAAAGCATGGACTACTTTCTAAATGGTGAGAAAATTAATAAAGCCAAAGCACAAAGGGATCTGGGAGTGCTAGTCGAGGATTCTCTAAAGGTAAACATGCAGGTTGAGTCCCTGATTAAGAAAGCAAATGCAATGTTGTCTCTTCTCTCAAGAGGGTTGGAATATAAAAGCAGAGATGTACTACTAAGACTTTATAAAGCTCTGGTTAGGCCCCATTTGGATTACTGTGTCCAGTTTTGGTCCCCACACCTCAGGAAGGACATACTGGCACTGGAACGTGTCCAGCGGAGATTCACACGGATGATCCCTGGAATGACAGGTCTAGCATATGAGGAACGGCTGAGAATACTGGGATTGTATTCGTTGGAGTTTAGAAGATTAAGGGGAGACTTAATAGAGACGTACAAAATAATACATGGCTTGGAAAAGGTGGATGCTAGGAAATTGTTTCCGTTAGACGAGGAGACTAGGACCCGTGGACACAGCCTTAGCATTAGAGGGGGTCATTTCAGAACAGAAATGCAGAGACATTTCTTCAGCCAGAGAGTGGTGGGCCTGTGGAATTCATTGCCATGGAGTGCAGTGGAAGCCGGGACGCTAAATGTCTTCAAGGCCGAGATTGATAGATTCTTGTTGTCTAGAGGAATTAAGGGCTACGGGGAGAACACTGGTAAGTGGAGCTGAAATGTGCATCAGCCATGATTGAATGGCGGAGTGGACTCGATGGGCCGAATGGCCTTACTTCCACTCCTCTGTCTTATGGTCTTATGGTCTTATAGAAAACTGCAGATGCTGGAAGTCTTATGGTCTTATGGTCTTATAGGTTGGGATATGAATAGGAAGGTTTAAAGGAATATGGGACAAATAATTTTACTATCAGAAAGGCCAGGGCAGCAGATGCATGGGAAAACCACCATCTGCAACTTCCTCTCTAATTCAAACACTACCTTAATCTTAAACTATATTATTGTCCCTTCATCATCGCTGGGCCAAAATCCTGGAACTCAGTCCCTAGAAAAGTATGAACCTATCCACACAACATGGAGTACAGTGATTCTGAAATGCAGTTCATTGCCATCTTCTCAAAGGTTACAAGCATCACCAATAAATGTTGGCTTTACCAGCGACATAAATATCCCATGAACAAGCATAAAAACACAAGATGCAACAAAGCAGCCAATAGAGGATATGAAGACGACAAATTTACACCTATAAAACATCTTGAATATTGTTATACAAACCCAAGTGAATCTCTTATTCAACTATTATATCTGTCTCACCTGTTTCCTATTCCTCCCACATGATGCAGGGGTCCTAAGACATCAGCAGGGGTGTCTGTTCATCTCCTTGCATGATATAAGCATCACAGATGTCCTATGGGCTTTTGAGACATACCATCACCACCTCATGCCCCAAGCAAAGGCTATCTTAACTATATTTGTACAGAATCAGATATGGAGGTGGGGGAAGGAGGCTGAGGTGAACATGGACGCTGAGGTGAAATTCTTCCCTCCACATCGCCATTTGGCTGCAGTTCAGTGAGTTCTTTAGTCACTATGTCAAGGCTTTCCTCTATGCTGCGCAAGTTGGCAGACAGAGCATACATACTATTGTCGAAACCAGCATGCTTACAATTGCTAGCTGCGTTTGATTCTGCGTACATGTGGCCATCTTTCTATGGAAGTATATATCAAGCACAAATGCCTGATACATCATGGATTCCTCCATTCACTCTCTGACTATGCACACAGCCTCTGAAGATGCTACCCATTGCTTCTTCTCAGGTTCTGTTTCAATGATGATCCCTAAAACTCAGCATCTGCATCCAACTAAGAGGTAAAGGTCAACTTTCAAGATCACTTAACCCCAATGGAGGAGACAATACTGACTAATATCATTCACTGGTAAAGCTGAAGCAAATGGCAGGGTTGAAATCACTGAAGATGGCACAATGTTGACAACTATTTATCTTTCTCACATGCCACTTTGATTCCATAATCTTGTATGACTTCCGAGCTGCAAATGACACTCTTACTTGTCAACAGTCAAACCCCCACCCCTACTCTACTCAGCACAATGTTATCTGTGAATCCCATTCCTTTCAGGTACCCAAAAACTCTAACATAGCCAGACTATAGAGAACCATTAGCTAGAAAATGATGACAAAGGCATCATTTGATTTCACACTCAAAGCCATCACCTCAGATCCTGACATTTTAGAGGATATATCAGTGATGGGATCTGCAAATGGTTAGAAAAGCAAAAAGGAATTATGAAAAAGACTGGCATTAAGCCGAAGGGAAATAAAAGTCTTCTATGGGCATACACATAGAAAAGCTTGGTAAAAGGAAGAGTCGGGCCAATAAGGGTATGAAGAGGGAATTAACATGTGAAGGCAGATATTCTTCATCTACAAGGCAAATACTGCCCATGCTGTGGTGACAGAGGAGAAAACTCAATCACAAGACGGTTCTAAAATTGTTAAGAAGGGATATTGAAAAGGCTGTGGCGCTTAGAACTGAGAAGGCACCAAGGCTGGATAAAGTGCATCCGGAGGTATTGAAGGAAATGAAACTAGAAATTGCAGAGACAATGACAATAGTCTTTCAATCTTCCCTGGACTCAAGTTTAGTGCCAGAAGACTTAAGATCATAAGCATTAAGTCCTTGTTTAAAAATGTTTGTGAAACTAAGCCCAGTAATTCCATACCAGTCAGCTTTACTTCAGCAGTGGGGAAAGTTCTAGAAACAACTAGATTACTTACAGTGTGGAAACAGGCCCTTCGGCCCAACAAGTCCACACCGTCCCGCCGAAGCGCAACCCACCCATACCCCTACATCTACCCCCACTATAGGCAATTAGTATGGCCAATTCACCTGACCTGCACATCTTTGGACTGTGGGAGGAAACCGGATCACCCAGAGGAAACCCACGTGCAAACGTGCAAACTCCACAGTTAGTCGCCTGAGGCAGGAATTGAACCCGGATCTCTGGCGCTGTGAAGTAGCAGTGCTAACCACTGTGCCACCGTGCCGCCCACCAACTATTCCGGATAGGATTAATTGTGGAGCAAAATGGTTGAAATCATAAGAGCCAAAATTAACTCATTAAAGGAAAATCATGTCCCATTGACTTGCTGAAGTTTTTGAAGAGGTAATACAAAGGGTGTAGAAAAGATTTACAAGGGTGTTGCTAGGATTGGAGGGTTTGAGTTATAGGGAGAGGCAGAATAGGCTGGAGTTTTTTGCCTTGGAGTGTCAAAAGCTGAAGGATGATGTTACAGAGATTTATAAAATTAAGACAAACATGAGTAGAGTGATTGGCAAGGCCTTTTTCCAAGGGTGGGGGAGTCCAAAAATAGAAGGTTTTGGTTTAAGTTAAGAGGGAAATAACTTATAAAGGATCTGAGGGGTAACTTTTTCACGCAGTACTTGGTAGGGATACAGGCTAAATACTGGAAATGGAACTAGATCAGATTGAGAAGACAGGTCAGTGCGGAGGAGCTGGACCGAAGGGTCTGTTTCCATGCTGTGTGACTCAATGACTGTACTGTTCATGAAGGAAATTTTGTTGATTTGGTTTGTGTACATGGACTGTTGAAGGGCTTTTGGTATAGGGCCACACAACATGTATGGAAAGTTAAAGTTCATTGAATAAAAGAGACAGAGATATAAAACTGGATTGGAAACAAAGAGTAATTGTCAAGTTATATTTTTTAGGCGGTGCAAGATTTGTGGTGTAGTCCCCGAGAGGTATGGGACTCTTTCCTATATAAATATGTAAATTACCTAGATCCTAGTGGGAATTTCAAAGTTTGCAGATGTCGCAATACTTGGGAGCATTGTGAACTATGAGGAAGATAGTTTAGAACCTCAAAAGGATATTAACAAGTTGGTAGAGAAAGCAGAGAGATGAAGATCAATCTAGGGAATTGTAAGGTGATGCATTTTGATACGAGGACATAAAGAGATAGTATAAAATAAAGGGTATTATTTTAAAGGATGTATAGGAGCATAGAGACTGGGTACATACATGTATAAATTGTAGAACAGGTAGAAAGAGCAGGTATTAGAGTACACAGTATTATAAGCTAGCGAGTTTTGAGAAGATTTGTAGCTCAGGTTGAGGTTCTGGATGGAGGTTTGCTCGCTGAGCTGGAAGGTTCGTTTCAGCTTCCAGCATAGCAAGCAAACCTACATCCAGAGTATTATAGGTTTCATTAATTGGGACATTGAGTACGACAGCAGGGAGGTTAGACTGACCTTACGTAGGATACTAGTTAGGCCTCAGCTGGAGAACTGAGTACAGTTCTGAGAGGCACACTTCGGGAAGGATGTGACCGCATTAATGAGAGTGCAGAAGAGATTTACAAAATTTGTTCCGGGAATGAGAAGCTTCAATAAAGATAATAGATTGGAGATGTTGGGACTGTTTACCTTGGAGAAGAGGAGATAAGAAAAGATTAGATAGGAGTTTTCACAATCAAGAAACTGTTCCCTCTTGTAAGAGGACAAGAATCAGACAGCACAGATTTAAAGTATTTTTGCAAAAGAAGCACGTGTCTCTATGTAAAAATCTCAAGATCCTGTATGCCTTATTAACCACTTTCTCAACTTGTCTTGTCACATTTGACATATATCCCTGGTCCTTCTGCTCCCCCAACCACTTAAGAATTGTATACATTATTTCATCTCACCTTTCCTCAATTTCCCTACTAAAATGTATTACTTCACACTTCAGTACATCTGTCATATATCAATCCATTCCACTCAGTTGAATATGTTCACCATCACTGCTCCTCACAGATCACAATACTTCCAAGTTTTGTATCATTGCAAGTTTTGCAGTGGTGCTCTGCACATCCAAGTCTAAGTCACAAATGTACATCAAAGAAAGTAGTCATCTTAATACTGATCCCCAGGAAACCTCAAAGCATATAATTTATGAATTCAGAAACCAAACATCATGGTTAATTGGCTTGAGGTCTGCAGCCTGTGACGTATGGGCATGAGGTTCACAGTAATACTAATAAAAGAAGTTAAGGTGAAGCTCTGAATACAGTGAGAAAGTTGTCTGATCAAGGTTATGGCTGGATGAGTGATTGAGTTGTGATTCATTGACTGAGGCTAGCAATGCAGTATGTAGCAAATATGGCATTTGAAGATATGCTCATTGATCTTGAACTTGTTTCAGCACTACATCCAAGTCCTTGAGGCCAACTCTTTGTTTTCACGGGTACCTGTTTCCATTGAATTTTGACAATGCTTCTGGAGTGCCTTCTGCCCTGCTGCAGAGTACAAAGTACTTACACTGCTTGCATTTCAGTCAAAGGATGTGACCTAACCACTCAAAATAATCCCCATACCCATTCTGTCAAGCTATCCAAATTAATCCCCAGGATTCTAAGGTGAGGGGTTAGATAGGGTTGACAGTGAGAACCTTTTTCCACGTATGGAGTCAGCTATTACAAGGGGGCATAGCTTTAAATTAAGGGGGGGTAGATATAGTACTGATGTTAGGGGTAGGTTCTTCACTCAGCGAGTCGTAAGTTCATGGAATGCCCTGCCAGTAGCAGTGGTGGACTCTCCCTCTTTATGGGTATTTAAGTGGGCATTGGATAGGTATATGGAGGATAGTGGGTTAGTGTAGGTTAGGTGGGCTTTGATCAGCGCAACATCGAGGGCCGAAGGGCCTGTACTGCGCTGTATTCTTCTATGTTCTATGTTCTATGTTCTATGTGATGCAGGGCACACAGTAAGTATAAACCAGTAAATTCTGGAACAATAAATGTGTCCTCACCTGCATAATTCCAATTACCATCCTTTGTCAATATCTTTTCCTCCCTTTGTCTTTCTCCTATTGTCAGCCTTTTTCCATGAGAGAGACAGGAGGCTATCTCACGCCTACAAGTAATGGAAAGCTGTCCCATATGAAGTCATGCATTCTAGGATGGTAACAGATGAGGATGAATTGTCCCTTTTAAAATGTCCTTGGGGACTAGTAGAAGCTCTTTGAATCAGCAGAATGAATTTTTAAAAAGTATTTTCAATAACAGATTGTTTAATGGTTGGCCTTAGCAGAAGTGAGTTGCAAGGATATCCAGGTGCTGAGTAAGAAAGTATATGATCGAGCAAGAGGTAAGTGGAGCTGGTGTTGGAGAACATTTATTTAATCATGTCTTAAACTTGGCTATACTTGTGAGGTCGCTCAAACTCTCCGATATATGACAGTTTATATCGATTGCCTCCTGGTTCCCCAATAGTCTGACCCAATCTGCACCTCTGTGAGGATTAACCCTACCCATAACCCTTCTTATTGCCAATATGTCTCCAAGGCCCTAGCTCCTTCTGAAATCTTACTGAGAAGAGGTGCTATTAAATATCAAGCTAGAGATTTAAAATTGTTGAAATACTCCAGAAGAACCTTATTTCCCTGCCTCCCTGGATCAGAATGTTAATGCAGAGATATTTTCTTGGCTTCTAATACATTCTGTATGGTTGATCAGGATTTTTGGAAAGAAAATGGAGTTGTTTCACTTCAGCAGAAGGAAAGATCATCCAACTACAAAGCTGTCAAGTAAACAAGAGTCCAGGGCTTTGCATGCAACTGTACTATATGTTTTTTTTCAGATATAGTGACTGGTGTATCATCTTTGGCTGTGTTCACTAAAGGTTCAATACTATGGCTTAGATAATGCTATTATCTCTAATTCAGGAAGTTGTGGTTTCAAGTTTCACTTCAGAGCGAAGCTTTGTTTATATTGTAACATATTTTACAGCATTTGGGGTCATCAAAAGTAGGCATGCCTTCCTCAGAATTTATTTAAATATTAATTGATGATAATGTGAATGATGCATAATTGCAGACTTTAGGAGGATCTAGATAGACCGATGAAATGAATACACACTTGACAGATGAACATTAATGCACAGAAGCATGAAGTGAAGCATTTTAGAAGAAAGAATGAGGAAAGATGATGTAAATTAGATGTTACAATTTTAATGTTGGTGCAGGAATAGACAGAGTTGGCAGTTCATGTATGCAAATCATTTAATGCAGGGCTAGTTGAAGTCAATGGGAATTGGAGAAAATCTCTACACTCATTGAAATCATATCTAAAACAAAGCAAGATGTTTGTTGTTTTTGGATCCCAATCAACTCTGTCTTGAGACATCATTTCAGGAAACTTGAAGTGGGAGAATAAAAATCTCATTGTTGTGGTCCATTTCAATAGTAATAACTTAGGTAGGACTAAGAATGCTGTTCTACTAAGGGGCACGAAGGACCAGATCTTAATTAAAAAGTAGAATCAGAAAGGTAGCAAACAGTGTATTATCACTTGAGCCACAAACAAATTGGCACAGGGCAAATAAGAACAGAATGTTAATTGCAAAGTTCAAAGATTGGTGGGGAAGAAATAGATTTTGAATCTTGAGGCAGTGGTACTAGAGCTACGGAAAGTGGATGTTGTACTACCACCTTCAATAAATAGAGTCAGAGCATGCATACACCAGCAAATTAGGTCAGCATAAGAAAGAAGAAGGTTAAACAAAAAACAGAATTAAAGGCACTTTATCTGAATATACACAGCATTCATTACAAGATGGATCAATTGATTGCATAAAATAGAAATAAATGGGTACAATATGATTGTCATTAAGAGACCTAGATGGAAAGTTGTCAGGATTAGGAACTAAATATTCAAGGCTATTTGAAATGTTGAAAGGACAAGAAAAAAGGAAAAGGAAATGGGGCAGCTCTGGTCACAAATGATGCAATCAGGACAGCAGTGAGATGAGACCTTCACTTGAGGATCAAGGTGAGGGGTGGTGGTAATGACATTGTGGTAATGCCACTGGACTAGTAATCTAGAACACTAGGCTAAATTTCTGAGGACATAAGTTTGAATCCCATCATAGTAGATGGTGAAGTTTGAATTCATTAAAAAAATCTAGAATAGAAACTGCAGGCTAGTATTTTACAACTGTCGATTGTTGTAAAAACCCATCTGGTTCACTAACATCATTTTGGGAAGGAAATCTGCCATTCTTACCTGGTCTGATCCAAATGTAACTCAACATCCATAGCATTGTGATTGACTCATGACTGTCCTTTGGATAATTAGAGATAGGCAATGAAATCGACATCTCATGAATGAATTTTAAAAAGTCAAATCAGTTCAGATAAATAAATAAATAAATGGTGTATTGAAAAATTGTCATGGTGTCAAATGCTAAATTGTGATGATGACATAAATTAAACAATCAATCATAGTGCATAATGTAGTTATAGACTATCACTGAAATACAAATGAAGTATATAATTAAAGGATTGCACATTTACAAATGTACCAGTTTTTAAAAAATTACCTTACAGTTCATTGCAAAATGCAGATCTCCTTAATTTACAGATCTCCTTAATGTACAGAATTAAAATTAAAATATTTTGTACTAAAATCCATAGATCATATGTTCTTAGGTTACATTAATCAAATTCTCAGTTACACACTATTTATGAGATTTTTTTCCAATTGGACTGCCTTGAAGTCTATTTGTTCAATGTCTTATTTGCAGAATGATGTGCGTGTGTTTCTTTTAAACATGCACTGCATTTTTCATTTTGCGAGGTGTGGCAAATGACGTGACAATGGGCTGTGGGTTTCCCAGTTTCTCCTGCAAAATTGAAATAAAGTTTGTCTCTGATTTTCATCAAGGGAACTCATATTGAATTGTTCGATTATGCCAGAATAGCTTTAATATGCATTACCCAGGATCAGTTTTAGTGCTCATTTCTGAACGCTTTTGAATTTGTTCATAGGGTCTTTGCTTAGTCCAGATTTCCAAACCAGTGATATGTATTTAACAATGCATCTTATATAACTATTAAATGTAATCAATAGGTCAGTTTAAACTACAAAGGATTCTCGAAAAGATATAGTTTATGAAGTCTTACATTTCCTCTCAAGCATTTCATGTAATTTGATATTGAATTTTGCTAATAGTTTAATGCATAGTTGTTGCAAAATCTCAGTATTGCCTAAGTTGATGAGAGAGGAATCAGGAGGATTGTGCTTGAACTGCAACTTGAATTTGATTGAGGATGAGAAATAACAAAGAAAATGAGATACTGGTGAGGTAGTTTATAGGTCTCAAACTGTAGCTACACTGTGGGACATAATAAAATTTGGTAAGTAATAAGGGTTAGTAAATAAGGTACTCAATAATCATGTGCAATTGTAATCTTTATTTAGATTGAGCTAATAAAATTGGCAAAAATAGCCTTGAGGCTGATTTTTGCAGAGCATTTTGAACAATTACTTAGAATAATGTATTCTGGAACCAGCAAGGAAACATATTATTTCAGATCTGGTGTTAGAAAATGAGACAGGATTGATCTATGACATTGAGAGGGAAAAATGTTTGTCTAAAACTAGTGTCTTTAATTTAGTATAGATATTCACAAAGGTTTGAAAAATGAGTTGGCTACAGTGGACTGGGAAAATACATTAAAAGTGATGATAGATTCTCCCATCCCTTCAATGGATAATTGTTCAATAAGGTGACTAATTGTTGGCTGTTTAGATTGTTGTCATTGTTTAAGCATCAAAATTTTGATTTGGAGACCTGATTACAAATATTACTTGTGAAGTCCCTATTGGAATAGAGGGTGAAGCCAATGGCTTATGCCATAATCACTTGTCCTGAAGGGAACTCATTCTCCTGCACAAATGTTTCAATGACAGAGACATCTTCATCTTAGGTTTCCTTTTTCCCATGTACTAATATACCAGCTCAAAACCTGATTTCAGATGTCTCTGTGTCTCAGTAAGGACTTCCATGCTCAGCTGTTGTAGAATATTGCCTTGGTATGTAGGAATCTGTGTCTTTTGGATAAACCAGGGTGGTCAAGCTCTAATGAGCATGCTCTCAAAGCTGGATGTGCAATCTTGCAAAAATTTTGCTATTCGCAATTTTGTTCTGCCATTTGATCTTGCAAATAGATCTGAAGTAGTAATGGTGGTATTGAGTTGCTTTATGTGATGTTGATAAGTTAACCATTTCTGATAATCAGAGAAAAAAGGAGTAGGAGTAGGCCATTCAGCCCTTCAAGCCTACTTCACCATTCAATATAATCATGGCAGATCATCTAACTCAGTACCCTCTCCTCACTTTCTGCAAAGCCTTTGATTCCTTCAGATATAAGAATCATATCTAACTATACTTAGAAGTGATGTGAAAACCATTGGATGACAATTCTTTCTTTTGAGATAAATTCCATTCTGATATCAAAGTCTGTGAGTCTGCCAAATGGAAGAATCATTTGGAGTAGAAATATTTTTCTCTCCACTGTTGCTGCCAGACCTCTTGAGGCTCTCGAGCTCTTTCTGTTTTCTTTCCAAATGTTGAACTGGGGAGATGGGCAGTTATGTCATCCAACATGGTGTTGCTGGCCAGAATATTCACAACAGAATAAATCTCCTAAATTAAGTTGAGAGGTGAGTTGTTGGTTGTAACTCTTTGAGTTAGTGGCCTGAAGCAGATATTAAAAGTGAAATAAATGCTTGGCTAGAAGTGGGAGAGGCTCAAGCTGATTGGGAGACTGCTATTCAGAACAAAGCATGAGATTGCAGACAGGAGGCACCTAGAGGAACAGACAGACCTTGCAACTCACTGTTTGGAGTGCATCCTCTACCAAATCTCAAATACATAATAATGATGAAAATTTGTTACCAGCACACCCAGAATGGGTGGGGTAAGTGTGTTTTATTTTGTCTGTGGGAATGAGGTACAATTGTGGGAGATGTGAGGCCCTTCAAAGGCCAATTGCATCAATCCAGATACTCATAGATTCAAAATGAAAAACACATTTCATTACATGTTTAGCTCATACATTGACCAGCAATATATATTAGAAATTATGGCCACAAGCAATGTTGTACATGTCATTGGTCATTATGAATTATTCCTAGTAATCTCAGCACAGCAAAATGAACACAGATGACCTTTAAAGTGTCACATGTGGTCAACCATTCGAAAACATGACCCAAAAGGCATTGAGTGGCCTTCCTGTCACATTGAATTGTGTGTCAGAACATGCAAATTCTGAGGAGAGTGCAAGATGGCAGCAATCCTACTGCACTTGTATTATGCTTGTGTATTTACATGATATGGCTAATGCTGCATGCATCTGAATAAGGTCCAATACATCAGCAGTCGATCCCATGGTTCTCCTTGGTAAAGGCCTCAATGTCCTACTATAAAGTCTCATGTATGTTTGCTGTGATAATAGGTGAAATAAATCAATAAAATGCTATTTTTTCTCTGAAATTCCCCACACTGGTTCACTGTACACTGACCAAATAGATCTAGCAATAGCTGATATTATCTTTACTGTCATTATCATACAAAAACAGCACAGAGAAAGTGAGGCAGAATGATGGCAGAAAGTCCAGAGCCAGTAGCAAACTTCAGCAGCTGCCAAACAGACTCCACATGGAGTAGTTTAGAGTTACAAAGGCCCTTCAAGATCGGGTTCAGGTCTAGGACGCTCAGTGTGCATTGTCAGAAATTATCTAGTTGAGCAAAGCTCAGTGCCATTGCAGGGTAGCAAGTTGTAACAGATCTCTGTCATCTAGTTTACCATGCAGAACCTCATCAAATGCCTTGCTAAAGTCAATGTAGACAATGTCTACCATTCTGTCTTCATCAATCTTCTTTGTTACTTCTTAAAAAAACTCAATCAAGTTAGTGAGACACAATTTCCCAAAGCCATGTTGACTATCCCTAATCAGTACTTGCCTTTCCAAATACATGTAAATTCTGTTTCTCAGAATCCCCTCCAATAACCTACCCATCACTGATGAGAGGCTCACTGGTTTCTCATTCTCTGGCATTTCCTGCAGCCATTCTTAAATTATGGCGTAACATTAGTCACTGTCCAGTCTTCCAGGCCCTCACCTGTGGCTGTTGATAATACAAATATCACTGCTAGGGGCCCCACAATTTATTCCCTATCTTCCAACAATGTCCTGGGATACACCTGACCAGATCCCAGGGATTTATCTACCTTTACGCATTTTAAGACCCCCAGCACCTCCTCTTTTTTCACGACATCGCTATTTATTTCCCCAAGTTCCCTAGCTTCCATGTCCTTCTCGACAGTAAATACTGACATGAAATATTAATTTAGTATCTCACTCATCTCCTGTGATTCCAAACATAGATGGCCTCATTGATCTTTAAGGAGTCCCATTATCTCCCCAGTTACCCTTTGCCCTTAATGTACTTGCAAAATCTCTTTGGATTCTCCTCAACCTAATCTACTAAAGCTATCTCATGTCCCATTTTTAACCTCCTGATCTCTCCTTTTAGTATACTCTTACTCCTCCATACTCCTCAAGAGATTAAGTTGATCCAAGCTGTGTATATACCTGACATGTATCTCCTTTTCTTGACCAGACCCTCAAAATCTCTGGTCATCCAGTGTTCCCTACTCCCACCAACCTTGCCCTTCACACAAACAGAAACATATCGTCTCTGAATTCTCATTATCTCAATTTTGAATGTGCCAGGCATTGCTGCACATTCCTCCGGTCTATGGACACTGCACTGACCTAACAGGCTACCTTGGATTGGCTTTTCCTGGAGAAAGACATCAGCCCTTTTCTCCATTACCTTGTTTGACTAGCCCTCCAGATCTCTATTGCTGAAGTAGCTTGTGTGCAGCTGGATTTAAAATATGGCACCTGCACTATGAATGTGGAAGAGCATAGCACCAGCGACAACATCAGTCTCTGCTGACCGCAACATTGCACATGAAGGCTGGATGCATAATTAATAAGAAGATCAACAGAGAGAAAAGTTCACACATGAGAAAAATCACCATTCCCCACAGAGGGAAATCCTCCATGAAACTACCTGAAAATGACATCACCAAAATATGGAAAGGTTCAGCCCTATGTAGAGATTCTTGTTTTAATCATGAGACATTTCTTGGATTTAACGCAAAGGTTAAATCAACTCTTCCTTGTCCAACTCAAAAGGCACACTGAGATTCTGGATATATCTGTAAAATGAGCAATTAAATCATTAATAATAATGCTATAGCACAGTTAGCTTATAATTTGACATGGGGAAAATGTTGGAAGCTGTTAAAAAGCAAGCTGTATCACGATATTTTGAAAATCGCTATATAATCAATCAGAGACAACATGGCTTTCTGAAAGGAAAATTATGTTTGACAAATTCATTAGAGTTCTTTGAAGACGTAACAAGCAGAGGAGGGCAAAGGGAAATCAGTAAGCATGGTGTGTTTGGATTTCCAAAAACCAATCAATGAGGTGCTACATAAAAGGGAGGTCTTGAGTCAGAAGCTCTGTGTTGAATCCAAACCCAGGACTTGGAAAACAAGAAATGTGCATTCAAAATGTAACAAAACAGATTGAATATCAATCTGCAAATACTTCTGTTGCCTGCCAATATCAGACAGTAAGAGTGCGAGAGATTCCTGGTTAGCCATTTTAGGGAAAAGAAAGTTGGAGCCTCTACTATCACTATCTATAGCTCTCTTGTAAAAGTGTATATTGTCACAACAACTCAGACTTTCTTTGTGAACTGTAACACACTACCACCACAAAAGATAAGAGCTCATTGTCCTGAAGATAGTATATTCACAAAGATAAAAGATTGGCTCATGAAATATTGTGTCATGCAGCATTACCACTGTACTAAATGACATAGGATTCAAATAGACCTAGCAACTCAAAACTGGGCATCCATGAGACATTGTACATCATCAGCAGCAGCAAAATTATACTCAGTATCTGCAACCTCAGTGCTCAGCGTATTCCCAACTTTACCATTGCCATCAACCATATTCAGTGAAGGATACAGGAGGGCATGCCAGAAACAGCACGAGGCATACCTAAATATAAGGTGTTAACCTGTTAAACCTGCAACACATGATTACTTGTATTCAAAACAGTATAAGCAACAAGTGGCAGTGAGAGCAAAGCAATTCCACAACCAATGAATCAGATCTAAGCTCTGCAGTCTTACCACAACCAGTCATGAATGGTAATGGATAATTAAACAACTCGAGGCTACACAAATACCCCTATCATAATTGATGAGGAAGCCCTGCACATCAGTACAAACAAAAAGGCTGTAGCATTTGTAACAAACTTCAGCCAGAAATATTGTGTGGATGACGCATTTCTGAATCCTCCAGTGGTCCCCATGCATTATAGATGCACAGTCTTCAACCAATTTAATTCACTCCACATGATAGTAAGAAATAACTGAAGGCACTGATAGTTAGACTATTGGCCCTAACATATGGGACATAGTATTAAAAACTTGTGCTCCAGAACTTGCTACACCTGTTGCTTAGCTGTTCCAGTCAGGTGACAATGCTGGTACAATTTGACAATTTGGAAAATTTCTGTTATGTCCTGTACACAAAAAGCAGGATAAATCCAAACCAGTCAATTGCTGCCCCTTCAATCTACTCTCAATTATCAGTAAAATGATGCAAGGAAGAATTTACAGTGCTGTGAAGCAGCACTTGTTTAGAAATAAACTGCTCACTGATGTTAGGGCCACTCAGCCCCTGGTCTCATTACAGCCTTGGTTCAAACATGGACAGCAGAACTCTGGTGACTGCCCCAAACGTTATGTCACAAGAGTGTCATCAAGAAACCTGGCAAAAATAGAGCCAATGGGATATTGGAAGTAAACTCTCTGCTGGTCAGAGTCATACTTGGCACAAAGGAAAATGCTTGTAGTTGTTGGAGGTTAATCATCTCAGCTCTAAAACATCTCTGCAGGAATTCTTCAAGGTAGTACGTGAGACCAAATTATTTTCAGCTGCTTCATCAATGACTATGCCTCCATGATAAAACTAGGAGCAGCAAGGGTTACAGGGAGAAAGTGGGAGAATGGGGTTGAGAAACTTATCAGCCATGATTGAAAAGTGGAGCAGACTTGATGTGCTGAATGGCCTAATTTCTGCTCTTATGTCTTATGGTCTTATAGTCTTATGTTTACTGATAATTGCACAATCTTCATCATCACTCATGACTCCTCGGACACTGAAGCTGCCCATGTCCTCTGCTTCAAGACCTAGTAAATATCCAGACCTGATCTGATAAGTTCTGGATTAGTGGTGCTGGAAGAGCACAGCAGTTCAGGCAGCATCCAAATAGCTTCGAAATCGACGTTTCGGGCAAAAAGATCTGATAAGTGGCAAGTAAGATTCATGCAACACAAGTAATAAGCAATGAACATCTCCAACAAGAGAGAGTCTCACCATTGCCACTTGATATTCAACAGCACAACCCTCACTGAATTTCTCTACCAACATCATTCTGGGAGTTACTATTGACTAGGAGCTAGATTGCCAAATGAATGCGGTAGCTACAATTGTAGATCAGAGATTAGGAATCCTGCAGCAACTAACTCACCTTCTGACTTCTAATTACTATCCACCATTTACAAGGCACAACTCAGGACTATAGTGGAATACGTCCCAGTTGCCTGAATGACTTGTAGCACTCAAGAAGCTAGACACCAGCCAGGATAAAATAGTTTGGTTTAGTGGCCCCATATCTACAAACATTCACTTCCTGCACCACTGACACTCAGTAGAGCAGCATCAAAATGCACTGCTGAAATTCACTAAGTCTTCTTAGACAATACCTTCCAAACCCATAATGACCACAATCTAGAAGGACAAGGGCAGCAGATGCATGGGACCACCACCTGCAAGTTTCCCTACAAGACACATACCATCCTAGCTTGGACATATATCGTCGTTCCTTCAGTGTCACTCAATCAAATGCTTGAACCCCTTTCTTAACATTATAATGTCTCTATTTAGAGCAAATAAGCTGCAACGGTTCAAGAAGGTGCACTCACCAGCCACTTCTAAGGGCAATTAGAGAGGGGAATAAAGTCTAGCTCAATAGGAAAAGCCACCTTCCGCTGAATGAGTAAAAATTACAGGAAGCAGACAGCCAGGATTCCATTTTCAGATTGGCAAGCTACAACATGTTGTGTGTCACAGGGATTGATGCTGGGGCCTCAACTGTTTATAATCTATTTTATTGACTTAGGTGAAAGCACAAAGGGCTTTTGTGGCTCGGTGGTAATGAATGTCTTTTTGGAGCATAAAGCCTGGATTCAAGCCTCGTTCACAGCAGCAATGTGTCATAATATGTCTGCACAGGTTGATTAAATATCCTTAGTTGAACATACAGAGTTTACTAGAACCAAATTCCTGATGATACAAAAATGGATAGGAAAACTACTTCTGACAAGGACAAATGCAGAGCCAGTAAATATAGATTGGTCAAAAAAGTAATCAAAAAAGTAAATAGATGAAGTGTAATGTGAGGAAAAAGAGAAAAAGAGAACGTCCTTGCATCCGAATCACAAAAATCTGGCATGCTTGTACGTTAAGTAATAACTACAACAAATGGAATTTTGACCTTCATTGCCAACAGTGTGGGGTGGCGTATAAAAGTTGGGACTTCTTGCTAAATGGATATGGAGTGTTGATGGGATCATGGGCGCTGTTTTAGTCTCCTTATTTAAGGAGTTGTATTTGCATTAGAGGAAGCTCAAAGACAGTTTACTACAGCGATTCCGAGGAAGAAGGAAACAATAAACAGATTATGCTTATGCACATTGGAATTTATAAGATTGAGAGGCGATCTTACTGAAACATACAAAATTTTGAGGGGGCTTCACTGGGTCCTGTAAGGACTGAATACCATTTTGAACACCATTGAAATGTCTACTCCATGTCCTTACAATCTGAGGATTAGGCCATAGTCAGTTCTACAGGTCAAGTGCAAGCAGTCTGGGGATTACTGGTGGGTCGAGGCTGCTGTTGAGATATCATTTCAGGGCTTAGGATAAAGTTGGAGCTTTTCTGTCAAATCAGTCTGCGGGACGGGAGTTTGGTCAACAATGATCGGGGGCCTATCATGGAGCAATACATAGACTCCTGGGGAAAGTGGGCAATTCAAGTGTGGAGATAGGCTCCATTGTACTGGCTCACTAAATTAATGGCCACAGTGAGCGAGGCAAATGCAGACAATAAAGTGGGACATCGGAGTTAAAAGGAGCTCTGGAAAGGAGGATTCAAACAGGTCATAGTAACTCTGACCTTCACATGTTGAGGGTGTCAGGCCAACAAGGACATAGGAATTTCCAACGTCATGAGGTCTGGAGTAAACTGGGTTGGTTACTTGGGATGTAAAAGGGCTCAACTGAAAATTGTTGAGGGCTTAAATGTCATTGTGGCCAAAGGGACAGCAATAGAAAAGGGAACATGAAGCATTGGATGAAATTCATGGACTAGGGGTGAATCCTGCAATTCATTCACACTAACACCAAATAGAAATGTCACAATGTTGGTTTGAAAATCAACCACTTAAGAACTTCACAAAATGGATGCGACCACGTGCTAAGTGGATGGTTTGAGTTAACATTTTATTCTTTGGAGGTAGAGTAAAGAACTTACATGCTGAAGCCCTACTGGGGATAATTGTATTAATCATGTCACCCATCTTCCTTCAATTTGCACTTCATTCTTTGCAGGTCACTCACCGTCCAAAAGTATTACATTAAATTTATGGCCTCAAGCAATAATAAGCATTTCATCATGCAATTAATTACTTCCTTGTCATGTAAGCTAGACAAGGGTCATGAGAACAAGGAAATTAAAAGTTCCTATTTGCCAACCATATTTCATTGCATATTTTGGAAGACAGCACTCTGCAGCTGCCAGATTCTCATTACTGAAGTGTAAGTGTGCAAAGACATGAGCTATGATGTGAAAAGGAGACTTTTCTTTTGCAGATGGGACAATCAAGTTGACCTTCTGGCAGAATTCCAAACCCCCAGTGTAGCATATAAGCATTGGTTGTGAAGCATACAGTTGGATAAGGTCACATAACTCAGAGCTCCTCGTCACAGCAGGACTATTAATTACCACCTTGGAAAGCCTTCATGGGGACCTTTGTGGCATCTCCCAATCCATGACACAAAGTGCATCTGGAGTGTGTGAGAGCACTGTGCCTTTAAGAGAGATGTCTTCCATGCTGTTTCTCTTGAAGAGAGATGTTGCCAAATGAGAAAAAGACTTAGATGGCAAGACATCCTCTTAAAAATCAAAAGGGGCAGATTGTTTCTTTCTTCTGAACTGGAGAGAGACAGCTTGTGAGAACCAGAACTGTTTTGCTGAATTGCATTTCTTTGCCACAGGGTGCGATTGTGAGATGCTGTCTTTATTGGAACAGTTGTTGATTAGTAGTTAATATACATAAGTCACTCACACTTCTGGTAAGATGGTGGCAGGGTAGTTGCCAGAGTTCCTCTGCTCCACCTCTCCTTTTTTTTCTTTTTTTCTGTCTCTCTCTCTCTCTCCTCTCTTCTCAGCCACAGACATCTTGCTCCTGCCTCCAATTCCTGCCCTCCAAAATGGTTGGTGCAGATGCCTGCAACCAGAGTGGGGATGCCAGGATGTGGATGCGCGGTGGTAGCCTGGTGTGGGAGCAGGGGCAGCGCGTCAATGCAGAGTGTGATGGCAGCTAGCAGTCAGATCACATGGAGGCCCTCTATGTCAGTCTGCTGTGGAGACCCTTTGTAAGAGAGACTGTGATGTTTGTCTTTTTAACTTTGCTGCTTGTTTTTTCTGACCTATGATTATACTATGTCTAGCTGCAATGTAACTTTTTTTTTTCTTCGTTTCTCTGTTCTGCAATTAAGCATTGTATCTGGGCTCATTTGTAGGTGTGACAATAAAGCTAATTCAATTCATTCATATTATCTTGTTAAGTATTACAATAGAATTAAAGTTATACCAGTTCTTTTCATCATTTGCATTTTAACTGTGTTGTAAGAATAGAAACTGTTTTGCTTAAAGCCCAGTGGTGGACCAACCAAATTACATCTGGAATACAGCAACTTATACTTGCCTTTAAATAAATATCCAAGTTAAAGTCTCGGCTATCTCCTTACCATATTTTATGGGTTAGTTTAGTCTGGTCCATAACAGATGTTAATGATGCATTTTATTTCGAGCATATCACATCATCCGACTCCCACATAACAACGATAGTCAAGCAGCTAGTTCATTGGAATTCTCCACCATTGCTGGTTTCCCCTGATGCAAGTGTATCCATATTGAATTGTGGAACCTTGAGAACTTGTGAACAGAAATAGCTTCCACTCCATGAATGTTCAAATTATATGTGATCATTGATGCCAAAGAAGTCTGTGTCAGACATCCTAGGAACTGCCATGACTTTTGTATTTTAGAGAATTAATAGTTTTCTGTGTCCTTCTACGTTCCTCAGGCAATACAGTGAAGATTGCTGAGAGACAAGGGACTCCAAATTGGCCCATGGCACCTTTAAGAAACCCTCTGACAAAGATACAACATTGTTCACACTTAAACCAAGGCCATAATGGAACAAAGTATAGGCCTCTGGAAGGTGAGGTCTTCATGTCTGAATTGTTTTGGCAGGACATTGTAATATTCCCCAGTGTGTCCCATAACACTGTGGCATATTGTACCTTCACACTGAAACAGATAAAATGGGGATGTCTCGGATGGAGACGAAATGAAGGATCAACAGCAATTGTCTGAGGTTGAAGATAAGAAAGACAAAAGGATACTAATCAGGAAGTCATGCAAGAGATGGATTATATTGCAGAGCCCATGAGGCCAGAGGCAATCTTACTGCCAGCCATTTCTGAAATGAATGAGCTGGGTTTAGACTTGGTTTAATTGTTTGCAATTCCTTTGATAATTGGGGAAGCAACCCCTACTCAGAACAAAGAACATGTGGATCTTCATTTGCAGTCTTGGGCTTTTATGTCATTGAATAAATTTCTCATTGTCCATCTGATTGTATACATGATGCCCCATTTTAAAGTTGCTACATGAAACCTGCCCCAATGGGAGATTTAGTGATGGGAAAAAATGTTCAGTTGTGTGTAAGAACACTTATAGTTTAAAAAAAACTTGCTCTAATTGACTAGTTGGGAAAAAGCAGCAGTGAGACAGTATAATAACGGTGGATGGCATGATGTTAGGTAACTCTTCAGGCATCAGTCCTTCATAATAGCCACCAGGTTGAGAGAAATCCTGAGGAATCTCATTTTGATTCTTCAATGTTTCAGAGTACAGCAGAGTACAATGTTCAGCTGCCTTGAAATTCTTGTGCATCCTCCATGGCAGTTGGACCCATTTGAGGCAGCACTTTGCACAGATTTGCATGACAGAACAATGCAATATGAGGAAGAGTGAGCATATGAATTGTCCATTGTATATCTCTCAGCTTTGAATGTTAGTTCCATACCTCAAAAAACTGTTTCATACAATGAACCATACCTTGCAAAGATTTTTTTTATTCTTGCATGTGATCTGGGCATTGTTGGAAAACCCACCATTTATTTCCCATCCTTAACTGTGATTAAACTAAGTGGCTTGCTAGCCTTTTAAGCACAAACCAGATTGCTCTGGATCTGGCATCACGTATATTGCAGACAGCACAGTACTGAGAACTTGTGGACTCCTCCATCCTTCGATCAGGTTAACCAAATGTCTCTGACAAATCTGAGTGAGACACACATGACTATCTCTCTGGTTTGGCCAAGTCACTTAGGGCCAAGAGCAGGAGCACATCTTCTGTCAGGGCTGAGTAAGCGCATCATCTCTGGAAATTCTCTGAAAGTCGGAAGCAGGGGCATTATCTTCCCCAGTTAGCTGTGGAGATGTGTCAGTAATGGAGTCACCAGACTAATATAGAAAAGTACTCATCGAGGTGAACATCCCTGAGCTAATGAAGGGTGCCAGAGAAAACCTCGTCAGTTCAACCTCTGAGATTTCACTGGCTTCCACCTCAGAGGTGGAGATTGAGTTAAGTACCTCAAGGGTTGGCTTCTTTATGGAAATTAGCTTTCTGCTGCTAGTGCCTTCATGAATGAGAAAGTATTATTTATTGAAGAAAGATAAAAGCTTGTGCAGATTAAGTTCATACTGGTGGGAATGGGAGAACAATACTACACAACAATGCTTATTGTATTGACTAGCATTGGTATCTTCTCATATCTGTGGGCATGTTCTTCTTTAGCTAAGTGCAGAATGTTTTCACCATGGAGAGTGAGGAGGAGCATTTAGACAACTACCACCATCTCTCTGCCCAAACCACCACCACCACCCCACCCCAACCCCACACACAATTCGTCTTCAACATCTTGGCCCAGTTATGAGACATTCCTTCCTTCAATGTGACAAAGGGACGGTTTTGAATATGAAGGAAGTGGTTGGAAGTGTAGATAGTGGTGACATGTGAACAGGAGAGTTGTTGAGATGTTCCCAGTCACTGAATAGGAAGTGAAGAGGGTGTGAAGTATTTATAGTTTGTAAGGATAAGATGGGTGAGAGCTCTTAAGTGGTCATGATACATGCAATAATAACTGATGATTGTAGTCCATAAACCTTGGTTGGATTGTGCAGTGGCAAATTTAGAGTGGGTGATGGTCCTGTGAGTGTAACATAGCAGAGAGAAAATAGTAACACCTTCCCTTGTAGAGTGGGGAAGACCTTCTTTTAACAATAGTGAATGCCCAATTTCAACCATGTCACTAGACTGAGGCAGTTTCTGTTTGGGCTGGCTGGATCTGTCATTATGGTCTTTTTTGGCAGTCAGAAAGAAAAAGACTGCCTTCTTCTCCATCATCCCAACCACCAACACTTACAGGTCTTTGTCCTAGTACCAAGAAGCTAGTTTGTTGTTGCAATATTTTCAGTGCTGAGCACTGCAGTTCAAGAACTAGTTTCTTGCAGCATCTGAAGCAGGTATGCTGCCAAGCTTTGAATATGGCACCAAAGGTATATAAGCCAACAGGTCAGGGCAGTGACGAGCACTTCTGCCTCACTCACCACAGGATTCCCTGAGAAATACACCCAACATCTTGGTTTGCATTGCTAATGAAGTGAAAAGCAAAGATTGAATGAGAAAGTTCACCCTGGGCCCTTTTCAGACCAGACATCTTGTAGTCATTCGCCATCACATTTTAAATACAATTGGGAGAATTCAGTCCATGGAATTAATTTTTTTAGAATTACATGGAATCTACTGCACAGAGATAGGCAATTTTGAACAATTGATTTGTGCTGGTGTTCCTGTTCAACACAGGCTCCTTGCCTGATTTTATATAACTACAATCACATAATCTTCTATCATTTCTCCCTCATGTAATTATCCAGCTTCCCTTACAATTCATCCATGCTATTCTTCATGGCACTGAGATTCACTTTTCCACTGCCTGTGAATTCTCCCAATATTACTTCAATATGAATTTACAGATAAACTGACCACTATGGTACTCCCATAAAACACTGCCAGTGAAAGTACTGCATCCATCAGGTGCAGCATAAAGCTCAGAGCTGAAAATGTGTTGCTACAAAAGCGCAGCAGGTCAGGCAGCATCCAAGGAACAGGAGAATTGACGTTTCGGGCATAAGCCCTTCTTCGATTCTCCTGATCCTTGGATGTTGCCTGACCTGCTGCGCTTTTCCAGCAACACATTTTCAGCTCTGATCTCCAGCATCTGCAGTCCTCACTTTCTCCCCACAGCATAAAGCTCACTCTACATTGTCCCATCGAACTCTCCCTGGGCTAACTTTGAATTACCATGTAATTTCCTACACGGTATAATATGAGTGATATCTATATTGTCAATCTGGGGATTTAAGGCACATCATATTAAACAGTGGATATAGACAGTGAACTCTTCAAAATGTTAACACAGTAAAGGTAATGTGTTTATAAATTACAAACATGCTAGGTTCAGTGCATACCTGATGTGTTGGGCTGTTCTTACACAGTCATACCTGATGACTGCGTTGGCGCCACCTCTTGCTCCCGCGAGGAGGTTGAGCAATTCATCAACTTCACCAACACATTCCACCCTGACCTTAATCTCTGACACCTCCCTCCCCTTCCTGGACCTCTCCATCTCCATTAATGATGACCAACTTGACAGTGACATTTTTTACAAACCCACCGACTCCCACAGCTACCTGAATTACACCTCTTCCCACCCTACCTCTTGCAAAAATGCCATCCCGTATTCCCAATTCCTCCGCCTCCGCCGGATCTGCTCCCAGGAGGACCAGTTCCACCACAGAACACACCAGATGGCCTCCTTCTTGAGAGACCGCAATTTCCCTTTCCACGTGGTTAAAGATGCCCTCCAACGCATCTCGTCCACATCCCGCACATCCGCCCTCAGACCCCACCCCTCCAACCGTAACAAGGACAGAACGCCCCTGGTGCTCGCCTTCCACCCTACCAACCTTCGCATAAACCAAATCATCCGCTGACATTTCCGCTACCTCCAAACAGACCCCACCACCAGGGATATATTCCCCTCCCCACCCCTTTCCACCTTCCACAAAGACCGTTCCCTCCGTGACTACCTGGTCAGGTCCATGCCTGCCTACAACCCACCCTCCCAACCTGGCACTTTACCCTGCCACTGCAGGAATTGTAAAACCTGTGCCCACACCTCCTCCCTCACCTCTATCCAATGCCCTAAAGGAGCCTTCCACATCCATCAAAGTTTTACTTGCACATCCACTAATATCATTTATTGTATCCATTGCTCCCGATGCGGTCTCCTCTACATTGGGGAGACTGGGCACCTCCTAGCAGAGCGCTTTAGGGAACATCTCCAGGACACCCGCACCAATCAACCACACCACCCCGTGGCCTAACATTTCAACTCCCCCTCCCACTCTGCTGAGGACATGGAGGTCCTGAGCCTCCTTCACCGCCGCTCCCTCACCACCAGACGCCTGGAGGAAGAACGCCTCATCTTCTGCCTCGGAACACTTCAACACCAGGACATCAATGTGGACTTCAACAGTTTCCTCATTTCCCCTTCCCCCACCTCACCCTAGTTCTAAACTTCCAGCTCAGCACTGTCCCCATGACTTGTCCGGACTTGTCCTACCTGCCTATCTCCTTTTCCAAGGTAAAAACAATGACTGCAGATGCTGAAAACCAAATACTGGATTAGTGGTGCTGGAAGAGCACAGCAGTTCAGGCAGCATCCAATTAGCAGCGAAATCGATGTTTCGGGCTGAAGGGCTTTTGCCCGAAACGTCGATTTCGCTGCTCATTCGATGCTGCCTGAACTGCTGTGCTCTTCCAGCACCACTAATCCATTATCTCCTTTTCCACCTATCCACTCCACCCTCTCTTCCTTGACCTATCACCTTCATCTCCTCCCCCACTCACCCATTGTACTCTATGCTACTTTCTCCCCACCCCCACCCTCCTCTAGCTTATCTCTCCACGCTTCAGGCTCACTACCTTTATTCCTGATGAAGGGCTTTTGTCCAAAACGTCGATTTCGAAGCTCCTTGGATGCTGCCTGAACTGCTGTGCTCTTCCAGTACCACTAATCCAGTACCTGATAAAAGTCAGTAAGCATTTTCTTGTACTGCAATGACACGTATGGCACTGTTGACTTGGCAATGACTACCTCGTCCCACCAATGTTCACTTCAGAAGAAAATGTTGAAGGAATCCAAATAATATCTGTTTCTTTGCTCATGGTCATTCAACAGGAATTCTTTGTACAACCCATGGACAAAACCAACGTCATCGACAAAATTCCATGCAAGGACTGCCACAAACACTACGTAGGACAAACAGGAAGAAAGTTAGCCACCAGGATACACAAACACCAGCTAGCCACAAAAAAACACAACCCTCTCTCCCTTGTAGCCCTACACACAGATGAAAAAACCACCATTTCGACTGGGACAACACATCTATCCTGGGACAGGCTAAGCAAAGACATGCCAGAGAATTCCTAGAGGCCTGGCACTCCAACCACAATGCCATAAACAAACACATAGATCTAGATACCATCTATCAACCCCTCAGAAAACGAACAGGAAATGACATCACCACAAACCCCAGGAACCCCATCCAGGAGAAAGTATAAATAGAAAGCAGGAGACAACAGCTTTGCTTCACTTGGAGGTCGCCACTGATGATATTACCTAGCCAGGTAATGAAACGTCTGGATATCAAACCTACAGCTCAGCGAGCAAACCTACACCCTTATCCTGAACCTGAAGTATAAACCTTCACAAACCTTGCAGGAATTCTTTGGTCCTGTCAGTAAAAATGCAGTCTTTTCCAATTCCAACAAACCCAAGAACAGTTTCCAGCACTGCTTCAGTTCAGTAATTTTGTACAATCAGCTTTAAATCCTGCAATAAAACACAATTTTCTACCTGGGTAGGTTCTCAATGGCTGATACTCCTGACAACAGGAACCTGTCATCATGCAAATGCAAACTACTGTGGACACTGAAAAACTGAAACAAAACAGAGAATACTGTCAGCAGCTCGTTAAGCATTAGTGAAGAAATAAAGCTAATGTAGGTGGAATTTTCCTTCTTTTTGAGCTGTGTGTGCTATGGCAAGAAAGATGTAAAGATATTTCTATGAATAGGTTGAATTGGGAAATTTCTCCAGAAAGCAGACAGCAAGCAGCCATGAGAATTGGCAAATGCTGATGCTGACTGGTTAGAAGCCCTGCCTCTTTGTACTGGTTTGGAGATGCCAATATTGGACTGGGGTGTACAAAGTTAAAAATCACACAACACCAGGTTATAGTCCAACAGGTTTAATTGGAAGCACACTAGCTTTCAGAGCACCGTTCCTTCATCGGGTGGTTGTGGAGAACACAATTGTAAGACACAGAATTTATAGCAAAAGTTTAAAGTGTGATGTAACTGAAATTATACATTGAAAAATACCTTGATTGTTCATTGAGTCTTTCATCTGTTCGAATACCATGATAGTTTCACTTCCTTCATGTGTAAATCACAAAACGTATTTTTAAAAGTTGCATTCTCAGGTTGACTGTAACAACTGGTGTTAGCTCGACAATATGTTGAAAGTGTTAGCCCCCTGTGTTCTGTCTGTGCCGTGATATTTAGATTGATTCTAATCTCAAAAGTGAGATAACAGAGTTTTACATGAATTCATGCAGTTTTTGAGCAAAGTATAATGTAACTTTGCAAGTACAAATTCATCTCACAAATGTATATGTATATGTGTGCATGTGGATCCTTGTGTCTGTGTGCGTGTGTGTCTGTCTGTCTGGGTTGGGGGGTTGTGAGTGTAAGAGAAAGTGTAAATGTGTGTATATGTGAGTGTAGAGTGTCTTAAGTCTGTGAGGGGGTGCATGTCTGAGTGTGGGAGTGTGTGTATGCCTGTAAGTGTGTGTGTGTGTGTGTGTGTATATGTCTCTGTGTGTGTATAGCGCAATGGTGGTCATTTGTAGTGTGACATGAACCGAAGTCCCCAGTTGAGGCCCTCCCTATGGGTACCGAACTTAGCTATTAGCCTCTGCTCGGCCACTTTTCGCTGCTGCCTGTCCCAAAGTCTGCCTTGGAGGCTGGTCACCTGAAGGTCTGAGGTCGAATGACCTGGACCGCTGAAATGTTCCCCAAGTGGGAGGGAACACTACTGTCTGTTGATTGTTGTGCGGTGCCCATTCATCTGTTGCCATAGCCTTTGTTTGGCTTCCCCAATGTACTATGCCTCAGGGCTTCCTTCCCTGCAATGTATAAGATAGACAACGTTGGCTGAGTCACATGAGTACCTACCACATACATGGTGGGAGGTGTCCCCACGTGTAATGGTGGTATCCATGTCCACACTCTTAAACGTCTTGCAGCACCTACAGTGACAGGGTTGTATGGAGTTGTCCTGAAAGCCAGGCAGCTTGCTACGAACAATGATCTGTTTGAGGTTTGTTGGTTGCTTAAAGGCAAGCAGTGGAGGTGTGGGGAAGGTCTTGGCGAGGTGCTCATCCTCATTGATAATGTGTTGCAGATCACGACGAACAACTGCAACAACTGCCAATCTCCAAACACCGTCCTACAACTGATCCGCTTTATCTTTGATCACAACGTCTTCACCTTTGACAACCAATTCTTCATCCGGATACATGGAGCAGCCATGGGGACCAAATTTGCAGCCCAATATGGCAACATCTTCATGCACAGGTTCGAACAAAACTTCTTCTCTATGCAAGATCTCCAACCAACATTATACACCAGGTATATTGATGGCATTTTCTTCTTTGGACCCATGGTGAGGAGTTACTGATGAAACTACACAGTGATATCAACAAGTTTCATCCCACCATCAACCTCACCATGGACTACTCTCGACTATCTGTCTCATTCTTGGACACATGCATGTCCATCAAGGATAGGTACCCCAGCACGACACTGTACCGAAAACCCACAGACAACCTCACAATGCTACACTTCTCCAGCTTCCACCCAAAACAAATTAAAACAGCCATCTCCTATAGACAAGCCCTACGCATACATCGGATCTGCTCAGATGGGGAGGAACATGACGGGCGCCTGGAAGTACTCAGGAATGCCATCATAAGAACATGGTATGATGCTCAACTCATCAACCGCCAGTTCCAACGTGCCACAGAAGGAACCGTAATGACCTCTTCAGGAGACAGACACATGCTGCAACCAACAGGGTACCCTTTGTTGTTCAGTACTTCCCAAGAGCTGAAAAACTATGGCATGTTCTTCGTGACCTGCAATGAAGGTGAGCACCTCGCCAAGACCTTTCCCACCTCCACTACTTGCCTTTAAACAACCACCAAACCTCAAACACATCATTGTTTGTAGTAAGCTGCCCGGCTTTCAGGACAACTCCATAACCCTGTCACTGTAGGCGCTGTAAGACGTTTCAGAGTGTGGACATGGATACCACCATTACATGTGGGGACACCTCCAACCATGTACGTGGCAGGTGCTCATGTGACTCAGCTGACGTTGTCTATCTTATATGTTGCAGGCAAGGATGCCCAGAGGCATGGTACATTGGGGAAACCGAGCAAAGTTTACGGCAACAGATGAATAGGCACCGCACAATAATCAACAGACAGTAGTGTTCCCTCCCACTTGGGGAACACTTCAGCGGTCCAGGACATTTGACCTCGGACCTTCGGGTGACCATCCTCCAAGGCGGACTTTGGGACAGGTAGCAGCGAAAAGTGGGCGAGCAGAGGCTGATAGCTAAGTTCGGTACCCATAGAGAGGGCCTCAACTGGGACCTTGGGTTCATATCACATTACAGGTGATCACCATTGCACTATACACACACACACACACACACACACACACACACAGACACTCCTACACACACACATACACACGGACACACATATACACAGACAGACACACAGACACTCACACCCTTACAGACACACACACTCCCACACTCATACATGCATCCTCTCAGAGACTTAAGACACTCTACACTCACATACACACACATTTACACTCTTTCTCACACTCACAACCCCCCAACCCAGACAGACAGACAGACAGTCAGACACACATATATATATATACACACACACAGACACAAAGACCCACATGTACACACATCCATATAAGTTTGTGAGGTGAATTTGTACTTGCAAAGTTACATTGTACTTTGCTCAAAAACTGCATGAATTCATGTAAAACTCTGTTATCTAACTTTTTAGATTAGAATCAATCTAAACATCATGGCACAGACAAAACACAGGGGGCTAACACCTTCAACATATTGTCTAGCTAACACTAATTGTTACAGTCAACCTGAGAATGCAACTTTTAAAAATACATTTTGTGATTTACACATGAAAGAAGTGAAACTATCATGGTATTCGAACAGATGAAAGACTCAACGAACGATCAAGGTATTTTTCAATGTATTATTTCAGTTACATCACACTATAAACATTTGCTATAAATTCTGTGTCTAACAATTGTGTTCTCCACAACCACCTGATGAAGAAGCGTCGGTCCGAAAGCTAGTGTGCTTCCAATTAAACCTGTTGGACTATAACCTGGTGTTGTGTGATTTTTATCTTTGTCCTGAGTCTTTGTTCAAGTTGATTCAAGAAGCTACATTCATAGAATCATAGAGATGTGCAGTATGGAAACAAATGCTTCGGTCCAATGTTTCCATGCTGACTGGATATCTTAAATAAATCTAGTCCCATTTGCCAGCATTTGACCCATATCCCTTTAAATACTTCCTATTCGTATACAAATCCAAATTTAAATGTTATGACTTGGAGATGCCGGTGTTGGACTGGGGTGTACAAAGTTAAAAATAAACTTGAAGGAGCTGTGCTCCGAAAGCTAGTGTGCTTCCAATTAGACCTGTTGGACTATAACCTGGTGTTTTGTGATTTTTAACCTTTAAATGTTGTAATTGTACTCACCTCCACCACTTAATCTGGCAGCTCATTCCCACATGCAACACTCTCTGTGTGAAAAAGTTGAACATTAGGTCACTTTTAAGTCTTTCCCCTCTCAGCTTAAACCTATGCCCTCTAGTTTTGGACTCCCCCCACCCCAGGGAAAATATCTTTTTCTATCTACCGTATCCATGCCCCTCATGATATTCTCAACTTCTATAAAGTCACCCCTCAGCCTCTGATGGTCCAGGGAAACTAGCCCCAGCCTATTCAGCCACAACCGATAGCTCAAACCCTCCAACCCTGGCAACATCTTTGTTAATCTTTTTTAAACACTTTCAAGTTTCACAACATCCTTCCAATAGGAAGTGCATGCAGTATTCTAATGACCTTATCATTAAGTGTAGAAGTCCTGCCCTGATTTGCCTTTCCAAATTCAGCTCTTCAAATTTATCTAAACTAAACTCTATCTGCCACCCCTTGACCCATTGGCCATTCTGGTCAAGATCCTGTTGTACTCCAAGGTAACCTTTTTCACTGTCTGTTATACCTCCAATTTTAGTGACCTCTGCAAACTTATTAACCATACGTCCTATGTTCATAGCCAAATCATTTATATAAATGACGAAAAGCACCAATCCTTGTGGCACACCATTGCTAACAGTCCTCCACTCCGAAAAGCAACCCTCCACTACCACTCTCTGTCTTCTTGCTTCGAGCCAGTTTTGTATCCAAATGGCTAGCTGTCCTTGTATTTCATGAGATCTAACCTTGCTAACCAGTCTACCATGAGGAACACTGTCAAACACTCCATAGAGATCATGTTCACCACTCTGCACTCATCAATCCTCTTCATTACTTCTTTAAAAACTCAATCAAGTTAGTGAGACATGATTTTCCATGCACAAAGCTATGTTGACTATTCCTAATCAGTCCTTGCCCTTTCAAATACATGTAAATCCTGTCCTTCAGGATTCCATCCACCAATTTGCCCTCCACCCATGTCAGGCTCACCGGTCTATAGTTCTCTGCCTTTTCTTTACCACCTTACTTAAATAGTAGCACCACGTTAGCCAACCACCAGTCTTCTGGCATCTATCAGCAGCTATCCATGATACAAATATCTCAGCAAGAGAACCAGCAATCACTTTCCACAGAGTTCTCGGGTACACCTGATCAGTTACCGGGGATTTATTCACCTTTATGCATTTTAAGACAGCCAGCACCTCCTCTTCTGTAATATGGACCTTTTTCAAGATGTTGCTATTTATTTCCCTGTGTTCTCGATCTTCCATATCCAAGATGTTGCCCTTCCCGCCAATTCTCCATGCCATTTCATACCATGTCATCTTGAGTTCTCCACCGACCTCTCGTTTCGCCATACACCTCCCCCCCCACCCCAATAACCACTGCATATCATCCATGACCTTCCCATGTCCTTCTTATGTGACCTCAGTCAGATGTTACTTTCATAGGCATTCATCTAGTAATCACAATGGACAAAGCTCAGGAGTCATGTGGATATGAAACTATCTTCTAATTATTCGATGGAGGTCTCACTTAAACACATTTGATACAAAAAAGCTCTTATTAATAAAACACATTTAAGATTTTAAATCATCTCAAATATTTGATCGGTTAGAAAAACAAACTTCTTTTCAGTAGCCACAACAAAGGCAGCCAATTTTCTTATACCATCTTTAAATTGTCAATCAAAATGTATGCTCAACTCCACCCTATGCTGATATATGTTTTTGTAGCTTTTGAAACTTGCCAAGCTTTCCTGATGATCTCAGCTGTAATACCAGTACTTCAGATATGTCAACAATGAATGCGACAGAAACTGAAAGAGGAAATGACAATTTTGTTTCTAACCAACAACAGTCATAGTGCCAGAATTGTTTTAACTCTGAAATGGGGTCTGTTTGAACTCAGTACTTAATTCAAAAGGCCTTGCTGAGCTTGGTTTTCCCACCAGAGTGTCTCATGCTCCACCTCATCATCCCAAAATAAGATTCCTGAGAATTTATTATTGACTAGACTTATTAACTCAATGGTAACTCTATGAGCTGAATCTTCCCAGGAACTGATCAACATGGGCATTGGCAGGAATGCTGGTAAAATTACATGAAACTGGCAATGAGAAGCTTCTCAATTTTGAAAGCAAAATGTCCCATTTTCAAAGCAACTGTTGAAGAGTGAGACAATATTTTTGCTAGTGAATGGTGAGTGTATACATCAGCCTGCATTTACATTGCAATATTAGTTAATCTCTCTGCACTGGTATTCTGTTCCCCATTCTCCACCCTCTGAATAGAAACTGGATAGAAGGTGACAATTTCTGACAAGGAAATCAGAATGGTTACCTGGAAACACCATGTCATTTTCTGTCATTAAAACCAGTCACCAACATCTCAAGGTAGTGACTACACCTTCCAACCATGGGCATTGGCATCGGACACACAGTCCAATCAGAGGCTTGTACCAAGTAACTCACTTCCTAACTTCCCAGAGCCTAACCACCATCTACAAGGCACAAATCAGGAGTGTGATGGAATACTCCCCACTTGCCTGGATGTGTGCAGTTCCAACCACACTCAAGAAGCTTGGCATTACCCAGCCTATTTGGTTGGCACCACATCCACAATCAGTCGCTCCACCAACAATGCTCACTAGCAGCAGCGTGCACTGCAAAGATTCACCAATGTTCCATCTTCAAAACCAACAAACACTATCATCTTGAATGGCAAGATTTGCAGATACGTGGGAACACAAGATATTCACTTTCCAAGTCTGGATGTATATTGCTGTTCCTTCAGTATCGCTGGGTCAAAATTCTGGAATACCATGGCATTGTGGGTTTACTACATCAAACAGACTGCAGCAATTCGAGAAAGTAGCTCACTATCACCTTCTCAAGGGCTATTGGAGATGGAAGTACTGGACCAAAGAAAGAGGAACATCCAATGGAAAATCTTTTTAAAAATCACCATTGTAAGTGGGACCCCATTTTTAAAAACCAGCATGAATAAAATGAAAAGATAAACAGCTGAAGTACAAATAAAAGGAAAATGCAAACATGAGGAATGGGTGTTTTGAATATCCAGAGCAAGAGATCAAGTTTTCAAATTCTGTCAAAAAAGGATCCTGACAATGTTCAGGTCTTAGAAAACTTTGATGGAGGTCTGGGATTGTAAGTGGCTCAGAGAACTTAAAGGGTCTCCAAAAGTGATCCGATATGTGACTACCATAAAAGACACATCATGAAAAGCTAACTGAAATGTTTAGGTTATTATTATTCTTCAGCATACTTATCTGTGAACATTTTTGATGCAGACAGTCTAAGTGGCAATGTAACAAATGCAGTAAAAATAATAAAGTTACTCCAAAGTGACATAAGCTTTATGATTTAACTTGAATTGCAGTCGCAAATAACAGCTACTATCATTCGGCCAAATTCTGCACTGGAGGTAAGTGTCCTGGTAAGATTTTGTTGTTCAGTAGGCTTATTTAAAGCTAGTGCAGCTGATGTTTATGTTTTGTGTACTATCAACAGGTGCTGTGCTCCAGTGAGTCAAGACCAGATCCAGGCAAATAGTGCCAGGTGGGACTGGAGAGAAATTGTTTACACAGGAGTTAGTGGGCCCCACCACCTGTCTTGTTAAATGTATGTGCCTCTGATTCAATTCACACTGTATTTTTTGAAAAGATAACCTGTAGCTGTAAATTTAAACCAATTTCAAATTGTTTTTGGTGCTTTATCATTGTTATGTTGTTTGTAAAAGGTTGATGCTGCAAAAAGGCCATGAAATCTGTACAGAAACTAATTTTACAAAGTAATTAGATTTAATTTTCAGCTTTCCAGCTAATCCAGCTCTCTTACCAGTGAAATTCATTGAAGTTTCAGATTGCTGCCAGTAGCTGGAATGAAATGTTTTTGAGTATTGGTGTGACATTTACTGTAACTGGAAAGGAATAATTTCTGGCTACAGCTAACCAATAATTGCAATAACTCCCTTTCACAACTCACACAAAAGTTCATCTGATTTCTCCACTTTAAGATCCAATCTACAAGATCATTTTTAGTCATTTACATTACATACATAATTTTTAAAATGAGAATCAAAAGAAAATCATTCTGTAGAATTGAAAAATATCTGAAATAATCTTTAATAGCAAAAGGAAGCCATGCATGTTTAATGCAAAAAGCCTTTAAAGAGAAACTGTCTCTTATGCTCGGTCATTGTGTATTTTTTGACTTGCTGGCTTTGCAACATGTTAACTCTCGGTTTTGCAGCTTCTATCACTTACTAAAACAAGCAGGATGATAGCAATTCCTCAATGAAACACTGCAAGCAGTCAGCAATCCTTGCAAGGATCTTAGGAAACCATGGGTACACAACCTGCAGGTTTGGGTGAGTGCTGTTCCCGATTGGCAGTGTTGGAAATCAAAATCAACTACTGTTAGATCAGCAAGGTTGACATGATCCACTGCATGACACAAATTCAAGACCACAGAATAAGTACTGATATGAACTAGTTGGGCTCTCAGGCCTATTTCTACATTTTAATCTTTTTTCAAGTAGAGCTGTAAAATTTGCAGGTTCGCCCAATTTTTTTCACCCACTGCAGCTCATTCACCTCCCCCTGTTGTATTATAAGCTTTCATGGGATGCCAATGTCTATTTCAGGTAAAGTATCTTGAATAAAAGTGGAACAAAAATTAAATCCAAACAACCAAGTGTGGAAGAAATTAAACATGCAATCCACCGCTATGTTCAAAGATTGCAATTTGAATAAAAAAACAAAAAGAACAAGTTTAGTTGCATAGCAGTGACAAAAAAACAGGTTAACAACTTAAATTTATATAGCAGCATTTATATAGAATGTTTTGAGAGGCTCTTCACGGTTAAGTATAACAATGGAGAGAAATTTGAGTGATCATGACCCAGATTTTACAGGTTTGTCACAATGAAGCTACATTTAGATGCAACAGGTTGGAATCTCAGGGGAATCAAAGACAGTTCCCCAACCTGCTAACAGATTTCATAGTATAAGTGCAAATAAGACTTGATCCAAGAAACAAAGAAAGCATCTCAACCCTGAACCCAGTTCCAGTACACAGCATCAATTGGGAATAAGCTATCTACCCTGATTTCGAAAACCCTCAATGCTAAGAAGACATTTAATTCTATTGCTTCCAGTCACCCACTTTGTCACAACAGTATTCAAAACATCATGTCAAGCAAGTCTTACTTTATTTTTACAATTACAATTTCTCCCAAATGTTTGGCTGTTTTCACTCATCCCCATTAACAGATCTGAAATGAAGCAAATCAAAAGCAATGGTGAGCTCTTCTTCCCAGCCTTCATCAGTTTCTGATATAGACAAGTTGGTAATGCCATAAAATGCAGCAAATACATTGTCGATTTTCCAGCCATTTGGATTGCATATTTGATTCTGTAGGAAACAGTAAAGTGTCTCTGATAATGCATTATACAATTTACCTTATATTGCAGAATCATTTAACTATTTAAGTTAAATAGGTTTCCTCTATGGGTTTCCTCATTTAATCTGTACCCCTGTGTAACATTACTGAATGGAGAAATAATTCAGATGCCTAATGCTCTCTAGCTCTGTAAGCCATCTTATGCTTCAGTGAGAAGGAGCTATCACTATTTGTATATTTGAATTTTCCAGCACACTGTATTACTACTTATTCAATGGCAGTAATAGAGAAGTGGAGAACTTGAACTTGAGGAACTCCATTCTTCCTTTCAGCTGAGGAAGATGCATAACAAAGACAAGCTGTATGAAGAGAAACGGGAGGTGGGATCGTCAAGTATATCCTGGTCATCTCCATTGAATGGAAAATTGTGTGGATTGCAAATTAAACTTCGAATTCACCATTGTGCATTTTGCATTACTGCATTGAGTAATATTTTACTGCTATAAAAAATTACAAATATTAATCATCTTAGATGTAAACTACTTCAAAAAAGTGCTATTGTGAAAAGAGAATGATCACACAATTAAAGATAAGGTAGTCTAACTTAAGTGGCATAAATACATTAGTTCTGTCTTTAAATAAAGTTTTCCTCTTTTTGTTAAGCGACAGAAGAAACCTGTCATCAGAAATATTCTTATTTATTTTCGCTGTTGTTAAAAGCAGCACAAACTATTTTATTTCTCTAAAAGAATTCCTAAAAATTTTAATTTAAGCTGGTGTTTAGTACTGAGTACAAATTCAATCATATGCTTAATCATCCTTTCAAAACCTTCATTCAGCTTTTTGTCTGAAAAATTATGAGATAAATTTTCCAAACCAGTATCTTTGCCAGCAGTAGAGTGATAGAAAGGAATTCATCTACTTGTGTAGGCCACAGTACCCACTTCCCCAATTCACAACTGCAGGAACAGGGTCATTTGCGGACCAGTGTAGACAAAGACCAGGATTTCTACAGAATGTATTTGACTTTGTGGACCTTCAGAAATGGCAGACAACAGACCTGCTATTCCTAAGATTTAGTCTACAGTGTGGAAGAACAAAGTGAGGACTGCAGATGCTGGAGATCAGAGCTGAAAATGTGTTGCTGGAAAGGCGCAGCAGGTCAGGCAGCATCCAAGGAGCAAAAGAATTGACATTTCGGGCATGAGCCCTTCTTCAGGAATTATGCCCGAAACGTAGTTTCTTTTGCTTCTTGGATGCTGCCTGACCTGCTGCGCCTTTCCAGCAACACATTTTCAGCTCCACAGTGTGGAAGCCCAGAATTAATGGATTAACCTGAAATGCTCATCACATGTGGATAAAATTTGTTTAGCTGTCATGATCTGAAGTTATTTCAAGCCCTTTAAAAATGAAACTCAGCAGACAGACGGTGAGAGTTTAAACACTGCTGTATTGTTATGATTGCCAGACCGGGAGTTGCTACACCTTTTTAACAGTTTCAATGGCTGTTTGTCAAAATTCTGAAATAATCTTTGTGAATTGCTCATTTCCAAAAGCTGAAATTTTCTCTGTCCTGTGACATCAGAAAGCAGGAGAAGGGGGTTTGTCAGTGTTGTAGTCTCTAACTTTGTCATTTGGTTGACAGCAAACAGCCTTTAGATGATTAGCTGTCTGCGATATGTATATGAATGGCATATTTTTAATGAAAGACTAAGCACTTGAGATTTTTTTCCATTTGAATAAGCTTTCGTGCATGTGACCTTTTAGTATCAAGTCTATATTGTGATATCTGCACTATTTTAGAACTCTGTTTTATCTCACCTCTAGATCCACCCATGGACGATAGTGAGTGAGTTGACATGAAAATTTTTAGGATCTGTGAGCATGTGTTGGTCTGGGTGCTGTAATGAGCCATGGACATGAGGTGGAAATATGTGCTGGAATCACTTTGAATGTGGAGTTTGCATATTCTCCCTGTGTCTGCGTGGGTTTCCTCCGGGTGCTCTGGTTTCCTCCCACAGTCCAAAGATTGGCCATGTTAAATTAACCAGTGTTAGGTGCATTAGTCAGAGGGAAATGGTTCTGGGTGGGTTAATCTTCGGAGGGTCAGTGTGGACTTGTTGGGCCACAACAAGTAGGGATTCTGTAGGGAATCTATTCTAATCTAATAAGGGGCAATAGGATTGTGGGAGCATATGTTAGTAGGAATTGACATGGAAGCTATAATAGACCATGAGTGGTGGCTAGAGGCCTAAAATCTCAGAATACAAATGAGATGTAATTCCAGAGTTAAAGTGAACCTTGAACTAGACTATTTTGGCACTTGGCTGTCTTCACGACTATCTAAGATTTGCTTCCACAGCGAGCAGATCTGTTTCTGTCAAGCACCACTCCTCACAGCATAGATCACAAAATTCAGGAGCCTACTAAAGGAAACAAGTTTGTAAAGCTGCCCAGCCATTTTCAATATACAAATAATTAGGTGAATAATTAAAATGTATAACATATTTAAAACACATATGTAAAATGTATCCATTCTGCCTGAGGTGTTTCTGGCTATTTGTGTGAATACTAGAAATAATATGTTTCGGTGGCCCAGCTTTTAAAGAGTTGAATTTGCTTGCCAACATTAACTAAGATGACACTCATATTGATTCTCAGTTAGCACGTGTTCTGATAAAGCTTTTCAAGAATTTAAGGATAGTTGAGAAAATCCCTCAGCGTGGTCCCTTGTTTTTGGAAGGGGCCAGACAAAAATGTATTCATGGTCCTTCCCCACAAAGAAAATGTCCCCAACAAAACCATTGGTGTCATCCCAAATTTTGGCTCTCTGCAACTGCTCTGTATTTTTGATCAAGGCCAGATATTCAAATCTTGCAAACATTACACCAGAAAGGATGTTGCTTCTCTGACTCCAGGTCCAAGGACAAATGTTAGAGAATAGATGACAAAGGTGATATTCATTGTTTAGTGGTACATACTTCAATGCAAGAAACCTATTTATTAGCTAAAGGGGCATAGAAATGTAAAAGCATTAAAAGTATGATGTCATAAGTATTACTGAAACATGGTGTAAAGAAAAGCAGGAATTATTAACTCAATACTCCTGTTACAGGGTTTTCAAACAGGATAGACAGGGAGATTAAAAAAGGGGAGGGGAATAAAATATTGGTTAAAGAAACAATCTCAGCTGTGAAAAGCGATGACATACTGAAAAGAACTTGAATAAAGCAGTAGAGGTTGAACTGAGAAAGAACAGAAGGTCGCTCACATTGTTGAAATTATATTATAAAGCCCCAACCGGCTGAGGCAGATAAAAAATGAAATATGTGTGCAAGTGGCTTGGAGATTCAGAAATGAACAGAGAGTAAAGTTATTGGTATCAATTATCTTAATATTAATTAGAATAAATTCAGTGTAAATGATATTGATGTAATAGGACTTTTAAAATTCATTCAACAGAACGTTTTTAGCCAGTTCACAGCAAGCCCAACAAAAGAAGCGACAGATCTGGACATGATATCAGGAATGTATCTGGGTAGTGGGAGAGTAACTTGGTGCTATTAATTCTAATTTAGATTGATTTAGAGTAGTTTTGGAAAAAGGATAAAGATAAACTAAGAATAAAACTTTTAGACAGGAGAACGGTCAATCTTCATATCTGATGTGATTTGGTAAAAATGGACTGTAAATAATGCCTTGAGGAGTGGTGCAAAGCAATCAAGAAGTAATCTAATAAGCATTCATAATGAATACTTTGTCATTTTCACAAATGAAACCATGGAGACTCTTAGACCTAGACCCCCCTCCACCTCCATCCCAACACTCTCTCCCACGATCACCACCATCTTGTATGTCACAGAGCATACAGAATAGATTAAGGAAAACAAATGAAAACTTGTTGTAGGTGCCAATACTGCAGAAAGCCTATAGAATAGAAAGGTTTTATTTTTAATTTTTTCATAGGATAACGGTTTTCCTTGCTGGACCACATTTCATCTCCATCTCCAGTTGCCTTTCAGAAGTTGGAGGAGTGCTTCCTTCTTGAACAGCTACAGTTCAGGTGCTGTTAGGATAGGTTCTAATGTAGCAACAATGAAACAATGGTGATGTAGTTCCAAGTCAGGATGGTGTGTGGTTTGGAAGGGAACTCAGAGGTGATGGAGTTCCTTAAAAAATTCAACTACCCTTATCTTCTGGGTGGTAATGATCATAGGTTTGGAAGGTCCTATTGAAGGAGCTTTGATTTACTGCTAAGTATCTTGTAGATGGTAGACAAAGCTGCCGCTGACAGCTAGTGATGGGAGCAGTAAATGTTGAAGATGGTAGATGGAATAGCAATCATGTGAGATGCTTTGACCTGGAAGGTGTCAAGTTTCTTGAATGCTGTTGGAGCTATACTCTTTCAGAAAACTGAACAGTGTTCCATCACACTCCTGACTTGTTCTTTGGAGGTAGTGGACTCAGTATTGATGAGTTTGAAGGCAAAGTACTTTTTGTTAAGTTCCCAACTTCTGATCTGCTCTTGCAGCCATAGTATTTATATGGGTGGTTCAATTCAGTTTCTAGAGAATGATAACCCCACAGGTTTTGATGGCAAGGAATTCAGCAACGGTAATCAAGGCAGGTTTAAAGGTTCCACCCCATGATTTAAAGTCTACTCTCCCGAGAGATCGAAATGTTCAAATGGTGAGATTACCTTGCTTAAAGGATCTGGGCACATGGATGAACTTCACAATACAATCCAAATATATCATAGCCTCATGTCCACATGTCAAAAACCCACCAAACTACACATGCATGTTGGCAGGAAGGAGTAGGTACAAGAAAAGTCAAATCAATGATGCCAGGTTGCCAAGTGTACATTAAAGTGATCTCTCAATCTTTCAACAGAGCTGTGAGGATTAGTGATAACTGAGAAAGTGAAACTCATTGACTATTCTATTCTCAACTCAGCAGCTTGCATTGACCAATGCTCTAATCTGTGGTGGAATGCAAGAACGCAATGTTCATGGAGAAAGAAATCTTAAATTAATCAGTCGCACTCTGCAGCAAATTTACCAATAGTTTATATGTTCTAAAGAAAAAGACTCCCAGTACCTGAAAAATACTGGATGACAATTATTTACCGATAGGTATCTAAATAAATATGGTGAGTCAATTGACACAGCTCCTACCTTAGGACCACCTTAACTATTTCATTCACAATGTATTGACCAAGGTTACTCAAACAGACACAAACTAATCACTTTATACTTCAGCAGGAAGCAATCAGCACAGTCAGCTAAATTATGAGGAATGCATTAAACCCCAAGATGTTCTGAGAATGAACAGCATAATCTTTCTCTTTATTTGTAGCATCACTACAAATCTATAAGCCATTCTAAGTTTAAAAATTTAAACACTTTGAACATATGTGCAAATAAAAAGAGTATCTTACAGTATTTAATTATGCTGTTGTGATTTAATATTGAAGAACCGAATGAAATGACGTGCGAATGGTTGAGAATAGCAGAGGAAATGGTGGCAGGACTGTTTTCAAATGTTGCTGAGAGAGTCAGGAAGAGATAAACTGAATTCAGGATTACTGTTCTTATGCGGTGGTTGAACCACTTCCTATTATGAAACCAGGTACTGTGACCTAATGACTGTGGTATTGAACCTATTATCCATTAAGGTATTCCGCAAAGGTGTTGCCCTTGAACTGCTAATGTGAGCAAACAGTATTTGCTCCTTCACTGACTCCTATAAAGACCTTCACAGAGGCAGCACATAAAAATGGCACAGTGGCTCAGTGGTGAGCACTGCTGCCTTACAGCGCCAGGGCCCTGTGCTTGATTCCATCCTCAGGCAAGTGTCTTTGTGGAGTTTGCACATTTTCCGTGTCTGCATGAGTTTCCTCCAGGTGCTCTGGTTCCTCCCACAATTCAAAGATGTGTAAGTTAGGTGAATTGGCTATGCTAAATTGCCCATAGTGTTCAGGGATGTGTAGGTTAGGTGCATTACTCAGGGATAAATATAGGATAGGCAGAATGTAGTCTGGGTGGGTTACTCTTTGGAGGATCAGTGTGGACTTGTTGGGCTGAAGGGCCTGTTTCCACACCATAGAGATTCTATGAATGGGTGACCTTCCAAATACCTAATGATCTCAGAATTGGGTACACAGATTTGTAACAAAATCTGATATGAGTGAATGCAATCTTAATTTAGGAGGCACATGTTCACTTTAATTAGGTTTTGGAGACCCACCAGAAATTGTCGACAGGTATTGGAAGGATATTGGTCTCCTGATCTATAAGGGAAGGGACACATCAATCATACTGAAAGGAGGCTTAGGAATTAAAACTATTTGAGTTTTACTCTGGCAGCATCATGGGGACTTCCACTCACATTACAATTTTCCCAATTCAAACTCTAAGTTACGCATTGATCTTTGCATTCACAGCTTCCTCACTTCTTCTGAAGACATTTTCAGAGGTCATGAGGTTGGCACATTGTTTTCTGTAGCTGATGAGTCACCAAATTTACATTCCCAATGGTGTCATATCATCATTACAACACAGAAGGAAGCTGTTCAGCCCATCCAGTCCATGTCAGTTCTCTGTAGAACAATTCAGTCAGTCTTATTACTCTGTTCTAGTCCTGTGGCCTTTTATGTTTATTTCCCTCAAATGCTCATCCAATTTCATTTTGAAGTTATTGAGTGTTTTCTTTTGGAAACATCACTGAGTAGAGAGTCATTCCCAAGCTTCACAGCCAATTCATCAGTACGTCATGAAACAAAAGACTTATATGAATTTTAATATAATCATAAATGTATTTTACACCATTATTTATAAAATATCATTATTTACTTTGCATCACTATTATTTTTACAAAGCATTGTCAAAAATCATAATTCTAGGAGAATCTGATTGAAGCAGGATATAAAATTATACAGAAAAGGGGGAAACAAATCCAGGAATGCCCAAAGAAAAATTAATCAATGTATCGGATGTCACAAAGTAATATTATGTGGTAAGTTGCCCAGGTTGAAAAGCAGGTCTTTGAAATAACTTATGAGGAAGATAGATCTGAAAAATAGCACTTGCATAATGAATGTGAATACAAATGTGGTTTTAGATCTTTTTTGTCCTTCTTCTTTGTAACAGTGGAAATGGTGTTACTGTCAATTTGTCTGGTATTTAATTGGCGTACTTTACTGGGAACAGCATGAAACTGTGTTTGCTGGATGAAGGTTCATAACATATAATGTGTCTCTGTAAATAAAAGTTTGGAAGCAAAAAAAGATTTGCACCTGAATTTGCAAGAGCTCTGATTTTTAGCTAATAATCATAGAGTCATAGAGATGTACAGCATACACGGAAACAGACCCTTCAGTCTAACTCATCCATGCCAAGCAGACATCCCAACCCAATCTAGTCCCACTTGCCAGCACTTGGCCCATATCCCTCTAATCCCTTCCTATTCATATACCCATCCAGATGCCTTTTAAATGTTGCAATTGTACTGCCTCCACCACATCCTCTGGCAGCTCATTCCATACACGTACCACCCTCTGTGTGAAAATGTTGCCCTGTAGGTCTCTTTTATATCTTTCCTCTCTCACCCTAATCCCATGCCCTCTAGTTCTGGACTCACCCACCCCAGGGAAAAGACTTTGTCTATTTACCCTATCCATGCTCCTTATGATTTTATAAACGTCTATAAGGTCACCCCTCAGCTCCAACACTCCCGGGAAAACAGCCATACCCTATTCAACCTCTCCCTATAGCTCAAATCCTCCAATCCTGGCATCATGCTTGTCAATCTTTTCTAAACCTTTTTAAGTTTCACAGCATCCTTCCATTAAGAAGGACACGAGAACTGCACAAAATATTCCAAAAGTAGCCTAACCAATGTCCTGGACAGCTGCAACATGACCTCCCAATCCCTGTACTCAATACTCTGACCAATAAATGAAAGCACACCAAACGCCTTCTTCACTATCCTACCTACCTGCGAAGGTTTGTCCAGATATCCAGCACCTACCATTTTCACTGAGGGATTAACTGAGGTGGGGCATATTTCATATATTCTCAGTTCATGGAGACAGCGGGTTTTATACATTTCAGGAAAATTAAACCTACATGAGTTCTTTCAAAACATCAGATACCTTTTTTGAGAGCTTTAACGATTTTTACCAAGTGCCATAGATCTTTAACAATTTTAAGAACAGGTGTTGACTTCCAAGGTAGTCAGAGGATGAGATTTGCAGGCTTGGGAGAGCGGACATTTTGCCTGTTGTGACTCAGGTATGTAGTTCAGAGGAAGAGGAATTTGCCGGTGCAGGTAAAGAGTGAATATCATGACAAAGAAAGTGCAAAATACAGATAGCATCTTGTACATTCACACTATAGAGGTGAGTGAGCAAGAGCAGCTTGAGGGAAACAATAAGACCAAGACTTGCAGTCAGCACGAACCAGACAAGAGAAGGAGCAGAAGGAAGAGGGGAAGGACACCACACGTGACATCACTTCCGCCCCCCACATCATCATTGATGTCACATGCTCAGTGACTTCCGCACCCCCCCCACTGCCGTGTTTGCCACCACTTCTGCCCCCACCAACGCCACTCACCTGCATTCTGCTGACACGCCCTCCACAGATCCCACTGTCACCATCCCCACCCCCCAGAACCCTGAGGGTTCATGACTCCACCCCCATTCCCCCCACTACCACACCCACTCCAGTTACCGGCTCCATCCCCACTCCCAGCTCCACACCCACACCAGATCCCAGCTCCCAGCCCTGCCGAGTTTTTACCATCCCTCCAGACCTTCCCCTCACTGAGGACGAATGATCAGTCCTCAGCAAAAGACTCACCTTCATCCCCCTCCGTCCACGCATCAATGAATTTAATACACGCCGTGACGTCGAACACTTCTTCCACCGCCTCCGCCTCCGAGCTTACTTTCACAATCAGGACTCCCACCCACCTTCCGAGGACTCCTTTGCCCACCTCCAACAGACTGCATCCACCTGGAGACCCCGCGCTGGCCTATTACCCACCCTCGACCTCTTCATTTCCAACTGCCGCCGGGACATTAACCACCTCATCCTGTCTACCCCCCTCCCCCACTCCAACCTCTCACTCTCACAACGCGCAGCCCTCCAATCCCTCTGCTCCAATCCCAAACTCACCATCAAGCCAGCGGATAAAGGGGGCGCAGTGGTAGTCTGCTACACTGACCTCTACACCGCTGAAGCCAAATGCCAACTCGAGGACACCTCTTCCTACCGCTCCCTTGACCATCACCCTACACCCATCACCAAACTATCATCTCCCAGACCATACAGAAACTCATCACCTCAGGAGATCTCCCACCCACAGCTTCCAACCTCATAGTCCGGGAACCCCGCACTGCCTGGTTCTACCTCCTTCCCAAGATCCACAATCCTGGCCACCCTGGCTGACCCATTGTCTCAGCATGCTCCTGCCCCACTGAACTCATTTCTACCTACCTTGACACTGTCCTATCCCCCCAGTCCAGGAATTCCCCACATTCGAGACACCACCCACACCCTCCACTTCCTACAAGACTTCCGTTTCCCCGGCGCCCAACACCTCATCTTCACCATGGATATCCAATCCCTCTACACCTCCATCCACCATGACCAGGGCCTCCAAGCCCTCTGTTTCTTCCTCTCCCGACGTCCCCAACAGTACCCTTCCACTGACACTCTCATTCGTTTGGCCGAACTGGTCCTCACCCTTAACAATTTCTCCTTTGAATCCTCCCACATCCTCCAGACCAAAGGGGTAGCCATGGGCACCTGCATGGGCCCCAGCTATGCCTGTCTCTTTATTGGCTACGTAGAACAGTCCATCTTCCGTAATTACACCGGCACCACTTCCCACCTCTTCCTCCGCTACATTGATGACAGAATTGGGGCTACCTCGCCTCTCGCGAGGAGGTTGAGCAATTCACCAACTTCACCAACACATTCCACCCTGACCTTAAATTTACCTGGACCATCTCTGACACCTCCCTCCACTTCCTAGATCTCTCCAAGTCCATTAATGACGACCGATTTGATACCGACATTTTTTACAAACCCACTGACTCCCACAGCTACCTGGATTACACCTCTTCACACCCCACTTCCTGCAAGAATGCCATCCCGTATTCCCAATTCCTCCGCCTCCACCATATCTGCTCCCAGAAGGACCAATTCCACCACAGAACACACCAGATGGCCTCCTTCTTTAGAGACCACAATTTCCCTCCCACGTGGTTAAAGATGCCCTCCAACGCATCTCGTCCACATCCCACACCTCCGCCCTCAGACCCCACCCCTCCAACCATAACAAGGACAGAACGCCCCTGGTGCTCACCCTACCAACCTTCGCATAAACCAAATCATCCGCTGACATTTCCGCCACCTCCAAACAGACCCCACCACCAGGGATATATTTCCCTCCCCACCCCTTTCCACCTTCTGCAAAGACCGTTCCCTCCGTGACGACCTGGTCAGGTCCACGCCCTCCTTCAACCCACCCTCCCATCCTGCCACTGCCACCGCAGGAACTGCAAAACCTGTGCCCACACTTCCTCCATCACCTCCATCCAAGGCCCTAAAGGAGCCTTCCACATCCATCAAAGTTTTACCTGCACATCCACCAATATCATTTATTGTATCCGTTGCTCCCGATGCGGTCTCCTCTACGTTGGGGAGACTGGGCGCCTCCTAGCAGAGCGCTTCAGGGAACATCTCCAGGACACACGCACCAATCAACCACACCACCCCGTGGCCTAACATTTCAACTCCCCCTCCCACTCTGCCGAGGACATGGAGGTCCTGGGCCTCCTTCACCGCCGCTCCATCACCACCAGACGCCTGGAGGAAGAACGCCTCATCTTCCCCAGGGCATCAATGTAGACTTCAACAGTTTCCTCATTTCCCCTTCCCCCATCTCACCGCAGTTGCCAACTTCCAGCTCAGCACTGTCCCCATGATTTGTCCGACCTGCCTATCTACTTTTCCACCTATCCTCTCCACCCTCACCCCCCCGACCTATCACCTTCATCTCCACCCCCACTCACCTATTGTACTCTATGCTACTTTCTCCCCACCCCCACCCTCCTCTGACTTATCTCTCCACGCTTCAGGCTCTCTGCCTGTATTCCTGATGAAGGGCCTTTGCCTGAAACGTCGATTTTGCTGCTCCTCGGATGCTGCCTGAACTGCTGTGCTCTTCCAGTACCACTAATCCAGAATCTGGTTTCCATCATCTGCAGTCATTGTTTTTACCTTGGTTTTATTGTGAGGCATGAGCCTATCAGAAACCAGACACGGTTCAGATTAAAATGGAAATTGGTTACTGACATATGAGCGATGATGCCACAAAATCTGGTACTACAGTTTGCCAATCCTCATGTCCTACCATCATAATGAGCTAAGAAATGGTATTTCCTTGGCACTATCCAAGGGTCAGCCGAAGACCTCTGTAGAATTTCACAGCCAGTGCCGGGAGTTGTATCAGGCAGTCACTGATTCATTATTTGTTTGGGGGTGAGGCAGCAAATTATCTTCTGAAGGCAAATAGTTTGCAGAATTAGCAGACTTCCCTCAAATATGAGGATATGGTGAGTCTATTGATTGCACCCACGTTGCCATAAAGGCACCAAGTGTATCAATATGACAACTATATAAACAGGAAAAACTTCCAATCCCTGAATGTGCAGATAGTGTGTGACCACACCAAGGGGTTCCTGCACGTCTCTATATGGTTTCCTGAAAGCTGCAATGACTCATTTTTCCTGAGGAATTCACAATTGACTCTACATTCTCAGACACCAACACAGATCTGTGGGTGTCTTCTTATCCCTTAAGGAAATGGCTGATGATCACCTTTACGCAGCTACAAGTGGAGCCTGTAACAACTAGAACAATTGCCAGGTGGTGACCCACAAAACAATACTCATGGTGTGAAGATGCACTTTAGGTGCTTTGAACATTGGTGTTGAGAATAGTTGTGTGCAGCATGCTACATAATATAGTGTATTGGAGGTGCCTGTAATCAATCTGGGCCTGTAGTTCTAAATTGTGGGGCAACGAATGATGATGAATAGGAGGAGGAAGCCATTATGCAGGCTCATGGATCTGCCATAAATGCAGCAGTGGAAGACCAGCTGAGGGGAAGTCTCGTGGAGACATGATTGATTGTTTAAATCAGCTTCTTCTAGACTCTTAAAATATCTCAAATTCCATTACCCAGTCCATGGAGAGCAGCTTCCACATAATAAACATTTAATAAAGATACCATATTCCTTTAGGGAAATGCCCTTGCCAACTAAGGTGCGATCCAACAGCACATACTGAACATCAATGCTACCATGACCATCATAACCCTTGGCCCCAATATAGTGCACAACAAACTTTGAGAAGTCCTTTGCAACCAGGAGCATGCACATACAAATTGGACACTGTTAAGGAGCCAGTGAAAACACAACTCTGTAACAAATGCCCAACATGCCCACAGTACCTATGATCTTCAAATATGAATGCAAGTGTTAACAGTTCTGCAACTACTGCTGTTATGCAGATAGATGACACAAGTATGTTAGAACAACACCTTCATTGATCTTCCCCATACCTATCCACTACTGACATCCAGTTTTAAGAATGTGAGACATGTGTAACATGCAATAAAGCCAACTGCAGTCTCAATCACCTGGAAAACAAAGGCTTTCAATGCAGTGTGGAAAGCATACAAATATAGTTCCCATGAGCATTCATTGTATCCTGAAATGGGTAAAATCCACTTCAGTGACCATGCAACTCTCAAGTGCAGATGGTGTCCTTCATCACAGCACTACTGCTTGAGGTAGAAAAGATAAATTGAATTGATCCTGCCTGATCATCATCCCACCTAAAGACAATAGTTAATGGACATGAAATGCTATAAGGAGCATCTCAGTCTGCAACTTTTGGTGTACTATGACCTTATCTAAAGGTCTGAAGAAAGAAACAGACTTTCAGTGTATGACATGGACACACTATTTCTCCTGGTTTGATGAATACGTGATAGATGTTAATGAGCAGTCTTCAGTGCCAATCTTAAGAACATATTATTCCTTAAACATTTTCATTTAGGGTATTTGTGCACATAAGCAGATCAAAACATTTTTGGCAATTGTGATTTGTATTTACAAATCATTATTAAAAATCAAAGAGACATGAAGTGAAACCACAGTGGATCAATCATTGATCAAGGCAACAAAACAACCTGAACTCAGTTACACTTCCAAAAAACTCCTACCCCTGCTCTGGTTATACCTTGGATTAGCTGGAATCAGGCCGCTCAAGTCTTATGTCTTGGAGTATGGTGACCATGTTCATTCTTTCAACATATGCTGGGGATCTACCTCAGACTTCAGCCTTTACATTTCTGAAGAGGAAGCTGTTATAACTGGGACACCTGGAGTAGACAAGGTTCTTGTCAAGGGGCTAGTGACTCAGAAGAAAATGAGGGTACCAAGATGGTCACAGAACCTTGAACCTCCTAAATTACTTCACAGTCATACTTTCAGAAGGATTAGATAGGGTGCAGCATCCCATTCCAGCAATTTTTATGCTGCCAGTATAAATGCCCCATTCAGGGAGCACAGCCCCTCATGTATTCCATGAATTTCAGTACTTATACTCTGAGCTTAATGCCCCAGGCTTTGAACTGAGCATTGTAACTTTTGCAAGAAGTCATGTTGCTTTTGCATGTAGTATACTCTGTGTGATGCTGCATCTATCACTCCATGAGATTCACCATTCTCTTATGGTTGAATCTCAAGCCCCTGAGATATAGTGGAGATTAGCACCACCATAGACTTCTCTACTTGCAGCATATGAACTTGTATTGCTTTAGAGAATTCTGCCAAATGTCCACACATGTCTAAATATGTGCTCCAAAGGTGACTTCTCAGGCCCCATTTTTTTGTCCACTGGAGCAACATCATTTCTTTCCTCGTTCCTCCAAGGACGACTATCTCTGACTCTAAGTTTTGTCATCCTTTCCAGTGCTGAATCCTGCAAGCTGTGCTACTGATAATATAGGTTTTTACATTCCTCTGATATTCTAGTGTCTGTGCAAAGGTTGATCTCCAGCTCGGAGAAAGTGAAGGCTGCAGGTGCAAGAGGTCAGAGTCGAGAGTGTGATGCTGGAAAAGCAGGTCAGGCAGCATCCAAGAAGCAGGAGAATCAACATTTTGGGCATAAGCCCTTCATCAGGAATGAGGCTTATGGGCTGGGGGACTGAGAGATAAATGGGAGGTGGTGGGGCTGGGGCAAGGTAGCTGAGGATGAAATCGGTAGATGAAGGTTGGGAAGAAGATAATAGGTTGGAGAGGAGGGTGGAGCGGCTAAATGGGAAAGATGGTGAACATGTCAAGAAGCTGGTGCTGAGTTGGAGGCTTGGGACTAGGGACTAGGATAAGGTGGGGGGAGGGAAAATGAGGAAACTGGTAAAATCCATATTGATCCCATGTGGTTGCTGGGTCCTAAAGCAGAATATGAGGCATTCTTCCTTCAGGCGTTGGGTGGTAAGGGTTTGGTGATGGAGGAGGCCCAGGACCTGCAGGTCCTTGGTGAAGTGGGAGGGGGAGTTGAAGTGTTCAGCCATGGGGCGGTGAGGTTGGTGGGTGTGGGTGTCCCAGAGATATTCTCTGAAACAATCAAAGAATAATCATACCTTAACTGTTTACAAAAAACACAGAATGCTGGATAAATGTACCAGGTCTGTCAGCATTTGTGGAGACAGCAACAGAGTTAATGTTTGAATTCAGTATGACCCTTCTTCAGACTTCTTCTAACAATTTAAACTTGCTTTCTGGATGATATGACTCGTGTAAAAATAGTCTGATGTTTTGGGTCTGCTAATATCATGGATTACTATACAAGACAAAACAAGGCCTGGACTTGACATTATTGTTTTCTGCAAATAAAATCAGTAGTAAATACCATTGCAAAATACTCATTAAGGACCTCACCTGCTTCCTCCAGTTCCACGCATAAACTCCTTCCTTTGTCCTTAAGTGGACCTACTCTTTCTCTCGTTACCCTCTTGCTCCTAATATACCTATAAAATTGCTTGGGATTCTTTGTAATCCCACTTGCCGAGGATATTTTGTGGGCCCGTTCAGCCTTCCTAATCCTCTGTTGAGTTCTTTCCTGATTCCTCTATACTATTCAAGAACGTTGTCAGATTTTAGTTTCTTAAACCTTGCATGTGCTTCCTTTTCCTTTTTGACTGATCTTTGTCATCCACGGTTCCCGAATCTTACTGTCCTTAGCTTGCGCTCTTACAGCGCTATCCTGAGCTCTGATCAACAGAATCCAAGGGGCAGGTGTGGTTTGTCCTCAAACAACTACCAGCAATCTAATTTCTCCAGGTCCGATCTAATACTGTTGTAATTAGCCTCCACCAATTTCACACTTTCACCCAAGGACCATAACTATCTTAAAACTTATGGACTTACAATCTAAAATTTTGACCACATGACCAAGCTCATTCCTCAGTACAATGTCTAAAATTGTCCCTTCTGTAGTTCAACTATCTACATATTATTTCAAGAAACCCTCCTAAACAATTCTGCCCCATCTAAACCTCTGGCACTAAGAAAGTCCTAGACAATATGGGGAAGTTTAAATCTCCTACTACAACAACCCAGGTTTTTTCACACCTTCCCTGATCTGCTTACTTTTCTGTTCCTCCGTCTCCACCTGGATATTGGGAGGCCTATAATATAACTCCATCATAGTGATTGTTTATTCTCTTATTTATGCTTACTTTCTCATTCCTGAGTTCTACCAATATGACCTCGCTGGATGAGCCCTCTCACCTCCCTGCAACATTAGTTTAAACTCTCCTGAGTGGCACCCAGTTAGTTGCAACCAGTTTTTCATAGAATTTCATAGAAACCCTACAATATGGAAACAGACCATTTGGCCCTACAAGCCCACATCAACCCTCCAAAGAGTAACCCACCCACAGACCAATTCCCCTACCCTATTACTCTACATTTACCCCTGACTAATGCTGAAAAATGTGTTATCTGGAAAAGCGCAGCAGGTCAGGCAGCATCCAAGGAGCAGGAGAATCGACGTTTCGGGCATAAGCCCTTCTTCAGGAAAACTAATGCACTAATGAGTAATGCACCTAACCCACACATCCCTGAACACTATGGGAAATTTAGGATGGCCAATTTATCTAACCTGCACATCCTTGGATTGTGGGAGGAAACCGGAACACCTGGAGGAAACCCATGCAGACATGTGAGAATGTGCAAACTCCACACTGTCACCCGAGGCTGGAATCAAATCCAGGTACCTGGCACAGTGAGATAGTAGTACTAACAAGTGAGCCACCATGCTGACAGTGTCCTTCTTGGGCTGAAGTTCTTGTATAAATGGAACACAAGGCTGCAACTGGTTTTCTTTCTCTGGCATTGTGTCAAGCTTCTTAAGTGTTGTTGGAGCTGCAGTCATCCAACAAAGTATAAAGTAATCCATCTCACTCCCGATTAGTGCCTTTTAAATGTTGGACAGGATTTGAGGAGACAGGAAATGCCTCCATATGGAGGCTTGAAAATTATTGTGACACATTAGTGAGAACTGTGAGAGCAGCAGCACAGTTGTTATACTTTATTCAGTGCTCCAGGGTGGCCATTGTTGCCTCAGACCTTGGAAATTAGCTGAAGATTGTCATTTGTGATGCTGGAGACTTCAGGGGGAGGCCAAATGGATATCCAATCAACACATCTAGCTAAAGATAGTTGTGAAGGTATCAGTCTTATCTTTTACACTGTTGTGTTGGCTCTCCCATCATTGAAGATGAGGATATCTGTGGAGCTGTGTTATCAGAGCACAAGTTCAGTACTAAAGTTGAGATGTTTTGGGGAGCAGTCTTTGCTGTACTCAGCAAGAAGATTTTTTCAATTCTCTGTATTTCTGAGTATTATCTGATCTGGATATCCAATGGTTTTCATGTGATAATGATATTTGGCCTCTTTTATCAGTTGGATGGTTCCTGTAATTAACCTATAATTAACATCTTACTTTCATGCCATTGTGTGGCATTTGCCATGTATCTTTCCAGGCCTTCCTTTTTAGTGACTAAAATTATGTTTATATATATTTTTGTGGCATACTGAATCTGTTTAACCTAATTAATGGCATGTGTGTATCATCTCCATGTCTCTTTCTAATTTTAAAGTGAACCTTTCTGGCTTATTTAGCTAGCTGTGATGATGTATTTTAATGGTTAATTCCTACACGAATCTTTATCTTTAAATAGTTTTAATCACATTATGTATCCTCTCTAATCAATTATACTTATTTCTCAAGCAAAGCCATATTTCTAACTAGTTATTGGTACACAACTAAAGAAAAAGAAAGCAGAGAAAATTGGATAGTTGGAAAGGTGGTGGGACTATCACATACGAACCAGCAGCTATGAAATATAGGTGAGTTTGTACTGGAAAAAGTCCTATCAGATGGGATATATATGGCCTCAAATGACATTAATAGTTAGGATGTTGAAGAGCTATTAAATTATAGAAACAAAGAAAATGTATGGAAATCATTTCTCTCATTGAATGAACAAAAAGTGTTATCCAGCCTAAATTCACTCTCTAGATCTTGGCCTCATGTTTAGTAGGTTATGGTATCGCAGATGCAAATCAAAGTATTTTGGAAATTGATAATGATTTCTGCCTCGACCACTTTTTTTTCAGGCAGTGAGTTCTGGATTTTGCCGAGTTGTCCTAACTTTGTACATCTCAATTTAATCTTCCCTCAGCTTTCTGTGGTCAAATGAAAACAACTCCAGCCTACCAATCTTTCTTCACAGATAAAATTTTCTATTACTGTAATGTCCTCGTAATTCTCCTTTGGGAAATACTTAGAAATCAGCAAAGGATACACAAAATATAATAAAGACAGAGAAACGAGTATAAGGAAATATAAAAACAAACAGTAAAAGCCCTACAAATAATCAGAAATGAAATGAGTAGCTGAAGTGGACCATAAGATGATACTGAGTATTAATAATGGGAAAACAAAGAAATGACAGAACATTGAAAAGGTATTTTGTATCAGTATGCAAGGCAAAAAAAGACATCCCAAGCAGAGCACAAAACCAGGTGCCAGAGAGAGGGAGGCACTTAAAATAATCATGATTACTAAAGGTAAACTAATGGGACTGAAGGTAGACAAAACCTGTAGGCCTGATGAACTGCATCCTAGTGTTTTAAAAGAAGGTGACTGCAGAGATAGCAGCGATAGTGGATGCTTGGGTTGTGATGTTCCAAACTTTCCTAGATTCTGGAAGAGTACCAATAGGAAATCTGCATATAAGAAATCTGCATATGTAATGCCACTAGTCAAAAAATGGAGGGAGATAGAAAGTAAGAAACTATAGGTCATTTCGCTAAAAATCTTCAAGTTCAAAATGATTATTATTACTGAACAAAAGCAACAGAGAGCTGAATTTTACCAAAATTGGCTAAATATCAAATTTGTGGAGGAGTTTCCTCTGTGAGCTCAAGCAAGTTACCTCATGTAGTTCACTGCTGCTCAGCTCATATGTATGCACCACACCTCTATGGTGCCAGATTCATGCTGTCAAGCATTCAACAGCAGCTGAAGTACTCACCACATTCTGGTATTTTCCAGACTTTTGGAACTTTTATACATAATCTATCACTTTTGTCATAAAGGTGAGTTTGTGCTGGAAGAAGTCCTATTGGATGGGATATATTTGGCCTCAAATGACATTCATATCTAGGGTTTTGAAGAACTATTACATCCATATTTAAGGCCCAACAGTGCATCAGGTCAAACACTGTCAGTCAGAAATAACCCTTCACTGTACACATAGTGGGAGGGAAACAAAACACAAAAGCCTCTGAGGACTGATATGCAAGGTTATCACCCCATTGGAAATAGAAGATCACATTTATAACTGCAATGCCACTCTACATTTCATCTGTCTGATTGACTATCCTTGTAACTGCAGCTGCAAGAGTCAAGTTACACACCCACCCTGTCTGTTTCACCATACCATGTTAGAATCCCATCCGAAGGGGATCGCCAGTGCTCAGTGAGGCAAAACATCATATCATTTTCCAATGTGGGTACATCTGGTGTGAGAATCTTCAAATGGTAACATTACATTTAATTGAACAAGAGATAAAGCAAAAACAAAAGACAAACAGAAAAGCTGTATTTGTGTCTGGGACGAAACAGGGGCTGCTTGCCTTTGAACAACAAATTTATTGTTAATAAATGATGACCTCATCTGACTTAGATCTATTGGAAATGGATGCCAATTAACTCCTGCCTGGCACTTAAGCTTGACACTTTAGTCTAGCAGACTGAAAGCAATATTCCCCTGATTATCATCTTCTTTGGAATATTGCTGGAGGTCTCCCTGTTCTTCAGTGCCCATCACATCACCTCTTAGCTTGCTACAGTTGTAAGGATTGCGAGGAGTATGCAACACATTGTTTGAACTGAACTGTAAGGCAATCCATCACCAATCCAAACATCAGAGAATTATCTTCAGCAGGTCTATCATCTGCTCCACAATGGCCTTGTGGGAAGAATGGACTGCATTGTATTATACTCGGTCTTAGTCACTGGATTACATAATGGAGTCATCAGTCATAGTTGCAGAAGGTGGACGTGACTCTCAGATGCCATCTTTTGAAGGCATTTGGCCCTTGGAATGAAACAGGAACTTGAGGGATATCAAGGGAGTTGCAAATTCCACAATATTTCACCACAGACTTCTTAGAAGTGGGACATAAATGGCTCATATGTTTACTGAAGAAATATCTTTCTTCTAATGAAAACTTCTGTGTTTGATGTAGCACTCTCAATGTGATGTTTGGACACTCAGTGGGAGAAACCAACTATGCTGACAAAGCCTATTTTTTGGGTTGCAGCACTGAGTTTGCCATAGTGAAATTAGATGAAGTGGTGTGATATAGCACAAATTGAATTGGTGACAACCTCGATACACTTGTAGGTTGAAGATTGAGAGATCCCATAGAAGTTCTCAGTGGTTCTTTGGAAGCAGCCAGCTGCATAAAAAATTAGCACAGCTGTCAGCCTGACAGTCACCAGGATAGAAGATTTACTCAGTTCACTAGTCCTGCTGCTGCTGATGGCACATTTCTGTGACAACATCCCAGAACATCCTCAGACTGCAGCAATACAGGAGGTTGCTCATTGAAAGCAAGTGACATCAAGGAAGATAGACTCTAGACTTCCTGACCTCCTGCACATCCTGGGGTCACCTTCAGCTTCATGTGGAGGCAGGTCAGCTGCAACTGAAGATTGCTGCTGGCCCTGGGTTTGCTGCCTTATTTGTTCCTCCTCAATTTCTCTGTGCCTTTGTTGTATCACAGCCACAATGAAAATAATCCTAGCTGCAGGTGGATGCATTGGTTATCGGTCCAATGTGGGAAATATCAGAAACAGAATCGGTCCTTAGTAATGTCAGTAGTCAGTATTCATGACATATATAATTGATAGTTTAGCACAGTCCTTAATACAGCAGAACATGGAGAAATATGACAAGGAGGGCCAGGGAGTGTCGATACGTGGACATTTAATATAGACAACTTATTCCAATGTATCAAGTACAAGCCATGTCACACAAATTAAGTAGTGTAGATTAAAAGCGCAGGAGAATTACTGGAACCTCATCAGTCCCATCCTGCCCCCACATCAACCAAAAATGCATGTGAGGAGCTATTTCTTCTCTCAGAGGATAAGCACCCTTTAAATTTCTCTTCCACAGAGAATAGAGAAGGCTGGTCATTGGATATATCCCAAACTGAATTAAGCAGATTTTTTTGATATGTAAAGGAGTAAGGGCAGGGAGGAATCTGGAGATAAGGTCACAATGAGATCAGCTGTAATCCTAATGAATGAAGATACAAGTTCAATGAACAGGAATGCTCCAGTTTTTATTTCTTACAATATTATAATTTCATGATTTATTGGGATCACAGTCTCCCTGTAATGTGGTAACCAGAATGAGACTCAGTACTATAACTGGAGTCTATAATACAGATTAAATTAGAATGGATTCTGCCTCTGCTGGAAAAATAGTCTAAAAAATCTTTTTGACTCCTTGACCATGGGTATACCAGCTATTGATGTAAGAGCCAGAGTTCTGTAGGTCAATGTCTTCTAAGAGAAATATTGTAACACTGTCTAAGCCACAGCAATTACAAAAAAAACTTTGGAAACTAATTCATGGGCTGAATGATTCTTTGAGGGTGTTTTTTTCCCTTGGTGATATCATTTTTGGTGAAAACAGGTTGTAGAATTGAAAACAGTTTCAACAATATTTTATTATTATTACAAAGAAAGATTTTTAGGCGTGTCCATGATGCATGTTGATAATTTCTTCTGGGATGATTCTATGGAATTTGAGAAATGTGTTATGAGTAAGATTACAGTAGAATTTAAATTTAAGGGTCAGACTCGAGAGGTTTTTAAATATATTGGTTAAGGTGTGAAAAAGTTAGGTTTGGTTAACTTTAAACCATAACACAACTAGACAGTGCAACTCCCATCCTGGTTAATTATATTTAGTCATTGCAGAAGTTCATCTTTAAAAAAATACAGAATATTTGTGAAGTTTGATTGTTCAATTGAGCAGGCTGTACACTTAAACACCCAAATGCATGTTTTGTTGCTATAGAATTAACGCCATTGATGAATTACCCACAACTGAGAATATATTAAGGGTAAAGAATAGACTGTAACAACTATATTTGGAAATATATAGCATTAGGTTTATGCCATTAGATGACCAAAAGAATGTGAAATTGATTATCTTTAGTGAAGGTTAACAGACTAATTTTTATGCGTATAGTGAGTTTCATTGTAATTCTGATAGGTAAGAATGACACTTTAGTTTGGAAGGCAAGATGGAAAGGGTCTTTAAAGGATTATTAAATGTACTCTGACTGCTGAAACATTGGCTGTTGTGGAAGCAATGTATGTGGGATTCTTTTTTTTAATTCACTCATAGGATTTGGATGTCACTGGCTGTGGCAGCATTTTCTGAGCTATCCTCTTGAACCGCTGGAGTCTATGTGCTGTAGGTATAAAATATTTGGCAAATATTTTATGTGATATTACATACAACAGCGAAACTAAAGATTATGTTTGCATTCATCGTTATGTAGATAATCACACACCTGTGGAATAATACACATTGTGAGAAAAGATTATGCATTGACCTTGTTCAATTGGAACAAATGTTGGTCATAAATGATTTTTTAAAAAATTGATTACATAGAGTCAAGCCTTCAACTGTTAGGTTATTTCCAATAACAGTCAAATAAATCAATAAAGATTTTGAAAATTTCGTGTTTTGCAAAAAATATAGAAACAAATGGCATAGGTGGAACTAGAAACGATGTTCTACTGAGAAAGTTTGAGAGGTTAGAGTGCAATTTAAAATGCTAAGGATAAAACAAATTGAAGACTTTTTTCCTTCATACCTGGTATCAGCCTAGTGAACATTCTCTGGACTGCTTCCAATGCCAATATATCTTTCCTTAGATAAGGTGCCTAAAACTTCACAGTGTTCCTACTGCGATCTGACTAATGTCTTGTATAGTTTCAAAAAATCTTCCCTACTTTTATATTCAATTCCCTTTGAAATAAAGGTTGACATTCTATTGCCTTCCCTAATAGCCTAATTTAGTTGCTAGCTTTTTGTGATTCCTGGATGAGGTCTCCCAACGCCCTCTGTTCAGTAGCTATCTTCAGCTTTTCTCTATTTAAATAATATTCAGCTCTTCTTTTCCCTCTATCAAAGTGTATAACCTCACATTTCTTCACATTATATTCCATCTGCCACGTTTTTACCCGGTCAGTTAGTCTGTCAATTTGCCTTTGCAAACTCATTGTCATCCTCACCACTATTTTTGTGTCATCCACAAACTTGGCTATAATACCTTTATTTTCCTTATCCAAGTCATTCACATATGTTGTAAATTATCATGTCCCCAGCACTGACCCATATGGTACACAGGATGCCATCCTGAAAATGCCCCAACTTCTATAAGACACCATCTATCCATGCTAATAGAGTCATAGCATGGAAACAGATCCCTCGGTCCAATCCATCCAAGCTGACTAGATATTCTAAACTGATTTAGTCCCATTTTCCAGCACTTGGCCTATATCCCTCTAAATCTTTCCTATTCATATACCCATCTGGATGCCTTTTAAATGTTGTAATTGTAGCAGCCTCCACCACTTCCTCTGGCAGCTCGTTCCATACAAGCACCACCCTCTGCATGAAAAATTTGCCCCTTAGGTCCCTTTTAAATCTTTCCCTCTTACCTTAAACCTATGCCCTCTAATTCTAGACACACACACCTTGGGAAAAAGTTTGGCTATTCACCCTATCCATGCTGCTCATGATTTTATAAACCTGTATAAGGTCATCCCTCAGCCTCCAACGCTCCAAAGAGAAAAGCCCTAGCCTATTCAGCCTCTCCCCAGAGCTCAAACCCTCATATCCATTAAACAACATCCTTTTAATCTTTTCTGAACCTTTTCAAGTTTAATAACATCCTTAATTTAGCAGGGAGACCATGGAGACCAATATTCCAAAAGTGGCCTCACCAATGTTCTGTACATGACATCCCAATAGTTGCAACATAACATCCCAACTCCTATACTCAATACACTGACAATGAAGGCAAGCATGCTAAACACCTCCTTCATCATCGTGTCTACCAGCAACTCCACTTTCAAGGAAGTAAACCCCTGCACTCCTCGTTCTCTTTGTTTGTCCCTACCATGGTTTGCCTTACCAAAATGCAACACCATACATTTATCTAACTAAAGTCCATCAGCCACTCCTTGGCCTATGGCCCATTGGTCCCATTGTACTTTGAGATAACCTCTTTACTGTCCACTGTGCCACAAAGTTTGGCGCCATCTGCAAACTTACTAACCATACCACCCATAATCATATCTAAATCATTTATATAAATGTTGAAAAGCAGTGGACCCAGCATCAATCCTTGCGGCACTGGTCATAGCCCTCCAATCCAAAAAAGACCCTCCACCACCGCCATCTGTATCCTCCTTTCAAGCCAATTTTGTAACCAATTGGATAGCTCTCCCTGGATTCCATGTGATATAACCTTGCTAACCAGTCTACCATGCGGAATCTTGTCGAACACTTTGTTCAAGTTCATGCAGACAGCATCTAACATTCTGTCTTCATCAATCTTCTTCATCATTTCTTCAAAAAAACTCAGTTAAGTTATTGAGACTTGATTTCCCATGCATAAGACCATGTTCACTACTCCAATCAGTCCTTGCCTATCCAAATGCATGTAAATCCTATCCCTCAGAAACCCCTCCAACAACTTATCCACCACTGACATCAGGCTCACCAGTCTATAGTTCCCTGGTTTTTCCTTACCACCTTTCTTGAATAATGGCACCACATTAGCAAACCTCCAGTTTTCTGGCACCTCACCCATGGCTGCTGATGATACAAATATCTCAGTAAGGAGTCCAGCAATCTCTTCCCTAGCTTCCCACAATGTTCTGGCATGCACCTGATTAGGTCCCAGGGATTTATCCACCTTCATGTGTTTTAACATGTCCAACTCCGCCTCTTCTGTGATATGGACATTTATCAAGATATCAATATTTATTTCCCCAACTTCTCTAGCTTCCATGTCTTCCTCCACGGTAACTATTGACGTGAAGTATCATTTCATATCACACCCATATTCTGTGGTTCCACACATATATGACCTTGTTGATCTTTAAAGGGCTCTGTTCTCTCCCTAGTTACTCTTTTGCCCTTAATGTATTTGTAGAATCACAGTGGATTCTCCTTACCCCTATTTGCCAAAGCTATCTCAAGTCACCTTTTTGCCTTCTTGATTTCCCTCTTAAGATATTCTTACTGCTCTTACATTCCTTTGGGGATTCACTCAATCCCAGCTGTCTATACTTGACGTTTGCCTCCTGTTTTTTGACGAGAGCCTCAATTTCTCTAGTCATCGAGCATTCTCTATTCCTATTAACTTTGTCTTTGCACTAACAGGAACATACCATCTCTGAATTCGCATCATCTCAGTTTTGAATATCCCCACTTTCCAACCATCCTTTTACCTGCGATTAGCCTTATAGAACATCTAATATCTTGGTATCTTGTCTTATTAAATAAGGTGTGGTGCTGGAAAAGCATAGCCGGTCAGGCAATATCTGAAGAGCAGGAGAGTCGATGTTTCGAGCATGAGCTCTTCATCAGGAAGAGCTCATGCTCAAAGCATTGACTCTCCTGCTCCTCAGATGCTGATCTCCAGCATCGGCAGTCCTCACTTTCTCCTTGTCTTCTTAAGTAGCCTAATATGTGGTACCTTATCAAATGCCTTCAGAAAAACTAATTGTATTAAATCACCTGTTTTCCCTCTTTTTATTCTGCCCGTAACCACTTTAAATAATTTTGATAAATTTATCAGAGTTTGCCTTCATGAAACCATAATGACTCTCCTTGATGACTCATTTAGAAAAGACAGTAGAATGAAAATGGAGGAGGATGAGGAATGATGGTAACGAATGACCTAAAGACATTGGTGATGAGAGAAGATCAGGAAGCAAAACAAGTATGTCCGAAGATAAAGAAGATCAAAGATCAGAAAACACGACTGGTGTAAATAGCTTGCGAGTTGCCAACACTATTATATCATGGGACAGAATACTAAGCACAAAATCATAACATAATTTTGGGGATTCTATCCTTTGATAGACTGGATTAATAAAATTAGCAAAGATGGTAGGAGATGGATTTTATCACAGTTTCTTGGAACATTCCATTGTAGAACCAACAAGGGACATAGCTTTTTAGAGCTATCAATATGCAATAAGACAGTTTTATTAGTAAACTCATAGTAAATGATTCACTGGAAAAAAAAATCAAAACACTCTTGAATTCAATATTAGGTTTGAAAACAACAGTCCCAAATAGAACAATAAACTGAAACAAAGTCAATCACATAGGAATGAAGGGAGATATGGCTAAGGTTGATTAGGTAAGTGGATGAAAGATATGGCAATATATAAACAGAGGAAAGCAACACATGGACAAATTAAAACTCCAAATTTCATTAAAAATCAAAACTTCAGGAAGTCAGTCCAAACTGTGGCTTAATAAGAAAGTTAGAAATAGCATTAGATTATAATAAATTGTTTTTAATGAGGCAAAGGATGGCAATAAGACTGTGTATTGGGAGTGTTTCAGAACCATCAAAGGAACTTGAAAAGTGTATAAAACCATAAAAATAGAATATAAATGAAATCTAGTCAGGAATTTAAAAATAGATTGTATGTGCTTTTACAAGTATATAAAAAGGACAGGAATAACTAAAGTAAACATTGGGCCACGAGAGACAGAGGGAGAAGAGGAATGACTGAAAGCAAGAGATATTGAAGAAATAAATATAGAAACAACTTGAAACCAGAGCTGTTGGATTTGAAGTGCCGAGGTCTATAATGTTTGTCACTGTAAATAAAACTTCGTAAGTGTATAAAAGATAGACCCCAATACTATCTTTCCCACAGCCTGGTTTTCTGAGTTCTGATGCATGGGAAAGAATAACTTGGCAGTAGTAATAAAAGCAGAAAATGTGGAAATATTCAACAGGTCAGGCAGCACCTGTGCTGAGAGTCTGCATGCAAACTTTCATCAAAAATGAGAAAAATTAGAAATGAAATAGGATTTGAACAAGGACAAGGCCAAAAGAATGGTCTCTGATAATTTGAAAGATTGACGACCTTGAATTACAGAAAAGTTACTCTTCAAGACCAAGGTAATGATGATGGTGTAAGAAAAGAAACAAAGAATGTTTTGCTGACTGAAAGCAACATAACAAACAAAAGCTGTAAAGCAAACAAAGAGATCACCAAATGAAGCAGAAATTGTTGAACGCAATAAATGAAAATGAGGAATAGTAAGCACAGTGTAAATAAAGTAGACAGGAAGAAATATCACATGCTTGTGATAAAGGAATGACAATAACCATGGGCTATTTTAATCTGAATAGAAACTAGAAAATTCCAATTGGCAGTGGTTTCCTAGATCAATTCAAGCAGTGCTCACAATGTAGTTTCTCAGAGTTGCACATTCTAGAACCAACCAGAAAGTAGTGACTCATTTTGAGGGAGGTTACCGGACCTGAAACATTCACTCTAATTTCTCTGCACAGATGTGATCAGATCTGCTGAGTTTTTCCAGCAATTTCTGTTTTTGTTTCTGATTTTCAACATCTGCATTTCCTTTGCTTTTTATTTGAGCAGTTTATATTAGACCTGGTATTTTTCAATGTGTAGCAGCAATAACACATGACTTACTTTTACATCCTGTTTGTAAAGGAAAAAAATTGAGTGCAAGACCAGTATTTTAAACTTAAAAAGGACAAATATGTAAGCATGACAGCTTAGCTAAGTTAAATGAACTGAGGGTCGAGGCGAGATAGATCAATAGAGTCAAAGTAGCAGACATTTAATTCAAAATATTCAGTTTAAGTATATTTAAACTTTAATGAAAATATCTAATAGGAGGACCCATCTGTGGATAACTAGCAAAGTTACAGAAAATATTAAACTTAAGGAAAGAGTACATAACTAAAATAGTGCATGGCATGTCATGTCAGATGGTTGATCAGAAAATAAACAATGACGTAGAATGAGGTTAATGAGGAGGAAGTAATTAGAGTATGACAGGGAACTAACTAGAACTGTAAAAATGGATTGCAAGAGTTTCTACAGGCATCTATAAAGGAAGTATAAATAAAGTGCGTATTTGTCCTGTAGAGAGTGAGAATGGAAAATTAATAGTACACAATAAAAAAGTGACAAACCAAATGATTAAGTATTTTGCTTCTGTCTTTCCTATAGAGGATGCAAACATCATTCCAGTAATAACTGTAAAACGGGGGAACCTAGTGAACTACAATCATCAGGGAAGTATTACAATTCAAAATGGTGCATCTATGAGCTGACAAGTTTCTGGGTTGAGATGGATTTCATTCTCGAATCTTAACGGAGTTGGCTAATGATGTCATATATGCTGTTAATTTTACAAAAGTCTCTGTATTCAGCAAAGGTTTCATCAGACTGTAAATCAGCAAATATAACCCCTATATTCAAGAATGGATAGAGACAGTTATAAGCCTGTTAGCTTGACATCTGTCATGGAGAAGATTTTAGCTTGATTATGAAAGCGGTTATAGTTGGGTAGCCAGGAAGAGTCAGTATAGTATTATAAAAGGAAAATCATATTATTTACATGGTTTAGACTTCTTTGAAGAAGTGTGTGGTCATTGTAGGGGAGTTTGTAGATATACTGTACTTGGATTTCCATAAGACATTTAAGGTTCCACATCAATGATTATTGCAGAAAATAAAAGCTCATGGTGTAGGGAGTAGCATATTAACAAGGATAGAAGAATGGCTTTGATTGGACAGGGTGTTTGCAGAAATGGGTCCTTCTTTGATTGGCAAGATGTGACAAATGGTGTCCAGCAGGAATCTGCACTGAGACTGCTAACTTTTATAATTTACATCAATGACTTAGGTGATGGGAGTGAAGACACGCTAGCTAAATTTGCGGATGACACTAACATAGGGAAAAACTATGTTGTGAAGAAGAGATAAGAAGGTTGTAGACAAATTTTGATAGGTTGAGTAAGTAGGCAAAAACCTGGCAGATGGAGTCCAATGTGGAAACATGTAAAGTCCTTCACTTTGGTAGGAAGAATGAAAAAAATTGATTTTGATGTAATAGAGAACAATTGTGAAAATCTAAACTGCAGAAGAATCTGGGTGTATTAGTGCAATAGTCAAAAAAATTCATTTGCAGGTACTGCATATAATCAAGAAGGTAAACAGAATGCTATCCTTTAGTGTAAGTAAGAATTTAACATAGGAAAGAGGATGTTATACTTCAGTTATGCAGGGCATTAGTAAAATCCCATCACAAATACTATGCAGCTTTGGTCTCTTTAAATGAAGAAGAATGGAAATACATTAGAGGTTGTTCAAAGGAGCTTCACTAAATTGATTCCTTGAATGGATGGGTTATCTAATGAGGATGAGTTGGACAGGATGGCCTCATTTCCATTGGAATTTAGAAGAGTGAGATTTGTCTTTATTGAAGTTTAAAAAACCCTGAACCATCTTGACAAGGTGGATATGGGAAGGATGTTCTCTGTTGTGGGTCAATATGGAATTAGGAGTAACTGTTTTGAAATTAAGGGTTGCCTTTTCGGGCAGAGTTGAGGAGAATTTTATTAACGTTTCAATGTATATTTCCACAAGATTAAGAGATATGAAATGATTAAAACTTTTATAACTGATACTTTCACGTCTTTCTGATTGATGCTTTTATAGGATTGACACCTTTTAGAAGATTACAGCAATGGTAGTTTTCTAAATAATTATAACAGGTGCTTTATTTTCTAAGCAGTTTCATATAGTTTCATTGTTACCATGGGGTTCAGTAGTGCTATACATAGTGTATATACCATGACTGAATATGGAAGGTCCACATACTAGTATGGAGGGTCCATTGGGTGTAAATGGGGACATGGATTGGAATTGCATTAACATGATGATAAGGGGTGCTGCAATGGTTAATGGAATATAAATTGACAAGAAAGAGATGGGGGCGAATGGAAGGGATATGGAGGTATGGGTAAGAGCTTTTGAACTTACTTTCAAAAGGTTCCTGAATTCAGACTATAATTCACGATTCCTTTCACATCTATGAAACATGAATCATGAAGAAATTGGGCTGCTTCTATGAAACTTGTTGGGGCACTTGCAGATCCCTAACCCCATAATGAAGACAACCAGGTTGAGAGCACAGGTTGTGGTAGAATGCAGGCTTGATCCTACATTCTTATTGCTGGTTGTCAAAAATGTGGCCATTGGAAATTCAGACATCAATCCAAGAAGCAGGCCTTACTGCCATTTTGGTGTCCAGGCCTTAGTGTGGCCTTACCAGTCCCATGTATGCTTGTAGCTAGACATCCCTACTTTTATATTCCAACCCAGTGGCACTAAGCACTGACATTTCATTTGCATTTCCCACTATCAACATTCTGGGCATTACCATTGAGCAGAAACTGAACTAGACTAGCTACATAAATATATTAGAAAAAATACTGTGATTTCCCAAGACCTGTCCACCACTACCACGTGCAAGTCAGGAGTGTGATGAAATGTTCTCCACTTGCCTGGATGAGTGTAGCTCCAACAACACTCAAGAAGCTTGGTACCATCCAGTACAAAGCAGCCTGCTTCATTTGTACTCCATCCAAAACCATCTACTCCATTTACCACCAATGCTCAGTACTAGCAATGTATATCATCTGCAATATGATGCACTGCAGAAATTCACAAAAAATCCTTATATGTCACCTTACATGATCACTACAATCTAGGACAAGTACTGTTGATTCATGGGAACACCAGCACCTATATGTTCCTGTCAAAACTATTCATCATCTGATTTGGAAATATATCACCATTCCTTCAGTGTCGAGGGTCAAAATTCTGTAATTCCTTACCTAACTGCATTGTGAGTTTACCAACAGTGCACAAACTGCAAATGTTCAAAAAGACTGCTTCCCACCATCTTCTCAAGGGCAACTAGGTTGAGCAATAAATGCTGGCCCAGCGAGCAATATCCACATCCCATGTATGAATAAAAAATCATTGTTTGATTTACCTGCATGCTAACACTTTATTATTAATTTGTGGTAAGGACATTCACGTTTCTCTGTATCACACTAATCTGTTGTTTCTTGCTATTTAAATTTATGTTTTTTGCTTTTCTGTTGTTTTTTTCCTAACTGGGTAACCTCACCTTTTATCTCATTATATATAATCCATCAAATCTTTCCAAGGGAAATTTGTAAGTTAAAATCCTTGCATCTACACATCTGCAGTTTATTTTTATGACTCCAGGATGCAGAGGATCAGTCCTCCCAAACTAATTTCTTCCATGATATCAGACTATCTTCTGCTATCAGTCCAATTACGTCAGCACTATTCCCACTCACTAATTCTATCTATGTACCTTTGCAAGTACATTGTGTTCTTCTCACCACCTTCTTTCTTACCTATCTTTGTACCATCAGCATATCTAGGAACAATACAGTCAGAACCTTCATTTATGTCATAAATATAGATCGTGAATATTTGGGCCTTCAGCACAAGGCCTGGGGTACCCCATTAGTTATAGTTTGAAAACCTGAAAATGTCATCCCAAATCTGTTTCCTGTTTGCTATGTAATCATCTATCCATATGAAAATATAACCACCATTATCTTGCCTTTTATCAGAGACCTTTTTGTTCTTAGTTTATTAATTGGCACTAATTAGACCTGTCCTTGTATAATTTGTTTTTTATGATTGTGTGTACAATTTGCTGAAAGTGCGAGCTGATGATGATACTGAAGTGGAAACCTGAGTATTTGGCACCTCAGGGAATAAGTCAAGCAACTGTATATCTTTTTACCAAATCATATTGAAGGATTCTGAAATTGTCAGTACAAGGACTGAGAAGGAAATGTAGATTCAAGTTGGTGAGTTTAATGTGAAATCAGATATAGAAATTGAAATAAAGAGAGGAAAGCAAGATTGGACTCAGGGAGAGAAAAGGGAAAATTTATATAAAATATAAAATTTTACATTTTTGAAGTTTCCAGCAACAATTACAACTAAAGAAACAATGTGCCACAAAATAGCTAATTTTCAGTGCCAGTGAGACCAACAGTAATTCACACCTATCACATTGTTAAAAGGGTACTTAGACTGAAATAGACAATGCTTACCATTACTTTCTATGCCAAGTTTAATTCCCACCTAATCCACAAGTAACATTGATTCACACCAATCAATGATGAGGCAGTGAGACATTTCCTATATTCTTGAAGCTCTAGGCAGAGCTGCATCACAAAAAGTGACTTTTAATTAGCTGAGTTTAACTATACACCTACCTCTCATCCAAGATACTGTACCACCTACACATAAATAACAATCAGGCACCATTGGTTTCATTACTATTTTGATGGTACATTCTCATTCAAATTGAATCCTGCTCAGTGTTTTCTCAGGGAGGAGCCACCATCTATATTGCAGTTTTTGAGTTCTAATGTGAACTGGTCTGGTGTCAAATCCACATACTGATTAAAGTTCTAATGTCGATAAATGTTTATAATGATACATACCACAATAAAGATGATGAGAATCAATATTATTCACAGAGATTATGTGAAAAGCTAATTTTGGGAGGTCTTGTAATGTGCAAAAAATTCAGCCTATTCATTATATGGGAGCTGGAAATACTGCCATCATGTGGACATGAATAACAGTTGAATCACATCTTTTTTCATATATTTTAATGGTATGTGGTAGGGTATATGATCTTTATCATGAAGACCTCAGTTTTAAGTCATGAATTTGATATAAAGATCTGTGATTTCTTCATGCAGCATCACATTAAAAAAAGTGATACATTAAAAGTTTTGATTTGGAGATGCCGGTGTTGGACAGCGGAGTACAAAGTTAAAAATCACACAACACCAGGTTATAGTCCAACAGGTTTAATTGGAAGCACACTAGCTTTCAGAGCGACACTCCTTTATCATCAGGTGATTCACAATCACCTGATGAAGGAGCGTCGCTCTGAAAGCTAGTGTGCTTCCAATTTAAACCTGTTGTACTATAACCTGGTGTTGTGTGATTTTTAACATGAAAAGTTTGTTATTTTTCTTAAACACTGAATGTGTTGGGTGAATTAAGATATGTCAATTCTCAAGACTTTGGGTTTTAATTACAGATTCAATGAAAAACTTACATTTATACAGCGTTATTTACAATCCCAGAATGCTCCAAAGCACTCAACTGACAATCGCTTTATTTTTTGTAGTGGGGAACCTGTGCTATTTCAGGGAACTATTGTGGACAAATAAAAACAGTAAAGAGCTTAAACACCAGTTCATTTTTATGAATTCATTCATGGGGTGTAGGTGTTGCTGACTGGGCCCAGCATTTATTGCCTATCCCTAAATGCCCAGAGAGCAATTAAGAGTCAACCACATTTCTGTGCGGCCGGAGTGACATAGAGTCTTAGAGTCATAAAGATGTACAGCATGGAAACAGACCCTTCGGTCCAACCCGTCCATGCCAACCAGATATCCCAACCCAATCTAGTCCCACCTGCCAGCACCTGGCCCATATCCCTTCAAACCCTTCCTATTCATATACCCATCCAAATGCCTCTTAAATGTTGCAATTGTACCAGCCTCCACCACTTCCTCTGGCACCTCATTCCATACCTGTACCACCCTCTGTGAGAAAACGTTGCCCCTTAGGTCTCTTTTATATCTTCCCCTCTCACCCTAAACCTCTAGTTCTGGACTCCCCGACCCAAGGAAAAGACTTTGCCCCGCATAATTTTCTAAACCTCTATAAGGTCACCCCTCAGCCTCTGATGCTCCAGGGAAAACAGCCCCAGCCTGTTCAGCCTCTCCTGATTGCTCAAATCCTCCAACCCTGGCAACATCCTTGTAAATCTTTTCTGAATCCTTTCAAGTTTCACAACATTTTTCCAATAGGAAGGAGACCAGAATTGCATGCAATATTCCAACAGCAGCCTAACCAATGTCCTGTACAGCCACAACATGACCTCCCAACTCATGTACTCAATACTCTGACCAATAAAGGAAAGCATACCAAACGCTTTCTTCACTACCCTATCTACCTGTGACTGCACTTTCAAGGAGCTATGAACCTGCACTCCAACGTCTCTTTGTTCAGCAACCTTACCATTAAGTGTATAAGTCCTGCTAAGATTTGCTTTCCCAAAATGCGGCACCTTGGATTTATCTGAATTAAACTCCATCTGCCACTTCTCAGCCCATTGGCCCATCTGGTCAAGATCCTGTTGTCACCTGAGGTAACCCTCTTCACTGTCCACTACACCTCACATGTCGGCCAGACCAGCTAAGGACAGCAAATTTCCATCCTTAAGGGACCTTAGTGAACCAGATGTCTTTTTCTGACAATCAACAATATGTTTTAGTGATGTTGGTTGAAGGTGATATATTGTTCTAGATATCAGGTAAACTAACCTTAAAATTTAGAAGTCACCTATTTCCTTAAAATACTCGACTGTCTTCGAAAATGTGATAGAGCAACTATCATAATAACAATATCATCTTATTAATGTTCTAGTACAGAAATCACTCAGAAGTATTTGAACAGTAATTTTACATTTTGTTTTCATTTTTTAAATTAGGTGTGAATGGTCAAAATTAGTTATTTGTTCACCTATTTAGTAAATATTGATTTGAAACTCAGGTGGAGAATTTTTAGCTCACTCAAAACCCTTTGATTTACCAGAACCAAAATGTTTAGCCCTGTTAGTTTAGAAATTTGTGTTTATTTGGACAATTATTTGGATGGATAGAAGGATAGAGTGGAGGAAAAGATGCTGGGACTTTCTTTGAATCAACCTGGACACATTTGGAAAACTTCAGAGTAATGCATTGATTTAGAAGACAGGGGGCAGAGGTTTCCCACCAAAGTAGTAAATAGGAACCAGGTAAGTTTACAGATCAGAAACGTACATCTTGAGGGGGTAACTGACTAAAGTTCAGACTTTTACGTACTAAACCCATAACTGGCAAGATGACAAGTCTCCAAGCCAATTAAAGACAGACTCTCAAATTGGAGAAACAATATGGGGCTTTCTAGCTTCAGAAAATTTACTTTATCATTCTGCTTACTAAAACAGACAATTTCACATTTTCCCACATTATACTCTATTTGCCAGTATACCACCCACTCACCATTCTTGATAATCCTTATATAGTCGCCTTATGTCCCCTTCACAACTTACTTTCCTCCCTATCTTGACCACCAGTAAATTTATCAATCATGCCTTTGATCCACTCATCAAAATAATTTATGCATATTTTACAGAGTTGAGGTCTCAGCAGATGGACAAGCACCCATTTAGGCTGACTCTCCTCTTTCAGATAGCTAGGCAATCTCCTATTCATGCCTATATGTCACCCCGTAAATTTTTAATTTTTGCAATAACCTTTGATGTTGCACCTTATCAAATGCGTTATGAAAATCTAAGTATAGTGCGTCCACTGAGCTCTCCTTTTTCTACAGTAGTGTAACATTTTAAATAACTCCAATAAGTTGAAGAATTCCATAAAACCATGATGATTCTTTCTGATTACCTTGATTTTTTTGAGACCTGTTTAAATATTCCTCATGAAGGGCTTATGCTTGACTCTCCTGCTCCACAGATACTGCATGACCTGCTGTGCTTTTCCAGCGCCACACTTTTCAATCCTGACTTTCCGGCATCTGCAGTTGTCACTGTTTAATGTAGTTTCTAACCTCTTCCATATACAAACATTAACCTAACAATCTGTAGTTTCCTGCTCTGCATCTCCCTCACTTTTTGAACAAATTATTTACATTAGTTCCTTTCAAATCTCAGGGAATTTTTCTGAATCTACTCAACTTTGAAAAATTAAAACCAATGCATCAACGAACTCACTAGCCACTTCTTTTAAGACTTTAAGATGAAAACTGTCAGGCCCAGAAAAACTGAAGCAACATGGTTCCAATAAATTGCTAAGTATAACTCCTGTGAAGACAGTAATTTTCTTGCATTCCTCCCTTCCTTCCAATTATTGATTAATAACTATTTATGGGATGTTAGATGTATCCTCTATGTTGAAGACAGATGTAAAATACATGCAGAATCTTTCTGAAATTTCCTCATTTTCCATTAATAAATTCCCACTCATTTTCTATAGGGCTAATGCTCACTTTGTTCATTTTTTTCATTTTTAAATAATTGCAGCAACTCTTCTTATCCATCCATGTACTTTTAGATAGCTATTGTTCATACTGTATTTTTCCTTCCTTTTTAATCTTTAATCATTCTTTTCTATTATTTATTTCTGTCCAATCTTCTGACCTGCTAGCCACCTTTGCACAATTATAAGATTTTTCTTTAAGTTCAATACAACTTTTAACTTTTTTTTATTTAATTATGTATAGTAGGTTTTCTCTTTGGAATTTTTCTTTCATGTTGGAATGTATTTATTCTGTGCGTTCTGAACTCTCCCGTTAAATATCCATACCTCTGTCTCAATTGACCTGTACTTAAATTGTCAGTTCACTTTCACCATCTATGTTTAATGATGTATGAAGAGAGATTGGACTGATTAGGACTATATGCAATAGAGCTTTGAAGAATGAGGAGGGATAGAAGAATGCAGATGGATCCTATAGAAACCTTTAAATTCTAACAGATCTTGATAAGGTCAGTGCAGAAAGAATGGTCTCAACGACCAAGAAGTCCAGAGCCAGGGATTATAGTCTAAGGATGCAGCTCATATTTGCCTTTACTTAAATTTAAAATACTTTAAACCAACTCTTCTCTCTCTCAAACTGTGTGTAAAAGTCATTTGTATTGTGATAATTGTGACGTAGAATGCCTTTGCTATGAGGTAATGAATGATTCTTATCTCATTAGTCAATACCAGGCCTGGTATAATCTGGTTTATGGTTGGTGACAGAACAAGCCATTCTAAGAAACTGTCCTGGAAACATTCAATGAATTCATCTTGTAGGCTATCTTTGTTCATCTGATTTTTCCAGTCTTTGTTGGTCAAATTCCCACATGATAAGTATCATACACACTGACAAATTGCCATTATTTCTTCCTTGATAATATGTACTACGTTGAGGTTACTGTTAGATTGCCTATACACTACTCCCACAAAGTGTCTTCGTTCCTTTGTCATTTCTCTTCCCCATCCAAATTGTTAATAAATTTTGGCTTTCTTAACTTAGGTCACTCTGCCAACATTCTTTGTCAACATTAACTCTTTTTCAGAAATATTAAAGTTCCGTACTCCCAAACAATTTTGACTTAAATTTACTGCACATTTGTACAAAAGATTTATGAAGGTCCTTTTAAGAGATGTTTGATTTTAGAATGATTTTAGCTGTAAATGAATATATAATAATTCATTCCAAATTTCATAAGAACTTGTATTATTGTGCGAACATCATCTTTCATCAACAAAGCCACCTTTTACTAGCTTCCTATCTTTTTTCGAAGCCTCATATCCTTGTCATCCTGTAGCATTTCAATCCTTTGTCTGTCAATGAAGAAATTTTGGTACGAGTGACAAATAATGCTAAATAAACAGTAATCCTCTTGTAGCATGACAGTGGCAGGAAAATGAGGTAAAAACAATGACTGCAGATGCTGGAAACCAGATTCTGGATTAGTGGTGCTGGAAGAGCACAGCAGTTCAGGCAGCATCCAAATAGCTTCGAAATCGACGTTTCGGGCAAAAGCCCTTCATCAGGAATAAAGGCAGTGAGCCTGAAGCGTGGAGAGATAAGCGAGAGGAGGGTGGGGGTGGGGAGAAAGCAGCATAGAGTACAATGGGTGAGTGGGGAGGGGATGAAGGTGATAGGTCAAGGAGGAGAGGGTGGAGTGGATAGGTGGAAAAGAAGATAGGCAGGTAGGACAAGTCCGGGCAAGTCAAGGGGACAGTTACTGAGCTGGAAGGTTAGAACTAGGGTGAGGTGGGGGAAGGGGAAATGAGGAAACTGTTGAAGTCTACATTGATGCCCTGGGGTTGAAGTGTTCCGAGGCGGAAGATGAGGCATTCTTCCTCCAGGCGTCTGGTGGTGAGGGAGCGGCGGTGAAGGAGGCCCACGACCTCCATGTCTTCGGCAGAATGGGAGGGGGAGTTGAAATGTTGGGCCACGGGGCGGTTTGGTTGATTGGTGCGGGTGTCCCGGAGATGTTCCCTAAAGCACTCTGCTAGGAGGCGCCCAGTCTCCCCAATGTAGAGGAGACCGCATCGGGAGCAACGGATGCAATAAATGATATTAGTGGATGTGCAAGTAAAACTTTGATGGATGTGGAAGGCTCCTTTAGGGCCTTGGATAGAGGTGAGGGAGGAGGTGTGGGCGCAGGTTTTACAGTTCCTGCGGTGGCATGGGAAAGTGCCAGGATTGGAGGGTGGGTTGTTTGGGGGCGTGGACCTGACCAGGTAGTCACGGAGGGAACGGTCTTTGCGGAAGGCGGAAAGGGGTGGGGAGGGAAATATATCCCTGGTAGTGGGGTCTGTTTAGAGGTGGCGGAAATGTCGGCGGATGATTTGGTTTATGCGAAGGTTGGTAGGGTGGAAGGTGAGCACCAGGGGCGTTCTGTCCTTGTTACGGTTGGAGGGGTGGGGTCTGAGGGCGGAGGTACGGGATGTGGACGAGATGCGTTGGAGGGCATCTTTAACCACGTGGGAAGGAAATTTGCAATCTCTAAAGAAGGAGGCCATCTGGTGTGTTCTGTGGTGGAACTGGTCCTCCTGGGAGCAGATACAGCGGAGGCGGAGGAATTGGGAATACGGGATGGCATTTTTGCAGGAGGTATGGTGGGAAGAGGTGTAATCCAGGTAGCTGTGGGAGTCGGTGGGTTTGTAAAAAATGTCAGTGTCAAGTCGGTCGTCATTAATGGAGATGGAGAGGTGCAGGAAGGGGAGAGAGGTGTCAGAGATGGTCCAGGTAAATTTAAGGTCAGGGTGGAATGTGTTGGTGAAGTTGATGAATTGCTCAACCTCCTCGCGGGAGCACGAGGTGGCGCCAATGCAGTCATCAATGTAGCGGAGGAAGAGGTGGGGAGTGGTGCCGGTGTAATTACGGAAGATCAACTGCTCTATGTAGCCAACAAAGAGACAGTCATAGCTGGGGCCCATACGTGTGCCCATGGCTACCCCTTTGGTTTGGAGGAAATGGGAGGATTCAAAGGAGAAATTGTTAAGGGTGAGGACCAGTTCAGCCAAACAAATGAGAGTGTCAGTGGAAGGGTACTGTTGGGGACGTCTGGAGAGGAAAAAACGGAGGGCTTGGAGGCCCTGGTCGTGGCGGATGGAGGTGTAGAGGGATTGGATAACCATGGTGAAGATGAGGCGTTGGGGGCCAGGGAAACGGAAGTCTTGAAGGAGGTGGAGGGCGTGGGTGGTGTCTCGAACGTATGTGGGGAGTTCCTGGACTAGGGGGGATAGGACAGTGTCGAGGTAGGTAGAGATGAGCTCAGTGGGGCAGGAACATGCTGAGACAATGGGTCGGCCAGGGTGGTCAGGCTTGTGGATCTTGGGAAGGAGGTAGAACCGGGCAGTGCGGGGTTCCTGCACTATGAGTTTGGAAGCTGTGGATGGGAGATCTCCTGAGGTGATGAGGTTCTGTATGATCTGGGAGATGATGGTTTGGTGATGGGGGTTACCCTCATGGTCGAGGGGGCAGTAGGAAGAGGTGTCCTCGAGTTGACGTTTGGCTTCAGCGGTGTAGAGGTCAGTGCGCCAGACTACCACTGCGCCCCCTTTATCCGCTGGCTTGATGGTGAGGTTGGGATTGGAGCAGAGGGATTGGAGGGCTGCGTAAATGTCTAGTTGACTTGAAAGATATTGACTGTAGATAAATAAAGATGTGCAATCTACTCAACACACTGAAGTAAAGAGCTGACATACTTCAACACAGAGCTATCAGCAGAATAAGAGTAAAGAATTGCTTGAACAAAATGAAGCTCTATTGCATGACTTCATGGAAGCGAAACCAATATCCATAACTTTAAAACATGGTCAAAAAGAAGTAGTTGGCTTATCTGAAGATACAGGATACTGCAAGAAACAAAGTACATGTTACAACACAGCAACTATTTCTCTTGATCAATATTCATGTGATTAAATGCCTTCCAGATGATATTGTAGGTAATTACCTGAGTTCATAGGAAAGAGTTCTTCCCCCAAGTGAATTCGGGGACTAAGTATCTTTGAGATAAAGTGATAGACCAGCTGCTGGGTTCAACAGGGATGAGGTCCTTCATGAAGAACTTCTAAGAGACAAAACAATGGCCAGCAGAAAAATAGTCCACAGAAGTTAACACAGAAGGGAATTCTTAATGAATTACGACACTCAAAACTACTTGCATTTGTGGGTCACAGACATAGTGGAAGATAGGGTTGTGATAAGTGTAAAAATATATACCTGAAGGATAACTGTTAAAAGTGGCAGAAAATCTTGTAGGAGATATTCTAAACCTTCTGAAGTGTTAATCTTTAAGATTGTATTAGACTGCATCCAAACTGATGATGTCACAACATATTGGCAGAGAATGGAAGAATCTAGTTTTAGATCCTGACATGTTCAAATGTGTCATCTCTGACTCCTATTAACCTTAATGATAATGTCTAATTCGTCAATGTAACTTGTACCTATTACAATGTTGTAATAAGTTGTTGTTAAGACATGTGTCTCTTATTGTTAAGAGTCACTAATGTTTTACTCTCTATAGCTGCTATGCACAGGTCCTTAGCTATATAATAGGAAGGAAGATTGGGGTCTTGTAGAGCAGTGGTAATAACCCTATCTCTGATCTAATAGGTTGGGGGTTAAGTCCCACCTGCTCCAGAAAAGAACATCCAAGAGTGGGTTGATTCAAAAATAGATAGAAAGGAGAATTGTTAGGAAGACTCTATCACAACTACACATTGCCAGTGGTTCATACCATAGCATAAGACAGACAGGGTCACTTTCTTACCCTCCTTCTAACCTGATGAACATTGACGATTCTGGGAATTGATTTTTGAAACAGCAAATGTAGTAGTTCTCGATCTGCAACAGAGTAATGAACTTGTAAGGAACGCAGCAGTGCATAACAAAGAAAGATTCTTCCTAAATAGCTTACTACTTTAAGGATGGCAGCAGAACATGCAACATCATCAGAGAATTTTATTTTAAGTGCAACATTTATTTCAATAACTTATTGCATGTTTTAACAGTAAAATTATTATACACATATTTGGTTCCCCTTGTTCAAAGTATAAATGTTGCTTTCTGGTAATTGTTGTGGTCATGTCTGTTAGAACATCTGAGCATCCTTAGATAGATTTACTGCCACTAATCCTTCTAATTGATGTTATTTTAAGTAATTGATATTATGTGGGGAAGGCTGTACCTATGAAGTCTTCAGCAGAAGAGAAGGTTGCCTTATTATAAAGAAAAGGTTTATTTCATCATGCTGAAGACTAGTTACATGGTAGTTGCTCAAGAGACATCAGGCTAAAGAGAGAAACTCAAATCAAAAACAACTGGTTAACTTCTGCCAAAACAGTGCTTTATAGATATTTGCTCGTCAACCTGTTCAGAGGTAGCATTGCACATCTCTGGAGCAGGTGGCACATAAACCTGGGTTTCCTCGACTTGAGGTAGGGATACCTGACCATTATACCAAAAGAACCCTAATGGTCCTTTATATTCTGTTGGTACATCACAGTTTATGGTGGCAGTTAATCCTTTCAGATGCTATCTGTCTTATATAACAGTTTTCAATTAGGAAATTTTAATAAAGAATACTCAGTCACAAAACAAAACATAATTTTGCTTATTTTAAAGTTAGGTGACCTTGAAAGACAAGCATGAACCTTCTTGGGAAACAAAATCACAAAAGACTTGAAAATGAAGACATGTCAAACTAATTCTAATTTGGGTCCATGATTGGGAAAAAGATTAGAAAAGATTTATTCTAAAAATGTATAATTATGAAAGCAACGTCACCAGTAAATTCAGAATAAATTGAGAATGATTTGATTCTAGGATAGCTTAAAAGTGTGGTCATTAAAACAGATTCCTTTCCACTGCATATTATAAATTTCATCTATGGCGAATCAAATCTTATTCACATTCATCATATTTTCGATTGTCTATTTCCTGAGTCATGCCTTATTGTTAAATTTTGTAATGGCAAAACCTTGGAGCAGCTTATAACTTTCTCTACTGTGAAAAAAGGAAATCTGACAATAAGCGAGCTGTTAAATATCCCACTCAATTTGTGTTTTCATTGAAGTCATTAAAACTGGTCTGCTACAAACCTTCTGCATCCAGCAACAGGAGTTAAAATTTCTCCTGTGTTAATAATTGCTTGGCGTTCCCCAACATTAGGTGGCACTCTCATGCCTCCCGACTTATTGCCTCTCTTTTCCATCTTTGTTGCAGCCCAATTTATTAGTACATTATTTCTTTTCTTAAACTGCTCCTTTTCTTTTACCCATTTGTAGCTTCCCACATTTAGGAATTCCATTCTCTCACATCTATTATCCCATTCTAGAGATTTTTTGTGGGTAGCACATTAGAACACTATTGCTGTCTCAAGTGCCTGCTTACACACTGCTACCACTGGATCACTTCAAATGTACTGCTTCTCTGCCAACTTTAGTCACTTTAGGGGATTCAATATTGTGTTAAGAGTTCAGTTTAATAGTTACCCAGGAGTTAGCTCAAGTTTTTGTTCTCTCATGTTTTCTGGGTAATGATTAAACTTCAGGGAGTCAGAACGCTCCTAGTTTCTAATTTTAAGGGGCATTTTTTGAAGTTTGCAGATTGCTCACCAGAAGTTTCCATTACCTTGGCAATTTCCATGGAGTCTGATGTGGGAAGATTCTGCATTCTTTAACTCGCAACAAATGTCTGTGCTGCTTAAATGACTGTCTGGACATTGAAATATGCGTGCCATTAAATATGAGCAAATTGCAGATTTCACAACTAAAGATGCTTTTCCAAAATACGTCTTCGCCAATATTGCATTTTTTACTTTGCTAAATTCTAAATTAAAAAGAAATTTTGAAGTCTTTCTGCTGTAACATCCTAAATATTTTGGCTGTAAAGAATGTTTTTCTGTATCTCTGATAAAGTCAATCCTTAGCTACTGGGTGATTACAACTGTGAGTAACAAGAAAACCTGAGAAAACCTTGTGATTCTCAAATAACAGTAGACCAATTAAAATGCCAATAAAATTATCAGTTTGAGCAGCCTCAGTTTAGGCAGAAAATTCAAAATTTAAATCCTACTCCAATATTTTTTAAATGTTTTGATTTGGAAGAGATGTCCAAAGTCTAATTTTTCTATTCCAATCATTCCAAAAGGTGTCATTGAATTACATCTATAATTTGAAGCCATTCAGGTAACTATCCCAGTGTTCTCAGCAATGTTTTGCTCTTAACTAACATATACCAAATGATAATTCATTTTATTTATAAACAGAAATTACTGGGAATACTCAGCAGGTCAGTCAGCATCTTTGCACAGAAAAGCAGACTTAACCTTTTAATTGAATGACCCTTATTAGAATATTATACAATTCATCACTTTGTTTTACAATTTTCCATGGTGACATGGTATATAAATATTTATGCATTACAATAAAACAAAGTAATGTAAAATTGCTGAAAGCCAATATTTTCTCAAAGCTTTTAATTTTGCACTTACCAGGACAATTTCCAAGATATCCAGTTTAAAAGGGAATAATAATATCTGTATGAGCAGAGTGGGCTAGTTGTTGGGCAAGCTTCAGCTGATTGATAGAGGATGTTGCCAATGAGATTGTACAAGTTAATGATGAATGACAGTTTACTGTTAAACTTTGTTTAAATTTAAAACAGGCAGGTTGACGATGATTACTCAAAACAATATCCTGAGGGATTAACCAGGGAATGGGTGGCACCTATGTTGTTTAGTATATATTCTTGTTTGCAAAAAGCAGAACCCTGTGCATAACATAGTTAGCTTCTAGTATGCTCAATTATAAGAATGTCCTTATTGGCAACCTTGTAAATAGGGCACGAGTCATCTGCTCAACACATAAGACTGATGTTAAAATAAATGTATCAAAGGCATTCAAAAAGATAATGGCTACCCTGGTCAAATAATTTCTTGCTGTATGTCTCAAAATTTATGACCAGGCCTAAGCTCACCACTCTCAGTGCTGAAAAATGTCTGGTCTACCTCAGAGTACCCTAGAAGAGTAATGTACCCCAAAAAAATGTAAGCAACAGATAAAGCTAGTGGTTACACGCTGCAACTGTACAGTAGCAACATAAATGTGACGATCAGGGCAAACAAAAAAGTTCTGTGTTTCACATAAGTGAGTAATGCAGTTCATATATTTCATTGCCAGTGAGATGCCAGGTATGCAGGCCAAATATCCGAAAGGTTTGCAGACCAAAACAAACAATTTTTCTCTTTGGTTGATTGCCACAGACAAGGTACTACTATGAACAAGAAGGAGAAGTGATTTTACTAAATTTTACTGCAATCCTCCTCTGATGTAGAAGAGGTGATTCTTAATTTGGTCCCAAGCTCTCTTCACCTATTAAAAGTATATGGTGGTGTATTTCACTAAACTCTTCATAAAGTCCAATTTTAAAATGACCTAAAAGAAAATATTTAAGATTAAAACAAGGTGAGGTTTATTGATGATTTGGTGATGCAAGTGTTGGACTGGGGTGCACAAAGTTAAAAATCACACAACATCAGGTTATAATCCAACAGGGTTATTAGGAAGCACTAGCATTCAGAGCCCTGCTTCTTCATCAGGTGGTTGTGGAGGATAAAATCATAAGACACAGAATAGATAGCAAAAGTTTACAGTGTGATGTAACTGAAATTATATTTTGAAAAACACCTGGATTGTTTGTTAAGTCTTTCATATTTTAGAATGAACATGCTGGTTTTAGTTCTTCCATGTGTAAATTGCAGAACTTTTATAAAGTTATATTTTCAAGTGAACTTTGACAATTGGTTTCATGTCGGCCCAGATAATGCATTTAAGGTGTGTGGTGCCCTGTGTGAGACTGTCTGTGTCACAATGTTCAGACTGATTCTGACCTAAAAAATGGATTTACAGAATATTACACGGATTCGTGCAGTTTTTGAGCAAAATAAAATGTAATTCTATAAGTCCAAATTCACTCCACAAACTTATATATGTGTGTGCGCATGAGCGTGTATGTGTGTGTGTGTGTGTGTGTGGGGGGGGGGGGGGGGTGACAATAGACAATAGGTGCAGGAGTAGGCCATTCTGCCCTTCGAGCCTGCACCACCATTCAATCTGATCATGGCTGATCATCCTTAATCAGTATCCTGTTCCGGCCTTATCTCCATAACACTTGATTCCACAATCCTTGAGTGCTCTATCCAACTCTTTCTTAAATGAATCCAGAGACTGGGCCTCCACTGCCCTCTGGGGCAGAGCATTCCACACAGCCACCACTCTCTGGGTGAAGAGGTTTCTCCTCATCTCTGTCCTAAATGGTCTACCCCGTATTTTTAAGCTGTGTCCTCTGGTTCGGCACTCACCCGTCAGCGGAAACATGTTTCCTCCTGCCAGAGTGTTCAATCCTTTAAAAATCTTATATGTCTCAATCAGATCCCCTCTCAGTCTTCTAAACTCAATCGTATACAAGCCCAGTTGCTTCAGTCTTTCAGTGTAAGGTAATCCCACCATTCCAGGAATTGACCTCGTGAACCTACGCTGCACTCCCTCAATAGCCAGAATGTCTCTCCTCAAATTTGGAGACCAGAACTGCACACAGTACTCCAGGTGTGGTCTCACCAGGGCCCTGTACAGCTGCAGAAGAACCTCTTTGCTTCTATACTCAATCCCTCTTGTTATGAAGGCCAGCATGCTATTACTTCTTCACTACCTGCTGTACCTGCATGCTTACCTTCGTTGACTGGTGTACAAGAACATGGACACCCAGATCTCTCTGTACCGTCCATTTACCTAAATTGATTCCATTTAGGTAGTAATCTGCCTTCCTGTTCTTGTCACCAAAGTGGATAACCATACATTTATCCACATTAAACTGCATCTGCCATGCATCTGACCACTCACCAAACTTTCCAGGTCACCCTGTAATCTCCTAACATCCTCATCACATTTCACCCTGCCACCCAGCTTAGTATCATCAGCAAATTTGCTAATGTTATTGCTAATACCATCTTCTATATCATTAACATATATTGTAAAAAGCTGCGGTCCCAGTACTGATCCCTGCGGTACCCCACTGGTCACTGCCTGCCATTCCGAAATGGAGCCGTTTATCACTACCTTTTGTTTCCTATCAGCCAACCAACTTTCAATCCAAGTTAGTACTTTGCCCCCAATACCATGCGCCCTAATTTTGCTCACTAACCTCCTATGTGGGACTTTATCAAAAGCTTTCTGAAAGTCCAGGTACACTACATCTACTGGATCTCCCTCGTCCATCTTCAGAGTTACATCCTCAAAAAATTCCAGAAGATTAGTCAAGCATGATTTCCCCCTCATAAATCCATGCTGACTCTGACCTATCCTGTTACTACTATCCAGATGTGTCGTAATTTCATCCTTTATAATAGACTCCAGCATCTTTCCCACCACTGAGATCAGACTAACTGGTCTATAATTTCCTGTTTTCTCTCTCCCACCTTTCTTAAAAAGTGGTACAACATTAGCCACTCTCCAGTCCGCAGGAACTGATCCCGAATCTATCGAACTCTGGAAAATAATCACCAACGCATCCACGATTTCTTGAGCCACCTCCTTCAGTATCCTGGGATGTAGACC